>NC_090931.1:1459242404-1460513404 GCF_040938575.1 Ambystoma mexicanum | reverse complement strand
AGGGTATTCTGGCGCATTACAAATAATAAACAAACAAACAAACAAACAAACAAACTACTCGCAACCATTTCACGCCGGCTTCACAAGAGGGGAGAGGGGAGTACTGGTTCTCATACATAAGAGAGTGCTGTTTCTGCTTAGGAAGGTACAGGCCGCCCGAGAGGCCAGTTTGTGGTAGTACTTGGGGATATAGGGGGAATAGCTGGGGCATCATGGCGGTTTATGCTCCACCACCACTTACAATGGAACTTCTGAACGAGCTCCAAGCGATAATAGTCACTGAAAAAGCAGACTCATGGGCCCTAGGGGGGGGGCTTTAATGAAGTCATGGAGATACACAAAGATAGGACGCACAGGGGCAATAGGAACTACGATACCCCCACAAAGCTATACTCCTTTGTAGACATGATGGGGCTGGTAAACACGTGGAGGGCACTGCATGAAACAGACGCTGGGTTCTCATTCTATTCCAATGCGCACAGCTCCTTCTCCAGGATAGATTACTTCTTTATCCCCCGAAACATGGCACACCGGTTGCGGTCCATTGAATTCCTAGCAAGAGGCATACCCGAAATAGTTGATGGCCTATCTCATAAAATGGAGGAAAACTTGGTCTGTGAACTGTCCAATCACACTGTGGGAAGCAAACAAGATGGTCCTCCTGGGGGAGGCTATTTCCTTGGTGTCGGCCCACGGCTGACGACACACCCAGGAGATTGTACAGGCGGAAAGACAGGTGTCTAAGACAGAGGAGCAACTCCTGGAAGCAGGGTCCCGGGCCGCTCAGGAGGCCCTGATCACAGCACAGGAGGTTTTGCAAAACACAGCACTGGATAACGCTAGGGCTGCCCAGTGGTCCATACACAGCCAAATATACGAGCGGGATAAAGCCGGTAAAACTCTGGCCTGGCTCGAGCGGCGGGTCCAATGTAGGGGGCAGGTACGGGCTATTAGAGAAGAGGATGTTGGACTGCTAACTGAGGACTCGGATATTGTAGTAGCATTTGCTGTCTTTTATGAAAAGCTCTCCTCCCCCCAACCGAGAGGGCCTGGGGAAAGAGACCCGAATCTTCCTGGACTCAATTGAACTCACCCATCTTTCCGAACAACAAGCAAAGAATCTCGACTCACAGAGGAAGAAGTTGGGACCGCATTGGCTCAACTTCAATCCGGAAAGGCTCTTGGGCCGAACGGTTTTCCGGTAGAAATTTGGAAAAGACTCGGGAGAGTGACGACGGGACACATGCACCGCATGTTCCTGAGAAGTAAAGAACAGGGTAGGCTCCCCCCAGACCTTAGGAGGACATGCATAGTGGTAATTCCCAAGTTGGGAAACCCCCCAGAATTATGCACCTCTTACAGGCCGATATTATTAATCAACAGTGAAGCCAAGATCCTGGCGCGGATCCTTGCCAACAGACTGCTGGGGGTGATATAATGCCTCGTCCACCCAGATCAATGTGGGTTTATGCCAAACAGATCCACCCAGATGACCCTGCTCAAGGAATACTCGGCCATTGAAACAGCCCCAGCAGTCTCGGATCCACTGGCACGCTTAGCAGTGGACTTTGAGAAGGCATTTAATTATCCTCAGTTAAATTGCTCTATGATACTCCCGAGGCGGTCGTGCGGTTGAATAGCAGGGTCTCTAGGGCGTTCACACTGGGCTTCTTATGGCCTTGGGGGAGGGAAGATCGGGTCTCATTGTATGCAGATGACCTCCTAACATACCATAGTAGCCCCACGGTCTCCTGCCCAGTAGTGTCCCACATCCTTTCAGAATACCAGAGGTTTGGCGGGCTTCGAAGGAACACACAAAAAACTTTTTTTTACCGCTCCACGGGGGAGAGGCCGCAATCCCTGAACAATGTCTGTACCTGGTCTCGGTCCTAGGCTTTAACTACCTGGGCATACTCATTGGCCCGACTCTAGATGAGTTCCTCCAGCTCAATCTGCAGCCGGTAATGGACAGATTCACAGCTGACGTGTCTCATTGGCATTCCTTTCCCCTATCACTAATGGGTAAGGCTGATCTGTTAAAATTGTTGGCACTGTGGAGATTCCTATACATCCTACAGAATGCCCTACTGTCCATCCCCTAAACAATATTTGCAGTCATAGATGGCGTTCTCCGGGGGCTATTATGGGTAGGGAAACAACCCTGCAATTCCCTAAAAACATTGCAGCGATCAGTATGGGAGGGGGGTATTGGGTTGCCATGCCTTTGCACATATTACTGGGCGGCGCAGATCGGGGTAGTGAATGAATGGCTCCACAGAGATCCTGCACTCCCACACATTGGGGCTGAGATGGGCACTGCAGTCCCGATCACACCCCTTCAAATACTGTACGGTGTAAGCAAAACGGTGGGGGGTGTCGAAGGGTGACACTACATGTCCGTCGGGCGTGAGAAGAGGCCCACCAACACATTGGGTGGAGAGCTAGACCAATACTGGACCAACCTCTATGGCATAATACATATCTCCCTGAGATTCGAAAAATGGGACACTTAGCATTGTGGGAACCAAGGGGCATACATACTCTTGCGGACACAGTGTAGGACGGACACCTCCTGGACTTCGAGACCCTGCATGAAAAGTTTGGGATTCAGCCTAGCAAATACTACAGACACACTGAACTGCAACATGCCATCAGCACCAGTTTTCTAATCTGGGAGAGGTATCCAAATGCTCCCCCCTTGAGACTAACATTCTCCCAAACATCATACTGGCCAAGGTCACTTCTACGCTGTGTCCAGTCCTCAGTTCTTTCGGGACCCGGGAGCTAACAAGGCTTAAAGAGAAATGGGAGCGGGATTTAGGCCCACTGGAAACCTATGGAATGGGTGGAGGCACTAATGTTTCCACGAGACATTGGGATTGATACCAGGCTAAGACTGATCCAACTCAGAATACTGCACCGATCAAGATACTCCCGATCAGCGACATCACACTGGGGAATAGCAGGGAATGTTTGAGATGTAAGAGATCAGAGGGCACTTTCTTTCACATGGTGGGGGGCTGTGACATGATCCAGAGTTTCTGTGGGGAATGCATTGGCAAGATATCTGCGGCCCTGAGATCCCCAGTCTCCAAAACTGATATTGCTGGGCACATGGGGAGATTCGGACTTCACTAAATGTGAGAAGATGTTTCTAGCTGTGGCACTGGGAGTAGGTAAGAGAGAAATCGCTGCTACTTGGGGTTCAGCGGACAAACTGTGTTTAAACCGATGGTCTAACGAGATGGACAGATGTGCGTCTCTGGAAAAATTGATTTATAAAGCCAGAGGATGCCCTTGTAAATATCAGATGTTCTGGGGGAGGTGGGATGATGGAGACGATTCCTATCACTCATAGACCCTGAACGTTTTTTTGTATCCATGTGCTTGCTGAGATTGTTTCATGGAAATGCAATTGCTGGCATAGGTCAATTGACTTGTTGTAGTTCATGTTTATGGTTGGTATGTATACACTATTGTACCAATAAACATGCGTTTGGCACACAATTTGGAACCTAAAGGATTTTTCTCCACATTATACCCTCAATAATAGGTAAAAAATCTAAAATCCAGATTTCCATAAATTCAATCCCATATAGCATTTTTGGAACAATCTTTCCTTTAAAAAATCTTAGTGTGGGGATCAATGTAAATTTGCCATATTCGGTGTCATTTCTGCCTAGCTGATTCAATAATGTGGTCATACATATTCTCCAGCATTGGATCTTTCATGGATTCACATGCTTAGAATATTCCCCGTCGTCAGGCTGGGAATCCCCGGTACATTATATAGACCCTTTCCCGTAGGAAAACTTTTTCGACGCTTATGCGTCCTATCCGCCTCGTTTTGTATCATGCGTGCCCGCTCCGTCAGGACGCCATGATATAAATACAGGACCCGCCCCCGCGCTCCCTCAGATTTCAACCGTCTTTCAAAGTAGTGGGATCCTTGCGGTTACTGCTAATTGAAGTTAGGTTGTGTTTTCGCTTCGGCGAAGTTACGTTCTGAAGAAAATATGTCTGGAAAAGCTTTATTCCGTCCTTGTGCGACATGTGGACTCAAAAAAGTCTATGAAGGTGATGCCCACATGGATTGTATCTACTGTCTCCACCCGCACCACACGGCGGATACATGCGAGATATGCCAGGGTTTCTCCCAAAAAACGCTTAAAGACCGAAAAAGGAGGTTGGTCGACTGGCTTAACGACGGAGCGGGTGCCTATCCGGCATCAGAAGTTGGCTCCACGGCCTCCAGGAGCAAGTCGGAACCTCCCTCGAAGAAGGTGAGGCCTGTCGAAAAATGCCCTGCGGACAAGCATGCGGGGAAGCATGCTGGGTCTTCCTCATCACACAAAAAGTCCTCCTCCTCCTCATCCTCTAAGACGGAGAGGCAAGCGGCATCAAAATCCTCCTCAGGGGACCGTCCTAGGTCTTCCGTGAGTCGAGACGCTTCAGCAGGGAAGTCGGCAACGAAATCGGCTACGAAGTCTAAAGGCTCGGTGCCGGCGACTGGCTCGTCGACCCCGGTATCGCTGACGATGCCGATTTCTATTCAGGCAGCAGCGGTGGGGATTCCTTCGTCGACGGGGACTCAATTTATGGCCTGGCAGCCAGAGGTTTGTGAACCGGTCCCCCCTGAGGTCCTGCTGCAAGACACGGCCTTGCCGGGGTCGTCGGTGGAAGGAGAAGGTGACATGGTTATGCAGCCGTCGGACTTGGGCCTACGGCCTTCAAATACGTCGACGACGAGTGCGAGTGGGGGTGTGGTCCCTCTATCCTCGACGTTGCTGACCCCCCAGACGGTTTTGTCTCTGGATGTGCTTAATACACTTCAGAAGCTCCTGCAGCGTCTGGATATGCAGATCCCTCAGCCTGGCACTTCATTGTCGATATTTTCTGCACCTTCCGTCGACGAACATGCTCAAGCAGCTCGCACGACGACCAAAAGCCCTTCGACCTCCCAGGTAGTGAAGGATCGTCCTCGAGCGCAGGAGGAGGGTGAGCTATCGGAGTCCGATTCTATACGAGGTGACTCAGGGTCGGGCATCTCCCTTTCACCGTTGAGAGACCCAACATGGAATTCGGATGTAGAGGTAGAGTCTACGAGGAGCCAGGCACAACCATCTCCGCCGGATGATGTGGGAGCCTTCCATGCAATGATGGGGAAAGCGTGTTCCGAGTTCGGCTTAATTCCTGAGGAGCAAAAGAAAGATTGCTTTCTTTTTGATCACATGGGTCAAAGGAGGAAATCGGTATTTGCCATCCCAATCCTGGACCACGTATGGCAAGAAGGCCTCAAGACGATGCGTCATCCGTTCTCGGAACCGGCTATTAAGGGGCGTATTGAGAAAAAGTTTAAAGCTCCGGAGTCCACTCCAAAATGTCTAACATCACAGCCACTGTCAGACTCTGTGGTATCGGCGGCAGCGGCTAGGAAGGCCAGAGTACAGCAAAAATGTTCAACCCCTCCAGAAAGCGAGGCAAGGAGACAGGACGCCTTTGGGAAAAAGGTGCTCTCAGTCGGCGCCACGACGGTAAGAGCAGCCAACTCCTTGGCGATTGTATCGCGTTACGATAGGGAGATGTGGCATAAAATAGCCCCTATCCTAGAACACCTGCCGGAAGAACATCGCAAAGCAGCCATGTTACTAGTACGGGATGGTGAGGAGGCCTCGAACCATGCAATTAATATTGCGGTGGACCTAGCAGAGTCGGGGTTCAAACAAATCAATCATGGTGTAGTACTTCGTCGACAAGCGTGGCTCAAATGTACTACTTTTCGACCTGAAGTCCAGTACAAAGTTCTAGACATGCCATGTGAAGGAGAACATCTGTTTAGAGACAAGGTTGATGAAGCCTTGAAGGGGATGAAGGAAGACACGGATACCGCTAGGTCTCTTGGCGCCCTCCAGACAGGTAGAAGTTTTCGTTCTTTTCGCCCCTTCAGGGGCGCCTCCGGAAACTCCCGCTTTGGAGCCTCCAGGGACCGTGGATTTAACAGGCCCTCATACTCTTCACAAGGCTACAGACGGGCATCCCAGTCGGCACGTAGAGGCAGAGATTATCAAGCCTCCAGACGACGAGGCTCGGGTCCCTCGTCGACGAAGGACAAGCAAACCAGCAACCAATGACGGCCTTCGGAACGTCCTGGGGGGTCGAGTCTCTCATCATATCAACCAATGGGAATGCATCACCACAGATCGATGGGTTCTGGACACGGTTCGCATGGGTCATGCGCTGCAATTCAAAAACAAGCCTCCAAGTCTTCCGCCAGTGTTTTCGGCCCAGCCCCACCTTCGAGTTCTAAGACAAGAGGTGGCTCTTATGCTACTAAAAGGAGCGGTAGAACGGGTTCCGGTGGCACAGGAAGGACAAGGGGTTTATTCCCGGTTCTTCGTCGTCAAGAAGCCAAATGGAAAATGGAGGCCCATTCTCGACCTGAGGGTACTCAACAAATGGATAAAGAACTCAAAATTCAAAATGCTAAAACTCCAGGAGGTTATCAGGTCACTGCAACCCATGGATTATCTGTCGTCGCTAGATCTTCAGGACCATTTTTTCATATCCCAATACGTCCACGACACAGGAGATATTTAAGGTTCGTCGTCGGGCAAAAGCATTTTCAGTTCAAGGTCCTCCCGTTCGGTCTCAAGTCCTCCCCCAGGACGTTCACCAAGTGCTTGGCCCCCATAGCGGCCCATTTAAGGAAGGACGGTCACCATGTCTATCCATATTTAGACGACTGGCTGGTCAGAGGCTCGTCCATGGAACATACACGAAACAGTCTGGGGGCCACGATGTCCCTTTTACAGGAACTGGGCTTCACGATAAACTTCAGCAAGTCCTCCGTAGAGCCCTCGAGGACCTTGGTCTTTCTAGGAGCGGAGTTTCATACGCACACAGGCCTTGTAAGACCATCAAGCGAAAGAACACAGAAGCTACAAAGCAAGACGTCGGAATGGAAATGCGGTACCAGGGTGTCAGTGCGCAAATACATGTCTCTGCTAGGGACCATGTCGTCCTGCATTCCGTTGATAAACAACTGCCGCCTGTTTATGAGACCTTGCCAGGAATTTCTAGCGGACCGTTGGATGCAGAGCCAAGGTCGCTGGTCCGACAGACTGGTCATCGACGAACAACTGGTACAAGCACTCCGCTGGTGGAGAGTTTCTACTCATCTAACGAAAGGAATGCCTCTGGTGGAACCGGAGTTCCAGAAGACAGTGGTGACGGATGCATCGCTGAGCGGATGGGGAGCTCATCTGGAGACGTTACAAGTTCAAGGCCGGTGGTCGTTAGAAGAGTCCTCCCTGCATATCAACCTGCTAGAACTGAGAGCAGTGCGGTGGGCTCTAAAATCTTTTCTTCCTCAACTGAGAGACTCTGTGGTGCGTGTCATGACGGACAACACGACTACACTGTTTTACTTAAGGAAACAAGGAGGAACACGTTCCAGGTCCCTGTCGACGGAGGCACAGAAAATCTGGCATTGGGCCCTGCAACACAACATTCTAATCTTGGCGTTCCACCTACCAGGCGTGAGAAATGTGGAGGCAGATGCCCTCAGCAGGGAAATGAACGAGGTTCACGAATGGGTGCTGAACGACCAGCAACTACAACATGCATTCAAGAAGTGGGGACATCCTTCCATCGATCTGTTCGTGACGAAGGACAACAGAAAATGCCCGCAGTATGCAAGCAGATGGCCTCAGCAGGGCTCACTGGGAGATGCGTTCTCCTTCCCATGGACGAACAAATTCCTGTACGCATTCCCTCCTTTTCCTCTTATCCGGAGGACGTTGCAATGGATCCTCAAGAACCCATGTCGGGTGATTTTGGTAGCCCCGTATTGGGCCAGACAAGTGTGGTTCTCAGACCTGCTGCACTTGGCTGCGGCGGAGCCAATGAGGTTCAGGAAGATCCCCAACCTTCTGTCTCGACAGGAGGGTATCGTCTGGCATCACGACCCGGACAGCCTCAAGTTGACGGCCTGGCTCCTGACTTCGCCGAATTTGGCCAGCTAACGATTCCGGAGGAGTGTCATCGTATTCTGCAAGCGGCAAGAGCACCTTCCACAAACACTTCATACTCGTACAAATGGAGGAGTTTCTGTCAGTGGTGTGGGGATCAACCAGGTTTAGATCCTCAGTCGATTATGCCGGAACAGCTCCTTCCATACTTGCTGTTCTTAGCTCAAAAGGGCTTATCGGTGTCGTCGATAAAAGTACACCTGGCCGCCATCTCCAGGTTTACGCGTCAACGACATTCCGCACCGTTATTCAGCGACCGCCTGATTAAGCACTTTCTTAAAAGGTTGTTCAGGAGTTTCCCTCCCGAGAAGAGATTTCCTCCGGTGTGGAGCCTCAATCTCGTGTTAGCGTCTCTTATGAAACCTCCTTTTGAACCAATGTCATCGTCGTCTCTAAAGTTTTTGTCCTGGAAATTGGCCTTCCTGGTGGCCATCACTTCAGCCCGACGTATTTCGGAAATCCAAGCTCTAATGGTAGACCCACCATACTTAAGATTTTTTAAGAACAAGGTGGTCCTTGCCACTAACCCACAGTTCATACCGAAAGCGCCTTCAGTGTTCCATAAACATTCCTCTATTGTCTTACCTACGTTTTTTCCAGAGCCATGCTCGGGAGCGGAGCGCACGTTACACACATTAGACGTGAAGAGGGCTCTCAAGTTTTATCTTCATCGCACGCAACCTTTCAGGGAAACGAGGCAATTGTTCGTGGCCTATGGTCTGGGTGCTAAAGGCAAAGCCATTTCAAAGCAAGGACTGTCAAGATGGGTATCGTCTACCATTTCGTACTGCCATTCCAAGGCGGGGAAGCCTCTTTTGCGACGCCCAAGAGCTCATTCCACTAGAGCGGCGGCATCGTCGACGGCGCTGTGGTCTGGAGTCCCTCTGGGGGACATCTGCATGTCGGCTACCTGGGCGGCTACACACACTTTTACCCGCCATTACTGCCTGTCACAACAACATGCCGAAGATACTCGGATGGGACAGGCGGTGCTTCGACACCTATTCCAATAAGGTAAGTCCCGGTTGAGGGGTTAGATCTGGTTGCAATTATGATTGAATATTGTTCGTTCTCTATGTTAACTATTGCCAAGGGGTGCACGACCATAGAGAACTAGCATTGTGAGGAAAGTATGTGAGTTTGCATGCACGCCTCCTCTCTTCGGGATGGTACTGCTATGTAATCTATTCTAAACATGTGAATCCATGAAAGATCCAATGCTGGAGAAGGGAATAGTTTCTTACCTGTAACTCCATTTCTCCAGCATTGGTATCTTTCATGGATTCACATGCGCCCGCCTGCCTCCCCTGGCCATGCAAACTGGTTCCCCCACTACTTTGGGGGCCGAAATCTGAGGGAGCGCGGGGGCGGGTCCTGTATTTATATCATGGCGTCCTGACGGAGCGGGCACGCATGATACAAAACGAGGCGGATAGGACGCATAAGCGTCGAAAAAGTTTTCCTACGGGAAAGGGTCTATATAATGTACCGGGGATTCCCAGCCTGACGACGGGGAATATTCTAAGCATGTGAATCCATGAAAGATACCAATGCTGGAGAAATGGAGTTACAGGTAAGAAACTATTCCCTTTTTAACTGTTCTTTGATAAGCTGTTTTTTGTGGATTTTTTAAGATTGAAAAGTCCAAGTAAGATGGTCAACTAGCTCAATCGGTGCAGATTCAAGACTCCATCTAAACTTAGTGGTGTGTTTCTGTAATGTACAATGCATAATTTTAGTTTTGGAATGCATAACTTTAATTTTGGAAGGGTTTACTTTAAGACTTTGAATCTTTGCAAAGCCAGAAAAAGCATTAATCAAACGCTGTAGGCCTATTTGGGTGCAATCAAATATGAGGAAATCATCAGCTTATGCCAGCCACATTACTTTTAGATGATCAATTTATGTGCTGGCGAATGCTCCGGGGGATAAAATGTCACCAATATCGGACATATATAGGTTAAATTATGCAGGGTGCTAATACAAAACCCTGCCTAACACCTCTGAAGGTTTTGGCCTTGCGAGAGAGCGAGACTTGATGGTCCAGACATATTTGAACATTCAAACCTTCATGAAGTCTGATAATAAATCGTAATAACCCTCCAGGGATCCCTAACTTTTCCAATTTGGACCTTAAGAGACCCCAGTCAACCACATAAAAGGCAGCTGATAGGATGATACTTGCCAGGAAGACTGAGGCATATTTGGCTATCCAAACTTGGCTCACTTCAGTGTGAAACCATTTAATAAGGTACACATAACTTTGCAAAATCCCATCTGCCATTTAAAAATCCTGCCCACCCTTGATTGCCAATCCTCCAGATGTTCCAACAGCAAGGCCACAAAGCCCTTGCTGTCGGCATCCAGGATGACAATAGGTCGCTAGCTCATTGGGTCAGATCTACACCCTTTTTTAAAGATGGGTAG
This sequence comes from Ambystoma mexicanum, assembly GCF_040938575.1. Classification (NCBI taxonomy): domain Eukaryota; kingdom Metazoa; phylum Chordata; class Amphibia; order Caudata; family Ambystomatidae; genus Ambystoma; species Ambystoma mexicanum. Next base: position 1,460,502,947 of record NC_090931.1, on the reverse strand, counting down.
GACATTGGCAGTAGATGAGGAAGTCGGAAACCGTTGAGTCAAGGAGATATGTTCAAAGACAATAGTCAAAATCTCCGCCCACATATGTTGATTACCCTTAAATAGCAGATTGGACGATTGTTGGGCCCAGGGGCCCAGGAAACACTAATTCTTTGTATAATCTCCTTGATCAATGTATGAGAAGCTGATAGCTTCCAAGTAGTATCAAGCAAGCTCAAATCACAACTATCACTAGCCTCTTGTTCCTCAGGGGAGACAAATAAGTTGGTATAGTGGGATGCCTATGTCTCTTCCGCGTTTGGATTCAACCCACTTGCAAAGTTTGCATTTCTGGGGTCATTTACTAACCGCTAAAAGGCCTGAGAGTTTTTATTGGTCAAGGTTTGAAGCATGTGTTCTGCTTCTCTTTGACTCCTGGAAGCACGGTTGGTCCTCAACCAATTTTTATGTGTCTGCTTGGCTTTTTGAATACACCTATTTTTATCTATCAACGACAATACCAGGGTTTTCTTAATTGCTCTTCTTTGGGCTCCCTTTTTTTTTGTTTTGCCACTTCTGCATCATACAGATGCACATGATTCCCCCTCAAGCTCCTCGCAGGTGCACCAAATCTAAAAAGGCAATTATTTGTTAGATTGTCTACAGAACTTTCAAAGTTATCTACCGAAAAGTAGTCATTCTGCTGTTCTGGTGTAATGGTGTTAAGATCATTTATAACAGACGGTGCACCGTCGCGGTATTCCATTTTACCATCTTTCTAGCAGTATTAAGGCAAACTCCTTTGGTTATGTGATCAGACCCTTTTCCCACTCCTGCACCCATTTCGAATACTGCATTAAAAATGCAATAATCATTTAATTCTGTGAGGATAATGGATAGGAGCTTGAATGTCTCAAACAAAGTGTTATTTGTAAATATATAATCCAGTGTAGACTGCTCAGAGGCCCTCTACCAATTAAAGTGGCTCGGAATGTTGCTTGAAATGCCTCTATTCAACATTACTAATCCCCAGTCGGTTAATAATTTAGACCAAACATTACCAAAATACTCCTCCCATTTTTGCCTCAAAATTAGGCCAGTTGTGCAGACATGTAGCATTAAGGTCGCCAGGGAAAAGAATCAGCCACCCTCCCATTTATCAAGCCACTCATTTATACAGCTCAAAATTAGATTAATGAACGTATTTAAGCTACTGCAACCTAAATGCCAGTATACATTCAGAACCAAAATGTCTGAGTCACAGTCAATGGATAATTTGACGTGGGTTGCTTTAAAGCCAAAAGTATGGTTTATATGTTCAATAATGGAATAGGACCGACTAGATCTCACAAATGTCAGCAGTCCTCAAAAATGTGTCGGTTGCTTGCTTATTAAACCTACTCAACAGCATATTTTTGTCTTTCTGCCATGTTTGCCCCTCAAGTGTGCAGATTGCTGGAGGTGATTCAGCATGGACAACCTCATCACCTACCCCACCAAGCACACTAGAGATTCCTTCCATTTGTCCGGCTGTCATGAATATGGAGGAAACAGTGTCTACAATGGCTCGGGAGGATAGCTCAGGGGCAACGTGCTCACCTTGGATGCAAGACGACACAAAACAACACAGGTTCGATCCCCGGGTCCGTGCTTAGAAACCTCTGGGTATTATACATACAGGATTATCAGTCACGTTTCCAAATCTGGCAGTTGATGGAGCCTGCTGGTTGACATAATGAATTACATTATGACCAGATAAAACTGTCCATCCCATCATGAGAAATGGAATTGATCATGGTCCTAGGTTCAGCTAACATTTGCACAATATCCCTTATATTACTATCCATGACCCTGATCGCTTGCCGGATCAATACTGGGGATTGCGCTACATGCTCTGTTACTACTGTTTTCTTGGGATGACATTCAACTTACACAATTATCTTTACTTTTTGCTACTGATACCCCTGCATTTGACAATCGTGGTTTTGTTTTTGATTGAACAGGAAATCCCTTAAATTACTGTGAGCCTTGATGTTATCGAACATAAACAAAAGTGTTTCCAATATAACCAAGTGTGTCTTGGTTTCAGTCTTTAATCCCTCATAGAGGAAAACCAGGACGCAAACAACTTGGTTGATTTATGTTAATATGTCCGTCTGTGAACCGTCCATTTTGTTATCCATTTGCCTTAATAGCACGGACAGCCTGCGCGGAGAAGGTTCTACAGGAGTAGAGGCAAAAGAGGAAAAAGAAGAGTCATCATTCAATGGTTGCATGGAGGTTAAATCCGGTGGGGAGTCCATCGTAAAAGAGGCATCGGCTTGATTGATATTCTTGTGAACCTCTACAGGAACCTCTAGTACCTTAAAACTATTATGCTCAACCCGTGGAGCATTTCTGTCAATTGAGACACCCTGGTTCACAGGCGAGACACTTTGAACGGCTGTTGAAGGCACGGAATAGTAATCCGTAATCATACCATATGTTCGAATTGATGATGGAATCGTATGTGATCTAACGGTAGTTGATGAAGTTCCGCCAACAGTACATAAAGCAGGTAATTGTGAAGAATCATCCGTCGCAGAGGGAGGTAATGGTAAACCTATTGCCTACAACAATTCTTGCGATGGGTTTTCACCCGGAGAGGGAGGTAGAGGTAAGCAAATTGCCTGGTGCATTTTTTGATCAGAAATGGGGGCAGAGTTAATGGGCAGGAGAGAGACTATTCCTTTTCCACTGCAGAGGTCATACATGGGGCTGTGTAAAGGTGAGGAGTGATTTGGGAAATAAATATTAACTTTGCAGGCTAAGCAGTGTCAAGAGCATGAATCCAAATAACAAGGACCACCTTACTGCCAAACTGCCCAACTGCCACTGCAACAGTACTCACGATCACACACACTTCGTGCTGGGGGAGTGGTTTAATAGTTCTGGGTAGATTATACTAGAGTAGCCAAGCCAGCAGCTCCCAGGCACACTAGTCAAATGCAGCAGTGAAGGCACTATCCCCACACAAAGAACTCTGTTGTAGCAACGTGATCACCGGTCTCCAGAAACAAAGTAACAGAGTAGCCTGCCCAACTGCCACTCCACTCCGACCACACTCACGATCAATATTCTAAAGCTTTCATTAACTCGGTGCTCTGTCACATGGTGCCGGTTGTTTTGCCACCAACAGTCAGCAAGGAAGCGTGTAAGAGTTGATTGGTCACCTAAGACTGCGTCATGATATATGCTTACCCAATATCTTCATCCACGTTAAGATACAGATAGAAAACATGGTATCCAGCCTCTACATTGACATGGAAACCTTCAGCAGCAGAGTCATCCTCTTGTGATGGCTGTTGCCTACTGACGTTATGATTCAATATTGTAAGAACCCAATAAAAGAGATTGTTCGTCAGCCTATGCACAGTCAGCTAGCACAGTCTCAACCACCTTGTCCTTTGGTCATAGGCATCCATACCCTCTTCATACACCAGGTCCTGTTCTGCTAGATGTTCCCTTGAAAGTAGTGTACTTCTTCCTTTGTCTGGGGATGGAGTTGGCAGCAATCTCACACCAAGTGGACTTACACCTCTGGTTGTTTCTCGGACCCAGTGGAAACAGACCTTCCCATTGGTTAGTGATAACGCAATTATTGATACCATTGATGATGTTGAAGCTGATCAAGATGCTTCTTTGTCTGCTAAGGCTTTCCACAACAGAATGTGGAGAGTACAGGATTTTTAGATCTCACTTCTGAGAAGAGGTCACATCAGAGCGAGGTGTTCTCTCTAGTGTTCTTTCTTTGCAGAACCATGATAAATCGGGGATTGCTGTCCGATAAATCGGGGATTGCTGTCCAAAGGCATGTCCTTGTAAGGGCAAGTAATTATGGAGAACAAAATGTGCATTCAATTTGGAATGTCAGTACAAAAATAACCACCTTCAGTCTGAGAAGACCTGTTTGAGCTCCAACCCACAACCGCAGACTTCGGTGGTGGCTTCTGCCACATTATGTCCCAAATCGTCTTCTGGCCTTTTGGGACAATCTTTTATCCCCCCTTTCCAAGGATAATAAGATACTAGAATCATATGGAAAGAGGGAATTTTCAAACAGTGCTTTACATCGCTACCAAACAAATGCAGATTCCATGTTTGGTGCAGCCAACCAGCGACTATGCAAGGAAATTACAGATTTCTAACTGTTTCTTCCGGTAGATATAGTTGCAGTTTATAAGTCATGCCTGTCCTAAGCAAAGCTGATTGCCCCAGACATGATGGAATATTCAGTGCACCACATAGATACTGGTTTAAGATCCTTGACACTGATGCGTGCTGTTCAACATGGATGAGAGCATGTTATTTCAATTGGGACGTACGGGACAACCTTCTTGATTTGCCCTTTAAGGGTGAAGATTTATTTTACTATTCAATGGATGAGGACTGAAAAAGATAACTTCCACCTTAACAGAAAACTCACTTTGTTTGCAAAGCCATTGCAGAAGCCATTTCCTGCATCATGACATTCCTGCTATTATTTGAGAACCAAATGTTTTTGAGGATTTTGTGGCTACCACAAACAAAAGAATAGACAGCCGGTGATAGCTTCCATATGGCAAAGAGGTAAACAACCCAGGACCAGCACAAGTGTTTTCTTTCTCCTCCATACCCCCCACTACAGCCACTTCAGAACTAAAGAAGAAATGAGGCTTTCGTACAGTTCCACAGCTTCCCAGTTAGGGACCGAGTTTCTGAATTCATAACCAAATGATGTACCGTTTCAGAGGATTCTTGGGTCGTCTCAGTAATTTCTTCAGGTTTCCACCTAGCTGCTCCTCCATCTCTTCCCTCCTCCCCTCCACTTCTTCATATCGGCTCAGCTGCTCTTTTCTAGGAGATGAACAATCCTCTTCAGATAAAGGCTATAGAGGTGTTCCCACTTCGGGAGAGAGGAAGCAGTTTTTACACCTCCATCTTCACTTTTCCAAAGAAAAAATGTCTTGCCTGAGAACAATGTTGGACCTCTCTTTCCACAACCCCTTTCTCCCATTACAACAATTACAGATAGTTACAGCAGCCCAAATCTGGAAAGCATTATGCCAGGGAGATTGGATGGATGTGCGCCGTGGATCTGAAAGATGCATATTTGCACATTCCCATTGTGAATGTTTACAGGAGATCCCTGAGATTCTCGCTAACAGAACCTAATTTTCAGTATCGTATACTACCCTTCAGTCTCAATGCAGCCCTCAGGTTTTCACAAAGCCGATGAGCCAGCTGCTCACTTGTGTATTCTGGGCATGTATGTCTATCCATACCTACATTTAGGCTAATCTGAGTTGAGTCATGCTGTCTTGCTTAGACAGCCCTTCAACTCCTCCTGGATCTGTTGTTCAAACAAGGCCTGTTGGTCATTCCGAAGTCCTCTCTTACAGCTAGTAAGGGCATCACGTTCATTGGCTTCCAGTGGATCTTGGCGATAGACAGAGTTTTTCCTACTTAGGAAAGAGTTCAGGATATCAAAATTATGGCCAATCATTTTCTTGACCATCACCAGACCTTGGTCCTGTGCATTATGGCTGTTCCAAAGGCTCGTCTGAAAATGGACAGGGATCAGCTTCAGCTTTCTGCGTGTTGGAACCAGGAGACAGATAACCAGTAAGATAAGATTTGCATACTGATTGAGCTGAGGTCAGATTTGGAATGGTGGTGTGATGACCTGAATCTTCTTGTTGATGTTCCATAGCAGGACCTCCCAACCCCCGCTTAAAATGTAATTATGTCAAGCTTGTCTCTCACATGTTGAGGGGCTATTCTGGGCCAACGCAAATGCATGTTCTATAGACACAGAGGAGGGAGTATCCCACATAAACTTCCTAGATGTTCTTGCAATTTTTAACACCCTGAAAGGATTTCAGGGCTCGTCAGTACTTATAAAGATAACAGCATGACGTCTATGTTTTATATAAACAAACACAATGGTTCCAAGTCTCCTCCTGGCAGGAGTCTGGCCGGAGAGCACAGGGCAAAACCTATATCTCACAGTATGCACCATAGATTAGGTTAGATTCCTGAGGGAACGCTAGCATACAGCTCGAAACAGGGTACATACCAAGCTGATCTGAGTTGAGACAGGTATTCACAGGAACTGCAGGGACAGGAGCTGGTCCTAAGTAAAGAGACGGAGAGCAAGCAAAGACAATTAAATATACTGGGCAACGGTGCTGTGGTGCAGCTTGTAAAATGACTACTGCCTGAGAGGCTCCGGCAACGGAGCCATCATCCTGCCTTATATCCCCCACCCTGGGACCCAGCTCACCATCCGGAGCTCATACCCGCACTAATAAACATTGAGGGCATTGTTTGAGCCAACATCTGACTGCACACCAGCATTCTGCGGATAGCGGTGCGGATGCAGATGGGCTGCGGCCATGTTGAAGCGACTGAGGTCGAGGTGGGGGATTGGCGCCCACGCTAGAACTGGAGGCAGGCGAAAAACAACAGCTGCACTTCACAACGTCGTCCGTTCTTGACTGCGAGGGCTGCCCGTCTGGCCCCGGAGTGAGTGTGGGGATGACTGGCGTTCTTTCGGCCCATTTAATCGCCCCTGCACAATCTTCCGAACCAGGACTCTGTTCTCCTCCGAAGCGGCTGGAGCCTTCCCTACTCCTGCCTTAGGCGCTTCCAGTGGGTGGCACACACGCGGGCCACACTACGCACTGGCCCCGGTCACGGCCTGCAGCACACGGGTGACACCATTACTGATCGCTTCGGGACTCGGCTTCCTCCCTCATTGTTGACCTGTGCTGCAGTCCCTCTTCCTCCCTTGCTCACGGAGACGGCGGTGCAGGCCTTGACTGGATGCTGTGCCCCGCTACTGGACCCTAGACCCGGGCACCCTGGGGCTGGCTGCTGTGCATTGCGGGAGGCAGGGGTGGAGGGCAATGTGCGGCCCCTGAACCACCGGTGCTCGGGGGAGGGTTCCGACTCAAGCGTTGGTGCGCCCGCGCACTGGTGCAGATCTGATATGGGGGGAACTTGCAAAACAAGAGACGTGTATCGCTGCACGTCAGCCACCAATGCACTCCAAAGGGAACAAAGTCCCAATTCTGTCTGTTTAGCAGGTTGAGAGAATCAAAAAGTCTAGATTGAGCTCTAATCCCTGCAGTTTTGTGTGTTTTGTATTTATATTTGATCTCTCTTTGAGAGATGGATACAATAGGTCCGGGGAGGTCAATGGCTTCTCCCAGACGAGGTTATTTGCTTAACTCAATACCATTCAACATTCACATTTAATGCTCTTCAAATTCAAAAGATTATTTATGAAAGATTTTGATTCAAAACCGTTTTACCCAGTATAACAAGAAAACAATTCCAAGAAACAGACTTTTTAAAAAAACGAATACGCTCAGTGCTTTTAATTCAAACACTAGGCTTTTGGTTTTGTCACGAAAACTTCACATTATCCTTAATGCTTGAAACAAAAAATTAGAACAAAAAAATACTTCACATTTTTCTGTGAGTGGACAGTGTAAAACGATATTATTGACAAAGACTTATTATCCAAAGCTTTTTTTTGGGCACAAGCATAAAGGTCTCCTCGGCCTATGTTCACAATGTCCACTTTTAGTCATCAAGAGAAAAAGTCTTTAGGTTGAAAGTCACCAACTCCAAATAGCACCAATTATTTACTGTTGTGCCAACGCGTTTCGGACTGTACCTAAGTCCATCTTCAGGGCAAAGAATGCTTGTGGTTCCATAACCTGGGTGTATCCACACCCTAAATTCCTAATGGGAAATATAAAAAGGACTTGCTATTATTACTGTTTTGGAACTAGACTGTATTTTTCAAAAAGAAACCCAAAATGTCACCAACCTCTTGATTTCACTGATGGGATCTATTACTTCGGTCTTGGCCACACTCTCGTGTTGAAATATGACGGGGCACATTCGTACTTGTGTGTGGTGATTAGCACCTCAAACGGGTGAATTAAAAAATAAAACTCTAGAATAGAAGCAAAAATGATTTATAAAGTAGTTTCCACTTCAAAGAAACTCAAAGAAACTTGAGTGTGTGCACCCGCCGTGTGTGAATCTACATATGCGTGGCTCTATTTATTGAGTGTCTCAAAATTCCTTGGAGGCCCACCTAAATGTGCTGGACTAATCACCCTTGTACCAAGCAGTGTTCAATATGTAGCGGGATAAGCCATGTGGCATGTACCCTCGCATAAAAGGGTGCCCTGTGAGTCAATACTGGAAGATGAACACGTAAATTGAGCCTGTGTACCGCGCATTGTTCAATAGCTAGCGGGGTAGGCCATGTGGCAAGCACCCTCGTATAAAAGAGTGCCAGGTACGTAAATACTTGGAAAAGAAAACGTAAGTAGAGCCAGTGGTGCTCATTCAATTCACCCGAATCGTACCTTAAAATCGTTTCCCTTATAAGCATAGATTTCAGGCTAAAAGCAACCTCGCAGGCTGCAGACGCTCGTAAAGACATGTGATATGAAGAGCTGATTATTCTTACCTTTACCAGGAGTCAAGTGTAGGCTTCCAACGTCGGGCGTGAGTGCCTTGCACTCTAACCCGGATGTTGATATCCTGTTCCCATTAGTCCCGCGCATGCGTGGAGAGAACGGCCTGGTCCCATTTAGGAATGGGAACAGCGCTTCTCTGTGCATGCGTGCATCGTGTCTCTAGCGTTATACTGCATTGGTATCAATATCTGTATTGGCTATTAGTATGAGGTCCGGTGACCCTTCAATACATATGGGTGGTCTCTCCAACGACAAACAAATATAGGTAATCAAATAATCTGCATGTGAATGCACTTCTCTGCGCATGCGTTCATAGTGAGTACAGCGCTATTCTGCATATCTGTCATTATCTGCATGAGCTATATGTAAGAGGTCAGATGACCCTTTAATACATACAGGTGGTCCATAGGACAGCGGAAGATATTATGATTATGTACCTGAAGTTTAAAAAAATATCTAATGAACTGCTTGTAAATGACGGCCCCTCAAAGTGTAGAGAAGCTATATTGAATTACGTTGCGTTGGATACCATATACCCAGTGGGCTCATGCATTGCCAAGAGTCTGCATTTGAAAACCAGGGTCCTATCACTACACAGGCTATCCATAACAAATCCTGCCAATAAATTTAGCTTTTTGGATTATCTGGTTATGCATATTAGGTTACCAGTTATGATGAGGGTAACTGCTCATGGATCATTGTCTGGGAGAGTGGGAATGACGCAGACCAAGTCTGCTTGGGTCCCCAGGTCCCCAGGGACGCAATCTCCATGAAGCAGAGCATAATTCCGCATTGTATGCCTAATGGAGTGGAAATCTTCCCCCATTTATTCCTTAGACTCAAAGGACGTATTGCTCCATCAACCTCTGTCTCTTTAGTCTGGTTACACTTAAAAGTACAAGGTGTAAGTGCCAACCTATTTACACTCTTAATTTTGTACATGGATCTGCCGTCGTTGGGTTCCAATTTCCACAGGATACCAAACAACGTTCACAATCTGAGTTTCTGTTGTCCCAGTGTGCAACCGTGGTATAGTTTTTTTTTAGACATAACACATCAAATCAAAGTCAACATTCATGCCTCTAGGGCTGAGATAATCGAGTAGGTCAGTCCACACAATCTCCCTCTGTTGTAGTTTCCTCACTATATCCCCGCCTCTAGGGCTCAGTTTAACCTGTTCAAGTATAACACATTTGAGTTGTGCTACTGAGTGTCTAGCTTCTGAGAAATGCATTGCAACAGGTGACTTTTGACTCTTCAACCTGATATTAGATTTTTGCTCCGCCCAGTGTGTTTTTGCCTTCCTGGTAGTCATACCTATGTAAAATAGGCCACATGGACATTTAAGACCATAGATAACATTGGATGAGTCGCATGTACAGGAGTGTTTGAGGGAGATGGATTTCCCTGTATGTGGGTGTCTAATGGTGTTCCCTTTTATAACATTACTGCAATGCTGACAATTCAGGCACGGTATGGTCCCTTTATGTGTGAATTTTCCTGTTTCTGTGGTTGTTATATCGGCTCTGATTAAGCTGTTACGCAGTGATTTGTGGTTCCTGTATGCAAAGGTCGGGGTCTCTTGGGTCCATTTGCAACATTGACCAATGTTTCTGAATAAGTATTTTAATCCTTTTGCTCTGGGTTGAGTGTGTTGTAACGTATACCAGCTCCTCATTGTCTTTGGCTGACTTTGGTGTCAAAAGAGTTTCCCTTTGGATAGTATTGACTTTCTCTTTCACCTCTGAGATCAAGCTTCTGTTGTATCCTCTTGCAATAAACTTGGTTTGTAATGAGGACGATTGCCTAGAATATTCCGTAGGTTCCGAGATATTCCTTCTGTACTGTAGGACAGGGGGGAACTTGCACCAAGAGGCTCGCTGGTGTGAAGTACATTCAGAAGTACATTCAGAACGGATACCGGACACTGTTCTGGGCTACCCCTTTCCCTCGATCATCAGGGAACATTACCTTTATCAGCGAGAATCTCTGCAGCAGGGTGGGTGTGGAGGTACCCCTAACTGACTCCTTAGCCTTCACCTTTGGGGCGACCACCAGGATCTGGACGCTCGCTGTAATACATCCCTCCAGCAGGTCAACAGCTCGGGGCGATTCTCGGCTGCTGGCAGTGGCAGAAGAACAGACGGTGAGTGGCAATCCTTTACGCGCTGTGGCCAGATTCTGCCCGCGTCCCGAACACCAACTTCTGGGTCTCCGCGCCCCGTTGGGTGCCTGGTCATGAATAGACTTGCTCCCCTTTTGCACTGAGCCGGGCCCGCGCCTAGGCTCCCCGCGCAGTCTACTCTGCCAAATTGCAAGGAGGAATATACACTGCACTGTATACTGTGGGAGACATCTGGGCCCCTAGCTACTGTGATAACAACTGCAATATTGGACCTGATCCCAGTAAGACCACGCACCGCAGTCGGGAGTCTTTCTGGGTTGCATTGTTTTGCCCTGGCCTCGGCCCCCTGGTCTCCCAGTGCATGTGAGAGGAACCCCATATACACCACACGGTGGGGAGATCGTGTGGGATTGGATCCCGTGTGGTCCACTATCGCTCACTCTGGGTGCCTGTGGGGCAGTTTGGGGGACTTAATTAACCGGAGGACACCGGTGCAGGGCCCCAGCTTCCCCATCAGTGATCGGACACTTGCCCCTGGACCCTCCCAACAACATCACTCTCCCTGTAATCAGCTGAGGTCTGGGGAACACCACACTAATCCGAGGATACAATCATGAGAGCGTGAAATGCCATAACTGCATGACGTCCACTTGCTGTGCTGGTTGGTCCACCCCGGGTCTCCTTGTGGGTCTCCCAGTGCTGCCTCACAGCAACGGGCACTTGGAGGCTGTATACACTGATGGTGGCAGGCCTTGGCAGCAGCAGCCCTACCAATATTCATATGCTGTAAGACTGTGGGCGCTACCCGCCCTGAATGTATTAACAAGCTACTCCAGGCGACAGCTGTGGTGGAGACTAGTGCTGTGGTGGATGCTACGCACCTAGCCCAATTTGATCTTCCTGCACCTGATCAATAGGACAACAACCCCACCTCTCCTGGCAGATATTGACTAGCAAGAAACAAACCTGCGGCTAGTTACAGGCACTTCTAAATCTCATAACTTACATATCGGAAAGCCCAGGACATCTGTATAGTCTCTGGCGACCACCAGACCCCTGGCGGCCCTATCAGCCTGGTACCCTTCAGGACCCGCATTCACCATAAAACACGTTGCTCTCCCCCTCTGCTGCGGACACCATGATCCTCCTCGGGATCCGAACGGCGCAATCCCTGCAGCGAATCACCTGGGATTCAGCACTACTATGGTCAATCCCAAGAGGCAGGCCAGGATGGATCAGTTCTCCCGCCCGACCAGTTCCGATCGCTGCCTACAGCCTCCCCTAGCCAACCCACGTCTCAGCTAGACGTGGCTGTCCTGAACCAAATGCTTCTGGCCCTAAATAGCTGCACGGACATCTTGGGGGCAAAAATTGACCCTCTAACTTGCAAAGTTATACAAATAGATAAACTATGCGGCCGCATGTCTGAGGCTGAACAGCGGATACAGGATGGTGAAGATAAAGTGGCCACCCTTCAGCGAGAAATGGCTGAAATGCAACAGACGGCGAAGAAGGTGTTGGCCAAAAATGAGGATTTGGAAGGACGTTCCAGACCAAATAATGTTCGGATACTTGGCATACCAGAAACGACTGCAATCGAAAACATGGCGAAATTTGTAGAAACACTGTTGGTGGATGTTCTGGGCAACCCCCCACTAACAGCGATGTTCATGGTTGAGAGGGCCCACCAATCGGGGGCTACTCGGCCCCCACCGGGCGCCCCAGAGCGCCCGATAATAGCCAGAATATTTAGCTACAGGGACCGAGACATTATTCTACGCACCGCCAGAGAAAAGGATGAACTGCGCTGGGGTTCCTCCAAAATCCGGCTGTTCCCTGACTTCAGCCCTGGGGTGCAGGACCAACGAAAAACGTTCCAAGCAGCAAAGACTTCCCTGCGCAAAAAAGGAATTAAATATGCGATGCTATTTCCCGCCAAACTATTCGTTCAGTACAATGGGTCCACAGTCTTTTTCACCTCACCTGAAGCAGCAGAGCACTTTGCATCAAACTTACCTGATCCAGGTGGATCCCCCTGACGCTCTCCGCAGCATTCCTGAACAACCACAACACCAAGATGGCCCTTACTTCATGCACCAGAGGCTAAATTATGGCCCTGGAGTCCCTTGAACATGGCCCAGCGGCAACACAATTAGGGTGCTGCCATTCGGAGGGCATTGGCTGCCCTTATCGCTCCACTACCTGAGGACACTGCGGCTTGTTCTGTTCCAATTATGTGTTTAGTTAAAGGTATGCGAGTGGGTTGGGAGCTGTTAGATTATTGTTTCTGGCGTGGGAGTGAGGGAGGTTGGAGGAGGCCACAGTATTGGCTGGTCTGTTTAAAGGTTCTAGGTATTAAGGATTTCAGAACACTCAGTTCATAATGGTACAACACAATTAGGTGCAACAGATATCACAACATACAATCACGCTGCATATTCCATGACAATAATCGCCATGACCCCACAAGGGTTCTGACTAATCCGATAACGGGCGGACCGCCTGGAACGACCCTTGCAATTCTCTCATGGAATGTAAGGGGACATACCAATCACAAGAAATCGCGATTAATCACGAACTACAGCAGAAACCATGGGGCGAACGTATTATGCCTACAAGAGACACACCTGACTCGAGGCACCCCCCTCCCCAGGCTACCGGGATGGGGTATTCATAGGAATGATTCTTCCTACACCTCGCACTCCAGAGGCGTAGCCATTTACATACACAGTACACTACAATATAGACTACATGAGCAGATCAAGGATGAGGAGGGACGGTTTTTGATACTTGCGGGAGAGATACTAGCCACTAAATTCCTTTTGATAAATGTCTACGCGCCGAACACCGATTCCCCGGAGTTCTTCCACCAAAGCGACAGGCGCATACACAAGTTTCCGGGTTACGACATTTTATGGGCAGGCGACTTTAATCTCGCCCTTACACTAGACTTAGATAGATCTGCAAAAATACAACTAACCCTCCCACGGGCGTTAAGGCATGGTCCTCCATCTCTTAATACCACAATGTCTCTAATGTGTGGAGGGGCATGCACCCACACGCCAGATAATACATTTTTTCCTCAGATGGGCACAGCAACACCTCTAGGATTGATTATATAATGGTCACCGCTCACATACTTCGGGATGTCACTGAGGCAACCATCTTCCCCCGGACTCTGTCTGGACATTCACCAGTGCTGGCTCTATTCGTGGTTTCCAAGAGTCCCCAAGCCCACTTCGATGGCGATTTAGAGCTACTGCCCTCGAGGACGTGGCATTTCGCTCCAAAATAGAACCGAATATTCGCACCTACTTCCAGGCGAATCAAGGGTCAGTCCCCGATCACGGCATAATCTGGGAAGCCTTTAAGGTTTATATAAGGGGATGCTATATCTCGAAAGAGGGGGGTCCTGAAAGCTATACGCAAATCCAAGCAAGTGTTGGAAAACAGAATTTGTGAAGGGGTGAACAAACAGGGCATTCAGGACACACCAGTCCTACGCTGTGATCTCCGGGCATACAGGGAGGAGCTACTACAATTGGCAAATAGTGAAAACAACTTTATTGGGGACCCAATACTTGCGGTGAGGCACGGAGAAGGTGATCGACCAAGTAAAACCCTGGCATGGGCCATTCGCAAGGAACGCCAAACCACCAGTATAGCAGAGGTCGAAAACCAGAATGGGGGCCTTATAAAAGACCTGCAGGTGATCAATAGTGAATTTAAGGAATACTATGAGCAGTTTATATACGTCTCGCCCCACCCCTGGACACGATGAGCTAATACGATATCTAAATGAGATAGCCCTTGGGTGGTTGGATCAGGACCAAGGTAGTGCCCTTAATTACACCATTACGGAGGAAGAGGTACGCAAAGCAATAAAATCCTTACCCAGTGGGAAAGCCCCTTGACTGGATGGCATAATAACAGAATTTTATAAGGCGTACGCAGATTTGGCGATTCCCCACCTGATGGGTATGTACGAAAGCGCACTGTCCGCGGGTCCTCTACCTGAGTCCACCAGATCTGCCCTAGAGACTGTACTTCTAAAACCTGGGAAAAAACCCTGATTGTTACCATCATACAGACCCTTATCACTTATAAATACAGATAATAAAATACTCATCAAGATGCTTATGGATCGCATACTTCCTTACATGCCAGCATTGGTCCTCCCTGACCAAGCTGGTTTCATCCCTGGTAAGTCCACTCAAAATAATTTGTTACGTCTGTTCACCCTTATGCACAATGTAAACCCTAAGGTGCCAATGGCAGTTGCAGCCCTTGACGCCGAAAAGGCCTTCCACTCTGTTGAGTGGCCTTTCCTCTTTGAGGTGCTTCGCCGTTCTGAGTTTGGGCTCACCTACATCAGCTGGGTTAAGCTGCTATACATGGCCCCATGAGCAGCAATGTACACGAATAGTACTATATTGTTGCATATTTCCCCCCCACGCAGCACTCGCCAAGGCTGCCCCTTCTCCCCAGTCCTATTTGCTCTTGCAATGGAGCACTTGGCCTGTCACATCCGAGAACTACATGCACATCGTGGAATTCGCATCCAGACACATCTATCTACCATATCATTGTATGCAGATGACATCCTGCTATATATCAAGCATCTCTGACAAAACGTAATCCCATTGATGCAGGAAGTGGTCAGGTTTGGTGAATTCTCTGGGCTCAGGATCAATTGGGACAAGTCTGAAGTCCTTCCTCTAACTCCGGAAGTGCCGCAGATAGACATGGGTGACAAGTTCTGATGGTGTCCCCAAGGGATAAGATACCTTGACAACATAGTCTCTACTACACGGGACAGCCTATACAAAGACAACTATATTGCCCATTAGAGACAATAGATCACAACGTTGAGACATGGGTTCGGCTCCCCATCACACAGGCGGCCTGCAAAGCCCTAGCCAAGATGGTAATACTCCCCAAACTCCTGTACGTTTTTAACAATCTACCAGTATGGGCTCCTTTTAGTTACTGGAGCCGCATACAGAGACTAATGTCCAGACTGGGTTGGGCAGGGAAACAACCTAGGATAGCATATGAAACACTAGCCCGGCCCTATGAACTCGGCAGTCTGGAATATCCAGATATGTACATATACTACATGGCAGCTCAGGTGCAATACATAGCAGCTTGAAACACCCCTAGCTTCGACTCCCCACACTCCCAGTTAGCAAGGGCGATCACCAACCCTGATGCATTAATGGGTATGCTCTGGGGAAATAGAGACACTGTTCCTAGAGGGGAGGTTCAGCCAATAACAATAACATTTAAAGCCTGGGAACGGATGAATCAGCTGCTAGGGACCACCCCTTTCTATCTGCCCGATCTGCCAATATATAACATAATCGGGATCCCACTTACGCACAAAAGATTATTCAGGCAACGATTTAAAACATTGGGAGTTCTGACCCTAGGGGACCTAGTACAGGACGGTGTTTCATACTTTAGGATGAGCTCCGCTCCAGTGGCGCACAAAACGCTGTGACACTACTACACTACTACAGATTACGCTGTGTTCTGAGGAACAAATGGCCTGACTTCCCGCAGGCCTCCACCCCCCATCCTGCACAATGCTATGTGACCAACCCCGTCGTAACCGGGAAACTGGTGTCTACCATCTACAAGCTTGTCAGGGCTGGTAAAGGGGTGATAAAACACTCTTACAAAACCACATGGGAGGCATCAATGGGTCAACCAATGAGCGAGAACCAATGTTAACTAATCTGCATGCAAACCCCCTATATATCCATAAACTGTTGGTACAGATTGATCCATTACAAATTTGTTCATCAGGTTTATTACTCCCTGCACACCCTGAGCAGGTTCTTCCCGGAGAGAACCCCCGCCTGCAAGAGATGCAGTGCAGAGCCTGCTGACTTTTATCAAGTTGCATGGAACTGCCCCCGCATTAGAACATTCTGGGCCACCATAGGGTAGGTGATGGCTGGAATGCTACCCTCAACGAGGGACTGCTCACTGGAACTCTGGCTACTGGCTCTAATCGAAGAAGGAACCCGCACCAAGAAAAAACTGATGGGCATGGCCAATGGGGTGGCCAGTTATCTGGTGGCTAGGACATGCCCCTACATTCTCAAGGTGGCTGGAAAACATGAGTCTATACGAACAGAGGGAGACCAGGTACGCTGCAACACTTCCGGCCTCCAGACGCCCTTTTAACTGCTGGCCTCCCTTCAGACAATATCAATTGCATATCGCTCAGGAAACCCAATCCCCTGATTCCACCCCAGGCCATTGACTAATATATAGCGGTCTGTACCCGCGGTGACAGTCACAGGGAGGTTCCGTAGCCGAAGTCCCTTAACACGTCTTGTGTGATATCCCATATTCCAACCGAAATATACTGGGCAACACTGTACCAGTAGATTACTCTTCACAACTGCCATATAGCAGCTTCATGAGTTGGACACGCCGAAGAGACTGTTGTGTAATGGTAAAACTGGAGACCATATACTGATGTAGGTAAGACTCCAAAAGACTAAGCGAAGGCAATGGAAATCTTTTCCTTATCTAATCTGAACGGAGACCAACCCAGGGATCACACTGTAAATGGATACACAGTGGAGGAACAACAGTGGACCAAGGTGTAATACAGGCAAAAAGCAGTGTTGAAAGAAGTAACCAGGTACAGGACAGAATACACAAGGCAAAGGATCAGACAAGATAGGTTGCTGTCAACACAGCAAATACAAGGGGTTCAGGAAACTCTCTATGGACTGAAATCTGGTGCTCTCACAGGCGAGGAACAAACAGGAAAACTTCAAGAGACTGGGATTGCAGAGAGAAAGAGAGAACATCTAAGCAGAAAAAGGACAGGTCTGTGAAGCAGAAATGATTACAGAAAACATGGTGTTTACAGAAAGTCCAAAAGGCAGAAAAGATAAGAACAAAGAACTGAATGTCTTTAACAGCAAAACAGGACAAGGTTTCAGAAGTCAAAAGTTAGAAATCAAGGAAAAGGTTAAAAAACAGGCAGTCTGCAAAAGCAGAATGTAAAGGTGCTACAACACAGCAATAAGAAACAGGATTCCAAAGCCAAAATCACAATATTCAGAAAAGGTTCAAAAGCATGAACTCCCAGTGGAAGCAGTTGACTGAACAACTGCTTCTGTTCAAAGTGAGCTTATATAGACCCTCCCAGCCAACAACCCAACACGGTGGAGCAGATTGCAGTCTCAGGCAGCTGTGTTCAATAAAGCCCAGCACCTGAATGAGTAGTCTGCAGCAGTGGATTGTAATTAATGTGTCTTTAGCTCTCAGCAGCCCAGCCTCCAGTGGCTTGGAACAGGTGAATGCAATCAGGGTATCTCCAGCTTTTAGTAGCTTGCTGCAAACAACTGTACTCAGTATGCCTCCTCCAACCCTCTGCTTCTTGGACAACATACATGTACCAGAATGCATCTTCTGGTTTTACCCAAAGCTCAGAATGGACATGAAATTAGATTAGTCCAAAACTACAGTGGTAAAACAAGTAAATGAATGCAGAGGCAGTTTGAAGCTGTTAATTTGGCAATTATGCTATAAACAGAGTCTCTAAATGTGCGCACACAGTGGCGCTCGCAGGCAGGTGGATAGAATCCTGACACTTCCTTTCTGCCTTCTAGCTGTACATATTTGGGAATTGGCTATTCTTCACCACAAGTTTATTCAAGCTGTTCACCTAGCCGAAGAAGTCAACAAGGAAGCTGATAGACTGAGTCACCTTTCTCATATCAATCACGAGCTGGAGATCACAGACTTGTTTCTACAGGTGATCTTCCAGGATTGGGGGACTACAGAGGTAGAATTATTCGCAACCAGACAGAATTAAAAATGTTATCTGTTATCTTTAATGATCCTGGATGGGTGAGGGCCTGGAATCTTTGGGTGACAGCTTGCAGATTACATTGGGCTACAAGAGGCTTTATGCGTTTCCCATTCCTCTGAACCCCATGATTGTGTGAAAGTTTCAGAACACTCGGAACACACACAACTGCTCTCTGAGCTTTGTAGCTCCCAATTGTCAAATAAGAATCTGGCTCTCAGACTTGCCTGGTCTGAGGAACGAGGGTCCTTATCGTCTTCCTTTGTTACTGGGTCTTCTAAGCCAGAAGGGGGGTCTTATGGTCCTCTCCTCTCCCCATTATTGACACACTTAGCAGCCTGGTTTCTGAGATGCTAGTTAGTGGGATTTAGGTATTTCTGATGAGAACCTGTCGGTTCTGCAAGCTGCTAGGAAATAGTCTACTTGCCAACATTACAAGAGAAAGTAGACTTGATTTTGTAATTGGATGCTTGAATGAGGTTCTGAGCCACTTTTGTGCTCCCTAGATGATGTTCTCACTTTTCTTTTCCAGCATAGCTGCCTCTGGGGTCTACGTTGAAATCTGCAGGACTTACTTATCTGCTAATGGAGCATTCCGAAACTATAAACAGCTCTTTTTCTTCACTGCCAATCCAGTCATGAAGAGACATTTTGATTGTCGCTTATGGTTGTACCCTCCTGTCAAAAAACCTCACCCTAAATGAAATCTCTTTGTAGTCTTTGCGGCTCTGGGTCACAAGTGATTTGAACATATGCCTTCTATCAGCATCAATTTAGTGCCCTGGAAAACAGGTTTTCTGGTTTCTGTTCCTTTGGCCAGGAAAATTAGTGATGTTCAGGCTCTCTCATGTTCAGAGCCTTATAGGGCTTTCCACAAGGAAAAGATTGTATTGAGAACCCATCCGTTACTTCTTCCAAATGTACTTTTTGGCTGTAGCTAGCATTAGATCATTTATGGAGGAATGTTCTCTTTTACAGATTATTTTGGGCTTTACCTTGGAATATCTAATGAGTGAAACAAGCAGCTTTGAAGGTAGCTCAAAAGTTTGCCGGTATCCCGCCGGTAAATCCGGTGGGATACCGGCAAACTGACTTACCATTTCCACCACCTGATATCCTGGTATTAGCGGGTTATTACAGCGGCAGAAAGGGCGGTAAATCCCCATTCCATGGAGTCCCAGAAGACTCCATGGAGGGGATTGCCAGTATTTCCGGCACCGGTAATACCGTTCCCAGAAATACCGGCTTGTTTGATGCCGGTGGTGGCCTGATTTACCTCCAGCTCTTGGCTGGAGGTAAATGAATGAACCCCCACCGCAAACTTGTAGTTTGGCGGGGCATGAAGAGTGCCAGTCACGGAATTACTGGCACTTTTCCTGCACCGCCAAACTTATAATGACCCCCTAAGTGCCAATGGAGGACCGTTAGAGAAATGTTCATTGTTTTGGAGCATTATCACTTAATCATGTTTATATGCCATGTGATGAAGAAATCTGTGGAGCTTCAAAAACAAATAGATTGTGCTCGTTTTTAATATTGTTTCAATTAGTTTAAGAAAGGGTATTAAAACGTGATTTATTTATGTTTATACTAGAGTAATGCAGCCTCAATCCAACCCTCTTCCCCAACCAGGACTATGCTTGTTTGTGTTCATAATCACTAACATGTTGCCTCATTGCACAATGCACCAAGGAATCTGAAATGGTCAACTTTTGTAGTTCTCATGCGATTTAAGATTTTTGAAGTTGCTCTTATTTGGTGATATCTTTAGTCCAGAATCTTTGTCTTGACATTGTATAATGTTAAAAGCATGTTAAGCCAAGAAAGATGTCAACAAACACTGGACAAGTAGTGATAACTAGCTTTTTCTGCTTCTGAGGTTGTAATCATTTTTGATGAAGAGAGTTAAGCATTTGCCACCCCTACAGTCACTGTTGTATCTGGCAGTCTGTTATTTTAGAAGTGTCAATAGACATGCTGACTTTGCTTTAGATAGGATCATCCATTGTCCGAAAGGAAATAACACAATGTCATTTCACTCTTGTAGTTTCCTGGAAGAAAGATAACATTCCCCTGAAGAGCAGCAACACCCATCAGATCCGGGCAGAGGGGGAACGACATACTTTGCTCATCCAGTGTGCGAAAAAAACAGACACCGGAGTCTACACCGTGACTGCTCGGAACGAGGTGTCCGAGTCCAGCAGCACCAGCTGTGTGACAGTGTGTGCAGGTAAAATATAAACAGCAACAGCTGGGCAGCAAGCACTAAAGGGGAGGTGGTGATGTTGGACAGGCATGTATTGTACCAAGGGGCCATCAACCAGGACCTGCACACTACATAGCTATAGTAACTTCCTCCCTATGAGAACATCCCTTCACAGTCCTCTCAATAAAAAAGTGTTTGTTATTATACAAACAATATCTTGTTAAAGAGTAATTTCCTGCAGCCAAAGGGTGTTGCTCAGTATGGAAGTAACACTTCTCCTTATAAGGGACTCACTCCATTGTCCCACCATTTCCTGCTCTACTGTAGGTTCTGCTTTTATAAGAACCGGCCCCCAATGGGAACCCACGTCCACACTTCTAGCATGTCCTTCCTAATGGAATTAACGCAAGTGAACTTGCCCTTCTAGGATCATCTATACGCAGCCCCCACCTTTTCTTGCCTGAAGAAGCAATCCCTGTTATGAGATCCACCCTAAGAAAAGCTACCATAAATTACCATAGCCCTGTTTAATGAAGTAGGTTGTGTTGTAAGATCTGCCTCGAATAAGAAAAGTTATCATTTGAATGTAAAAACATATTGCACCGAACATGTAACTATTGACTTAAATGTAAAATACGCAGACATGTTTTTTAAAGTATGAAATGAAGCGTCTTAAAATTAAAGGGAAAATGTAAATATTTAAATAATAAACAGTATGTTGGACTAGGGCCTACAAAAGTGGAAAACAAGAAAGAATAGCAAAAAAAATATAAAAGTGAAGAAATAGGGAGTGAGAGGTCAGTACCCCAGTTTCACAGTAAAGAAGGGTGGAATATAACTAAAAAGGTTTCTTTTAAAACCCCAAAAAATTTCAGTCAGTGGTAAAATAGTACAAAAGAAAAAAAACATTTCATTGAGATGGCTGCATTGACTTGGAGTTGAGGTTAGATGGCTTTCTCTGAGATGTCATAGATCTCCATTGAATAAAGAACTGTGCAGCAGACTCCTACTAGTGGTAATAGCCTTTCTCTGAGATGGAATAATTGCTCAAATAATCAATTTATATGATGCTGCATCTGTTAGAACTGCAGGTAATTGCTAATTGAACTCAAATGTTCTCGTTGGTCGGTGCCTCCGAAGGATGCAGGCAGCACATGCTTGCCACGACTCAAGTCTGCGATTTTCAGATTGCACATAGAGTTTAACTACTCTCATCGGCATAAACAAGAATTTAAACCTGAGCCAGTTGTGATGATCAACATTTTTATAAAAATATGCTTATGTTAACCTTTCACTCTGTTTTTGCTCTAATTGCGCAATTTCTTCTGAACGCCCATGTAGTCACAATGTGCCTACATGATCTGACATTCAGGTTCTAAAAAGGGGGGGGGGAAATCCAAATACGTTTTCTTTTTTTTAAAACTTGACAAATGGCATAGAAGCATCATCAACTAAAGATTTGAAAAGTGTTTGTACTTTCCATGTAAACGTATGCACTGAAATTAAATTACATACAAGAGAGTGTTTGTGATAGAATGAGCATGGGCTGGAGGCCATAGTGTTTATCTTCCTTTCAATGGCTTAGTAAATTTGAAGGACTCCATGTCATTTAACATGCAAATATTTACATTTATTTTAAATAATTGATAATCAGGGTTTTAAGGTACCTTTTTGATCTTTAGTATATACCATGGGGGAATTATGCATTTGAGCATGTTAAAATCCTTCTTGTTCAACATTATTTATTTTATTTTGGGTGTTTATAGTATTCAGACTTAGCATGGGGATGCAACAAAGCACTTTATCAGTAGGGGTTATAATTGTACATGGGTACTCAATGCATGGTCCTGCAGATGTTTTGGACTACAACTCCCATGATCCTTTACCACTGACTATGTTGGCTAGGGCTTAAGGGAGTTGAAGAGTCATGACTTGAGTACTCATGCATTAGATGGTTATATGGATTTAAAGTCCTTATTTCATAGACTTTATTCATATTAGGTGAGTATGCTGGTATCAGAAGGCCACCAGCAAAAAAGCTGCAGCATTCTCATTTAGACTCCTATAAGGGAAGGAAAGGCAAATTGGTAGATGGATTTGGAAGTGCTGGGGAAGCAGGGTAAAAAAGCGAGAATGACTGGCAGGCGTTTTGCTAGTGGCATTTGAATGCTGGTGTCTTCACATATAATCCGTTTACTACTACCATATCATTAAGGGTAGCAGAGAATGCTAAACATTTACAGTTTTTGGGCGGAAGATGTAACAGTGTTGAAAGGAGGGATGGGGCAAAAAGGGGGTTTGCTGTAGACATTGGTCGACAAAAGGTATTATGGGCAAGGTAGGTTTGAAGGGTGTGCATTTTATGGAGTGTGAAGAAGCTGCTCCTTGGAGTGCATGGTCTTGATTTATTTTCTGAATTTCATGTGGGTGAGCGAGAGACTGTTTCTTGACAGATATTGTAGGACACGTGTAAAGATTGTGTCTGTTTTTTAATTTGCTTTATTTCACATCATCTTCCTTACCTGGCAATAGAACAGGACACCGCAAACACTTTATTAATAGTTACATATTTTAAATAACCTTCTACTTTCATAACCTAGAAAGAATATCCCTTATCCCACACCTTTAAGCAACTATTTACCAACACGCTTTATTCATCTGCAGCAAAGATTAAAATTAAACATGTACATAGAAGATACTTAGGCTAGCCTCACAAAGCAAATGGTCCAGCATACCTACACAACCTGTCTCTAAAAAATGGAATGAATGAATGACAACTGATGTGGTCTAAATGTAAAAGACACTTTCAGGTATTGTCATAGTGCAATTCCCTCTGAATCCTATATGCTAAGAAGTTCTAGAATCTACCGACCAGTTCAAAAAAGACCTAGATGTCAGTCGGCAGAACATAGCTGGAATAATCAAGGCTTGCCACACGACATCTGGAAGTATAGTGTGATGTGGATAGAGAGGTAAGAACCTACCGTCTCACTATGGACTGGTTTATGTATACTCCATTGTATTCTCAAAGTGAATGGCAGTGGTAGCAACACATTTAAAAAGGTTGGGAAAATCTTTGTTTACCATAATCTCCGTGATATTTCCACCAGACAGCTCTAAATTAAAAGATGTGTTTTATCTTTTGAGTAGATTGGGTCTGCAAGTGAACCTGTTCAAATCAATACCAACATTCACACAGTCAATTCCTTTCATATGAGCTCTCTTAAATACAAATCAAGGAAATGTATGCCATTTGGAAGAAAGACTATGTTTTAATCATAATACATGTCATCTCTTGAAAACAAATCCTCGTCCTTCTGCAAGACAGATCATCTCCCTTATGCACTATGGGTTTATGGTTTTTCACTGTGCACAATGCTCGGCTGCAAAGGAAACTATTTGGGAGTCTTTTGAGGACCAAAGATGGACTCCTGGGAATTAAAGTTAATGATGAGGTCACTGGCTGCGCAATCTCTGAGGTGATGATATCAGAGTAGAATAGGCTGCGAGAAGTCTCATTCCAAAGCCAACCACCTCCGTCAATCCTGGAGCAGGATGCCTTAATGCTAGAATAGGGCCCTCTCCGGGCCACATGCTCCAGCTGATGATTGTGGGAGTGCTGTTGGAGAAAGAGAAGTCGTACCACATTCATTTTTTGGTGCTATATGTGCTTTTCCAGCATCAAAAAAGTCCCCTTTGGTTTTGATACAAACTGAAAATACTAGTATGATGACCTAGAAGGAGAAGTAAGGAGCGTAAGTCCACTAATGATGAATGCCAGCAGTCATTACGAATTGAGGAAATGGAGACTACAAATGAAAGTCCATTTCTTAACCACAGGAATTTAATGCCCGTTTTTAGCCACATAACAAGCTTACAAATCTTACGATCATGTGACATTGAATCTGTGGCGTTGCCAACCATAGAACTACGAATTGACTTTTGGTTCCCTGGTGGCGGTAGAAAGGATTCTGCTAGTAGCATCAGAGCACGCAATCTTGGTTTTGAAATCCCTTGAAATCAAGGGGCCTGACTGGATGGTGAATCAACGAAGTCCAGGAACTATATGGGTGAAGCAGGAGAGCTAAAACAAAATCAGCCCAATGGTTTTATGGTGCAATACCATTAAAAGCCAAGCCAGGGACAGAGGAATACGGCTGCATGGCAGTCGGTCCAGGCTGATTATCAATATTGAACCAGGGTGAACTGTTGGAAATGTTCCGTTTAATCCTGGAATACCAGAGGTTATAAATCTTTTTCTTCTTTTACAGCAGGCATTGAGGCTCTTACCTCCACTGACATTTTTCTACTACAAGAAACCTGGCTTAGTACAGACATTGCCTTGGATGGGTATACTGTATTCACTCTGAATGCCCTTCTTAACATTAGAGGCCGCCCAAAGGGGGTTTCTGTATTCGTGTTCGTTCCACCTTGGACGCTAAATGGCTCAGTATAGAAGGGAAGCCCTCTAGCTGTATATCGGTCGCCATAGCTAATTTTCCATCTTCTAATGTAAATACGCTGATTATTACCATGTATGAGACCACCTGATGGACACATGCCCGGCCTTCTAAGGGAGAGCATCATTAGCACCATTGAGAAATGTTGCAATTTATACTCTGGGGACGAAATTTGATGGCAGGGGATTTTAATGCACATTGTTTAACATTGTGGGATCTACAGCGGCTGGAGGGCAACCCTGCCCTACTTAAAAAACTTTCTGCGGCAGCCAGTTTACATGCGTATGAATTAACTAAGCTTGGGGCAGCCTGGGTGGACAACCTGCTACAATATCTCTTAGAGCCCCTTATACCCAGTGGGGAGACTTCCCTAATAGACATGTTATGTGGAAGGCAGGTTTCGAACTTAGATTACATATTTGCGAATAAAATGCTCAGCTGCCTACTATGTAATTATGAAATCCACCCCACTAGGTTGAGCGACCATGCAATGTTGAAGACCACTTTTGATATTAATTTGCAAACCAGGTATAGGCCAACACTGAGCAGGGCTGAGTCTTCCGCATAAGGCAATCGTATTATTTGGTCCATGACTAACATCCAGAAAATGTGTGAGAACATAGAAAAACTGGGTTGGAAGCCGTACAAGCTTTATGTTAATTGCAATGCACAATTATGGTACCTGTTGCGGATGATATGGCTGCAAATGCATAGGCCTGGAAGTGTTTTTCACCAGAATGGCCTTAGGCCAGGCGATTTCATAGAGGGGTACATGGGAAGAAAAAAGCTTTAAGATGAGAGTTGGCTGGGATTAGGCATAATAAACCCTTTTCTCTTGCTCAGCAAAAATCTGAATCAGCCATTGTGAAAACAAGATATAAGAACTGGCTGGGGCAATATAAAACCAGTGTCTTAATGGACAATTGGACATTGTTTTTTTAGCTTATTAAAACCAATGACTCACGTAAATGTTGGTCTCTGTATCGCACCTATATGGCTGGTAAGTCCCCAAAAGAACTGTGTGGGATCAGTGAGCAACAGTGGATTCAATTCGTAACGGATACATATGGGGATTGTGAACTATGTAGTTGCATGGATACTAACCTAACCCAAGAAGCAGAGTTTCTAAGGGATAGGATGAGTAGCATTAATATTCCCACCATTATTATGGGGTTGAAATCATCCTGAGCTCCGGGGCCGGATGGCCTACCAAATGTTCTAATGAAAGGGAATCCTCTATTATAGGCAGAGGTTTTCCACATAATGTTTATGGAAATAGTGGCACTATTTCAGATAGCTGGTGATCCTCAATTTTAATTCTGGTGTCTAAAAAAGGACCATATAATGATCTACGGAACTATCGCCTGGTAGCTATGCTAGACTCTAGTAGCAAAGTAATTGTCACTATACTATTAAAACCACTTGAAGAATGGGCAGAAAAATTACATCTCCTTCAACCGCAGCAACTTGGTTCTAGGCGAGGATGCTCTACCGTATTAGCCATGTGGGCCTTGCAGCTATTCTTGGCCGATACCTGCTATGGAACGGATGGGGCTCTCTATCTCTGTTTCATCGATTATTCTGTGGCTTTTGATTCAGAGGGTCCAAGAACGTCTCTGGAATAAACTGGCTGCTTGGCACATTGACCCGCAGCTACTTTATTTCATACTTCTCTTATATACTGACACAACTGTGTCAGTACGAATATCCCAGGAGGTTGCTATAACTGCACCGGTTGCCACTAATAGGGGATTCAAGCAGGGGTGCGTTTTAGCACTCCTGCTGTTCAATCTCTATGTGGCGGACACAGGAGTGTCCCGAGACCAATGCAGTAATCATCCTCCTTGACTGGGGGGGCGTACCTATCTCTTGGATAGGTTACGTGGATGATACCATAATATTTGACTGCACTCCCCTGGGACTACAACATTATTTAGATGTACTTGCGCAGTAGGCAAAAGATAATAACTTAGTCACTAATCTTCAGAAGACCAAGATTCTACAACTGCAGCGTAAGTGAAAGAAGCCTATGAATCATAATTGCTGGCTAGACTGTACCAAATTAACCCAAGTTAAGACCTACATATACCTGAGGTTTCAGACGAAATGTCCGAATAAAAATTACTGACCCCACCAAAAGACCTAAAACACACACCACGAAAAGTTTTAACTACCAAAGGTTTTAACTTTTCGTGGTATGTGTTTAGGTGTTTCGGTGGGGGCGGTATGGGGCTGGGGGGTGTCACCCGCAACCCCCGCTCACTCACTAAAGTGAGCGCGGGTTGCGGGTGACACCCACACAGCCCCCCGCCAGAAGAAAAAAAAAGCTGGGGGCTGCAGGGGACACCGTACAAGCTTTATGTTAATTGCAATGGACAATTTTGATACCTGCTATGCATACTATAAATACTATACAGTATAGTGAGCGGGGTGTTGCGGGAGAAACCCCTGCAGCTGCCCAAAAAAGAAAAAGGACCCTGCAGCACCAGGTCCCGATCACGGAAGTGAAAGAGAACCAGCGTTGCAGGGACACAGCGCGAACGAAGGAAAGGTAAGTAGGGTGGTGGGGGTGTAAGTGGGGGAGTGTTGTGGGTGTGGGTGGGGGTGTATGTATGCATGGGTTTCTATTGGATGTTTGCATGGGAAATGTAAGCATATTTGTGGTGCATACATTTCCCATGCAAACATTTCCGTCGCAGATTTTTCTGTGATGGAAATATCTTGCAGATCCATACCTGAGATGCCCATTCCCCGGAACACCATTCACAACGATTGTTGGGGACCGTGTGACCATTAAGGTGATGCGCAAGTGTCAGGTTCTGAAAAACATAATAAAAACTAGGGGAGGAGAGTCGATAGAGGACCTCTTTCAGGTATACACCAAATCAACCTTTCCAACTTTGATGTATGTCATAGAATCCATGGTAGGTGTCAGCACTAACTGGCTAAGCAAAATGGAGGGAAAACTACTGAGGTCGAGTTTGGGGGTCTCAGTTGAAGCATGAAGAATAGAGCTGGGGTTGATCCTGCTCGCCATGCATTGGAAGATGTGGTACACCAAACTACTCCTGAACATTCTTGAAGCAAAGCTTGGTGCAACCTCAAATACATTTTTATTGTTAATGGATGATCATGGCAAATGTAGACCTGGTAATTTGGCCAACCAAAGCCTGACTAATATTGTATTTAATCACCTAAAAGACATTGGTCTTCAAGTAGAGTGCATGTCTCAGCTTGGGGTATTCTTGTTTGAGTTCAGAAAAAGATCATTATTGTGGTACTGGGTAATGACCATTGATGTATTGACTCTGCGCAAGCGACACCTTAAGTATGCAAAGCAGGGTTTTGCTTGGTGTAAATCCCCATAGCTATCTCATAACATACTGCAGTCTACCTCTGCTGCGTTTTATTTTATACCTACGGTTGAATATACTGCCACTACGAGAGGTTACTAGGGGTGGGATTAAGGAACCTAGAGATCTAAGATTGTGCCGCACTTGTGGGGCTGAGATCGAGGCTTGCAGACACGTCTTGACTGGATGTCCTGGCCTACAAATGCTCTATGATAAGGGATACGCTTGGTTTGTTGCTAAGTGGAGGGGCTATGAATCTTTTGGTCTATGATCTACTCTGCTGAACCACTGACCATGGTTGATGTGGCCTATCATATCTGGGCAATAGTTAAAACTATCAGAAAATAGTCATAGGTGCCCCTCTGCGAGAACGAACATGGCTAAATGTCCTGTTCTTTGGGAAGATACCCACTTAGGAGTCCGCAGCCACACTTTAGCTCACTGTACCTTTAACAGAAGGGAAATACCCATTTGCATATTAGTCTTTGTCCCGCCCACATGGGCAGTCCAGCACTGAAATGCAATGGCAATTCTCCTCTGGACAAGAGTACCAACAGCAACCCCAGACACATATTTCAGCCTTGTTGGGCCTCATCAGTGAGGTGGAGCTGTGCCTCCATGAGCACAGTGAGCAAGGGGTCCACGTCTGGATGACCCTAGGAAACGTAGGGTGACTAGACCTAAGCACTTTAAACAATCAAAAAATAGTCATAGGCAATTATTTTCTGAACAAGAGTACCAGATTGTTATAAGTGGCTGCAAGGGACTGATTGTAACTATTTTATTGTATATTTACTATAGCAAATGTTATATCTTAATTGTGTGTTTTATTATGCATATTATGTTTGGTAATCTTTTAGAATAATGGGTCTTATCGAAATGTTTATGTTTTATATTCTACATAGTAATCTTTTCGTTATGATATGCAAAAGATATTAAAAATTCAAATGCAAAATAGTATTTCTAAGAAAAACGAATGTGCTTTTTGGGGGTTAATTGTTGAGTATTGTTGAAAAAGTAATACATTTGCCAGATAAGCACTATAGCATTTATAATTTGATATTAATACAAAGGAAGATTACTCTGTAGTAATCAGTGTTAAAGAATTTCATGGAGATACTCATTATGGAGCACTAGGATGAAAGTGATAGTAATAACATTTCCTTATATGTCCTAGTATGCTATGGTCACCAAAAGAATATTGCGTTTGAGGTGAACGGTCATTGCCATCAGAACAAGACACAACTAATGTGCATGGTTATGACACTAAGGGTAGAGATAGTCCAGACCTACGGGGCAGATGTCAAAATGTTTGGAAGGTTCCAGCAGATTTGTTCTCTGTAAGTATGGAATTTCCGATCCCACAGAAATACAAACAATATTTCTGCAAGATGTTAACAAAGTTTTCCATAGATTTGGACTGCCTCTATCTAAGGCTGTTCACGTCTACCTCTATGTCAATGATTTACTGATCATAACCTTCTACGCATATCAGAACCTTGCCAGCCTTCAGTCAGTCCTATGCATTGTTTTCGATGTGGGAACGCTGCATTTGTGAATCTGGTGAAAGTTATGGCAATGGCACACAAGAGGCCTCAGGCAAGCCGATGAGGCTGCAGACTTTTAACTGCCCGAGCCTCACCAGGTGCATGCATTTTGCAGGGATGGTAGGTAGCTGGAACTGGTCATGACCAGTTTGCCAGCCGACCATGTCACATGGCAGGCTCAAAGGAGGGAGAGCATCTTAAGAGCAGCGTCGGGAAGAAGCTTAAAAAACAAAGTGAGATGCGGATATGATGACCATGTTAATGAAAAACACGTCCAGTGAAGGTTTTAAACGGCATGGTATAAGAATGGATACATAGCTACAAGCAGCGTTCTGTGCGACTTCACCCGATAATGACAACAGTACAATTGAGTGGTAGCAGGCTAGTCAGCCTGGGGATGTTGCAGTTCAATAAGGCGGTAAAGATATTACTGGAGGCTAGGCTCTGTGCACCACGTGGATGCCAGATGGCAGGTGTGACATAGGGCCAATAGGTAAAGGAATTAGCAGTCCTTGCAGGTGAGTACTCCCACAAAGCTCATACCTAGGAGCAGCATGGCGAGGCATGACATGGCCGTGCAGAACTTTAGGCTCTCGGGGGAGAGGATAGGAGAAAATCCTGAGCTGCAAAAAGTTGGCCAAGTCAAATGACTGGTCATTGTCAGGCTGACAGACATTAGCTTGGGACTGGCAAACTGCTGTTAAGCATTTAATCCATTGATATCAGTGTAGTATAAGAGGGGCAAGGTTGTTGTAACACATTTTATTGTAGAGTTTTCACGAAAAGGGGCTGGCATGTCATTTGTTGAATCAAATATGATGTGGCGTGGTGTTGTGGGGAGGTCATTGGGGGAGGAGGTTTTTTGGTTCTTGTTGTGGACATGGGTTTATGAACACGCGCTCAGTTTACAAATTAAATCTGATAAAGATTAACAACATAGGCAAGATTGTGGATACTAAATGGACAAGTCCTTCCTTCCGACATTTTCATCAACAATGCCCCCTTACAAGCTTCTCCTATTTTCTTGACTTGGTGAATCCAAAGAATCTTCTTGGGGTATTGCGATCTTTGTGTGTCTCTGCATCTGGAAAACCAGTGAGACATCTGTTCCATTTCCTACACTGCCAATAACTGGATATTTTCAAAGGTAGTAATGGAAGGGAAAGGCAACAATGACAGTTTGTAACTTTTTGAAGACTTTTGTTTCATTGCTGACAAAAATATGCTGTATTGCGCCATCTAGACGGTATGTTTGGTGTACGGAAAGATGTCCCTGTTATGATGTGTGAACCCCCCTGATCACATAATAGGGTGTGGCTTTTCATGCACAAATATTGCACAGTACGTTGAGTACAGAAAAGCTCATGCAGGTGTGCATATTCTCGAGATAGCGGCTCCTAAATGGAGTGCTTGTGCGCTTCATACATATACCTTATTAATGTTGGGGTCTTGAAAAGTGACAAGTAACGTTATAGCAGAGAGAGGAAACCTACCTAAGTCAGTGTCCTCTAAAAAGGTCACATAAATCTTGTCACCGGACATCCACAAAGAAAGGATTGAAGTACTGCTGACACATCTTTGTTGCTTCATCATGGCAGACGATGAGGAAACAGCGCAAGGATCAGCTGTGTTTCCTAGACAGCTAGGATCACTGACCGACCCACTTTCTGGAATTTGATGTGCTAGCCGTCCCATCTAGTCAAGGCCAAAGTTGGGCACTTTGTGTGGAAAGGCTTGAAATGTACTTTAATGCTATCCAGGAAGACAATAATAATGCCAAAGATTCACACAACTATATGCAGCGGGTGCTGCAGTGTATCAGATATTCAAGACTTTACGTCTTGTGGACACCACTTATTAAGCTGCGAAGGCTGCACTGAGCAAATATTTCAGCCCAATGGGGAATGCTGATTATGAAAGTTTCCTGTTCTGCGATTCAAAGCAAATGGACAATGAAACACTAGGTGCATTTTGCGCACAGCTGAGAATACTAGCCTTCACATGTACACTTATGAATAAAGAGGACGAAATTAGAGCATAGTTACCAAAGGCTGTTTTTCAGTGAAGTTGAGAAAGCAGAACTAAGGGAACCTGACATTAGTCTCGCCAGAATCCTAGAACTGAGTAGAGGAAATGGCACCTCGAATGGATACATCCCTGAAAGCAGTGAATTGGGAGGAAGCAATCAACTAGGAATCAACCTAAATAGTTCCAGAAGATGGGGTGGTTAGACGTAGATGGCCCTATGACTCAACTGCCAGTTGTAATGTCTGTGATTAGGCACTTACACATGTATGTCCAGTGAAGGGTCATATCTGTGGGCGATGTGGCCGGATAAATCACTTTGCCAAGGCTTGTAGAGCGTAGCTTCCACAAACTGGCTCACAGAACAAGAACAGACAAAGTCCATTCTTTGCGAAGAGACGCCAACATATCTGCCTGATACTGGTGCAAAAAACAGCAGAAGAAGGAGACATGTTTTTCATCTCTAGCGTTCTGGGTGCAGGGAGGAAGCGGAAGAGACAGCCCAGAAGTGAAGTCAATATAGAGGATACCAGTACTCCCATTTTGATTGACACATGCATTTCTGTGAATGTAATGGCTCTAATGCATTATCAGAAACTGTGCAGGGCATCTCCGCTAATGCAAATTAACGTTGGATCCTCACATTTGGTGGCACAACCTCATTCCCCTGAAAGGGGCATTTGAAGCCATTGTACAGCATGAGCCCAAGAAAATCAAAACACAATATTATGTAACCATAATCAGTGAGCATACTCTCCTGGGATCTGAGGCAGCTGATGCTCTGAGCATCTTCATTGTCACCTATGGGGTTTATTTAGTAAATTCCATGGTGGACAGATGCAGCTTGTTGTTTTACGCAGTAGGGCATCCCAAGAGAAATTCTAGAAGGCTCCACATAGGTGATACTATCCAATCCATGGCCCTCAAACATGGATGGGTGCTATGATATGATATGATATGATATGGTATTTGTAACGCGCCTATACACAAGTGTTTCAAGGCGCGACGAGGCAGGGAGGGAGGGAAACAAGGGGAAGACAGACAAA
The DNA here is from genome assembly GCF_040938575.1 of Ambystoma mexicanum. Taxonomy (NCBI): domain Eukaryota; kingdom Metazoa; phylum Chordata; class Amphibia; order Caudata; family Ambystomatidae; genus Ambystoma; species Ambystoma mexicanum. The sequence goes on along the minus strand of NC_090931.1, from coordinate 1,460,469,841 downwards.
CGATCCTACTAGGCCAGGTGTCATTCAGATCGCGCAAGTGCAGGGGTAAGGGGAAAAGGAGGAAGTGCAGGGGGAGGAGGTGGGGGGGAAGTGCAGTACAAGGTAAGTAGCGTAAGAAAATAATAAATAATAAATAATAAATAAAAAGGGCCAGCTGGTGGCAAGTGCGAGGTAAGTGCAGAGCAAGTGCTGGGAAGGGGGCTGTAGGGATACAGTGACAGTCCCACAGTGCAGGGGGAGCCAGGGAGGCAGTGCAAGTGGAGAGTGGCTGGGCCCTGGACCGAGGTTGCTGAGAGTGGCCCAGATGCAGGTTTAGTGCTGAATTCAGTGGGGAGTTAAGCAGGATTAGCAGGGGAGAGGGAGAGAGAAGGCAGAAGCGAAGAGGAAGGTTTTGAGGTGCTTCCGGAACCGGAGATGGTTCTCCTCAAGTTTCAGGGAGGCAGGAAGGCTGTTCCAGAGGGAGGCCCCTGCTGCGGAGAGAGATCTACCCCCAGCTCGTTGCTTCGAGAAGCGGCTGACCATGAGGGAGTTGGAGACGGATGAGCGAAGGGCTCGTGAAGGAAGATATTTAGGAAGAGAGAGTTGAAGGTATTTAGGTCCCAGGCCCCAGAAGGCCTTGTGGACAATGCAGAGGGTTTTGAACTTAATCCTCGCAGCCACTGGGAGCCAGTGAAGAGATTTCAGTCCTGGAGAGATACGGTCCCTGGGCTTGAGGCCAAGGACAAGTCTCGCAGTTCTGTTCTGGATAAGTTGCAGAGGGCGGAGAGTGAAGGCAGGCAGATTAAGATAGAGGCTGTTACAGTAGTCCAGCCTAGAGAGAACCAGGGCTCGGGAGACAGTGAGCTTCTGGGGGAAGGAGAGGAAGGGAAGAATAACTCTGAGGAGGTGCAGCTGGTAGTGTGACTTCTTAGAGACGTCAGATATATGAGGAGAGAAGGAGAGTGTGGAGTCGAAGATGACCCCGAGGTTTTTAGCCTTGCAGGTAGGGGCAGGAAGGGGGCCAAGGGAGGCCGGCCAGAGAGCTGCAGGGAAGGAGGGAGTGGGTGTGCCAATGAGTAGAATCTCAGTCTTACTGGCATTGAGGCAGAGGTCATTGGCGGCACACCATTCCTGGATAGCAGACAGACAGTCGGAGATGAGGGAAGGAGAGGAGGAGGCCGAGGGTAGCCTGAAAATGAGCTGGGTATCGTCTGCATAGCACTGGAAGTAGGGGCAGAGAGCGGCGATGCGGTGGGCAAGGAGTGCCAGATACTGGTTGAAAAGCCAGGGAGAGAGGTTGGATCCCTGGGGGACACCACAGGTGGAGAAAAAGATGTCAGAGAGGAAGGAGCCCATTTGGACCTGGGAGGGTCGACCGGAGAGGAAAGAAGTCAGCCAGGCCAGAGCCTGACCAGTGATACCCAGGTTATCACGGAGACAGTTGAGCAGGATGGCATGGTTGACAGTGTCAAAGGCAGAGGAGAGATCGAGCAGAATGAGAACACAGGGAGTGTTGGAATCGAGGTTCAGGAGCAGGTCCTCACGGATGTTCAGGAGAGCAGTTTCCGTGCTTCTGGCCGCTCTGAAGCCGGATTGATGGTCATGAAGATTACCAACAGATTCAGCATGGAGGTTAAGCTGGGAGATGGCCAGTTTCTCCAGGAGCTTACCCAGGAAGGGAGTAATGGAGATTGGGCGATAATTGGCCGGGCAGGAGGGGTCGGCAGAGGGTTTCTTGAGGAGGGGGTGCACAAGGGAGTGCTTGAGGGGGGAAGGGAAGACTCCAGAGGCGAATGAGTGGTTGCAAAAGTCAGCCAGGGAAGGAGCCAGGGAGTCGATGTGGTCCTTGATGGTTTTGGAGGAACAGGGGTGAACCTGTTTAGACGAGGCTTTCATAGATCGGACTTGTCTGGAAACCTCATCAGCAGAAAAAGGTGGAAAAGCAGAGAAGGAGGGTGGAGGGGCGGCTGCAAGAGAGCAAGAGGAAGAGCCGGGAAGAGAGGGAGGGAGGAGAGAGGAGGAGAGCGAGGACAGGATGTCCTGAGTTTTTGAGATGAAGTGCGAGGCCAGTGCAGTGCAGAGGGCCTGGGAGGGGACAGGAGAGGTAGAGACTGCAGCGGGGTTGGCCAGCTCCTTGCAGATTTTAAAGAGTTTGGCCGAGTTGTTAGATGCCTCAGAGATGCGGGCTTGGATAAGGGCTCTCTTCTTGGTGAGAACGGAGAGCCGGTATTGCCTTTGGAGCAGGCGACAGACCAGTTTGTCAGAGGATGAACATGAAGCACGCCATTTCCTCTCTGCCACCCTACACTTGCGTTTTAGGGTGACGAGATCCGAGTCATACCAGGAGTTACATTTGGCTTTGGGCTTCAGGCGGATTCTCATTCTTGGCCTTAGCACGGGCCTTCCCTCCTTGCTTTCCTCGTCCCGACATGATGCGTTAAATAGGCGCTCGCTTGTTCAAAGCACCTACGAGGCAAAGTGGAAGAATAATTGGAAAAACTGATTGCTCAAAAAATAATTGAAAGAGTAGATGCTCCCATATGGGTGTCCCGAGTAGTGGTGGCAGCTAAGCCTAAACAGCCAAGGTCATTGAGGATCTGTGTGGTTGCCAGATAAAATCAAAAGGGAAAGGCAAATTACACTTGCCATAGGCAGCATCATTGCTGATTTGCAACGTGCAGCATTCTTCTCAAAACTCGAGGTGTGCTACCATCTGGTGATGCTCCATACACCATCCAGATATATAACCAAATTCACTACACATAGACGACCGTATAGGTACAAACGGCTATGTTTTGATACACCATCTGCGGCCCAAGTGTTCCAGCACACCATCAGATGGACACTGTTTAGCCCTAAAGGGGTGCTCAACATTAGTGATGACATGCTAGTGTTTGCTGCATCTGAGGCAGAACACCTGGAATGCCTGGAATAAGTCTTAAAGATGTTACAATCACAGTAGTTAGGATGCACATAGAAAAATGCGAATTCCTACAGATGCGACTTCCATATGTTTGGTAGATTTTTCAAGTGGAGGGAATAACTGCAGATCCCAGGAAGATTCATGATACTCTGGATGCTTCAGCACCACAGAATGCTTTGGGGGTGAGAAGCTTCCTACATATGATGAAGTATTGTGGGAGACATAGAAAGTTTATGGGGACCCTAAATGAGGTCATCAGGATTACCCAGGGGCAAGAGGCAAGCATGGAATGGGCTCTATATCAGTTCCTGTTGGAGTATAGACTGACACCTCTCTTCTCCACGAGGGTGGCCCCTGCCGAAGCAGTGTTTGGAAGATATCCCAGAGGGCTGATTCCTTATCTCGCATCGATGGAGCGAAGGAACATTTATGATGTTGTGACCAGTGAATCGAGAGAATTTTAGAATAATCAAGAAAGCTTGCCCTGGCGATTATGTGATCACGATGATCACAAGTGGCACCACGTTATCCATTCTGGGACGCCTCCTTGAGAATGCAGCCGGAAATTGACTTGCAACACCCGCGTCTTTAAAAGTAATTTACCCTACCGAAGTAGAAGGCTTCCTGTAATTGATATCCCAAGAGCATTGAGGATTTGATCCATATTTGATACGACCGCCATAAAGTATTATTGGAGATTTTTGCTGGAAGACATCTTCCACCTGATGATGCCATTGGGCTAGGCAATATTTAAGATCCACCCTTATCCTGATTGAAGGTCGAAAAATATCAGGCCAATTGAATAAAAGCCATTGTATGATGACCGAAACATATGTAGATGTTGTAAATAGGCTTAGGAGCTATTTGACTCAAAATACATACATGCAGTCGATATGGGTGTAAGAAAATGATTTATTGATACGTTTAATTTCGGATATTGAATTTACCCATTGTGTGTAAAGAAGTGATCATTGTATGTGTATGAATGCAAGTTTGAATTTAGGGTGGAATAAATTGTGTGATGTGTAGTATATATGAACTTATGTGCTCTATGAGCAAACAGTGTCAAGAATTTCAAATATTTTATTGTGGGTACATTTGGTTTTGAAAATAGTATAGTCAATTTGTTGTGAAAGTCATTCCTCTAACCTCATTTACCAAGGTCCATTTTGTGATTTTCTGTACTACTTACCTGGAGAACCTGTGGTATTACAGGTACCCTTATAATATAACCCGATTATGTGATCAGGACATAGCTGTGGACGACACTTTTCTTCTGATAAGGACTCGCAAGCCCACTGGAAAATTGAGTCTCACATATAAGCCTCACCTGTTTTAGGTGGTAAGGTTAAAGGGACCCATGATTACTGCCTCTGATGGGAGACAGGCTGACCAGAAACCCATATCTTTAGGAAACTGGTGGTAGTAACAGACTCTAAGCAGAAAAGTTGTACTATGTGTAAGGGTGATGCTGCAGTTGGAAGTGACGGCACCCTCATCCATTGCTGAGTCCCAGAGACAGGACACAAAGGAGAGCCTGGGCGAGATACCATGTACCACTGTGTTATTGCCAAGAGCTGTGGACCCAGTGCTGTGATAGCCACAAAAGACATCCTGAAGCAGGCAAAAGCATCTGAAAGAGAATATCTTAGGTGAGTAGGGGGATGGCCTAACGTTTAACGTCAGGACTTCAATATATGATTATAAGTTGTTATAGCTTGTAATAATTGTGTTGTGGTCAAAGAGGAAGGTGTTGATGTATGGTCCCTTTAAGAGAGATGCTGAGACAGGCGTCATTATGCTACTTAAATAAAGAGGGGTTTCTGGGCATAAAACGTCAGTCCACGAGCCAGCACGCCATGAGTGCAATATCCATGGCATTTGGGATTGGACTGCAAAGTTCACGGAAGCACTGAAACTCTGGTTTGCTTGAATGTCCATGCATTTGCGCTTCGTGGTGCAAACACGCTAGTGTTAAGGAGAGAAGACCTCTCTCTGCAATTAGCAGAGGCAAGACAATTACCCACTTCAAACCAAGGAATGTGTGTGATATGTTGCCCTCAGTAAAATCTGCAGATCTACTTTCGACTGAGCAGGTTTGAAGCCATGTTACACATCTACAAGTCTGCAGGGAAACTCATTAGGATGATCAGGTTTGAAGCTAAGCTGCATACCTATTTGCTTATTGTTTAATTTATGCAGCCACCCTGTGTCCCTCAGCAGGTTTCAATTGGAATTATGAGAGTTTACCAGTGACTTTTCTCTCTAAGCACCCTAGTTTAGCCATAGATCATAGTTATTCGTATAGTATACTTTCTAACCCTCCTTTCCTTCAAAGCTATCAACAGAAGTCCCTAGGTGACATGGCTTACACAGATAGAATTGAGAGAGGTGAACTGGACAAAAATAGATAAAGCAAAATTAAACTGGATGATTTAATTGCAAAACAAAGATAAAATGCGCTCAACAAACCATTTCAGCCGAGGTTTGACATAAAGGATGAGCATTAAATAAAAGAAAACATATCACATGTGTTTTACAACATTTCCACAATCGTCTCAAATATATTGTAACGGAATTACGACACGGCACACTCCAGACCAGGACTCTTTCTACTGGCAAGGGATGTGGCGCCCAATAAAAACGCTTTATCTCTTTATTGATTTCGGATTCTACTTTGAGAAGATACCCAACCCGTCTCAAACCCACCTTAACAAACACCTCGGGTCGCAATGGACCATGAACCAGGCCGGTGTGTAAAATTAAACATTTATTTATTTTTTAAATTCAAATGCAAAATCAAAACAAATCAAATTTAGGGCAGCAAACACCAGTGTGGTGATAATATAAAGCAAAATGTTATAATACAATTAATTACTTTTTCTAACATCAGATACATCAATTTTAATATGAAGGGATCACTTTTGTCACACTCATAGATTGCACTTATGTTATGCACTCTCCTGCAACACTTCCCCCAAACACCTGCTGAGGGAAAAATCAGATTTTAAATTCGACATACCACCCAGAATGGGAGGCCAAAATGAAATTGAAAACTGTAAAAAGGAGCAAAAGGGCAGAGTTCACTATATACTTAGAGGCCAGTTTACATTAGCGGTCGGATAGATAGGACAGGAATTCATGTGGCTGTACTAAAGAGGCAAGGAAGCTTAGAAGCTACTGGCCAAGGTACTAAAGCAACATGAATGAACACAGGTGAGAGAATCGACTTTGGGAAGGAAAACAATGCAGCAAAAATCACACGTGGCTAAATTGCAATTTCTTTTTCTACACAGACTTTAAACAAGCAAACAGCTAAGAAAATAGCTAAAACTGTCAAAATCGGAAATCGGAAATGAAAAATCGGATTTTTCAAGGAAAGCAATAATACAGGCAAAATCGGTTTTGATGGTTTTGATGGTACAATGACAGGTTAAACTGAAACTTTATTTTAATGGCTAGCTTATTAAAGAGAGACACTGCACGCAAGGGGGATAATTTGCAATTTTAACCAGCTCGTGCCGCGTTCCTCCTTATAGGGGAATTACTTAATTTATTTCAAAAATAGTACTAAGGACTTACACAGATAACTGAAATGATTAGAAAAAAAACACGCTAACAGACAAATCCTACACAGTTTCTTCTGATAACAGGGTCAACAGAGGATACTAACACTTTGGGATATGATTTATGGTTTTTATGGGGATTTAATAGGATTTGGACCAAATGCAAGGTAAAGAGCGGGGTATGCAGTTTTTTTGTACTGTGGAGGGTCATACTTACAAAATACACTTGAGTTGGGCAATTTGGACAGCTAGCCGGGTCTCTGGACAGCGAGGCAAGGATCTGTTCACTGGGCAGCGGCTTGGCTCTCCTTTATGGGAACATCTGGGCAAAAGGGGCCTGGACCCTGGATTCTCCAATAGGGGATCAGCAGCCTCTCCTCTTTTCTCCCTGGATTAGTGGGTCTTCCTGGATCTAGATAGGTGGTTCTGCCTGGATCTGGATCAGGGGGTTGTCTCTGGATGGGGTGCTGGATAGGTGGTCCTGGATAGGTGGTTCTGGATCAGCTACCTCTGGACCTGGTTCTGGAGTCTTGGAATCTTGCTGGGTGAACCTTGAATATTGAATCTCCCTATGCCTCCCTGCCTACCTCTTATATAACCAGGATGACATCAGAGAAGTTTACTATGGGGGCAGAAGTAATCTAGACATACCCCTTGAGTAGGATAGGCCAGGCTATTAATGTCGCCACCTCCCTCTGAGCTGATTGGAATGAAGGAAGTGACCCCCCCTTAGGTGCATGAATTTTATGACTCCTTTTGACCCACAATACACATTTTTCACAAAAAGGAGTTATGGAATACAACTTTATATTTACAATATACTCCTAAGTCCCGTCCCCTTTCCTCCATACTTATGGGACATTCCTCTGTCCTGTGGGACGCGACCAGAGCACTTTGTAAAAGCATCCAAAATTTTGCTAAAATGTTTAGTCCTTCCTCGCTTTCTACGCGGGGCATGGCACACGGCTGTAACCCCACCCACCTTAGCTCTGCCCCGCGCATCGCCCATCAGTCCTTTTCTCTGCTCGTCGGGACTGGATGCGCTTGCATCTGCGGAAGAATTTCTTCATTTTTTCCTCCTCTCTGGCTCTCGCTAGCGATCGCGTAGTAGTCTGTCTATGTCATTTAAACTAGACTTTCCAAATTGTACTTCGTGTCAGCGGTGCTTCGCGAGGGCGGACCCCCATCCTCTTTGTTTAGAGTGCTTGGGTCCCGATCACTGTTGGGACTCCTGTTTCTATTGTGATTCCCTTTCGGTCCGGGCCCTTCAGCATCGGTTAGAGCGGTGGGAGGAGGTGTTTCAGCGCACTCCTCCTACGCATTTTCAATCCTTCATCGACGAAAAGAAGAAACGCCCGGTAAGTACTTTACTTTTTAGCGCACCATGGCCGGGAGACTCCTTCCTGTGGTCCTCCCGGTCCGGGAGGAGCGTCGACCGCTCTGTCACCGGGGCTTGCCCTGAGGTACCTTCTGGGCCTAAAAAGTGTACCAGAGTTTTCTCCGAAGGTCTCTGTAAGGGGCCTGTGGACACCGGATTACAATCCGAGGCCCCTTCTGTGGGGGCTGCATGTAGACCTAGTTCTACTGAGTCGTGGGATACCAGAGCTCGCTCCGAGGCCTCCTTATCGGCTTCCCTCAAAAGTACTGGGGTGTGCCCCGAGGCCTCGGCTGGGCTGTCATCCGCTGCCATGGCAGTAGCCGAGATTGGCGGATACCTCTGCTTTGGAGCTGGCGACGCAGAGGTAGGGTGTTTTAGTCCCTTCTCTGTGTTATTGCTTGTGGCTCCATTGACGTAGCGCAGCGCCGCTGAGAGTATTTAATCCTCCTCCCCCCGGCGGGACGTTGCGTTGCAACCCCTCTTGGATGTTTCCTGCTCCGGTTTTCCTCGCTCTCAACTTCTGCCTTCCCACTTCGGTTCGGTCAGAGGTTCCTTGTGCTCCTGTGTTCGTATTTCATACGAAGCCCACCTTCTCCTTATTTTTCTCGACCGCTGTCCTGAGCGGTTCGCTTCAGTTTCCACTCTCTTGGTGGCTTCGTTCCTTCGGACACCGCTTCTTTCTCTTTCTCTCTCTTATCTTCCTCCTCCCATTTTCCTTCTGTTTCCTCCGGGTCTGTGCACCCAACTTACCTTCTACCTCCTCCTGTTCGACCCGCCTTGGATTCAGCATCCACCTTTGAATCGCCTCATCTCCACTTGCAAGGTGGTATCGACTTCCTACAGTACTGCGACTCCTTCGCATCCGCTCTGTTGAACTTTCTACTTGGCTACCTGCATCTTCAACATAGCCCTCCAGCCAGCGGTCCACCTTGTCATCAGGATTGGAAAAGAGTATACACTCCGTCAAGGGTTTTTTCCCGATTTGGGTTTTTCCCTTGTTCCGGCTTGATTCTGGAAGGGAAGTCACGGGACAGCTGTTTTTCCAGTGGTCACTGTGGCTTCCCTCCGTGACAAGCATGTTCATCTAAAAAAGGGGAGAGACTACCTTGCACGGTTCATCTTGTGCCTACAAGAGACCGACAACTCCAGCAGCTCAGATGAGGAGAGTGTGTTAGTAGGGGAGGAAGGGACCAGAGTGCAAACTTCACCATATGGGCTTGGTAAGACCGAACGTATGTTCGAGGCCTGCTGTGAAGAGGCTTCTACCGGCTTTGGGTCCGAGATCATTCGGACAGAGGCTAAGGTTACCAACAGTTCTGAGAGACCAGAGAAGGCCATATCGGTGAAAGGTATTTCTCACCATTCCCGCTCTTGTGGCGACGCCAGAAGCGTTGAGGGGGCAAGGAGTGAGTTTTCAAACCGAAGTTCCTCCTTTACCGGCAGTGCAGAGGTCTTTCCTGTGAAGGCTAGTTTGGCTATTGGTCTGTCACAGAAACATTCCAGGCCGCATAGTACTGGCTCGGCCGAGGTTCCTTGTGTAAAGGCTAAAATGAAGACTCCTGATCCACCGGGGGGACCCCTGCCTCACCTCCACACGTGCCGCAGTTCCCCTCAGGTGACCGCAAAAAAGCAGCCATTCCCGCCTTGACCATTTTGCGTGCTTCCCCTACAACTACGCCATCTATTTCAGGTGCCCCTGCCGCACAACCTCTCGCTACATGTGAGTTCAGCACCCTTGATTTATGTGGACACCTTTGGGGATGGGCCGGTTTGGTAGCCCTCCCCTCTGCGTCCCTGGAATTATCCTCCTCATGAGAGGCCTCCTCTGGCAGCTCCAAAGCCTTCTCCGGAGGACACCTTTTTCAGCAAGTACCGACCCCATGAGTATTTCAAGGGTCTTTTTAGGGAGATATGCCCGCCTGCGCCTCCGGCCCCACCCGCGCCTTCTGTGATTCTGCCGGCGCCGCCTTTGCCTACGGTGCCTCCCCCGGCCCTTGCCTCCGTTGTCCCCGGTGGACAAGGCGGTTCCCGACATAGTTCAGCAGGACCCTGACCTGTCGGATGATGCGCAGGGCGATCAGGACAGCGGAGACCAGCCCCGCTCTATTCGAACTTTCCACAACCGGGTGCTGGACATGATGTGTCTATTGGATGTTCCAGTATCCAAGGAACCCGCTCCGCAGGAGGGCGTGCTTTCGGGGGCATTCACCTTATCTCCTTCGGAGCGTACCGGCCTGTTCTTGCAGAAGGACGTTTTGACCGAGGTCCGTAGAGTCTGGGAGAAGCCACACTCTGGACCTTTTGTCAATAAGAAAATTGACACATGCTACAAGCTGCATTCTTCGGAAGAGGTGGCCCTAGCATCCTGTCCGCCCCCCTCCTCCACGGTGGTGGCTTTCGGCCACTTTACAGTCCAGGCCTACAGCATCCTCTTCCACGACGGCTACTCAGGTCCTGGGGAAAGAGGACAAGGTCCTCGACTCCCTTGGGAGGAAGATTTTTGCTAACTCAGCCCTGCTACTCCGGCAGACCAATGCAGAACTGGTCTTAACGGGGGCGAATATGAAAATGTGGAAAGGTCTGTCGGAGTTCGAGGAGTTCATTCCGGTTGAGAAGCTAGAGGACTTTAAGCGGGATTGTCGGATGCCAGGGTCTTGACCCAGGATCTGCTGGATGCTGCGGCTCATCACGTGGACACTTCAGCTCGGGGCCTTATGTTGGGAGTTGATACCTCCCGGCAGGCTTGGTTGCATGCCACCAAGTTCTCAAATCTGGTGCAGGACAAGGTGTTGGACCTGCCGTTTGACGGTAAGGAGCTTTTTCATTCCTCAACGGATGTGGAGCTGACCAAAACGAAAGACAGCACCCAGACAGCCAAGTCCTTGTCCGTCCTGGTTAAAACTCCTTTTAGGACCCAGAGACCGTTGTCGCAAAGCCGGTCCTCCTCTGGTTTCAGGGGGTTTCTAGATCGGAAATCCCGCAGAGTGGATATCCCTACAGGTAATTCCTGCCAGAGGCAGCAACGGACTCGGTTTTTCTCCCGTTCCTCAGCCTCCTCCTCAGGTTCAGGTGGTAACACCACCGAGAAGCCTGCCAAATGAGGGTTCTCCGCGCGACCCCGGTGGGAGGACGCATTGCGTCTCATTGGGTGGCATGGCAGACCATCACCGACTACCGGTGGGTCTTGTCAGTCGCTCGGGCGGGCTTCCGCTTACTCCTACCCCACCCAGCAACCCTCCTTTCCAGCAGTCGGGGTCACCCTCCCTCAAAGTCGAGGTCTAGAAGTTACTGGACCTCAGAGCAGTCGAACCCGTTCCCCTAGGGGAGCGAGGAGAGAGCTTCTACTCCCGACTGTTTACGGTGCCCAAACCCAACCAGGCTGGCCTGCACATAATCCTAGACCTTTCCCAGTTCAATCTTTTCCTACCCCAAGAGAAATTCAGGATGATCACGTCTGGCCAGATAAGGTCCTCTTTGACGATGGGTGATTGGCTCAGTGTGGTGGACCTTCACGATGCGTACATGCATATACTGATCTGGAATCCACACAGGAGATGTCTCAGTTTCTCTGTGGGAGAGGAGCACTTCCAGTTCCAAGTGCTTCCTTTTGGCCTCAGCTCGGCACCGCGTGTCTTTACGAAGAAGATGTTGGTGATAGCGGCCTATCTTCGTCTGCAGGGTATCCATGTGTATCCGTATTTGGACGATTGGCTCTTATGCAGCCCTTGCCGTTGATAGCAGCATGAAATCTTCAGTCTCTCCTCCAGCTCCTGTTCCATCTCGGGCGGCGGGCGGTGTGCAGTTATAATGTCGAAAACATAATGTTGAATTACAAAAATGTCGAAAAAAGAATGTCGAACATTTTTTTTAAAAATGCTTTCTTTTTTTATTTGCATGTTTTTTTTGGGTTCCGCAAGTAAAAAAAAGGTTAAAACAGAAAAAAAAATTAAAAAAGGGGGTTCGAACAAAAAACAGAAAAAAAGACATTCCATTTTTTTTTCCTCAACATTATGTTTTTGACATTTTGACTTTCGACATTATGTTTTTCGGCATTATCACTATAAACCATCTCGGGCTGTCAGTAAACTGGTGGAAATCTTCCATGACGGTCTCTCAGGACTTGATTTTCCTGGGTTTTCGCTGGAACACGATCAACTGCAGAGTTTACCTGACCGGGGACAGAATGGCGGATCTGTTGGCCACGTGTCAAATGTTTGCGCAGTCGGAGAGCATGTCGGCCTGGTGGTTCCAGAGGCTTCTGGGTCTCATGGCCTCATGTGTTTTGGCTCTGCCTCTCGCTCGCCTCAAAATGAGGTGGACTCAGATGGCTCTTCGGAGTTCTTGGCGTCAGGCTGTGGATCCGGACTCCAAGTTGATATTTATTCCGGCATCCATGAGAGCGGACCTGGAGTGGTGGTCGTCTCTCAGCAAACTGTCAGTGGGTACAGGTATTCAGGAACCAGCCCCGATGGTAACGGTCACGACGGACTCCTCCCTTCTGGGGTGGGGTGCGACGTTGGATCTTCTTCAGGTCTCGGATCTTTGGTCCCCTCAGGACAAGTTCCTTCACATAAATCATCTGGAGCTTCTGGCGATTTTCCTAGCACTCAAGGCGTTCAGACCGGTCATTGCCAACAAGGTGGTCCGTATCCGCACGGGCAACGTGGTGTCAATGTGTTACATCAACCAGCAAGGGGGCACCAAGTCTCACCCTATTGTGGACCTTTCCATCCAGATTTGGGAGTGGGCGGTTCGGCATGGTATCTGGCTGGTAGCAGTACACATCCCGGGCCAGCTGAACGTCACGGCAGATGCCCTCAGTTGGCGGACAATGGTCAGCTACGCGTGGGAACTGAAGGCGGAGATCCTCTCAGGGATTTTCCTGCGTTGGGGCACTCTGGAAGTGGACCTCTTCGCAACGTCGACAAACAAGAAGCTTCCTCTGTATGCCTCCAGAAATGTCTGGGAGTCTCCTCTCTGGGGGATGCTCTCGAGATTCCTTGGCTCACCTGTTCCCGAGACGCCGCCCGGCTCCATCGCGGCTCTCAGCACCGGTCGCCACATCTCTGCACCTATGGGAGAAAAGAAGAGACAAAAGGTGAGCAAGGGAACACAAGAGGAAAGCCGAATTTTCAGCCATATTACTTAACGGCTTTTCTTGGAGAACCATTCCACATCTCGGGTCGGCGCCGCATCTTTGGCAGGTACCGCACCCCGGCCCCTATGGGGAAAGGACAAAAGACATTACTGGGGAATTATAAAGACATTTAGAGGGGTCGCCCTCATCACTAACTCACCTGATTTTACCACCGGCAATTTAACCACTCAACGCATCGCCTTTGTTCTGTACCTGAAATAAAGGACAGAAAAGACAACATAAAAGGAGGCTCACACTTGAACTTTTGCATCTTCATACTTACGGCATATCGCTCAGAAAAGTCAAGTGGATGTGCCAGCGCCATTCTGAAAACCAGTGAAGTAAATGGACGAACGCGCGCCCCTGCACTAGAAGCAGGATGGAGAGTTCATCCTTCCAAACCATAAGGTGCGCTTAAACCGGGGGTTTTGGAGGAATCAGAGAAGAACGAAGGGGGAAAGGGGGAGCAAGCACACTATTCAGCAGACAGTTAATCCCCTTTCTCATCTGCAGAAGGATATTCCTACGGGCCCGACAAGCAAGATTTGGGGGTCCTGTTCAATCGGTGGTCCGAATTCTGCGCATCACGCTTGAAGAGGCCACAGCAACCCAGACCCGACCAGCGCCTCCGTGGGAGCCAGGTGAGCGTTACACCTATGCTTTCCCGCCTCTGCCTCTGATTCATCGGACGATTTGCAAGCTGAAGAACACGGTGAACTATTCGCTTCTGCTCATAGCCCCGTGGTGGCTGGCCAGGTTCTGGTTCTCAGAACTTCAACACTTGTCGGTGTGTCCACCGATCAGGCTACCGGTGAGTCCCGATCTGCTTCACCAGAGGGATCAGCAGCTGTGGCACCCTTCCCCACAATCATTCAGCTTGGCGGCATGGTGCCTGAGTTCAGGTCCTTAGAACATCTCAACCTGTCTGCTGATAACATGCACATTATTAAGGCAGCCAGGAAACCCTCAACAAGGTCTCACTATAGAAGCAAATGGTTTAGGTTTTGTCATTGGTGCTTAGAAAAACAGTTGGTCCCAAGGGCGGCTACGATTGACACTGTGTTGTCTTTCGTATCTCACCTAGCAGAGTTGGGCATTCTCGTTCTGTCATGCAGAACTTATCTTTCAGCAGTATCCTCCTACCTATCCATGGACCAATGCTCTTACTCTCTGTCTAACCCAGTGATTAGGAGACATTTTGCGGGTTTGACGCGCCTTTATCCCCCGGTTTGCAAACCGCACCCGTCGTGGGATCTGAATGTGGTCCTTACGGTGTTGTGCCATAAACCTTTCGAACCAATGGCCACGGTGGACCTCAAGCACCTTTCGTGGACGGTGTCCTTTCTGGTTGCCGTTACTTCAGCAAGGCGTGTGAGTGAACTCCAATCTTTGTAGGTGGAGCATCCCTTCTTGGTTTTCCACAAGGATAAGGTGGTCCTACGGACAAATCTTTCTTTCCTGCCGAAGGTGGTCTCTGATTTCCATCTGAATCAGTCAATCTCCCTACCGGTCTTCTTTCCGAACCCTGCTTCAGAAGCGGAAAGGGTTCTGCATTGTTTGGATGTGAGAAGGGCTCTTAAGTTCTATCTAGACAGAATATCTGAATTTAGGAACTCTTCTCAACTGTTGGTGTCCTTTGGTAATCCACAAGGTAAACAGGCCTCTAAGGCGACTATCTCCAGATGGATCACTGCCTGTATTACAGAGTCTTACACTGTCCAAGGATTACAGTCTCCTAAAGGTATTCATGCACACCTGGTGCGGGGCAAGGCAGCCGCAGTTGCCTTTCAAAAATATGTCCCCTGGGAGACCATCGCTAAAGCAGCTACTTGGGCCTCCCCATCGGCTTTTTGTAAACATTATTGTCTAGACTTGAGCTCCAGATCTGATGCTCAGTTTGGCCAGGCTGTGCTGAAGAACCTTTTTCAACAGGGGTTTTCCATCCACCCGTAGTTCCTGTAAGGAGTGCTTGGGAATCTCCCATAAGTATGGAGGAAAGGGGACGGGACGTAGGAGCATAACCAGGTTACTCACCGTAGTGACCACCTTACTCCTAGTCCATAGCCTCCTTTCCTCCATACGCCCGCCGTCCCCTCTAATAAGGTTCCTCTGTCATTGCTAAAAGGTCTCTGACCTGGCAATAGAAAAGTGATGATGAGCGATGCACGGGGCAGAGCTAAGGTGGGCAGGGTTACGGCCGCGTGCCGTACCCCATGTAGAAAGAGAGGAAGGACTAAAATAATTTGCAACATTTTTGATGCTTTTACAAAGTGCTCCGGTCCCGTCCCACAGGACGGAGGAATGTCCCATAAGTATGGAGGAAAGGGGACTATGGACTAGGAGTAAGGTGGTCACTACGGTGAATAACCTCGTTAATCACCATCATAAAAATCAGATAGGCAGATCCCATATTTCACAAAAAATATGCCGGTTCAAACACCAATTTTGTGCAATGCCGCTTTGCCCTTTGGGCACCATTTCGCGGTTTTCAGGAGAAATAAAACACATAAAATTCTACAAATGGTTCCATATATGCATACTATCATTTGGCATTTATTCATCAACTTTATGTCTGCACCATTTATGATTCACACCGAAATACATTTTCTTCTGTCATGCCAGTTCGCCATGAGCTAAGACGACGCACCTAGTCTCATTCTGTATCTCTAAAAATCCCATGAAAACTGTCATAATATTACATTACTGCTTATTCAGGGTATTGAAATAAATGTCTTAATGTAAAAAGTTCTTTAAAGTCTATGGACGGCATTTGTCACTGTATGGGCAGTCCTTCAAATCTCCAGAGCCAGCTTGCCCCATCTGTGTCAGTCTGAACAACAGGATTTCCATGGCGCCCTTTGATCATAGGCAGTTGAAGCTGAGGAGGGGTGTCAAGGGAAATCACACCTCCCTGTGACAGGGCTAGTTCCCGTTGGGTCCATTGTCCCTTGCTGTTTAAATCCCGGCCAGTCTGACAAGGTCACAAATTTACACACTTTAGACCTTTCATATTTGTAGAGTGGCTTCCTTTCCCATGGGGTCTGGTACCTTTGAAGTGCCTGCCTAGGCAAACTGGTTCTGCTGTTTTCAAACGTTCCCATCCTCCTCTTTCTTTCACAGTCTTTTGGGGAATAAGTATAATATACATTAAACCAAATCCCATCCCCACACATATACTACTGTTCCTGTGCGAGTAATGGCATTCTTTCACATTTAGTTTTCAAAATGTAATTTCCCTGCTTTGCAAAAGCGGGTTTACACATGTCCTTTTTATCTCCTGTTCCTTTCACAAAATGCGGTTTCTTTGGCATTACTTTTCTGAAAGTGTTTTACCGATCAGGTCAGTTTCTGGGCACAGAAAGATGCTTTCAACTAGTTTTCTTGGTAATTGACACATGTCAAGGGAAAGCATATTTTCTTTGAAGTTATTTGCGTGTGTTAGTTTGTTGCAAAATGAAATCCCGAGCCGTGCAGATTTGATGCAGATTCTCTGCTCCTCATGGACTTTATTTGATGAAAACAATGCCGTTCTACAGGGCTCGTCTGATTTCATGGCATTCAGATGCAATACAAAGGCAGGGTTATGTTAAATAAAACTAATTGTGTGCGGTTTAAAACAGAAAGAGGCACCAGTACGATGCCATCTGGAATGCAGGTCATTTTCTGGTGCAACCTTGAGCTTTTTGAAGTGACGAAGAGAAATGCACAGCCATTCTGAATTGAAGCTATTCTCTCTGGCTTCACGTGAAGAAAATGCAATGCAGCCATTCTTGGGGTGGCTATGTTTAAATCTCGCCCCATATGTGCTTAGCAAACAAGAGCACAGCCATTTTGGGATGACTGCTAAAATGCAGTTGTGTGATGCGTGGGATTTCTGTTGGGGCTGGTAAATGTACCCCACATAATCCTCCCTCTGCTCTTCTGTGACTTCTTGTTGAGGCAGAGTAGGGCAAAGTGGGGTTCATCTGGTGGAGCACTCTTTCATCAGGGAGCGGCACGCCAAAATCTCCTTCCGTCTTTTGGGTGGAGGGTTTGGAGTGACACCCCCATTTCCTTCCTTCCCTTTCCAGGTCCCGGGGCGGTCCTCACCAGCTAGGAGGTAATGACGTTAATTATCTAATAGGAGATAGATAAAAACAGGTTTTAGGATATTAAACTGGCAATCTTCCTGGAAGAGTTACAACAGAAGAACAATGCATCCGGTTACAATTTTCTTTGGTATTTGAACAATAACATCAAACAAATTACTCAACAAGGCAAGGACATAATTGGCCTTTTTAAAACACATTTATTTTCATTTTTCCAATAACAATAACAGCGCGTTTTTGACCATACGGTTCTCCACAGGAGAACAGGAGAAGTGTGTCGGAAGCGGCCTCAGGAGAGACGTGACGAGTGTGAGGTGCGGCTTGACACGGTACGAGCCGTCGGTACGTGATCAGCAAGCGCCGGCAGATCCTTTCCTCTAGCACGGGACCCGATAGCTAGAGGCGAGTGGAGCTAGCGGAGCTAGCGGCAGCAGTGCGGCAGCAGTGCCCGCGCAGGGCGAGGCGCTGTCTGGAGTAAACCAGATAACGGAGCCCCCCCCTGGTGTGACACGGAGGTGCCTTGGGAAGGCGAGACAGCAGTACAAGGAAAGCTGTGCTTCCCCCCAATATTTATTATACCTGTGGCGTGCGTGTCTGTGCTGTGATCGCCTCCGTGTGCACCAGAGCAGCCGGAGGGGCTAGGACGGCAGCTCCAAGGCGGCTCCTCGACTGTGGACAAGTAAGTGGAGGGGCCAAGGGGGCCGTGGGCTTCGGCTGTGCCCTAGGGTTTCGCCAAGGTTGGCCTGGGATGAACTACAGTGTCTGACTTGCCCAGGGTGCCTGTTGACTTTCTGTGTCTATGTGGCCCGGGGTACTTTGTCTGCGCACAGACAGTGGACCCTACAGAGTTGGTTAAGTGATTTGTAGGAGCCCTTGAACCCTACCGAGCTTAGTAAGGCGGCAGTAGTGTAGAGATGCAGCGGGGGAAGAGAGCCCGGCACTCTATATACAACCTGAGGAACAACAAGCCGCCAGCTGCGAAAGAGCAAAAGGAGTCCAACAGAAAGGGGATTAAACGTAGGAAAAACGCCAAACACGTTCTCCCCGTAGTACAAGGTACCATTACCAAGTTTTTTCCGGCGAACCCTCCTCCCGAGACTAACTCTACCATAATCGATGAAGGGCCAGAAGGGTCAGTACAAGCACCCAGGGATTGCCAATCCATCATTTCTTCCAACTATGAGGACATCGATAACAATTCCCTTCTGGACCTGTGCCTGTCAATAAAGAGAGGAATGCAGCCGGATACCTTACAACCCACTGTAAGTGGTTTACCGATTCAGAAAGATATCAACCTGAATGATGTAGCTGAGGAGCATATTGCGGCAGGATACCGCGATCGTCTCTCTGCATCTCCAAATCTGGTAATGGTTTCGATGGAGGATGAGCCGGATCAGGAGATAAACGAGGGTACGGGATCAGTAGCTAGCTCCACTCAATTGGCAGAATTACAAACATCTGTCGGAGCTCTACAATTTGCTCTAAAAATATTGCTTCAGATGACAGGGCGCATCCTGGCAAATTCCAGTGCCATTGCACTAGCACTGGATATGAAGAACACACTGCAAGAGGAGACGGAAGAAAACTTATCAGATGCACTCCGAATTGCCAAAGAGATGGAAGAAAAGGCAGCCGAGAGGGAGAAGAGCGGGGCCCAAGAGGTACGGGAGACCTACATCTCGATTCTAGAGGCTCCCAACGAGGAAGTAGACCTTGAGTTGAATCTCAGGCCGTGGAGCCCCTGCACACGGAAGCAAAGGAGACGGGCGAAAAAGGCTCTTAAAAACATACCTCCAAAAACGGGCCCCCTACCGTCCTCTATAGGAAGTGGCCCTGCTATAGAAACCCGCTCAAAAAAAGCCCGGAAAAGGATGATGAGAGCAGCAGCCCGGGCGGCAGGAAAAAAAGGCCCTCTTACCGGATGGCTGATGCCTAAAGAAAAGGAAAGCGAGGTGGACCTGGACTCCAAGAAGGGGGAGGTTTCGGAATCAGAGGGGGAATTAAGCCTGCTTATCCCGGCAGAGCCTGTATATGAGGGACACCCATTGAGTGACATTTCGGTGCCGCTATTACCAGAGAGAACGAGGGATGCACAGGAAAATCATACTAACCGCATCTGTCTCATAAAAAACCTATATACTAGGGATAACTATTCCTGGCTGGCACGCTCAGAGCTATTGACCAGGCTCTATCATATCCCGCAACTCCGAGTGCTAAAATCAGATGACTTTCTGTTTCTTGAGCCACTATCGGGCCCAAACCCGAATGTATCTGCGTTACACTGTGTGTTTCTGAACACAGCACAATTACTAAGAGATCATAAAGAAGAGCTGAGAGCAGTGGATATCGCCATTGATGTGGATTTGCAAGAAATTGACATTTCAACAATCCCCGAGGCCCCAGAGATTACACCGGACTTGGAAATTGTAAACAAGTCAGTTTTAGGGGAGAATCCCCTACTGTATGAAGTGCAACAGGCAATCAAATCCCTACTGGAGTCTCTTCCCCAGTTGATACAGAAGCATTGAAGCTTATCATTATTATCCTGGAATTGCAGAGGCTCCTCCCATCTTCTGAGAGAGGAGGGCTCGGCTGATCTTCTACTCCAGCAGAATTGTTTCTGTCTACAAGAGACTTGGGCGTTGGACCCTCTTTTTATGGATGGCTATGTTGTACACCAGTCTCCGGCACGACGTGGACCCAAAGGACGCCCATTTGGCGGCCTTCTTACGGGGATCGATAATTCCCTGATGTCCCGTAAAATTCAATGTGGAGCTGAGGACCTACTACTGGCAGTAGAAGTTGCTTACCCCCAAGATCAGGGAAATACTAAGTTTCTTCTTATTAACCTGTATAACCCCCCCGGAGCAATTGCAAGAGATTCTCTCCAAGAGGCTTTACAGAATTTATTATCTTCCTGGTCATTGGGATCTAGTAATACTGCAGCTGTGGTTGTCGGAGATTTCAACTGTCACATGACCGACGAAACCTCTATTTCCTCCAATCCGGGCCTCAGTACCAGCTGTACGATGACACATAAAAAGAGAGAGAAGGAAGGGCTGGGGTGGCTGCAACTGTTTGAATCATGGGACTTGGCAATGATCAACGGCCGAACTCTGGGTGATAGGCCGGGGAAACATACCTGGTCCAATGGATCGTCTCAGAGCACATTGGACTATATATTCATGTGCCCCGTGATGCGAACTAGAGTGGAGGACCTGTGGGTCAAGCCTAACAGCTGGAGTGATCATGCGGCAGTTATATGCTCACTCCTGACCTTACTACCTGACATTCCGAAGTTGAACATTGGAAATATTTCAACTAATTGCCCAGGAACTAGAATAGTTTGGTCGGAGAAAAATGTTAGAGCTGCCGCAGAAGCTCTTAAACTGGATACAGTAGAGGGCGGTAATGATTTTCTGGCTATGACTGCCAATGAAATAGAAGAGTGGATATTGGGATTCTCAGGTCACCATGCAGCTATCAAAAAGGGATATCTCATAAAAGACGGAACCGTCCCTCCTCGATATAACAGGCAAATCCGGGTTGCCAAGAGAGGACTTAGAAAAGGGATACGCAGCCTAAAATACCAGAATTTCACAGGAGCTTTATATCTTGAGAAATTAAGAACGATTAAAAGTCGTTATAGAGCAGAGGTGAAGAGCATCAGGAGAACTGAGAAGAACAATTGTTATCAGCGACTTGTCAAAACTATCTGCTCTAAAAACTCGCGTAGCATTTGGGGACTCTTAAATGAGAACAGAACCAAGGGCAAAAGCACTATTGGCAATCCTATCAATGAGAAAATCTGGGAACTATTCCTCCTAAATCGCAATAGGGAAGAGGATGGATCTACAAGCTGTACCATGGGGAAGCCCCCTATTTTACAACCTTTTGATATTTCCCCGGGGGCTATTCTCAACAAAATTGCTATCCTTAAGTCGTCTAGAGCCCCGGGCCCCAATGGGCTAGCCAATGTGGTGATAAAAAGCAATCCGCCCTTCTGGGCAGAGTTACTCTCCATACTTTTCAATAAGGTCTTTGCATCGGGGGACATTCCTCGAACTTGGCAAACTGCTATTTTGATCCCGGTGTTTAAAAAAGGCAATCGCAGAGATCCAAATAATTACAGACTCCTATCCATGTTGGACGTCACTGGGAAACTCTTCGCCTCACTTCTGCTAAGTGAAATGCAAAAATGGGTGAATGATAAGCAAATCCTCAGTCCATTCCAGTGCGGTTTTAGGCGGGACTTCTCAACAACGCATAATCTCCTTGTAATGGACGTACTGCGTACGAGGGCACTTAGTAGGGATCAGCCCCCTCTTTATGCACTATTTATTGATTTTAAGGCCGCATTTGACTCGATCCCAAGAGCAAGGCTTTGGAACAAGCTTGAAGCATTGGGGTGCCCCCCTGGTTTGCTGTATTACCTCAGACTTTTGCACTGTGATACCTCAGTGCGCCTTCGTCTTAATCAGGAGGGCCAATCAACTCAAAATATACTACAAAACAGAGGGGTAAAGCAGGGCTGCGTTACAGCGCCTTTCATCTATAACCTGTATGTACACGACATCCCGGCGACTCTAGCGGAGGTTAACAACTGTCCTCCAAAAATAGGGGATATGTTATGTGCGGTCTTGGCGTATGCAGACGACCTAGTAGTCCTTGATAACACCATCGGTGGCCTCAGGCGTTCTGCCCATGCCCTCTGGGAATATGCAAAGACCAATGGCCTGACCATTAACCTAGAGAAAACTAATGTCCTGCGTTTCACCAGGAAAAGGGTGACCCGTGTGAATCTAACAGTACTCGAACATATAATTATGTACGTTCCGTCCTATCGCTACCTAGGTGTGGAAATAGAGCCCCTAGGTGATTATGAACTATGTAAACAGGGCCGTACCACCAGGGCCCTCCAAGTGATCTCACTTATTGCATCTTTCACTAGCAAACAAGGGGGTTTCACTCTGTGGGGAACACGTCATCTTTACATGCAAGTCTTTGCACCAATGGTCATCTATGGACTAGAATCTCTGTTGACGATGAACCTGGCATGGCTCCAAGTGCTAGAGGGAAAGTTTTGGTGACGCATTTTGGGGCTTCCCCCGGGGGTGCCGATGGCCCTGATAAGATTAGAATTGGGCCTGCCATCATTGAAGGCCATGGTATTGAAAAGAAGAACTGGGCTCTACCTGAAAATGACAAGTGGATCGGTCAATCCTCTCTTGGCAGTCTTGCAGCAGGAATTTAGTAAAAAATTTACTTCCTCATCTCTGCACAAAGTCATGGGAAAATTCCTTAATGAAATTGGCTGGATCCACAAAGGGTCTACGGTGACCAAGGAAATGTTAAATGCCCTAGGGAAAAAGGTGGACCTATGGGATTGGCTGGAGAATTTCGCCCATCTGGATACTCTTAAATCTTATCGTTTTGTGAACCATAGAATATTCAAGTTCATGAAACCGCAGGACTACCTTTTTCTCTGTCCCACCAGAAGACTCCGCCGATTCATTATCCTATTCCGTCTAGGTCAACTACCTACCCTGTCGATCACAGGAGCTAGGGAAAACATTCCAACTGCAGAGCGAACCTGTCGCATATGTAAATCTCCCTTGTACCCTGAAACTGCCAGACACGTTCTAACACAATGCACTGCACTTAAGATGATTATTGTTAAGTTCTTGGCTGAATTCGTGCATGATCTTTGTACTATACCTAAATTTTCATTTTGGCTGTATTGCACAAATACATCCAATATGCACCTATTCATAGCCCTTTATAACGTCTGGCAACAGATAGAACCTGGATTGGGAATTTTAGCTTACCCCATTACCAATTAGCATAAAGTGGCGTAGGCTCATTGGCTAATTAGTGAAAGTAGTTGTAAATATCAGTAAAGAAGGAAGTTAGTTAGTTTCTTCGAACTTAGATTGTGTATTTTGCTTTAGATGCTATTTTAGTGACTAATGCTTGATGATCTTATGAGTTTTTACCTTTATGTATGATTTTTTATATGTATAACTTTTGATTTTTGATATATGTGTAAAGTTTGAATTTATTTTCTTACTATATCACATTAAAGAATTATTATTAATAACCATTAAAAAAAGTGCTCCCTGTTATATAGATATACCTATGAACCTACATAATTCCTCCTGCTTTTTCTTTTTCTTTCTTCTCATTCCTCAGATATCTCCTCTGTTTGGTTTTCCTATGGCTCATCAATCAGTTGCAAAGTATGTCTGGGTTGACAACTTTTGAACTGATTGATATGAACCCATTTCTCTTCTGACATCTCTCCTTTGGGGATGCGGATTCTGTAGACGACAGGTGAAATTTTGTCTATAATTTCAAAGGGAACGCACCAAGAGGGGAGGAATTTTCTCTCGTTAGAAAATTGTACAAGTAGACCCTGTCCCCTAATTGGTATTCTTTTTTGGTTGATTTTAAGAAATATTGAGTTTTCCTCCCCTCTGCCGATTTCTCCAGATTCCGCTGAGCGTATGCAAAACCATGCTGGAGGTATTTTCTTAGATTCTCAACATATTCATGTGTTGTGGAGGCGTTTATCAGTGTCTGCTCTTATGTTCTATAGCGCAGATGCTGAGGTAGCACCATTTTTCATCCAGTCATTAGCTCAAATGGAGATATTTTGGTCGCAGAAGATGGTGTAGATCGGATGGCCATCAGGTGAAGCTGTAATCAGATGTCCCAACTTGGCCCAGAATCTGCCACAAACGTTTTGAGAATGCTCCCAATGGTTTTATTGTACCTCTCAACTCCCCCACTAGAGGATGGACGGTATGTAATATGAAGTTTCCTTTTTACCCCAAGTATCTCCCACATCTTTGTCATCACTTCGCTGGTGAAGTGACTTCCTCAGTCTGACTCAATCCTTTGGGGAAGGCCAAAGCACGAGAAGATCTGGTTGATCATCAAGGCAGCTCCTGTTTCTGCCTTGCAATTTGGGTCTGGGAGACATTCCACCCATTTGGTAAGCAAGCATGTTACTGTTAACATGTACTGTTTCCCCCTTGAGGAGCGAATCACGGGCCCAATGAAATCTACTTGTAAATCTGACCAAGGCAGTGTCATCCCTCTCTTATGGAGGGGAGCTTGGTGTGTGAGTGAACTTGGCTTAAATTGTGCGCACACAAGACACACCTTGTAATATTGGTTGAGGTCCGGTCCCATGCATGGCCAGTATGCAACCTCCCGCAAGATTTCTAAAGTAGTATGAAACCCCCGATGACCAGCTGTGGCCGTGTCATGGGCGTGATTTAGCATCAGGCTTCGGAATGAGGTAGGTACCACCCACTGGTCACATCCAGAGATGGATCTCCTTACCAACAAACCATCTTGGATTCGGAACATTTTGGGACACTTCATCAGCACCCCGTGGTCCTCTTTCTCAATGTAATCGGTTTCCATCAAAAGAAAGTTCACAGGGTCCTCAATGTGTTGGTAAAATATCCCACTAATCAGATCCCCTTTTTGTGCCATGATTAAATCAGCATCTGGCGTCTTCCTACTCCACTGGGAAGTTGAGAGTTCATTGTGAGCAATTGTCTGGGACCTGGTGACAGCAGTGACCTGGATTTCCCCCAACAGGGACTCGATCTCAAGGAGATCCCCCTGGATGGCTCTGGTTTTGGCCAACTGATCCACCCGGTCGTTTCCAGTTTTGTTTGGTCCCTCTATTCTGGAATGACGCAATGATGGTCATCCCATTAGAGGTGACCAGATCATCAATATTTTATATGAGTTTGCCATGCTTAAGTGGTTTATTATTTGCACACAGCATACCTCTGGTTCTCCAATTGATCAGGTGCTCCACGAACCCGTTCCGGACATAATCTGAATCAGTGATTATGACCAGTTTGTGGAGTCGATTTTGCATGGCAGTGAGGATGGCCTGGTGAACTGCCATCAACACCGCCATCTGACTACTGCAGGTCCGATTTTATAGTGAGCGGAGGGTTCCGGGGCATCATATACCCAGGCATTCCCAACTCCATCTACCAGTTCCTTTTCCCTGTTATTGTCAACATGGTAGGAGCAACCATCCACATAAACTGTGGGTATCCCCTGCCACGTGTCTTCATCATAGACCTTGTGCAGGGAATTCAGGTACGCCTCCATGTGGTCTTGGGTTTTGAGACTTTCGTCCATGAGACAGTTTTCTCTGGCACAATCATGCAAGTCAGCCAGAACACGCGTGAGGGGACTCTTATTGATTTGGCCATATCTGGCCTCCACAGGAAAGCCTTGCATGGGCAGAATCATCCAGGAAATAATTCTGGAATTACTCACATTTCCTGGTTGGATTCTGTCACTTTGGAGGTATTGCTAAGGCTGGTGCAGAGTCTCCATTATGATGTGCTCCCCCTGGATGAACGGGCAGTCATTTTTCAAGGCCACACCATTGGCAGGAGTGCCTTCTCGCAATCGTTGAATTTTTTTCTCCACAGAGGATAAAGTCTTACTTGCATAGGAGATTACTTTATTGACCTTGTCACGCTTTTGGTATAATACTGCTGTCAGGCATGTATTCGAGAACCCTGTCTCCAAGAAGAACGCCTTGTTTTTGACGGGGTAAGCTAGACAAGGCACTTGTAAGAGACTTCTTTTGAGTTGTTTTACTGCCTTGGCTTGTTCTGTATCCCACTCCCACTTGAAACCCCCCTTCAACAGATGGACCAGGGTCTTGTGACCTCTGCGTAATCCTCAATTAACTTCCTACTGTAATTAGTCACTCCAAGAAGGCTTCTTAGCTCACGCAGAGTTGTGGGTTCTTTCAGTTTTAGTAGTGCTTCCACTTTCTTCGCCTGGGGACAGAGACCCTCAGGGGTGATTTCATGTCCCAAGAAGTTGACACGGGTCCTACACCACTGTGCCTTCTGGAAGGACAGTTTTGCTCCGGCAACCCTCAACTGCGTCATTTCCGCTATGTGTTCCTCCACAGTTGAGTTTTTAATCAAGACATCATCCACATAGGCCAGGTAACCCCTTTCACCCAGGTCAGGCATGGCCTTGTGTAGGAAGATGTTGAATTAATTGCCGGAGTTTACGTATCTGAAGGGAGTCCGGGGACATGTGTACTGCTGCCCCCCAAAGGTAAAGGCCAGCTTGTACTGGTCCTTCCTACTGACGGGCACGGTCCATTATCCATTGGTCAGGTCCATGGCGGTGTACACCTTTGACCCCTGGATCTGAGCCAGCCCCTGGTTAATGTTCGGAAGAGGCCATCGGGACATGTGAACCCGTTTGTTCAACTCCCTAAGGTCTGTGCAAAGACTCCATTGGCCATTTGGTTTTAAAATCCCCACTACCAGATTATTAAAGATAGTGTGGTCTGGACGAATTATGCCACAGGACTCTAGGTTTTTTATGATTTCGGTCAGGGATTCCATAGACGCGAGAGGCAAGCGATCTTGCTTCACGAATACAGGAGTCATTCCAGGGTCTGTGGGAATTGAGGTAGTATGTATCTCGGTGTGACCACAGTCGTACGAGTCCACAGCAAAGATATCTTGAAAATCTAAAAACACCTGTTTCAACTTTTGCTTTTTTTCCTCAGTCTCACAGGCATCAGCAAGGTTGACCCGTTCTTCAACCATCTGTCTGAAGCCTGGAAAGTCCTCAGGTTTTGCTATCTCAGCAGCCTCCCCCAGCTGTGTGGAGAGGTCTCTGGTGAGGGCGTTGACCTGGACAGAGGGTTTCAGGTAGGAGAGGCAGTTATTGTGGACCTGGAATATCACCTCATCCTTCCTAATGTCACAGTTCTCCTCTTACCTCCTGTAAGGGCAGGAAGTCTACACCAGGAATTCACCCCTTGCCGGGTGAAGATCCTTTCTGGCGGTATGTCATCGTCACAGTCATAGCAGTCATTGGGGATTGGTCCGATAATTTAATTCCCTAAATTCATGGAAAAATGCTGGTCATCAACCGCCATTCCAATAATGGTGCCTGCGCCCAGAGTGATACCCCTAAGCTAGCTGTTATCCACCACTATTGGAATCGTGTTGTGTTCTACATTAACTAATGGGGTTGGGTTTAACCCCAACCTCTGCTGTTAAAGATGGGCATTGAGGTGCACATATGCGTCTGGATTTTGAAGTTTCTGTTCTCTCTTAATTTTTAAGTCAAGTGGGAATTGTTGGGTGTGTCCTGGGATGTTGGCCACCTCTCCAATTTGAATTTCAACTGCATACGGTAGCAATTGAGCTGACCGAAATGCCTTTTCAGAATCATCAAAACCTGTGGGGTTGCCCCCCAGTTGGGACAAGGCCTTGTAATTAATAAGATCCAAATTAATTGCATACCGATTGAGAATGTCACTGCCTAAATAGAATGCAGCAGGGACATCTCGCACGACCCAACAATTATGCCCTATGCTTTTATCACCTATAGAAATGTTTAACATACACCTGCTATGCAGGAGATGTTTGGAATTGGGAGTTTCCAGGTCCATTTCCCTTTTATCAATCAATTTAAATGTGGGAATGGTTGGATCTTTTGGGAGTTTCCTGAACAATGCTTCGCTGTTGAAGCTTTTTCCATTATTCAGGCACACTCTGGCGAGAACAGGCTCCTTCCCTTCATTTAACTGACTGGGCAGGAACAGCTGTTCTCTCATTTTCTGAATATCAGCCAAGCTTTGAGCTTGTTTTTCATCACTTTTGACTACAGAACTTGGATTGTCAGATTGAGGATTGGTATAAAATGGAAAGGTATTTACTTCCAGTATGAAATGCCACTTGAAACTGAAAGGAAGGTTGATTTTAAAGAATGAAGAGGAGTTCCCATCACCAGTTTGTTGTCCTACAGAAATTACTGTAATGTCAGGTACATGATTATTTTGGAAATGGAACTTAATTTGATCAGATGTTTGTTCAACCATGTGGCATGTCCCATTGAAACTGACATAGTTGATGCTTTGTTTTAATTTTATTGGCCGGTTAGTCTGAGTCCAGAGGCCCTTGTTCACACAGTCTATTAGAGGAGACAACCTCAGAAGGAGGTAATTTCCTAATAGACAGGGGGTTCCCTCTGGAGTCACGACTATGTCCTGGTGTTTCACCTTATGTCGCCCAATTTTAATTTCCAGATCTGCAGTCCCCTCGACGGGAATTTCATTTCCGTCGAAGTTCTGGAGTTGTCCAGGAAGAGGGGTGAGAGGGATCTGGTGTCTGTCCCACCTTCCGGAATTTAGCTGCTCAAAGGCCCTTATGGACAGAAGAGTGGCTTTGGATCCAGTGTCCACCAGTGCTAAAAGTGCACATTGCCCTTGCACCCAGATGGGGGCATAGAACCTCCCTTCTTTCTCCTCCAAGGGGCAAAGGAAGTGGGCATTTTGGGCAAGCTGGGTGATCAGTTTCTTTATTTTGGACTCCGACACTGTGGGGGTTTTGGACAGTATTTTGTGTCGGAGTTCGGGAATCTGTAAAGAAAATTTGGCATCCTGAAATAGGCAGCATTTTGTAATTCCCTTTTTCAGTTAGCTCTCTTATGTCCCCCTGCACCTGGTGGCAGTCACTAGAACCAGTTTGTGGGGAGGATACCTCAATTGCTGTTACATTCACAGGATGCCATTTCTGGGGTTCAGGGATGGGCAATTCTGAATCAGTCCCCACACCTACCCAGTCTAGGTTCTGGTCTCTTGGGACCCATTTTTCTTTGGGAGGAATTCCCCCGTCTCTGAAGGAGAAGACTTTCTTCCCAGAATCCTCCAAGGATTCTTCCCCTTCAAACTGGAGGACACTGACTTCCTCCACAAAATGGGCCTTTTTGGTCTCTTTGTTTCTCCTACCCACCCTCTGTTCCCTGGGTTGCAGATTTTCGGGTGCAAGATGTTTTAGTTCTGGTTCCGGGGCATCTATGGGCTATTCACGGGTGAGGCAGGAAGCTTCCTCTAGGGCTTTGCACCCCCCTTCCTCCTGTGCCTCCTCCTCTGGAACCGGTGGGTTGTCAGGGTTCTCTCCCCGTCGTTGTTCCGAGGTGCCAGACCCTTGGTTTGGAGTGCTCTGAGCCGCCATGTTCATCTGAGGGTTCTGCTGAGCCTTCAACATGTGACTCAGATCCTGAATTAGGTTCTGGACCTGGCGCTCCAGTTGGGACGGCCGCTCCGGCTGGTATGGGGGTCTTGGATCAAATCTAGGTTGTTCTTGGGAAGGGTAACTATTCCTTCTCCCGCAGTTCCCTGGGTACTGTGGGTTTCCCTAGTAGCCCTCCACACTTGGCCTCCCCTCTCCCGGATTTGGTGGTCTGGACTCCTGGAAACAGGGAGAGTAAGGAGGGTGAGGGTACTGGGGGAATAAACTTTACCTAGAATTTGGAAGCTTACTGCCCTCCTGAGGGAGGTTAGGAGGGAAGAGGGAAGTTTCCTGGGGCAGTACTCACCTGATTGGATCCCCCCTTGGGCCAGGGGAGTCTATACATACCCCAAGATGGGTCTGTTGCCCTTATACCTGGGATTGATGTAATTGGCAGAGTTAGAGGGCACATTTGTGGGGTACCCTACCTGACTACCACCTACTTCTGATTGATCAGAAGGTCTTCTTTGCCTCGTATTTGTCTGGTTTTGGGAAGGTGTATTTTTAGGCCCCCCCATCTGTAGGTCCAGAATGGGGCAACCTTCACCTCCGCCACCTTGGCAGCAGCGGGGATGTTGGTTGGTTTGGTTTTTGTTTTCTGCAGGTTTTTGGACCTCGTAGATCTGGGTAGCTTGCTCTATTACCCAGTCCATGTTCCTGACATCATGAAAATCTCTTACCAGCTACGTTATAATATATTTTGGGAGTGCATGAAAATAGGTATTTATGAATTCCCTACTATTCGTGAGCACCCGCATAGTAGTTTGCGCAAATGCCCGTTTTAGCTCCTGCACAAATTCTCTTGGGGCCTGGTCCTCTCCACACTGCAGATCGTAGGCCACCTTCAAGATGGTCGCCTTATAGATCCAGCCCAGCACAGAAGCTGGAGTACTCTGGGGAGAATGTCCATTTGGCAAAGTCTATGCAATTCTGATTATTTTTGATGTCAACAGAGGCCATCATCTGTTCATATCGCTCCAGATGCTCTGAGACAGAATATTTGGCATTCTTGTGGTACAAGGTCATGAAACTCCTAATAGCTTTAATCTGTTTAATGGGGTCTTTCACCAGAGCTCTCTTTTGTTTATTGGCCTTCTTTTGCCACTTCACCTGAGTCTGTTCACCCTCAGACTCAGAGCTGCTGCTATTTGAGGTCCCCTCGTTATCCTCTAGGCGCTCCCTGATTCTTTGAGCCTGTGAGTTTCTCTCAGAATGGTGGGGCCTAGTCTCATCTCCTCTGTTGTGTCTTGGGCTCTCTGGGTCACTCCCCCTGGACTCCCTCTTTCGCACAGGAGAGTAGTCTTCTGACTCCTCCCTGCTTCCAGGGTTGGTGGAGAATCCCCCCCAATGCCCTGATTGGGTGGAGGCTTTTAGAATACTCTTTTGAGGCCTCAATTCATGCTCTATTTTCTCTGCAAAGCGAACCAAATGGTTCCTTCGTAGGCGTTGTTTCTTCAAGTCTAGCTCCCTGAGTTTCTTCTCTTAGGAGTCTTCCTGGTCAGATATGTTGGCCATAATGTTTTTGAATCTGGATAGGGACGTCGTCCATCAATCTCTGATGGGCGGTGGCCTGTCTGCTCATTCATGCTGGACCTACCAGAGTCTGGCTGACTCAGGGTTCCCCGTTCTTGTGGACATGAAGTCAGCAGTGCCTTGCGCATACAAGGTGGTAAATGTGTTTGAGGCCCTTGGTACAGAGGGCATCACACTGTGATCAGAGGTGGCCCTGTCCCTCTCTACTTGTTCGGGGTCCCTCAAGTTTTGATTCAGCCTAGCATACTCTTTTTCTAACAGCTCAAGTTTCTCCGTCTCAGCCCCTATCTCCTGACGGTAGGCTAAGGCCTGAGCCTTTTGCTCTGCTATCACGGCTTGACTGGCCTCTTTTACCTTCTCTTGAGCTGGCACCTGACTCTGGGGTCCCCTGTTCTCATCACAGAGGGCCTCATTGTCTTTTTGTGCTGCCTGTATTGCCTGGGAACACTGAGACCATTTTTGTTGCAGGAGATACATCTCCTGACTTTGCACATTTTTGGCCGGGGTGTTCTCTTCTAGATCACCTTCTACTTGTCTTGTGTGCCCCATTAAGTTTTCATATTCAGTTTTTAGGTCAGCCAGTTCCTGAAAGTCTGACTCTCTTTTCTGTAGGTCTTTTTTTAATTTGCACACTTCTTGGTATAGGGCATCTTTTTCCTGATACAGGGTGCCAACCTGTTCAATCAGGTCATCCCTCTGTTGCTTTATGGTGCCTAATTTCTAGCGTTCTTGGTCAAAATCTGTTTGGAAATGGACTCCTTTAATGATTAACTCATTATTCTCCTTGTCCATTTTCCCAATCTGCTTTTGTAGAGCGCCCATGTCCTCTAAGCAGATCCTATTGTGTTACCTGTTGGTTTAATTTCTATTGGTTATCTTTCAGGGAATCAACCTTCTCCCGACACTCTTCTTTTAATGTAGCTAATTGGGCCTCTTGCTCTGAATTAGTATGTTGCTGTGCTGTCAACTCTTCTTTTAACCGTTTGATGTGGTTTTCAAATTTTATCTTAGCATTTTGTCTCTTTTGCAATTTTTCTTCTATCTGTTTTAATTCCTTCTGGATTTGGTTTAAGAGCTCAGACTGGTTTTGTGCAAAGATTACACTTTCCCGATACTTTTCTTCAATGACTATCAGGTGGAAATATATATACGCAGTAAGTTGAGTCATATAAAACTATGTCGGGGCTTGATGCAATAGGCCAGTGTCCCACCACACATCCATGTTTATGGAGGTGACCTGTTGCATAATGTCTGCTTGCCAGGCCTCCTTATCTTGTTCTGCCCATTCCCCTCTAACGAATAGTTTGGACAGAAGGTGCTGCCTAGCCATGTTGATCTTAACGGTGCTCATTATGTAAAGTGTGTTAGACCTTGACCGTCGTGCAGATATGTGAGACCTCCGTCCCCAACTGTCACACAGGGAGATATAAATCTACTCCCTGTATAACCCTTGAGGCCACAGGTGGAGAAGTCCGACGCCGCCGAGTGCTGGAAACCCCAAGGAAGCAAGTGTTGTCAGAAGAACTGAGGGAAACCTAGGGGTGTGGAAGGGTTCCAGGACTCACGCGGACAGGTTCAAGATGCCACAGAAGCAGCAGGAAAGCCAACTGCAGATCCAAGAAACCCCACCTGGGCTCGTTCCTGGAGCGGGTTCCTTAGTACTTGGCAAGAGCACGTGATAGCAGGAGAGTCCGTAGAATTCCGAGTCAGTAGGACGAAGGCCAGGGGCAATCCAAAAGCAAGTCCATAAAACGGTCCGAGGTCGGCAGGCAAAGTTACAATTTCGAAGTTCCAATTCAAAGCCAAGGGTAATCCAAACACAATCCGTGAGACGAAGCCGGGTACAGGTTCCAAGAGCAAATACAGGAAGCACAAGAGCCAAACAGAGTTTCCGAAAGAAAAACAGCTGTGGAGCGCGGTACGAAAGCGAATTACGGCCTTTGTACTGAACGCTTCCTGGTCACGTGACGTGAGAACGCGTCACGTGACCGAGACTCTGGGTCACGTGAATGGATGGAAACGGCAACGCGACGAGGATGCGTTCCTCGAAGCGTGCTGCTTCCTAGTCTCCAGGGCAACTGCCAATGAAGAAAAGGTCGTAGGTGTGAATGCAGGGTGCAAACCTTGGGCCGATGTTGCGCCCGTCCGCGGGCCAAACCGGATTGCCAACGTGAGCCCCGGAAACCGTGAGAGTTGCGTGAAGTGAGTTGTGGGGGTTGTGGGGTCAGTCGGGCTGAAGGGAAACTGGGTTCACTAGTGGAATGAGCAGAGGGTATGACAGAACCCCCCCCAAAGGCCCACAACCACGTGGGCAGGAAGGATGTTCCCGATGGAACCGGGCCACCAAACGGTGGGCTTGGACGTCTGCAGCGGAAACCCAGGACCTCTCTTCAGGACCATAACCCTTCCAGTCCACTAAATACTGCAAGCCACCCCTAAGGAGACGGGAACCCAGGATATCAGAAACCTCAAAAACATCAGGGGAACCTAGGGACACCGGGGCAGGAGAGGAACGAAGACGGGATGTGTCCGGGCAAGGCTTGAGCAGGGATGTGTGAAAGACGGGATGTATGCGCCAAGAGGACGGGAGCACCAAACGGTAAGTCACTGGATTGATGACCCGGGAAACCACGTAGGGACCAATGAAACGGGGCAGCAGCTTCCGACAACCCGCCAAGCGAAGGTGTCGGGTGGACAACCATACCCGGGACCCCACAGGATATACCGGGGCTGGGTTGCGTTTAGCGTCTGCCCGGGACTTCATTGATGCCTGCGCCTCTTTGAGGTGAGTGATGGTTTGCACATGAACAGAGGACATATCCCGAATGCAGGCAGCAGCGGCCGGATTGACCGCCGAAGAGATATCGGGGACGGGATAAACACGTGGATTCTGGCCATACAAAGCATAAAAGGGTGAGGAACCGGTGGAAGAATGGACAGCATTGTTGTAGGCAAACTCCGCAAACCGGAGGGCCTGCAACCAGTTTGTTTGTAGTTGCAGAGTGAAACAACGCAGGTACTGTTCCATTGACTGGTTCGTCCTTTCGGTCTGACCATCGGTTTCTGGGTGGAAGGCAGAGGAGTAGCGTGTGTCAATACCGAGAAGGCCGGTCAGGGCACGCCAAAAACGGGATGTAAACTGGGAACCCCTATCCGAAATGAGTACCGATGGCAGGCCAAAAAAAACAGACTCAAAAAACAGGTTTGCTAATTTAGGGGCTGATGGAATGCCCTGGCAGGGAAGGAAACGGGCCATTTTGGTGAAGGTATCAACCACCACCCAGATAGTGTTGAATCCGCGGACCCTTGGAAGGTCGGTCACAAAATCCATGGTCAGAGTGTGCCAAGGTCTCGGTGGAATGGGTAGCGGTCGTAGGAGGCCCACCGGTCGGCTCCTGCAGTGTTTACACTGGGCACACACTGAGCATGTCTGTACATATTGTACAACGTCCCGCTTCATGGAGGGCCACCAGCACCAGCGTTTCAAGATGTCCAGAGTACGGTCCTGACCCGGGTGGCCGTTGACAGGGGAGTCGTGGGACCACTCCAGGGCTATATTTCTGGTTTCGCTGGTGGGTAGGACTAGACGGTTTTGTACATAAGGTAATCCATCATAGTATACAGGGTCCCATTCTGATGCCTGATCGGGGTGCTGCAGTACCCAAGTATGGATCGTGTCAAGTAGCGCCAGTGGGGTGTACAGGTACAGATAACGTTTCCTTGGTGTAGGAGAGTCTCAGGGAAGACATGTAGTGCAACCCCCCCAGGAGAACGAGACAGCGCGTCAGCCTTGCCGTGAGCCATGCCAGAGCGATGCCTGATTTGGAAGTCGAAGGCCGCAAAAAACTGATGCCCCCTGACCTGTCTGCTATTCACACACTTAAGGGAGGCTAGGTCTTGCAGGTTCTGATGGTCGGTAAACACAGTGATCTTATGCTTCGCCCCCAAGAGGTGGTGTCGCCAAACCCGAAAGGCGTCCATAACCGCCAGGAGATACTTCTTGGTGACGGTGTAATGGGCCTCCGTGGAGCTAAACTTACGGGAGTGGTAGACCACGGGATGCAAGCGACCGGTGGAGGCACAGGTTTGTGACAGAACCGCCCCTAGAGCAAATGAGGAGGCATCTGCCTCGACAATGAATGGACGTTCGGAATCGGGATATTGCAATACGGGAGCGGTAGTAAAAGCTGTTTTTAGATCCTCAAAGGTTTTTTGGTGTACCTCTGTCTAGGCGAAAGGGGTGTGAGGCCTTGTAAGAGATGTAAGCGGTGACACTATGGAAGAGAACCCAGAGATAAAGCGGCGATAGAAGTTGGAGAAACCCAAGAAAGATTGTAGGGCCTTTAGGTTCTTCAGAGTTGGCCATTCTAAGACCGATCGTACCTTGGAATAATTAATCGCCAGGCCACCAGGTCTGATGTTGAACCCTAGGAATTCGATGTTATCTACATGAAACTGGCATTTCTCGGGTTTAGCGAATAAGGAGTGTTTCCTCAAGAGAGAGAGCACTTCTCGGACGTGTTGTACGTGTTCTTACAGACTACGCGAAAAGATGAGAATATCATCTAAATACACTACCACGAACACTTCCAGTATATCACAAAAAAATCATTCATGAAATGCTGGAACGTGGCCGGGGCATTGCAGAGCCCGAAAGGCATGACGGTGTATTCGTAAAGACCATACCGTGTACAGAAGGCGGTTTTCCACTCGTCCCCTTTGCGCATTCGGACGAGGTTATACGCCCTCCTTAGATCCAGTTTGGAGAAAACGGAAGCATTGGTTAGGCGGTCCAGTAAGGGAGAGATAAGCGGTATGGGATACCGATTCTTAACCATAATGGCATTGAGACGTCGGTAGTCCACACAGGGACGAAAATCGCCCTCCTTCTTCGGAACGAAGGAGATTGGACTGGCAGCTGATGATTTGGAAGGTCTAATATGGCCCAAACGTAGGGATTTCATAATATAGTCCTTAAGGGCTTGATCCTCGGATGGGGACAGAGAATAGATACGAGCCACAGGTACTGGGATCCCAGGGGTTAGATCAATGGGACAATCATAGGGGCGATGCGGGGGAAGTACCTCGGAAGAACCCTGGTCAAAGACTTCAGCATAATCATGGTATACCTCAGGGACATTAGCGGCAACCATGCCCACTATATGTGGAGACTCAAGGTCGTCTGACACCCTGAGATGGGCGATAGCCCCCAACACTGACGCAGGTGTTCCTTCCTCTCTGACCATAGGGAGGCAGTAGTTCTGGCATACCTCCGACTCGAAGTGCACCTGACCCGTTCCCCAATTGATATGAGGGTTATGGTCCCGTAACCAGGGTATCCCTAGTATCAGCCCGAACTGGGGCATGGCGATCAAATCGAAATTAATGGTTTCACTGTGCATGGACTGGATTGTTAACATGAGTGGTGCTGTTTGTTGTTTGATGGGACCGGAGGTCAATGCAGTTCCATCGACTGCTTGTACAGGTTCTGGTCGGATTTTGTTAACTAAAGGTAGGTTCAGTGTTCGGGCTAGGGTGATATCGATGTAATTCCCGGTGGCTCCTGAATCGATAATGATAGTGACTGGATGGATGGTGCCAGGGGTAGGCTGAAGGGTGGCCTGTACCTGAATGGGCCTAACACGGCCAAATGCGGGAACAGGGTCTGGGGTCTGACAGAGAGCGCTCGATCCAGGCCCCGATTCTAGGGTCGAGCTGTGTGAAAAACCTGAGTCCTTGGTTTAGGTCGACGGGGACATTCTTTAACGAAGTGACCGTTCAAGCCACAATAGAAACAGGCATTATCTGTTCTCCTCCTCTCTCTTTCCCTTGAAGTAATAGGGGACCTAACCCCTCCGATCTGCATGGGTTCCCCGGAGGCATCAGAAGAGGACGCGGGTGTGGGTGTACCTGAGGGGAAGGGAGACCTGGCCTGGGCCCTCCGTTCAGAACGTCGGGCGTCCACTTGGAGAGCCAAATCAACAAGATCAGGAAATTGGGTAGGCAAGGATGGGACCACTGATAGGGCGTCTTTCATCGGATTACTTAAACCCCGGTAGAAGACCACTGATTTCTTATTTTCCGGCCATGATGTTTCCGCCACTAGTTGATTAAATCGAGTAATGTATTCGATAAGGGACCCTCTACCTTGAGTGAGTTCTAATAGTTCTAAGTCATGAGACTGCGCTTTGTGTCTGGTATCAAACACACGTGACATTTCAGTTATCAAGAGATCGAAATCATAGAGGGCCGGGTGGTCGGTTTCCAACAGAGGGTTAGCCCATGTAGCAGCTATGCCGGACAAGTGTGAAAGGATAAATGCCGCCTTTGTAGTGGGATTGGGGAAAGCAAGGGGTCTACATAGGAAGTGCAACTTACATTGATTAAGGAACGTTCTGAACTTCCCAGGGTCTCCCTGGAACCTTTCGGGGGCTGCCAGGGGAAAGGAAGGTAGCACTACAGGAACGGGATTCAGGATGTTTGGGTTCAGGACTACGGGCAGTGGGGGTGGTGGGGCAGCGTCCCCGAACTCCGGATCAGAGGGCAGGGGATGCTGGGCACTTTGTAATAGATCAAGACGTTGGTGGATTGCTGTATTAGCAGCAACCATGTCTGCCCGAAGCACCGTGATTGCCTGGATTACAGCAGCCATGGGGTCCTCTGCGGCGCCCTCCATATCCGGCACGACAATGGCTTCACAGTCTGTTAAACCTTGACCGTCGTGCACATATGTGAGACCTCCGTCCCCAACTGTCACACAGGGAGATATAAATCTACTCCCTGTAGAACCCTTGAGGCCACAGGTGGAGAAGTCCGACGCCGCTGAGTGCTGGAAACCCCAAGGAAGCAAGTGTTGTCAGAGGAACTGAGGGAAACCTAGGGGTGTGGAAGGGTTCCAGGACTCACGCGGACAGGTTCAAGATGCCACGGAAGCAGCAGGAAAACCAACTGCAGATCCAAGAAACCCCACCTGGGCTCGTTCCTGGAGCAGCTTCCTTAGTACTTGGCAAGAGCACGTGATAGCAGGAGGGTCCGTAGAATTCCGAGTCAGTAGGGCAAAGGCCAGGGGCAATCCAAAAGCAAGTCCATAAAACGGCCCAAGGTCGGCAGGCAAAGTAACAATTTCGAAGTTCCAATTCAAAGCCAAGGGTAATCCAAACACAATCCATGAGACGAAGCCGGGTACAGGTTCCAAGAGCAAATACAGGAAGCACAAGAGCCAAACAGAGTTTCCGAAAGAAAAACAGCTGGGAATGGCGGGACGAAAGCGAATTACGGCCTTTGTACTGAACGCTTCCTGGTCACGTGACGTGAGAACGCGTCACGTGACCGAGACTCTGGGTCACGTGAATGGATGGAAACGGCAACGCGACGAGGATGCGTTCCTCGAAGCGTGCTGCTTCCTAGTCTCCAGGGCAACTGCCAATAGGGAAAAGGTCGTAGGCGTGAATGCAGGGTGCAAACCTTGGGCCGATGTTGCGCCCGTCCGCGGGCCAAACCGGATTGCCAACGTGAGCCCCGAAAACCGTGAGAGTTGCGTGAAGTGAGTTGTGGGGTTGTGGGGTCAGTCGGGCTGAAGGGAACCTGGGTTCACTAGTGGAATGAGCAGAGGGTATGACAAAGTGTTCTTCCTTTATTAAATTATTTATATAAGGACAAATCTGTACTCTGTTTTTGTCTAGTTCAGGGTTAATTTTACTTTATTTTTACACACAGGCCTGATACTTCGGGTCTAGGTTTTGGGATGGTGCTTTTACAGTGTAACACAGTTTTCTAACCACAAAAAGTATCACTACCTTTTCTGGGTTAGCCTGCTGTGTTAAGCTGTCACGAATGGAAACACTTATCTCAATACCGGTGAACGAGCCCCCACTGTGTAACGGATTTATGACACGGCACACTCCAGACTAGGACTCTTTCCACTGGGGATTTGAACCGATGGCGTGGTGACCCAAAAGATAAAGAGGCCATCCCTCTGGAAAAAACATTGCATAAAATACAGTTCGACGTATCAAACTCTGAACCTACTATGTCAAATGACCACCAACTGGACTGGATCATAATTAACAACATAGACACAAATAAGTATGTGACCACCCCCTGCATTTGGACAGACCACTCAAAAGTAACTTTTGTATTAAACATACCAGCCCCAGTAAAAAGATTTACGAATGAAGCAAAGAAAGTCTTCTCTCGAAACTTAAAGAACATTGGAAGATCTGACTTAGAACCATGCATAAATAGCATTTTAGCTAACATTAAGGAAAACGATTCATGCGAAACTATCATAAACAACTATGATCAGCAGATGCTCACTTTAATAAATCAGAAAGCCCCACTCTGCCTAAAAACAGTCAGACCCAACATGAATCACCAAAAATGCTTCACCAATGAACTAGCTATCCAAAAAGGGGAAAAAAGCACAGGGAACTACGCTGGATAAAGAATCCAACTGACTGCAACAAGTCCAGATGGAAAATCCTAGAAAAATCAAACAAAAATAAAATTAACGAGGCAAAGAAGAATTTCTTCAACAGCCAAAATCGAAGCCGCGCCGAATGCAGCAGGCAAACTCCTTGAAATCCTCAAATCAATTGATAAGGCTCAGGCACTAGCACCTGCATTCTCACCATCCCAAACTGGATGTGAAAACACTCAGGTAGCTTTTAGTAACAACATTTCTAAAGCTAGAGAATGCACAGCAACTGCTCAAGCTAACAAATCTAAATCCACCATATATAGAGAAGCCATAAACACCCATGGCAATGAGAAATTTCATTTCCAGCACATATACTCAGAGGATATGCTGAAAACTTTGGCCTCTATGAAACCATCTTCCTGTGCTGAAAACAAACTTCCCCCTAAGATCATCATTGAGCACCCAGACATATTTGCCCCTTTACTCACTAAAATAGTTAACACCTCATTTTGTTACCAAATAGTACCCACAAAAATAAAAAAAGGTCACTATAACACTGTTGGTAAGAAAGCCCAAACTAGACCAACGCGACCCAAACAACTTGAGACCTATTACAAATTGTAATTTTATTCTCATGGTTATGGACAAGATCGCAACTGCTCAGCTCCAGGCTTATGCTGAAAGTAACGAAATACTGCATCCACAGCAATCAGGTTTCCGACCTTTCCATAGCACTGAGACAGCAATGCTGGACTTGCAGAACAAAATGCTGGGGATCATGGACGAGGGCAAAGCTGGCTTACTGATCCTGTTGGACCTTAGTGCAGCGTTTGATTTGCTCGACCACCAGTTACTCCAACAAGCTCTAGATAACGTTGCTAACTGCTCTTAGGAAGCTATTGGATGGCTATCCTCCTTTCTTGAGAATAGAGTCTCTCGAATACATTGGGGAGACAAGTTATCTGCAGAATCCAACATCTTCTGCGGCATACCGCCGGGCGCGAGTCTCTCGCCACTGCTATTCAATCTGTACATCCGCCTCCTGTGCGAACTGCTCGACCATGTCCAGGTATTCTTTACGAACTATGCTGACGACACTCAGCTTGTCATGGAACTGAGCGGAGATCACGCTAAGGACAGTACACTGCTAAGTGACCTTTACAACAGCATAGAGGACTGGATGGACATTAACTGGATGTGCTTGAATAGCAATAAGACGGAGCTCATGGTCTCTGGATCTACACAAGCACGAGCCAAACTTCCTCCAGTTTACCAATCATTTAAAATCAAAGATTCCCTCATCGAGGGATCGAGCAAAGTCAAAACCCTAGGCATGACTCTAGAAGCCTCCCTAAATGCTGATGCCCAAGCAATGTATGTGAGCAAAAACTGTGCCTACTACATTAGACTGTTTAAGGCAATTAGACCACTGCTTAGCGAGAAAAACTGCACCACTATAGCTAGAGTGACCATTCTAGCTCGCCTAGGAAATGCACTCCTGGCAGGAGCCAGTAAACAAAGCATGCATAAATTCCAACTGATCCAAAACAACACGATCAGAACAATCAAACAAAACGCTAGATCGGAACATATCAGTGAAGCCAGATGTGAAATTCAAATGCAAAATCAAAACGAATCAAATTTAGGGTAGCAATCACCAGTGTGGTGATAATTTAATGCAAAATTAAATTAATTCTAATACAATTAATTTAATTTTCTAACATCAAATACATACATTTTAATATAAAGGGAAGCAAGATCACTTTTGTCACACTCATAGATTGCACTTATGTTATGCACTCCCCCTACAACACTTCCCCCAAATACCTGCTGACTAAATTCTGTGTGGATGGAAGGGAGTAGAAAGGAGGCAAAACAAAATTGAAAACCGTAAAAAGGAGCAAAATGGCATATACGGAGTTCACTAGATACTTAGAGGTCAGTTTATATTAGCGGTCGGATAGATAGGACAGCAATTTGTGTGGCTGTACTAAAGAGGCAATGATGCATACAAGCTACTGGGCAAGGTACTAAATCAACATGAACACAGGTGAAAAAAACGACTTTGGGAAGGAAAACAATGCAGCAAAAATCACACGTGGCAAAATTGCAATTTCTTTTTCTACATGGACTTTAAACAAGCAAACACCTAAGAAAATAGCTAAAACAGTCAAAATCGGAAATCGGTTCTTATGATGGGGAACAAAGGCACATAACAGATAAGATACTGAAGTGAAAGGATGACTCTTTATGGGGTGGCAGTATGGGTTTCCCTATATGAAATGAAAATCGTATTTTCAAGAAAAGCAAAATCACGGGCAAAATCGGTTTTGATGGTACAATGACAGGTTCTACTGAAACTATATTTTAATGGCTAGCTTATTAAAGAGAGACACTTCACGCAAGGGGTTGATTTGCAATTTTAAGCCAGCTCGTACCGTGTTCCTCCTTATAGGGGAATTAATTAATTTATTTCAAAAATAGTACTACGGATTTACACAGATAACTGAAATGATTAGAAAGAAATTACGTTAACCAGACAAATCCTACACAGTTTCTTCTAAGGACAGGATAAACAGAGGATACTAACACTTTGGGATATGATTTAGGGTCTTTATGGGGTTTAAATAGGATTTGGACCAAATGCAAGGTAAAGAGCGGGGTATGCAGTTTTTTGTACTGCAGATGGTGATACTTAGAAAATGCACTTGAGTTGGGTAATTTGGACAGCTAGCCGGTTCTCTGGACAGCAAGGCAAGGATCTGGTCACTGGGCAGCGGCTGGGTCTCCTTTATGGGAACAGCTGGGCAAAAGGGGTCTGGTCCCTGGATTCTCCTAATGGGGATCAGCGGCCTCTCTTTTCTCCTTGGATTAGTGGGTCTGCCTGGATCTAAATGGATGGTTCTGCCTGGATCTGGATCAGGGGTTTGCCTCTGGATCTGGGTAGGTGGTTCTGGATCAGCTACCTCTGGACCTGGTTCTTGAGTCTTGGAATCTTCTTGCAGGGTGAATTTTGAATGTTGAATCTCCCTATGCCTCCCTGCCTACCTCTTATATAGCCAGGATGACATTAAAGAATTTTTACTAAGGGGACAGAAGTAATCTGGACATACCCCTTGTGTAGGATAGGCCAGGCTATTAATGTCGCCATCTCCCTCCGAACTGATTGGATTGAAGAAAGGGACCTCCCCTTAGGTGCATGCATTTTATGACTCCTTTGTACCACAAGCCTCATTTTTCACAAAAAGGAGTTATGGAATACAACTTTATATTTACAATAATCACCATCATAAAAATCAGATAGGCAGATCTCATATTTCACAAGTAATATGCTGGTTCAAACACCAATTCTGTGAGATGCTGCTTAGCCCTTTGCGGTTTTCAGGAGAAATAAAACACCTAAAATTCTACAAATGGTTCCACATATGCATACTATCATTTGGCATATTTTCATAAAGTTTTATGTCTGCGCCATTTATGATTCACATCGAAATACATTTTTTTCTGTCGTTCCAGTTCACCATGTGCTAAAACGACGCACCTAGTCTCATTGTGTGTCTCTAAACATCCCATGAAAACTGTCATAATATTAAATTACTGCGTATTCAGGGTATTGAAATAAATGTCTTAATGTAAAAAGTTCTTTAAAGTCTATGAAGGGCATTTGTCACTGTATGGGCAGTCCTTCAAATCTCCACAGCCAGTCTGCCCGCTCTGTGTCAGTCTGAACAACAGGGTTTCCATGGCGCCCTTTGATCCTATGCAGTTGAAGCTGAGGAGGGGTGTCAAGGGAAATCGCACCTCTTTGTGACAGGGCTAGTTCCCCTTGGGTCCATTGTCCCTTGCTGTAGAAATTGCGGCCAGTCTGATGAAGTCGCACATTTCCACACTTTGGCCCTTTCATATTTGTAGAGGGACTTCCTTTCCCATGGGGGCTGGTACCTTGGAAGTGCCTGCCTAGGCCAAACTGGTTCTGCTGTTTTCAAACGTTTTTCTTTTTTTTGTTTTCCCTCTTTCTTTCACAGAAACCAAGATTTTTGGGAATAGTTATAATATACATTAAACCAAACCCCATCCCCACACATATACTACTGTTCCTGTGCAAGTAATGGCATTCTTTCATATTTAGTTTTTAAAATGTCATTTCCCTCCTTTGCAAAAGCGTGATTACACATGTTCTTTTTATCTCCTGTTCCTTTCACAAA
Source organism: Ambystoma mexicanum (assembly GCF_040938575.1). Lineage (NCBI taxonomy): Eukaryota > Metazoa > Chordata > Amphibia > Caudata > Ambystomatidae > Ambystoma > Ambystoma mexicanum. The sequence goes on along the minus strand of NC_090931.1, from coordinate 1,460,426,515 downwards.
ATGCGGTTTCTTGGCGTTACTTTTTCAATTTCTGGGCACAGAAAGATGCTAGCAAATAGTTTTCTTGGTAATTGACACACGGCAAAGGAAAGCATCTTTTCTTTGAAGTTCCTTGCGTGTGTTAGTTTGTTGCAAAATGAAATCCGAGCCGTGCGGAATTGATGCAGATTCCTGCGCCTCATGGACTTTATTTGATGAAAACAATGCCGTTTTACAGGGCCTGTCTGATTTCATGGCATTCAGATGCAATACAAAGGCAGGGCTATGTTGAATAAAACACATTTTGTGCTATTTAAAACGAAATGAGGTGCCAGTACGATGCCATCTGGAATGCAGGTCATTTTCTGGTGCAGCCTTGAGTTTTTTTAAGTGACAGAAGAGAAATGCACAGCCATTCTGAATTTAAGTTATTCTCTCTGGCTTCACGTGAAGAAAACACAATGCAGCCATTCTTGGGGTGGCTATGTTTAAATCTCGCCCCAGTTGTGCTTGGACGACTGCTAAAATGCAGTTTTGTGATGCAGCGGATTACTGTTGGGGCTGATAAATGTACCCCACAATATTGAGTAAACATATATTATAGTGCAGCATTTGCTGCACTATAGTTGAGCATCGAAATACATAGAAAATAAAAAAAAATGAATTGGTAATAGCTTTTGACTCGTACAACGTATTTAGCTGAAATTGTGCAGATAGAATTGTACTGACAAAGACCCCCCCCCCGCCCACCCGCTGCCCCTCTCTCCTGCCCCACTGGAAATTTTAGGAAAGATCCATTCAAAAATAAAGAAGGTATTAAGAAAACAAAAAATACAGTTTCGGGTTAGTTCACATTCCTTTTCCCATAGACAAAAATGACAAATCTTTGCTTGAGCGCTCAGCTAAAACTGCTGGATGGAATTGGACCAGGTACGAAACAACTTGTGCACAAAGCGTTGACTTGATTTCCGGGGGAGGTGGGTCTAGGGTTTTTGCGTTGCTGTTTTTTAAATATTTGACAGAGAAGGGGTGCCCCCGTCTCCCAAAATTATAGGTATATCTCCAATGGTGCATTGCAGCAGACAAGCTTTTCTGGACTGAAAAGCCGCCATTATTTTGTTGTTGTTTGATGCAAGAGATAACCGCTTGTATACCCGCAGCTACACCAAAAGGAAAAAGCAGAAAAATTATATTTAGACCAAAAACTATGAAATACCATCAGGCTAGATGTTGGGGGGGGCAAAAGAGCACAATGTGAAATTTAGGAGTTAGAGGGGGGCTAAGGACGAAATGTACAACACAAAGCACAAACGTTTTCTGGTAGCCGTGGTCATTCAGCAGGATAACCGCAGCTGCCCGACATTGAGAATGAAAGTGCGTTACGGAAACAAGTGTTGGGGGGCTGGGGAGGTCAGGATGCCTTGACGGGTGTGGGGGAAGCAGGCCCAGATGAGGGGGGAACGTGGTGCGTGCCTGGGAGGGCAAAGAAGCATTTTTTCATTGTTTCCCCCCGATAACCGCGAGTATCGGATAACTACAGATAACTGCGGTGCTTTGTTACTATAGCCGTGATGATGGGGAAAACGATTTTCAAAAAGTGAGTGAAGAAAACATTTATTTTTACAGCTACAGTGAGGCAGGAGGTGAAAAGAGGACATGGTCAAAGGCAATGGCTAGTGTCCTGGTAGTGTTTTAAAATACAGAGTGGGCACCTTTTGAATTAACAAGATTGCTGTTTCCCGGTGTATCACATTGCACACGGTGGAAATCTCTGTCTGCTGGTTGTGTTTGAAATAAATAGTGAAATCACTTAAGGCTTGGATTGAAGTCCCATGTGAAAGCTATTTGAGTAAAGTATGCCAGTACTGGCTCAGTGTTCCCGTATTTCAAGCGAATGACTTAAAAGTGCACTATTGTACTAAGTTTATAGTTGGAATCACTGATTATGTTTTACTGTGCCAGGGTCCGAAGCCCCAATCTTAGAAAAGAAACGACTAACAGAGGTAAGTAGGGTAAAAATACCGTTGGAGCAGGGGTAAGTGGGGAGAGACAAATAGACACAAAGTGCATGACACACATATTAAGTGAGAAAAATTGAGAACTACGTGACTGGGCGGGGAGACAGGGTGAATATCATAGAACTGAGTGGGGGACGGGACACCGACTTCTGGTTTCCCAGGGGGGTGTCCGTGCCCAAAAAAGGTCCCTTTGAAATTATAGGGACTTTAACGCATATGGCCTTTCCCAGTACGCAGATGGACTTTCCTGGAGGGCAGGGGGCGCAGCACCCCCGTACTCGGTGCCCCTGGTGGGGGAGACCCGACAGGGCCCCTGTAGGACCCATTTCTGCACCTTTCCGGGTCTGAGTCCAGGCCCACTTGATGCCTAGATTGGTGTGGACCTGGACTTATTTTTCCATTTAAAGCACATATCTCAGGTGCAGCACATCACTTTCGAAAGATGGCCCTAGCCCGAGGCCCAGCAAACGGCTGTCCGTCCATCCACACCAGTCACGGCCGGGGCCTCACGCTCACGCCACAAGTTTTGCCTTCCAGTTTACATGTGATGTAAACTGCGCTTGAACCCGCAGTGCACTGCATCTCCAGTAACACCTTGTTTATGCCAAAGCCTCCATGGGAAGCGAGCACTGATTGTGTGGGAAATCCTGGGACAGAACACAGGGCCGGTCTCGCTTCCCCGGGATGAGAGCCAGAGAGCCCAGGCTCCGCACTAGCCAGGCAGCGTGCCAACAGGCCTAGGCTGTGTCTGAGGCAGACAAAGCCTGCTACCCTACAAGGCCCTGCCTGACCAGCCTGTCCTGCCGCCCTCCCCTTCTACCGTCCGTCTATGGGTAAAGAAGATTGGCGCGCTGGATCGAGATGGAAAGCTTTCTTCTATGAACCCGGCTTTGGCCGGCCGGAGGAGTCGGTCATCGCGAAGAATGGTGAGTGTGAACTGCTGTTAACCGAGGGAGACGAGGGCGGGTCTGTAACGGGAGCCAAGAATTGCGAGGCGTAGCAGATGTGCTCTATGTCAGGCAGGAAAGCTGCACCCTCTCTGTGGTGGTACCACTGCTGTCCTAGTAAAACCAGGAGGCGTGTCCCTTCATATGATGTGACTCCGACGCCGATTGGTCAGAAGTCTTGCCCGACACGGTCTTTCATCCTTAGGGGGCGATTCTCTTCGAATCTGTAGCACAGACCAAGCGGCTCCAAGTAACATCCCTTCTGCCATAGGCGACTCCCGCGAGAAGTCGGATGATTCTGCATATGAAATAAATAGCTGCCGTTTGGTTGGAGTCTCATAGCCACTTATTGGATATCATGTTGACTCTTCTCCGTTCTCGCGCCATCCCAAAAACTATTTTATAGGTCTTTCGTTTGAAGACGTAAAGTTTGAAACACCAAAGTACGAAAATCATGTCTCGAAAATTAAAGTCCAAAAATAGTCGGTTTTGGATCGGTTGCATTGGTATGCTTCAAACTATGCATTTTCTTTGTGAATTAATTTGCTTAGGTTCAAGGTGCCTTTCATCCTTTTTCTGTCTACTTGACCTCTCCTGCTGCCACGCCCTCCCTCCTATTATCTACTTCACTGTAGTCAATTATTTGTAATGGTTGACTACTTTTTTTTCTCCTTTTGGTTGTTCTAAGCTTTGTGATCTCAAACTATTTTTTCCAAATTAAATCTTGTGAAACTTTTTTTTTAACTTAATGCCAGCTAGTACAAAACGCAAATGGAATTGTGCACCTGGATCAGTGATAGAAGTGTACTGAAAAAAGTAGTGCAACCGTGGTCTCGGCAGGGGAGAGGGTAGGTGGAAGCATAGTTCAACATGCGACCTGGTGTTGCAGCCGGGGCATTGCAATGGTCTAGGTGACTACTAAGGCTATTACAACTTTTCACTTGCACAGGGGCATGAATGGACAAATCCTCTGTATAGAATGGTCGTAAAAAGTAGAGGAATGGTAAGCATAAATAAATAAAAATAGTGGAACACTGCTCCCGACCATTCCCGCTCAATTCAATCACTGACCTGGATTGGCTTTTTAGGCTTGCCGAACGGCACCCCTATGCTGGGGTCCACTAATATTAGAGGGTGACCCCAAATATGGCCTTTTTGACACTCTCCGGCCATACTTAGATTTGCCTATTGCTTAATTAAAGCACTTTCTGTTTCCTTACTTCCTTTGCTTGTAAGTGATCTGAGATCATCTACTGGGGATCTCTCGAAGGTTTATGCCTATAGAATGAATCATGCTGCTACTGATTTTGGGGTTCCTAGACCATTCGGGATGTTCTTCCTTCTAATCTTCGCCTTCTTTGTTAAAACTTGTTAAAATGGCAGGGTGCTAGAACACTTGGTTATTTATACTTTTCGGCTCTCCCTTCATTTTAAGAATTTGTTTTCCCTGTACTTTTTACTTTACTTCATCACTTTGGGTGAGAACCGATGGCTAGGGAAGTTGGGAGGATTTCTACAATTCTTCTTCGGCCTGATTCCCACCTCGATTCATACAATGGTGCCAATTATTCATTACCAACTAACTGCAGGTGACGGTTCTGCAAAGTTCATCCATTATCAAAATTAAATGTTTTGGGGAGAGGGCGCTTGAGAGCCCGAGCATGATAGCGGCGAGTTGATGCTGCTCTAAAGAAGGCCGGCGGAATCTTGCAAAATATACATCTGACCCCGCAGGATCTCTGTTCTAACGGCCTGAAATGGCTTATAGCGCACATCAAGAATCGTTCAGTGCTGAATTCGAATGCCCTGCTGGCCGGGGAGACTGGCACTGTCGGCGTGCGCGGCAAAAGAGTAGCTGATCCACGCAGCGTTTCTTCGCGTAACATGGACCAGGGGGCCCACCGTTTTAGCCAATGCGGGGAAACGCTGGGAGAACAGACCCCAGGGCTGGACGTATCACTACCAGGGAGAGACCAAGCACACCCTCCATGACGGAGATTCATGCTGGCGCAGCACATCCACTGCCACGCTGGTTAAGGTTATCGGCTCATCTCCGACTAAACCTCCACAATACGCCGTTGCAGCAGAGTCACACCAGTGAGTAGGCCCAGCTTCCCCTGGTCGGGCCATTCAACCTCCCCATATACCGGGCCATGCATGGGCTGGACGCAGTGGCAGATGCTGGGCTGCACAGACCGAGGACGGCTGTGCTGCTCAGTCAACCCCTCCAGCACTGAATCCTCAATATAACGCCTAATGCAGGGCCCCACACAGGGGTACACCAGGCCACCAGTCAGACAGCATCGGAGCAGTGGGGGAGTGCATAGCAGGCCCCCATACATCCTTGTATGGGCCTGAAAGACACTACACCCGCATGCAAACATACTGGGGCCTCTCCTACCACCAGTGCTAACAATTACAACTGGACTTGCATGCAGGCCAATCCACCGCCCGCGCACTTTGTGGATTCATAGCCTAGGCACCCCTCATCACGGAGTGCTGGCCACCCACCCTGCCAGTGTACCTCGTATGATTAACAAGTCTTGCTCAATCATACCGCAAGCCCCCGTTGAGCATATGCTGCGCCCTATACCACCTCCCATCAGCCTGCATAATAGGGAGGAGGCCCATGCATAAGTAAACTACTCCAGCCGACCTGCACCTCTTTAGAAGTGGTAATCGGTCATGGCAAGCGAACCGCAATGATCCAAGGAAACACTGCAGCTTTGCTCAGTGACAGCCACTACCACGGCACCCAAGAACCTGGGCGGCAGCCTGTCTGCACCAATCATCCTCTCTGCACGGTCAAACAGGCACCCTACACAGTACTTTCACACTGGTTGATATCAAAACAACGGTCAGCAACTCGGGGGCTCCAGCTGTGCCTCTAAGGAGTGGGGAGTAGGTGTTTTGACCACCCTGGACTACAGTAGTTCCCTACGGGAAACCACTACAGCTCACGGGGCACATAATACCAAAGCACCTATCTGTTAACCTGCCTCCAGGGTATGGCAAAAAACCTGCCTGAAAACAGAATCATTACGAACATCGACCCAGGTCCAACAGAAACACCTCTATGTCGGTCTGCACGCCAACACACCAAAATGGATGTGCAAAATCAGCATCAAACACTTCTCACAGAAATGAGGGCCATAGGGCACAGCACTCAAGAAACTAACTTCACTGTCTTGGAGAACAAACGTAACATCCAGGACACGCAGACTCGTCTAAACACCCAAGCTGAACCCACAACAGATAATGAACACCGGATAAGTGCATTCGAGGATAACAGCGCAGCAGCGGCCACAGAGCTAGACGGGCTCATAAAAGAAGTACAATGCCTCGGCGCGAAGGTTGAGGACCAAGAAAATCACTCGAGGCGTAACAATCTCCGTCTCATCGGCCTTCCAGAAATGGTGGCAGGGTCGGACCTCGAGGCCTGTGCTTACCGCCTATTTCAAGACCATCACCACATCCAGGACCCGAGATCACATGTGATTGAGAGAATCCACAGAGCTCTCATCCCGAAACCCGCGGCTGGAGGCCACCCTCGGCCCATTACAATGCAGCTCTTTAACTTCCAACTCAAAGTTTCCATATTACGAGCCTATAGAGCAGTCGGCACAATCTGTACAATGGATCGGAAGTCTGCATCTTTAATGACTAATCCGCAGAAGTTTCTAGACATAGGAAGATATTTGCCCCATTATTTACAGCGCTGCAAGGCACCAATCATAAATACTATCTTCAATTCCCTGTGATATGGTGCATCCAACTAGACAAAATATGTCACGCCTTCGATGACCCTGAGGACGCCTGGCGCCTTCTACGCCAACAAGATCTGGTTTCTACAGACTTTCCTGTGGATACAGGGGTCGATAGTTCAACTCACCAGCAGACAGGCGGCCCGCAGTGGCATCTCCAACATCAGCAGCGGCCATAGGGTAAGCATCAGCATCCCGGCAGATGACCAAAGGGACCAGATCGCAAGGACCCCCGACCCTCAACATGATTGGACTTAAGTCACAAAGCCCTTTTTCAATCAATAGCCCCAGGCACAATACCTACTGCACAAGAGACTGAGTCACACAGGACTGAATTACGCAGCCTTGACCAACATGTTTAAATGATAAGAATGTGTTATCCTATGCGGATACTATCAAAAGAACCCGCCTTCTACTTTGAGCCATCCCCACCCTCTCCCCATGGGTACCAGTATCACCGGTTACCCCTTTGAATTTCACTAGCATGCCAGACGGGCAGACAAGACTTTCTCTATTATTCTGCCCTCCTCGCTGGCATAGGTTTGTAAGAAGCAGTATTGGGACACGATTGGCTTGTCCCAATGTAAAGGTTAAGGTTTTGACCCTCAGGTTTAAGGTGATGGTTAGTTTGTTGATGTTCTTACTTATACACACACTCACATTGTATGATCACCACTGCTCTCCCAGGGATGAACACTGCCCCCTCACATACTCCCCATGCAAATCAACCACGCCGCCACAGGAATGATGGACCTGCGTCTAGTAACACTTAATGTACAGGACCTGGGTCCTCCTATCAAAAGACAGCGTGTTCTCATCTTCCTACGTGACTCACAGTGCGATATAGCCTTCCTTCAGGAAACACATTTGAATGCTATTGAATCAGGAAAATGAAATCGTGGTTGGGTCTGGACATGAGCTCATTCTCTACAAAGAGGTAAGAAAGGGTCTACATTCTTATTCACAAGTGTGTCCCATTTCAGGCAATCCGTACCATTTCAGATACAGACAGTAGATTTACTCTAATTCAGGGCCAGGTCCACCTGCACCCCTTTTACCCTTCTGAACATATATGCCCCAACCGGTGACATACCTACGTTTTTCACACAGGTGTTTGCAAAGTGCGCGCAATACATGGGGAATCTCACACTTACTGGCTGTGACTGGAACACAATTTTTGATGTTGCACTGGACCGCCAAGGCACACCCCTATCGCAGCTCCCGACCCCCCGCAAACGCACAACCCTGCTAACTCTCATGTCCGATTTCAGTCTCACAGATATTTGGTGTACCCTCCACCCACAGCGGCACGATTATACCTTTTACTCGAACTGCCACAAATTCTATTATAGTCTCGATTACTGGGTAGCCCCGACGAACGCCTTATCTCGAATAAGACAATGCACGATACTCCCCAGGCCGGCATCGGACCATGCACTGGTACTTCTCCACATTGACTTACCTGGAGACCCGCCTGACAGACCATCATGGCGTCTAAACTTGAGAGCACTGATATACCCAGGAATTTCTAGATCATATTAGTGAATACACTGACCTATTCTGGCAAACCAACGTGACTCCAGACTACTCTCCCGCTTCCTGCTGGGATGCATACAAACCCTTTCTTAGAGGGCAATGCATCTCCCAGGGGGCACATAACATTAAGAGCTGGAAAGAACGGAAAAAGATTATCGTCGCAGACATTGCCCTTGCAGAAACTTGACACAAACGGACCCCGGACCCCAACACGTATGCCAGACTTAGCAAATTGAGTGCCAACCTTAAACAAGTCACTACCCAAAGGGTACAAAAATCGTTCACTAGCTGGTCGCAGACATACTATCATAGACCCCTCTATCTGATGGTGCTCACCCTGCGACTAGACAAGCTTCCCAAAATATAGCCAGCATCCGAGAATGAGCCGGGAACCTACTAACTAATGATAGAGACATAAATAGACGCTTTGCAGCATATTAAAGCAAACTTTATGCTAAACCGAGCACCAACACTTCTGGGGCTCATACGATTGCTATACACAAACCCCCAGGCCTCGGTGACCACTAACGGAACCGCCTCAAATTTGTTTAATCTATACTCGGGCACCAGACAAGGGTTTCCCTCGTCCCCTCTTTATATGCACTATCCATCGAGCCACTAGCGGAGAAGCTGCGCTCTGATCCACATTGGAGTGGTGTGATTTGAGGAACCGAAGAACACCGAATATCCCTCTACGCCGATGACTTCCTGGTCTATTCTAGCAATTCCGCAGTCTCACTTCCAAGACTACACCATTTGCTCCTTAAATATGGGCCCATGACGGGGTACAAGGTAAATTGGGCGAGATTGGAGGTTCTACCTCTTAGACCCGACATTCCATGGGACCCAGGAGGGGTAGCCCCTTACATCTCCAACTGCACTCCATCATATATCTGGGAATCCATGTAGCCCCATCTATCCAGGAAATTCCGCACCTAAACTACCCACCTACCTTAACAAAGATCAAATCGGATCTTACTAGATGGAACTCACTCCCGCTATCACTCACAGGCTGCATCAATGCTTTTAAAATTAACTCCTTACCAAAACATATCTACCTAGCAATGATGCTCCCCAACGCCCCAACTCAACCAATGTACAAAGACTTAGATACATAATTGGCCAAATTCATTAGGAGAGGGAACAAGGCAAGAATTTGGCTCGAAATTCTGCAAGACTCCAAAAATGATGGGGGACTGGTAGTACCAGCCTGGCGGACGTACTATCAATACACTCAAAGATGCTGGGCCAAAAGATGACTTGATACGTCGGATTCCACTAGTTGGAGATTGATGGAACTATCGCTAATAGCACCCTATACCCCAGCAGAAATCCTTGCTATCCCACCTAATAAACGACCTAATCGCATTAAATCGCATCCACTGATAGGCCCTTCGCTAACACAATGGCATATAATGAGACAGCAGATGGGATCGGACAAATGGGCAGCTCCTGCCTGGATTAGCATACGAGCAATCCTATCGATGGACCTAAACCACACTTTACATAAAAACCAAGACACCATTTGACCAGAGATTAGAGATTGACCAGGTGCTAGATCTTTACGACAGGTACAAATTGATGGGATTCAGTCAAATTCTCCAATTATCCAACACACGGATTGGATACATTATCATACCATAAGAGAAGTGATTAGATCGAACACAGCCACCCAAACATTGCAAACTAACCCATTGTAAGGGGAACTGATAATGGAACATAACCCGACAGCGTTCGACAGAGTTCCTGAGAATACGCTCATTTTACACTATTTACTCATTTTACACTATTTGCATACCAAACAACAGCAAACACAGCATAGTTCTGGCGACACAATAGTGCAACGACTTCAATGACCCTATAGACGCAGGCAAGGTTTACGATTATTTCGAGAACATAACAGCGACATCTTACAGTATTCGCAACAGAGAAATACAATATAAACAAATCCAAAGGCTATACTACACACCCATTAAATTATTTCGTATGGGTCTTGCTCAGACACTGGCGTGCTGGCGACAATGTAATGGTTTGGGCAAAATGGGCCACGTCCTTTAGACATGCCCCCTGATCAAGACATATTGGGAATCGCTACACAATTTGTTATCACCCATTACAAACATAACGATCGACCTGGCCTCCCGGACCAATGTTACTCAGCGCGGATGATGCAGACTGGTACACTGATCCAATTATAAGATTGGCACACTCATTCCTTTTTTTCTGCAAGCAAGCTTCTAATCATGCAGTGGAAATGGCCATTGTTCCTACCATACACGCACGCTTAATGCTGATTACTAAGATATTTTACTCAAATGTTCCGTAAAGGTAGATATATGATATGATATGGCATTTGTAACGCGCCTATACACAAGTGTTTCAAGGCGCGACGAGGCAGGGAGGGGGGACAAGGGAAGACAGACAACGATCCTACTAGGCCAGGTGTCATTCAGATCGCGCAAGTGCATGGGTAGAGGGGAAGGGAAAAGTGCAGGGGGAAAGGGAGAGGGGAAAGTGCAGTACAGGGGTAGTAGAAAAACAAGATAAATAATAAGGGCCAGCTGGTGGCAAGTGTAAGGTAAAGGTAAGTGCAGACAAGTGCTGGGAAGGGGGGCTGTAGGCATATAGAGACAGTCCCGCAGTGCAGGGGTTGCCATGGAGGCAGTGCAAGGGGAGAGTGGCTGGGCCAAGGACCGAGATCGGTGAGAGTGGCCCAGTTGCAGATTCAGTGCAGTTTCAGTCAGGAATTTAGCAGGGCAGAGGGGGAGAAAAAGCAGAAGCAAAGAGGAAGGTTTTGAGGTGCTTCCGGAACCGGAGATGGTTCTCCTCAAGTTTCAGGGAGGCATGAAGGCTGTTCCAGAGGGAGGCCCCTGCCGCGGAGAGAGATCTACCACCAACTCGTTGCTTGGAGAAGCGGCTGACCCTGAGGGAGTTGGAGGCGGATGAGCGAAGAGCTCGAGAAGGAAGATATTTAGGAAGAGAGAGTTGCTGGACTCATATATCGCATGAACAAGTTTCACACACAGAGCCTACCTCAGCGCTCCGGGCCCACTGATGACACAACTACAAGGTTGTTAGAACAATCTCATTTAGTACAATCTCAATAAGTACTATCTCACATGATAGCCCCTAGCACTAGCCTCAGTTACCAGGGTAGAGCAAGCATGCAGTGTACCAGAGGGCTACTTACTGGACAAACTAACCAAACGGATCTACACATTGTGTGTATCATTGACACTGTTATAACAGCAGTTACTGTTTTGGGTAGAGGTGGGGGAGGTTGTCTTATAGTTGCATGCTTTGAGGGAGGAGGAGGGTGGGTAGGGTCGAGGAGATTAAGTATGAAGCACGATAGCGTTACCTAGCCTTGCTTTTATGCAGGTAGGTCATGTATACTTTTGATTTCATGCTATGTAAATACCCAATAAAAATATGTTTAAAAAAATTACATGTTTTGTTTGATAGCCCTCTATTAAATGAGGTTATACACTGTTTGACGCACGCCCGGTTTTTATATATTACTCGTGGACAGCTAATGATGCCCTCCACTTTCTTTTGAATATCACTTTAAAAAAAGAGATGTTTTCATACTGTGAGAAATAATGTGTGGGGTTGGTGAATAGGTACGACTAAATGTGAATTGTGTCTATTTGGTACATGTTTATATCAACCTTAGTTTGATTTCATGCATAAAATAAACTTAACAAAGTGAAAGAGTTTTGACGACTTGAATGTTGGCAACGCTTTTTCATAGGAGAAGAAGTCTCTTGCCTCTTCTATTGTGAGTTAGGGATGATGGCACATATGGAAATGGTGCATGTCTGATATTTGTTTATATTTATACATAGCACTGTATACTTGGTATATAGAAGGTGTTTGATCCCTATTTTCGTTAATAGAGAGGTACAGTGGATACTGCTCTCTGATTGGGTTCTATCTAACATGATCATAGGCACTCGCACAGATTCAGGCAATCACATGCTGAGAAAGCCCTCAACCATATATGATTTGTGCATCCCCGAGCATCCTGCCATTCCAAGGTCTGTTATCAGTGGAACTGGGCGTATACTGCACCCGCTGCAGAGCTAGCTCTGGTAGGCTTTTTATGCATTCCAAGTGGCCGTTTTTAGGTCCTGGCTAGCGAGCAACCCGTACATTTCCCGCAGTTCTCTGTGCGCGAGCTACTCCTGTCCTCTATTGGACTGTGACAGGCCGGAAACATTCATAACACCCACCCCATCTCCTCCAGACAATTTGGAACATGCAGAGCTGAAGGCGAAAGCAGTGAAGCCGGCCCCTTCCGATGCCAGTGTGCCAATGGTATACTGGAGGCCATTGGCGCGAGACCCTCCTACTCCCCATACAGTGCATAACAGGGATATGGTGCTGCAGAAAGGTGTTGTCACACACTCCCCACATCGAACAAGGGAAGGCACCTTCTGTGATGTCGTCACATTCCTCCCCTGTCACGTGTGAGGGAACACGGGGCAACAGGAAGGGGAGGGACGGGATATGACGGGAGGCAATCACTTCGGAAGATCGTGTGAATGAATAAAGACGTGTCAAGAGAAACCCTGCGTCTGCGTATTACTTGCCTAGTGTAACTTCCTACACATCCCGACACTGGCGACGAGGGAACCCAAGCAGCGCATCACACGAGAGCATACAGCGGGTGTGAGTAGATACACTCCCCGCCAGCTGAAACTTCCTGGAAGTCCGAGCGAGGTCTCGTAGGCACCTGTAATAGACGACAGTTGGTCAGCGGGTGGAGCGGGTCGGCTCCCGCGATTGTCGCAAGCGGTGCGCGAGTGGAGCACGTCGGCTCCTCGCGTTGACCCTTTTTCCAATGACAAGGATTTAACGTGCGAGTGGAGCGTAGTTCGGCTCCTCGCACGAAAGCGTGTGAGTGGAGCGCGGTCGGCTCCTCACAGCGTTTCCCGCCATAAAGGAAGGCGGCAATATCAGCGGGTGAAGCGCGTCGGCTTCCCGCGACAGCCCTCAGGCGAGGGACTTGGTTCTGCGAGTAAAGTGCAGCTGGGCTCCTCGCAGTGAAGCGTGTGAGTGGAGAGCGTCGGCTCCTCACAGCGTTTCCCGCCGAAAGGAAAGGCGGCATCATTCAGTGGGTGGAGCGTGTCGGCTCCCCGCGATCGCAAGGGTGAAGTGCGTGAGTGGAGCGCGTCGGCTCCTCACAGCATTTTCGCGCCAAAAGAAAGTGGCACCAGTGGGTGGAGCGTGTCGGCTCCCCACCACACAGAAGGTACATTAATTTCATATCTTTTCACATAACAAAGAGACTTCCCATCACCACCAAGACAAGACACGTGTCTAGTGTCATCCAAGCCTCCACTCCAAATCAGTGCACAGTTGTACATCACCTGTCATGCTTGATGATTCATCTGAGGAATCACTAACTGTACAAATAACCCCTTCCAGATCAACTCGCACAAGCATGACGGACGGCCTAATATCTCAGCTACCCCCCAATTTTGACCTGAGCGACTCCAGCACACTGGGACCAAGGTGGAAAAAGTGGGTGAGGGACTTTGAAGTCTGTCTCAAAGCGGTAGGGCCTTTGGAGGATGAAAGGAAACACAGCTTGCTCACCCATGCTATAGGATCAAATGTGAGAGACATTTTGGATGAAATTCCTGAAGATGACATAGATACCTACACCAAACTGAAAACAACCCTAACCAACTACTTCACGCCGCACACAAATGTGGACTACGAGCGTCACATTTTTCACACCACTAAACAGCTAAAAGGTGAAACAATGGATGCATTTGTAATGAGGCTAAGAATAAAGATGAAGCATTGCGATTTTAACAACTACTCGAATGAAGAAGCCCTTCGCTCGCAGATTATTGTAGGATGTGAAAGCAGTGAGTTCAGAAAAAGGCTTCTACAAAAGGCTCGAAATCTGGAAGAGATTCTACGCCTAGCTCGTTCCGAGGCGGCACTAACAGCACAGGTAGAAGGTCTTGATGACATCACCATCCTCCACGGGAAGCATGAAAGTTTGCACAAACTTGAGAGTAACACCAAAGGAAACACAGACCCATTCTGTTATCGGTGTGGACATGAATATCCTCATGAAGGCATCTGCCCTGCCATGGGTCAAATCTGTTCTGCCTGTGGAGGAGAAAATCATTACAAAGCTGTATGTTTCATTTATCGCAGCAAAACCAGAGGGAGTGGAAGGAACAGACGCCCCTCACCAGAAAAAGAATTTAGGCGTATGAGTCCCAATCGTGAGTCACACTACCAGAATGACACATCACGCCGCCGACAACGAGAAGAACTGTCGGAGAGAAGACAATCAAAACCCACACATGAATGGCGCGACAACAAACCTTCATCTTCCGGGCGGAGAAGACGCCCCCGACGATATGTCAGGTGTCTGGTGGAACAATCACATTCTGACAGCATCTCCAGCACCTCCTCAGAGGACAAACCCAAGAAGGAATCAAATCCACGTAAAGGAGAACCCAGGATAAAAGGCTACTTATATGCACTGGGAAACCCTACAGCAAAAGAGAATAGCCCCACTCTCATCATCAATGTCAACCAGGTGGCGGCTGAGTTCCTAGTCGACACAGGAGCCACTGTGAATGTAGTGAGTGAGGAAGTGTACAACAACATGCCAAATGCGCCACGACTACAACCAGCGAGAGCACTCATCTTCCCATATGGTTCCAAGACGCCACTACCTTGTAAAGGTTTTTTCACGGCATCATGTCGATACAAAGATCACGTAAAAGAAATACCCATGCATGTCCTCGAAGCAGCCACGGATAGTGGATGCATTCTAAGCTACAAGTCCGCCGTCGACATGGGTCTAATTCATATCTTATACAGACTCATGATGCACAAGCACCTGGATCCCACTGCCAACATTGACAAGATTTTCCCTGCATTATTCAAAGGACTGGGAAAATTGAAGGACAGACAAATTGAATTGCACATAGACAACAGTATCCCTCCGGTAGCACAACACTACCGTGGTATTCCCATCAATATACAGAAGCAAGTAGAAAACGAATTAATGAAACTTTTGGAAGCAGACATAATCGAACCTGCTGAAGGCCCCACTCCTTGGGTATCCCCCATTGTACCAGTCCCAAAGAAAGACTCTGCTGACATTCGTATTTGCGTGGACATGAGAAGACCTAATGAAGCAATCTTGAGAGAACGTCATCAATCTCCCAGAATAACAGACATGGTGCATTTGCTTAACGGAGCCACCATATTTTCAAAGTTGGACCTCAATAAAGGGTACCATCAGTTGGAACTCCACAAAAGATCCCGGTACATTACCACCTTTGCCACGCACCTGGGCCTCTACAGATACAAGCGGCTCAGTTTTGGAGTTTCTTCAGCAGCCGAGATATTTCAGTCAGAAATTCATAATATAATAAAGCACGTACCGAATTGTCTAAATTACAGTGATGACATCCTTGTGTTTGGACAAACCCAAGAACAGCACGACGACACCCTCATGCGCGTATGCATGGCACTGGAAGAAGCACACCTCACCCTGAATAAGGACAAATGTGAATTTAGAAAACCAACCCTGCGGTTTTTCGGCCACATTTTCTCCAAAAATGGAATGACTCCAGATCCCGAAAAAGTCAACGCACTCACAAACACAACACCACCGACCTCTGTCACCGACTTGCGATCATTTCTGGGTCTGGCAAGCTATTGCACGAGGTACATTAAAGATTTTGCATCCGTCAGTGCACCCTTGAGAACCCTCACTAAACTGAACGTCGATTTCCGATGGACGGATGAATGCCAACAAGCGTTCCAAATCATCAAGGATCGCATCGCTGATGCCAAAAACATGGCATATTTTGACCCACAGAAACACACAGAGCTGATAGTGGATGCCAGTCCAGTCGGCCTAGGAGCCATTTTAACTCAACTAGATCACAATGATAACCAGGCCATACACATAGTGTCATACGCCAGTCGCAGCCTCTCAAAAACTGAACAAGCATATTCACAAGCGGAGAAAGAAGGTTTGGCGGTTGTGTGGGCATGCGAACATTTTCATTTGTTCCTATATGGAAAACCTTTCACCATAGTCACTGACCACCAGGCACTACTATTCATTTATGGAAATGCTCAAGCCAAGATGCCTCCCAGAATAGCTCGCTTGACAGGAGAGCCACTGGAAAAATTATTATGCAAACTAATGAGAGACTATCGAAATACCCCACACAGTACCACTGGCAAGTCACCATCAGAAGTCATGTTTGGCAGGAATGTGCGAACTAGGCTACCGCACATAGAACTCGAGGAAGAACGGTACAAAGGAGATACTGAAATGAGACTACATGACGCGGCCCAGAAAATGAATATGAAAACCATGGCAGACCGGAGAAGGAGAGCCGAGGAGAATAACCTAGAGCCAGGGGACATCGTCGTAGTGCGACAGCCACAACACCGCAAAAACATGGCGTCGTTCAATGCAGAGCCCCTCACCATCACACAGAGGAAAGGCTCTCTCATCACAGCTGAAGGAGCAGCCCACACAATAACAAGAAACAGCTCTCATTTCAAGAAGATGCCTGGAATCATACCACTAGTCGAACCGTGCGTACCAATGGACACTCAGATGCGAGATGCACCCTATGAAGGAGACCAGGATGATTCCGACGCTGATGAGCTCCGCTGGACACCTCTGGAGTCGCGTGAGAGAAATAACTGGAGACCCCAGAGATCCCGACGTCGACCACCGCGCCTCATTGAGGAGATGCCCTGATAGTGAACTTAATGTTTAGTATTGGGGGGGTGTGATGTCGTCACATTCCTCCCCTGTCACGTGTGAGGGAACACGGGGCAACAGGAAGGGGAGGGACGGGATATGACGGGAGGCAATCACTTCGGAAGATCGTGTGAATGAATAAAGACGTGTCAAGAGAAACCCTGCGTCTGCGTATTACTTGCCTAGTGTAACTTCCTACACATCCCGACACCTTCCATTCATAAAACAACTCCACTGCTATTCTTGGCCGGAGGTATCTGCAGCCATAACAGCTCTTCCCATACAGGCAGACAAGGACGGGGGATTCCTTCCTTCTCCCTCCCCATTGTCTGTCATCTCATCAGCTCATCCCCATAACTGTTGAACCCATATACAGCAGACATACCTATGTTGTTGTGCAGGATGTGTGTCATGCCTCACGGCCCTTGCCCCCTCCCCCTGAAAGATTTCACCACAACAATTTGGTCAAGTGTTGACAATAAAAGGCCGTAGGTTTTTATTGATACAAGTATGGTTATAGGAAACATAAACAATACACGTAATCATAATAAATCATCCTTTTGGGCAGCGGGTGCAGAGGTGAACCCCTCTGGCCCCCCGCCTTTCTTGTCCCACGACTTGTTGTGGCCACTGTATGGTGTCCTGAGTTTCTTTCCATTGTTCTTCTCCCCTTTTTCTGTGTTGGGAGGGTTTTGTGTTTTAGGAGCTGTCCACAGCTCATTATATAAGCCCCAGAGAGGCCCTGAGTCTTTGTACTGTGTGGGGGGCTGCGCACCAACCCCCTCCAGGCCAGCCTGCGGCTGACTAATTGGTCCCCCTCCTCCCCCTGTGGGGAGTGGGATCCCCCTGTACTACCCTATCCAGGGTCTCCAAGGTGCACCGCACCCATATATTCTCCTGGAAGGGTGAGGCATTTATTACCTCACGTGCCGCGCTTTGATGTGCCAGACCCTGCTGACTGTCTCCCTTATCTGAGAGACAGAGAGGGGCACTGACCCTGGAGGAGGGCTGCTGCCCCTCTCACAAGCCTGCTGCCATGTAACAACAGTTACCTGGGCTCGCCTTGGGCGGCCCGGCGGCATTACTCAGAATTGACCGAAAACGTTTTTAGCAACCTCTTGCAGGGTGAACATCACAGGCACTTTATCCATGATAGAAGTTGGGCCTGCCACGTGGGGTTACAATCTCGCTGGTTACGTGATCACCTAAACCAGCAAAAGCATCAGGAAGGAACGCAAAGCAATGGAGAAATTAGCTTAACAATGCAGTGGGAAACTGAAAGACGTGGCTGTTTAGGAACGCTTTCAATTTGTGGCGTGCACTATATAAAAATACACTTACATGACTTTATTTGGCTATCAGCAAATCTAATAAGTGTCTTCACGCTTAACACAGAACCCCCAGTTCTGGTAAATGCATTCGGTTAGATAAAAGCACCCCTGCAGTTCCGATTACGCCAGTGGGCGGGGTCTTCGAAAGCTTCCCCAAAACTTTACCCTCCAATTAATAGGAAAACACTAACAGGAAACTTGTTTTGCCATTTCAAATGAGAAAACTGCAGCAGCTTCGTGCTTTCAAGAGGTTGGGGCTGCACTTGCTAATGGGCCGGCTCTCGCCGGATCCGAGATCCAACATCAGATCTCTAGCCGGATCTCAGTATCCGGCTTGCCTCTGCCCCAGCCCTGGCAAACAACCGTACACAGTGCGCTCACGTGATCTAATCTGTTCTATGCAAGCGCAGTGTGGACACGGAGCCAGTGTGCACAGTGCGCTCGCACAGAGCACATTATATCACTGAGGCCCAGTGGCAAACCGAGCAATGGGGAGCAGCTGCGGGACATTTGTCAGTGGGACACCTCTCCCGTTCGGCACCTCTCCGGTTCGGCACTTCAATGAGGGTGCCCAACCTGAAAGGTGCCCCGCTGGCAGGATGTGTGCCAAGCAATTCCTGTTCAGCACGCTCATTGTCCTAGCAGCAGGACACCTTACCCTTTCCCAATGGGAGAGGTGTCCTGCTGCCAGGACAATGCCCCAAGGAGCTCTGGGCAGCAGAGATGCTGCCACATTGCTCTGTCTAAGCAGATCATTAGAATGTGAACCATTAGGCACTGATGGGAGTGAGGGGGACCTATTAGCATGGACTTTTGTCTTGAGAAATGTGAATGGGAGGGAGTGATAAGTGTGCATAATGTTGCATGCTTTATGAAATGATGACTATGGCTTTAAAACCCAAGATGGATTTGTTAGGCTGACTTTGAATGCAAGATGGGGAGAATAAACTAAAGCCATACTCCTATTGCTCAACTTGTTTATATGACAATGTATATAGTGTATAGTTTACTATGAAAGGCTTGTTTATTATCCAATGTGGCTTGCTTCTAAGCATTGCTATAAATAAAGTGTTATTCAAGCACATGAAATGCAAAGCAAAACCTTAATAAATATATATATCAACTAAACCTGGGAATATGTGCTCAGTTGCTTAAATCGTCCACATGCAGGTTTCACCATTTAACCGAAGTGTGTGATCCTGGGAAAATCATTTAATCACACTTTCTTTTATCTGCAGCTCTGTAAGCGATTCACTTCATAGCTTAAGTTAATATATCGTGTTATTATAAATAAAAAGCCTAATTACTATAGAGTTGCTCCAATTATAATAAGGATTACCGTGATTTAAATGCATTAGAAATGTTCGAGGGAGAAAAAAACGAAAGTCATTTGAACGAAAATGACTTTCGGTTTTCACTCCCCCGAACATTTCGATTAACCCGCTTTCCCCACCCCTTTACTTACCTGTGGGCACCTCCTTGTGTGACGCTGTCTCCTGCATCTATCTGCAACACCTGTTCCCTTCACTTCCATGCATGGGAAACGGCGCTGCAAGGTCCTCTTTTTCTTTTTATAAAAACTTTATTTTACCCCTGATGCCTTTATGGTGAACAGGGGTGCATGGGACACCCCCTCAACCCTATCACCCCTTCTTCACTATGAAGGCAACGAATGGTAAATGTATTATTTTTTTCGTACAGCCGAAATTCGAACAAATGTACTTTTTTTTTTTTAATAACAATTCTGCGGATACCATATAATAATAGTGCAATTTAGATATTTTGCACCACAGTTATTTGCCACTTGGCTTACTTATGGCAACTTATTATAAAGTAATTTCCATGGTGTCTTCAAGTATCAAAGAAAATGCTCCTTGCAATGTCCTTTTCTGTGAAGTCACTTCTGTTGGTGCAATCCATATGCAAATTCTGAGGTTTGCATGTATTTTGCTGCAGAGCACCTGGACAGAGCCCTCTGTAGATGAGATTCCTGCATCTGTAATGATCCTGCGGTTTTAAATTTTTTTGTTATTTGTCATAATGCCATTTGCCACTAATGATTCCAAAAAAGTAGACTGGGGTGGGGGTGTCCGGTTTGGGGGCGCAAAAGAGACTGTTTGGAATTGCATGCACTGCATTTGGGAGAAGTAGCAGGACTTTTTTGTGCCCCCCCACTCACTCTTGCAATGCTGTATACTTGCCCTGCCGAGCACAGCCCCCAGGTCAAAGACCCTGTGACAGAGCAGAAAGCGCACTGTGCACACAGAGCAGAATCAATTTGGAAAACGCAATGATCACTGTGCCCCCAGCTTCGCGGGCTCAGTAATGTAATCACACACAGAGCAGATTACATTATGGAGCCTGCAAAGCTGGGGTCTCGGTGATCATTGCCTTTCCCAAATAGATTCTGGTATTTGTAGTCTTGAGAAGAAGGCTTGAAAAGTACACAAACCATAGTAAGGAACGCACGTGCGTATCTTACTATGGTTTGTAATTTTCAAGCCATGAAAGAAATTGCGCCATTTTAAAACTATTTAGAAGATCCTTTGATTAGAGTTCAACTGCCAGCTCTGCCCCCTCTGAACTCTGCCTCCTCAGAACTCTGCCCTCCTCCAAACTCTGCCCCAGCCCCTGTGGCTGCCCATCTCGGCATAGGGGGCTATTATCAATATGTGTGTTGCCATGGGAAGGTAAGCACCCAACGGGTGCCCCAGACCAATTCCCTCCTAGCAAAGGGTGGGGATCACAATTGGCACCTCAGACTGTTATCTCCTGACCGTGGGTTCATCCATGTAGGAAAAGTGCTGCTGTTTCTCTAACAATTGTGCTGACTCTGCACATTGTCGCTCTCTCTCTTTCTCTGCACGCTCTTGCTCTCTCTCTCTCTGCACGCTGTCACTCTCCAGATGTGCGCTGTTGCTTTCACCGCACATGCACTGTCACTCTCTCTCCCCGCGCACGCTGCGCTCTCTTCCTCTCCATGCACACTGATGCTCTTTGTCCACGCGTGCGCTGTCACTCTTTCTCTCCGTGCACGCTGTCGCTCTCTCTCCCTGCACACCCTGTCTCTCTGTGCATGCTGCCGCTCTCTCTCCCTGCAGGTGCTGTCACTCTTGCTTTCTCTCTATGCACGCTATTGCTCTCTCTCTTGCGTGTGTGCTGTCACTCTCTCTCTCTCTCTCTCTTCCCGGACGCCCAGACACTCTCTCTGGCACTCTTGAAGATATCCCCTTATTTCGTCTTCTCCAACTCTCACCTTTGCTCCCAGCCTTACTTTTTCTCTCAATCTTCCTCTCACACTCACTTTTTCTCTTACTCTCTCACCCTTTCTCGCTCATATTTCTTATTGCTCATCATCAGCACCCTCTATCAATGCTCTATTCCCCTTCTCATTCTACTTCACATCTGCACCCCTTATCTCAGCCTCCTTTAAAACTGTACATTCTCCTCCTTGCACCCTGGTGCCTTTAAATGCTAAATGCAAATAACCTCCGTAAACGCCAAAACTATTGACATTGCCAGTGCCTGTTTTTTATTGTGTCTACGTTTTACAACTTTTCACACCAACAATACAAGTAAACAGCACAAGAAATAAAAACAACAAGTTCCCACGTTAAATACAAACATTAAATCAGTACAAGGTTTAAAAATCTTATTACAGCAATGCTCATATCTGTTTCATTCAATATACGTTGCCAAAAATCTTCTAATGGCAAAAATTCTGCGTTCCACAAAAATGTATCAAAAACTTGATTACGTAACTCAAATAAAACAGGACATTTCATAAACAAGTGCTTAAAGGTTTCCACAGTGGCACTACAATAACAGCACACCCTCTCCTCAGTTGGGATACTACCTTGTCCGGTGCATTTAAAGGCCCCACACAGAAGTTCCTTTCACATGAATGGCAGGCATTTAAACACTGCAACAAAAACGGCCTGGCTTTTGCTTTTGTTTTTCACGTAAAGTTAAAGAGCCATTTGGAAAGGGGCCTACCTGTGATTACCAATGGACACACAGAAGTTTAATTTTCAAAAGAAGGAGGAATCAAAGAATGCTGTGATATGGAAAACAAGGTTTTTAAACATTGAAAGCAAAAACGGCCTGTACATGTGTGTGCAATTAAAAACGGCTTTAAAAATCCACAATGGAAAAAAATATCACTGCTCACAGAAAAATGTCAGGATAACAAAACATGATGTGTGCGTTGACAAAAGCAATGTATATTATGTTTCACCCACAAAACTCCAGTGACATTTGAAGAGACACTTAGTCTACAGGAAAAACCTGTTTCTGGCTGAGGGAAAAACTTCCCAAAGGATAACCCCACTTCCAGCCTGGACGTCACATCTCCCATTTAATGACCCCGCAATACAATTTGGTGCTGCTAAAGGCGACAAAATTCAGTAATTTCCAGACCTGCTGGCTAGGAAAGCAGGGACTTCAAAGAAAGCCATCCTTGGCTGGAGCATGACTAAAAGGTGTGAAGACTGGGGGCACCCTTCAGGACTCCCATTTAAAACCTCTCATACAGGGTGCTGCTCAGTAACTTTTTTCTGTCCTTTTTATTAATTGAATGCACTTTGTGCTTTTAATGTGCTTGTAATTATATGTTGTTTTAAGGACGCCGGCTTCCGGACAGTCCTGTTGCTTTAATCAAGCGGGTGTGACTTGCCTCACTTTTATCCCGCTTCAGGGATATATGTGCAAAGGTCCTCACCCGCGCAGCGGTCGGGCGCAGCGGGTGTGCTGCCAGCGCACCGAAGGCGTGCTCAAGGCAAGCCCGACTGTGCCCGACCGTGCTACAAGTGTGCTGAAAGGGCATATGAATTTCTCCCGGGCTGATCTTCTTGCTCTGGCCCCTCCTGGCACTTGCTTCACAGCTGGATGGCCTCTCTCCAGTAACCCAGGTTCTTGCTCCAACACTAATGATAACTACACACGCCTCAGTTACCAATCTTATATAATCTTAGATTACTTCTTCTAAATACTTGCTCTTTGCCTGCTCATGCAGATGATATATATCATGTTCTATCTGATCGTCTCCCTGATCTTCTCTTTGTCACGGAAGCCTGGCTGCACGAGTTCTCTACCCCTTCTCTGAATCAAACCATACCAGAAGGCTTTTCTACTATCCATGTAGATCGGCCCCCTCCCCAGAAGGGTGGTGGGCTGGTGGCCATCTTTAGAGACCACTTTGAAGTCTCTAGACTTTACTTTTCTGCCAGTCTGCCTATGGAATTTCTTCTGCTGCGCTGTGTCCTTTCCTCTTCTTGCGTATGCCACTTTTTACTTCTTTATCGCCCTCCAGGCCCCTACACTGGTGCTCTCGAACCTCTTCTTGACACTATTGCTGATCTTCACTCACAATTCTCCAATTTGGTGGTTTTAGGAGATTTAAATTAAAAATTCAATAAATCTCTCACACTAGCACTCAACTCCTTCTACGTCAGCTTGGCCGACTTGGGTCTTGTCCAACATGTCTTAGAACCCACGCATAAATTGGGGAATAACTTGGATCTTGTGTTTGCTAATGAAGGCTTTTTGACATTGTTCTTAGTGGAACCAGTTCTCTGGTCTGATCATTATTTGATCTCTTTTATGCTTAACAGGGCCTGTAGCTATCAAAAGACTGCCCCTATGAAAAAGTTGCAGCAGAGCTGGCGTTCAGTTAACTTGCCAGATTTGGTATCTGTTATTAAAAGTAATGAAGGTGAGGCATTGGTACTCACATTATCAGGGCTCATCTATGCAATGCCACTGCAGCTGATCTGGTTGCCCCCCTTCAGCTTGTTCAGCCTCGAAGGCTTCCCTCACAGCCCTGGTTTACAGATGACCTTAGATCAGTACGCCTGACCATGAGACAAGCTGAAAGTAAATGGCGGCGGATGTATGATCTTAGCCTAAACGGGTGCTACAAATCTTGTGCCATGACTTACTTTGCAGCCATTCTGGCAGCTAAGAAAGCTTTTTTTGCTCACAAAATCGAGATTTCCATCTGTCAACCTAAATCACTTTTTGCTGTGGTGGGATCCCTCTCGTCCACTGCCACACTCTCTCCTTCAATCCCACCCACCCAAGATCTTTGCGATGATTTGGCTGGTTCATTCATTACAAAGATCGATACGATTCATACCAATATTGCCAAGACTCTAATGCAAACCGCCACTGTGGTCCCTTGTCTCCCAGCTGTCCTTAACACTACATCAGGACTCCCCCCTCCCATATAGACCAATCACGTTCTGAGGGATGGTCTGTATTTCCCCAATTTACCCAATCAGATATCCAATCTGCTTTCTCTCGCATTAAGTCAGGGTCAAGACCCCTCTGAAGCCATCCCCTTGGCTATCATGAAAGATAGCTCCTCCGAATTGCTGGCTGAGAATACTACGGCAGTGAATAATTCCTGCTAAACTAGTTTTATCCCTTCCGAACTTAAAGCCGCCACAGTTATCCCATTGCTTAAAAAACCCTCACTTGATCCTTCGGTGTCCTCCAACTACCGGCCTATTTCACTTCTGCTGTTTCTCATGAAACTCCTTGAGTCTCTGGTTTCTCCTCTGCTGTCATCTTTTATGGAGTCTACTGGGCTTTTTGATCCTGCCTAATCTGGATTCAGGCCAAGTCGGGGGACCAAGAGTGTCCTGGTCACCGTTCTGAACGATATGGCCAGGCTGGTTGACACAAGTGGGGTGGGTGCCCTGATTTTATTAGATCTGTCAGCGGCATTCGACACTGTCGATCACCCCATCCTGCTCGACTGCCTGGCACAAGTTGAAATCTCAGGCCAGGTTCACGCCTGGTTTGCTTCCGACAGAACTCAGACTCTTTCACTTCCCCCATTTCTCTCCTCTATTTTCTCTCTTCTTTGTGGTGTCCCTCAAGGTTCTTCCCTGTCCCCCATTCTCTTCAATATCTACATCTGGCCTCTTGTGTCTCATCCGCTCCTTCGGCGTCAGATGCTACTCATATGCCGACAACACTCAGATCCTGATCCGACTGGATATCTATCAGGCTGGGATGTCGTTGTGCTTGAAGGGATGTCTGACAGCCATCAGAGGTTGGATGCAGCGCAATTGGCTGAAATTGAATGGGGATAAGACTAGGGTGTTGGTGGTGGGATCCCCCTTCACTTTGGGTGTCTTCCTTTTGGCCTTCTTCCTTGGGTCCCTTTCGGATTCCCGCTGATAATGTTAGGAATTTGGGGGTAATAATCTCGGCCACTCTTTCCATGGAGCCTCAGGTTGCCAATGTATGTAAAGCAGGTAATTTTCACCTGCATATTCTTAGGAAGGTTCTCCCCTTTGTTCCCACTCATCTCCATGCGCCTGTTGTGGCCGCTCTTGTGCTCAGTCGTTTAGACTGTTGTAACTCCCTTTATTTATCCCAACCTAAGGGACTCATTCAGCGGCTGCAATGGTTCCAGAATATGGCTGCTCGGGTTGCCACTGGCTCCCCTTATGGTGCCCACATCTCCCCGGTGTTGCAGATCCTTCATTGGTTGCTGGTTGCCCAGCGCATTGTTTTTAAAACTTTGTGCTTGGTCCATCGTGCCCTCCAGTCCCAAGGGCCGGAATATCTGTGCTCTAAGTTCCTACGCTATGTTCCATCGCGGTCTCTGCAGTCGGCTTCAACTGGCTTACTTGTTGTTCCTGCCTTTCGCCGTTCATGTTGCGGTGGGGGGGACTTCTCTGTTGCAGCACACCAACTTTGGAATGGTCTGCCGCTTCATCTAAAAAATGTGAAAAATCACTTTGCCTTCAGAAGGCTCTTAAAACTCATTTGGTTTAGCGCTGCTGCAGTGTGCACACTGTTTCTCTCTCTTCTCCAGCGACAAGATGCCTTCGGTGAACGTGCGCTCAATAAGTATGCCTAACATAACATAACCAACCTCTAAGATATTCATAAAAAACCTCTGGTCCCAGGCTGGCCCAGGGAGACTAGATGGCTGTGCTGGATGAGGCAGACCTCCTATTTGCTGAACAGGAATACTCCCAATTAATTTAAAAGACTATTATCATTTAGGAATTTTGCGCAGCAACCATACTGTGGATTGATTTCATTTTGGTACCATTTTTTTATGTAATTTCCAGGGGATTTTGGGGATAGAAAATGCATCTACCTGTGACTCTGGGAACTGTAGGTTATTGGCTGATCTGAACATGTTCCAAATGTGAGAGTTGGTGAAAAGGTGGAAAATGAAATTAGGGACATCTTCATAACTATTGTGCTCTTATGGAAACAACAAAAATGTGCCACATGGCCATGCTACATCGTCCGGATTTGGCGGTCGGCTTATCTAATTCTCCATGATCAGCTAAAACAGAAAATATGTTTAGAATGGCAGTTGCTAGTACAATTATGAAGTCGTGATGCATAACTAGTTTTTGCCAAAAAGTTGAAAGGAGAACAAAGGATGATGACAAATGGGAATAGACAGATGTTGCTCCAAACCCCTAAACCAATCCTGACTGAGGGCGGAGAGAGAGAGAGAGAGAGGATGACTGTCCAATCCTAGTGGCATGGATTATTGCAGGGTACTTTCCCAAGATTGTAAAATTGGTGATGTCCTTTCTTCTATACAAGGGGGACAGCGCTAGGACAGGGGACACACAAAAGCCGGGGAGTCTGATAAAGGAGAAAGTCATGAGGACAGAGAGAAGGCTGCTGAAACCTACCATCTGACAGCTGTAAGGAGACACCAGAGGAGATTGCTGAGAGTGCCTCTGGGTGGAGCTGTCTACTTCTAGGAAGGCCTCAAAGCTGACTGCGTCCTGTTGTGGAGAGCGGGATACCATCTTTGAGTGAAGTGACCTGACCCCTGCCCTATCTTTCCAGAGTGAACCTTAAACAGAGGCTTGCTATGTAAGTAGAACTAAGCCCAGGAAAACCAAAAGGTGGGGGGAGTCTGCTTGCCTTGAATCCTTTCCCTTTATAGTGGGTGTGGGGGGGGGGGCACAACTGTGTAGATCCTTAGCCTATGTAACCAAAAATATTCATTTAATTAATTCCCCATTTGGCAGAACATTATGGGGTGAATTTTGTTAAAATTCTAAATTAACAAAGCTCACTTCCCAGTGTGCGCTGAAAACTATAGCCGATAATTTAATTAGGTAATCCTTGCTGTCCAGCCTACCGCAACCTCTTTAAGGAAGAGGGGTATCTTTGTTCTTAAATCAGTCCAACCCTTTTTATCCAGCTTCCCCAACACAGGCCCAAAGAAAGGGGAGGTCTGAAAACAAAGTGAGAAATCACCCTGTGTTTATTGTAAACCAAAAGTGTGGGCGAAATTATGCTTGCCATACATATTTTTACCAATCTTGAAATCCTACTGCTGGCCTTTCAATCCTGCAGAAAAATCAACATCGCACAACATTACATAAGAGCCTTCTTTATTGATCAGTGTAATTATTTTGTGAAGTGAAATTTACAGAAAAAATGGTGTCGTGCTGAGACAAGTTGATTGTGTGTGCCATGGATAAAGTGGTGTTTCTGACATTTTTTATACTATTTTCTATTATTTTTTAGTTAAATAAATACCAATATATCTCCCATACACCGGCCTGGTTCTTGGCTTATTGTTAGCTCATTGGCGAGAGATCCAAGGGGCATGATATGTTTTTGAGATAGAGAACAAATCTGGTCTTGGAGGGGTTCAGTTTGAGGTAGACAGTCGACATCCAGGATTGGATGATGGCTAGGTAATCGTGGAGACAACTGGTGTGCTGTGGGCTTTTTACTCTCATGTACAATTGAGCATTGTCAGCGTATTGGTGGGTGGTTTTATCTGAATCTTCCAGGAGGTTACCCAGATACTCCATGTAAGGCTAAAGAGGATCGTTGAGATGATGGAACCTTGGGGGGTCACCTCAGTAGACTGGGACTCAATGTGAATACAACTGGTTCATTTGGACGACCTGGTGTCTGCATGAGAGGTAGGAGTTAAAGAAATTTAGAATAATGATAGTGAATCTCATCCTGTCAGTGATGAGGAGAGGAGGATGCTGTGGTCGATGATGTGGAATGTGCCAGTAGTTGTGAAGATCATCTTGGTCATGGGTAGTTTTTTCAAAAGAGGTTGTGTGAGACCTGTCTTGAGGGTGTCCGGGAATGGCCCTTCTGTAAGGGAGGCATTAATGATGCTGAGGAGTACAGTGAGCACCGGGCCCATCAGCTGTTTGAGGCCAAGATGATAACGTCAGAGTAGAAGGTAGGTTTGAGGAAAGCAAGCATTTTAAGGTGGTCCGCAAGAAAGGGAAAACATAATTCAGTCCAGAGGGGTAGTGTGTGTGCTGGAGTGCATCCTCCTCAATGCTGTATGTCTGGTCTGGAGTCCTTAAGTAGCTGCCTGTAATGTGGGAAACTGGTGGTGGACGGTGCAGCTGAGTAACAGGGCCTGGACACGTGGCTATCAGCCTCCTCAATGCTGACCTTGAGTCCAAATGTGTATGCCATCATGTTTTGAATGAAACATTGTTATGTTGGGAAGTGGACAGAATTTCAAACAATCATTTAAGTGAATAGTTTAATCAAGCTAACATCACATAAATCTAAACACTATCATCAAAGGTTACATTGCAGTAATATTATTTTGAATGGATTGTGTCCTCCCACGTATTCCTCATCTTAGATATATTGTTACCTTTAGGTTTCGCCTCAGAATTTTTTTTTCTCTTTCTCCAGCAGAGGGCGCTCCACTCGAGGTCACGGCGTCGATGTCCCCCGGCGGCATCCCGCTAGTATCGACGTCATCCCTCGTATAAGAGCCTCGAGCACGCCCGTTGGCCTCAGTTCCGTTTTTCCGTTAGCTTCGCTTCGGATCGAGTAAAACGGCGCTTCAGTATTTCGTGACAAAAAGCAATGTCGTCGTCTTCGAACCCTTCCATGCCGAAGACAGGCTTTAAAAAATGTGGAAAGAAAATGTCTTTGACGGATCCACATAAGAACTGACTATGGTGCCTCGGCCCCGACCACCGAACGGAAGACTGTGGTTCGTGCCAGTCGATGACCCACAAAGCCCTAAAAGAGCGTAGAGGTAAACTGGCGATGGGGGAGGGTTGATCGAAATCTCATCATAAAAGACATTCGAGAAGTAGATTGAGGAAATCTTCATCTTCTAAGAAGGCGAAGAAAAGACGGCATCGATCTCCTTCATCCTCTTCGACATCTTCGGAAGAGGTTATAACATGCCATCCAAACATGACTCTCCTAGAAAATGGGAAGCCTTTCGAGTATCCATGTTAACATTTTTTGAGAACTGCTGACGATAAAGGTGACAGAGGAAGGTCCAAAACAATAAAGGCTCATAAAAAGACGTCGAGAACGTCATCGAGAGATTCTTCTCGATCACCTCATAAGACAGATCCTTCGGTGCATAAATTGAAGGCAGAGGGAAGCAAAATGGCGTCGAAAGATCATACGCCATTGAAGTCAACATTGACGCCGTCGAAGACTTCGAAGCTCCTCGAGTCAACAAGTCACTCGAAGGAAGCTACGTCGAGCTCTCGCTCGAAGACCACGAAGGTTCCTTCGACGGTTTCCACGGCTTCCTTGACGATTACGTCGAGATCATCGAAAGTTCCTTCGACGATATCGAAGGAAGTTATTAAGACTTTGGTGCCATCGACGCTCTCAAGTTATTCAGGACCATGTCATCCATATATGAGGGAGATTCATCAGAACAAGAGGAAGTAACCTCTGCTGGTGTTAGATATGGTACAGGATCTGTCCCAGAGGAATTAATTGATCCTCAATCAAGAATTAAAGATTTGCAAGAATGTTTGCTAACAGGAAGTGGCCTGGATACTTCTCCAGAGTATGAATTTGACAAACCAGACCCATCAGAACAAATGGATACGAGTTATAGAAGACTCATGGGCAGAGTTACAGAATTTATGGGGTGAGGTAGGAGTTCACCAGTCAATCCTGATGATGACATGACAGATATATTATCTGGAACACCTCAACAAGACCCAATTTTACCCTTTTACATTGCATTACAAAGAAGGGTTAGTTCTGCATGGTAACATCCTGAAGCCATAGGGGCTGTGAATAGAAAGTTTGTGGCAAAGTATAGACCATGTACATCGGATCCGGAATACCTCAGTAAACATCCATCTCCGGAAAGCTTAGTAGTACAGGCAGCTACTTCCACAAAAAATTCTGCATACCCTACAATCCCTCCAGATAGGGACGATAAAAAAGTGAATGCATGGTCCAGGAAAATCTTTACATCGGGTAGTATGGCTTTGAAGTCTACTAATGTAACCTGTACTTTAGCAAGGTTCTCTTATACCCTGTGGGACTGTATGTCAGCGGCAGCTGAACGCATCCCAGAAGGCGAATGGCTTTCTAGCTTTTATAAGGGATGGAAAGGAGGCTTCGGGAGAATGCCTTCAATCAGGAATGGACACAGCTGACAGTATCAGCAGGTCCATGGCGACTAGCACAGTGCTACGCAGATTTGCGTGGCTAAGACAATCTGGGTTTGCTCCTGATGTGCAATCCAGACTTCTTAACATGCCCTTTGATGGCTCGAGGTTGTTCGGTAGCAAGGCAGATGAAACTTTGGAGAAGCTACAGACCTCCAAAGCGGCAGCAAAATCTCTAAGTGCCGCTATAGGACAACCTCAGCAATGCCCCTACACAGGCTCATCTTCCTGGAGGGGTCGTCCTTTTCGCTATTATTCCTCAATTGGAAAGGGAAGAGGGCAGGTCAATCAAAGAGGTCAAAGAAAATTCCTCGAGGAAGAGGAAAAGGTGCTAGATCAGCCCCAGCAACGGCATCTGTACCATCAGCCGCTGCTGCAGCTGCCGCAAAACCACTCTGAGGTTTTGACCCACAAGACCCCGGTGGGAGGCAGGATCTCACAGCATCTGAAAGAATGGCGGGGCATTACTTCAGATGCTTGGACACTTGAAACAGTATCCCAAGATTATTGCCTTCCTTTTCTAAAAAAACCTCAGAATCATCCTCCGGAATACAACTCTGCCAAGCATCCGGATCCGCTCCTGTTGCAGGAAGTTTTAACCCTGCTACAGAGAGGTGCAATAGAACATGTACCTGTAGCGAAGAGGAACAAGGGTTGGTATTCCCCATACTTCCTTATTCCTAAGAAAGACAGAGGACTGAGACCCATCTTGGACTTGAGAAACTTGAACAAGTTCCTAAGGAAGGACACATTCAAGATGGTCACACTTTCTCAGATCTTTCAGGCTCTCCAACTACAGGACTGGTTGGTATCATTGGACCTTCAGGATGCTTACTTTCATGTGCCAATCCATCTCAAGCACAGAAAGTACCTGAGGTTCGCCATTGGCAATTCTCACTATCAGTTTCGAGTTCTGCCATTTGGGTTGACCTCCGCCCCAAGAGTTTTTACCAAGTTGATGGCGGTGGTGACAGCGAGTCTCAGAAGAGAGGGGTTTCATGTCTACCCCTATCTGGACGATTGGATGATCAGAGCACGTTCTCCAGAACAAGCCCTGGATCACCTGTCCAAGACTTGTCACTTCCTTCACAAACTAGGTTTTTCTCTGAATTTAAAAAAATCAAACATGGTACCATCACAGAAGCTCCAATTTAATAGGAGCAGTCCTGGATACCTGTTCGGGCAAAGCCTCGCCTCCGGAAGAGAGAGATCACTAAATTCTGCAGATGGTGACAAAGTTTCAGAATGCCCAGCATCTTCCGGCCGTTGATTTTCTCAGGTTGCTCGGTCTTATGGCATCCTGCATTTTCCTGGTGCCAGAAGCCAGATTGAGAATGAGATCTCTTCAATGGGCTCTCAGAACTCAATGGTCCCAGTTCTCAGGGCAAATGTCAGATCTGCTGCAGGTCCCAGCCCAAGTAGCACAGGATCTACAATGGTGGGCTTGCAGACATCATATCCTCAGAGGAGAATCTTTTTGGCAACCATGGCCGGAGATAACAGTAGTGACGGACGCCTCACTCACTGGGTGGGGAGCCCACATCCACGACCTGATAATCAGTGGACGTTGGTCTCCATCGGAGTCCAAACTACATATCAATCTTCTGGAGTTGAGGGCAATCAGACTAGCGCTGAAGGCCTTTCTGCCCTCTGTACGGGGAAATAATGTTCTGATAATGACGGACAATACAGTGGCCATGTACTACCTCAACAAGAGAGGAGGAGTAGGGTCACTACCGTTGTGCAGAGAGGTGATGCAACTCTGGCTCTGGGCAATACGAGAAGGGATCTCGCTATCGGCAATTCATCTAGCCGGAGAGCGAAACACAACAGCTGACGCTCTGAGCAGGCAGAGCACAGTCTCTCAGGAGTGGTAGATAGCTCAGGAAGTCATTCAAGAGATCTTCGCCCTTTGGGGAACCCCTCAAGTAGATCTGTTCGCGACCGGGGTCAACCGGAAGTGCGAACTATACTACTCAAGGGAATTTCCCCCGAGAGGAGCTCTGGGGGACGCGTTCGTGGTGGAATGGGAGTTCCAACTACTGTACTCGTTTCCTCCAATCCCTGTGATCCCTCAAGTAATCAGGAGGTTGAGAAAGTTCGGGAAAACCATGATCCTAATTGCTCCGGATTGGGCCTGGAGAACGTGGTACCCGGACCTTCTCGACATGTCCATCTGCCCTCCAATACGTCTTCCAAGAAGAGAGGATCTTCTCTTGCGACAGGAAGGTCATGTTCTCCATCCGGAGGTCAACACACTTATCCTTCACGCATGGCTTCTGAAAGGCTGAGATACAAGGATTGGGACCTTCCGGATGACGTGATGGAGATTTTGCTTTCGGCCAGAGGGCCAGCAACTAAGTCTCTGTATCGGTGTCGTTGGAACAAGTTCAGTAGCTGGTGCAGAGAAAAGAATGTGGACCCTTTTCAGTGTAATATCCCCACAATTTTATCTTTTCTGTTACATTTGGCCAATCTGAGCCTCCAGGTTGGAACATTAAAGGGATATTTAGCAGCGCTATCCACCTTTAAGCGCTCTTCTGAAGAAGAATCTTACTTTAAAATACCCTTGATAATTCAATTCCTAAAAGGTTTAAATAATGTCTTTCCCCCAGTACTTTTCCAGGTTCCGGTGTGGGATCTAAATCTAGTTTTAAAATTTCTCATATGTATTCCATTTGAGCCTTTACGTTCTTGCCCACTAAGGCTCCTTACATTAAAAACAATACTTCTCCAGCACTGGATCTTTCATGGATTCACATGCTTAGAATATTCCCCGTCGTCAGGCTGGGAATCCTCGGTAAGTTATATAGACATTTTCCATAGGAAAACTTCCGACACTTTTGTGTCCTATCTACGTCGTTTTGGGCCGGGTACGGCAGCGCCACTAGGACGTAGAGGTATAAATAGCCCCGCCCCCGCGGCTCCCTCAGATTTCAACCGTCTTCCAAAGTAGTGGGATTACACCGAGTATCTACTATTTTATTAGGTTGTGCGTTCTTCTTCTTCTTCTTCTTCAACGGTTTCTTTTCGAAGAATGTCTGGAAAGGCGTTATTTCGTCCGTGTGCTACATGCGGTCTTAAGAAAGTGCATGAAGGGGACGGGCATATGGACTGTATTTACTGTCTTCACCCTCATCATACGGCGGACACGTGTGAGATCTGTCAGGGCTTCTCACAAAAGACCCTAAAAGACCGCAACAGACGCCTGGTTACTTGGCTCAATGACGGAGCGGGTGCGTACCCGGCATCGGAGGTAGGCTCTACAGCCTCGAGATCTAAGTCTCCTGTGCCCCCTCGTCGCTCAGTGTTGGCGGAGCCTCTGGCGAAGAAATCACGTACATCTGAAAAACGCCCCTCGGAGAAACATCCTGCGAGGTCCTCCTCTTCACATAAGGCTTCGTCTTCTTCCTCCTCATCTAAAAAGGAGAGAAAAGACTCAACGAAATCCTCCTCAGGAGACCGTCATAAGTCTACCTCGATTCGAGAGTCCTCGTCCCACAATCGAGTTCAAAAATGGTGGGAATGCCTCAAGGCCCTGCGCCACAGACTTCATCAACGACGGTCCAATCGTCGACGCCTGCTTTGTCTTCGGCAACGGCTCTTCCTACGGCTATTTCGTCAGGTCAAACAGCGCCTATGGAAAAGATGTCATTGTCAACGGTGGCCCCGTCGGTGGGATGGCAACCGGAGGTTTTTGATCCGATCCTGCCTGAGGCCTTGCTGCAACCAGAAGCGGCTTTCTCGATCTCGTCGGCGGAGTATGACCGTGGTCCGGTCACACATCCAACCGATCTGGGATTACAACCAACTGGTTTGGTGTCGCTCTCGAGTGGAAGTGCCATTCCAGTTACCTCTTCCTTACTTAATCCCCAGACAGTTCTGTCCCTGGAGGTATTGAACACATTGCAGAAGCTGTTGGAGCGGTTGGACACAAGGTTACCTCAGCTTAGTGTCCCGACAGTGTTACAGGCTTCACCAGTCGTCGACGAGTCAGGCCCGGCTCCTCGCCCTCCATCCAGAATTCCTACCGCTTAACCGGTTGAGGAAGATCGTTCTCGTCCACAGGAAGAAGGAGAACTGTCAGAGTCGGAACGTGAAGGGTCGGGTTCAGACATCTCGTTATCCCCCTCAAGGGACCCTACATGGGACTCTGAAGCAGAGATGGAAACTCCAAAGAGTATGGGTCAGCCATCATCACCTGATGACGTGGGTGCTTTCCATTCCATGATGGGTAAGGCATGTGCAGAGTTTGGCCTAGTCCCAGAAGAAGAGAAAAAAGATTGTTTTCTTTTCGATCATATGGGCAAGAGAAGAAAGTCGATATTTGCTATCCCCATTTTAGAGCATGTCTGGCAGGAGGGACTAAAAACCATGCATCATCCTTTTTCGGAACCGGCAATAAAAGGTCGATTGGAAAAGAAATTCAAGGCTCCGGAATCGACTCCCAAGTGCTTGACGTCTCAACCTTCGCCGGAATCAGTGGTATCCGCGGCGGCGGCCAGAAAGGCAAGGTCGCAACACAAATGGACGACCCCGCCAGACAACGAAGCCAGGAGACAAGATGCTTTTGGGAAGAAAGTGCTATCTGTTGGAGCGACTACAGTAAAGGCAGCCAACTCCCTGGCTATTATGGCCAGGTATGATAGGGAGATGTGGCATCGGCTGGCTCCTATCTTGGACCATCTGCCGGAAGAACAAAGGAAATCTGCCATACTGCTCGTACGTGAGGGAGAGGAGGCTTCCAATCATTCCATTAACATTGCTGTCGACCTGGCGGAATCAGGCTTTAAGCAAATCAACAATGGCATAGTGTTACGAAGGCAAGCCTGGCTCTAGTGCACGACGTTCAGACCAGAGGTACAATATAAGGTAATGGATATGCCGTGCGAAGGAGAACACCTGTTTGGGGAGAAAGTGGATGAGGCCTTGAAGGGCATGAAAGAAGATTCTGACACGGCTCTTTCCCTTGGAGCCCTCCAGAGTGGTAGGAATTTTCGTTCCTTTCGTCCTTTCAGAGGAGCATCAGGTAACTCCCGGTTTGGATCATCTAGAGACCGAGGTTTCAGCAGACCATCCTACTCTTCCCAAGGCTACAGACGTGCAGCCCAAGCTACTCATAAAGGCAGAGATGACCAAACCTCCAGACGACGAGGTGCCTACTCCTCGTCGACGAAGGATAAACAGGCCAAAAGCCAGCAATGACAATTTACAGGACGTCCTGGGGGGCAGAGTGTCTCGTCACGTCGACGAGTGGCCGCGCATAACAACAGACCAATGGGTTTTGGACACGATACATCTGGGCCATTCTCTACAGTTCAAGGGCAAGTCACCCCGCATTCCACCGGTGTTCACGACGCAGCCCCACCTTCGAATACTAATGCAAGAGGTGGCGCTTATGCTGCAGAAAGGGGCTATAGAACTGGTCCCGGTGGCAGAAAGAGGACAGGGAGTGTACTCCCGTTACTTTGTCGTCAAGAAACCCAATGGAAAATGGCAACCCATTCTAGATCTACGAGCTCTCAACAAACTGCTCAAGAATCTAAAATTCAAGATGCTTACACTCCAAGAGGTGATCTGTTCGATACAACCGGGAGATTATTTGTCGTCGCTAGACCTTCAGGACGCATACTTCCATATCCCGATGCGTCGACGACACAAAAGATTTCTACGGTTCGTCGTCGGACGAACCCACTATCAGTTCAAGGTCCTCCCGTTCGGACTGAAATCGTCTCCCAGGAAGTTCATGAAATGTCTGGCTCCAGTAGCAGTCTGGTTAAGGAAAGAAGGTCATCATGTGTACCCTTATCTGGACGATTGGCTAGTGAGGGGATTGTCTCCGGAAAGGGCACCTACAACGTTTTGGCTTTGCAATAAACTTTGAAAAGTCCTCCTTATCGCCATCAAGGACCTTGGTCTTTCTGGGGGCGGAGTTCCAGACGCAGTCAGGACTGGTAAAGCCATCTGTCGAAAGGGTTCTGAAACTACAGCAAAAAGCGTCGGATTGGAAAGTCGACACCAGAGTGTCAGTGCGAAGGTACATGTCCCTACTGCGGACCATGTCGTCCTGCATACCCTTAATCACCAATTGTCGTCTTTTCATGAGGCCGATTCAGGAATTCTTAGCGGATGGATGGGCACAGACTCAAGGGCGTTGGTCGGACAAATTGACCATCAACAGCAAGCTCGTGCATGTGCTTCAATGGTGGAGAATTTCCATAAATCTGACAAAGGGAATGCCCTTGCTGGAACCGGTGTTCCAGATGACAGTGGTGACGGATGCTTCTCTAACTGGATGGGGAGCTCATCTAGATTCCCTACAGGTTCAGGGTCGTTGGTCATCGGAGGAGTCCGGCCTTCATATCAATGTGCTGGAGTTAAGGGCGGTGCGTTGGGCCCTGAAATCCTTTCTTCCACGGATAAAGGGATCAGTTGTACGGATCATGACAGAGAGCACAACAACAATGTTTTATCTAAGAAAGCAGGGAGGAACTCGCTCCAGAACTCTGTCGACCAAAGCCCAGGAGATCTGGCATTGGGCCCTTCAGCAGAAGATATATCTATTGGCGTTCCACTTGCCAGGAGTCAAAAACGTGCAAGCAGACTCTCTCAGCAGGGAGATGAATCGACTACACGAATGGGAACTGAACGACCAACAACTACACCGTGTCTTCGAGAAATGGGGTCGTTCGTCCCTCGATCTCTTTGCGACGAGAGACAACAGGAAATGCCCACAATACGCGAGCAGGTGGCCACAGCAAGGCTCACTAAGGGAAGCGTTCTCTTTCCCGTGGACAGACAAGTTTCTGTATGCTTTTCCCCCGTTTCCGCTCATACGTCGGACCCTGCAATGGATCCACAGGTATCCATGTTAGGTGATACTGGTGGCCCCGTACTGGGCCAGACAAGTGTGGTTCTCCGGTCTACTCCATCTTTCAGCGGCAGAACCAATGAGGTTCCAGAAAATCCCGAACCTTCTGTCTCAAGAGAAAGGGGTTCTTTGGCATCACGACCCAGACAGCCTCAGTCTGACAGCCTGGCTCCTGATTTCTCTGAGTTTGGTACGTTAGAGATTCCAGCGGACTGTCGTTGCATTTTGCAAGCGGCGAGGGCGCCATCCACGAACGCTTCATATTCATACAAATGGAAGAGATTCTGCAAATGGTGCGCAGGTCAACCAGGTTTGGTCCCGCTCAATATCACACCGGAACAGCTTCTACCATACTTGCTACTCCTAGCTCAAAAAGGCTTGTCTGTTTCATCCATAAAAGTGCATCTGGCTGCCATTTCGAGATTTACTCGGAAGAGACATGCAACTCCGTTATTTAGTGACCGGCTGATTAAACATTTCCTTAAAAGATTGTTCCGAACCTTTCCTCCCACGAAAAAGTTTCCTCCAATCAGGAGTCTTAACCTGGTTCTGGCAGCGCTGATGAAGCCCCCTTTTGAGCCGATGTCATTGTCATCAATGAAATTTTTGTCGTGGAAATTGGCTTTTCTGGTGGCTATTACTTCGGCTCGACGACTGTCAGAAATACAAGCTTTAGTGACCGATCCACCGTACTTGAGGTTTTTCAATAATAAAGTCGTGTTTGCTACTAATCCTCATTTCATTCATAAAGTGCCTACCATGTTCCATAAGCACTCTTCTATAGTGCTGCCGACATTTTTTCCAACACCTTCGTCGGTTGCGGAGAAGATTCTCCATACATTGGACGTGAAAAGAGCTTTAAAATTTTACCTCCATCACACTCAAAGTTTCAGAAACACGAGACAACTATTTGTGGCTTATGGCCCTTCGGCTAAAGGTAAACCGATCTCAAAACAAGGACTAGCCCGATGGCTGTCGTTTGCTATTTCCTTTTGTCACTCAAAAGCCGGAAAACCACTGGAAAAGCGTCCAGGGGCCCATTCGACGAGATCCATTTCTTCGTCGACGGCATTGTGGTCTGGAATTCCGCTGGGAGATATCTGTCAGGCGGCTTCCTGGTCGGTACCACACACGTTTACCCAGCAATATTGCCTCGAACAGCAACATGCTGAGGATACACGGATGGGTCATGCAGTCCTACGGCACCTGTTTCAATAAGGTAAGCCCCAATTAAGGCGTCACATCCTTCAGCTAATGTACTTTTAAGTGTGGTGTTTTTACTGTTAACGTACTATAATGTGATGTTTTGCCATGATAAATATGCATCATGGTTATTGTGATATTGGTTTGCATACACACCTCCAACGTTGGGGGATACTGCTATACAATCTATTCTAAGCATGTGAATCCATGAAAGATCCAATGCTGGAGAAGGGAATAGTTTCTTACCTGTAACTCCATTTCTCCAGCATTGGTATCTTTCATGGATTCACATGCGCCCGCCAGTATCCCCTACGCATGCAAACCAGAGATCCCCCATACTACTTTGGGGGCCGAAATCTGAGGGAGCCGCGGGGGCGGGGATATTTATACCTCTACGTCCTAGTGGCGCTGCCATACGCGGCCCAAAACGACGTAGATAGGACACAAAAGTGTCGGAAGTTTTCCTATGGAAAATGTCTATATAACTTACCGAGGATTCCCAGCCTGACGACGGGAAATATTCTAAGCATGTGAATCCATGAAAGATACCAATGCTGGAGAAATGGAGTTACAGGTAAGAAACTATTCCCTTCTTGTAGCATTGACATCAGACCGGAGGGTAAGTGAATTGCAGGCGCTTTCGAGCGGACCTCCTCACACCATCTTTTATAAGGACATTCTTTTCTGCCAAAAATTGTTTCGGATTTTCATCTGTCAAAGATAACTTTGCCTACATTTTATCCTCCCCCTCATACAAGCAAGGAAGAGGAAAGACTTCATAGACTAGATCCCAGGAGAGCTCTTAGTTTTTACATCTCTAGATTTGCAAAGATTTGCCAGTGTGATCAACCTTTCGTGAGATACACTGGACGTAAACTGGGCCTTCCGGTAACAAAACAAACTTTATCCAGATGGATAATCTTAGCCATAACAGAATGTTATAGAGTGGCAGGAAAAGAACCACCTGATGGACTAAGAGCTCATTCGACCAGGGGCATGGCAACTTCTACAGCATTAAAAAGGGGTGTCCCTGTGCAAGATATTTGTACAGCAGCCACATGGTCATCTATGCACACCTTTATAAAACATTATGCATTGGACTCGACTTCTTTTCAAGGAGGTCTGTTTGCAAAATCTGTACTACATTCTGTACATGATTAAAAAAGGATACTGTACTCCCACCTCCGAGACAAAACTGCTTTGGGAGTATATCTAAGATGAGGAATACGTGGGAGGACACAATCCATTCGAAGAACAAGTTACTTACCAACTGTAACGTTCTTTCGATTGATGTTCCTCCCACGTATTCCTCATCGACCCTCCCATCCTAACCCCACAGGACAGTTTACGTGTATTACACTCTAAACTCTTTTAGGGCTTGGGTCAAAAGAGGCATACCTTAAACGAAGTAAGATCCATGGACTATATTATAGGAAAAAACAGAACTGAGGCCAACAGGCGCGCTCGAGGCTCTTATAAGAGGGATGACGTTGCCGCCGAGGGACATCGACGCCGCGACCTCGAGTGGAGCGCCCTCTGCTGGAGAAAGAGAAAAAAAATTCCGAGGCGAAACCTAAAGGTAAGGATATATCTAAGATGAGGAATACGTGGGAGGAACATCCAATCGAAAGAATGTTACAGTTGGTAAGTAACTTGGTCTTCGAAGGGATTGTGTCCTCCGACGTATTCCTCATCTTAGATATCTCCTTCCAGCTCTGCTGGCCTCGGAAATTTTTTTCTCTCTAGAGGGCGCTGCGCGTCGACGTCCTCCGAGTCGATGTCCCTCGACAGCCGCCGTATCGACGTCGACGTCATCCTGCCTATAAAGGCCGCGCGCAGCGTCCGTTGCTCAGTTCGGTTTTTCCGCGCTTACTCAGTGCCTCGGAATACCGTTGCTCAGTTCTTGTCAGATTAATCCTATTTACCTCGAGTCATTCGATCCGTACTCGATGGCTTCCTCGTCGGAACCGACAACTCCTCGATCCGGCTTCAAAAAATGCCGAGATTGAGGGAAAAAGATGTCGCTGACTGACCCTCACAGAGTTTGTCTGTGGTGTTTGGGAGCTGAACACCATTGTTCGGAATGCGAGGACTGTATGTCCATGGCAGCTAAGGCCCTGAAGTAGCGTAGGGGGAAGCTGGAGAAAGGTAAGACTTTTAAAGCTTCTTCTTCGTCGACGAAGTCGAGACACTCGTCTCCTCGTCACCATTCGCTCCCCAGGTCTCGGAGTGGGTCTCATCACTCCTCGAGATCGAAGCACTCGAAGAGGAGACGTCGAAGATCCCCTTCTCCGTCTTCCTCTTCCTCTGTTTCGCCAAAAAGAATCCCTTGCCCCACGAAACATAGTTCCCGGGCTGAATGGGAGGAATTCCGCAAAAATATGATGAGCGTCTTCGAGAAAGCGGCCTCGACCCCCTCGAAGACTGCCGAGAGAGATGCTCTGGTCGAAAGACCCGAAGGTCAAAAACGCCGCGAGTCGCAGTACCCGGCGAAGGAAACCTCTCGAGCGCGTCTCGAACCCTCGAGTAGGACTATGACCTCCAAACCTTCACAATCTTTCCAACAAGATGACCTCACGGATATTCTTGACAAAGGCCCACAGGAGGATCCTGTGGTGCCTTTTCATAAAGCTCTTCATAGGAAGATCATGACAAACTGGGAAACCCCAGATGTCGTACCAGCAGTAAATAAAAAACTGTCTACAAAGTACAGGGTATCTTCTACAGACCCGGAGTTTTTGTCTAAACACCCATCCCCAGAAAGTCTGGTGGTACAGGCAGCATCCTCTACCGATGTCAAGACG
Source organism: Ambystoma mexicanum (assembly GCF_040938575.1). NCBI lineage: Eukaryota > Metazoa > Chordata > Amphibia > Caudata > Ambystomatidae > Ambystoma > Ambystoma mexicanum. The sequence continues at coordinate 1,460,384,858 of NC_090931.1, read as the reverse complement.
GCTTATCCTACCGTCCCACAGGACAGGGACGATAAAAAATATGATGCTATGGCAAAGAAAGTCTTTTCAGCATGTAGCATGGCGTTAACATCTGTTAATGCTACTTGCACCCTTGCTAGGTTCAGCCATACACTTTGGGAGTGTGCTTCTACAGCGGCTGACTGCATCCCGGAGGGAGAAGAAAGGGATGCGTTCCTGAATATTATACAGGACGGTAAAGACGCTATGTGCGAATCCCTCCAGACGGGCATTGATTCGGCTGACAGTATCAGCAGAGCAATGGCGGCAAGTACATCAACCAGGAGATTCGCTTGGTTGAGAAAGTCTGGTTTTGCCCCAGATGTGCAAGCCAGGCTCTTGAACATGCCATTCGATGGCTCTTCTTTGTTCGGGAAAAAGGCGGATGACAGTTTAGAGAAACTGCAAACTTCAAAAGCAGCAGCAAAATCCCTAGGAGCTGCAATCCGTCAGACTCCCTTTCGTCCCACAGGAACCTCTGCGAGGGGCAAGTCCTTTCGCTTCTACTCCGCATTCGGAAGAGGTAGAGGACGACCGGCTCAAAGGGGACAAAGAAGAACTACCCGAGGTGGACGGGGTAGATATTCAAAAGCCGCAGCAACAGCAGGTGCCTCTTTACCATCGGCATCTGCATCAGCCGCCCCAAAACCACTCTGAGGACTTCCCTCACAGGACACCTGTAGGAGGCAGGTTGACTCAACATCTGGCGGTATGGCAGGCTATCACGTCAGATGCTTGGGCATTGGAAACAGTTGCCCAAGGTTACTGCCTGCCTTTCCTACGTATACCTCAGAGTCATCCACCGGGGATCAGCTCTCAGAAAGCTCCAGATCCGCTCCTCTTGCAGGAAATTTTGGACCTGCTAGAGAAAGGTGCCATAGAACCGGTACCTGTAGCGGAGAGGAACAAGGGCTGGTACTCCCCTTACTTTCTCATTCCAAAGAAAGACGGAGGACTGAGACCCATCTTGGACTTGCGAGAATTGAACAAATTCCTCAGAAAAGACAAATTCAAGATGGTCACTCTTTCTCAGATCCTCCAGGCCCTTCAGTTCCAGGACTGGTTGGTATCTCTGGACCTTCAGAACGCTTATTTCCATGTGCCTATCCATCTCAAACACAGGAAATACCTGAGGTTCGCAATTGGCAACTCTCACTATCAATTTCGAGTGCTGCCATTTGGGCTGACCTCCGCCCCGAGGGTCTTCACCAAGTTAATGTCGGTAGTGGCTGCAAGTCTAAGGAGGGAAGGGATTCACGTCTACCCCTACCTGGACGATTGGTTGATCAGGGCTGTTTCTTCGGAACAAGCTCAGATCCAGCTAAATCACGTGTGCCACTTCCTTCACAGACTGGGCTTCTCCCTCAATTTAAAGAAGTCACAAATGATAACATCGCAGGGACTCCAGTTCATAGGAGCGATCCTGGACACTTCCCTGGGAAAAGCCTCGCCACCAGAGGTGAGGGCTCAAGATATTCTACAGATGGTTACCAAGTTCCAACATGCCCAACGTCTCCCAGCCTTCGACTTTTTGAGGTTGCTAGGCCTCATGGCATCCTGCATTTTCCTAGTGCCAGAGGCTCGCCTGAGAATGAGATCCCTCCAGTGGGCACTGAGGACTCAGTGGTCACAATTCTCAGGGAGAATGACAGATCTTCTTCAGGTTCCCGGCAGGGTGGCTCGAGACCTTAAGTGGTGGGCCTGTCAGGAGAACATTCTGAAAGGAGAACAGTTTTGGCAACCCTGGCCGGAGATAACAGTAGTCACGGATGCCTCATTCACGGGGTGGGGAGCCCACGCCAACGACTTGAACATCAGCAGTCGTTGGTCTCCATCGGAGTCCAGACTACATATCAACCTGTTAGAGCTGAGAGCCATCATACTTGCGCTGAAGGCGTTCCTGCCAGCTGTACAAGGGAAGAACGTCCTGATAATGACGGACAACACGGTGGCCATGCATTACCTCAACAAAAGAGGAGGTGTAGGATCACTACCCCTGTGCAGAGAGGCGATGCAGCTCTGGTTTTGGGCAATCCAAGAAGGAATCTCTCTATCAGCAGTTCACCTAGCCGGAGAGAAGAACTTGACAGTGGACGCTCTGAGCAGGCAGAACACAGTCTCCCACGAGTGGGAGCTAGCTCAGGAAGTCCTTCAAGAGATCTTCGCCCTTTGGGGAACCCCTCAGGTAGATCTGTTCGCCACCAGCCTAAACAGGAAATGCGACATGTTCTGCTCAAGGGAATTTCCCCCGAGAGGAGCTCTGGGAGACGCGTTCATAGTGGACTGGGAGTTTCCGCTTCTGTACGCGTTCCCACCGGTCCCTGTCATTCCTCAAATGATCAGGAGGTTGAGAAGATTCCGGCGAACCATGATCCTAATTGCCCCGGATTGGGCCAGGAGAACGTGGTACCCGGACCTTCTAGACTTGTCCATCTGCCCTCCAATTCGACTTCCACTCAGAGAGAACCTACTCTCACAGAAGGGAGGTCAGGTTCTCCATCCAGACATCAAAACCCTCAACCTTCACGCTTGGCTTCTGAAAGGCTGAGGTACAAGGATTGGGACCTCCCTGATGATGTTATGGAGGTGTTGCTTTCGGCAAGGAGGCCAGCAACAAAGTCTTTATACCGCTGCCGTTGGAACAGATTTTGCAGCTGGTGTAGAGAACAGAATATCGACCCTTTTTCATGTGGTACACCAATGGTTTTGTCCTTCCTACTATATTTGGCAAATTCAGGCCTTCAAGTTGGCACCATTAAGGGCTATCTCGCAGCGCTATCCATCTTTAAGCGTACTGCGGAAGAACCATCCTATTTCAAATTACCCTTGGTAATACAGTTTCTAAAGGGGTTAACCAATGTTTATCCCCCAAGACCATTCCAAGTTCCCCTATGGGATTTAAACTTAGTACTAACTTTCCTGATGGGCACACCTTTCGAACCTCTCCATTCTTGTTCGTTAAGATTCCTTACCCTTAAAACTGTTTTATTAATAGCACTTACATCTGCTAGAAGGGTGAGCGAATTACAAGCTCTTTCTTGTAAACCCCCTCACACAATATTTCACAAAGACAAAGTTGTCCTGCAAGTGAAGCCTAATTTCCTCCCAAAGGTGGTTTCTGAATTCCATATCACTCAGAAGATTACCCTACCATCTTTCTATCCTCCTCCTCACCCGGGGAAAGAGGAAGAGAGGTTACACAGGCTAGCTAGACCCTAGGAGGGCTTTAAGTTTTTACATCAGTAGACTAGCCAGGATAAGACAGGCAGACCAGCTGTTTGTAGGTTACGCAGGTCACAAGCTGGGGTTACCAATAACTAAGCAGACCATTTCCAGATGGATCATTCTAGCCATTCTGGAATGTTATAAACTGGCAGGGAAAGAGCCCCCTCAAAACCTTAGGGCTCATTCGACCAGAGGTATTGCAGCTTCATCGGCCCTCAAAAGAGGCGTGCCGGTTAAAGACATCTGTGCGGCCGCTACATGGTCGTCTGTCCATACCTTTACACGTTTTTACAATTTGGATTCCTCCTCCGGTCAAGAGACTAGGTTTGGAAGGGCTGTACTGCATTCTATTCATCAATAGAAGACAGCGTGAAGTCAGTACTCCCTCCTCCGATAATAGAATACTGCTATGGGAGCCTATCTAAGATGAGGAATACGTCGGAGGACACAATCCCTTCAAAGAACAAGTTACTTCTTACCTTGTAACGTTCTTTTGACGGGATGTTCCTCCGACGTATTCCTCATCGACCCTCCCATCCATCCCCGCAGTTCTACTTCCCTTGTTGTTGCAGCTTACGCTTCTTCAGGGTGATTAGTTTAGTCCAGAAAGTATTATTGTGGGCTACAAAATGGAACTGAGCAACGGACGCTGCGCGCAACCTTTATAGGCAGGATGACGTCGATACGGCGGCTGTCGAGGGACATCGACTCGGAGGACGTCGACGCGCAGCGCCCTCTAGAGAGAAAATTTTTTCCGAGGCCAGCAGAGCTGGAAGGAGATATCTAAGATAAGGAATACGTCGGAGGAACATCCCGTCGAAAGAACGTTACAAGGTAAGAAGTAACTTGTTCATCTGCCCTAACTTAGAATCAGTCTAACCCAGACAATGGGCCTCATTACGAGAATTGCGGAATGGGTTAATGGGCTCCGCTAATGGTGGCGGGCCCGTTAACACCATTCCGCAATATTACGAGTAAACCCAGGCGTCCTTACCTCGTCCCGCGAGGGGACCAGGGAGCTAACAACGGGCCGGTCGTAATCGGCCCTTGTTAGCTCCCGCTCCCATTCCCATTGAGCCCTATTGGGGCTCAAATGGGAATGGGGAAGGTCCAGGCCCGGCTTCCCTGAGGGAGAAATTACCGGGCCCTCCGAACACGCAATGACCCGTTAATTCCCCATTCAGGGTACCCAGACCCGGTTTTGGAGGCAGCCATGCCCTTAGTAAGGGCATGGCTACCGCCAAACCCGTAATGAGGCCCAATATTTCTTAATTCTTACAACCATTCTGCATTTGTTTCTGTAAAATCCATACGACATAAAATACAACATGAAACCTTAAAACCGTATGAAAGTAGCACTACATGTTTCAGTGGAAGCCTCCGAAGTCTGGAAATGCTAAACTAGAGTAAGAGCAATGATTCATTTATTAGTGTCTCCAAATGCATAATACGTAAGCGTCCATTCAAGCACATAGGCATTCAGACACCTAGCACTCTGTGTTGCTCTGGAAGCTGTGACTCAGAGTTACGCCTTGCTCCCTGTAGTAGATTTGGGAGACAGGGGTTGAGGCTGCTCTCTATCAATTAACGTCTCTTAAATTGGACGACCCCGATCAATTGGCCGTAGTACTCGAAGGGCTCACCGCTATCTTTAAAAAAAAATGTATCTTCATGTATTTTTATGGGTTAATCACACAGCAGGTCATAACATCATTCATACCCGTTATCGTACCGTACCTACAGTATGTGCATGTAGTCGGCGTGCTTGCTTCTGTGTTGGTGTCAGGATTTGGTGTGAGCGGGCCTGAACCCAGTGAAGGAGAGGGGATACTGCATTTTCTTTTTAAAACTGTTTTCTATTGAATTTTGAAACATGTGAAAGAAATAAAAAAACATAACAGGCATCACAATGATCTCATCAACAAATTACCTCCCCCTTCTTCCCCCTCACTCTCCCAGTAATCAAGCTTACCACAGAGGATGAAATGAAAGAATAACTGGACGACATAGAACTTTTACGGATTCAGCAGGGAGAAGAGGCAGCCGACTTCTCCGACATGTCATTTCTTAACAAATAAGTACACCACATATGGGCCCCAAATGTCCCTTGGCCCTAAGTAGGGTGCACACAGGTTCCATAGGGTTTTTCTGTTTCATAAAAGTGTAGAATGTCTGACCTCCATTGACCAACCAACAGAGAGTGGCATCTGCCCCACAACGTGGCCACTATCCACCCAGCAAGTAGCCTCAACAACCCCAACAACTTCCTGGTGTGTTTAGGCAGAACAAATGAATAGCCCAGCAGAGCCACAGTTGGAGAAGGGGGTATCCGTTCCCCCGCCAGGTCTGTAAGCAGATCAAGCACTCTCTCAAAATATTCCAATCTGTGAGCAGTCCCAAGCCAGATGTATAAAAGAGGCATGGGTCGTGCTGCATCGGCAGCACGAATCGGGAGCCTCGGGAAGAGTCTATGTATGACCTTCGGAGTAAGATAGAACTGGTTTAAAAATGTAAAGTGAATTAACTTATAATTGCTATTGATAGACACCTTATGTGTTTGCATGCAGCAATACTTCCAGGTCTTGTCTGTTAGGGGGCTCCCAAAGCATCCTCCCATTTAGCCATGGAGTCCTCAGCCCACCCGACAGTCTTGTCCTGTTTTTAATAGTATACAGTGAGTATGGTAGTATGCCATTTTCTTTCAGTATTTCTAAGCCACTTCCTTCTCATTTGCAATTTTGATGCTAACCACTGATTGTTACTTGTAGGTTGCAGATTTAGGTGGTAATTATGAGTTTGGCAGTAGTGATAATTCCGATGGCATTGGCCAAACACGAGCCCAATAGATTTACCATTCGCCAAATTCAGGGTTGTGTGAAATACAGCTGATGACATTCCATAAGAATACCGGCAGTGGTATTCCGGGCACACTTTCAGCTGGAGGTAAACATTTCAAAGAGGACCCAGCATTTGTTTGAAAACTTTGTTTTACTGTACAGAAGGGAAGCAGAGGGAATTTCCTTTAATGCAGTACAAAATACTTTTACTACACACCATGACAGGGGGTGAAAAGGTTGCCATCTCTGATGTCCCCTCTCATCACCATACCCATCTAATGCATAAAAGAGTCAGTATTGACCCTTTTCTGCATACGAAAATGTACATTAGTGCTTTGAGCCAACGCTGAACATTATCACTTTCCATCTGCACATTGAAGGGGGCAATGGGAAGGAAATAAATGTTTTAAAAATACTATTTAATGTTACCATTGGCACAGGTGGTATTTCTGGAATGCCTCTTGAGAAATGCCACCTTCGCCAGTGCAAAACTCTGAATTGGTTGGATTTTGTGAAATACCACCAGTGGAGGTGATAAATGTTGGCAGCGCTATTTCAGACGAAAAATATGCCCAACTCATTATGATCACCTTATAGTCTTTTGAGGAGTTACTGCACAGAGCACACTGGATAGAGTAGAATTGTACAACTCTACACTATGTCATTCGTTAACCTTTGCTTGACTTTAAATGTTTTTGGTATTCCTGCTTACTGGAGTTGGGCTTCGAGCGGTGCCACTGGGCAAATGAAAGAAAACTGATGTATTTTCTGGTCAATTCAGAGGCAGGCAGTTGATCTTGGATGGTGACACATTGCGAGACAGCACCCAATTAAGAGGGCAATGCTTGCACCGTAGGGGCAGTCACAGATTGCATGTAGCCCAGATATTTTGACAGCTGATCAGAGGTCATATAGTTTTGTACAAATTACTGTCTTCTGATCCCAGTTTGTATTCACCCATCAATAACATCTTATTGGAGTCCTGCATCAACAGATGTGAACAGTCCAGGAAATCAGTAGTAAACTTGATTATTCATTTATTACAGGGCCTGCGGTAGCGACCCTGTAGTTATGATTAAGTTGCTCAACCCATAGTAAGAGCACTTTTTGGGCGGCTTATAATTTCGCCCACCCTGGACTAATCCTCAACTTTGCAAAAGAAGTACATAGCCCCCTCAGAACGAGTCCGCAAAGTTTGGTGCAGTTTCATCCAGGGGGTGCAACATTTGTGGAAATCCTCATAAACGCAATGAAAACACATTTTTGCTCACACCTACAACCCAAACCGCTGGACGGATTTTCACCAAATTTGTGGCGCTAGTGGCCACATGGTCCCAAACTGTGCTTTTGTGAATTTGTTGTAAATCCGTCCAGTAGTTTATTTTAAAGTTAAATAAATTAGGGATATCTGGGTCCAGACCGCAGACTCACTTCCCGATTCATACTCGCCGGCTGATTGGATGGTGAAATGTGTGAGGTGCATCATATTTTTCAAAATGGTCGCCATGTTGGATCCATGGTCAGCGGCCGGTGTCCATGCATAGCGCAGTGGGGAAAAAATACTGGAATACACATTTGGGGTTATGTGGTGGTAGAAAGATGGGCTGGAAAGGGTAAGGGGGTGGAATAAAGATTATATGGAGCTGTGTTTCTAGGTGAAAAGAGGGTGTGTGCATACTGCGGTAGTCTTACTGACACTGCGGTAGTCCGCGGAAAGCGCTGTGAACGAACACTTTGGAAAACACATTTCGGGTTATTTGATGGCTGAAAGCGGATGTGGAAAGGATGGGGGAGTGGGACAAAGATGATGTGGTGCGGTTTTTCTACGTAAAAAAAGGGTTTGTAGATGCTGCAGAGTTTGCAGGCATTTTTGGTGTCCACGGACAGGATTTCAATTGCAAGGGGGTCAGAGTGAGTTTTGTTATCTGTAGGTGTATTGTACATTGTTGTTATGTGGTTTAAATCTATTGTGGTGGTTGTGGCCAGTGGCTTACAGCCATGCCCCCAAGTATCTGCCCACTAGCCACACCCACAACAATAGCAATGTGTGTTTAGTATTTATAGGTAATGTAGTTGGAGTATACAGTATTTGTAATATGGTGGAAATATTTAATCAAAGTGTATATGGTATTTATGATTGTAGTCAGTGATCAAAGTGTACGAAAAGAAGTAGTTGAACTATGGTCCCGGCTGGCTTGCACATACTCCCCACAATCCCCAACACCACGCCCCCTCCCACACACAATACAAACCCCAAAACACATGCACCTGCTGCTTAAGGGAACGTTCTGTGTAAGTTTCAACTTCTTCCTACACTTTCATTTGAAAACAAAACCATTCCGGAACAGTTTCTTTTTCAATTAAAAGTATAGACACAGTAAAACTTAATTAAAAAAAGTTAGAGGAGCACCTCTCCCAACAACTCCTGCTCACTTCGAGCACTGATTGTAGTACAATAGTGGACAGTGCTTCTTGATGTCTTTTCCACCTTTCACATGGTCAACAATTGTATCCTCACTAAACGGTTACATGATACCATTAGCTGCATGGAGCGGGCGCTGGACTGGCTCATTTTGTTTTCCACACTAACTGCCCTTGCCAGCTGCAACTGGGCTGTTTGTACTCCACCACCTCATGGTGAACCGGCAGAGTACCCAAGGGTTTTATCCTATCATTGTGGATCTTTCATATCTATTTTGTCCCTCTGGCTCATCTGATGTCCGTCTTCTTTTCTCATGTCCAGTGTTATGTTAATAACAGATAGGTTTCCTTAAACTTCCCTGAACTAGTTTGTTGTCCTCGTTTTTAATCTCTAATTGTCTGACCGCCACTGAGGCATGGTGTGCATCTAACACTCTGTGTCTCAATGCCAGTAAGATGAAGATATTTCTTACTGTGACACCTGTGCCCTGTTTTTCTTCTACACTCTGGCCGCTGTCATTGGGCCCTCTACTCTCACCATCCTGGAAGGCCAAACAACTCAGGGTTATCTTTAAGTCCTCTCTCTCTCCTTTACTCCTTACATTTTGGAGCTTGTAATGAAAGCCCATGCTTTCAGCTTGACCTCTGTACAGGCATAGTACAGTTCCTCACCTTCACCCAGCAGATCAACGTCTGTAGAGTCCTGGTCCTTTGTAGATTGGACTACTGTAACAGGCTCGTCCTTAACGTCCACTTTGTTGACAATGCCCACTTCAGCTAAACTAGAATAGGGCTGCAAGACGTGTCCTTGGCCTCAAGCCCAGGGATCGTATCACTGAAGCCCTAAAATGTGAATATTGGCTCCTGCTAATTGCAAGGACTACAGTGTGTCCAGCTTTGTTTGCCTAAATACTGCCCTGCTAGAGCCATTCGCTGTTGTAACTCCAATACTCGGCTTGTGAAATGCTTTTTGAAACAGAGAGTGGGAGGCATGTCTTTGTCTTCGGCCGGTGCTTGTGTTTCGACCAGCCTTCCTGCTCCTCTTATACTTGAGCTGGACTTCCTTAAGTTCCGGCAACTTGTGAAAACTCTACTTTTGTGTTCCTGTTTTACTTACTCCTTCCCTGCTAGCTCATACCACTGCCACTGAGACTGGTGGCCTGGTCCCTCATGAACCTCACAGGTTCTAGGTCCTATATCTAGTCAACACCAGTTAGCCCCGCCCTCCCTGCAGCACTGCCTCTGCAGGTCTACCATCTGGCGGATGTGTACCACACGGAAATATACCAAAATGTCGCCTCCAGAATTCCGACTGCTGGAAATTCAGACTTATTTTTCTTTTTTTTCAACCCCCCTTACAACACTTGAAAAGTTGTGTCTGTTGTGTCACAATACCGTCGATAAGGGAGCCTTAATTAACTTCGTTAATTAATTAGACCAAGACGCCATGCGGGCCCACCATCCCCAACCCCCCGAGTGCACTCAATTCCGTATAGGCCCTTGTAGGCCCCTACAACCACTGTTACCGTTTTTCTATTCCAGGGCTTCTGCATATTTTGTTGTCCCTGCATTTACAAAGGTTCACTGCCCTTTGTACCAGCCACTATCCATCCCTTCTAATGTCAGTATCCAGTTCCGGATAACCCTCACTCTAATCATAGCCCCTAACTCCTCCCTCAAACCCCTTATCTCTCCCCCTCCCATTGGGCAATAAGTGGGACCCATTCCCCTTGAAACTAGCTAAGGCGGTTGTTAACTGTGGCAATATGTTTTTCCATAATCATTATGTCTCTGAGTTTTAGCGCCCAGTCCATTTTCTTCGGGGGGGACCCTCTCTTCCATGTCTGGGCTATGGCAATTCTGGCAGCTCTCAACATTGCTTCTATTAGTCTAGGTAGCCTGCATCCAGATATATCAGCTGTCTGGAGGCCCAAGAGCACCTGAAGGGGGTCTAATTCCAGTTTTCCCCAGTCAATCTCTTGATCCAGGTCAAGACCTCTCTCCAGAACATTTGTACCTTTGGACATCCCCACATATGGATAAAGGATCCCACCTGACCGCAAGTTCTAGGGCATGTGGGGGACGTTCCCAGGAACATTTGTGAAAGTCGAAGGGGGTCTCTATACCAACCTTGCAGGATTTTGAAATTGTGTTCCATTATGGCGGTAAACAGGTTCCAGTGAAAGCATATTTTATATATCCGCTCCCAATCTTCCCCTGGAATTTCCTTCCCCACCACCTCTTCCCAGATGTTCGTGAAGGTTTGCCTTCCCTGGAGGTCTGCTACGATGAGCGCTTTCTAAAATCTTGACACTATCCTACTCGTTGCTAGGTTGATTGCTGTCTCAAAGGGGGTAAGGTTCCTACATAACCGGTTGTCCCAGCTGGAAGCCTTAAGTATACCCTTCAGCCTTAAGTAATCAAATACCGGAAGATTTGCCTGGGGCATTTCTGTCTTCAGTTTGCCTCGGGTTTTAAAATTGCCAAAAGAGAATAGTTGCTCTGCACGTTCTTGTCCACTGTCCAACCATTGCTGGGAATGCTTAAAGTTCTGTTTGTCCAGACCTATCTGTGGGCCCCAGACCGAGTTCAGGGGAGAAGGCCATGAGGACAAAGGAGCCGTAGCCTTTCCTCTCTGCCAGATCACCCACAGCACCTCCAGGGTTGGATGCGTTTTAAGATTAAGAGGAATATCTTTATACAGGGCCCACAGGTAATCCTCACCTTCCTGGGATGGGCTTCCAGGTCTTCTAAGAATGTCCACAAATTCCTCTGATCCTCCCTCATGAGTTCAAACATGACCCTCAACTGGGAAGCCAGTAATAAATCTGAAAATCTGGAAGACCAAATCCCCTGTGGTCCTCTCGGGAGAGTCAGGGACGACCTCTTCAGTCTCGCTTTCTTGTTACCCTAAATTAATCTACGCACCATTGTGTTTAGTTCACCAAAAAATCCCTCTGAAAGGCATACTGAAAGAGAATCAAACAAGTAAAGGAGACAGGGTAGTATATTAATTTTCACTGCAGTCATCTGGCCGTACCATGACAGTACAGTCGGCTCCCACCTTTTCAGGTCAGATCTTATTTTTTCCAACATAGAGGTAAAGTTTGCTTTCCCCAAACCTGAAATGTCTCTCATAATGGTAACCCCTAAGTATTTTATATCTTTCTTTTCCCTTTCATGCCACTTATCTGCTCTTCGAGATCAAGGCAGGACTTTCCCCTCCTCATCTGCATCACCCTAGACTTAACCGTGTTCATTTTAAGGGGCGAAAAAACGCCAAAGTGGGAGATCTGTGAGATCAACTCCGTGGGGGAGGTTCTGCGGGACAGACAGGTAAGCTAATATGTCGTCTGCGAATAGTGAACGTTTAAATTCCACCCCCCCACAGGTGATCCTCTGTATCCCCGGATTAGATCTGATTGCGATGGCTAGGGTCTCAATGGCCATGGCGTACAACAATGGGGAGAGGGGACAACCCTGGCATGTGCCCCTGGATAAACAGAAGTTTTCCCCGAAGCTACGTTTTTCAAGAACTTCCATCATGTACTGCCATTCCACTTGATTGAAGGCCTTTGCCGATTCAATGTTAACCAAGGTTTCATCTTCTTCACCCTTTGAATCAAATTGATAGTTTTCCGGATGTTGTCAGTGCCCTGTCTACCCTTTATAAAGCCAACTTGGTCCATGTGAATTAGTGTAGGCAGCACCCCTTCTAATCTGTTTCCCAATAATTTTGCAAGACATTTTACATCAACGTTCAATAGGGAGATTGGCCTATTAGAGGCACACTGAGCCGGATCCCTGCCCTCATTTGGCAGGACAACGATGATTGCCACATCATTGTTTCCAGAAGGGCTCCTCCCGTAAGTACTGCATTAAATATCCTTGTCAGATACGGAGCTAGGGTTAATCTTTATTGTTTGTAGCACCGGACCGAGAAGCTGTCATCCCTCATTGTAGTGCCCCCTTTCATTCCTTTAATTGTAGTCTCCACCTACTTAACTCCCACTGGTTCCCCCAGGGAGACAGCCATCTCATTGGATAGGCTCGGGATAGATAAACTGTTAAGAAACTCGCAATAAGGGAGCCACCCCCCCTATACTCTGAAGAGTAAAGGTGTTCAAAGAAGGCCCTAAATTGTTCCCCAATACTCTCTGGCCCTCATTACGACCCTGGCGGATTTTTTCCGCCATCTACGGACTTTCCGGCCATGGCGTAAAGTCCGTTTACGCCATGGCGGATGGTGGACTTACCGCCCCATTCCGAGGTCGGCGGGGCGGTAAGTCCCCATTGACCCATTTACCCTTCCCCATTCCCATTTCGGCCCCATAGGGTATAATGGGAGTGGGGAAGGAGTTAATTACGCCACCGTAAATTACGGTGGCGTAATTAACACCAAGGTCCCATAGCGCCATGGATTTTTACGCCCGCAAAAAGCGGGCGGAAAAATGACCATGGCGCTATGGGAACTCGTAGTTGGCGGTAAGGGGTCGGCGCAGCTAACGCTGGCGCAAACCCCTTACTGCCAGGGTCGTAATGAGGGCCTCTGTGTTATATACCGTGAAATTCGCTGGCACCTGAATTTCAGTCAACATATTTCTTTTACTTTGCTCTCTTAGTTTCCATGCCAGTATCTTATCGTCTTTGTCCCCCTACTCATAGTATTTCTGTTTAAGAAATAAAAGTTTCCTCTCAGTGTCCTGAGCCAGTAGTGTTTTCAATTGGGTTTCATAACTTTGTAGTTTGCTCCCCTCCCCATGGTGCAAGGGGGACCTCCCCCAGAAAACCAGCCTAATTCTTGCTATTTTTTCCTGCTATTTTCCTGCTATTGTTTCACGTAATTCCACCTCTCGCCTTAATCTCTCCCTTTTCTTACAGGAGCCTATTTTAATTAGTATTCCCCCGAATAGTGGGTTTAAACCCCTCACAGAGGACCTGGTCTCCCACATCCCCTGTGTCATTAAATTCAAAGTAGGCTTTTACTTCCATGAGTAAATCGCGTTCCATTTCTTTGTCCTTCAGGAGGGCGTCATTACACATCCATCTTCCCCTTTGCAACCCTGCCGGCCAGTGCCCCAATTCTATCTTCACCGAATCGTGGTCCGACCATGGGACAGAGTCTACCCGGCAACTGGAGGTCTGACCCCTAAGAGCATCATCAATTAGGATTAAATGTATTCTTGAGTACGAGTTGTAAACATGGGAGTAGTATGTAAAGGGTCTGTGCCCCCCCTCTGAATCCACTCAAAATTCCGATATCCCACGGTCCTTGTTGATCTCATGAAATTTCTCCACAACCTTTGAGGAAATTCAGTGCCCTTCCAACCCCCCTACTCTGAGTCGGTCTTTACTCAGGTCAAGAACCATATTAAAGTCTCCTCCCACTATTAGGGGGCCGTTGGAAAAGGGCATCAACTTGTCTCTGACCACCCCCCAGAACGGCAGTTCTCCCTTGTTGGGGAGATACACCGAACCCACTGTCAACATCATCCCCACCAATTTGCCCTTAATGAACATAAACCACTCCTCCTTGTCTGCCAGATGGGCCTCAACTTTGAAGTTCAGTTGACTGGACAAGAGGATCGCCACCCCTCTTTTTTTGGATTTCGCAGATTACCTATATGTGTCTCCCACCAACTGTCCCGGAAGGCAGGCTCCTCCCTGATACCCAGTGTATCTCCTGTACCAGCATTATATCTAATTGTGCCCTCTTGAATTCCCTCAGCAGGAGAGATCGCTTTGTCTGTGAGTTTGCTCCCCCAATATTCAGGGAACCAATCATAATATCAATCCCCTTACTCATATCCGCAATAGTTCCAACTCCTAGGCCCACACCTTCCCGCAGTGTTACTCCTACCTCGGTCAAGGGAACCCTTTATCGACATGATACACCTATATTGACCACAACACAACACTTGTATCCCTTGGAAACAACATTTCAAACTAATTAACTTTGCAACTTTTGTCAAACCTCCCCCTCCCAACCCCCCCTGAAGCGTCCTGTTAAGTCCGATCACCACAGTGACCTCTAACCAGACCACCAGTTATATTCCCAGCACTTGTAGCCTTTCAACAATGTACCCCAATTCCTGAACCCCCATACCATTTTTCCAGATTACCCCCCCCCCCCTCTTTTACAGCTCCCCCCACCTCTCTACAAACTTCAAAGCCCAGACTAAGGTCCACTCACTGGAATGGTTCTCAACCGTTACCCTACCCAACGTGGGAGGGGTCATATTGATGAATCATCTCTCCATCTGATTGCAAGGGACGTAGTCCCTTTGGAACCTCAACCTAGATTGAACCATCTGGGAATCTCCCTTGATAGCTTTTATTTTTAATTTTTCTGTTATTGGCATTTCAAATTTTACAGTAAAACGTTTCCCATCTCCTGTGCCCTCCACCCAGCTGGTTACCAACCCCGTACCCCCTAAGTCCCTTGCATGGTATAGATTACAGTGTACAAAAAGTTGATGAATGCCAAGAACGCGAAAATGCTGAGAACAGTATCGAACATTAAAGTCAGATAGTAAGAAACCAAGGACCTCAGCCCAGTCTTTTGAGAATTTTGCTTGATCTCCTTGCATCGTGTAAGAAATACATTCAAGTGCAACGAAGTTCAAAATTCTGGACAGCCATTCTTTCCATAGCCCCTCCCATTCTCTTTCCGAAATGTGTTCACCCAGTGTTAATTGCAACGTGTTTTGTAGTGAGCAGGGGTTCTGGGAGTGGGGGAATCTTGTTTATTATTTTATATAAGTTTGATAGTAAAGCCTTATTCCCCGGATTAGTAGTGACACATTTTCCTAAGTAGGTCAACTCCCTGGTTGCCGCCTGTTTAATTGGGGGTGCCAGGATCCAGTGCCGGACCTGAAAGTACTTAAAGCGTTCTGATTCATTCAGTCCCAGTTCTAGTTTACATTGAGTAAAAGGCTTATGGTCCCTGCCAGAGAACATGTTGCAGAGTTTTGTACAGCCTGCTTGTTTCCATTTAAGAAATGCCAGAGGGTCGAGGCCCAGTGGAAAGCTGGGATTAAGAAACAGCGGCATAAAAGGTGAGGGAAATGTCGTAAATCTATATTGTTTAGCCGCTGTATCCCACATCTCCTCCACTAGGCACATAATCCTATCATTATGAATATTAGGGGGGCGATCCATTTTAGAAAGCCATAAAATGTCACCTAATTTCGATCCGCCCAATGCACATTCCATCAGCACCCAACATTTCTCTACATCTACACCCCACCAGTCCTTTACTATTCGGAGTTGTGCTGCTTTATATCATTTTTGGAAATTAGGAAGACCCATATCCTTTTATTAATGGGAGTGGTTAAAACCTCATAAACTACCTTTGGGGTTTTATTGCTCAATACATAAGCCATAACATTTTACATAGCTTTTGAAAGAATGGTGCCAGAACTCGGATAGGGAGTGCTTGGAAAAAATACAGTGCTTTAGGAAGAATAGTCATTTGATATGATATGATATTTTATGTGTATAGCGCCTATACACAATGTGTTTCAAAGTGCTTGAAGGCGGGGAAGGGAGCAAGGGAAAATACAATGACATTCTTCAAGGCCTTGAGACATTAAGAATGGGCAAATAAGAATATCGTATTAGGCCTAACGACGTTTCAGATAGTGGAAGAGCATTGAATACGAAAAAGGAGCAGGGGTTTGGGGAAAGGGAGGAGCAAGCTATAGACTATTGTATTAGGTCTGACGACATTTCTGGTAGTGCAAGAGCAATGATCACAAAATGAGGGGAACAAGTGGGGGGAAACAAGCTATAGACTATCGTACTAGGCTTGACGACATTACTGGTAGTGCAAGAGCAATGATCACAAATTGAGGGGACCAAGGGGTGGGGGAGGAAGGAACAAGCTATAGACTATCGTACAAGGCCTGGTGACATTTCTGGTAGTGCAAGAGCATTGACAAAGGGGGGTAGGGGAGTAGAGCAGAATGTAGGCAGGGAAAGGGATAGCCTGAGAATCAGACGAGTAAGAGGAGAAGAGGTAAGGGCGACATGATTCACATGACAAGGAGCAAATAAGAGGAAAGAAGAAACGGGTGGGGTATGGTGGGGAGAGGGGGCTAGGGGAGAGACAGGGCAGCTAGTGGAGGCACAGAAGGCATACCCAATGAAATGAGGCATTGGGCAGATTTAGGCATGCCGCAGCAGGGCACATACAAACAGATAAGAACTGAAGCATGGGCAGGTGGAACATGAGCTGCTGGGCACATCTAGATTCAAATTAAGCCATGAGCAGGTAGAACATGCAGAAACTGGACACAGCCAGATAGTTGGAGTCCGGTAGGGAGGGAAAAGAGAAGGTACAGTGTCAGGTAAAGGGAGAGGAGTTTAGGGAAAGTAAGAAGCGTGAAGCTGACCTTCAGCCAGGTTGACTGGTGATCCGAGAAGTTAGAATGTCCAGGGAACTTGAGGTGAATGCAGTCAATGTGCAATTGAGAAAGGTGTACGATGAGTGTCCTCAGACCCGGCCCAACAAGGAACAGGGAACAGACAGGGGCCTTACAACGCGGGCCTTGGAGGCAGACCGGAATTCGCCTGCCGGCTCACCTGATTGGTCTAGAAGAAGAATGGATTGGACCAATCCCAGGCGAGCAGGCGAGGGGCAGGCGAACCGGCACTGCGGAGACAAAGGCTACGGCCATGTTGGAAGGCCTGCTAAGGGTGGATGAATAATGGTACCATGCGCACACTGCACCGAAAACAAGCGTCGCAGTAGAACGTAGATGTAGTGAACATAACCACTTCCTCAATTCTTGTGAAGATCATGGAAAAAATGCAAATTACGTTGAGCGCACTGTGCGCATTAGGTGCTAGCCCACAATTAGCCAAGAGGGCTTACCTTTAATCTGGTTACAGGGGGGGGTGTCCAAGGCCTCCAGGCCCTGGAATTGAGACCATCCGGAATTGTTAGAACATAGAAGTGATGGAGGGAAAGGCAGGCCCTCTGGCTACTCCTTTCCACTTGAAAAGAGGACTGGTTGTTCTCGACCTGCTGTATCCTCTCATCCATTTCATCTACACGCTGATTCAATTTGTCTAGTTGACCTCCAATGTCTGCTCTCATTCCCCTAATTTCTTCCATCAGGGCAGCAAGAGAAGCCTGACAGCTCATTCCTTCTTCCATGCCCCTGCCCCTGCCCTGCGTCACCGAGGGCGGGGGGACGTGCTGGGCGTAATGGAACTACTGCAAGGTGGCTTTCAATTCCATATATGAAGGTACGCCTGCTAATAACCTCCACCCCAAGGCCCAGAGATGGGGGATCAAGGGACTGGAGTGTAGTGATCACATATCGTGGGAGGAGGTCAGATCAGGGTCTCCTCTCATAGCCTTTCAGGCAAGAACTGTGGGTGGGCAAGCACTTCCCCCACCTTAGCAGGACACAAGAGCATCAAAGTCCTGGTACGGGGAGAGGAATTATTGCTTTATAATGAAGGCCTCCCGAATGCTCTGTGGGAGGGCATTCCTTTCTTTATTTCAATCCGGCACTCACAATCACATGAAGTGCCTGCAGCTGCTGCTGCTCTTGCCGTGTATTGAGGGGTTTATGGTGATATTTTCGAATGCCATAGTTTCGAATGGCAAAGTTTCGAATTAAAAAGCGTTGAAAAAAATAATTGTTTAAATTTATTTTAAAGGGGGGATCCCCCAACCCCTGTTTTTTTACCCCTTAACACCCATTTTTGTAAAAAAAAAAAAAAACTTACCTACAAAAAAATTATTTTTTTCGATGCATTTTTTTCTAAACATTTGTCATTCGAAACTATGTTTTCAAAAAAATGACTGGATACCATATTGAGGGATACCAGTAGCACGAAGAGCCTGCAGCTGCTGCTCCTACTGCTGTGGGGCGAGGGATACGAGTCGCGTGAAGAGTCTGCAGCTGCTGCTGCTCTTGCTGTGTGGTGAGGGATAATAGGAATGTGCTCCTCCTACGGGCTGTGCTTGTTAATGCTCGCCTAGCCCCTTTCTCACTTCCCAGGGGTGCCGCTCTTCGTGTCAGGCTCCTTGATGGCTCTCTAGGTCTCCAGAGCCTTCTATAGTGAGGTTGAGGTTGCGGGTCTGCTCCACCCCCACGCTGAGCGAGTCGGGCCAGCTCCTTTTCCTAGGGGCTAACTTTCCCGACTCACTGTATGATTGTGGAGCAGGTTGAGTCGCTTGGCCCCACTGGAGCCTCTGGGTTTGTGGGCCGGCCCTCAGTCTGGTCGCTGCCTCTGATGAGGGGGACACGGGCCCAGATGGCACCAGGGCGCACTGTGTACACCAGCCCCTCCCCCTCTGGAGCTCCGCACTGCAGCCTGCCAGTGCCTTCCCTCAGGCTGAGTTCGATTTCAATTATCTGTGCGGGCTGCTGCCAGTTTTTCTCCACACTTGGCCAAGTTGGGCACAGCCCCAGAGGACACCGGGAAAGTCTCAGAAGCCTCCGCGGGTCAGGGGTTCATAAGAGGGGACTCAGGACCTCTTTACACTTGGCTGGCCGGGAATGTTGTTTCAAAGTGCGTTCATCCATGCACCCCCTGGTGGACTCTACTTCTATATTTTAACTGTGAAAGGTGGTTCCTAAAGAAACCTTTTTTTGGTGTATTTTTTTTTTTGCTGGAGATGCCAGGAAGTAAGGTGGGGAGGGAGGTAAGGGAAGGGGCAGCAAGCACAGCTATGGAGGTGCAGGTGAACAGGGGAAGATGTTTGGCGTGCATTACATATAAGGTAGGGGGCAGTTTTTCTCGTGCTCCTTGATTACAGACTCAAAAGCACTTTGAAACTGCTCCGCCTGCAGAGCGGTGTGTTGCAGTATATACAGA
This sequence comes from Ambystoma mexicanum, assembly GCF_040938575.1. Classification (NCBI taxonomy): domain Eukaryota; kingdom Metazoa; phylum Chordata; class Amphibia; order Caudata; family Ambystomatidae; genus Ambystoma; species Ambystoma mexicanum. The sequence continues at coordinate 1,460,365,518 of NC_090931.1, read as the reverse complement.
GTACTGTTGTCTTCGAAAGATATGGATCAACAGCCTCTTGTATGGCTTGCAAGGTAGCTGGTGGAATTGTGTGCCCCACAAGAGTAGCCTGTGTGGTTGCAGTATTGGTTGAGGGAGGTGAGGTAGAGGAAGACAGCCTACTACTTCCTGAGAAAGGAACAGCCTTTCTGAGAGCATCCTGGTGGTTGGATTTGGTGTGGCTGCGCATGGAGGTGGTCCCATAGAAGTACTGCCCTGGTTGTCTGTGACAGAGGACAACGTTGCACTCAGTGCATTTCACTTTGGTAGCCTTAGCCTTTGGTACACACCCAACAGTGGTAAAGAACTGCCACACACAAATCTCTCTCGTTGCTAGAGGAAGCATTTCCTCTACCTCATCTTCCTGGTCCTCTTCATTGTTTTCTGAATTATTGCACTTCTGTTGTGTAGGCCCTCCAGCTGGTGGTGGTGGTGGTGGATCCTGGGGAGGAGGGATGGCAATAGTTGATGCGATTTTTGAAGATAAATAGCAGTTTTGCTAATAGTCCTCTAAGCATGTGCTGTGTCCTAGCTTGTTAATGGATAATCAGTAAGAATAGGTGTAGGAGCTGGGCAAGGGTACATTTTCAGCTTCAAACTTCCTAGATCAGCTGAAAATGCAGTTTCGAACTGTTCGCGAAGCACGGACCCATTCGTGAAGTGCGGACACGTTCGCGAGCACTTCATCATGCCACACAGTTGGTCACGTGACACTGTTCCAGAAAGTCCACGATTACGTCAGACGTTCGCAAACGTCGGCGAACACATAAACAATGGAAAAAGTTACAAAAAATGTATAGAAGTGTTACAAATGTTGCTGGGAGGTAGGGAATGGGAACGTTTTAAGTTTAAACTTTCTACATCGGCTGAAAAAGCTGATATATTGGGAAGTATGATATAAGGAAGTTGTAGCAAATTAGGGTGCACTGGTAAAAACCCATGAAATCCAGTGAAAAAACGTAGTTAAAGTGACGTTATGGTTAAGTTGCACTAATAAAAACCTGTGAAATTCAATGAAAAAACTTTGTTAAAGGGATGTTATGGTTACAAGTAAAACCGAAACCCGCCAGAAATTCACCAGTTATGGTAAGCTAAGCAACCATAACTCGCGCCACTAACTAACACCCAGGACATCACAAATGTCATTGATGATATCACTGATGACTTCACATATTAAATTAGTTTTGATGAACAATCCCTACAAGGGTTTGTGTTTATAATGTTGGTAACAAGATGTCAGGGTTAATGTATTAAAGAATGCACTCATCTAAATAAAACATATTTGAGCGTTTTTGTTTATACAGGATACTAATCATAAATACACAAAGGCAGAGGCTGCAGCATGCACCATAGAAGTACAATATTTTTAATCTGGTAATTTCCAATAGTAAAATAACAAATGCTACCTTATCAGAGTTTTGAGTAATGTTAAACATGGAATAAATAGCTAATAATTAAAAACTTAACACACAAATTAGAGGCACATACAGGGAAACTAAAGTAAGGAAGAAACAACAGCACCAAAAAATGACAATAACATTAGAGTTCATCATCATGAATTGTGTGTTTGAGGACTGCTTATTGCCCATGTATGTGCACCATGAGCTCCGATCAAACTCTAATGAAAGTACTTTACAAACATATGAGAAGGTTAATGTCTAGATATTGAATTTTTCAAATTCCCATTGTCAGTAAAAAAAACTAGCATAGACATGTCACTGAACAAAAACAAGTGTCCCAGATATGTGATGTCATCGGTGATGTCATCAATGTCATTTGTGATGTCTTCCTTGATGTCCTGGGTGTTCGTCTTAGCAGTGCACGGTGGGGGCGCGCGTTATGGTATGGTTGCTTTGCTTACCATAACTGGTGAATTTTCAGGGTTTTTTGGTTTTACTTGTCACCATAACGTCCCTTTAACAAAGTTTTTTCATTGAATTTCACAGGTTTTTATTAGTGCAACTTAACCAAAACGTCACTTTAACAACGTTTTTTCACTGAATATATATATATTTTAGAAATGTTGTACTCTGGATTTCATAGCCTGCGATGGTAGAAAATGATCAAATATATTGGGGAACTCCTTCAGAATGGCAAGCGCCTTGAAACACTTGTGTATAGGCGCGTTACAAATGCCATATCATATCATATCATATCAAGGGTAAGTGAGAGACCTGAGTGCCCAAGTTTCAGTAATAGCCAATAGGTCAATGCTTTATTCTGTTGTAAACTCGGCCACCTCCACAGCTTGATATATTAGAGAATATGAGTTAATCTGTGGCATTTCTAGGCCTGTCTATTGATATCTATTCAACAGGGACTTGTGCATATGTGGTGAAAGTAAGGCTGCCTATGTGGGTTTATTTAGACTGAATCTAGGATGCTTCCAATTGAAAGGGTAAGCATGCCATGCACACAAAGAAGAATGAGAGAACAGTGCCTAATACCTTGTGGGGTAACTGGGGGGCTTAAGGTGAGTGCCTACCCCTTCTGGAGCCACCATCTAAATTAAGGATTGTCTCCTGAGTGTCCCCTTACTGGGAAAGTATATTACTCCTACGCTCGGTCCCCTTTCCTCCATACTGTATGTGCGTCCCTCCCCAGGGACGGGACCACTACCTTTTTTCCTCGAAAAAGTGCATTCTCCCTTTAAATTTTAGGCATGCATTAGCGTGGCTACGGGCGTGACCACGTCCCCTTAGCCCCGCCCTCCAGTGCCTCGCCTCTGTCCCCTTTTCCACACTGACGGAATCAGACCTTCCTCTGATGTGCCTGCAAAATGTTTTTCTTTTTTTGCGGCAGCTCATTTCCCAGCTCATAATTTTTGACTCCTTAATGTCCTCCGGTACCTTGCCTGCCCTGGTGCATGTCGGCTTCATCAGGCTTCAGCAGGTGCTCCTCCTCCGAGAGTTTGTTTCCCGGGTCGGACCTCCACGCACTCTGTCTCCAGTGTTTAGGCATGAACCATCGCTGGGAAGACAGCGCGGCGCATGGCACGCTTAATCCACTCTCTCTGAAGAACCGCTTGGCTAGGTGGAGGGAGATCTTCGCGACGTCCCCTCTAGACCATCTCAAGGACTTTGTTTGATGCAAGGCCAAGTCAGACAAGATAAGTGTCATATGTTTTACTACAGCACCCTGTAAGAGGATTCCTTTCCGGAGAATCCTCCCATCAGGAGGGGTACCAAGGATCATAGTACCAGTCAGTGCCTCGAGGCTCGTAGATCAACTTGTCAACGGACCAAAGGGCCTTCAAGCCCTCCCGAGACACCGGCTGAGGGGCGGAAAGGCCCTGACACCGGCGACACGTCCTGAGGGGCAAGCTTGCTCTAGCACCAGGCCTAGGCCTGAGGGGATGCCTATACGTAGCACTACTAGCGGGCAAAAGCCTGAGGGCATCAGGCCTACCGGGGTTCCCCCCAAAGTTGTTTCCAGTACCAAGCATACAGTACCGTAAGGGGCCTAAGGGCTCAAGCGCTGAGACCGGAAATAAACTTCCTGCGTATTCCTGGCTGAAGCTCAGTGTGCAATATGGCGTCTGGGGACAAAATGGTGCCTAGCCGCGAGGCAACTTTTAGATCGCTTGAAATTCCTGCAGCTAGTGACTCCTTGGCGAGAGGGATAGAGCACCATCCACGCCGTGGAGGCCTGACTTGAACCCAAAGGGTGGATTGGTCTGCCTCTGAGATGCACCCTCATATCCAACCATGTCTACCTCTCTGCCATACACCAAGAGCGGATTGACGCAGCACAGGCCAGAGACCCGGCAGGCCGTGTCAGCCATGTTTACACCAACAGCAGCAGCAGATAGATTCTTCAACAGGTTCATGGGGCTCATGAGGTCCCAGCAGATGATGGGGCTCCTTAAAACCTTGATAAGGGAGGTAGTGCCACAGACATAGCCTTTCAGGAGGTACCAGCTCAGCCTGCTCTGGTACATCCAACAGAAGTCGCTGGGGGAGGGAACTCTCTCCGGGACCACCCTCAGCAGGGCATAGCCCCCCAAGCTGAATGCCCTAGACGACTGCAGATACGGTCCTGGTTCCCGCTACTGTAACGCAAAGGGGAAATACCTCAAAACAGATGAAAGGAGCTCAACAAGAAATAAAGGTGCTTGCAAACAGTGAAATTGCTTGCTTATTTGGTGAAACCAGCAGTTAAGCCATTCGGCCAGTCGCAGGGCAGGTCAGGCCAGAGCAACAGGTCATTCAGCGGGTTCAGGGGCTTTCACGATCGAAGGTCCAGGCAGCTGGACAGTTCGCCCAATCCGCAAAGGCGTAAGCACCAGCGCACCACCCACAAAAGGTTCTTTCAGTCCCCCTCCTCAGTCAAAGCCTTGGATGCCAAGAAGCAATGAGGGTGGTGTCCGGGTCCACCCCTACTCAGTGAGAGGCAGATTGACTCTCCATGAGCAGCAATGGCGTCTTCTTGTCAGAGACCCCTGGGTTCTTTCAGTGGTGTCTATGGGATTTCAACTCCCAGTTCCCCTCTCACACCCAGTTTCTCCCCCACTTCTTCAGAAAGGTTCCCCAGCACTGCTTGCAGAAACCGCATCTCTCATTCAGAGCAATGCGGTGGAGCAAGTGCCCCCGGCTCAGAGGGACCCGGGGTGGATCTCTTCGCCTTAGAAAACAATGCAAAGTGCAGTAATTTTGCCCCAATGGTTGGGAAAGGGCAAACACTTGCTAGGGGATGTTTTCCACATCCCCCGGAACAACCTATGATGTTATGCTTTTCCTCCAACGCCGCTGATTCAGAAGGTGTTGTGGAAGTTCCAAGAGGCAGCAGGGTGCTGCATGGGTCCCAGACTGGCCAGTCAGGATCTGATTCTCAGACCTGGCAAGTCAGGGCCCAATTCTTCTGAAGACGATAGGTCCGCTTCGCCTCTAACAGAAGGAGGGAGTGGTAGTGCACCCACAGCCAGAGTCCCCAGCCCTTGCAGTCTGGTTCCTGAGCAATTGAAGATGCAGCATCTGGGACTGCTGCAGGCAAATCTGGAGATTATGCAGAACGCTAGGCTCCAGTGTACAAGTTAGTGGTCCAGGTTCTGTTACTGGGCCAGAGACAATGCGGAGGACCCAGTATCTTGCATGCTAGATAAAGTCTTATCTTTCTCAGCACACTTGGCGAGCACAGAAGTGCAGGTAGACACGTGTCTCACATATTTAGCTGCCATTGGAGCAGACCGGAATATAAAGATTCACTCTTTCTCTGCGTCCAATCAGGCAGTGAAGAGACAGGGAATAGCTAAACTAGTCAAAAGTAACTTCTGGTGTGGGAGCTCCATGTGGTACTGACAGCGCTAATGCATAAACCTTTCATACCCATGTATACCACAGATATCAAATGGGTTACACTCAAGACAGTGCTTTTGTTGGGCCTCACGTCTGCCAGACACATCAGGGAAATATAGGTGATTATGGCTTTGGAGCCACACACAATTTCCCACAAGGACAAGTTGGTCATGAGAACACACCCAAAATTCTTGCCTAAAGTAGTCTCCTCCTTTCACGTCAATAAAGAAATCGTACTCCCAACCTTCTTTCCTCATTCTCAGTAAAATGCAAAGAGGGCATTACCTTGATTGGATGTTAGGAGAAAACCCAAGTTCTACCTGGACAGGATGAAGCAGTTCAGGATGCCCTCCTGGTCACATTTGGTGCGGCTTCACAGGGGACTCAAGCATCAAAGGCATCAATAGTCAGGTGGATGGTGGCGGCTATTGCAGAATCATACAAATTGCTGAAAAAGGTGTGCCCGGCGAATATGCATGCGCACACTGTGAGAGCTAAGAGGCTTCAGCAGTGGCATTACAAAGATAGGTGCCTTCAGAGCTACAGATTTTGGGCTGGAGAAGTAATATTATCCAGGAAGAGGTACAATATTAAAGCACGGATGGAGTTTTTGAAAGGCGGAACTCCCTCACTCCTGCGCACTTCTAGTTAGTTGGATTACTTCGTCAAACCTGCAGCCTAAGTCCTGGTTTGTCAAGGAACCAACTCCAGGGTTCCTGATTGTGAAGACAAATTGTGGGGTTTCGACACGCTGTGGCCGGTTGGCAATTGTGTGTCCGGAGTAGCTACTCCGGGACACACAATTGCCAACCGGCCAAGAACGGCTATCCAGCCCCCTGGAACACCTAAATGGGTAGGAGCAGCCCACCATTTTTGAAGCTCATGAAATAACTCAATTGGCCTTGAAAAAGACTAAGGTTGAAACGCGCGTCGGCTGTGTAAAGTGTCAATATGTTAAAACTGGCACCTCTATGTTTAAGATTGAATTTCATTAGTGCTGTTTAACTAAAGAAATAAAACAAACCACTTGTCTAACACAAAAACAAACCTGACTCATCCATTACGTGACAAAGCTGCCAAACTAACAAATATCGGACTATCCAATCCCACCAGCGCCTACAGGTCCACAGTTTGTCAAAACCCCACAATATTAAAGTACCTTTGCCCTTTCACATCACACTTTGGTCTATTTGTGCATTCCAGGATAAGGTATTGCATCGGGTTTCCGCGTTGCACAATTTTCTTTAAATATAATGAATTCTCAGAGCTATTTTCGTTTCACAAGTATCTATGTTAATGACTAGGCTCCCATTGATGAGAATTTTAAATGATATTACGTTAGGCGTTAATATTTAATTACGTTATGGCCCATGTCATTCTCAGAGATTCTATTTTAAAGGGTACTTAAATTGACAAAAAACAAACCTACATTTAAATTTCACAAAATATTGTCAGTTTTACACCAACAATAGCTTAGTTGAACATGAAATCTCAGTTTGTGCTTGTGTTAAATAGACAACATAGGGCAATTTGTTTAACACTGAACCTGTGTCTCTCAAATTAGCATCCGCTTTTGCTCCCTGCGCATATTATTGCTAGGATTTAATGTGGACAGCACTATAGGGCTGTCTGGAGTTATAACAGGGTTGCTTATTTATATTCTAAATGCAGTTTCCCCATCAGCAAGGTCCCTTTCAACTGCCTGTCTGGAAAACAGTTTCCAATATGGCATGCTCATCTCTTTTTGAAAGGGCTCCTTTTGCAGCTTGTACAGAAACCAGTCTCCCAGTTGCCCGAGTTCTCTTCCCAGCCAGCCATCTCTTTCCAGTAATATCCAGAAATCGTCCCTCCTCTGTATATGTGTGCTAGGTATGTTTTAATATAAAAGTGGGGGGGGGCGGGCGTTCACTTCTTGTGACTGACAAGTTCCACCCCTAGTGTTATGACTAGAAAGATGGGAGGGAAAATCACTCCAAACCTTGCAGATAGGCATTTCATTTTCGTAATATAACCCATGATGTGAAAGTGCTTGGTTAATACAAATAAAGATCAATAACATCTACACATCAAGACGGACGCTTCGAGGTGTGGCATAAATCAAATTAATGTTCTGGGGCTTGCTTAGTTCCGTTGGTGGTGGCCACACTGCAAATGTTTGGGTCCTATCCTTTTGGATGTAACCACATTCCTATTTCAATACGAGTAATTCTCTGCATGTCCTTGGCATCGACAATTCACTCTCTGGACTCTGTATTTAAAGGCACTGGAATTGTGATCATTTGTCTATTGGGTGCGCAAATAGTTATCCACATCTCGGAGTCCCCTTTCCCCCATTCTTTCACCCTTCGTGCCTGGTCGTTTCTTTGCTTTTTTACACACTTCTGCGTATCTTTCTCCCCCCTGTCCTGTTTCTTCTCTCTCCTGTTTCTTTCACTCGTCCCCCCACCCCCATTGGCTGTCGACCTCACCTCTGCAACAGTCAGGCTTCCTGCAGGAGCACCTGCACTCCACTTCCACCTCAGAGTTGCAGGTGAGCGGTAGTGACCCCTTCCCTTGTCTCCCCTCTCCCAGGGTCGGACTGGGAAAAGAAATAGGCCAGGACAACAAAAAAAAAGTGGCCTACCCCTCGCCTCAAAAAAGTGGCCCACCCCTCGAAAAAGTGGCCCACCCCTCGCCTCTAAAAAGTGGCCCACCCCTCGCCTCAAAAAAAGTGGCCCTCAAACCATCATCCGTGAATCATGTCAATTCATGACTTTTACAGAAAATGCTACATATTGAGGTCCACAGCTCCGAGGCGCAGGAGTGGCATGAACCAACCACCCCCACTGCGGTTTTGGGACCTGCTGCAAGTCAATGCTTATACAGGGCTCCGCAACCCCAGCAGGGAAGGAGGGTGGGGGTGACGATGGTTGGATAGGAGGGGAGGGGGGTAGGGAAACCGGAATGAGGTTTAGGGAGAGGTCAGAAAATGCTACGTATGGAGGCTTCATGTGTCTGTTACATTACAACACAACTCATAAAATAACATTACTTTGCATACAGTTCTGTGGGCTTGTATGAATTTGTTGCCCTTGTGTAATGGTTGTGCCACTGGTTTTTGCCCTTGGCACCCTATTTTAATTGTGTGCCCCAACAATTCACGTCCAATCACACACTTCGAAGAACAACTACTGCATCTCACAGAGTAACATCAGACTCCTCCCTCCAGACAGCGCCTCTACAGCCAACTTACACATCACCGCCTGTCCCTGGCCCCTTTCGGGATACCAATGCCCCTATGCCCCTATGCCCTCGACAAAGACACTGTGGGGTGCTTCCGAACTGCCCACAGTCAGCAACAAAGGCTAGCTATCATCCGGGGTCAGACTGGGCCATGCAATTGTCTCAGACACCAAAGAAAAAGTGGCCCGCACTTGCAAATGGCTTTTCATTCCTTTTGTGATACTGTTTGAATAGTACCCAGGGGGAGCTTTTTGATAAAGTGACATGCAAATTGTATATTTTAAAGAATATTTATTCAGCAACACTGGTCAAAACTACTAGTCGCAGTGTGAAATAACTCATCAAACTGGCCCACATGGGCCAATAAGGGTCCCACTTTGGCCAAAAAAACGGTCCCACACCAGCATTTTGTGTTTTTGGTTGGCCCTGGGCCTATTGTCCTACAGGCCAGTCCGAGGCTGCTCCCAGCTCAACTGACTTTTCAGTACTGACACTTTTTCCCTCATCTTTTCCCCCAGTTGCAACCCCTCCCCACAGAAAAAAAGTCATGTTTTACCATGGGGAGGGCCACAATCCATCTCTATCAAGGAGAGCAATGTAGCAGCATGCAATACTCTTTACCTAACTATTCATACCAGCTTCCAAAACGGATACAGTTACATTTCGCTCATGCCCACATTGCCCAGTAACAAATACAACCAGCTCTGATGCCCAAGGGGCCGTGCAGCATAACTGGTACAGCTACTCCCAGCTATGGTAAAGGCAGCTCAAACACAATCGGCTCCTGATCATTCTCTGTGAACGTTGCTGTACCCATTTAGTAACAGGTAGAGGAGCGAATTCCCACATATGTCAGGCAATAGATAGCGCAAGTTAACAGTAACAGGGACAGCAAGCTACTGCTCACGTCCAGTAGCTTTTACAACCCAAACTCCTCGCACTCATCACCGGAACTATTAAAAGCTATAGCCTTCAACATGCCCAGCTCCACCCCACCCCCCTTAGCTCACAATGTCCATACTATAGGCTCCGTTTCGAAAGGCATGTAACACTGGAAACTGAATGCGTAAAGGTAGGGAGACTAAGCATGAAAGCATGGCAGTAGGGCAATACATTGGCCCATGGCTGTGCCACCTAATTCTGACTGCTGCCCTCACCAAGAACAGCCGAGCTCAGTCTTGCAAAAGACCAGTGAAAAAATTATGACATACTTGTCGGATGGTGGAAAAATGAAGCTTGTAACTGGATCAGCCCCAGACAGGTCCTCAGAGGCATAGGCCTCTCTGGAGTGTTCCCAAGTTCCTTATGGGCCAGTCTGCCACTGTCAGCCTCACTATAAGTATGGTGGTAACAGGCGGCATTCCAGAGTAGCGCCTATCTTGCCGAAACACACGATAATGGCCTTTGCAGCCCATGCATATGCTGCCTGCTTGTTGCCTCATCTTCAATGGAGGTCTTGCCCCATGCAGTATTACCTCATGTCCCCAATGCAGTTCATTTGGCCTCAAAAGTGGGCAATAACTTGTACTTGGCACCAACCCTAAATCAGTTGTAGTATTATCGTAGCCGCATGCAGTAAGAGGAATTCAGTTGAGCTGTATTACCATAGTTGATACGCCAAACTTACAATGTGGCACAGAATTACAGAAACGGCTTGTCTCATGATGGAAACAGAGTGTAAACATAGCGGAGTCCATGCTGGACACACACAAACAAACACAACATTTGAGGTGCAGAGAGATGGAGCCTGGGGCACGAGAGAGATCAACAAGGGCAGGAACACAGAGGGAGCCTGGGGAGGTGGGCTGGAGCAAGAGAGGCCAACAAGGGCAGGGACAGAGATGGAGCCTTTGGAGGCGGGCTGGGGCACGGGAGACCAACCAGGGCAGGAGGAGAGATGGAGCCTGCGGGGTGGGCTGGAGCAAGAGAGGCCAATAAGGGCAGCAAGAGAGATGGAGCCTGGGGAGGTGGGCTGGGGCACGAGAGACCAACCAGGGCAGCAAGAGAGAAGGCGCCTGGGGAGGACGGCTGGGCCAAGGCAGGCCAATAAGGGCAGAACCTGAGATGCAGCCTGGGGAGGAAGGTAAGTTCTAGAGGGGCAAACAAGTGCAAAAAGAGTGATTGATGGGCCCTGGTGAGGGCTGGGGAAGAACACAGGTATGCTTTTGGTACTCAGGCAGGAGGCAAAAAGAGAGTGGGTGTATGCAGGCAGAGGAAGTGTACGGTAAGGGTGGGGTCTAAAGAAAAATAAGTTTGGACTATGGAGTAGGGATATACACAATGAAAGGAAAATGAAATCAGAAACAAACACTTGGTGACTTAGCAGGGTAGGACAATAGTTTGAAATGGATAAATATTAACACAAAAGAGAAGGTAAATGTCGAAAAATAAACAGAAACAGAAGTTTGCAAGATAGGTTAAGGACAAAAAAAGGTGAGTCTGAAGAGAGAGAAATTAAAAGACAATGGAAACTATAAAAGGCAGGTGTGCAGAGGAAACTGAGTAACATTTGAAGAGAGAAAAGGAAGAATATTGAACATTTTAAAACAAATGGACAGAAAGCCTTCGGTCAAAGAAGAAGGAAAGATGGAAAGACTTGAGCTGGAATTGGGACCAGGACTGGGGAATTACCGGACTCGGGAAGATTCGACTCATTTGTTCGGTGAGAGGGTAATAGAGAGAGAGGGGGAAGGGAACAAGGAGGAAAGGAGGGCTCCGGTGTCGGGGAGAGTCCCTGGGGCAGAGGTACCACCTCGTGTCAGGCTGCAGGGGTCTACTGTCTACAGAAGGTATACACGCGTGAAGCGAGGGAAGGGTTTGAGAAAGGGGGGCTCAGAATATGGGGCGAGCCCAAGGGTCTGGGGGAGCCCCATCCGGCACTTCAAGGTAACGTTGTGCACCATTGAAAGGAATGCGCTGCTTACGCCTACACATATAATGGAATGGTGACTAAAGGTTTGTGAATCCCAGGCTAAATATTAAGCTATAGAACTGGGCGCCATGCGTTGCAATGTGTTTGAAAAATAAGTTGGAGCTGGCACAGTGGCACCCAGCAAGCAGATGCAGCTGCAGAACACACCACACTGGGGCAGTACAAGCTGCTCAAGCGGGGGTGCATCACATCATTCCTGCATTTGGGATTCATAAACCAATCAGAAACCCGTGTTGTATCTTGTTGTACTGAGTTCATGTGATCCATGTCATCGCATGATAACGTTTGCCTTTGGTGCCACAGAGAGGTTACCTGCCTTTCTGCAGAGGGCTTCACTGTCTGTCATAACGCACATCAGTATTTAATAATTATTAAATGGCGTAGATGCACATCTTTTAGGGAGTGCTAGTGGCCTATAGCAGCTGTGGTAGATTGCCATTTTGGCAGGGATTGGCAACTGACCATTGACCAACATGTTGGAAGTTTTGAATTGGTTCTCCACTTGCTTTGATTCTCTGTCCAAACCGGAGGCCGCTATTCTGCATTAATCTCCGTGGCACGAGGTTAATGAGGGATGGGTCTGAGCGGGATGTGCGAGTGCCGAGTGCGTGTGCGCATCTCTGGCACAGCAGACCTGCACGGTAAGCCCAGGATCAGAGGATCAGAGGCAGCAGAAGTGGGCAGCAGCAGTGCCTCTGCACCCCCACCCCAGGCACACTCACATGGCATGGGGCACATTTACAGTGCCCAGTGAACACCCCTTTGGCGTGCGGCGGCAACATAGCGCCCAGAAGCTCAGAAAATGAGAAAAGAGCCAATGAGTTCCGTGGCACGAGGGTAATGAGAGATGGGTCTGAGCAGGATGTGCGAGTGCCAAGTGCGTGTGCGCATCACTGGCACAGCAGACCTGCATGGTAAGCCCAGGATCAGAGGTTCAGAGGCAGCAGAAGTGGGCAGCACTAGTGCCTCTGCACCCCCACCCCAGGCACACTCACTGACTCACATGGCATGGGGCACATTTACAGTGCCCAGTAGTGAACACCCCTTTGGCGTGCGGCAACATAGCGCCCAGAGGCTCAGACAATGAGAAAGGAGCCAATGAGTTCCGTGGGACCGTGGCACAGGCCAGTATCATGAAGATCATTGTGTTGGAGCTCACGGACATCCAAAGGGGGGGTTCGGGAGCCGAGGGGGGTCTCAGCATCAACCCCCCAAATAAGCAGCCGATTCCTCCCCCTCCACTTTCCTATGCCTTGCCTAGCAATCTGCAGGAACCAAACCTGGAGACCCCCCCGCCCCGACCCTCCCTCCCCCTTCCCCTCTCTTCCCCTAAAAAAATCCACAATCCTTGACAGCAGAAAGGGGGGCGCAGGATGCCCGGGTCTCCCTTCTCGATCGCTATCTCTCTCTGCTCTGGGAACGACGGTCTCCTCTCCCTCGCAAGCTACCTCGCTCTCGCTCCCTCAATTCCTTGCTACCCCTCCCTCCAGAAAGAACGAGGGAAAAAAAGAGAAGCGGGCAGGTACTCTCCTCAGCCCCCTCCTTTATTTCCCCGGCAGAAGGTGCGAAAATACAAAAGCTCCCCTCTTCCCCCCTTTTCTGCAGCAGCCTGGAATGGACACTTCTCGCCACCAACTACTCTCGCTGCTTGCAAAGTGCATTAATAATTCAACCCCCACCCCCTTCCTGCTCAGAAACTCGAACCCTGCTTCTTCGCTGCAGCCTCGCGCCAAAGGAGCCCCCTACTCCTTTTCTCTGCCCCGGGTTTGGCCCCCACCCTCTAATTACATAAAAAATAACATTGGGTGAAAATACCACCGCAGGAAATCGGAAAAAAAAATCAATGCATCATTTTCAAAGAAAAAGGCACCAACCCATGGGTAGGTGCCAATCGACCCCCGCCCCCTGCCCACCCCCAGGGAAAATAAACAGCGAAATGAATGCAGATGTGCCAGGAAGGGCTCGGGTGGGGCTGGGGGGTGGGGGTAGTATTCATCCCCTGCTCCGTTTGTATTGCTCCAAGTGAGGGCTGTGTGGCTGGTGGGGGGACGAGGGGGCATTTCACGCTCTTCCTTTTTGGTGACAGTGCAATTTCAGTTTGGCTCATGCGCCACGCATCACTGCGAGGACACGGTATGCTATAGCTGGCAACTCGGACTCACGAGGGTAATGAGGGATGGGTCTGAGCGGGATGTGCCGTGCGAGTGCGTGTGCGCATCACTGGCACAGCAGACCTGCACGGTAAGCCCAGGATCAGAGGTCAGAGGCAGCAAGTGGGCAGCAGCAGTGCCTCTCACCTTAGCAGTTGCTCAGTGTAGCCAGCAGTGTGTGCGCTGTGCACTGCGCATCACTGGCACTGTGGCACACAGCTGCAGACCTGAACCCCTACCCCAGGCACACTCACATGGCATGGGGCACATTTGCAGTGCCCAGTGAACACCCCTTTGGCGTGCTGCAACATAGTGCCCAGAGGCTCAGAAAATGAGAAAGGAGCCATTCCAATGAGTTCAGTGGCACGAGGGTAAGGAGGGATGGGTCTGAGCGGGATGTGCGAGTGCGTGTGCGCATCACTGGCACTGTGGGCACAGCAGACCTGCATGCACCCCCACCGCAGGCACACTTACATGGCATGGCATGGCAGGGAAAGCCCCTGAAAAGGGACGGTGTGGCTGAGACACAGGCACTTGTTATGCATGTTTTTCCTCAGGCTCTGCCCTAATGTTTACGTTGCTCACAGTAGTCCCACTCCACTCCTTACCTCAGTGACTGGCTGGCTGTTGGCTGGGCTGCTGTCTTTCGGCTGTATGGCAGGCACTGGCACTGGGCACTCCACTGTCTGCTGGCCGCCTCAGTGCTGCCTTGTGGTCCTCCTGTCCTGTGCGGGCTGTGGGCACTGGCACTGTCGGTCTCGAGGTCCACTGCAGACGGTGTGTGCTTGGGTGGGGGCTCATATAGCAGCAGCCAGCAGCATAATGTATGCATTGGCGATTCGGCGGCAAATTGGGTGGGCAGGCACTGCCTGCCCAGCCGAATTTTCATTGGGTCCAGTTATTCAACTTATTCGTCCACGGCGCCGGCAGCCCCGGGGCCCAGCACAGCCCCCAGGCACAAGTTGAAGACAGTTGCTTTCAACTTTGCAAAGAAGTGTTACTTACTTCCTGCAGCAAAGTTGAAAGCAAGTGTGAAATGTGTCACTGTGTTCTTACAGTGCCGGCCCCAGCTCAGCGCAGCCCTCAGTCAGCCCTGCAGGCAGGCTGGAGGCTCCACCCCCCAGGGTCAGGAGGACTCGGAGGGGAGGGAGGCAGGTGTTACAATTGCTTTGGTGTGTGTTTGCAATTGCTTCAGCCTGCCTCCCTCCCACAGATTAAACAAGTTGTTCTCTCTGGCCGCCGCAGCCGCAGGCCAGAGGCTCGTGAGCTGGTGAGCACACACACGGCAGGCACACCGGCCCCCTGCAGTGGCACTGGCGGGTGGCGGCACGGCCGCCGGCCTGGTGGTGGCCCAGGCCCACCGACGCAACGCCGTGAATGAATTATGCACATGCATCTGCATCTGCATGCATCATAAATTATGATGCATGCATGATGCAGATGCAATCATCAAAGCAAGGTAACACCTAGTGACTAGTGTTACCTTGCTATGATGATTGTGCAGACTCTCACTCAGATAGTGTGCCGCCGGCGTACGGCGCCTCCCCCTCCTGGCTCCTGCCTCCATGCCCTGCCTCACTGACTGGCTGGCTCGCCCAGCCTAGGCGGCTCACTCACCCCCCCATCTCCATCTGACTTGGCCGCGACCCGCGAATACTCGCGACGCGGCTCGGCGCACTGCATCGCACACACACACACACACTAGGTCGGGCCTGGGGCCGCCGGCCCGGCCTGCCAATAAAAAAAAACATTTTTTTTTTTTAAAAACGGCCCAGAGGTGGTTGCCGGAAAACCGGCCCCAGGGGACCCCAAAGTCGTTTGGCCACGGGCCGAAAGACCGAAAGGGCCAGTCTGACCCTGCCCTCTCCCCCATTCTTTCCCCCTTCTTTCCTGGTTGTTTCTTTGCATTTCTTGTGTCCCTGCGCTCTTTCTTCCCCTCCTGTGCAGTTTCTTCTCTCTCCTGTTTATTTCGTTTTCTGCACCCCTCCTATTCCCCCTCCCCCCATCTGCAAGGGCCTGCCTGGCTTCCTGCAGGCCCACCTTCCTTCCAATTCCATCTCAGAGTTGCAGGTGAGCCGTAGGGACCCTCTTCACTTGTGTCCCCTCTCCCCCATTCTTTCACCCTTCTTTCCTGGTTGTTTCTTTGCATTTTTCACATATGTGTGCTCTTTCTCCTCCCCCTGTCCTGTTTCTTCTGTCTCCTATTTCGTCCGTTTGGCCCCCTCCACTCCGCCATTGGCTGCCGACTTCACCTCGGCGAGGGTTTGACTTCCTGCAGACCCAGCTGCACTCCACTTCTATCTTGGAGTTGCAGGTGAGCAGTAGTGACCCTCCTCCCTTGTGTCCCCTCTCTCCCATTCTTTCACCCTTCTTGCCTATTTTTTCTTTGCATTTTTCGCAACCCTGTGCTCTTTCTCCCCTCCTGTCCTGTTTCTTCTCTCTCCTGTTTCGTTCATTTTCATCCCCTCCGAGCCCCCAATTGTCTGCCAACCTCCTCATTAGTACAGCTCCCAGGGCAGCCTCACTCCCCGTGCAGCCCCCTCAGCGAAGGACCCCAAGTCAAAGGACAGCTCCTGTAGAGGCAGCTCCAGGTCATGTTGCTTCTCTCTCATGCTTCGTCCGTTTTTTGCCCCATTCCCGCCCTCCCCCCCAATTGGCTGCTGACCTCACCTCTGCGAGGGTTTGGCTTCCTGCAGACCCAGCTGCACTCCACTTCCATCTTGGAGTTGCAGGTGAGCCGTAGTGACCCTCCTCCCTTGTGTCTCCACTCCCCCATTCTTTCACCCTTCTTTCCCGGTTGTTTCTTTGCATTTTCTACACCGCTGTGCTCTTTCTCCCCCTCCTGTCCTGTTTCTTCTCTCTCCTGTTTCGTTCATTTTCATCCCCTCCGAGCCCCCAATTGTCTGCCAACCTCCTCATTAGTACAGCTCCCAGGGCAGCCTCACTCCCCGTGCAGCCCCCTCAGCGAAGGACCTCAAGTCAAAGGACAGCTCCTGTAGAGGCAGCTCCAGGTCATGTCTGCCAGTGTCAGCCGGGAAAGCAAGAAGCCAGCAGCCGTCAACCAGCAGCGACTGACAAGGTAAGTGTGGTGCGGACAGGGGACACAGCAATCACTGCACCCCACTAAACTGCCTCACCACTCTTATTACTCCTATCTCACTTAGTTCACAACCACCTTAAAGCTTGCATACAGATACACTATGTTAGCCTCCCACATATATAGCGGACGGTGTAGCTTGGCCACCTCTCACATCTAGGTGAACTGTGTTCTAACTCTGTGCTATATCTCACATGTGTTCTAGGCAGGGAAATCAACTATTGCTGCTCCCCTTTGGACTACCACGCCGTTCTTGTTACCTGCTGCTTTTAGTCTGATGCATGTGGCCTGTGATGGTGTGGTGGTCATATCCTGCCCTAAAGACATTATGGCAGTTAACCATTCTGGATAACTCCTCTAACTACCCACCTGTCGCATCGCCTAATTATCCTGCTCCCCCAGACACTCGGCCAACCTATGCCTGTCAGCCATAGTCAGCATTTACCTCACTTGTGAAGGATATCCATCCTGAAACCAGCCTTGTTGTGTAAGATAACCTCACTTTGCATAATGCCAATTGTGTTAGTCAGCCATAGTTTGCATATACCCATTTCTATTTAGCAACTGTTGCCCCATATACACTTACTGAGTTGTGAACTGTGTTGCCTAGCCATGTATCACATCTAGGAGAACTGTTAGTTAGCAATATCTCACATCTAGGTGGACTGTACTCTACCTGCGCTAGCTTGTCCAGACTGAAATGTGATTATTAACTTGCATCACATGTAGACAGAAATGTGCATGTCAGCTTGCGTCACATATACACAGAATTGTGATTATTAGCTTGTGTCACATCTAGACAGAAATTTCAATGTTAGCTTGCGTCACATCTCGATGGAATTGTGAATAGTCTCGGGAGGATAGCTATGGGGCAATGTGCTCACCTTGGAAGCAAGACGACACGGAGCACCACTGGTTCAATCCCTGGGTCAGCGCTTAGAAACCTCTGGGTATTAAGCGCGTTATAAATAACCTATCATATCATATCAATATTAGCTTACGTCACATCAAGACAGGAATGTGGATATTAGACGTTGCCACATCTAGACATGAATGTGAATATTAGCTTGCGTCACATCTGGACAGAATTGTGATTATTAGCTTGTGTCACATCTAGACAGGAATTTGAATGTTAGCTTGTGTCACATCTACACAGAATTGTGATTATATACTTGTTCACATCTAGACAAGAATGTTCATGTCAGCTTGCATTACATATACACAGAATTGTGATTATTAGCTTGTATCACATCTATACAGAAAATTGAATGTTAACTTGCCCAACACATAGATGGAATTGTGAATATTAGCTTACATCACATCTAGAAAGGAATGTGAATATTGAACGTCGCCACATCTGGACGGAATTGTAGATATCATTATGTCTGCATATTAATGTCTATAACCAACACTACTAAAAAAAAAATCATCCCTCTGCATACACCTCTCAAACCCTGAACTAAACACAACCATACCTCTAAAGCACAACAAACTGCACACAATTCACTACACTGCAACAACAAAACAAACCACACATAGCCTTGGACAACAGCACATGAAGGCTACCAACTGAAAAATACACCTAAGCTCAGCGAACGGTGTAAACCAAACTCTCTCGCTCTTTCTCCCGCTCTGTCCTACTAACCTAGCCTAACCTCTTGCCTTTCAGAGCCGCCAGAGCACCAGGGGACCACTCCTGTGGTACAAGTGCAGTATAAATATCGTTTAACATTAACATAAACAAACCAATGCCTCACTTGCTCTATTGAAGCACTTTATGTTCTCAGTTTACTTTAGGAAAATTATCTTTGTCTTCATATTGTCTGACATCTGCCTAGTTTAATGGATCCAGAGAATCGTAGCACAATCCTGGTAGCACACCATTGTGCTTATTCACAAACGGTCTGACCAAGGTAGATCCAGTAATCAATACATTTCTGCAAATGCCATAGTGAGAATGAGAATTCATGAGATGACAAAAATATGCTGCTGAGAGTAATGGTCCAGATATTCTACTACCCTCGAAGGAAAAGAGGTTTCAGATACAGCAGGTGATCCTCTGTCAATGTACTCAATTGGTGACCCACATCTGTGAAGCTCCTAAATCAGGTTCTTCCCTGGTGGTGTATATAGGTGTTGGCCACATTGTCTGCTTGGACCAGATTAATGCACAGAAGATCAGAGGAGAAAATGCCTATAGGGAGTTGATTGGAGACCATAAAACATTTGTTGAACTGATCTTCTACGACCCTTGAGACTTGCATCTATTGTAGCCTTGATCAGTTCCAGGAAGTCCATATCCAGGCCTCTGAAGTGAATATTGTTTTTCATATTCCACAGAAGGGAGTTCTTGAATTCGGTTTTCACTTATTTAATAATTTCCTGACTCTGAAGCATAATAATGAAGCATTCGACAAAAAAATGGCTCAGATGATGTTTCTCCTAGGTGACAGTGAAGCCACAGGAAGCCACCTCTCCCTAGACTTGTATCCACAGGTGGACTCTCAGAGAAGATCTTGAAGAAGAACTTGTTGGCAACACAGCAATTAAGCTCTATGAGGATATAGCAGGACATTTCCACACAATGTGTTGACTATTGCTCCAATACATTCTAGATTCTGTGTTTCTGTGTAGGAGTCATATTGGATTTGGGTGAAGAGTCATCTGTTTGGCTGATGACTCTTCACCCTGACGGGTGAGCAAGGTTGAATGGAGGTGGGTGTAGATGACTCCCATGGCAGGCTGTTGTCCCCACTCAGGCCAGTGTGCGTCTTGGCACTTTCCCCAGCAGTGGGGCTGGGTGCCCCTGTTGCAGGAGGAGTTCTGTTCTGTGTAGGCATTGTGGTCATGTCCTTGGCACCCGTAGATAAGGCGGTTAACTGCACTGTTGCCTGAGGCATTTTCTTGGATGGCCCGCTCCCACTCCTAGACCTGTCTTGGCATGTGGCCTTCATGGCGCCTGTTGGTGCTGGTGTCGGTGCTGGTGTGAATGTACCGGCACCATCGGATGGTTCCTGGGTGTCTTGTGTGCCTGTTGGGAGCCATGACTATGTGCGTTCAGTCATTGCTAGTCATGTGCCTGTAGAGTGAATATGTACTGTCACGTTTACTATGGGGTCACAGAGTGGTGGGCCTCCAGGGGGACATGACTCATGTGACTGGCAGTATGGGAGTCATCTGCATTGATTTAGGGTGACCATATGGTCGGTGTGGGGAACCTGGCTTGCTTGGGGCATCCAGTCCTGTGCATCAATGTCCTACAGGGTCACCTGTGCACATGTACATCAGGATGGTTGTTGCTTGGTTTTCATGCAGTGCCGTCGGCTGATGGGTGACCTACTAGTTGTGTAAGAGTCATGTTGACATTATGTTGGACATCAGTGTGTCAATGTGGGCCTTTGTGCTACTTTTCAGTTGTTGTGGTTTTTGGTCTGACACACGTCCACTGGTGTTCGTTGATGGACATGTGGTATGTGTTTCATTCAATGTTTGCTGTTTTGACTGTGCATGGACGACGAGCAAGGGGTGGTTGTGATGTGCGCAGCAGATGTGCATTGGTCCTTCTGATTTGCAGTGCAATGGTGGGACTTGGCTACATCATGACGTCCCCTTCCTGCCTGGATGTCATGTAAAGGGTGTCATGGCTTAAATGACTCATGTTGTTATGGGCTGCAGTCTCACATAGATGGATCATGCATTGTTGGGGTTGACGTTGCATGCATGTATGGCATTATGTGTATGTGTATATGCCATCATGATTGTTATGCACTGGGCCCTTCATTTATTCAGGTTCTCACCAGATCCCACCTGGCTGCTGGCTGCAATCTCTGCAGAGCCCACACCCTCTATGTCCACTATGTGTAGGATGCCACTGACCATCTCCTCCCATGGCGTCAGCAGGAGTAGTTTGATGCTTCCTCCACCAGTGACAGCCATCCTCTGGTTGACAATCAGGCCACGGACTCTGGACTTCAAATAATTCCACCGTTTGTTCATGACCTGTGCGTCGCGTTGTGCATGTCCTACAGCCACCACCTTGTCCCTGATTTCAGACCAGATTGCATTTTTACGCTGCTGGCTTCTTTTCCTGTATTGGGCCCTAGACAATTCTTCCCAGTGGGCCACCACCTGCTCAGCTAGTACGGTGAGCTCCTGCTCTGTGAATTTCGCCTTTTTCATCTGCATATCTGGCACCCTGGATTTTCCCTTCCCTGCTGACATGTTGGCACTTGTCTTTGCGTCCAGATGGCACTCCTACGGCCTGATTTTTCACACAGTGACGAAAATTCTGCTGATTTACCCAGCAGTAATTCTGCTGGTAATTGGCAGAATTGTCAAAGCTAGCTCGGTTTTGGCCGGATAGTCTGCTCGGTGGAGTTACTGATACGGCCAATGGTGGGTGTGCACCCGCCATGTTGTGATACCACAGTAAATCTGCTGCACTCCACAGCGGTAGCGGTAATTCCACCGAGGTGGAGTAAGCGCTGATTCTGTGCCAGATTTGTAATGAGGGCCAGTGTCTTTTGAGCATTATCATGCAGCTCAATTTCAAGTTGTCAGGTATGACTCAAAAAGAGATGTCAGACTATTTCTGCTCATCGCATGGAGTCAGACAAACATACATAGGGATGACTACTCATTCTGTGTCCACATGTATTGAGCGACACAGTTAAAAAATTATCCAAGCACTTATGGTTGACCACTATGTGGAAATTACAGCATACTGTTGGGGAGGAATGGTATCACAAGTATGACACAGACACAATAGGTGCAGTTTGTAAACACTTCATTAAAGTTTCTGGGGTTGGAAAAATTCCTCCTCTGCCCTATAACTATGATGGGAGTAGTCCCGACCATCAAACGATAAACAAACAGTCCTAGTGAAGTCTGTCAAATAAACATGGCCTATGCTAACAAAACCTAATGCCTGCCCTATCTCTTATAAAAAAGGTGTATGAAGGAGAAGTGTATGTAAAAGAAAAGCCAGTGTTCAAAGTAATGAAGGTGGCTGAATCAGCTCTCCTCCCCACGATAAACCAACAGGGTAGGATGGTCCTTATAGGCAGGGTGGCACACTCTGGCTCTGGGACTTCACAATAACCAGCTCCAAAACGTGGATTGTGACCCACCTGGCCTTCCACGCTAAAGTCTTTCTTTAACTTCCAAATAATACTTAAACAAAAAGTATACATGGGTCCCCCTCTGTCGGGCTAAGACCCTTTCCAAACACAGTTGAGTTGGGTCCCCTTCTGTCCGACTCAGACCCTTTTCAAAACACAATTCACGTGGGTTCCCCTCTGTCGGGCTCAGACCCTTTTCAAAATGCAGTTCCCGTGGGTTCCCCTCTGTCGGGCTCAGACCCTTTTCAAACACAGTTCACGTGGATCTCCCTCTGCCGGGCTCAGACCCTTTCCAAAGTTCAGATAGGTGCCCCTCTGTCTGGCTCAGACATTTCACACAGTTCAGAACTTGCTGAGGGGCTCTCTTGCCCAAGCTTATTACACTTCGGGCCTCCCTCAATTGGGCTCAGACCTTTCCAGATATCAAAGACTTTTGAATGTGAGTGGCTTTCTATAAAGACCACTGCATGACCATTTTGACTCAAAGTTCATTGTTCAGCTTATCTTGCATATTTTGCTTTTGCAGTTAATTTGCTTTTATTGCTACAAACAATGTACCTTTCACAGAGACTTTCATTTGGGCTGTTTCCTTGGCCTGACCACTCTGTTACTCAGCATCGCTGATTGCACAGCTGTCCTTACTTCAAAGGTCTATTCTCAGGCTTACCTTTCATTGCGTCTTATCCAAATGTGTGCAGCCTTCACTTGCGATAAACTGTTACTACGTCAAACTTTCTTTAACACACACTGGTCTCTCAGGTTGCTTGCCAACTCACCGGCTGTGTGCGCTTCTTTATTGGTTTTACGATTGTCATTCACGAGTCAAGGTTAGTGCCACAGGCTTGGCCTCACCACCCCAACTCTGCCGTTCACCCGGGAGGGTCACTGGCGTCCTCAGAGCACAATGCAACCTTCTGCGGCCAGACCTGGCCATCTCCACTTGTCTTTCGTGGCCTGTCGGGGCAACGTCCTCCAGTAGGGAACTCTCCTGATTCTCAATCCCCTGCTCTCGTCCCTTGGTCCATCGCTCTGCTCCAGTAGGTGTACCTTCGTTCCAGAAGCTCTGCACATACTCGAGTTCCGCCTTGTTCAAAGTGTGTTTTTCAGTTCTCCCTTTTATCTGTGTGAGTAGAGCTAATCTGCATCAGGTGTCAAGGTGTCTTGGAGTCAAGTGCCTAACTTTGCCTGACCCGATTAGCAGGACATGTCCAGTACGTTGTAGGAGAGTTAGTCGTGTTACTCTAAGTCACCCTCTTCCTGGACTTAGCGTTTGTGTAAAAAAAAAAGGGGGGAAGTTGGGACCTCAGAGGGGCCTAACAAATAGGATGGGTAACATAAACAAAAAGGGGGGAATACCGTGTCTCACCATCGGCTTTCTCACCCCCACTCCCTGAAGACCCCTTAACCAGGTGATCATCCCACACTGGTCCACCCTAAGGGTCTGGATCCAAAGGCGATGGCCGTGCCCTGGCCACCTGAGAGAGAGAACTCCAGAGACTAGTGGGTGAGACACCTTCTGGTTTCTCACAAAATCGAGGGCAATCTTTTTTGGTGCATCACATGATAAACTACATACATTACAGCAGCATTGGATACGTAGCACACAGAGCCACATTGTGAGATTGAATTACCTTATTTAATTACTAACTCCCTGAGCGTTTGAACAAACAGGACAGTGATTCCTATTATTTTTCATAACATGTACACAAACATGATCAACTTGTCTTGCACATGCAAATGTTATTTACTCAATCTCTTGCACTCCAACATCAAATATAATTTTGTTTGGTGGCTTACGTCACACTATACTGAGAAGAAGAACAACTTTTCCCATCAAGTCTGGTACATCACAGCTATGGCTTCAAGTCATCATGGGGGTTCTGTATCTTTCAAATATTCGTTGTTCTGATCAACACCCTTTGAACCTCCTGAGCTTATCCATATAATGCAGATTCTAATTGCATCAGGACATTTGCACCAGACTACGGACGCTGAGAGATGCGCCAGCGCATGCTTTAGAATGGATATCCACTTTGCAAAAGTGAGTAAGTAGGTAAGGTAAAGCAAATCCCTCTGGCATATATATTGAATTCTAAAAATAATGTATAGAATCTATACAGTGGGCATTTGTTGTTCAGCTTAAACACAACATTGGCATGATACAAACATCTAAATTCAAGCATTGGGAACATGTTTGTAAAAATAGCCTCAGGTAACCAATGTTTCTCTTCTCTCCTGTATCCAACAATACTCCTCAAGATCATTCTCCAATCTTATATTTTGCTCTGCTCTTAAAACTGAGGTCTGCCTTTCTTTTCTCCCAATCAGTGTCTCTCTAGCAGGTGGTATTTTCCTCAGTCCTCTTCACACTAATATCTTCTTCCTGCTGTGAGAAACCTGAAGGGGTCTCACCCACTAGTTTCTGGGATCTGTCATCCAGGTGGCCAGGACACGGACATCGCTTTTGGATCCAGTTCCTGGTGGTGGACCAGTGCGGGCCGATCACCTGGTTAAGGGGTCTTCGGGGAGTGGGAATGGGACACCGGATGGTGAGACACGGTATGCCCTTCCCTGTAACACCTTTACCCCATCCTACCCGGTAGGATATTTAGGAACTCTACTCCCACACTCCCTTTTCCAACACAAACACTTTCTCACAGACAACCTGCTATAAGGGAAAACAGACTAACACCCGTGCCGTACACTTGACATGTCCCAATATTGTGGTGAGGTGAGGTCAGGCAATTATCGACAATCACTCACACCTACCTTCCATTACACTTCCCCACACGGATAAAAGGCGGAGCACAAGAGCACACTCTGAGTGAGGCAAGGCACACGAGGAAACAGCAGTTTGAAGACAGCAGCTGAGCAGGGAAAATACAGCAAAACCGAAGGGGATGGCAAGGAGGGGAATTCTCTTGACCTTTTCGACAAGGAACCATTATTGTCCAGGGACCTCAAGAATCGAATTGAGGAAACCAGGCTAAAGACCTGCACTGTGTGTCGGAGATACCCGTGGCCCTCCGACATCAGTAATCAAGGCAGGGAGAATCGCCAACCGCTGTGGTTCCGTCCTTGGCTCCAAGAACAAATCAGCATCAGTGAAGTCAACACAGCCAGTGAGTTGGGGAGACAGATACAAGACCGGTCTCTGTGGAAGCCAAGGTTGCAAGCAGGGAAGTTAAACTTCTGATGTGTGATTGGACTTTAAAGCAAGTGGGACCGCCCACTTACCTATGAACATGCACAAAGTGAACGAGGTTCGAAAATATCAAAAAAAGTTCCCTGACAAAGCATTGCACACAATATACTTAAGGGCACGATTGAATGTCCTGAAAACTAACGAGGTGTTAGCAATCAGAAACCAATCCTCCAGTAACACGTGTCGCTATTGAAAGGATGTCAATCAAGTTCAGAACGTGCGACACCTCCTTTTGTCATGCCCAGGGACAGCAAATTTGAGATCTAACTACCTGAAACACCACAGGCAAGAATTGCTTATATTCGAGGAAGAGACCTGGTGGAACAGAATGATGAGTGGAGAGAACACATCTCTGACCATTGTAACAGCAAAGATCCTACAGAGTTTGGACTTAGAGGGCAAAGCGCAAACATAACAGGTCACATTCTGAAAAATTTAACAGATCATACCCAAGAGAACTAGTCAAACACTGCACAAACAAAAAGAAAACACAAAAACAGACTGAGAGGAAATGGACATCAAGAGCCAACTCTTAACCACACAACCACAAGTTTACGATGCAATAATTTTGTAAAAATTGTCAAAGTTACAATTACACAAAAATAAAAAAAAATAAAAAAGCAAGCTACAATACCTTTGACCAAGTGTACCGGCACCACGTGGGTGCTCAGTCGAAGGTCTCTGTAAGATATCGAGCTGAGAATTAATAACAGTAGATACATTTGGTTCTAGTCTGGCTGGCGGACAAAGACCGATTGAAAGAGAATGAATAAATGTGAATCGAATTGTTCCTGCAACGGGTCAAGCAAAATCCTGCGCACAGTCGAAAGTCTTCGATTTAGATGAAATAGAGAATGTTTGGAAAAGTATGTGAATTTGGTCCAAACCCTGCAGAGGGTGACCAATTGAAGATTTTGTGTTAAAGTTTGTCTGAGTCCAGCGGAGGGGTACCCGGGGTGAATCGAAAATCAGCCAAGAAGTTGTACATGAGAATCCTGTGGAGAAAGGAACTTTTGAATGTTTGTTTGTCGTATCAGGCCCTCTGAAGTAAGAGACCTTAAATGGCAAATAGACTTTGGCATAGAAGGCCCTGATACTAAGATTTGAATTACATCTTTGTGCTAGAGAAGCCAGAGATTGTTCTAAACTCGAGTGTACCACCTTGTCCCCTGCTGAAAACGCGGGGAAGGGAAGGCAACGGCTTAAATATCCTGAAATATCATTTCTAGAACACTTTTCTTTTGAATAACATTGCTTCCCACACTATTTGTATCTAGAAGTAATGATTGGCAATAGGTTTATTTATATAGGCCCTTTTATTTTGACAAGACACCACTAGGACTGTCATAGCTTGCTCCCATCTATAGAATTAGGATTAAATAGGCGTCTTTAAACCCAATTGAAGTTCAATAAACACCCTTGAACTGTGATCACTTGTGTCTGTCTTTCTGTTTGATACCATGCCTTCCTTACACTGTTATACACCACAATCTCTCTCTCCTAAACAAAATTGACTTTCTTCCTCTCTCCAGATGGTACCCCTTTCTTTATTCTCCAGGTTAATATGCCTCTGCCTCTCCACTCACATAATCTTTCCCTTCCCTTTATCTTCAGCAAGATAGTACATCTCTCCTGTACCACACTACTGTCTTTCCCCTCCGCTTATTCCACAAACTGTTTCTCCAAGTTAACACTGCCCACTTTGCTACTCCAAGCTCCCCTCACCCCACCACTCACCAGTACCCCTTACTTCCCAGTCTCCGCTGATTTGATTCTGTCACTCAGAGACTCCAGGACCGGGTTCTTCTGCTCTCCTCCTGCCAGCTCTCCCAAGGAATAACACTGACTTGTTGGGCTGGCTTTTAAATCCCAGTGTTTCCTCCCTCTTGCTCTTGGGTGGTGTTTATGGCTGTTGGCTGCTCCTGTATAGAATGGCCTGGTCTGGTCTGTGATTAGGACATGTCCTTGGGGGGTGTTGGGCTGCAAGAGGGCTGACCTAAGGCTATAGCAGGCCCTGCTGCCTTCATGTATTTAAAGTGGCCCAGGCCTATGGGTGTTCTCCTTCCCTCCCTCTGCGAGCTTTGCTGAGGTAGCCTAACAGGGACCATCGCCCTACTCTCTCCCAGTGTGTTAATCAAAGTTCAGGAAAGATTGAGGAAAGCTGAAATGGGTTGTTTAATTTTCAACGTATTTGTGACAAGAAAATAGTAATATTGTGTACTTCTTTAATGCTTGCAGGAGTGGGAAAACATTCTTTTTTTTATCTATGCCGCTAGGCACAAGATAGTGTATGCGTCTTTTCCTTAGAAGTATTTATTAATTGTGAGGAATTCCAAGATGACCGCCAGTGAGTGAGGACGTGTAGTCCTCTGCTTTGCTCCGGGCCGTATAAGCAAGCCTTGCTTTCCGATACCGGAGGCGGGCTGGGTGCCAGCAAAGACCACATACTGAAGAGCTGAGGCAGCAGGAGACCCACGGGGTGCTCCTCACCCCCATCGAGTTTAGTGAATATCCCGCCGGATAGAAGAAACAGGGCGTTGGCGACACATCGGGCCGGCGAAGGAAACAATCATTGGTAGAGTGGAGCAGAGCCTAGAGGAGCAACGTTATATTAAACCCTAGGAATCTAATGCAGCAGGGAAAATACAGCAAAACCGAAGGGGATGGCAAGGAGGGGAATTCTCTTGACCTTTTCGACAAGGAACCATTATTGTCCAGGGACCTCAAGAATCGAATGCACAAGACCAGGAAACCAGGCTAAAGACCTGCACTGTGTGACGGAGATACCCGGGGCCCTCCGACATCAGTAATCAAGGCAGGGAGAATCGCCAACCGCTGTGGTTCCGTCCTGGGCTCCAAGAACAAATCAGCATCAGTGAAGTCAACACAGCCAGTGAGTTGGGGAGACCGATACAAGACCGGTCTCTGTGGAAGCCAAGGTTGCAAGCAGCGAAGTTAAACTTCTGATGTGTGATTGGACTTTAAAGCAAGTGGGACTGCCCACTTACCTATGAACATGCACAAAGTGAACGAGGTTCGAAAATATCAAAAAAAGTTCCCTGACAAAGCATTGCGCACAATATACTTAAGGGCACGATTGAATGTCCTGAAAACTAACGAGGTGTTAGCAATCAGAAACCAATCCTCCAGTAACACGTGTCGCTATTGAAAGGATGTCAATCAAGTTCAGAACGTGCAACACCTCCTTTTGTCATGCCCAGGGACAGCAAATTTGAGATCTACTTACCTGAAACACCACAGGCAAGAATTGCTTATATTCGAGGAAGAGACCTGGTGGAACAGAATGATGAGTGGAGAGAACACATCTCTGACCATTGTAACAGCAAAGATCCTACAGAGTTTGGACTTAGAGGGCAAAGCGCAAACATAACAGGTCACATTCTGAAAAATTTAACAGATCATACCCAAGAGAACTAGTCAGACACTGCACAAACAAAAAGAAAACACAAAAACAGATTGAGAGGAAATGGACATCAAGAGCCAACTCTTAACCACACAACCACAACAAGTTTACGATTCACTAATTTTGTAAAAATTGTCAAAGTTACAATTACACTAAAATAAAAATAAATAAAAAAGCAAGCTACAATACCTTTGACCGAGTGTACCGGCACCACGTGGGTGCTCAGTCGAAGGTCTCTGTAAGATATCGAGCTGAGAATTAATAACAGTAGATACATTTGGTTCTAGTCTGGCTGGCGGACGAAGACCGATTGAAAGAGAATGAATAAATGTGAATCGAATTGTTCCTGCAGCGGGTCAAGCAAAATCCTGCGCACAGTCGAAAGTCTTCGATTTAGATGAAATAGAGAATGTTTGGAAAAGTATGTGAATTTGGTCCGAACCCTGCAGAGGGTGACCAATTGAAGGTTTTGTGTTAAGGTTTGTCTGAGTCCAGCGGAGTGGGACCCGGGGTGAATCGAAAATCAGCCAAGAAGTTGTACATGAGAATCCTGTGGAGAAAGGAACTTTTGAATGTTTGTTTGTCGTATCAGGCCCTCTGAAGTAAGAGACCTTAAATGGCAAATAGACTTTGGCATAGAAGGCCCTGATACTAAGATTTGAATTACATCTTTGTGCTAGAGAAGCCAGAGATTGTTCTAAACTCGAGTGTACCACCTTGTCCCCTGCTGAAAATGCGGGGAAGGGAAGGCAACGGCTTAAATATCCTGAAATATCATTTCTTGAACACTTTTCTTTTGAATAACATTGCTTCCCACACTATTTGTATCTAGAAGTAATGATTGGCAATAGGTTTATTTATAAAGGCCCTTTTATTTTGACAAGACACCACTAGGACTGTCATAGCTTGCTCCCATCTATAGATTTAGGATTAAATAGGCGTCTTTTAAACCCAATTGAAGTTCAATAAACACCCTTGAACTGTGATCACTTGTGTCTGTCTTTCTGTTTGATACCATGCCTTCCTTAAACTGTTATACACCACAATCTCTCTCTCCTAAACAAAATTGACTTTCTTCCTCTCTCCAGATGGTACCCCTTTCTTTATTCTCCAGGTTAATATGCCTCTGCCTCTCCACTCACATAATCTTTCCCTTCCCTTTATCTTCAGCAAGATAGTACATCTCTCCTGTACCACACTACTGTCTTTCCCCTCCGCTTATTCCACAAACTGTTTCTCCAAGTTAACACTGCCCACTTTGCTACTCCAAGCTCCCCTCACCCCACCACTCACCAGTACCCCTTACTTCCCAGTCTCCGCTGATTTGATTCTGTCACTCAGAGACTCCAGGACCGGGTTCTTCTGCTCTCCTCCTGCCAGCTCTCCCAAGGAATAACACTGAGTTGTTGGGCTGGCTTTTAAATCCCAGTGTTTCCTCCCTCTTGCTCTTGGGTGGTGCTTATGGCTGTTGGCTGCTCCTGTATAGAATGGCCTGGTCTGGCCTGTGATTAGGACATGTCCTTGGGGGGTGTTGGGCTGCAAGAGGGCTGACCTAAGGCTATAGCAGGCCCTGCTGCCTTCATGTATTTAAAGTGGCCCAGGCCTATGGGTGTTCTCCTTCCCTCCCTCTGCGAGCTTTGCTGAGGTAGCCTAACAGGGACCATCGCCCTACTCTCTCCCAGTGTGTTAATCAAAGTTCAGGAAAGATTGAGGAAAGCTGAAATGGGTTGTTTAATTTTCAACGTATTTGTGACAAGAAAATAGTAATATTGTGTACTTCTTTAATGCTTGCAGGAGTGGGAAAACATTCTTTTTTTTATCTACGCCGCTGGGCACAAGATAGTGTATGCGTCTTTTCCTTAGAAGTATTTATTAATTGTGAGGAATTCCAAGATGACGCAAGTGAGTGAGGACGTGTAGTCCTCTGCTTTGCTCCGGGCTGTATAAGCAAGCCTTGCTTTCCGATACCGGAGGCGGGCTGGGAGCCAGCAAAAACCACATACTGAAGAGCTGAGGCAGCAGGAGACCCACGGGGTGCTCCTCACCCCCATCGAGTTTAGTGACTATCCCGCCGGATAGAAGAAACAGGGCGTTGGCGACACATGGGGCCGGCGAAGGAAACAATCATTGGTGGAGGGGAGCAGAGCCTAGAGGAGCAACCTGGCTAAAGGAGATGGGCCCGACCTCGTATGTGGCTCGAAAGTGAGGAACATAGCCCCAGGCAGACTGTGGTGGGAATAAAGCCTCCGGTAAGGTAGGCGGTCAGTGGCGGTCAGTGGGGGACGCATAGAGCCAACTTCAGGGGCTCAAAGTCATGGGGACCACATCACAGATAAATAGCAGCTGGTGGAGGAGGGGACGAGTTAAGGGTGGGGAAGCCTTGTCGGAATGGTGAAAGTGACTGTCAGAGGGGAAGCAGATCTGGAAATACTCCCAGTTGTATGAGAACTATACGCTTCCTAGCGTGTGATGGTGGCAGGAGGGTGAGCGCCCCGGTAGAGGCATAAAGGGGAGCTACAGTTATGCACATTTTTGCGACATGCTACTTGGGGGTGCCCCTCAAAGGAAATAACCGGTGGGGTTGAAAGTGGTGAAAAGGAGAAGAACTACCAGAGGGAGTACAGAGAGTCTGGCACACATGCAATATAGGTGAGCATATAATTAAGAAGTCGGGAAGTGGTTGAGAGGCCCATATACAGGATGGGTGGCTGCCCCCTGTCATGAGTAACTGAGAAACGCATATAATATATAGGTGGGGAGACATCTCCCAGATGCCAAAACCCCGGCCAGAAGAAGGCAACCTCAAACTGCGCAGGAAGGGCATCTAGAGCGGTTTTGGAAGCAGAGCGGTGAGGGTACAACAGAGGCTAAAAAGAAGGACTGTAAGGAAGAAAAAGGGGACGTCTTGGAGAGGGGAGAAATGGGGTTCAGTAAGAAAGATCTTAAGGATTGCCTTAGCGATATGGAAGGAAGAATCTCAAACAATTTCTAGGAACAGTTTACTTCACTGTGAGAAGAACCAAGAAACTCCCTGACAGAAGTTAAAGGGGAAGGGAAAGACCTGGGCGAAAGGATGGATGTTGTTGAACAGAGTTTTGCGGATATATCGGATGAGATACGGCAGAACAGTGAATTGCTAGATCAACTGGCTAGAGTCTCACACAACTTGGAACTGCAGGCGGAGGACTTGGAAAACTGCTCACGAAGGTCAAACATCCGGGTGAAGGGATTAAGTGAGACAATACTGGATACCAATTTGAAGTATACAATGCAACAATGCTTTGGAAACTTACTGGCCGACGTACAGCCGGAAGACATAGGAATTGACCAAGTCCATAGAGTGGGACCAAGGAGAAGGGAACCGGGAGCTAGACCAAGAGATGTTTTGGTTGCCCTAACTTTATATGACTTAAAAAAGAACATTTTGCGTGCGCCAAGAGTTGAAGGGAATATCTCATTGAATGGGGAGCAGGTGCAGCTGCAAAGGCTAAGAGAAATGGGCCAGGTGACACATGCTCTGATTGTAAAACAGATCCATATAAGTGGACATTTCCGCTTGGATTGCTTTTCAACCTGGAGGGCGCATAGCATCGAATAACATCATGTGTGGAGGGTCTGGCACTGCTGAATTTGGAGGAAGAGGAAGGGCATGGAGAGAGGCCAAAAAAGGCCCTCCTCCCAACAGGGGATGTGACAATGGGACTGGTCCATGGTGCAGGGGAAGAGGGGAGGTAGGGGAGCAAAACTGAAAGGTCAGCTGGGGAGAGAACAAGGGGGGGGGACTAAAGGGGGTAACAATGGTGTCTCGTAGGAGTATATGAGCACAAGGTAAAGCTAAAGCAGAGAGGGAGGTGGGTAGACAATGTGGGGTTGGTTATGGGAGGTTTCATCTGGAGCAGAGGGCTGGTGGACAATGTTTTGGAATCCCAGGGAGGTGTTAGGATACTTCCCAGAGGGGGTTATTTCAGGTAATTTTCTAGGCCAAAGCTTTAGGGATGGTCCCTGATGGTATCATAGTATCTTTGGCCTAGTCCTGCGATGTGTTATTGGGGGGGGGTGGTTTGGGTGGGGAGATTGGGGAGGATGGGGGCAGAGGGTGTGGAGAAATGGACACAGTGGGGAATGATATAAGCATGGCGCAGAGCAATTTAATTATACTTTGCATTCAAGCTATTAGCACCATGGTCCATGCCGGGGTCCGCCATGGTGAATGGCGGAATTACCGCCCCATTCCAAGGTTGGCGGGGCGGTAATTCCCCATTCACCATGGGCCCTTCCCCATTCCCATTTTTGCCCCATAGGGCTCAATGGGAATGGGGAAGGCGCTAAGTACGGTGCCGCAAATTGCGGCACCGTACTTAGCACCAAGGTCCCTTTGCGGCACCCTACTTTAACGGCTGGTAAAACCAGCCGTTAAGGTTGGGTCCCGCAAAGGGACCTCGTAATTAGGCGCTAATAGGTTAACGGTGCCGCAGCCTTTTACGGCACCGTTAACCCATTAGCGCCTGGGTCGTAATGAGGCCCAGTGTCTTATATTGTAAGGGGATTAAACTCCCTCGTAAAGCATACAAAGGTGGAAGCTCTGATGAAGGAGAGTGCAGGTGTTATTATGTTACAGGAGACACATATTAAGAAGGCAGATAAGTCTGCTCTGAAATGGCGGCTTTTCTCCCGAATATTTCAATCTAATGCGATGAGAAGACCTTAGGGGTTTCGATAGGACTTAAAGACTCATTCAGGGCTACGATTGTGCGTTCCCTGGTGGATACAGAGGGGAGATACCTGTTTCTGTTAGTGTAACTAGAATATAGACAAATTACCTTGGCAATGGTATATGCACCTAATACTGGGCAGGTTGGCTTCCTACAAGAGGTATTAGGCAAGTTGGAGGGCTTTGCAGAAGGTGAAATTATATTAACGTGCAACTTTAATTTGGCGCGGCACCCAAATATAGATAGAAGTGGGAGCAGCACTCTCTACACGGGCGTTAAAGGAAAGCTTTGAAAATGTAACAGTACGCGACGTTTGACGGACTAAGAGAGGCAACGAGAGGGGTTATACGTGCTTCTCGCTTATATACCAATCCCTGTCTAGAATTGATTATATGTGGGTAACAGCTGGGCTAATGGGGGAGGGAAGGGAAATAAATTCGGAGTCCATATCATTATCCGATCATGCCCCTTTGCTAATGACGGTTATGGATATGGGGCCACGTAGGGGGTTGTGAGCCTGGATGTTTCCAGCTGAACTGTTGAGTGATGAAGCGGCGGTAGAAGTGATTAGGAACAAGATAGATGGATATTTTTCAGTAAATAGCAACCAAGCTATCTCGCCTTTAATGCAGTAATGCAGGGAGAACTTATCACATTGTGATCTCAGCGGGAGAAACAAAGGGCGAGAATGGAAGGGGACCTGGAAGCTCAATTACGAGATACCCAACAGGCTATAGTGAAATGTAGAACGAGGACCCTACATAAAAGGTAAAAAGAAGCTACATAGCCAATTAAATTTACTGTGAACCCACAGGGCAGAGAGATGCCTGTTGATGACCAAACAGAGGTACTATGTACGAGACAACAAGGCAGATAAGCTATTAGCTCGGCAGCTGAAGGGGTCAGAGGCAGCTAGGACGATCCAGTGGATTACGCAGCCCGGTGGATCGAGTGAAACCAAATCAGTGGCTATAGTAGAGGTTTTTGCTCAATTTTATGAAAAACTACATCCGTAAAAACACCCCGACCCTTGCGAGATACATTGGTACTTCTCAGGGATCTTTGTACCAAAGATAACGATAAGGAGCAGGAAGAGTGGGACAGAGACATCAGGGAGGATGAGGTGGAGGCAACTATTAAGGCATTGCCATTGAATAAAGCACAAGGGCCGGATGGTTTCCCGGCAGCCTTTTACAAAAAATACGCTAGGCAATTGATTCCGAAGTTGACTGAGTTATTCAATGCAGTAGTGGCTAGTGGGGGGTAAAACCGATTATGACATAGGTGAAAGTGGTGGTGTTCGGGAAACCAGGACTTAACGAAATGTGGGTAATATAGGCCCATTGCATTGATGAACATAGATGCCAAACTATATACGGGCATTCTAGCAGTGAGATTACCGCCTCTCCTTCCGGACTTGATAAATACTGATCAGTCGGGGTTCATCATGGGGAGACAGACCTCTAATAACATTAGGAGAGTTTTCCACCTAATAGAGAAAGTCAATTCTAAATAGATTCCATCAGTGTTGTTAGATGCCAAAAAGGTGTTTTATCGGGTGGAGTGGACTTTTTTATTTGCAGCTATGGAGCAGATGGGAATGGGAACTAAATGTATACAGACGGTACGGGCAAACTATCAGGCTCCTAAGATACGTCTGTTGGTAAATAAACAAGTGCCTGTAGTATAGAAATAGGTTGGGGAACGAGGCAGGGATGCCCAGTGTCGCCACTTCTATATGCTATATATTTGGAGCTATTTTTGCTTAAACGTAGATCAAGGCTGCCGATACGAGGCATCCCTTTTGGAGGGGAGGAGCATAAGATAGTGGCCTTCACGGATGATATGCTAATAACATTGATACACTCCAAACTATCAATACCGGCACTGGTGGCAGAACTGGCAGACATAGAGTGAGTGGCTGGCTTCAAGGTTAACATGGGGACGTCTGAGCTGCTGACTTTGGGCCTTTCTATAACGCAGAAGGAGGCTTTACCTTCCTACTCTCCGTTTGTAATTGCAAACAGCTGCATTAGATTCCTAGGGTTTAATATAACTAAGGCGGTTTCGCAGATGTTCGATAGCATCTATCTGCGAGCGCTTCAAAAGGTAAAGGAACATTTGGGAAAATGGACCCCGCTTCGGATCCCATGGTTCGGAAGAGTAGCTACTATTAAAATGGTGACTCTCCCGAGTCTACTTTACAACTTCCAGGCTCTCCTGATACCGGTTCCACGGTCATTCTTTGGGGCGCTGAATAAAGTGGTTTCGAGATTTCTTTGGCAAAATAAAACCCAAGAGTGGCATTGCGTACACTAATGGCACCTAGAGATGATGGAGGGTAGGCCTTCCAAATTGTGTGAAATATTATGAGGCGGCACAGTTGCGTGTACTCTGTGAATGGTTTATATGAGATAACTCGAAACCCTGAGCAAGGATGGTAGGGCGGGGGCGTTGTGTGCTTTGGAAGGGGTCCTCTGGCTACACAGACAAGATAGGCCCCAGAACACATGTATTAGCCAGGTACTGGCAGTGGTTTGAGACATATGGGACCGTTCAATAGAAAAGGGAAATATATCTATGCGCACATCTCCGTTTACCCCGTTATTTGGGAACCTGCAATTCCTCTCAGGGATGGTGCAGGAAACATTTAGGCAGTGGCGGAAAGCGGGGTGTACAAAGTTGCAAGATATGATGCACGGAGTGGATATCTGTACATTTGAGGAATACAAACAGTTTGTGGGTCTATCAGAGAAGGATAGGTTGGAGTACTATCAACTACGACATGGATAGCCAGTTCAGGGGGTAAAGCATTAGTTGGCAGAGAGCTCACATCATTTGAAAAATGTATCACCACACATACGGGTAATAGACAAATGGTGTCAAGGCTAGATACGATTTTGATGGAAGGGGACTTGGGACAGGTCTGGGGATATATGTACAAGTGGGAAACGGCTTTGGTGATGGATCTCCTGAGGGAGCACTGGAAACATCTATGGGCAAATATTCCCAAACTGACAAGAGGCCAAAGCTTTGGGGATGGTCCCCGATGGTATCATAGTATCTTTGGCCTAGTCCTGCGATGTGTTATTAGGGGGGGGGTTTGGGTGGAGAGATTGGGGAGGATGGGGGCAGAGGGTGTGGAGAAATGGACACAGTGGGGAATAATATAAGCATGGCTCAGAGCAATTTAATTATACTTTGCATTCAAGGTAGTGGGCCTCATTACGACCCCGGCGCTAAACCATGGTGCTATTAGCACCATGGTCCATGTCGGGGTCCGCTATGGTGAATGGCGGAATTACCGCCCCATTCCAAGGTTGGCGGGGCAGTAATTCCCCATTCACCATGGGCCCTTCCCCATTCCCATTTTTGCCCCATAGGGCTCAATGGGAATGGGGAAGGCGCTAAGTACGGTGCCGCAAATTGCGGCACCGTACTTAGCACCAAGGTCCCTTTGCGGCACCCTACTTTAACGGCTGGTAAAACCAGCCGTTAAGGTCAGGTCCCACAAAGGGACCTCGTAATTAGGTGCTAATAGGTTAACGGCGCTGCAGCCTTTTACGGCGCCGTTAACCCATTAGCGCCTGGGTCGTAATGAGGCCCAGTGTCTTATATTGTAAGGGGATTAAACTCCCCCGTAAAGCATAAAAAGGCGGAAACTCTTAGATGAAGGAGAGTGCAGATGTTATTATGTTACAGGAGACACATATTAAGAAGGCAGATAAGTCTGCTCTGAAATGGCGGCTTTTCTCCCGAATATTTCAATCTAATACGATCGGAAGACCTTAGGGGTTTCGATAGAACTTAAAGACTCATTCAGGGCTACGATTGTGCGTTCCCTGGTGGATACAGAGGGGAGATACCTGTTTCTGTTAGTGCAACTAGAATATAGACAAATCACCTTGGCAATGGTATATGCACCTAATACTGGGCAGGTTGGGTTCCTACAAGAGATACTAGGCAAGTTGGAGGGCTTTGCAGAAGGGGAAATTATATTAACGTGCAACTTTAATTTGGCGCGGCACCCAAATATAGATAGAAGTGGGAGCAGCACTCTCTACACGGGCGTTAAAGGAAAGCTTTGAAAATGTAACACTACACGACGTTTGGCGGACTAAGAGAGGCAACGAGAGGGGTTATACGTGCTTCTCGCTTATATACCAATCCCTGTCTAGAATTGATTATATGTGGGTAACAGCTGTAACAGCTGGGCTAATGGGGGAGGGAAGGGAAATAAATTTGGAGTCCATATCATTATCCGATCATGCCCCTTTGCTAATGACGGTTATGGCTATGGGGCCACGTAGGGGGTTGTGAGCCTGGATGTTTCCAGCTGAACTGTTGAGTGATGAAGCGGCGGTAGAGGTGATTAGGAACAAGATAGATGGATATTTTTCAGTAAATAGCAACCAAGCTGTCTCGCCTTTAATGCAGTAATGCAGGAATGCAGGGAGAACTTATCACATTGTGATCTCAGCGGGAGAAACAAAGGGTGAGAATGGAAAGGGACCTGGAAGCTCAATTACGAGATACCCAACAGGCTATAGTGAAATGTAGAACGAGGACCCTACATAAAAGGTTAAAGGAGCTACATAGCCAATTAAATTTACTGTGAAACCACAGGGCAGAGAGATCCCTGTTTATGACCAAACAGAGGTACTATGTACGAGCCAACAAGGCAGATAAGCTATTAGCTCGGCAGCTGAAGGAGTCAGAGGCAGCTAGGACGATCCAGCGGATTACGCAGCCCGATGGATCGAGTGAAACCAAATGAGTGGCTATAATAGAGGTTTTTGCTCAATTTTATGAAACACTATATGCGTCAGAACACCCTGACCCTTGCAAGATACATCGGTACTTCTCAGGTATCTTTGTACCAAAGATAACGAAAAGGAGCAGGAAGAGTTGGACAGAGACATCAGGGAGGATGAGGTGGAGGCAGCTATTAAGGCATTGCCATTGAATAAAGCACAAGTGCCGGATGGTTTCCCGGCAGCCTTTTACAAAAAATATGCTAGGCAATTGATTCCGAAGTTGACTGAGTTATTCAATGCAGTAGTGGCTAGTGGGGGGTAAAACCGATTATGACATAGGTGAAAGTGGTGGTGTTCGGGAAACCAGGACTTAACGAAATGTGTGTCATATAGGCCCATTGCATTGATGAACATAGATGCCAAACTATATACGGGCATTCTAGCAGTGAGATTACCGCCTCTCCTTCCGGACTTGATAAATACTGATCAGTCGGGGTTCATCATGGGGAGACAGACCTCTAATAACATTAGGAGAGTTTTATGCTAATAACATTGATACACTCCAAACTATCAATACCGGCACTGGTGGCAGAACTTGCAGACATAGAGTGAGTGGCTGGCTTCAAAGTTAACATGGGGAAGTCTGAGCTGCTGACTTTGGGCCTTTCTATAACGCAGAAGGAGGCTTTACCTTCCTACTCTCCGTTTGTAATTGCAAACAGCTGCATTAAATTCCTAGGGTTTAATATAACTAAGGCGGTTTCGCAGATGTTCGATAGCATCTATCTGCGAGCTCTTCAAAAGGTAAAGGAACATTTGGGGAAATGGACCCCGCTTCGGATCCCATGGTTAGGAAGAGTAGCTACTATTAAAATGGTGACTCTCCCGAGTCTACTTTACAACTTCCAGGCTCTCCTGATACCGGTTCCACGGTCATTCTTTGGGGCGCTGAATAAAGTGGTTTCGAGATTTCTTTGGCAAAATAAACCCAAGAGTGGCATTGCATACACTAATGGCACCTAGAGATGGTGGAGGATAGGCCTTCCAAATTGTGTGATATATTGTGAGGCGGCACAGTTGCGTGTACTCTGTGAATGGTTTATATGAGATACCTCGAAACCCTGAGCAAGGATGGTTAGGGCAGTGGCGGTCTGTCCTTTGGAAGGGGTCCTCTGGCTACACAGACAAGATAGGCCCCAGAACACATGTATTAGCCAGGAACTGGCAGTGGTTTGAGACATATGGGACTGTTCAATAGAAAAGGGAAATATATCTATGCGCACATCTCCGTTTACCCCGTTATTTGGGAACCCGCAATTCCGCTCAGGGATGGTGCAGGAAACATTTAGGCAGTGGCGGAAAGCGGGGTGTACAAAGTTGCAGATATGATGCAGGGAGTGGATATCTGTACATTTGAGGAATGCAAACAGTTTGTGGGTCTATCAGAGAAGGATAGGTTGGAGTACTATCAACTACGACATGGATAGCCAGTTCAGGGGGTAAAGCATTAGTTGGCAGAGAGCTCACATTGTTTGAAAAATGTATCACCACACATACGGGTAATAGACAAATGGTGTCAAGGCTAGATTCGATTTTGATGGAAGGGGACTTGGGACAGGTCTGGGGATATATGTACAAGTGGGAAACGGCTTTGGTGATGGATCTCCTGAGGGAGCACTGGAAACATCTATGGGCAAATATTCATAAACTGACAAGATCAATCCAGGTCAGGGAAGAGTGGTATAAAATAATGGTCCAATGGCATTATACCCCTGAGGGATAGCATAAAATGTTTCCTTCAACTGTGGAAAAGTGCTGCAGGAGTTGTGGCATGAAAGGGGATTGGAGGCATATTTGGTGGGAGGGCCCGAGCTGGAGAAATTCTGGGAGGAGGTCACAACCCAGATAAAGAAAATGGTAACCACTGATATAATTTTGACACCTAGAGAATGGATGTGTGGCTTGTTCGACCCAGAGATCCGCCTGCCCAATAAGACACATAACAAAGCCTTTATGTTAATGGTTATAGCGGCATGGCTGGTGATAGCGAGTAGCTGGAAACCGAAGTGGCCACCAACAATAAGGCATTATGTAAATAAGAATATAATTGCCTGTGAAGTGGAAAAATTGGTATGGAGGAGGGGTGGAGGAGGGGAAAGGGAGTGGGGGTTAATGTTTCATATAAAAAATGGCAATAAAAATATATATAAAAAAGAAGTATTTATTAATTGCAACAATGTATTCATGGGAGTACCGCAAAGTTGTATAAGGGATTCTTCTGGCAGCGTTATGTGAGAAACCTGAAGGTGTCTCACCCGCTAGTCCCTGGAGATCTGTCATCCAGGTGGCCAGGACACGGCCATCGCTATTGGATCCAGTTCCTCGGGGTGGACCAGTGGGGGAGGATGAACTGGATGGGGGTCTTCGGGGAGTGGAAGTGGGACACCGACGGGTGAGATGCGGTACCCCATTCCTTTTAACACCTTTTCCCCATCCTACCCTGTAGGATATTTAGAAGCTCTAGCCCCCCCGCGCCCTTTCCAACACGAACACTTTCTTACACCGTGAAAGACAATGGACTAACACCAGAGCCGTTTACCTGACATGTCCCAACACAAGGGTCAGACAGAGTCAGGCAATTAACAATAACTACACACATCTGTCGGACCTTTCCCTTCCCCCAAGGGATATGCGGAGCACAAGAGCACACTTTTAGCAAGGACAAACGCACAAGGAAGCAGCTATTCCAGGACAGCAATTTAAAGGGAGAAGAAAAGCGGCAAGACCGGAAAGGACAACAAGGGGGGAAGTGCCCTTGCACTTTTTGACCCAAACCTGGAAAGCCTCCGTGAAAGGAATCATGAGACCGGGAACTACAGCTGACGTGTGGTGTAACAGATACCTACAGTGCACTGATAACTGAGGTAGGGAGGCATGCTTTCTACCGTGGTCCCATCCTTGACTCCAGAGACAAGAAACGACAAGGAGGTCAGCACAGCCGGTGAGTCGGAGGGAGAACCAATAGTAAACCGGACGGTGTTGGGGGGAAGGTTGCAAACGGCAACTTGTTATGAACAAGAACTTGTGTGCTAAGTGAACT
Organism: Ambystoma mexicanum; assembly: GCF_040938575.1. Lineage (NCBI taxonomy): Eukaryota > Metazoa > Chordata > Amphibia > Caudata > Ambystomatidae > Ambystoma > Ambystoma mexicanum. The sequence goes on along the minus strand of NC_090931.1, from coordinate 1,460,324,487 downwards.
TTTAAAGCTCAGGGAGAGACCCACTGCAGAGTCATCCGGCCCCACGTGGGCCTCAATTCGAAAGACTCTGGCTGGTCCCCTTTTCTTGTGAACATTATAGTTACAAGAGGCCGTAGGAAAGGCCAGAATAAAGTTAAGGTGGTCCTACAAGGGTCGAGCCAAAACCCCTGATACAATCGAAAGTCCTTAACCCATTACCAAGTTTTGACATTGTGAAACAGGGGTGTGTGCCCGGATGAGGGAAATGCCAACAAACGATAAATGTGGAAAGCCTGACTGGAGGCTTAAGGGAAAGCCTGACTGGGGGCTAGAAAAAGCTAAAGGAAGTGAATCATGCAAGGGATTACAAATAAGTGAACTGTGTGAAACATGCAAATGTGAACCCGACTGAGGGAAGCCAACATTACAAAAAGAATCGGAGCCTGGTTGACTGAGATCCATGGGTGAAGGAAAATCACCCGACGGGAAGATTACTGAAAGGAACTTTTTGTTTGTTGTTTATAGTACATAAGGCCCTCTGAGGCATGAGACTTGGTGTAAAAGAGACGTGTACAGAGAAGACCCTGATAATTTGGAAACAAACTGTAAGCTTGTGCTGGAGAAGCCCAGGAGTGTGCTGTACTCGAGAGTCCCGCCTTGTCCCGTGCTAAAAACGTGGTGAAAGGAGACTCCAGTTGTACCATCCTGACTTATCATTTTGTGAACACTTCTTTCTTTTCTGCTGAACATTATCCCACACTATTTTGTAACTTAGCGGTAAGGACTGGCAATAGTTGTTTTTAGTACAGGCCCTTTTTATTTGACAAGACGCCACTAGGACTGCCTCATTATTATTTTATGGTCATAGCTTGCTCCCATCTTAGATTTAGGTTCAGATTAGGCATTTTTCACACCCCTGATAAAGTTCTTTAAACACCCTTGAACTGTGATCACTTGTGTCTATCTTACTTTGATACCATGCCTTCCTTACAGTTACCAGATAAATATTTGTTTCCAATCCTTCATTGAAGGATTTAAAGTGTTGCAACTTCTATCCCATAAAGGGAAAGAGGGTGCTTTCCAACCAGTGTTTGGATCTATCTGTCTATAGGGGCTCCTGCTCTTTGTTCTCTCAGATGCTGGTGCTCTTGGGGGAACCATTTACAGTTTTTAGGGCAACCCTGTTACTTTCTCCTGCTCAACTTTGGGTGGGTATTAAGTATTGTATTTAAAAATAATCTATGTGCAGCGCTTTGGCAAAAGTGTTATTTAAATGAAAAATATGTATTTTTATTATTATAATTGTTAGACACACTTTGGATGAGATTCTTAGCTGGTCCTGTGTTTAGAGTTTCATTAATATGTCTCTTACATGGCTCTTCACTGTGCATCTTCACATTAAGCTTCCATTGTGGCCCTTGTGATTAAAACCCTTTCTCATGAGCTTCAGGCATAGGGCTCTGTTACAGGGGCTCCTACGCACAAGAATCGCACAGCGGGAATCACATTGTACGTGCTTTTGTGTGTACTCTTAGAAATGCCACTGAGTCATTTTCTCCAGCCTAACTATTGCCTTTCTTTCTTCTTCCTCACCTAGCACCTGCTGTTGACCCACGCATCCATCTTGGGACCGCTCCAGAACTGGTGAGCCCCATCACATCAGATGATGAGTACTTGAGCCCAGTGGAGGAGATGACAGAATTTGGCACCCCAGTTCATCGACCAGTCAACAGCATGAAGCTTCAGCACCCCCCGGGCGACAGTCTTGGCCAGTCAAGGAGTACTGTAGAAACACACTTCAAAGCACCACCATCATTTGAGGTTAGAAGTCATCAGGGGTTTGTTTGACATGGTAGATATTTTTATAATCCAAGGTAGATGGTTGTGCAGTGAGGTTTGGTTCTGTGTAGTACAGTGGCATAAATAACAAGAATATCCATGTAACTGTTCACTCTTTAAAAGGTTTGAGTAATTCTCTTTGCCTAAAATACAACGTGTCTCCAGATGCCTCTTTGGGTCTGCAGATCTGACTTTGTGGCCTAGTGATGCCCCAGAACAAACAATGTAGCCTTATTTGCAGCTAAGTGGCTTCTCCTCAAGAGTGCAAATAGGATTGGGTTCATTTTGAATTGACTTCAACTTTTGAGTCTGAAATGCTGTATGGGAGGTGTCAGGGGGTTTGAGGGTACGCTGTGTCTGCACTCTGGAGAATGAGTAAAAGGTAATTTTGAAGTTATTGTCACAACCCTTGGGATGCAAGGGCATCAAAGATTACAAACACTATGCCATGCTAATTCTTTGGCACGTTCAGTCATCAATTTGAATAAAATAATGTAAATGCCTGGAAATTTGATTTGGACAAACATTCCTTTAAATGGAGGAGCATGTATCCTCCAAATGCTTCATGCATATGCAACACCAAACAGGAAGTTAGGGGGAGCAGTAGGGAGGCTGGAGCTGGGGAGGTGTAGTGCTGATAGAGGAGTGCGGTGCAGGTTGGGGGACTGATGAGACAGGGAACAGCTGGTGAAGCACGCAGGAGAAGTACAACAGTCCATGCCAGTAAAAGGTAATGAGGATAACTGGGCTAAGCGTAGAGGGGAGAGCACGTAAGAGAAGGGAGCAATCCAAAATGGGGGTGAGCGGGACAAAGATAAACTTGTGCAGGCATTTTAATGTAAGTCGAGAAAGGGGGAAGTGTGGAAAGATGCCACGCGGGACGTATTCTGAACATGTTGTCTTAGAGGCCTCAGAATGAGAGGCTGTCAGTATGGTGATAGAGAACCTTTGAAGACACAGCACCTTTTATTCCTTTATGGCGCATATCTGCTGGAAACACTGACGTATTTAACGGGATGTTACACTGACATATGGCTCCACAACAGGGAACAGCCTGGTCAGACCTTTCCACGTGCGCACTCTCTCCAGTGTCATCCCTGACCCTTACCGGCATTCACAGCCATGGTGGTGTCTCTTAACCCTAACAGCATACACAGCATTTGTAGCCCCCACCAACATATTGAACCCCTTCTGGAACCTCTGACTCCCACCAGGACACACAGTACCTCTCACACCTTCTCCCCCATTAGCGTACATAGCCACTATGAAGCCCCTTCCCCAGTGGCGCATCTTAATACCACTGTATATACAATCTGAACTAGACCCACCCACTAAAACACAAAACCACAGTTGCAACCCCTTCCCCACTGCCTACCCATACATACTCAAGTCACCCCCTCTTCATCATGGCATCTTCATTAATATCCATGCGGGATCAGGGAGTATGTTTTAAATGTTTTTGTTTTTACAGTTTGATACTAAATTTCATAAAATGTAAAAGCTGGAAAAAAAAGATTGTTTTAAAGAAATTATTAATACAAACACATTTTATACAAATTCGGAAGCTAAGAAAACTATTCAGATTAAGAACTGACTATAAGTATCAAGGTCAATATCCAACATTTTGATAAATGACATAACAGCCACAACCATAGAAGTGGTGGACCCAGCCAAACAGTACTTCCACATAGATTCATCACTACCCCCTCAAACACATGAACAACCCTTTAAATGTATTCCATCTCAAACCATGGACAGCTGTACAGCAAGTTAATAGATGTTTGATAGTTTCTTGATATTCTGTATCTTTACAGAACCTGCAAAAAGCAAAATGTCGATTCCAATCCTTATCGTACCATGATTTCTTTGGTATGCAGTAAATTGCACATCCGTGCCTGACCCCCCTGGAAGTGGAAATAGTTTGTGACATTAATCCAGCATGATTTAATCACACTTGCATGGTGGAATTCTCATGTAGGGCTATTATTAACCTTAGCAGGCCCCAGGGGATACCCCACTTGTCGAGTTTTTGCCATAAGAAATTGCGGTCAACAGAGTCAAAAGCCAGTGTGAGATCCATCGAAGACAAAAAAACAGGGGTACTACCCTTCCTCCACCCAAGATGTTGAAGATACCCATAATTCTAGATGAGAGAGAAGAATGCCAGCGAAGACCTTTGAGTCTGTGTCCAAGATTGAGAGTGGCCTATAATTACACGGATCAGTTCTAGCCCCTTTCTTAAAAATTGGGACTATGGACCTCATTATGAGTATGGTGGTACAGAAACAAGGGTGCCAGAAAGTGCACCTGCACCCTTGTTTCCAGACCGCCACAGTCTGAGTCTGCCTGCTGGGGCCGCTGCACCCGACAGGTCTGACCCAATAGGCAGGGGCCCGGGTAGGTAGGTTAGTAACGGTGCTGGTGCTTAGGTGAACCCATTCCCGTGGAGTCCTATAGGACTCCACGGGAATGGGACCTAACATTTTCCGGCACCTAGCTTCCCAATCCGCCAGGACTTGTAATGTCCCGGTGGCACCGGAAAGCTAGGTGGTGGTAAAATGCTACGAGTCCAGCAGCAACCCACCGGAAGTACCGGCAGGGTTACCGCCGGACTCGTAATGAGGCCCTATGTGTGCTTGAGACCATGTTACAGGAAAAGACTCTAATCAAATCACCTCAGTGAACAAAATATTAAGTGTTACTCACCGGTGTGACTAACGTACTCCTAATCCATAGTCTCCTTTCCTCCATCCGCTATATGCGTCCCTCGCTAGGGATGGGAACAAAACCTTTTTCACCAGAAAAAGAACACTTTCCCTTTACATGCATACACGCGCGGGGGCACCGCCCTGGGAGCATGCGCTCCACTAACCCCGGCCACCGGTGCTACACCTCAGTACCGTTTGACGCATTTGCTGTATTAAACTGTTCAACCTCTGTGTTCTTTTTTAGGGAGAAGGACGGTGGGACTTAGGGAGGAAAGGGGAATATGGGCTAGGAGTGCGTTAGTCACTCCGGTGAGTAACCCTTAATTACTCCTACATCCCGTCCCCTTTCCTCCATACTGTATGGGTGACTAAAACTGATACAACCGCCCTGGGGAGTAGAGCTTGACACTCTAGGCAAACAGATTACGAAGGACAGCCTGACCAAATGCTGCGTCAGCCCTGGCACTGGTGTCCAGACAGTAGTGCTTGCAAAAGGCCAATGGGGTGGCCCATGTCACCGCCCTGCTAATCACTTGCCATGGTACGTGACGCTGAAAGGCAACAGCCGCTGCCTTGACCCTGATGGCGTGAGCATGCATGCCTCTTGGCGATTCCTTGAGCTGAGCCTTGTATGCCTCCTGGATGACTGCAGTCATCCATCTAGCTATTGAAGTTTTGCATCAGTCACCAGCACTGCTGTGAATACAGAGCTTTCACCTTAAGAAAGCACGGACTGTTTGTTCCGCCCACTGAAAGCCCTGCATAAATAACAAGGACCTGCACCCTTGTGGCGTAAAGCCTGAGTGAAGATAAGGGCGATTTTCTTTCTACCCACTGTTTCACTGTTTGCTGCTTCGCTGTGAGCCGGGATCGGCCGTTTTACCTGTGACTGGAGTTACAAGGGGCGGAAGGTCAATAGCAGGAGCAGTTTCAAAAAAAGGCATTTACTGTACACAGGAGCCAAGTCAGTGTCATTCAAGAGAAGGTAAAGCGAATCCTCGCTATCTGCCTTATTGAACATAAAAAAACAAATACTTTAGTTCATTTTGGCCAGTTTGAACAGCATGTCTAGAATGGTACTATCTCCTGCAATTGAAATATGTAAAGAAACGTTGTCCCATGAGAACCTTCTTCAAATCCAGGGGGAAGGTTTACCAACATTACCACCCCCGCCACCTAATTCTAGTAACAACAATGGCACTCAAATACCCCTTGTACGCAAACAATTGATCTCTGACCTTACAGCTGGGGAGGACGAGGTGACGGAGGTTGCTTGCTCGCCAAAGAGTAAGGACGGGGCGCCTTTGCCACTTTTAGCCAGCTCTCAGCTAGCCTCTTCTTCTTTGCTCACTTCTCCCAAAGATACTCAGGCTACACTGCAATGGAGCAGAAATACCGCAAGTTCTACCGAGCTTAGAAGCTGGAGACGGTGGGAAAGTGTCCTTTGTTCCAACTCCAAGGAACTTGTTTACCTTCGGAACTGAACCTCCGCTTAGTCAGAAAATTTCCTGTCACAATCGTTCTGTTAAAAGCTGGAACCCCATGGGACTATCATCACACTTAGGTGCCTATCCAGATATATATGCTTCAAGTCGTAGACCCACAAATGTAAACACAGGAGCTCAACCCAATAGGGCCTCGAATGCAATTACTGCTTTGCTAAAAAGCGGCCCATCACAGGTGGATCAGGCCAAGCGTCCAAAGGCGCATTCTAATGACAATCTCGTCCACCAAAGCTATGTGTCACAAACACCTGGGAGAAATTTCAATACATTTTCACAAGTGGAATCCAGACAGCAGGCTCCATTTCCTAGCAAAAGACAACGCTGTATAACTCCTTTGTCGGACGAGGATCTCTTGTTGGACCTAGCTGCCGCCCAGGTCGAAGAGCAGACGCAAGGAGTGGAACAGATAGACGCAAAAATGATTTCAGCATTTGCCATCACTATGTCTCCCATCATGAAATTAATTGAGACTCAGAACGAGCAACTAAGAGACAACACTACAGTCCTCGCCATGCTGCATTCAAACTTAATCTTCGTTGAAGGTTTCATAACAGCTTTGCAGTCCAATTTGGACAAAAAAACAGACCTAATTACTCAAATTCTTAAGAACATATTGGAACCTATTATCCTTCAAAAAGAAAAACAGCGAGCGGACAGACTAAGTTGCAATCCCTTGTCAAAAAATGGACAAATAGACTCCCTGTGTAGCGAAGATTCGGCTTCTTCTATTGTTCAAGATCCTCCAACCAGAACCACGTCCGAAAGGGACGACTCAATACGACTAGTGGCTACAAGAGATGCTTCTACGGAAATAGACAATGTTCTGATGACTAGATCCACCATGGAGACCGTAGACCCTGTTTCTAATAAGACAACAGCAGGCCTTCAGCCTCTGCCGGTTAATAATGCGATGGGTAGTCACAAGGGCCCGACCAAAACTTGCGATATGTTTAAAGCCCCCAACAAAGGTCCAAGGATGGTGCACAGTCCGTTTATGGTCCTCAACAAAAAGGGAACCAACACCTACCCGAAGAAACTCCAACCTCTAGAACCAAAGTCTTCAGAAAAAATTGTAGCCACGGATCAGACCCAAATTAGTGTTTGTAGGAAGGTTAGGCAAAACAAATGTAACCTCCCAAAAAATATACAAATCCAAGGAAGAGGGGTAAACGTTTTAAGGTTTATGCCAAATACAAAAAGACCCCAACTTCATATTGGAACGGATTCAGACACGGCCAGTGAAGAGGACTACGAATTTGCTTCATCTACTAGTGACATAGACGATGAGCTGCTGAATATGTCTACTTATTCAGAAAGCACAGGCCCAGGGGCTGACGAGTCCAAGACACGTCTTCAGAAGGACACAAGTGTTCCACCCCCAACGGTTTTGGTAACTTCGAATGCCACACTCAAGGCCTCCGTTGGTGTGCCAAAGGAAAATGCGGGCGGGGACTCCAAAAGGCAGGGGGGACCAGAACCCCAGCCAGTGACTGGGGAAAGGACCCCGTCAAGGACCCCGTCAAATCCCAAATGGAGTTCTCAATTAAAGAACAATGTGGAAATCTCTGACTATTCGTCGGTTTCAGGAGAAGATAACTCTCATATCAAACGTGAGATAACCTTCCGGAAAATGGAGCAAAAGAGAACTATGGTAGCTCAGAGGACGCAGTTGGAGGTGAGGAACAAATGCTCGAGCAATATTGAAGGTAACAATCATATTGACAAAAGACGATCCGTGTCTTGGGCCGAAGACAGTAAGACTGCGGGTGGTGTCACAAAGTCAATCCATGCTACAATGAAAGCTCCGAGCAGCCCTTTGCAATTTAGGGTATTTAAATTATCGCTGGCAAGAACCTTAGGCTTCTAGGATAATTTGATTATGAACAGAAACAACGTAATGAGGCTTCTGCGAAGCATACAGGCTTTGGATCAAGTAAAATCAAATGATATTGATTTAATTGAATTTCCAAGTGAATCAAGACTTGACAAAGTAATTTTGCACATAACATCACAAAACATCAGAAATGTACTTGTCAAGGAAGGTGCAAAATTGAACTCCCATGGATTCACACTGAAGTGGACAATCAGATTGCAAAGTCAAGTGCAATTCCTTACCAGTTCGTGGATGAAAGTGAAAAGGCTGTTTATCAAGCAAAATCTGGGGATCCATCATCTGTCTCCAGGAAACCTGGTTGAGGGAGTCTCCTGCCCTGGAAGGATTTGAAGTATACATAAATCCAGCGATAAAGGGGGATAAAGGTCGCCCGAGGGCAGGACTCATAACTGCCATAAAAAAATCAAGCAGCATTAAGGTCACCAGCTCTACAAATATAAGTACGGAAATCCAACTTACTGCAGTTCAAATTACTTCTTCGAATTGGCAACCTAAGAACCAGATGCTCCTAATTATTAACATATACTGAAGAAACCGCCCAGGATTGAAGCAAAATACTAAAAACACCATGCTAAGAGTTATCGACGAGGCCAGGTTTACCTCGCCTAACTCGGCCATACTCCTGTGTGGAGACTTCAACATGGAGTGCTTCGATAAGCTAGGTGCCAAAATAGAGATGTTACCAACAGTTCCTACAGGGAACGTCAGCAGGGGTCTGGCCATGATAGAGGAATTATTGGAGTGAAACATTCACATGGTAAATGCCAACCTTAACGGAGACATACCAGCGGCTGGATCATGGAAACGGGGGTCACAAATAAGTACCATTGACTACTTTTTTGCCACAGAAGATCTTTTGGCTAAATTGATTTCTCTGCAAGTCCAAACAACGGATTCAAGTGACCATAATCTTCTCAAGCTCAAATGTATTGACTGGGCAACCAGCAATACATTAAAGGGCAATTATCATGAAAATCAGACCCTTGAGGTTACATCAGGAGGAAATCGACTCTGAATAAACAAAAGAAATCTGCCCTGTGTAACATCAATTCTGTTGGCCTTGAATCACGACCCGCATTGTACCAGAGCAGGTATTTTACAATATCCTGACTTTCTACTAGCTTTCTACGAAAAACAGGGAGCGTCTAAAAGGCCTGATTTTACACCCAAGTACGCCTATAATCACCAGATTGCTGTGAGAAAGCGCGAGGTAAACAAACTGGGGAGACTGGTGAAAAAAATAAAACCTCTCTTAACCTAGCAAAACTTAAAAAAGCTAAAAATACCTTTAAGAACTGGTTACACCAATACAAACAGTTAACCTTTCAGCGAGAAGGTGAATGAATGCTGACGCTAGCCACTCAGAAAAATATAGCAGGAGTCTGGAAGCTAATTAATGAATTGAACACTCCGGAGGGTGCGAAAATTACAAATTCAGTCTCAGCAAAAGTGTGGGAGGAGCACTTTAAACATCTGTATGCATCGAAAGGGGGGGGAACAAATTGAGTTATTACTTCGCTCAGATGCCCCATGGGACTTTGAATTTGATTATGAAGAAATACTCAACCTAATCCACAACTCAAACGTGTCGAGGGCAGCAGGCCCGGATGGGTTGACCAATGAGATTCTGAAGAAAGATCCCGCAGGGTGGGCATCTTTTATGCTAAAACTGTTCACAACGGTGACAAAGGCAAAGAAAATTCCAGCATCCTGGACCCGCTCCATTGTTGTTCCTATCTTCAAGAGGAGTGATAGGGCCAATCCATGCAATTACAGGCCTATCACCCTTCTTGATGTGATAGGCAAGATTTTTGCAGCAATTATCCTGCGGCACCTTAACGAATGGAGTTCGAAGTCAAACCATCAGGACCAGTTGCAGTCGGGTTTCCGAAAAGGTATTGGCACGAACCTAAACATCTTCATTATAAACATACTTAAGCGCGTGGTCCACCAGAAAAAGATCTGTGCAGTTTACATCGCATCGATCGACCTGGAACAGGCGTTTGACTCATTCGATCGCAGAATCCTGTGGCACAAATTAAAGAAATGGGGCTGCCCTCAAGCATTAACAGAACCCATGGAAGAACTGCATACGAACACATGTCTTAAAATCAGGCTGGATAGAAAGGGTTCACTATCAGATGAAATTCGTTCGGACAATGGGTTAAAGCAGGGTTGTCGTTTGGCGCCAGCAGTGTTCTGCCTTTTTATATCCGACATGGCCGAAGCTTTTGAAAAAACGAAATCCTTTTCACCTAAAATTGCCGGCCACCCTATGGGTCGTCCACTCTTTGCAGACGATCTGTTACTGCTGGATCAAACGGAAATCGGGCTGCAGAGACAATTGACGGATTTGTCACACTACATTCATGACAACGCATTAAAGATAAATGCTAAAAAATCCAAGATACTGATCTTGGGAGACAACGGGAGGGCCAGGAAGCGGAAGAAATGGTCATGGCTACTGAATGGTGAACAAATACCAGTGGTTAGTTCAATGGTATATTTGGGGACCACCTTGAATAACAGCTCGATCGACGCTCCAGGAATTCAACATCTCAGAAGCAAAGCCAAAAATTTGGCATCTCAAGCGCTTCTCATTAAAGGGCGTTATTGTAAGTTCTCGCTGTTACCAGTTTTGGACTTTTATAAACTAAAAGTGGTGCCAATACTCACCTATGCGGCATAGGCTAACCTCTTCATTGAACCCAAGAATTGGAGTCGCTTGGAAAGCCTATTTTGGAAGAGGGTTCTGGCCCTACCGAATTCAATACCCATTGAACGGGTACGGAGGGAAATGGGCCTGACATCCTTATACTCCACGATGGAATGGAAGTCCCTATCACTCATGAGGAAATGTCTTGAACCACCAGGAGTGAGTGGGTTTTCCATTATTAAGGAGGCCATAGAAGGGAAGCAGGTTGAAATTCTAAAGACCTGGTATGAGTCGTGTTCTGCAATTTTGTCCAATGTCGCTCTTTCAGGAAAGTCACTCATCGAAAATCCAATGAGGGTCAAGTGTAAACTACTTGACTTGGATTGGATCCGGACCGAGTGGACAGTGAAATCATATAAACTGTTTGCTGATGAACCTGAGGAGTTCTACAGAAGAGGCTTTGTGATGCCTTACTTGGCTAAATTTCCATCACAAACGGAGCGACAACGTTTTTGAAGACTTCGTCTGAATTTACATCCATCACGGGAGGTCATAGCAAGGAGAACAAAGGCCCAGGAAGACCTGTCGATTGTGCAACAAAAATATGGAGACTTCACAGCATTTAGTACTAGTGTGCGAGCCCATAAGTTCCATAAGAAATCGACTCCTGGGGAGATTCCTCGAGGAATCACCATTAAAATCGCAGGAGGACTGGTGGGCTTGCATTAGATGGGGTGGTCGCCTCTCCCTATCGCTAGCTGTTCTCCAACTAACTAGGATAATCTTCTCTAATTTGGAGGCCAAAGAAACTGCTTCGACAGGTTGAAAAAGCTCCATTACAAAAACTTCAATTTTTCCCTGTTGTTTTTGTTGTTTTTTTTTCTTTTTTTTCTCTTTCTTGTTGTTGACCTCCCGTGATTACGTTACTTTACGTTTTATGATGGGTTATTTTTTTAAATTTTTTTTTCTGTTTTTATTTGAATGTTTTTGATTGTTATCAAAGTCTTTTATACATGGTTGCATCAAAGGTTTAATGGTTTAATTAAAACTAAATGATGTAAATAAAAATAAAGAAATAAAAAATTGAAGTTTTGGACACTTGCTGTCCAGGCCTTGACTCGCCAAATGTGACAAATAAGGCGTACGTCTTGCAAAAGTCCTTGGTTCTGTCAAGATAGAATTTTTTTGTTCTTCTGATGTCCAAACAGTGAAGAACCTTTTCAGCGTCTTCCTTGGGGTTTGGAAAGAAAGTGAGGAGCACAATTTCTTTGTTAATGTGAAATGAGGAGACCACTTTGGTAGGAACCTGGGGTGAGTGCGCAGCACAATCTTGTCTCGATGAAACAGTGTAGGGCTCGGGAGCCAACAGAGCCTGAATCTCGCTAACTCTCTAAAGTAAGCCCCACTATTAGTGCTGTCTTCAGCGTGACTGATTTGATGTCCACGTAGGCCATGGGCTCGAATGGTTTGTGCGCGAGGGCGCTCAGAACAACGTTGAGATCCCAGACTGGCTGCAAGCGTCTGACCAGTGGGTACAGCCTGGTTAATCCCACTAGATGCCTCTTCACTACTGGATTGGCCGAGGAGAAGGTAAACCTGTCTGAGTTCCTATATGCACCAATGGACGTCCTGCAGGTGTCGACCTGGACCCCTGATCTGGCTAAATATGCAGAGAAAGACAACACCTGGTCCAGAGTGCAGGATAGCAGGTCCACTCCGTTTTCCTTGGACGATGTTAGGCAGAATTATATGCAGTACCCTTTGGGAACACCACACCACACAATTAAGACTACAAGTGACAGTACAAATTCACCTTTGGTGCAAGCCTGTACTACACTGTTAAAGTGGTGGCAGTAGCAGAGCAGCCAGACTTATCTCAAGAGTAAGTGAGCAGTACAAGATAGTTACACATAGGACAGCAATTACTACGATTCAGGCAAACACTTACTCAAGGTTTTCAAGTAAAAACATATACATTTATTTCACTCTTCAGTTGTATAACATTACAATATTGTAAGCAAGTCAAAAATCACAATCTTAATACACCACACCACTTCCCTTAAATTCCAGACAAGTTAAGCTCACAAAATGAAGTGGGGGCAAAATGGCACTCCAGCAATTTAAAAGGGATGGAAAGACAAAAGTTATTAGAAATTAAATAAAACCAACAGGTAAGTACTCAGGGCAGTTGAACAAGAGGAACTTCAGTGAGGAGATCAGATAGAAAAGGCTTAGGGCCAAAGTCAATGGGTCAAAAGCCTTTTGCTCAAGATCACACAGTTCAGGGTAGTTTGCGGTAAAGTTGGAAGCACGGTTTCCGGACGAGGTTGGTTGATACAAAAGTTAGTTCAAAGAGAAGAGAAGGACAAGCCCTCGGATTGGAGAAAAATTTCAAACACTTTCATTGCGGTTGAACGAAACGGACAACCGGATTTGCACAGTACCTTAAAACAGAGAGGGAGCTGTAGCTGAGGCGGACGTTCCTGGTAGTTCCTGCAGGCTCACGGTTCCTGAAGCGACTGTCAGACTGACACGAAGTAGGAAGACTGGAGGGTCCTGCACTACCCAGGGAAGAAACCAACAGCAGAGCAAAGCAGCAAATAAAAGGTGCGCTCCTTAAAACCCAAGCAGGGTCCGAGCTTCCTGGCTATCCGACCCACTCGACCAGAGGAGGGGTTCCTGGCTTGCAGTTTGGGCAAACTGGTTGGTCCCACCAGCTCAAGGGAAGTAGTTTCCTCGAGGATCTTCTCTGTCAGCGGATTCTGGAGATTCGGACCTGCAGCAGGGCTTCACCGGATGGGTCAGTCGTTGTAGGGGTCCTCTTCTGCCAGTTCCTCGTTGGATCTTTCGTTCCAGTGGTGACTCTGCCTTTCCAGTCCCAGAGACCTGCTTTTTATGCAGTTTTCCCCCATTCATACAGCCTGGCTGTCAATCACACAGTAGGGTGGGTGTCCTGGCAAGGACAGTCCCCTCAGCCAATCAAACAGGATTGCGACTTGGGTTACCAAGGGAACCCATGGCAGGGGTCCGAAGACCCCTCCCTCAAATCCTGCCTACCTATACTTTCAGGCGCCTTAAGGAGGGCTTCTGGGCAGAAGCCCGCGAAAAGATAGCAAACAAAGGAATCATCCCCGGTTTGGCGCGCTGAGAAAAAAATGAGGAAAACTTTAACAAAAAGAAATGGCGAATAAACCCAGCCGGAGCCAAAATAAAATGTATTTGGTCAAGCGGGTTTATGTTCGAGGCTAATATAACAGCCTAAAACATTACCACGTTCATATAAGATAATCGTTGTAGACAAGTTCGGGTAGTTACCACTGCCACCAGCCAAGTCTTAATGTAAAGGGAGCAAAACAATGCTCCAAAAGGCACAGACAAAAAGGGATAAGAGTTAACCCTTTCCAATACTCCATGTAAGATGGGGTGTACTGGGTCTGTGGTTTAAAGTGACTAAAGTAAAGTTAATGGCAACTTTACTTTTTCTGAGGGACAGTAGTCAGCCCCAGAAAATGGAGTTAGTGGGAAGTCTCAAAGACAACCCTGTGTCACTGCAGTGAAGGTGCTGTGTAACACACATGAAAATATGAGGCCATGGAGTAGGTGAGGCTCCAGTGTTCAAGATCACACAAAAAGTGAAAACACACACAGCAAAACACATGTAAGAGTGGGAAAAAAGGCTCACACTCTTACCAGGTGGAAAAAATAAATCCTAGAAATCCAGCAAAGCTGCTGAGGGACTCATTAAGTAAGGGAAATCAGCCATTTATGAGAATTCTCCCTAACAGACGAGAAGCAGAATCTGGTCCATTTGCTTTTGTACTGCTTTTGGGTAGTCTGACTCCTGGCTCCCTGGATGATGTCTAGGTTGTCCTGAGACAGACAGAGATGTTGGAGAGTCACCTGCTCAGGTACCAGGCTGCTAGGGCTAGCCTGTCGGTGCACGGGTGAAGAACCCCCCCGCTGCGCCAGGAGCGGGCCCCTCCTGAGTGGGAGAGGGACTTCTGGCTGTACAGACAGCTGCCGAAGGTCTGAGAAACATGGTCTGGCTGGCCACTGTAGTGCTATGAGGATGAGGCACAGCCGCTGGGACTGCCTGATTTTGCAAACAACTTGTGGATGAGCGGGGTGGGAGGAAATGCGTTCGCCCACATCCCATCCCAGGGGATCTGAAACGCGTCCCTGAGAGAGCTGCGCCCTTCCCCCCCATCTTCCCCGGGACGAGAACTGCTGACAAGTCTGGTTGTTTTCCATCGCAAACAAGTCTGTGACCCCCACGCCTGAACACCTTTTGAAGGAATCTCTTGTACAGTTGCCACTCGTAGTTGTCAGAGCCCAACTGACTGAGTCTGTACGCTTCCATGTTCGATTCTCCCGGCATATGCACCGCTGAGATCAAGGTGGTGTTTGAGTAGGGCAGAGCTGATACTTCTGGAAGTTGATTGAGAACCCCAGTTCGTAGAGTGTAGTCATGAGTCTGGCCGCTGAGTACCTGAGCTGCACCGGGGACCCCCCTTGGACTAACCAGTCATCGAGGTAAGGCTATACAGGGAGGCCCTCTGACCTGAGCAGGGCTGCCACACCGTTCATCAGTCTTGTGAATAACCTTGCACTGAATTTAGGCCGAACGGCAGCACCTTGTATTGAAAGTGCAACCCTGTGACCATGGAACCTGAGGAAGGACCGATGGGACTGCACAATGGAGACGTGTAAATATGCGTCTTTCAGATCCAGGGAGCACGTCCAGTCCCCCCCACACAGCATCTCCGCTATAAGAGCTGGCATCACTATTTTGAAATTCTGCAGAGGTAGGTAGAGATTCAGAAAGGGAAGATCTAGGACCACTCGCCCACCTGTTTCTTCTTTTGAATAGCAAACATGCAGGAGTAAAAGCACTGCCCCTGCTGAGGGAGAGGAGCCTCCTCCACCGCCTTGCTCTCCACAAGGGAACCTTTCTCTGCCAAGGGTGAAGGAGTCCCAATCTGTGGGAGGGGGGATCAGGTGGATGGGATGGCAGGGGAAGCCGGAAACCTGAGGAGACTACCGAAATCACTCATGAGTCCGTAACACGTGAGCACCAAGCTTGACTGTGCAGGGCCAGCCTGCCCCCGACTGGCTGGGAGTGGGACTGAAAAAAGCCCTTGTGCGAAGACTTCTTATGTTTCCGCGTATGTTGGCTGGGTGACCTGTCCGGTTGCCTGGCCCGGCAGTCCTGGAAACCCCAGAAACCGCCAAAGGATTGCCCTCTTTCTGATCGAGAGTAGCCCTGTGTGAAGATTTTGGCTGCTGGCTTGGTGAGATAGGCCAGGGATTTGGCCGTCTGTGAACTGCTCTTCTTTTTTATCAACTTCCTCGTCAGTGGTGGAGTGGACAAAGTTGCCACCCTTGAAAGGTAGATCTAGGATTCTGTCCTGAACATCAGGGTTGCATCTGGTCACCTTGAGCCATGCGGTCCTTCCAATGTCAGTCGCCACACAGATTACCCTGCTAGAGGTATCTATCCGCGCCACCGTGGCCTCCATGATGTCCTGTGCCATGAGTTTCGCTTCTGCGAGCCCTGCCTTCAAAGAGGCTTTTTTGTTGGCTGGAATATCAGGGAGCAAGTCTGCAATTTCCCTCCACAGCTGTTGGTTAGACGCTGCCGGGATGGCATTAGCATTGGCCTGCCTTAGGTGAAGCCCTGCATTCGAGTACACCGTCTTCCCATAGACGTCGAGCATTTTTTCGTCCTTGCCCAGTAGTGCTAAAGTTGAGGTGCTCGTGGTAGAGGTCTGGGGCTTGGCATTCATAGACGCCTCTGCAATGACTGATGACAGTGGCTGTGGATGAACTGACAAGAGCAGAGTATCGCCCTCCATCTGCCTGAATCTTTCATCCAGCCTCTTATTTGTTGGCTGAGTGGAGTGGGGCTTGAGCCATCCCTTCTTCGCCAGAGCCTCCATGTCCTTTTGCAAGGGGATGCCAGATCTGGATTCTGCTCTGATGGTGAGTACGTCTGCCATCTCCTGACTCCAGCAGCTCCTTCTGGGGCGGAGGTATGCCCAGGTAATTAGCTGGTCAAGCGATACTAGCATGGAATGCCCTTGCCGAAGAAGGCGTGTCCTGCTCCTCCTCATCTGTGTCTTGTTGGTCACCTGTGTTAGAAGGGGCCCCTGGGTCCGTAGGCGTTTGTTCTGCTGCTGGAGAAGGCCCAGGTACTGGAATTGAAGGTGTAGACACTGCAACCGGAAATACCGGAGGCATGGGCAACAGTGGTGGTGGAGGCACCGGCTGAGGTGGCGGTGTGGGTGGCAGGATCTCCTGAATTATTCCTTTAAGGATGTTTCCCATCTGTGGAGACCGCATAAGAGTAAAAAAGGTGTCGAAAAAATGATCCTCGAAAGCAGGCTGGGCACGGTCCTGCACCGGTGCTGGCTGCAGTGGAGTAAAGGCCTGTTGTCTGCCCTAACTTGCGAGTACATGCCCCCATGGTACCGTGCTTGACCTGTGAATGTCGGGTATGAAGTGGTCCAGGTGACCGGAGTCATAGGACCCCAACCCGCCCTGGCCATAGGCTCGCACCTTTGCGGTTCATCTTGTTGGCAGGCTTCTGTCATGGGCGCCATCTTGTCTGCCCACACCGCCATTTTGTCCATGCCTTCTGCATGTGGGACTGTGGACAGCGCAGCCTGGCCTCGGCCTGCATGCCTGAACCCATCGGCTCTGCCTCACCCTGCACCTCAGGCGTGTTCCTAGTAGGCAGTTGGCCCTTAGCCATGGGGCCGGTAGTGTTGTCTGTGCTGCATGTAGGTGCCCCATCAGGCGTGTGCCCAGTAACAGAGCTGAGCCCCTCGGAATGTGCCCCAGTACCAGAGCCTGTAAGCTCCTCAGCGGTGGAACCGGTAGGGCCCTTAGACCCCTGGGCCGTTAAGCCGGTAGCTACAAGAGCCTCAGTGTTCTTGCTGTCGGTGCGAGGATATGACTGACCCCTCCCATCAGCAGGCTTCCGCGGGAAGGAGTCGCCCTTGCGGGGTGCTTTTGAGAAGAGTACGCTTACCTTCTTGGTCTTCCTGCGTGCGTATTCCTTAATGCTCTCCGGCGGAGTCCTGGAGAACATCTCACTCCAGCGCGCGAGCCTGTTTCTGAGGGATCGGGACGTGAGAGCTTTGCACGCTGAGGAGCCTTCCCATCCGTGGTCTTCCCCAAGTCACCTGAGGCAGAGCGTGTGCAGGTCTGAGGTGGGAAAGGAACTGTTGCAAGACGGGCACCTGCTGAAGCCAGCCGTGGTCAACATGCGCCAGTGACAGACTAGGGCACCAATGGACGGTGTTCCCACAACCTGAAAATTAGAAAAAGCTAAAGATTAGGGAAAGCCCATGGAATTACGAGGCTTGAGGCCTCACCCAGGAGTGCTGCTGAAAGTGGTCAGCTCCCGTCAACACGTAAAAGAGGACTTTGGAAGCGAGGATTGGCCACCAGGGGGCGCGCGGATGATGTCGTGCTCCGCTTGAACTCGCGCCACAACGGTCCCATAGAAGGTCTGAGCCCCTGCTTTGAGGACCCCACCACGGCTGACATCAAGCACGGAGCTCTGTGAACGTGCCCCCCAACAGTGTCAAAATCCCGGAGCGAATCTGTGAAGATTTCGCTTCAAAACGACCAACTGAGGCGGCCCCCGTCCCCGCGCCTGAATCCAAGCTTCGCGCGCAACTCGAGTCCCGTCCAGCCGGAGGTCCGCTACAGTCCTGCATCGAACCGGGAGCAGCCTCGCACAGCGGAGGAGTGCTGAGGCGCGGCGTGGAACTGGCACCCCACCCTGCCCCCCCCCCACGCACAACAACTCCGACTCCGGACTGGCGGTGGGGGCCTCGGGGCTCCAGCTCACCATTAGAGCGGAAGGGCACACTCGCGGCCCTGAACACACATCCGGCCTGCCAAAGTAATACGGCGCTGAAGCGCGGCGGAGCCCTGGACCCCCCAGAGACGTGGCACAGAGCAGGACGCTCACTCCCTCCCGGGCCCACTGGCCACAACCGTGAGTAGAGTACATAACACTCCACGAGACCTGGAGCCCCGGTGGGGATCTGACTCCTCCTGAACTACGCCATTGGTCGGGAGGCCTGACATAAGGCCGTTAACAGAGTGCCCTGAGCTATTACACCCTGGGCCCCATCATTGGAAGGAGAATCAATCCTTTGGCTGGACCGCCCTCCTCCTGGCCGTACTCCGCAGTGGTCTCGGCCCTATCGACGCACAAGACACCTGGCAACCTGAGGGTTGGGCCGCCAGATCCTGGGGCGTGTGCCCTCCTCTGTCACGCAAAGCATCCTCCTCCATCCGGCAACCAAAGCTGAATCCCCCTTGTACCGAAGAGTGGACCCTTTATACGGCCCTTGTGCCCACTCCGCCAGTGAATCGATACTGCCCAAGCTGGTTGAGCTAACCATGCCCCGTGTAAGTGGTGGAAAAAACAAGGACACATAAGCCCCATACCCACAGGGCCCCACCGTGTCGCAGACCCTCATCCACCCTTCTCCCAGTCTGCCGCGGTGTAGCCTGGTGCTAATTGGGTCTCGCTCAGCAGACCGCTGGTGCATTTCGAATTTATGGACATTAAACTAAAAATGGCCAAATTCAAGTTCATACAGTCCTCGGAAGCACTCCCCCGGCGCGTTCTTTCGAACATGGCTTCCAAGAATGCTGAGGAGGCACTGACCAAGGGCGATATTGCTGACCTCCTTTCCGAGATGAAAGGGATGAGGGCAGACATTGGGAACAAAATTGACAAGATCACAAACAGAATTGATAAAATGGAGGAGAGGCTTCAGGAGGTCGAGCACAACCAATCCTTATCAAGCACACTGGAAATGCAGTTCGATCACCGCCTTGCGGAACTTGAGAGCAAGGAGGAAGAACTCCGACTAAAGGTCGATGATTTGGAAAATAGAGAGCGTCGAAACAATATACGTGTCTTTGGCATCCCTGAAACAGATGAGGAAACAGGAACGCATCTTAAAAAAACTCTGCATGAGATCTTGAAACTATTATTTGAGGATGATGGAATAGACGAGCCGAAA
Source organism: Ambystoma mexicanum (assembly GCF_040938575.1). NCBI lineage: Eukaryota > Metazoa > Chordata > Amphibia > Caudata > Ambystomatidae > Ambystoma > Ambystoma mexicanum. Next base: position 1,460,304,853 of record NC_090931.1, on the reverse strand, counting down.
ATCGACAGAATCCATAGAGCTGGGGGAAAACCAGGCGGCCCGAGATCGGTCCTTGCCCGGTTCCACAATTATGCAGACAGGGCCCGGATCCTGGAGAAGGCCAGACTCACACCACAGATCTCCTTGGGGGGGTCGTCCATTGTCATCTTCCAGGACCTGTCCTCTCTCACACTGGCGCTACGAAAGAAGTGCCTACCGATTACGAAACTCCTCAAGGACAAAGGCATCAGATACCGATGGGGCTACCCATTCTTCCTCTCATTCGAATGGGAGGGCACAGGGATGAAACTAACCTCGGAAAGAGACATTGCCAACACCATTGCAGATCTACTAAGTCCCCAGGCAGACAGAGCTCACGTGCCGGCACAGAAAAACGCTGAAGGCCCATGGCAAAGTAAAGGCCCTCGAAGAAGGAGAATGCAGGGCTCTAGGAAATTCAGGAGGATGAATGCTTCCTCGGATATGGAACACTGACGCTTCCATCATCTCGACCACCCACCATAACGTGACATTTCAAACGACGGAAATACAGTGGGTGACACCAATGCTGTGGTGAACCCCAGGCTGGATCCATGGCTGAATCACGTGAAATGAGGTACAGGCCGGGGTCAAGGGGGGCAAATGTTGATGAACTCGATTACACCTGGACGAGGAGCTACTGTTGAAATAATCTTGCCGATGACATGGAAAGCCTCTTGCTTCCAGGTCTCGAGTGATACGATTGGGGGGCTCAAAAGTTAAAGTTATGTTGTGTTTTCTTGTTCATTGGACCGATTGTTGTGCAGTTCGCACTATTGGTTCGATATCGGTTGGGTGAAGTTAACCCAGCTGAATCGGACGCCGCGGGAGGAGATGGGTGTGGGTGACCCTATATTGGGCCGCTCTGTTCCTGGGGTGTGGGCGGAGGGCTGGGGTGAAAATGTTGGACCTTTACAGACTTTTTGCTCAGAATTCGGGGCCTACGTGCGAAAAGATGTTGAACTGACCCTGCTTCTTTCTAATGGCAAAGGACACACATTGTACTTACAGACACGAGGACTAACAGAGGCATCACGACAGGCACAGAGGTCAATAAAATATTCGCTAAAAATCCTCGATGGCAAGCACACTTAACGATTGTCTACGCATATGCACGCTTAACGTTAAAGGCCTAAACTCCCCCACAAAGCGCTCATTGGTGGGCAGAGAATTCAAGCGCTCCAAAATTGACATTCTATTCATTCAAGAGACACACTACCTCAGGGGAACAGAAAGAACTATTCCGACTGGAGCTATTGGCTATTCTCTGTGGAGCTCTGGAATATCAAAAAAGGCAGGTGTGGGGATTTTAATACGGAAGAACCTCCGTATGTCGATTTACAGCATCTGGGTCGACATAGAGGGTAGAACAGCTGTTATAACGGGGCTCATACAGGATATTCCTGTCACTCTAGCTACGGTCTATGCCCCCAATCAAGGCCAGAAAAGGTTCCTCCATAAAGCGATTGAAAAATTGTTCAATATGGCACAAGGATACACAGTCCCTGGGGGAGATTTCAACTTGTGGATGGACAGTTCTCTAGACAGGCAAAGTAAGACCAACACACCCAAACCATCTCACACGAATGACGCAGCTGATATAAAGGTTGGTCTCTCAACATTTGGCTTAACTGACAGTTGGCGTCATCTCCATCCCACGGATCGTGGTTTCACCTTCCGCTCCATCCCACATGAAACTCTCACACGGATTGACTACTTATTCTTACCCGAAGGCCTTTTGTGAGAAACCACGGCCGCAGACGCTCATCTCGATCTCATGGTCCGACCATTATATGGTCATTTTTTGTAACGAAAGGGATAGTCTGTACTCGGACAAGACGGAGAGGCTAAACAAATATCTTGTACAGAGGGGTGGTCCTGTCCTCAAACATTTAGACTACACTTGATTTTTGTAGTTGCAATTCTGTGTATCAGGTAATAATATCGCCATATACCTGGTCGCCGTAAATAATATCGCCGGGAAAATGTTGTGGCGATATTATTTGGGTGACCATATATATGTCGAGGTGCCTCTGCTGAAACGGAATGGGCAGACTTCCGTGCCAAATACGTTGCATGAGAGAACTTGTGCATAATGCCGTAATGCAAACACAACTACCTACTTGACGACTGTGCCATTGTCAAATTGTCCTAAGAGTTCTCAAACAATCGTGCCTAATCCCGCCATACAAACTCTATAAAGAGATACCACATGAATCAAGAAAGCTGTCTCTGCTCTCATCAGGGGCATGAACTGAACGGGAGGGGGGTTAGGGGTTTCTCCAATCATGTTCTAACCAACACATTGTATGTCATACTCCAATGTTGTTCCTTCCATGTTATATGCTATAATTTTGCATTCTTGCTCATGTGAAACCTGTGAAACTTTCTTCTGTAAAACCAATAAAACTGAAATTTCAAAAAAAGAGGACTTGGGTGTGGCGCTGGTGGCCAGGGTTAGGGGAGTGCATACTCCCAGGGCCACGCCCCCGCACGCGTATACATTTAAAGGGAAAGTGTTATTTTTCTGCTGAAAAAGGTTCAGTTCCCATCCCTAGCGAGGGGCGCCTATACTGGATGGAGGAAATGGGACAGGACGTAGGAATAGGTCAGTATACCATCCCAGTTCTCTGGATCAGATTTAAATAAAATGTTTGAAAGTTTATTCGGGCCTGGGGCATGTGACAAACTGATCCCATGTATAATCTCAAGCACAATCTCATAACTGATGTCTATGATGTACAATGGTTCATTTGATCTACACTATACAAATGAGTTGGAGGAGGATCCCATAGGCTTTGCATATAAAGACTGAAAATGTTGAACCCAGTCCTTCTCAGAAACTGAATTCAACAAACAGTTAGAGAATGAGAGATCAATGTCATTGAAGAGCCTCCACAAAGACTGAGGGGGTCATTATGAGTTGGGCGGTAAGGGATACCGGGCACCTGTAAGGAGACCGGTGCCGGTAATCCCTTACCGCCCAATTCCGAGGTCCCTTAGAGGGAACCGTAAAGGACGTGTGGTCTGACCACACGTCCTTTACAGGTCCCGCTAAGGGACCAGGGCGCTAATAAGGCGCTAATAACGGGCCTGATATTCGCGGGCCCATTATTAGCACCTTCCCCATTCCCATTGAGCCCTACAAGGGCTCAATGGGAATGGGGAATGGTTGGTTGAATGAGGACTTACCAGGTCCGCACAGGTCGGAATGTCCCGGTAAGTCTCATTCAACCAGACCGGTGCCGGACCTGGTATTGGAGGCAGCCATGGCGCAAATAGCGCCATGGCTACCTGCAATCTCGGAATGAGGGCCTGAGAATTGTTATTACTAAAGTCGGGATGTCATACTCATTAAAAGTCACTCTGGTAATAACATCACTGTTGCCAAAATAGACGCTATAATAGATCTGTGTGTCTAAAAGCCAATAATTTGTTATCATTGTGAAATGTTTAAGGTTGATGTCATGACCGAGATTCTGAAGCACATTGAGACCACGCTGACATATGATTGTAACTGCTGTCTTGTTTTTTAGCCAGACCATTGGTTTACTTGGCCTTGAGATGGTCGTTTTAACGATTTGAATATGAATTAAAATTGTGTTTTTGATATCCACGTGTATGTGATCTATGCAGCTAAGTGAAAATAATAATCACTTATAGGAGTAACCACTCTCCTGACAGTGTGTAGGGAAGTTGGGTAGCAAGTGGTGTTCTTTGCTCCTTTAGATATTACGTAGGGCTATACACATAGCCTTCACGTCATCCTGGCATGTCCTATTGCGGGTGCAGACAGGCTGACAAATCTTCCTAATCTGAATTTCTTTGTCCAGAATGGACATCTCTTTGTTGTTTCGAGTTTTCCTCACATACAGTCTCTTTTCCCTTTTCTTACGGACAAGCTCCTCATTATAAGCATGGCTATGTTTCTTCATTCTAACCCTGCTCACCTTTCTGCTAAGTAAACCGTCCTCAATAAGATCTTGAACAAAGCACTCAAAGTAATCCACTGAGAAATTGTGTATACTCCTACGTCCCGTCCCCTTTCCTCCATACTTTTGGAACATTCCGTCCTGTGGGACGGGACCAGAGCACTTTTTGTAAAAAAGCATCAAATTGAAAAATGTGTCCTTCTTCTCTTTTTACGTGGTGTACCGCGCTGCCATAACCCCGCCCTCCTTAGCTCAGCCATGCGCATCGCCTTTCAGTCCTTTTCTCGGCGCGGTCGGGGCTGGACGCACTTGCAACACTGGGAAGATTTTTTTCTTTTCCTGTTGTCCTTCTCTCCTGCTCCGGTTCTGCAGTCGCGTAGTCCTCCGTCTTTGCCAGATCATTTGGGATTTGTCGCTTGTTCCTCTTGCGAACATCGCTTTTCTAGGGCGGATCCCCATTCTCTCTGTTTGGAGTGTCTGGGACCGGATCACTGTTGGGACTCGTGTTTCTACTGCGACTCCCTTTGCGGTCCGGACACTTCAGCATCGTCTTCGTCGGAGGGAGGAGATCTTCCAGAGAGTTCCTCCACCGCATTTTCATCTCTTCATCGACATAAAGAAGAGATGCCCGGTAAGTTCTTTACTTTTCAGGGAACCCCGGCCAGGGAACTCCTTCCTGGGGTCCTCCAGGTCCGAGAGGGGCTTCAAAAGCTCTGCTACCAGGGTTTCTCCTGAGGTGACTCGCAAGCCTAATAGGCGTACGAGGATTTTCTCTGAGGGTTCCCGCGAGGGTCCTGCCGACACCGGATCACGGTCCGAGGTTCACCAATCAGGTGATAATAGCCAGCACAGTCGTGCTGAGGCGTTGGGTACCGGAGTTCGCTCTGAGGTCTCCTTGTCTGGAGCTTCCCATACAGACACCGGGGTGCGTCCTGAGGCCTCCGTTGAGGCATTCTATCCCGAACCACGGTTCGAGGCCCCTCTCTGGGGAGCTATAAAGACTGGATTCTGTTCCGAGGTTCCTCTTATCGAGGCTAAGGTGTGTACCAACAGAACTGAGAGACCTGTTAAGGTCTTGTCTGTGAGGTGGATTCCTCAACTTTCCCGCGCTCGCGACCGTTTCTCCTCTGTTACCGGCTTGGCCGAGGTTCCTCTCTTGGAGGCTAACTCAAAGGGTCGCGACAGGATGTCCAGTAAACATCCCAGGCCCCATAGTACCGACTCTGCCGATGATCCTTGTGTCACGGCTAAAGTTTCGATCAAGTCCCCTGACCAGTCTGTGGAGTTACCTACCTCATCCACACATGTGACGCAGTTCTCCTCAGATGCTCACAAAATGGTGGGCCTTCCCGCGTGGTCTACAACGGCCATTTTGGATTCTTCCCTCACACCCACGCTATCGACGGCTGGTGCTGGGAGCCTTCTTTATGGTGGACAACCTTGTCCACGGGACGGTGTGAATCCGTTCCGCCCTTCCTATGACTGGTGCACTTGGATGCCACTACCGCATACGGTCTCGCTTCCTCCTACTTCTGCCCCACTGGTCTATGTAGACCCTGTTGGTGGCAGGCCCTCTTGGCAGCCTTCCTCACTATGTTTGTGGGGGTATGTCCTTCATGAGCGGCCTCTGCCCATTCCAGTACCTAAAGTTTCGGTACAGAATGCCTTTTTTTGGTAAGTTTCAAAGTCTTATGAACACTGATCCCATGAGGGAGTACTTTAAGGCCTTTTTAGGGAAATCTGCCTTCTGGTGCCGCACCCTGCCCCGGCAGTTCCAGTCACGGCACCTGTCGCCCCGGCAGCAGTACCACCTCTGCCCCCCGGCTCCGCCTCCACCTCTTCCACCTCTGTCTCTGTTTTCTACAGTTGACAAGACTCCAGCAGAGCGAGACGTCAATTTGACACCGGTCGTATCGCAACCAGCGGATCCTGACTTTCTGGATGACCCTCAGGCAGACCAGGATAGTGAGGACCAGCCCCGATCTGTCAGAGCATTCCATGACCGGGTTCTGGACATGATGTCACTCCTTGACATACCAGTACCCGAGGCACCTGCTCCACAGGAGCGCACCGGCCTGTTCCTTCAGAAGGACGTTCTGGCCAAGGCCCACAAAGTCTGGGATGAACCCCACACTGGGCTGCATATAAAGGAGAGAATTGATGCTGTTACAGGCTTCACACCTCAACGAAGTAGCCTTGGCCTCATGTCCGCTCCCTTCCTCAACGGTGGTTGCGGCCGCCACTCTGCAATCCAAGCTGGCCCCTTTGACCTCTGCTGCCGCGGCTGAAGTTCTGGCCAAGGAAGACAAATTGCTCAACTCCTTGGTCAAGAATGTTTTTGCCAACTCGGCGCTGAAATTGCGTCAGGCTAACGCAGAGCTCATTTTGTCAGCGGCGAATATGAAACTGTGGAGGGATTTGGCAGACTTCTTTCCAAGTAAAAAGGTCTTGTTAATTAAACAGAGATGACAAACTAGGCACTTATAGTTCAATTTATTTATTCCCTAGCATCAAGGCTCTTTAGCCACACATCCCCAACTCATTTGAATGAGGCAACGCAGAACTGGCGATTGCACTCCGTCCTGAAGAAGGTTGACTACGAACTAGCTAATAAGGGAATCTTAACCCTTCATGAGAGAACTCAACGGAAACATGTTGACAACAGTTTTCTGAATCTCTTCATGTAGACAGAGGGTCACATCGTAAAATAATAGAATGCAAATATTGACATTTGTTTGATTTACAACTGTGGTATCAAGATTATATCACTCTCTTAATGTATGCATATATGATGAATGTATGAGAAAGGTATGAATGAAGATTGTTTGGAAGGATTTGTTGGTTGGTTTATTGAGCTGGATTTTGTAAAATGTAATTGTTAATAATTCTTTTGTGTATAAAGAGTGTATCTGTATAATAAATATGCGATTATGATTTGAAATAATAGTCAGTTGTCATCTCTGGTCTAGTTGGCCCACCTCCTCCTTACCTCATTGTTTAATTGCCTGGAGGGCCAGAGACATAAATCAGGCTTCCCTTATATTTCTCTATATTAGCACAGCCCGCGGCTGTAAGGGCTAAATAACTTTTTTAAGGTTCCAGAAGAAATGGATAATGTGAACCTTTTCTCTTTTTCTGATGAACATTATAAAAAACTCTTAGAGACACCTGCATTGCTAACTAAAGATCAGATAGCAGCAACAACAACAGGGGGTGAACAAGACGAGAGCGATATCATTTTACAAAAAAAGAAAAAAATCACCCGCACTGAATTACATGGTAAATTTATGCTGGAGTACTTAAAAGCTGGTATCATCCCAGAAGGGCTCCAGGTGAAGAACATACCGTGTATCTTCATCGACAATCCTAAATTCCCAAAAAATGTCAGTGGTGTTGGCAATCGATGCTCCCGCAACTGGATTATATTAATAATTGAGACCGCAGAGGAGAAAACAAAGAAACAGGCAGAAGATCTTGCCACTCTTGAGAAGGAATTTCTAGACAACAAAAATATTCAAGACGCCAAAAAAATACTTGCAAATATAGAAATTGAGATTAAGAAATTCAGACAACTCAACCTGGATCGTAAAATAGTAAAATTGAAAAAAGATATTGCAGGCTACAAAGAAGATAAAACCTATCCCTACCTGAAAGAAGGTTTCTTTACCAACCCACCATCAAATTCTAATCAGAACTTCAGACAAAACCGAACAGTCACTTTTTTGAACTCCTCCGGGTCCTCTAGTGTATCAGATCCCTCTTTAGCTGGCCCATCCAGACCATCACAAAGAGGGCGAAGCACATTCCCTCAACAAGGTTTTTTTTACAAGGGCGGCCCCAGAGGACGGCCACAACAACGAGCATCACAACAAGGGGTCAGAACCAGGCAATGGTATTCCAACCAATGAACCTGGATACTCTCCCCATTTTTAATTTATCCTCGCACAATCTAAGTCCCACAGAGAAAAATCTCCTTGCCAAAGGACTCTCTTACGTTCCCGTTATGAAGGCAGATCCATTCAATGTAGAATTAGAGCTACAAAGGTTCTTCCGAAACATTAGACTGAAACACTTCTTCGAAGTGTATATGCCCAATCAGATTCAGAAGAATCCAGGAGCCCAAACATCAGACCCTCGAGAAATTAACATCACAGGACTGAAAATGAAATCTAACTTTACTCCACTTCCACATACTTGTCCCCCGGAAATTATCACCTTTGAAAACCGGGTGACAAAACAAGTCCTGATAAGTCTAGAAAAGAAGAACTATCATGCAGACAATTGGACCAGAGACAAAAGGATCAGTCTTCAAAATCTAAGTAACCAAGAGAACCTGACTATAAAATCTGCTGACAAGGGTGGCGGTATTGTCCTGATGGACACCGCAAATTATGAAAAAGAGTGCATTAGATTACTAAGTGACACCAGATCTTACAAAAAACTAGACCAAGACCCAACCAAGAGACTGCAAGACGAAATCAAAAGTCTTACTGCCCATGCCTTATCAGAAGAATGGATTTGCCCGGACGGAGCGAGTTTTCTTAACAAAAAACATCCAAAGAAAGTAGCCGTCTACATACTGCCCAAGGTACATAAGAGCCATGACAATCCACCAGCAGACTGATTGTGTCGGCAATAGATTCTTTACTCGAACCCCTGTCAATTTACAGTGAGTTTTTCCTCAAACTATTTGTCCTTGCCATGCCTTCTTATATTAAAGACACAACTGATATGATAAAAATCCTTCAGGACACAACCATAGAAGCAGAAGCAGGCAACCTCCTAGTCACCATGGACGTCGAGGCGTTATATACATCTGTTCCACAAATGAAATGTCTAGAAGCCCTGGCAGAAGTATTAGACACACGTAACAGACCACATAAACCACCGACAGGATTCATATGAGAGTGTTTGTGTCATGAGTAGCCGGATTCAACACTTCTTGACTTCATGGTCCATGATGCACCGCGGCATAAACACTGCAATTCATCCAAGATGGCCAAAAAGTCAGAACCGTTGCGGTCTAGCCTTTGCGTGCAGTTGCTAGCTTCCTAGAAAACCGGCACGCCCCCGCGGCTCTGGGCGTCTCAACTCTACCCGTACGAGTTACTAGACGTTGTTCGAGTTCGCTCTCTGCGTTGCCATGTAATTCTATCTTCCTTCTTTGTTCCTGGAACCCTCTCCCTTCCAATCCTTACCTTCTGCTACCTTCCTTCCTGGATTCATTGACATTGTTCCTGGAATTCGAACGCTACCGGCTTGGCAGCCGGCTTCCACGCTGGAACCCGAGGACTCGCGTTCCAGCCTGTACAAGTCACAGTCGGTGAAAAAGAAAGAAGCCTCATCCTGGAAGAACACAAGCAAGGAGAAAAAGGTGAGAAAAAAAGAGGCTTTTGACAGGTCGAGGCTAGCAATGACAGAAAACTTCATCCTTTTCAAAAACCAAATCTACAAACAACAGAAAGGGGTGAGCATGGGGGCAACATTTGCACCCCATGTAGCCAACCTATACATGGCACAGTTCGAACTAAGACACATCGCGGTAGTCCTGCAAAATCAAGACCAGAAACATGGACAACTCAAGATGTGGCATCGCTACATCAACAACGTGTTCATCATTTGACGAGGTGACAACACATCTTTACTTACCTTTCATAAATGGCTCAATACATGTGACACTAATATCAAATTCACAATCGAATGGACTCGAGACCAGGTAAGTTTTCTGGACCTTTTGATCAAAAAACATGGCCACAATCTAGTCACTTTTCTCTATCGAAAAAATACGGATAAAAACACTCTCCTTCACTACTCCAGCTTTCACCCTGAGAGTTTAAAATACAATCTACCATACGGACAATTTTTAAGGATCCGACGCAATTGCAAGGACAGGGAAGACTACAACACACATGCCACACAACTTAAAGAACGACTTGGCACACAGGGTTATCCAAAACATTTGATTAAAAACAACTTAAAAAGAGCTGCAAATACTAACATAGAATTGACCTTACAAAGTAAGGAAAAGAAATCGAATGAGAAATTAGTGTGTGTTACCACATATAATCCAATTAGTAATGAGATCAAAAAGATCATTAATCAGAACTGGGATCTAGTCAAAAACCCTGGCACCCTGTCCAAAAAACCTATGTTTGCCTTCAAACGCAACTGCAACCTAAAACAAAAACTGGTGCATACATACCGTGAAAAATTCAAAGAAACCACCATCCTGAATCAGTGGGGCCTCCCCCCGATCATTGGACACTACAAATGCGGGAATTGTAGTGTATGCCCCATGACCGAGACAAAACACACCTTCCAATATGGGGCTAAAACGAGAGGTGGAGACAGAGCAAGTGCTCTACACCGCCTTGAACAAAAATGGATTTATTCCCTAGACACGGTATCACACGGTCTAAATATTTCAGTAGAGTGGAATGTATTAAATGATAACTAATTCCACTCATTCGGAAGGCGTGTCATTGACATGCCGAAATGGGCATTTCTTCCATTGCCTAAGTTAGCCCGACTGTCTGGCCAATTTTTGTTTTTATTTAACATGGACTATGTTGCCCATAACACCCTGCGGCTCGAATTCTTGAAACAGATTTAAATAAATATGTAAATAAATACAGTGATCTCTTTACCATTAGATCACTGCACTTATGTACTTGTAGAAGCAGCAAAATCATTCAAAGCACAGACTAATATCTCATCCCTCATTACGGGACGCACGAGGACCACAGCGCCCATAATTCCAGGCGAAACGGTCACACGGACCGGGATTCCATTAGGCGTAGGCCCCGACGTTGCCTTAGCAACGGTCTAATCAGCACCACAGCAAGGAGACACGGAAGGCATGCCGGACTTGCCTGCAAGCAGAAAATTATTGCCTGATTCCAAGGTAATCTTAGCTGCCGTCTAGCAACTGCCGACGGCCATGAATGATGACAATAGGATAGAGCATGATTGTGAAACTATTCCATTTATTTCGCCAGCTTCTTCCCGCTTAGAGTCGCGCGGAGTTCCACTTTAACACATGGCGCCGAGATAGAAGTTACTCCTCATAGCCTGCATCCCGCAGCGGTCACTGCGCCAATAGAAGACACCTATCTAAAGTAAGCAATTTTCTGCTGTCTAGAAATGTAAATATTCAAAGATGCCCCTGCGGGGCCCTGACAGATAGTAGGTGACGCTCTTTTTCCTGTGATATGTGTTTCCCTCCTCTGCAGGTGCAATTACCAAGCACCTAGATAAACGACCAGTCTTTCTGATGCATGGTTGGCAACATGGGTGACTCAAGAATCAAAAATAATAGTGAGTATCGGTGTAAACTGATGTTACAGTTAGTTCTTTACCTTCTCACCTATACCAGACAGTTTGTGAGGCTCTTGTCCTTTTTCACTTCTATGACTACGCACACGACGTGAGGCACCACAATATTGGAGCACACACGCCAGGATTTATTCCACCATACCGGTTCCTGAGCCCCTGAAATCCAGAGGAGGTGAGCCGGTATTATATAGCAGAAAACCCAGCTGTATTGTTTACCAAGTAAAAAAGTCTTGTTTATTAAACAGAGATGACAAACTAGGCACTTATAGTTCTATTTTTTTATTCCCTAGCATCAAGGCTCTTTAGCCACACATCCCCAACTCTTTTGAATGAAGCAACGCAGAACTGGCGATTGCACTCTGTCCTGAAGAAGGTTGACTACGAACTATCTAATAAGGGAATCTTAACCCTTCATGAGAGAACTCAACCGAAACATGTTGACAACAGTTTTCTGAACCCCTGCATGTAGACAGAGGGTCACATCGTAAAATAATAGAGTGCAAAAATTGACATTTGTTTGATTTACAACTGTGGTATCAAGATTATATCACTCTCTTAATGTATGCAAATATGATGAATGTATGAGAAAGGTATGAATGAAGATTGTTTGGAAGGATATGTTGTTTGGTTTATTGAGCTGGATTTTGTAAAATGTAATTGTTAATAATTCTTTTGTGTATAAAGAGTGTATCTGTATGATAAATATGTGGCTAGGACCTCATTACACGGACGGCGGTAACCATGGCGCTATTAGCGCCATGGTTGCCGCCAGTATTTTACAGAGTCCGCCATGGTGAATGGCGGAATTACCGCCCTATTCCAAGGTGTGTGGGGGCGGTAATTCCCCATTCACCATGACACTTCCCCATTCCCATTTTTGCCCCATAGGGCTCAATGGGAATGGGGAAGGCGGTAATTATCGTACTGCAAATTGCAGTACCGTAATTACCTCCAAGGTCCCTTTGCGGGTCCCATCCTTAACGGCTGGTAAAACCAGCCGTTAAGGTAGGGTCCCACAAAGGGACCTCGTAGTAAGGCGGTAAGGGTTTACTGGCACTGGTACCCTTACCAGTACCGGTAAACCCTTACCGCCATCCGTGTAATGAGGCCCAATGGTTTGAAATAATAGTCAGTTATCATCTCTGGTCTAGTTGGCCCACCTCCTCCTTGTCTGTTGAACATCCATTCCTCGCATTTCACAAGGATAAGGGTGTCCTCCAGACTAATCTCTCTTTCCTTCCAAAGGTGGTACCAGTCTATTTCCTTACCCGTTTTCTTTCCAGACCCTGCCTCAGATCCTGAGAGGGTATTGAATAATTTGGATGTCAGACGAACTCTAAAGTTTTATTTGGACAGACCATCTAAATTTAGGAGCTCTTCCCAGCTTTTTGTGGCCTTCGGAGATCCGAAAGGAAAGCCGGCCTTGAAAGCAACTATCTCCCGATGGATTGCTTCCTGTATTTCAGAGGCGTATACTGTTCAGGGCCTTCAGCCTCCAAAGGGAATTCATGCCCATCTGGTGCGGGGCAAGGCAGCTGCCGTTACCTTCCAGAAATATGTTCCCTGGGACACCATTGCCAGAGCAGCTACATGGGCTTGCCCATCAGCTTTTTGTAAGCATTACTGCTTAGACCTGAGCTCCAGAGCCGATGCTCAGTTCAGGCAGGTGGTTCTTAAAAACCTCTTTCAGTAAAGGCGTTCCATCCACCCGTTTTCCTGTGAGGAGTGCTTGGTAATCTCCCAAAAGTATGGAGGAAAGGGGACGGGACGTAGGGGTATAACAAAGTTACTCACCGTAGTGACTACCTTATTCCTAGTCCATAGTCCCCTTTCCTCCATACGCCCGCCCTCCGTCCCCTCTAATGAGTATCCTCTATTATTGCTTAAATGGTCTCAGACCTGGCGATAGAAAAGGACTGAAGGGCGTTGCGTGGGGCAGAGCTAAGGAGGGCGGGGTTACGGCTGCGTGTTGTACACCGCGTAAAAAGAGAAGAAGGACACATTTTTCAATTTTAGGCTTTTTTACTAAAAGTGCTCTGGTCCCGTCCCACAGGACGGAATGTCCCAAAAGTATGGAGGAAAGGGGACTATGGACTAGGAGTAAGGTAGTCACTACAATGAGTAACTTTGTTAATTTCCACTCTATTGAGATCAAATCACAACATCGACTAAGACTTTCATTTATACGCTGAATACGAGGGATAGTCCATGAAACTCGATTGCCACTACAATTTGGATGGATATTAGTCACCCCACGATCCACATTGGACTTCCTCATTACAAGACTATCAAAATAAACCATTATTAGGGAGTGATCGCTGAGGTCAGTCGCTTTTATATCCAACCGTGAACAGTTCTCCAGGAAGCAGCTATCTACAAAAATATAACCAATTGTGGACTGAGATACCCCATTAGTCCAGGTGGTCTTTGGGGGAATGTCTCGAATCACATTCCTGTTCAAAGGGAAGAAGCCCATATCATTCAACCCGTCACTCCACTTTTTACCATTCACCAACTTTAATTTAGACTGACTCTTCAGATCCCAGACATCAAACAGGGAATTGCTTAATAAACACTCTGAGTTTGGATCGCCTGCCAGTAAAACATGTCCCTGCGGAAAGTCGTTGGACCATCCATTTACAAAGGACATCATTGACTCAAGTGCATACTCATGGAGTCCCAAGCCCAAATGCCAATACACATTTAGAACTATCATGTTTAAACAATCCCTCCTACAGATCTCAATGTGAGTGGCCATAACACCAAAACACACAGTGGTGCTAGCAATTCCCCTAACCTCTGGAGACAATGTCACAAGTGTCAACAGTCTGCCGTAGGGACGGCCCTGATCACCCTGCAGAGTTCTCTGATGAAAAACTACAAAGCCATCAAAAACCGCAGGAACCCTCAGCCAGGTTTCTTGGAGAAGAATAATTGAGTAACTCCTTAGCAAATCACAAAGCCCAATGCTATTAAAGAGATGCTGACGTCCAAAGGTATTAAACGATACAAGAGAGAGAACCTGTGGCCAACAAAGACAATTGGATTCCACATGATCTCAACCAGAAGCCCCAAATAACCAAGCCCAATCGTGGCTAGCTTCAGAAGCTGAGATTGTCCTTTTTAGAGTGAGAACTTGGGATTCCAGTGTATCTGGGCTTGCTACTGACACACCCCTCTTATCACCAGAAGGACAATCCCCCTCTAGTCTAGAATCAACATAGGGTAAGAAGTCAAAACCCAACATTCAAATGTATTGTGTCCTCCCACGTATTCGTCATCTTATGATATTTCCATTTCCAGCTTCAGCTGCTTTGGAATTTTTTCTCCAGCAGAGGGCGCTGCACGTAGATTTCGGTCGACTTGATGTGCCTCGTAGGCCTCCGTCTCAATGTCGACGTCATCGATGGTATAAAGCGTGCGCAGCTACTGTTGGCTTCAGTTCCATTTTTCCACAAAAGTTATTGCTTTTGATACGGTGCGCTTCAGTTCCATATCGAAAATCTTTGAATATATTGTACAAAATTTGCATCTTGATCAGCGTCTTCGACTCCGGATTCAGGGTTTAAGAAGTGCCAAGATTGTGGGGCTAAGATGTCCCTTACAGACCCCCATCGGGTGTGTCTGTGGTGCCTCGGTTCCTCTCACGCTACCTTTGACTGTAAGGTCTGCCTATCGATGACGGCGAAAGCCCTGAAAGAGCAAAGAGGAAATTTAGCAGCAGGTAGGTCAAAATCCCCTTCGACCCCATCAAAAAAAGTGTCTTCAAACGAGTCGAGAAAAGTTTCTCCTCGTCATAAAAAGACAACAAGGTCAAGATCACGCAGTGGTTCTCACCACTTGTCGTCTTCACAATGATCGGGGAAAAGGCACCTTAGGTTGCGTCTTCAACGTTGAGTTCTTCCCCAGAACGGGTTATATGCCCGACTTAATTGAACTCTCCGGCTGAGTGGGAGAAGTTCAGAGTAAAGATGATGCCAGTTTTTGAGACTGCAGCTTTGTCTCCCTCGAAACCTTGTGGCAGCCATGCCCAGGTCGAACAACTCAACAAGAAGAAAGATAAGGGCAAACACTCTGCGCCTTCGGGCCCAAAAGGCAAAGAAAGATCTCCTCGAGAGCAGTCGAAGGGTTCCTCGAATCGAGACAAATTTTCCTTGATGAAGAAGTCATCAACACCGTCGGTGCCGAAAAACTCCTCATCGGACCGTGACAGGTCCTTGACGCCAAAGGCGTTTGACAAGTCCTCAACGCTGAAAGCGTCAGACAAGTCTTCAACGTCGACTGTGTCGAAGCCCTAGACATCGACTGTGTCGAAGATTTCGGCGCCACCATCAACGTCATCTAGGATCACAGAAAAAATATATACACCTTGAGCAAGAAAGGACTTTTTGAGTCACTTTCCTCAATTTGTGAGGAAGCAGAACATTCATCAGATGATTCACAACCTTTTGGTCTCCAGCATTCTGACCCTTCTTCTAGGGCAGTGATGAGTAAAGTCACTGAATACCTAGGTTGGGAAAAGCCAATAGTCATAATTGAAAAGGACAACCTCACTAACACACTTAACAGTGGACCACTGAGAGAGGATATATTGCCCTTTCATGCGGCTTTGAAGACAAGAGTATTAGAGAACTGGCTTAAGCCAGCCACCACACCAGCAGTAAATAAGAATTCCACTAAAAAATATAGAGCTGCCTCTATTGATCCAGAATTCCTAATCAGGCACCATACACGAGAAAGCCTCAAAGGCTATAGCCTACCCTTGCATCCCACCAGATAGGGATGACAAGAGAATTGATTCCTTGGGGAAAATGGTTTTCAGTGCAGGTAGTATGGCCCTCATGTCCATAAATGCGCCTTGACCAAGCATACCCAAACCTTGTGGGATGTTATTGCTTTGCAGTGGAACACATCCCAGAGAGCGAGGAGAGAGAAAGCTTTTTGAATCTCGTGAAAGATGGCAAGGATGCCATGTGTCAGTCGCTACAGTCTGGCTTAGACTCGTCATATTCAGTCAGCAGGGCAATGGCAGCCAGCACAGTGGCCAGAAAGTTTGCATGACTTAGAAAGCCAGGTTTTGCACCTGACATTCCGGCTTGCTTGATGGACATGCCTTTTGATGGTTGTCAGCTCTTTGGATCAAAAGCTGATGAAAGCTTAGAGAAGCTACAAGCTTCCGAAGCCGCAGCGAAATTGCTAGGAGCAGCTACTCATCAGCCAAACCAAAACCAAGGGCCGTCTCAGGGTGGAGAGGTCAGCCCTTTTGTTTTTACTCGTCCATCACAAGAGGAAGGATCCAATATTCACAGAGATGCCGAAGGAGAGCTCCCTGTGGTTCCTGAGGCCCAGGAGGTAAGGCTCCCCTCTCAGCCTTCACTGCTTTGCCTTTAGCTGCAGCAGCACCTTCAAAACCACTCTGAATATTTTGCCCACAAGACTATGGTGGGAGGCAGGCTGTCTTTACCTCTGGAGAGTTGGCGGGGCATAACCTCAGTTGTTTGATCCCTACAGATAGTGGTCCACGCCTACTGCATCTCAATCCTGACAAGTCCCTAGATTGTCCCCCGAGAGGCCATTCTGTATTGTATACGGATTTGCTCCTCTTACAGGAAATTTGCACCCTGTTGGAGAAAGGTGTGAGTACCTTCAGCGGAGAGGAATCAAGGTTGGTACTCTCTCTATTTTCTAATCCCAAAGAAGGATTGCAACCCATCTTGGACAAGTTCCTCAAGAAGGACAAGTTCAAGATGGTAACTCTTTCGCAGATCCTTCAGGACCTTCGATTCCAGGGTTGGTTGGTGTCATTGGACCTTCAGGATGCCCGCGTTTATGTGCCCAGTCATCAAAAACACAGAAAGTACCTCAGATTTGCAGTTGACGGTTCTTATTATCAGTTTTGGGTTCTGCCATTCGGGGTCACTTTTGCCCTGAGGGTCTTCACCAAGCTTATGGCAGTGGTGGCAGCAAGTCTAAGGAGGGAGGGGATTCACATCTACCCCTACGTGGATGACTTGTTGATCAGAGGTTGTTCTCTGTAACAGGCTCAGAGTCACCTCAGTTGAACTTGCCATTTTCTTCACAAGCTGGGCTTCTCCCTGAACTTCAAGAAGTCCAACTTTACACCAGCACAGAAGCTTCAATTTATTGGAGCAGTCCTGGATTCATCCTCGGGAAAAGCCTTGCAACCCGAGTTGAGGGCTAAGTATCTCTCGCAGATGGTCCACAAATGTCAGAGTGCCCAACATATTCCAGCCTTTAGCTTCCTAAGGTTGCTTGGCCTCATGGCATCCTGCATTTTTCTGGTGCCAGAAGCCTGTCTGAGAATGAGATCCCTTCAGTGAGCTCTCAGATCCCAGTGGTCCCAATTCTCTGGCAGAATGACGGACCTAATTCAGGCCCCGAACAAGGTCTCCCAGGATCTTCTGTGGTGGGCCTGCTGAGAGAATATAATGAGAGGGAAACCCTTTTGGAAACCATGGCCGGAGATGACAATTGTGACAGACACCTCCCTTACAGGATGGGCAGCCCACATGAAAGACTTTCCAATCAGCAGTTACTGGTCTTCGTCGGAGTCCAGACTTTACATCAACCTTTTAGAGCTGAGGGCAATCAGACTAGCGCTGATGGCCTTTCTGCCTTTGGTATGGGGCAGAAATGTCCTGACAATACGGACAATACAGTGACCATGTACTACCTCAACAAGAGAGGAATCCGTCTACTAGAAGTTCATCTGGTCGTAGAACAAAACAGCGGCTGACTCTCTGAGCAGGCAGCGCACAATCTCCCATGAGTGGAAGTTGGCTCAGGAAGTCCTTCTGTTGATCTTCGCCCTTTGGAGAACCCCTCAAGTGGATCTTTTCGCAAACCAGTGTCAACAGGAAGTGCAACCTATTCTTCTCCAGGGAATTTCCTCAAAGAGGAACTCTAGGGGACACGTTCATGGGGGACTGGGAATATACACTCCTGTCATCAGGGAGGTTGAGGAAGCTTGGGAAATCCATGATCCTCATTGTTCCAGATTGGGCCAGGAGAACATGGTACCCGCACCTTCTAGAGTTGGCCATCTGCCCTCCAATTCGTCTTCCCCAAAGAGAGGACTTGCTCTTGGAAGAAGGGCGGCGGGCTCTCCTTCTTCATCCAGAAATGAGTACTCTGAATTTTCATGCCTGGTTTCTGAAGGTGTAAGATACAAATATTGGGACCTTCCGGAAGACATGATGGAGGTGTTGCTTTCGGCCATAAAACCAGCAACAAAATCCCTGTATCGCTGCCATTGGAACAAATTTCTCAGCTGGTGCAGGGAGAAGAATTTTGATCCTTTCACTTGTAATACCTCTGCTGCATTATCTTTTTTGCTTAATCTAGCCCATCCTAAACTCCAAGTCTCCACGGTTAAAGGATACCTGGCAGCGCTTTCTATTTTCAAGTGTTCACTGGATAAAGGCTTCTATTTCAGGATCCCTATTGTAATCCAATTCGTGAAAGGATTGACAAATCTTTTTCCCCTGGTCCCTTTTATTGTACCGGTTTGGGATTTAAATCTGGTATTAAGACATTTAATGGGGGCGCCTTTCGAACCTCTGCATTCTTGTCCTCTCAGAATGCTGACTCTTAAAACTGTCTTCTTGACGGCAATGACATCTGCCCGTGGGGTGACTGAACTGCAGGCTCTTTCCCCCAACCCCGTTTCACAATCTTCTTTAAAGACAATGTGGTATTGGGAGTGCACTTATCATTTTTACCAAAGGTGGTATCCAAATTCCATCTAACACAAACAATAGTGTTCTCCAGCATGGGGTCTGGCATGGATTCACATGCTCATGAATATTCCCCGTCGTCAGGCTGGGAATCCTCCGTAAAGAGAAAATCAGTATCAGTTTTGTTTCTGATCTGTCTTTCTTAGTAGTAACCAATCACTGGTCTCTGGGTCATACTGCGCACAGCCAATGACTGCCCTCTCCCTAAGCCCCGCCCTCGGCAGCCATCCTCAGATTTTTACTGCATGCTCAAGTGTTGGGAGTCCTCGTGCTATAGCTCTCGAGCTTTTACTGCGTTTTGCGCTTTTTCAAAGAGATTTATCTCATTTTTCGGTCTATCGAGCCTCAAGCTCCACCGTTTCTACTTCCGATCAACAGGGACCCATTTCGGATTTATCTACGCCCCTCAAGGGTGAAGTTTTCGTCGAGTTACGCTTCTTGGAGGATTCCAGAAGTTTCTGAGGCCTTACTCGTGGACTAGAAGAACATGGCCCAGGATAAGGGAAGCTCAACTCCCGGCAAACTGTTCAGGATCTGCCCTGGATGCAACCTACAAAATGTGTTCAAGGAGGACGAGCATTCAAAATGCCTTTATTGCCTCCACGAGGACAAAACACACGTGGAGAAGGACTGTGCATTTTGCATGAACATGTCGGATCGGACTATGAGGGATGGCCGGACCCGCCTCTCCAACTGGCTGGAAGGCAAAAGCCCAGCAGGTGAGAAGAAGAAGAAGTCTGAGCGGTCTTCTAAGTCCTGTGAGGGCGCCCCGGCGACGGGTGCCCAACAGAAGGCAAAGCACCGCGGGTCTGCGGGCACCGGGAGCGCTGAACGGTCGGGCTCCTTGGCTGCCAGGCAGGGCGCACCTTCACCGATGCCATCAACCGCAAGCCAACGCTCTGGCTCGGGGAAGAGAAAATCTGAGAACCTGGCTAAGCTTCTGGAGAAGCCCCGGTTGATCTCGAAGGAACCAGCTGAGGGGGAGAGAGGCAGTGACCCTCCCCCTAAGGTGAAGGCCTCAAGCGCGCCTAAGGCGGGGAAGGCCCTGATCCACCCGGCTAAGGCCTCTATCGAGGGAGTCGCTGCGGCCCTGGCAAAGCCTGTGGAGGCTATCCCAGTGGAGGCGACCTCGGGGCCCAGAGTTTCCCTGCCTCTGCGGAGGGAATCCTCTTTTAAGCCCATCGAGAAGACCCCCGTGAAGACCCCGGTGGAAAAAGAGGGGGGGGGAGCGGTGTCTGTTACGGACACGGACACAACCTCTGAGGAGGAGCTGGCGGAGAATCTGGAAAAGGCCCAGCCCCACGGGAGGAATCCCGAGGAGGGGGACGATGAGAGCGAGGGTGGCAACGACGACGAGGTTCCCGCGGAGGAACAACCGTCGCTCCCGGCACGCCCGTCGCATCCCGAGCCTCAGGACAACTCGGCGGCCATTTTGACGGCAATCCAAGCCTTATGCATGGATATAAGGACGAGACTGCCCCTACCCCCGGCGGACAACCCAGCTGTGCCGGGTCAGTCGGGAAGCCCTCCGAACAAGAGGAGGAGAATTCATCCAGTGCCCCTTCAGCCCTCATGGCCTTCTCAGCCTTTGTCGCCTTCCCTGATCCCGAGGGACGACATGGGAACGGCCACGCCGGGTCGGATGACGACGGCGGTGACGACGGGACTGGCCTCCCGTCTCCGATTGCTCAGGCGTCCCCGCACGACAAGATTGGCTCCTTCCACGCCATGATTGCCAGGGCATCCAAGCTTTTTCAGCTCTGCCCTGAGGAGAAGAAGAAGGAAGGCTTCCTCTACCTACGGCGCGAGGCCAAGAGGAAGACGGTCCTTGTGGTGCAGTTGCTGGATGACATCTGGGACGAGGGACTTGCCCTCCTCAAGAACCCGTCCACGACACCTGCGAAGAGGGACTGGTATGAGAAGAAGTACCGGGTTCCCAATGCCGCACCGTTGTGCCTCAGGGCGCAGCCGACCCTGGATTCGGTCGTCTCAGCAGCGGCCAAGAAGAAAGCGGGGGGGGGGGGCATCGGCTTCATCCTCAACTTCCCCACCGGACAGTGAGGGAAAGAAGCTGGACGCCGTGGGACGATGAGTCATCTCGTCGGCGGTGACGACGATTAAGGCGGCCAACGCCCTACCGACTGTTGCCCGCTAAGACAGGGAATTGTGGTACAAGATCGTCCCCCTGTTGGACTTCCTCCCGAATGATAAGAGGGCAGAGGCCCTGGCGATCCTACAGGAGGGTGAGGTGGCATCGGACCACGCCATAACTGTGGCCACGGACAGTGCCGACACCGGTTTCCGCCAGTTGGGCAACAGCGTTTGCCTTTGACGGTGGGGGTGGCTCAAGGCTACGGATTTCCGCCAGGACGTGCAAGCCAAGGTTTTGGACATGCCCTTTGACGGGAACAATCTGTTTGGAAAGACTGTGGATGAGTCGCTACAGGCCATCAAGACCGACACGGAGACGGCTCGGGCCTTGGGAGTTCTGCATCAGCGGCGGCCGCCCTTTCGGAACTCCAGAGGCAAGCAAGGTGCCTCCAAAGGATTTGGCGGTGGCTCCTCGATCTACCGTCAGACGGCCCGCTCCTCGTCACAAGAAGCCTACAGGGGATGAGGCAAGTCAGGTGGATCTCGCCGTCGTCGCCAGGGAGGCCAAGGCGGCAAGGCTGCTTCCAAGCAAGACTGAACCGGCCGCCGCGTCGGGCCCCCACCGAAGCACCCTGGTGGGAGGCCGGCTGACAAAGTTTGTCAGCGTGTGGGAATCCATCTCCACCGACCGTTGGGTGCCGGATGCCCTGGCCCACGGGCACACACTGGAATTTCTAAAGAAGTGCCCCTGAATTCCGCCCGTGGCCAGGAAGGAAAACCACATCCCTCAACTGCTGTAGAGGTAAGGGCGATGCTCAAGAAAGGAGCCATCAAGCTCGTCCCAAAGAGGCTCCGGGGACTTGCGTCGGATATACAAATACATCAAGGCACAGAAGTTCTGGATGGTCACCCTCCAGCATGTGTTGGGACAGCTGGAGGAAGGCGACTTCCTAGCATAGTTGGATCTGGAGGATGCGTACTTTCCCATCCCCATCTTAAAAGGACACCAAAAGTTTCTCAGGTTCGTAGTCCAAGGGCGGCACTACCAGTTCAAGGTCCTCCCATTCGGAATGAAGTCGGCGCCCAGGGTGTTCACCAGGTGCCTAGCACCAGTGGCGGCGCGGCTGCGCCTGCAGGGGATCCACATCTACCCCTACCTGGACGACTGGCTCATCCGAGCAGGGACAAGGGAACTCGCCGTCAAACACATGGCAAAGACTGTCTGACTGCTCACGGACCGGGGATTCTCCATCAACTTCCCCAAATCCCACCTGGTTCCGTCGCAGGTCGCGCTGTTTCTGGGAGCCAAGCTCGATACAGTAGCGCAGTTGGCCTCGCTGTCGGAGGAAAGAACGCAGGCCATCCAGGGCAAGGTACAGCATCTGCTGGCCACGGACGTGGCCAGAGTGAGGTCCATCAAGTCTCTTCTCGGGATGATGTCCTCTTGCATCTATCTGGTGTGCCTGTGCATGCTTCGGATGTGTCCTCTGCAGCAGTTCCTTGACGCCCATTGAACACAAGCGACGGACAGCTTCGACGACAAGATCTCGCTCAACGAAGTATTCTGCCAGGCAATTTGATGGTGGGGCACCCGCGCGCATCTCGCCGCGGGCACAGACTTTCAGACCCCAGCATACCAGGTGACGGTTACGACGGATGCCTCCCTGGAGGGGTGGGGAGCGCACACCGGAGATCTTCACGCGAGAGGCCTGTGGCTCCCAGAGGAGAGGCCGCTCCACATCAACATACTGGAGCTCCGAGCAGTGCTCTGGGCCCTCAAGTCATTCCTCCCGTCCCTCAAGGGCAAGGTGGTGAGGATCTTCACCGACAACACCACCACGATGTTCTACATCCGGGAGCAAGGGAGGAACCAGATCCCCAGCCCTATCCAAGGAGGCCCAGGATCTGTGGCTCTGGGCCGTTGCCCAGGGGATGTTTCTGGTGCCTTTTCATCTAGCATGGATAAAAACACCATCGCCGACTCGCTCAGCAGGGAGCTGCGCTCTTGCCACGAGTGGGAACTACGCCAGGATCAAGTGGATCAACTCTTCTGGCGATGGGGCAAACCCCAAAACGACCTGTTCGCGACGGCGACAAACTCCAAGTGCCAGTGGTTTGCCAGCAGGTTCCCCCAGCCGAGGAGCATGGGCAATGCTTTCCCGTTCCCCTGGGACGGCCTGTTCCTGTATGCGTTCCCGCCATTGCCGTTGCTGCTCAGGCTCATCAACCAACTCAAGAGGTCCCGGTGCAGGATGATCCTCGTCGCACCAAGGTGGCCGAGACAGATATGGTTCCCGGACCTTCTGGACTTGTCAGCGTCCCCACCAGTCAAACTGTCGACGGACGCAGATCTTCTCTCCAGAGAAGGAGGCGCCATTCTTCATCACGACCCGGAGTCGCTGAACTTGCAGGCCTGGCTCCTGCAGCACTAGAGTTTGTAGGGTACGATATCTCGGTTGACTGCAGAGAGGTTCTTGCAAAGGCCAGGGCGTCCTTAACTCTCAAGTGCTACGGACACAAGTGGAGGAGGTTCTCTGTCTGGTGCCGTGCACAGAAGATTAACCCTCTATGGATTACAGCCCCTCAAGTGCTACCGTACTTATTGTCATTGGCCAAAGCTGGACTAGCTCACGCTTCCATCAAGATACATCTGGCAGCGATTTCCCGATACACCAGAACTGCAGGACGGTTCCCGCCGGTGAAGGCTCCAGCCCCGGCGTGGGAACTCAACGTGGTGCTGACAAGGCTCATGGGCCCGCCATTCGAGCCCTTGCATTCGGCTCCGTTGAAGTTTCTGTCGTGGAAGACAGCGTTCCTTGTGGCCATCACCTCTGCCCGACGCGTGGGAGAGATTCAGGCCCTTTCCTGCAAGCCTCCATATTTGACTTTCCACAAGACGAGGGCTGAGGACGCACCCCTCCTTCCGTGCCGTCTGACTTCCATCCCAACGAGCCCGTGGTTACCAGTCTTTTTCCCGTCGCCTTCGTCGCCGGGCGAGAGAACTTTGCACTCGCTGGATGTAGCTAGAGCGCTGAAGTTCTACGTAGAACGAACACAAAGAGTTTTCGTAAGACATCACTGCTGTTTGTGAACTTTGGACCTGTGAACCAAGGGAAGGCTCTCTCGAAGGCTTCCATTTCCAGATGGCTCTCCGGCTGCATCATGCACTGTCATCGGTTGGCCAACCGACTGTTGCCCGGCCGTCCGAGAGCCCATTCGACCAGAGCGATCGCTGCTACCACAGCGTTCTTGTCTGGTGTGCCCCTGCTGGACATCTGCAGGGCTGCTACGTGGAGGTCGACGCACACCTTCAAGAGATTCTACTGCGTCGACCGGGATTCCAGGGAGAAGTCCAGAGTCGGCCAGGCAGTACTGCGCAACCTGTTCGCTTAAGGTGAGCCTGGTGAGGAGGTTAGAGATGCTTAATGTTGAGTTTTATGTAATGCTTAATGTTGAGCCTTGCCACCTCCCGTGGTTGTGCATGTGTGTACTGTTATGTATTCTTATATTCATGAGCATGTGAATCCATGCCAGACCCCATGCTGGAGAAGGAACAAGTTACTTACCTGTAACTGTTGTTCTCCAGCATGGGTCTGGCATGGATTCACATGCGAACCCTCCCTCCGTCCCCTCTGCGGCTCTTCACTTGGTCATACTGCCACTTTACGTGCTACCAAATCTGAGGATGGCTGCCGAGGGCGGGGCTTAGGGAGAGGGCCGTCATTGGCTGGGGGCAGTATGACCCAGAGCCAGAGACCAGTGATTGGTTACTACTAAGAAAGACAGATCAGAAACAAAACTGATACTGATTTTTTCTTTACCGCGGATTCCCAGCCTGACGACGGGGAATATTCATGAGCATGTGAATCCATGCCAGACCCATGCTGGAGAACAACAGTTACAGGTAAGTAACTTGTTCCTTACCTACCTTCTCTCGACCACCTCACCCCTCTAAAGAGGAGGAAAGATTGCACTGGTTAGACCCAAGAAGGGCTTTATATTTTTACATTTCAAGAATGGCAAAAATCAGGCCAATGTCCAGCAATGCATAGGCTACTCAGGCCATAAATTAGGCTTAGCTGTCACAAAATAGATTATTTCATGTTGGATAATCTTTTTCATGCCAGAATGTTATTCTTAAGCCGGCAATCCTAATGGATTAAGGGCACATTCCACCCGAGGAGTGGGTACTTCTTTGGCACTTGAAAGAGGGGTTCCCATGAAGGATATCTGCAAAGTGGCTAATTGGTCATCTTTAAACACCTTCAGTAAATATCATTGCTAAGACTCTGTGTCAGGTCAGGGAGCAAAATTCGGCAAAGCTGTACTTAACAGCATCAATCAATACAAATTCTCAGCACCCACCTCCTTATACTGACCGCTTTGGGAGTGTATCAAAGATGAGGAATACATGGGAGGACACAATCCATTCAAAGAACAAATTACTTACCCATGGTAATGTTCTTTCGAATGGATGTTCCTCCCACCTATTCCTCATCTCCCGCCCAACCTTCCCCTCTTACTTGCCAAGAACTTCCATGTTGTTACACCTTCATCTCTTTCAACGCTGGATTTGTCAGTCACATGGGAGGAGCATGTAGAGGAAAAACTAGAACAGAGGCAACTATCACCACGCATGCTACTTATACCAATGTCACGGCTGAAGACAGGACAGAGGCTGTCTAGGGCCATGACTCGATGCCGCATGGCGCTCGATACTATGAAAAATATTTCCGAAGCAAGCTGCAAGCAGAATTGAGTATCAATGATGAGGAATACGTTGGAGGAACATTCAATCAGAAGAACCTTACGAGGGATAAGTAATTTGTTTGTCTAACTGAGTGATTCCCAAATCAATGTCAGGAAATATTTAATAATCATGTGAATGTTTAAAATATACCAGTGCTAGAGAATTATGCCTATAGCTAAGTAGTGCTGATTTACTCAACTTAGTGATTATTGTACTCATAGTCCATGTGCCCAAACTCACCCAGCTTCAACCCATTCTCTTGATTGTTGTGGCATACCTGGAACGCCTTTTAAGAAGACAAAGCGTACAAAGGATGTGTGAGCAGTACCGAAACAGGTGGTAGATTACGATTTCCCCTCAAAAAGACCCATTTATCAGGGAAATTATGCATAGATGCCCCGGTGACGAATCCAAGGAGTTCGGCAGCATCACCCCCTTTGGGACTTGAGAGGTGAGTCTGCTACGCCTGACGCCTCCTAGGGGACAGGAGACGCAGGATCCCTCTGGAGGTGACTTCATTTTAGGACACAGAGATATCTCAGGGAGAGACTTAAATCCCTATCCCTCCCCTCCCAAGTCTAACACCTTTATGGGGTATGCAGGAACTTAGATGTGTGAGGACCCTTTAACTATCACTGGCTCAGCTTCTGATCCAAACTTCCTTAAACCTCTACAGTGAAAACAGCAGAACAACCGAAAAAACAGCCTTCTGAAGTGACGTCAGGCAAGCAACCAATCAGAAAGGGGTATCCACGCAGCTGCAGATTTTAATAACGATACAACGCACATTGAGAAAAGATACGCTTGGCGAGACAGAACGCCAGACGTGGCGTCACACCCAAGTTCAGCCCTAGGAGAGTGCATTCCAGCCAGCCAAGTGAGAAACCGGAACTGTGGAGTGTGTCAGCCTGAACGAGGATGGAGTACCTCAGTATACTGATGCAGATCCTGGAGGAGGAACCACCAAAAACCTCCCGCACTGAGTAAGTGAGAACTAGGAGGAGATGTGCGCCGCTGCAGAATGTAGTGCAAGAGTCGTGTAAGCAGCCCTGCAGCGAGACGAGAGGCAGTCAGCCAACATTGCCATTCTAGAGTGCAACGCTTGTCAGATACAGGTAGAGAGGCTAGACTTGCAGACGCAAATGCTAGGGAGAACAGACGAGGGTAATACGGGTATGCTTATTTTACTGGATCTCTCTGCTGCATTCGACCTCCTAGACCACTCCAGACTACTGGAAACAGTAGCTAATACTGGTAAATTTTCCAGCCATGGCATTGAGTGGATACGCTCTTTTTGCTGCGAAAGAGCCTCTAAGATATGTTGGGCTACTGCCTGCTCTGTTCCCGTTTCTGTGAAATATGGAGTGCCACAGGGGGCCTGTATTTCTCCAGCCTTTTTTAACATCTTTATAAGGCCTCTATGTGAAAAATTAGAAAACATGGTCCTCCATTTCACCAACTACTCTGACGATTTTCAGCTCACCATGGATCTTAGTGGTGACCATGTCACTGACACAACAAACCTTAACCACATCTATTCAATAATCCAGGAGAGGATTTTAATTAACATATTTCCGAGAGAGCTCTGTATTTGTTCTCTTCGAAATAAGTGGTTTCAGAAGTTACATTATTTCTTTAAAAAGTGTTTGGGGATTTTATAATGCTGAGCAATATATTCCTAATGGTTTTAAATATGAGGACAATACCCATGCTAGAGTTACAATTAACTACATATTCCACCCTGTCCCATGGTCACTAGTGATCACTCTGTATTATTTCCTGTAGGTTACTCTTACGGATCAGTCAATACTGGAGGGTCAAGATGTGATTATGACGGTACGTGCCAGTGGTGAACCAAAACCAATGATCAACTGGTGAGTTATAATTGTATCGGGCATGATGTGTGTGAGTGTTTGTGTGTTTGTCCAGTTTTTTAACTGCTGTCTCAGCTGTTATACACAGCATGTAAAGTCTGGTATCAGAACAAAGTGTCATATGGGTCCCTCATCATATCAAGCACTATATAAGTAGATAGGAGCTCTGCTCTCGGCTGCTAAAGCCCAGACCTTTACCGATCAGTACTGCTGTCGTTCTCAAAAAAGGCATAATATTCTTCCCATCTCGTCATAGACATGTGTAATATGGTTACAATTACAACCTTGCTTTTCTCAAAATGTTTACTGTATCCCAGTTTCACACCTTTTGGTTCCAAATCCTTGCTTTATTCTGAAAGATCACTGGCCCAGCCAGCTAATTGTTTGTGCTTATACCCTTAAGGTTAGGATTTGATGCTGTACTTAGTTATCATCTGTTCTCATGAACATTGTGAATTTATTTCTGATTGTGTTCTTTCCCTTTCACAAAATATGGCTCCTTTTCTAAACTAAGTGAAACTACTAAAACCTAACTCTTTAAAAATATACACATTCTTTCCTGAGTACTTTCTGATAATATACAAACACTTTATTTCAAGTACTCTTATATGGTATCAGAAAACACCCAAACTGGAAAATGCTTGTTACCACTAGTTGTCTTGTTTTCCCTCTTTCTAATCTGCATTCCTCTTGATACACTTAACCACAATTCCTCTGCCACAATCCCACACTGTCCGGCCCATTTGTTAGCTCTGTGTATCCGGATCCGATTCGTGCCTCTCCCATACTCCACTTTTTTCCCTGTTTTCCTTTCTTCTAACCCCCACAGACTTTGTTGTGGTTACCCCAGTTGAGGCACAATACACCATTTTCTCAGATGAGGTACCAGCACCCTAATACCACTATTGTGGCGATTGGTGCAGTATAAAAGGTTAATCACATAACATAACGCACAATGACGTACTTGTTTTTGGCCACCCTTACTTTAACCCACTACACAGTATTGTATTGATCCAACTTTCCACCTGCCTGACACTGCCTCATCTATATCTTCCACACCCAGCATCTCACACACACACACACACACTTCTCAAAGCCTGTCTCACACATCTTTCACACCAGGCTTCCAGAGCACCTGGAGATAATGAAAATGGCAGCGGTGCACAGTGTAAATCACATTGACATAACATAACTTTTCACAAGATCTACATACTGCACTTCAACCACACCAGGTATGTGAATGACATAAGCATTCTGCTGTCATGTGCCTACATTTCTACAATCAGCTGGGTGGCAGGGTTTGGTGATCACAGGCATTAGAGTTGCAGTGGCATCACTTTTTGTCAAGTCTGTCAGTACACATTGTGCAGTATTGGGGTTTATGGTGACCAGTGTTCGGGATGGCTTTTGAGATCATCTATCTCATATGTTGTTTCCCTAAGTGTAGAATTCCATTTATTAATTTGTGCCCTACAGCAGCTTGTAGGTCAGATGCTGATGTTTTAATTGAGCCAATGAACAGATCATAATCCTGGTCTGCACACCCAACTTTTAATTATAGTTGAACTACATGGTCCAAACATATTTATTCTGTTGGGGACCTTCTGGGCATCATCACGATATGTATGCAAGTAATTTGCAAACACTAACCCTTCACATGAAGGTAGGCAATCTGCCTAGTGCTGATCTGCCAGGAAGCCTGCTGCATTTTTATTGAAAAAGTATCCCTCATTTATCTGAGCCCCTCTACATTTCGCCACAATATTTAATGGGTGCCTAATGCCACCCAATCTCCATTGTGCCTGTCTGGAGCACTCTGGAGCGTATCTCCGCCATTGAGGAGCAAGAGGACTTAAACCATTCTAAAATGGCCACCCGCAACTTTGTTTCGGAGTTTCCACATGAAGAAACACTCTGAGCCCAGATCTACACACCGATTGGCCTGCACTCCCTATTTTTGGTCAATGGCAAGCCGACAGGCATTTTAGCCGGCCCACCACCAAAGGCACACTGCCTAAGGCTTCCTCATGTCGTGAGCCTGTCAGGAGCTGGAAGAGCCGAGGGCCTAGACCCCTGCACCCTCGTCGCACTGACTGTAAGACCTCTCTCTCTACTGTTAACATCTAACTTTATAATTAGCGCACAACTGCTAGCTATGAGCTGTAGCCTCGGCATGCTGAGTGTCTCATAGTGTTGATAACACGGCAGCCTACTATTCATATATATACTCCCTGCTGCTGTTGCGCTTTCCCACCTTAAACTGCTTTGTTGTCTGCTTTATGGCCACACAACTTTGATGTTTCCCTTTATATGGGACCATATAGGCTAGCGTTCTAGCCAACTGTTCACCATCATGCCCATATATCGTAGGCCTATAAAATACGATATGTTTAACCTTGCCACTACTTGAATTAATATAGACCCACTTTGTCCGTATGTGGCCACTACTATCTAGCTACATTTGCATTTACTGTACCATATCATGATGCTTGCCCACATTGTATATTTGTCTGAAGCGTTGCACTAGCATAGGCTAATTACGTCCAGTAGGTTGCACTATCGCAGCCTGCAATGAATCTCAAATCATACTCTACAGTGATGCACTATCATTAACTGGTTATCCAATAACGTCCTAATTTGAATTTGATTTAGCAATAGGCTCATCCTAGGAATTTCGTTTCGCTTGGCAGAGTTCATTCTGGTATTGCGAGGAGAGTGAGGTTAGTTTAGTTTTGTTCTCAATAGAGGGGCAAAGTCTCCAATTAGTTTCGCTCTTTCTCTTCAGAGTGCGTGGCTGCCTACACAATATATATTAGTACCAGAATTGTCATACATATGTATGAAGTCCTATTTAGTTGCCTACGGTTCTTGCTATCACCTTGCCTGCTATTTAATGGCAGTCTTTGTCATAGTATGCCTTTTGCTCAGCTGCTTAGTTGTCTAAACAGTTCTATCACAGCTATGTTGGATAACTGCCCCTCGATATCTTTGTTATTGCTTAGTTGCCTCACTGGGATTTGTAATAGCTGTGTAGCACTGGGATTTGTAATAGCTGTGTAGCATCTTTACCTTGCTATTTTCTCTAGTAACTAGCTGCATAACCGTCACTGCCACATCCTCAAATGCCTTGCCTATGCTGCAATACAAGTAATTAGCCAGTGGATAAGTATGCCATTCGTATGTTGTCTAAGTGAGCATAGCTTTTGTGTCACTTAGCCGTAACCTGGTACAGGTACCCTATGAGTATGATTCTACTCATTACTTTAAATTGGAATGATGCTAATGTTAACTTCACTGCTTCGCATAATGGCGGCTACTTCATATACGGGCACTAGTAGCCAAGTATACCTTACTGAGCCCCCATCAGTACCTATCTATTCTAGACAGTGGCCTGCTCACAATGACTAACACTGTTACAAATAACGTCCCGGGTGCCGTTGAGGCAGGAATTCATGCTTCATTACCTTGTTCCTCTTCTACGAGAAATACTAGACTCCGTGCCAGATTATCTAAATTACATGAACCCTTGATATGATATGATATGGCATTTGTAACGCGCCTATACACAAGTGTTTCAAGGCGCAACGAGGCAGGGAAGGGGGAACATGGGGAGACAGACAAACGATCCTACTAGGCCAGGTGTCATTCAGATTGCGCAAGTGCATGGGTAGGGGGGACGGGAAAAGTGCAGGGGGGAAAGGGAGAGGGGAAAGTGCAGTACAAAGTGATTAGTGAAATACAAGATAAATAATAAGGGCCAGCTTGTGGCAAGTGCAGGGTAAGTGCAGACAAGTGCTGGGAAGGGGGGCTTTAGGGATACAGAGACAGTCTCGTAGTGCAGGGGTTGCCAGGGAGGCAGTGCAGGGGAGAGTGGCTGGGCCAAGGGCCGAGATTGGCGAGTGGCCCAGTTTCAGTACAGTTTCAGTGATTTAGCAGGGGAGAGGGGGAGAGAAAGCAGAAGCAAAGAGGAAGGTTTTGAGGTGCTTCCGGAACCGGAAATGGTTCTCCTCAAGTTTCAGGGAGGCAGGAAGGCTGTTCCAGAGGGAGGCCCCTGCTGCGGAGAGAGATCTCCCCCCAACTCGTTGCTTGGAGAAGCAACTGACCCTGAGGGAGTTGGAGGCGGATGAGCAAAGAGCTTGAGAAGGAAGATATTTAGGAAGAGAGAGTTGAAGGTATTTTGGCCCAAGGCCCCAGAAGGCCTTGTGGACAATGCAGAGGGTTTTGAACTTAATCCTCGCAGCCACAGGGAGCCAGTGTAGCGATTTCAGTCCTGGAGAGATACGTTCCCTCGGCTTGAGGCCAAGGACAAGTCTCGCAGTCCTGTTCTGGATGAGTTGCAGCGGGCGGAGAGTAGAGGCAGGCAGATTTAGATAGAGGCTGTTACAGTAGTCCAGCTTTGAGAGAACCAGGGCTCTGGAGACAGTGAGCTTCTGGGGGAAGGAGAGGAAAGGAAGGATACCTCTGAGGAGGTGCAGCTGGTAGTGTGGCTTCTTAGAAACATCAGAAATGTGAGGAGAGAAGGAGAGTGTGGAGTCGAAGATGACCCTGAGGTTTTTGCCTTGCAGGTAGGAGCAGGAAGAGGGCCAAGAGAGGCCGGCCAGAGAGCTGCAGGGAAGGAGGGATTGGGTGTGCCGATGAGAAGAATCTCAGTCTTACTGGCATTAAGGCAGAGGTCGTTGGCGGCACACCATTCCTGGATAGCAGAAAGACAGTCAGAGATGAGAAGATCGCTACCACCTACTAATCCTAAAATCAACTTCAAACCTAGTTTGAAACTGTGCCACCTCAAGCAAGCCCCTTTCATAGCTAACATTAATACTAATATTCCCAAGACTACTAACAGTAACAAGCACAAACCACTTGTCGATATTAATACAGCCCACATCAGTCCAGTCAAAGAAGCTAATGAGACCCCTCATTTTAAAGGAGCGTTACTTAACGTAAGATCGCTTGTTGCCCATGCCATTGACATAGCCGACATTATTACAGAGGGTAATCTTGATTTCCTTGCTATTACAGAAACGTGGCTTCATAATGCAGCAGGACCCTCACTCATGTTAGCTGTCCCAGATGGCTATACAATAGTGAGACAAGACCGAGACGGTGCCCGAGATGGTGGTACTGCCATCATCTTCAGAACATGTCTCTCGCTAAGATTGGCTCCTACCACCATAGTAAATTCATGTAAATTCCTCTCTGCTAAATTCCAGATAAACAACACACAAACTCTCACTATCCACTTAATTTACAGACCTCCTGGTCCTCTTGCCACCTTTGAGGAAAATCTGCATAACTTACTCACAAATAACCTTAAACTATCTTCACAAGTTCTCCTTTTAGGGGATCTTAATATAGGTTTTAATGACCAATCGGACAAAAACTCATCTGATGTAGCCAATATAATCAGCTCCTTAGGACTATCTCAAAAAGTAAACAAACCTACCCACCAAAAGGGGAGAATCCTGGACTGGATAGCAGATTATAATTGCTCAGCTACCATTTCTTCTATCTTGCCCCTCTCATGGACAGTACACTCACTGGTGTCCTTCCACCTTTCCACTAAAAAACCTACACCTCCAGCTCCTCCTCTAGCGCCACCCTGTATCACTAGAAATAAAAAAGTATAACAATTGAGAAAGTAATTCCTGCTATCCTCCCTACTCTCAACGCTCTGTCTGAAAATCTTGATACTAGTACCTTAGTCCATGAATATAACAACATTATGCTCACCACTCTGGATAAGATTGCCCCCTTGAAATTAAGAGCCAGTAAACCAAGAGCCCACCTTAACAAATCGTTTACGCCACAATTTAAAGACCTCCACACTCTGAAGAGAAAGAGCGAAACTAATTGGAGACTTTGCCCCTCTATTGAGAACAAAACTAAACTAACCTCACTCTCCTCGCAATACAAGATGGAACTCGGCCAAGCGAAACAAAATTCCGACGATGAGCCTATTGCTAAATCAAATTCTAGCATGAAGGAACTATTCTCCATTCTAAAAGAATTAGAATCTCCAATAGTGATACCTGATATCTGCACGAAAGACAAAACCTGGTATGCAGACATCCAACAGGGGCTAGCTAATAAAATTAACATGCTTCAAAACTAAATTCAGCAGAAGAAAGAAGCATTAAATTTACAGTGCACATCAAAAAACCCTTTGCCTCGAGCCTCACCGATTGCACATAATAATGCATTCCATTTTTCAAAAATGTCTATTTTGGATGTAGAAAAAATAATTCTGTCACTTAAGCCTTCTAACTGCAAAGGTGACATATGTCCAGCACAACTTATAAAAGATGCTGCAAGAGAACTATCTCCATTCATTACTAAACTAATCAATGCCTCCTTTGCATCAGGGACTATCCCGGCTAATCTTAAACAATCATGGGTGCCCCCTCTCCTCAAGAAACAGACGCTAGATCCCCTCATCCCGACTAATTACCGTCCCATCACTACGGTTCCATTTCTACTTAAAATTTTGGACAAAGCTGCCTATATTCAAATTCAACAACATCTTGAACGGCATAAACTCCTAGGCAGTAGACAATCTGGCTTCCGCCCACTACACGGAACGGAAACAGCTTTAATTGACTTAAAATCACAAATAGACGAGCTGAGAGACAAAGGTAGGACAGTACTCCTGCTCTTGCTTGATCTCTCAGCCGCATACGATCTGGTCGATCATAGGGTGCTCTGCAGACACCTTGACTCAGCTGTCCATTTTTCCCAGGACGCTATCCGATGGATTGA
This sequence comes from Ambystoma mexicanum, assembly GCF_040938575.1. Classification (NCBI taxonomy): domain Eukaryota; kingdom Metazoa; phylum Chordata; class Amphibia; order Caudata; family Ambystomatidae; genus Ambystoma; species Ambystoma mexicanum. The sequence goes on along the minus strand of NC_090931.1, from coordinate 1,460,270,340 downwards.
ATCCTTCCTGAGTGAGAGAACAATGAGAGTTTTCTCTCCCTCGGCAGCAGCTGACCCGACCCCTTTTCAGTGCAGTGTTCTGCAGGGCTCCTGTGTCTCGCCAACACTCTACAATATTTTCACCAAACCCTTGTTTGATGATCTGGACCTTCTGGGTGTCACCTATACGAACTATACAAACGACACTCAGATTCTCCTCCCGCTTTCTGGGGATCATAGTAAGGAAACAGAGTTGGTGAACAAGGTATATCTTATCATCCAAGCATGGATGGCCACACATGGCTTATGTTTGAACGATGATAAGACTGAGCTGTTGATTCTGGGATCACAGGCCAATATCAAAAAACTAGGACAGGAGTTCGCCTCATTCAATATTGACGGGAACACTATCAAAGTCTCTAAGGAGGTAAAAACTCTTGGTTTCTATCTGGATTCCACACTGTCTTTCGACAAACAATTAAAATCCCTTAATTCATCCACAGCTCATACCTGCAAGCTGCTACAAGCAGGTAAACCCTTCCTCTCTGAGGACAGTTGTCTGATTCTGGCCAGAGCCTTAATACTCTCCAGAATTGACAACTGTAACGCCCTTTACAGTGGGGCTAATAAAACTACTATTCGGAAACTCCAGATATTACAAAATAATGCCTTAAGAGCAGCCCTATGTACTAAGAAAAGAACTCACATTTCATCCCTCAGACGCCTACATTCATGGCTATCCACAAATAACAAAATTCAGCTCAAGACACTGTCTTTGACGCACAAAGCCCTTAACAATTCCGCCCCCAGCTATTTGTCAGATAAATTCCAAAGAAGAATCTCTACCAGGCCAACCAGAGCGGGTAACACCAATTGTCTGACTATACCCAGATTTAGACTTAGCACTATCGGTGGAAATAGTTTCCCTGTAAAGGCTGCGAAACTATGGAACACTATTCCCCAAGACTTACGTAGGGAACAACCTTTCCTACACTTCAGGAAAAATGTTATCAAACATATCATCCGGACCGACCCAAAGTCTCCTACTCTTGTTGGCCGCTATCCCGTACATAATGGCATGATACCTTGTAGCATAAGTGGAATGTGCCACATTTGCAAGTCTATTGCAATCTGCATTTTTTAATATTGTCCACTGTTATAACTCACAGCCATTGTATGTCCCTACTCTACCTGCTGAGTCTGTGAGTTCTACTTAGCGAATTACCCTTCATATTGTATATTTGTAAATATATAGTCGCCTATTTTGTACCCTGAACTGCGTTCTGTATCTACTGCAACGTCCATTATATGTGTATATGTCTATATATTTTATAACTATGTAAGCTTTGCATTTGCATATTGTTGCGCCCTATTACCTCCGGGTTTGGTGCGCATAATCAAGTGAATAAACAAACAAACAAACTAACTAGAGGCCATTGTAGCTGTCTGTACTTGGAGTGTAGGCTGGTTTTAGAAACTGCAAATTGTAATGATCCGTCAAGATGATTGCTGTGTGTCATTCCCCTATGAGATATTGCCACCATTCCTCAAATACTACTTTAATGACTAAGACCTCTTTTTCAACTATTCAGTAATTTTCCTTAGAGGTTGTAATCTTGCAGGACTATTAAATCACCATATATGGCCAATTTCATTCTCAACAATGTTGTTTACTGCAGTTTTAGAATGTGTCAACAAGCGTGCTGTGGTGAATGCTTCTGTTAGGCTTGGAAAAGCTGCCTCGCCTTCTGTTTACCCAATGTGTACAACGCATTTCTGCAGTAGTCCTGTGATGAGGGCCTTGTTTGCTCAGAAGTTCTTAATGAAGCATGAATAGAATTTATTTTGCAAAATTCAACATGACTTCCTTCACTGATGTGAGAGTCGGCCAATTGAGTACTGTTGTTACCTTTTTGGAAGCATTTGCATGCCATATGGTGTGGTAATATATCCAGAAATTCTACACTTGTCACTTGGAAAACCCACTCATACAATTATGCATTCAAACTTTTTTTCTCTGAGCATCTACAACACGTGAAAACGTGTGCCTAATATTCGTCCTCATTGTTCGAATGGATGAGAATGTTGTCACTGTTGACCACCACATACTCGTCCACAACCTCCTCAGAGTTTCATCTTGGAATAATTGGAATACTGTGGAAGCATTGCACATTCTGAAGAGTATCACCTGATACTCAAGTAATCCGAAGCGTGTCCTAACAGCAATTCTCCACTTCTCTCCCTGCCTGACACAAAATACATGGTATGCTACACACAAATCAAGATTTGTGTAGACCCAGACTGTAAATTGTTTACCCAAAAGAACTGTGATATGTGGTAATGCTTCATGATGACCGTATTTACTACCCGGTAGTCAGTACAAGTCTTTAGTTCCTCAGATTATTTGGTAATGAAAAAGAACATAGTAGAGATCATTAACTCTCTGTAATAAATAAACCTGCTAAGTAGATTGTTGAGCACCGTCTACGAAGTGTATGCAACAGTCCAATGGTTAGCACATTTTCATCTACGGTTTTATCAACATTTGGCATTTATAACGCGCCTATACACAAGTGTTTCAAGGCGCGTCGAGGCATGGGAGGGGGAACAATAGGGAAGACAGACAACAGTCCTACTAGGCCAGGTGTCATTCAGATCGCGCAAGTGCATGGGATGGGGGAAGTGGTAAAGTGCGGGGCGAAGGGGAGGGGACAGTGCAGTACAAAATAGAATAAATAACAGTAAGTAAAAGTACGGCCAGCAGGTGGCAAGTGCAAGGGTAAGTGCAGCCAATAGGTGCCAAATGCTGGTAGTGGGACTGTAGGGATACAGAAACAGTTCCCAAGTGCAGGAGTTGCCAGGAAGGCAGTGCAGGTGTGCGACTGGCAGGGGAGGGGTCCTGGGCCAGAGATTAGAAGGTGGCCTGGTAACCAGTGCAGTTTCAGAGTCGGCCAGAAAGTCAGCAGGGGAGAGGAGTTGAAAAAGCAGAAGCAAAGTGAAAGGTTTTGAGGTGCTTCCGGAACCAGAGATGATTCTCCTCAAGTTTCAGAGAGGCAGGAAGGCTGTTCCAGAGGGAGGCCCCAACCAAAGAAAGAGCTCTATCGCCAACTTGTTGCTTGGAGAAGCGACTGACCCTGAGGGAGTTGGAGGCAGATGAGTGAAGAGCTCGAGAAGAAAGATATTTAGGAATAGAGAGTTGAAGGTATTGAGGCCCCAAACCCCAGAAGGCCTTGTGGACAATGCACAGGGTTTTGAACTTAATCCTCGCAGCCACTGAGAGCCAATGAAGAGATTTCAGTCCTGGAGAGATACGATCCCTGGGCTTGAGGCCAAGGACAAGTCTCGCAGTCCTGTTCTGGATGAGTTGCAGAGGGCAGAGGGTAGAAGCTGGCATATTCAGAAAGAGGCTGTTGCAGTAGTCCAGCCTGGAGAGAACCAGAGCTCTGGAAACAGTGAGCTTCTGGGGGAAGGAGAGGAAAGAAAGAATACCTCTGAGGAAGTGCAGCTTGTAGTGTGACTTCTTTGAGACGTCAGAGATGTGAGGAGAGAAGTATAGTGTGGAGTTGAAAATGACTCTGAGGTTCTTAGCCTCATAGGTGGGAGCAGGAAGAGGGCCAAGAGAGGCCGGCCAGTGAGTGGCAGGAAGGGAGGGAGCGGGTGTACCAAAGAGGAGAATCTCAGTCTTCATGGCATTAAGGCAGAGATCATTGGCGGCACACCACTCCTGGATGGCAGACAGACAGTCAGAGATGAGAGAGTTTCCCTCTCTGAGGGTACCCTGAAAATGAGCTGAGTGTCATCCGCATAGCACTGGAAGTTGGGGCAGAGTGCGGCAATGCAGTAGGCAAGAAGTGCCAGGTATTGGCTGAATAGCCAGGGAGATAGGTTAGACCCCTGGGGAATACCACAGGTAGAGATAGAGATGGAGGAGAGGAAGGACCTATGGGAACTATGACCCAAACTATGCTGTGAGGCATATGCCAAATTTGCTACTGAGTTTGTTGTCACGTCTTTTGCAATGCCTGCTAGTGGATAGCAGGTGGTGGTGCAGTAGCTATAGGGGAAAGCTACTGTCCATAAGGCCCAATCAATGGTGGGAATGTGTGTTGTTAACTAAGGCATTCCAAAAATGACCTAACATCGAAGTGAAAGGTTATGGATTCTACATGCTTCTTACACCATAGTAACATAAAGGTGGTCTCTTTGGTAATGGGTCCTGACACTACCAATTTTATTACTCCTGAATGTATTATTCTGTTGGTTGGTATGACTTGTTTTCCTTCCTGTAAGTGAGAGGTATTGTTATGTATCTGTACTGCCATTTGAAAGGTGTTTGCAAAACTATGGGAGGCTTTGCTGCTGCATTTTCCAACAGAATGCCATTCACGACTGTCAGCTTTGTTCATTTCCACGAGTCTGTAAACCTTTTGTTTTGAGAGTCACTCTCAGACAAACTGTCTGCTCTTTCCTACCTTATTTTCCGTCTCATGTCTTTTTCCTCTGAAGTAAGGGGTACTTCTACAGTACCTATTTGCATGGCCTGGTATTCTCCTGCCTTTTTGGACAAGATCAATTTGTGGTAATGGAGGTTTCATATCTCATCCCCTACATCCCCCTTTTTCGTGTTATGATCCAGTCATAAAATCCGTTCCATGAGAGCAGAACATGTTTTAAGTTGTGTGTCTATTTGTACCACCACAGTCCCTGATAAAAAAAACACCTGGCCAGACATCCTCGATTGCCAGTCTCTTAAAGCAACTCATATAAGTTCCTCATCTACCTCCATCATGACTGTGCACCTGGTGAAGATGCACCTAAACTTTTCACTGAAAGCTAGACAAATAATATAATACATGTTACCTAGTTTGCTTCTTCATCTGTAAGGTATGATATAACAAATGCCATCCAGGACTGTGCTGATGCGAACATGGTGGGTCAAGTAAAAGTAAGTAACAGGCCCCTAGTAAGGAATGTTTGAAACTTTTGAAAAGTTTTCCAGGAGCTGCTATGAGGTGGCTGCCTCAAGAATAACTTGAACGTTCACCCTGCGGGCTGGAGAGGATGCTGGTACAAGTTGGGGTGCTGGAGTGCTGGGCGATTGTGGTATAATGTTTGGAGATTATTGCTGCCCTAGCCTGGGTTTCTGCCCTAGCTGCAGCCCTATCTTCTTTCAACATTCTGTTTTTCACCCTAGCAGTGTCCACTTTGGTTTTTAAATTCAGAAGGACCTGCAAAAATGTTGCTAAGATGTAACTGGTTGGGTCCATTCTACCTGGAGTCAGAGACAATAAGTGACTTGCAGTTCTGTCACAGTATAAACATTTTGTAGGAACATAATGCACCGCACTGCCCCAACTAGAAACAGCAAGCTGTCCAGTTAGAATCAACTTCTCAGCTGTGCCACCCCAGTGGGAGAAGAGCGCTAGTGTCATGTTGGCTGTATGAGTTTGGTAAAAATTGGAAAACTGTACTGGTAGGTTAGGGAGAGGTTGTAGATAGAAAGGGGAAAGTAGGGAAAGGCTATTTGTCAATTCCAGCTTATATTTGGCACAATATATGCTTCTACAAGACACTCTAACCCTCAGAAGCCCTTCTCTTGGTTACTGTCAGCCCACAATAAACTTTGTCACTTACAAGTTTTTTGTATCCTCTCGAGTTAATGTTACTGTGATTAGGTATGTTGCACAACGCTTTCTACTGGTAATGTATTGGTTAAATAACCTACCAGTCACATGTAAGTAAAGATAAAAGATAGGGGGTTAGTCACCTTACAGTATAACAACTAGATCAAGCAATGCAGCGGTTTAGTCACCTTACAACAGAGTTGTACGTTTCTTTTTTCTAATCTTGATACTTGATCACTATCACTCAATATTACTTTGTTTATTATCCAGCGTTTCCACAGGGATCCTAGGAGTCTGAAATAATTATGCACAATAACAACATACATTTTAAAGTGAAGATGGCCTCTAAGGATAGTAGGTGGGTCCCATGAAATATGCCCGTGTTGAGAAAGGTTGCTCCTAAGACAAGCTAGATCAATCCAAGAGTGGCGATCTGGAAACAAGGGTGCCACTAAGCTTACAGGCACCCATTTTCCGGCCCGCCACACTACGAGTCTGCCTGCAGGGGCCATTGCACCCGGCAGTCAGACATGCCGGGCACAACGGCTCTGCAGTCAGACTTTTCACGGGAGCACCGACACCATTATCAATTGTGCCAGTGCGTCCGTCTACCCACTCCCATGGAGTCATGTGGGACTCCACGGGAATGCAGAGTTCTCGTATCTGCCGCCTGACTTCCCGCACTGCTGGGACTGGTAATGTACCATTGGCACCGGGAGGTCAGGTGGCGGATTCAGTGTTTCTGGGTCAGTGGCAACCTCAGAATGAGGCCAAAGAGCTTGAGGATCGACAGTGCCAGGAGAGAGGCTACAGGGTTCACCCTTAATTTTAGCTCTCTTCTTAGTTCCCTATCTGCATGTATTCATGCTGGCAAGCACATAAGTGCAGTGAGACCCAGAGATCCTGCCTCCATGATGACCCCCACCCTTGACTTCTGGGAAATGCAGTTCTCCAGCATTGGATCTTTCATGGATTCACATGCTTAGAATATTCCGCGTCGTCAGACTGGGACCCCTCGGTACACATATATAGCCTTTTCCAAAGGAAAGCTTTCGACACTTTTGTGTCCTATCTACGTCCTTCTAGGACCCGCCTACGCATGCTCCGCAGGCTGTGCTAGTATAAGAGGCCCGCCCCCGCGGCTCCCCTTCAGATTTCAACCGTCTCCAAAGTAGTGGGATCTCCTCGTGTTGTCCTACTGTTTTGTACTAGGTTGCGTTATTGGATTTCGAGTAGTATAATGTCCTCTGTGTCAGGAAAAGCGCTGTTCCGTCCATGCGTGACATGCGGCTTAAAAAAGGTTTACGATGGGGGATGGACATATGGACTGCATATATTGCCTCCACCCTCACCATTCGGCGGATACCTGCGACATATGCAAGGGTTTTTCTCAAAAAACCCTCAAAGACCGGAACCGACACCTGGTGGCATGGCTGAATGATGGAGCGGGGGCATACCCCCCCTCGGAGGTGCGCTCCACACAGAGTCGTCTGGAAGTCACTCCACTAGAGACTCCTCGGCGAAGAAATCATCCTCATCAAAAAAGCATGAGAAGGAAAGGAAATCCTCCTCTGGCGATCATCACAGATCGACCACGAGTCAAGAGTCGAGTAAAAGCGGGCACAGTGTGGAGAAGGCGGGACCGCCAAAACCACCTGCGAAGTCTACATCGTCGACGGCGGTCCAGTCATCGGCCGCCTCCCTGCCACTTGCACAGGGGGCATCCACCATCCCGTCGACAATGGCGTCGACGAGGGCCTCGTCGACGGGGGTCCTACAGGAGGCCTGGAGGCCTGAAGTCTTTGACCCGACCCCCCCGGAGGCTTTGCTACAAGAACAAGCTATGTTGCTGTCCTCGGAGGACGAGAACGAGAGAGTTGCTGGCCCAACAGACCTAGTTCTACGAGCGGCTGACAAGTCGTTGACGAGGGCATCCGTTACACCGGTATCTGCCCCTCTCCTCAATCCTCAATCGGTTTTGTCGTTGGATATTCTGTCCACGCTTCAGTCCTTGTTGCGGTCGTTGGACCAGCGACTACCCCAGGCAAGCCTGCCACAGTCACCCGTCGACGAGCCGGGCCCGTCCCGTCAACCGACGCACCCACGCACGCCAATCTCAACACTGGCACAGGAGGAAGGTGAGCTGCCAGATTCGGAGTCTGACAGGGGAGCCATGTCGGATATCTCATTATCCCCCTCCAGGGATCCTACCTGGGAGTCAGAGGCGGAGTTGGAAAACCCCAGAAGCCCAGCTCACCCGTCCCCTCCGGACGACATTGCGTCATTCCATTCTATGATGGAGAAGGCATGCAAAGAATTTGGTCTGTCCCAGGAAGAACAGAAAAAGGACTGTTTTTTGTTCGACCACATGGGCAAGAGAAGGAGGTTGGTGTTCTCGATACCAATACTAGACCATGTATGGAAAGAGGGGTTGCAGACAATGAGACACCCATTCTCAGAACCAGCAGTGAAAGGACGCCTAGAAAAAAAGTTTAAGGCTCCAGAGTCTACCCCCAAGTGTTTATCCTCCCAACCAACACCGGACTCGGTGGTGTCGGCGGCAGCAGCGAGGAAGGCAAAGGCACAGCACAAGTGCACGACTCCTCCTGAGAACGAAGCGAGACACCAAGATGCCTTTGGCAAGAAAGTGCTCTCCGTGGGAGCGACCACAGTAAAGGCCGCAAACTCTCTGGCAATTGTGGCCAGATACGATAGGGAGATGTGGCACAGACTAGCTCCGCTGCTTGATCATCTTCTAGAAGAACAGAGGAAGGTGGCGATGCTACTGGTCCGAGAGGGTGAGGAAGCCTCAAATCACGCAATAAACATCGCGGTGGATCTCGCTGAGTCAGGCTTCAAGCAAGTCAACAATGGGGTGGTATTGCGTCGACAGTCATGGCTTAAGTATACCTACTTCAGGCCAGAAGTGCAATACAAGGTCTTAGATATGTCCTTTGAGGGAGACCTTCTTTTCGGTGAGAAAGTGGACGAGGCCCTAAAAGGAATGAAAGAAGATTCGGACACGGCACGTTCATTGGGTGCCCTCCAGAGTGGCAGAAGTTACAAGTCTTTTCGTCCCTTTAGAGGGGCTTCAGGTAATTCAAGATTCTCTTCTGGAGACAGATCCTTTGCCAGATCGGCTTACCCCTCCCAGGGATACCGACGTGCCTCACAATCGGCTAACCGTCGACGAAACTTCCAGTCTTCCAGAAAACGACCATCATACCCATCGTCGTCGAGAGACAAGCAAAATAAAGATCAGCAGTGACATACCACAAACCGTTCTGGGGGGAAGAGTTTCAGCATATGTCGACGAATGGGAAAGGATAACGACGGACCAATGGGTGTTAGACACTATAAGAAACGGACACTCTCTGCAATTCAAACACAACCCTGCGCAAATCCCACCTGCGTTCACCGCTCAGTCCCATATGAAGGTACTGCAACAAGAGGTTACACTCATGTTAGCGAATGGCGTGATAGAATTAGTTCCAACATCACAGAGAGGTCAAGGAGTCTACTCAAGATACTTCGTCGTAAAAAAGCTGAACGGCAAATGGCGTCCCATTCTAGACTTACGCGATCTCAACAAGTCCTTAAAGAGCCTGAAATTCAAGATACTCACTCTGCAGGAAGTGATCCGCGCAGTTCAAAAGGGAGATTTCCTGACGTCCCTGGATTTACAGGACGCGTATTTCCATATTCCAATGTGTCGGAAACACAGGAAATTCCTACGTTTTGTAATAGGGCGAACTCACTACCAATTCACGGTTCTTCCTTTTGGGCTCAAGAACTCCCCCAGAACGTTCACAAAATGCCTGGCTCCAGTGGCTGCCTGGCTAAGGAAGCAAAGCCACCATGTATACCCATACCTCGACGACTGGCTGGTAAGGGGATCCTCCCCAGCGTCGACCAACACAAGTCTGCAAGCCACCATGCAGCTTCTACAACGGCTAGGATTTGCCATAAACTTCGAGAAATCCTCTCTGCGGCCATCGAGAACGCTGGTATTCTTGGGGGCACAGTTCGAGACTCAGTTAGGGCTGGTGAAACCTTCTCTCGACAGGACCTCAAGACTCATTCAACAAGCGGCCCGGCTACGGCGAAACACCAGGATCTCAGTGAGAAAGTATGTTTCGGTCCTAGGGGCCATGGCATCCTGCATCCATCTGGTGAGAAACTGTCGACTATTCATGAGGCCAGTCCAAGAATTCCTCGCGGACCGATGGACACAGGCTCAGGGATCGTGGTCGGACAGGATAACCATCGACAACGACAAGCTACGTCGGACCCTTCAGTGGGGGCAGAGTTCCCACAATCTGAACAACGGTGTGCCCCTACAGGAGCCGGAGTTTCAGAGCACCATAGTTATGGATGCGTCCCTAACCGGATGGGGAGGGCACATGGGTGCTCTCCAAACGCAAGGTCGCTGGTCTCCAATGGAGTCACTCCTACACATAAACGTACTGGAACTCAGAGCGGTACGATGGGCTTTGAAGGCGTTCCTACCACACATCAAGAGTTCGCGAGTGCGAATACTGACCGACAATACAACAGCCATGTTTTATCTGAGGAAACAAGGAGGGACACGATCAAGGACTCTTTCCATAGAAGCCCAGAAAACATGGCATTGGGCATCGAAGCACGAAATTTCCCTCGTGGCTTATCACCTTCCAGGAGTGAGGAACAGCCAAGCCGACTCCCTCAGCAGAAGCATGGCCCAGATACACGAGTGGGAAATGGACACGGGTCACTTGAGGAAAGTGTTCGAGAAATGGGGTCACCCCCCTCTGGACGCCTTCGCGACCAAAGACAACAAGAAATGCGAGCAATTTGCAAGCAGATGGCCCCAAGAGGGTTCGGTGGGGGAGGCGTTCTCCTTCCCATGGACGGACATGTTCCACTATGCTTTTCCCACGTTTCCCCTCATACGGAAAACAATACAGTGGATACGCAGATACAATTGCCGGGTGATTCTAGTGACACCATACTGGCCGAGGCAACCGTGGTTCTCAGACCTCCTCCATCTATCGCTGGAACATCCCATAGCGTTTCCGAAGGTCCCGTACCTTCTATCCCGGGACAGAGGCACGGTGTGGCATCACGACCCGGACAGTCTCAACCTTACGTCCTGGCTCCTGACTTCTCGGAGTTCGGCGCTTTAGACATTTCAGAGGATTGCCAAAAAATTCTACAGGCGGCTAGAGCCCCTTCTACTAACAAATCTTACTCCTATAAGTGGCGGAGATTCTGTGAATGGTGTAGAGGACAACGGGGCCTACAACCATTGTTGGTGACGCCGGAACAAGTTCTACCTTACCTGCTCCTCTTGGCAGAAAAGGGATTGTCCCCCTCATCGATAAAGGTACACCTGGCAGCCATCTCGAGGTTCACAAGGAAGAGGCAGTCGTCTCCTCTATTCAGTGACAGACTGGTAAAACACTTCATGCGGGGTTTATTTCGAGCTTTTCCCCCGGTGAAACGTTTTCCCCCGACGTGGAGCCTCAACACAGTGTTGGCAGGCTTGATGAAACCGCCTTTCGAGCCTATGCCCACGTCCGACATAAAATTCATTTCGTGGAAGTTGGCATTCTTGATAGATATCACATCAGCCAGACGTATCTCGGAACTACAGGTGCTGGTCGTGGACCCGCCCTACCTAAGATTCTTTAAGGACAAGGTAGTCCTGGCAACTAACCCTATGCTCGTCCCGAAGGTTCCGACGGTATATCACAAACACTCATCCGTGGTTCTGCCTACTTTCTTCGCCACTCCATCATCGGCAGCAGAAAAAACTCTTCATACCCTGGACGTTAAGAGGGCTCTGAAATTCTACCTACATCGTACACAAGACATCAGGGCTACTCGGCAACTGTTCGTCGCATATGGTCCATCGACGAGAGGAAAAGCAATCTCTAAACAGGGATTGGCTAGATGGGTCTCGTCGACGACTGCTTTTTGTCACTCTAAGGCCGGAAGGCCACTGCAAGGACATCCTAGAGTTCATTCTACAAGGTCGATGTCCTCCTCAACAGCGTTATGGGCTGGAATTCCGCTGACGGACATATGCCAAGCTGCGGCATGGTCAGTGCCCCACACGTTTACCCGCCACTACTGCCTTGCCAGGCAGCATGCAGACGAGGTGCAGATGGGAAGAGCTGTCCTGCGCCATCTGTTTCAGTAAGGTAAGCTCCTCCCTGTGGAGATTCTGTTGTCTACCCTCTTAAGGGCGATATACTTTATGTGGGCAACGTTATATGACTTAACTTATCCCTACGGTAGATATGCATTGTGTAGTAAGGTGAGGATATATATTGTTACATTACATTCTCACCGCCGTCTCAAGTGTTACTGCTATACAATCTATTCTAAGCATGTGAATCCATGAAAGATCCAATGCTGGAGAAGGGAATAGTTTCTTACCTGTAACTCTATTTCTCCAGCATTGGTATCTTTCATGGATTCACATGCGCCCGCCAACCTCCCCGTATGTAATGTATGTGATAAATTTAACCCTTCCTACTTTGGAGGGGCCGAAATCTGAAGGGGAGCCGCGGGGGCGGGCCTCTTATACTAGCACGGCCTGCGGAGCATGCGCAGGCGGGTCCTAGAAGGACGTAGATAGGACACAAAAGTGTCGAAAGCTTTCCTTTGGAAAAGGCTATATATGTGTACCGAGGGGTCCCAGTCTGACGACGGGGAATATTCTAAGCATGTGAATCCATGAAAGATACCAATGCTGGAGAAACGGAGTTACAGGTAAGAAACTATTCCCTTCTTATTCCCAGCAAGTGCAACAGGCAAGTGCAACGGGCAACCATGGCACCCATATATATCCCCCAGTCTGTGTCCTTTCTCCCGGAGTAATGGCAGCACTCTTGGACCGCCTCTCCACCATCAAGGTGGTGGTGAGGAAAATGGGGAGCAAGACAAGGTGTCTCTGAGAGGGCGGCTGGTGGTGGGAACCATGAGCCTAATGGTGAGGGTCATGAACTTGGTGATAGTGGCCTGGATCCTGCTAGTTGTGGCCCAAACCCTTTTGATGGCAGCCTGGATGGTGGTTGCCCTGACACAGACTAACATTGTAGTGAAACTATCTGTACCCGGGGTATTATGCCCGACCTAGCACTCTTCTCTCGCACGCTCTCTCTCTCCCCCTCTCCCGCTGCTCTCTCTCCCATCTGTCTCTTTCACTTTCTCTCTGCATCCTTTCTCTTCTTTCTCTCTCTATCTCCCTCTCTGTGAGTCACGTTGTAGATGCACATTTTATTTCTTTATTTTTGCATTTGTTGCAGCGCGCTGAACCCTTAGGTATCTAGGCGCTAGTTACATTAGGTAAAAGTATATACCCGAAAAGTACATTGTGAGAACCCTGAGGGTATCCTCACTCCTACTCCCCCTGGATACTCTTTCCAGGTGGCCAGAGAAAGGCTATCACTTTTGGATCCTGACCCTGGGGATCGAGAAGCAAGGGAGGATCACCTGGGTGGAGGGTCCTTTGGGATTGAGAGTGGGGTGCCCACAGGTGAGACATGGTATCCCCTTTCCCTATTGAAGACCAATCTACCCCCCCCAACCGACCTTTATGGGCTACTGTCAAACCTCTCCCCTCATTTCCCCACATTTTACCTCTGAGAGTACTGGGGCGAAGAAGATGCCTGCAGAGTACTTTGAAGATCAGGCATGTCCCTTTAATTATGGTCAGGCAAGCCCATTTGAAAGTCCACACCTGTGACCTGTCAAGTGGTTGCAGCTGTATATAAAGGGAGACCAAAGAAGCAGCAAAGGGAGCAACAGAGGCCCACTGGTTACCTATAAAAGAACGTATCCTCTTCAAATCCATGGCCATTACTCACAGATGCCTCTCCGCTGACGCCCCACCCTATCTATCCGAAAGGATCACCCATATCGCGTCCTCCAGACCCACCAGATCACACTTGTCTAACCAAACCTACGTACCCACTTTCAAAAGAAGCAAAGCTGGGGGTTCCAGCTTCCAGCACCTAGCTCCAAAAAGCTGGAACGCCCTTCCTATGGCACTCAGGAACGAAAAATCATACCAACCCTTCCGCAAACTGCTAAAAACCACCCTCTTCAACTAACTCTCTCTCCATGTTGATTGTATGTGACATCTGTGTATAACAACGTGCATATTGGTTTTGTGACAACAGTATGTATCAATTAAACGTGTAACTTGTAACTATTGTACTATTGTATGTAACCCGCTCCAAACACCTACCTGTTGTAAATTATGCATCTTGTAATGACATGTGCTAAGTGAGACTACCTGACCAGCGCTACGATGGCCCTGGGCAGATGTGCGCTATACAAATCCAAATAAATAAATAAATATATAAAACAGGGAGGCCTATCTGAGAGAGTCCAGCTGTGGACCCGTATTGTGAGGAGGCAGCCATGGTGGGACCTGAGAGGAAGCCTTGCCTCCAGCCGATGTCCAGAAGACCTATGGAGCCCAAGGCGAGTCAGGCCATTCCGCTGCCTCAGGTGTGGGAGTCTCTGTTTGGAGAAAGCAGTTGGAGCTGCGAGCAAGGGAGAACGAAGAAAGGACACTTTCCATATCTGTGGAGGAGCGCTGAGCTGCCTCCGTGTGCAAGGAAGCACACAGTGTGCGAGCAGGGCTTGCAGAGACTGGCTTGCACGCCTGTAAAGCAGAATAGAAGCAGCGTTGCCGCCAGAGGAAGAACACTGAGGACTGGTGAGTGGAAAGAAGATTCAACCAAATCCGGGGGCGGTAGGGGCTACACAAGAATACCAAAGTGCCGTATGACACATATTGAATCCCGAACTTAATGAAAACTTGAAGTGAGGGAGGATAGTGTGAGAAACCTGACAGTGTCTCACCCGCTAGTCCCTGGGGATCTGTCATCCAGGTGGCCAGGACACGGCCATCACTATTGGATCCAGTTCTTGGGGGTGGACCAGTGCGGGAGGATCACCTAGAGGGGGGGTCTTCGGGAGTGGAAGTGGGACACCGAAGGTTGAGACGCAGTATCCCCTTCTTATGACATCTTTTCCCCATCCTGCCCAGTAGGATACTTAGAAACTCTACCCCACACCCCCATTCCCTGCACAAACACGTTTGCACAGCATGAACGACAACAGACTAATACCCAAGCCGTTTACCTGACATGTCCCAACACAAGTGTTAGGCAATTACCGAGCACTACACACACCTGACTACCCTTTCCCTTCCCCATAGGGATAAAAGGCGGAGCACAAGAGCACACTCTGAGCAAGGCAAAACGCACGAGGAAGCAGCAATTCCAGGACGTGCAGTTCAAACTGAGAAGAAAGGCGGGGACACCTGAAAGGACATCAAGGAGGGAGCTGCCTTTGCCCTTTTCAACACAGTCCTGCAAAACCTCCAATAAAAGAAACATAAACCTGGGAATCGCAGTTGGCCCATGGTTTGACGGATGTCAGTGGTACATGGCACCCTCCCGCACTGACAGCCAGGGTGGGGAGACGCGGTTGCCATTGTGGTACCGTCCTTGGCTCCTGCGGCAAAGGAACCTCCTACGAGTTCAGCAAAGCTGGTGAGTCGGAGGAAGCTGATAGTCAACGGTATTGTGTTACGCTCGAGGCTGCAGAGGCAATAGTAATAAGATAAAATAGACAAGAGGTCTTTTGTGAACATATTAGTACCTGAGATAAAGTGGTCCGGCACAACACGTGGGCATCCAGTAGAAGGTCTCTGGCTGATAACCCTCTTATGAGCAAAGAGACTGTATTGAATATTGGAAATAAAAAAACCTACAAGTACCAAGATGCCATAGAGAAGGCCGGTATAGAGAGTTAAGTTGGTCATACAAGGGTCGAGCCAAACCCCTTGTACGATCAAAAGTCCTTAACCCATTGCAGAAGTTTTGACATTGTGAAATAGGTGTTTGCGCCCGGCGGAGGGAAACGCTGTGAGAACTGTGTTTGGGGCAAATGTGAACCCGAAGGAAGGGATGCCTACGAATAGGGTTGAACAGTGATACACCCGCGAACGTTGTGCCGACAAACGTGAACCCGACTGATGGATGTCCACAGGGAATGGTTTGTCCAAGCCCGACGGAAGGAGGCTATTGTGAGAGAAAGATCGCAGCCCGGCTGAGGGGGATCCAGGGGCGAGCAGTAATCGCCCACCATAAAGATAAACCGAAGGAACTTTTGTTGTTGTGTACAATAATGATACATCAGGTGCCTCTGAAGCAAGAAACTTTGCATGAAAGAGACTTGGGCACAGAAGGCCCTGATATTTGAAAAGGGAACTGTACATTTGTGCCGGAGATGCCCAGGCGTGTGCTGTGCTCGAGAGTGCCGCCATGTCCTGTGCTAAGAACGTGGGGAAGGGAGACCCAGACCATAACATCCTGACTTATCATTTTGTGAACACGTCTTTCTTTTCTTGTGAACATTATCACACACTATTTTGTAACATAGCGGTAAGGTTTAAGGTTTGGCAATAGGTTTCGTAATATAGGCCCTTTTATTTGACAAGACTCCACTTGGATAGTATTATTATTTGATGGTCGTACCTTGCTCCCATCTTAGATTTAGGTTTAGATCAGGCGTTTATCTTACCCACTTTACAGTTTAATAAGCACACTTGAACTGTGATCACTTGTGTCTCTGGTAGCTTGATGCCATGCCTTCCTTACAATAGCTAAAGGGCAGCGCTTTTGTCTCGGAAGCAAGACAAAGCAGTGCAACAGAGGTTTTAATCCCGATCCCGCGCTTAGAAACCACTCTCTTGTATTAAGCATGTTATAAAAGAACAATTATTAAGTAAAGTTAAATTACGCATATTGAATCCCAACTGAATTAAAACTTGAAACAAAGTGAAATTATGCGTATTGAATATCGAATTGAATGAAACTTTATGGGCAATGCTAATAGTTGGTGAAAGCTAAAAGGGAAAGCAATCTACAGAAAAGAGTGCAAGTGTGAAAGAGTGCGAAAAAAGAGCCGAAGTACATAAGACCACCTCAAAATAAACTTTATGAATGGATACAGTGTGGCAAGGCCAAAGACTGCCATAAGATGTGTGACACATAATGGCAAAGTCAAGAGGCTAACCAGGAGAAGCCAGGAGAGGGTGAACCTGCACATGATTCCAAGAGGCCGGCAAAGAGAAGCTAAGTGAATGTGAATTTGGATACAGGAGCAAATACAGAAGAATCTGTGTGGGCTGAAGAGCCTAGGGTTCCTGGTTGCACGACCTGTGTTGGGTCTGACAACTGCATCTTGACCTGGGAGCCCTGAATTGTGAAAGCCAAAGACATTGTGAAATAAACAAAGAAGGATCACTGTAAGTGAGCTGGTGATGCACACCAGAAGGAGGGTCAAGTTGGCCTGGAGTTGTGTTAAACATTGAAGGACTGAGACCAGTATCAGTTGCTAGGTTGATGTCTTGGGGAAGAGACTTCAACATCTGTGTCTCAACCTGATGAACTGCAAATATTGTCTTGAGGACGGAGCCTCAAGACCTCTTTTCATTTGAACTGTGTTATCTTGATACATCGGGAAGGGAACACTGAATATTGTGTGGCACTGTAGTGCCTTGAACCTGGGAAAGGTAATCTGGAGACGTTTGTGGAACTTTCTTGAACTTTGGGAAGGGGAGCTGAAGAGGAAGCTAAGAGCTGGACGAAGTTCAGAACTTTGTGTTGATCACCATTTCTTTTATTAATGACATCTCTACACATTGTTTAGCTTTAGTTGTGAGGGCAAGTATTTTGGACACAGCAGACTTTTAAGTTGAACTCTTTTACTCACCCACATCATGTGGGCCTGTGGTCCACAGTTCGTGGACACCAGTTGCATGTCATCATTGAAAAAGGAAGGTGGCACCCTTACCACTGCCATTAGCTGTACTGGAACCTGTCTTGTTTGTATCATGATATCGCAGGGGATCGCAATCTCCATCACTATCTCCCCATCATTGTCTGAATCAGTAAAAAGGTCCTCATTGGACAAATCTCGCAGTGCAATATTAGCATTAATGCACAATACTGTTCGCCACTCACACCCATGTATGTCGATTGCTATGACTGCTATTCTTTGCACGGACACCTGTACTGCATGCAAATCTAAGGACATCACTGTTCCTGGCATTATTTCTGGGCGTGCTATGGGACGGAAAACAAACTCTGCGGACACTCTCCGCTCTTGGCGCTTTAACTCAGGGACCACTCGTGCTAGTGTTTTTAGCCCCTGGATGAACATGTCTGGGTCAACTGGTATGCCGCATACCTCCTGTGCTGTGGCTCGTGTGTGTACTACCAACAACACTCGGAATGGGCAGATCCCCGGGGTCGAGCAGACTATCCCCCTTTCAGTGAACGATATAGTCATATTGAGCTTGCTGAGGAGGTCCCTCCCCAGCAAGTTAATCAGTGATTCTTCATAATACAGTAAAGGTGCTCGTACTGTCTTCCCACCTACTGTTACATCCAAATCTTCTGTACAAGGAACTTCGACCACCGCCCCAGAGGACCTTTGATAACGGAAACCTGCCTTCTCGTAGGCATGTTTTTTGGCTCTCGAGTCTACCATAAAAATGAATTGTTTATTCCCTATCTCCGCCCCCACCAATGGTTCCTCAACTGCATCGAGGGTTGTCGATAGTACTGGACACGCAAGTGCTCTCTGTGGGCTGTCCTATGCTCGATGCCTTGTCGTTCCCCCATTGTCAAAAACATTCCGCGATACCACTGCCACTCCACCAAAGGGTGTAGGTGCAACATTTGCCGTTGTGATGAAAGGGTTACCTTGTACATGGGTCATGTGTTCGCGGTATTGTGGATGCTGTTGAACATTACACGCCAATGCTCTGCGCTCATCTGTGTATCTCTGATCCTGCTGTTCTTCTCTCCCTCCACCTCCCATTGGCAGTCCATGTGGGCTCTCTGGGTGGGGGTGGTCATACTGCTGTTCATTTTGATAATTATTCATGGGCCTGCTTCTACACTCTAGGGTGCAGCCTTCGATGTGGGTTACATAATGCTGCACCCTAGATTGGTTAGCCGACCACAACTGCACCATCAACATATCTAACAACGACCCCTGCCCGTGGTCAGACCACAACACAGTGCTTTTCACCATCAACACATCCACACACTCTAGCTCACCCACCATCATTGCACCTGCAACCCAAGTTCGCAACCATCGCAACATCACACCTGCCAACATGCTACCACTGCTCTCCACGATCACAGATCACATTGATAGGATCACTGACCCCACTTCCCTGGTAGCCACCTACAATCAGACCTTGCAGGCAGCTATTAACAAATTCCCTACCACCCCCCCTTGGCACATCCAAAGCCAAACCCAAAGCCCACATTAATCACTGGTTCACCCCAGAGCTTAAGAAACCGCGCAACAAAAAAGAAATGCAGAATCTAACTGGATAAAAAAAACAACCACGACAATAAACTCCAATTCGCCACCTTAGCCGCAGAACATAAAGAAGCCACCCTTCAAGCTAAGAGCAACGCATATAACACACACATCGAGAATGCCAATTCCGGCACCAAAGAGCTATTCTTTGTCCTGTGAGAATTAGAATCATCCTCCCAGGCTCCGGTGTGCGGAAAGAATGTTCCTCATTCTCAGGCGCAGGTCATCCCAGCACTTGGTGGTGCAGGGGTGTTGCCTACAGCGCTGACTTTCCATGCAACAAGTTGCCAGATCTCTTTCTTTTTTAATTGGACTTCCCTCTTGAGGCTGTTTGCAAAAACGACCTCTGCATTGTCTGCAAGTGTCTTGGCCAGCATTGTGAGTTCATCCTCATTGAAGCACTCTTTATGCTGCCGGGAAGCGCCTTTCTTCACTGCCTTGGGCATGATGCTGGTGCTTTGTGTTGATTTCTGTGCTCAGAAAAAGGATCCAGATCCTGTGTGGTGAGGATGGCAATGGATTGTGTTTTTCAAGATGGCCGCCGTGCTCTTTCCCGTTCCTGTGCGATGACGCTTCTTACGGTTCCGCTTATTTACGGGCACCGCTGTTAGCGGTCACCATTAATGCCGCGTCCATTGATGCCGGTAGTGCTGTTTGCGCTTTCCGTGATGCCGCTAAGGGCCATTTTTTGGACTTTAGCGGCATGGCGGTAATGTCGTTACTGGCATGGCGCAAAGCTTGTGCACGCAAACTTGTAATAGCCCTCTATTATCAGGCTCTTTACTACACGGACACAGTATTTGCTCCATGCCGGTAAGGACTGTTACTTATCTCCTACCTTGTAATGACCCCCAATGTCTTTTAATTTTTAGTTTTTATTTTATTCCTCGGGGGTCACCTTTTTGTGCATCTGACTGTAGACAGTAGACAGTCGAGGCGCTGCTTGAACCTATTGCAGCGAGACCTTGCCCTATCGTTCCGTTCAGCGTTGCTGTACCAGCGCTAGAAACATTTTCAATTTCACAAAGACCCTGACCGTGGGTGTTGGTTGCCCTCAACCGTGTTTCGTCCGAGCAGCAGCAGCCTTATCAGACATCCCAGAACAAAAAGGACACTTTTCTTCACTTTTCATACCTTTGGTTTTATTGGCGGACATCCAACTGGTTGTGCGCGGTATTGGAGTTGAGCATGGTTGAGTTATGTCACGTTTCCATAGAGAGGAGTTCATTAGCTTTCTCTTATTCCCCAAACATGCCCCCGGCTCAGTTGGCGCCATGTCAGAACACAATGTATACAAGCTGTGCCTCATCAATTTAAGAATACCAGAATGACGAGGCTGCCAAAGCCTATCTTACACTGTCCCAGCTAAGATTTTGAAACACCAGAGGCACCAGCACCGCTAAGCCGCGACACGGCGGCAAAGCGGTGCTTCCAGGTGCTTTGCTTGTTGCGCACGTGCTGCTGTGTGCGGGTGCGCGCGCGCGCCTGGGTTTTTATTTATTCACAAGAAAAGAGGCGAAGCCAGCCTCTAAATGATTGAAAGTTCAATCTAAACACAGGAAATATAACGTTAGTCTTACAGGGCACTATCGTATCAATGTCCACAGTAAGATGAATGTTTAAATGTCAATGAGTTAGTACCAAGTTGTATCCAATCCTTCAGAACAACGTTGTGTAGGCAAAACAGAGAGTCAGCGTCCGGTGCAAAGCGGTGCTTCCAGGTGCTTCGCTTGGTGCGTGTGCGCTGGTGCGCCCGCGGCCGGGTTTTTATTGATTCACAAGAAAAGAGGCGGTGCCAGCCTCTAAATGATTGAAAGTTGAATCAAGTTGTATCCAATCTTTCAGAACAACGTTGTGTAGGCAAAACAGAAAGTCAGCATCCAGTGCAAAGCGGTACTTCCAGGTGCTATAGGATTTGTTTACAGATTGTGTGTGGGGTACAGCCCTCTAGGTAGTGCCACTGTGTCAGGCACTGAACGATATGCAGGGAAAGAAGACATAGGGCCTCATTACACGGAAGGCGGTGAGCCATGGCGCTATTAGCGCCATGGCTCATGCCGGTAAAATACCGGCACCGCCTTGGCGGAAAGGGGATTTACCGCCCCATTCCAAGGTTGGAGGGGCGGTAAATCCCCTTTCCGCCATTGCCCTTCCCCATTCCCATTTCTGCCCCATAGGGCTCTATGGAAATGGGGAAGGCGCTTATTACGCCACCGCAATTTTGCGGTGCCGTAATTAGCTCCGAGGTCCCTTAGCGGGTTGGATTTTAACGCCTGCAAGAAGCAGGCGTTAAATCCTCCAACCCGCAAAGGGACCTCGTAGTAAGGCGGTAAGGGTTAACGGTCAGACTCGAAATGAGACCCATAAACATGAAGAGTATCTGTTAGCTCCTTCATTAATCACTGATATTGTTTTGACGAAGAACAATTGCAATTTTAATTTATTGTTCAAGTTATAGCCCGTGGTAGTATAAACACATTCTGTTTGTATTCCCCCAACTGGGTTCCACATGTGAGTCCGTCACCTCTGGGTGCGTTGTGATAATGTGATTAATGTGTCACTGATTTCCTAATCGCTACATTGTTAGTTACTGTTGTGCAATACGTTTATATGATCTCATGTGCAATACATTTCTACTATCTCATGTGCAGACTTAAACGCTGCTAGTGATAGCCATATACTGAGGTGCCACCATGGGTTAGAGCCGTGTATGTGAAATACGAGGAGTTCTGATCAAATAACGCTGTAGATGACCTGTTTCTTTGTGATCATTGCATGTAACGCTGACTGCTTGCGTGCATGTATCTATGAAAATGCATATGCATTGGTTTTTTTATCAAAACAATGTCAATGATTAATGAAGGAGCTAACAGATACTCTTCATGTTTATGTCTTTCTCATACATGTCCTTTAATATGTGTTGGTACGTCTTGCGGGCGCACACTTTACGGTCATTGATTATTTCAACATAATGTCTACGTGGGTATAATCAGGTGTTTGATTCAAATAATTTAAATTTCAACAGGAATTGACATGCGCATCTATGGTCTGTCTTTTATTATGTTCGCTTTTTGCGTATTCTTCAAACTGTTCCCAATGGACTACACCATTATGATTCTGAATGTCTGTATAATTAATGCTGACTCTTGATCAGGCGAGAATAAGAGGCCCTGACGAAGGACTGCTAAGTCCGAAATGCATAGGCCATGACTCGCATTTTAATTAATTTCATATTCATGAAATAAAACCTACATTACTCTATACCTGAAGCATTGAGTTATTTATGAGGGAAACCAGAGTCAACATAAGATTGAATTACCTTGATGATTAAGTAAACAAACCCTTAGTGGGTAATTTGGTGTGCGGCCCACACCGAAGGCTAATTAGCCTAGGTCTTCTTTCCCTACTAGTCTGCCATCAGTATACATGAATAGTATGCTTTTATTTATGAAACTACATTTGTGCTTTTATTACTGCTGCTATGTTAAAGTATACTGAGCACCCCCAGCCTAATGACAGGGAGTATTCAACGCATGGAAATCCGTGAAATATACCAATGCTTGCGGACTACATATACAGTAAATGAACATTTGTATCCTCCGTCCCCAACTCTCTGTTCTCTTTTATGATTAATGCAGTTTACTTTCTAGCCTATTTCTGCCATCAGCTTAACCTTCTCTTCCTTTCCTTCTATCCTTGATGCGTCCTCTCATAACTATAGGTTGAGGAACCGTCAACCTATGAAATTTGATGCAAGGCGCCAAGTGGTAGAAGAAGCCAGTGGTGGGTACACTCTCCGTATTAAGGGAGCCGAAAGGACAGACACTGGATTTTACACCTGCAAAGCAATCAATGAATATGGCACAAAGCAGTGTGAAGCAAAGCTAGAGGTCCGAGGTAAGCAGCTTAACCTAAGTTTCCAATGTGAGAAGACTCCAAAATAGTCCTGGGTGTGAAGTAAGCAGTTGTGACCTATTTCTGAGGTGTGAAGTATCTAGTAATCAGCTGTGATTGCGGCAAAGACAAACAGCTCTGAGCTGGGCCTCAGAAGTGAGCTAAGGAGCCATGCAATAGGAATGAGTTGTACGGACCCACGGAGGTGTATTTTCCATAAGGGATTCAAATTGCTTGAAGATACTCAGCTGTTTTAAAACAAAGGCTTTATGATATAGTTGAACATTGTTTATAGTATGTAGATGGCTATGATATAGGTTTGAGAGACACGTTCTTCAGGTGAACTCTTTGTCACTTAAAAACAGTGCAATAGAATCGGCAATCATTTACTGCAAACATCAACTCAAATATAAGAAGATGCTACATATGGGATTTCTTTCCAACTACTGACCAAGAGTACAGGAAGGAGTATGGCCTGTCTAAACGCAATATTTCAGGTTCTCATTGTTGGGTGCACATTTTCCTGTGGTCCTGCAACAATGAGAATAGCAGTAATAAACTACCAACCTTTTTTTCTCAAAAGCCTGTTCCTACTAATTATTCTCGACTTGAGAAGTCACTGATTAATTGTGGAGGTAGGGTTTATGCTGCAAATCCTGATGGCCTGTAATATTCATGGTGTACAATGCCTTAGCAACCAAACTTAAAGAGGGAACTTGCTATAAAACAAGAACGTCTTGCAGAATGTTTTAAAAAATAAATGTCTTCAGGCAACCTTGATTTCATTGCAGCAGAGCCAAGCTTTCCTCAGTAAAATTGGGGGACACATGTCTAGCAATAACAAGGATATTTTAAACATGTTTATTGTCATCCCATTGTCTTGTAGTTTTATATTTCTGCTGTGCATATCTTTGTGCCTGATAACCTTCAGGGCCATTGCCTATGAACTTTTCTCTCCGCTTATGCTGCCATTGTCATTGCCCATGGATTTCTGTCGCTTGCTCAACCCATGTTTCCCTTTGCAAGCAAATCAAATCCTCATGTAATTTAAATGCTTAACCTTTATCAGGGGTACATCAGAAACAGATAAGAGTTTTTTTTGCCTTAAAGGAATTCCCAGTAACAACACAATTACTTGAGTTTTTAATCATTGGTAAGGCTATTGTTTTTTGGCTGAAAGTCTCAAAGACGTATAGCAAATGCCAGAGCAAAATCTCTTTGCTGGTTAAAAGCAGCACATCATGATATGATATGATATGGCATTTATAACGTGCCTATACACAAGTGTTTCAAGGTGCGACGAGGCAAGGGGGGGAACAGAGGGAAGACAAACAGCGATCCTACTAGGCCAGGTGTCATTCAGATCGCTCAAGTGCATGGGAGGAGAGAGGGGGAAAGTGCAAGGGAGAGGGGGAGGGGAAAGTGCAGTGCATGGGAAAAAGAATAATAACAATAAGTAAAGTACGGCCAGCTGGTGGCAGTACAAGGGTAAGTGCAGACATCCAGTGTCAAGTGCTGGTAGTGGGACTGTAGGGATACAGAGACAGTCACGAGTGCGGGGGATGCTGGGAAGGCAGTGCAGGTGTGCGACTGGCGGTGGAGTGGACCTGGACCCGGGATCAGAGGGAGGCCAGGTAACTAGTGCAGTTTCATCAAGGTATTCAGCAGGGGAAAGGAGGAGACAAAGCAGAAGCAAAGAGAAAGGTTTTGAGGTGCTACCGGAACCACAGATGGTTCTCCTCAAATTTCAGTGAGGCAGGGAGGCTGTTCCAGAGGGAGGCCCCAGCCGAAGCGAGAGATCTACCACCAACTCGTTGCTTGGAGAAGCGACTGACCCTGAGGGAGTTGGAGGCGGATGAGCGAAGAGCTCGAGAAGGAAGATATCTAGGAAGAGAGAGTTGAAGGTATTGAGGCCCCAGGCCCCAGAAAGCCTTGTGGACAATGCAGAGGGTTTTGAACTTAATCCTCGCAGCCGCTGGGAGCCAGTGCAGAGATTTCAGTCCTGGAGAGATACGATCCCTGGGCTTGAGGCCAAGGACAAGTCTCGCAGTCCTGTTCTGGATAAGTTGCAGAGGGCGGAGAGTAGAGGGTGGCAGATTTAGAAAGAGGCTGTTGCAATAGTCCAGCCTAGAGAGTACCAGAGCTCTGGAGACAGTGAGCTTCTGGGGGAAGTAGAGGAAAGGAAGAATACCTCTGAGGAGGTACAGCTGTTAGTGTGACCTCTTAGAGACGTCAGAGATGTGAGGAGAGAAGGAGAGTGTAGAGTCGAAGATGACACCGAGGTTTTCAGCCTCACAGGTGGGAGCAGGAAGACTGCCAAGAGAGGCTGGCCAGATAGTGACAGGGAAGGAGCATGTGCAAACAAAATAGTGTGAGTGTCCCTATATCCCACATTGGAACAATCTATTGCATATCCTTGCCTCCTGGGCTCATATACTCATTTTATTTCTAAAGATAAGTATTCATTTGATTTTGGTCCATGAGTGAGTGTCAGCCCTGTTTTGAGCACTGCATGTATGTGAGAATAAGCCCTATTCTGACCACTCATTTATCATCTTTTATAGAATTGTGAGCCACAATTGTATGTCTGATTTAAATAGATTTCAAGAAAGGAATGCATGGATACTTGAGGGATATATCTTTTTTGTGTTTAAAATGTTTTATTAATTTAAATAAGAACAATATGATGAATAACAAATCGGTGAACTGAGAAAAATACATCAAATATTCAACAAACATGTAAAACCGAGTAATGCAGAGAATCAATAAGCATTATTTAAGTCTAAGTCAATAATCATATTGGAATAGTATAAAGGGAAAACGAATACAGGGTAGAATAAAAAATAAAAAAACATAAGGACATGACAGGACACAAGAGGGAAGGAGAGAGAATAACGATAAAATATCAACATACAATTAAATACTAATTATGTGAATTAAGATATTGATGAAATATACTCAATATTTTGTTAAATTTGTGCATAACATCAAGAGAAGAGGCATAGCATTTTTCAATCCAGTGGATAGAGCAAATGGAATTCCACCAAACATTATATGATAAATTGGTTGTATTTTTCCAATTAAAAGAAATATTCTGGAAAGCAATACTAATGAACAAATTAAATAGAGGAGGAGAATCAATGCAACTGATGTCTGGATTAATGATAGATCCAATCATTAGGTTGGCGAGTGTTAGGGGTTCGGAAACATGAAAAATTGTTTGCAATTGAGACCAAATCAAAGTCCAAAAAGCATGCACATATTTACAATGAAAAATTAAATTAATGAAATCAGCACTGGGTTGAGCACAAGACCAGCAATTATTAGTTACATTGACAACTACTTTAGCAATGCGGGTTGGAGTGAGGAAGGCATGATGAAAGACGAAAAAACGGGTTTGGGTAACATTGGCAGCAATAGAAATTGAGTGACATAAATTCCATATTTTGTTCCAATGGTCAGGTGTGAGTTGTAGGTCCCAGTTAATTTCCCATTGCCTTATGTTGTTAGCATTGAGGGGGTTAGAAGAAGGAGAATCTCTCCAAAAAGCATAGAATTCGGAGGCATTAATAACAGGATTGCTAATCAAAAAATTGAGGAATGGGGTGGGGACTTTTTGAGATACAGTGGACTTGAGCTTAGTAATAGAATTAATAAGGGAAGTGTAAACGGAAGATCTGAAGAAGGTAATTGGAATTTTAAACTTAATTGTGAGAAGGGAATTGGTTCAGAGTTATGGTATAATTGTTTGACCTATTTAATGCCAGCTGAATACCAACTATGAATAATGGTAGTGTTGGATTTGGTGGAATTTTGTTTGTTGAACCAGAGGAGAAGGTCATTATTATTAATTTTAGTGAAGGAGTTTGGTGGGAGTTTATTCCAGATGATTTTGAAAAAATGTAATGTAGGGAAATAGGTAATGTTAGGCCAAGATGAAGTTATTAAAAAATGAGATAAAGAGAGTTTGAGCAATAATACTGGTCTCAATACGGACCCACAGAGGTGTATTTTCCATAAGGGATAAAAATTGCTTGAAGATACTCAGCTGTTTTAAAACAAAGGCTTTATGATATAGTTGAAAATTTCGGAAAATTGACACCACCCACATTTTTGGGGAGTCTTAATTTACTAATAGCAATGCATGGTACTTCATTATTCGACAGGAATTTGATAAGAAGGGAGTGTAGTTTTTTATAAAAAAGAGGCTTGGATAGCAATGGGGATCATCGATAAAGAGTAAAGGACAATGGGGCTGATCATAATTTTAATCGTATCAAGGCGGCCCCACCATGTCAGGTAAAGAGGGGACCATTTTGAAGTCATTTCTAAGATTTTTTTGATAAGGAGATAAGTGTTCATTTTGATAGTAGAATAAATGTCCTTGGTAATTCGGAGTCCTAAATAGGTGATTTGGGAAGGTTGCCAAGATAGACCTAATAAAGGGGTATTAGTAAGTTTACAAGAATTAGTAAGAGGCATAATTTCAGATTCAAGAGACACTGATTCATTTGGATTAGATGGGTTAATTTTTTTGTTAGTTTCAAGAAAGAAGTGAATTTCTAAATTGTTAATAGAGGAGTCAGATGAATATAGATTGGAATAGAATTCAAGGAAGGCGTCATTAATTTCTTTTGGTTTGGTTAATCTGGTACCGTTGGAAGAAAGAACATGGGTAACAAGAGACTTTTCTTTCCTTTTCTTTAAATAGGAAGCTAACATCTTACCCGCTTTGTTGGATCCACAATGTAATTTAGTCTTGGATTTCAACAACGAGTTTGCGGCTCTATCAGTGCATAATTTTGTTGAATTGAATGCGTTTGGCCAAAATAGCTTTCAAAATGTCATAACTAGGATTGGCGTAGTAAGCTTGTTCTAATTGTTTAATTGCTGTCAAAAGATTATTATGAGTAAGTTCATAATGACGTTTTTTTATTGCAACAAATTGTATTATAAAGCCACGAGGGGTAGCTTTAAATGCATCACAATTGTTATTAAATGAAGTGTGATCATGGTGAATATTGAGAAAGAATTCTTTAATAAAGGAGTTTGTTTTTTCAATGAAAGTTGTGTCCTTAAGTAGGAAAGAGTTAAATTTCCATCTAAGTGATAGTTTATTAATAGTTATCCATTCTAGTGTGGTAGTAATGGGGGCATGATCGGAAATGGTGATAGGGCCAATATCAGAGTCCAAAATGGTGGGGGCTATTGAGGAGTTAACAAATATGTAGTCTAATCTGGAGAATGATTGGTGAGGGGGGAGTAGAAAGTGTAATCTAAGGTATCAGGGTGACAAAATCGCCAGGAATCGATTACATTTAGGTTTTGTAATAAATTGAGGAATCTCTTACGTGATTTAGAATTAACAAAATTGGAAGTGGATTTTCTATCAAGAGCAAAATCAAGAATCTGGTTCATGTCTCCACACAATATAGGTTTGTCTAGGCTTTTCTGAGAAAGTTTAGTAATGAAGTTAGACCAAAAAGGAGGCTTAGGTGCATTGATGCCATATATATTAACAATAGTAACAGGTAAATTGTTAATATTTGCATCAATAATAATCCATCGACCTTCGGGATCTTTATCTATATCAATTAGTGACAAATTCAGATGCTTATTTACTAGAATAGATACATCACCTTTCTTATCTAGTGCATTTGAGTATAGGGAGTGACCAATCCAAGGAGCTCGAACTTTAAGATTTTCTATATCTGTACTTAAATGGGTTTCCTGGGGGCAACTAATATCAGGTTTCTGTTTACTAAATTGGGATAAAACCTGACTTTGTTTAATGGGATGGCCCAAACCTTTAACATTCCATGTTAAGAACGAAGATTGTAAGGGACATTTGTAAGTAAAGAGGGATTGATAGTTGAAATAGGGTATATAAAATACCAACATATCATTTTCAGGCACTTTGAAACATTAACAATTAAGAATTTTAAAGCCATTGTGAGACAAATCGTATCAACAATATCATTAATATTAGATAACCAGGAATAACACAAAGGGAAGGGTAGAGGACAATAATGGAAAGAAAAAGTATTAATAAAATGATTGAGAAAGTAGGTATAAATGAGAGGAATAATAATGTAGGTAAAATGAGTTACTGAAAAGAGTTGAAGAAGTAACAAAACCATGGGAGAACCAGAATACAGAGAAAGAGTAAGCACAGACCGAAAGAGAGGGAGCTATATCAGAGATTAAAGAAAAGCCAAAAAACTAAGAAGGATATTTATAAAATTAAAGTATAATAAGGCTTGTTGTGAAAGTAACAAAACTAGTTAAGCTTATTTAGGTGAAAGCGGTGATGAAGCATAATTTGCTACACTCAATGTGATTCAGTTTGTAGAGTGGTAAGAGAGGGATCTGTTGACTTAATAGGGGATCTTTCCTTGTCCCTTAAATGAGATGATGCAGAGGAGGAATCCAATGGTAGAGCGGAAGTTGATCTGCTGCGTTTGTATAAGAACTTTATATGTTGAATCTTGGGAGATATGAAAGGTGATGAGTGAGGAAGAGTATCTAACTTGTGTGAGTTAGAGGTTCGATCAGGGGAGTAGTATCCATCAGTATCATCTGTAAGGCTTGAAGAAAGTTCTGAAGATCATTAGGGTCAGTACACTCTTTAGTAGGGCCGTCTGGAATAGTAATTAACCTTCTCGCTGGTTCTAGCAGACCATACCTAATGTTTAGAGATTTCAATAAAGGTCTCATGTCCAGGAGGTTTTTTCTTGTGGTCTGCGTAGATTTGGAGAAGTCAGGAGATATGTAGATTCTGTTGTTCTGGAAGAGAATGGGAGATCTTTTCTTGGTGGCAAGCAGAACTTGCTGCGCTTGTTGGTGTTGTAGGAAGCCTACAATGAAAGGTCTAGGTGTAGAATTCATGTTGGTGTATCAGGGTTTGCTTCTATGGGCACGTTGTAATTCCAAGGGAGGAGAGAAGGTAATACCTAAGGTTGATGGGAACCAGTTAATAAGAAAGTTGAAAGGGTCATTACTTTTTATTTTTTCTGGTATTCCATAGAATCAGAGATTATCTCTTCTATTTCTATCCTCTAACTCGATGACTTCAGGTTCTAGTTGTGTCACTCATACTTACATGCTTTCAAGACCTTCCACTCTGTCTTCTACATGACCAATTCTCTCTTCCGTCTCCTCGAGTCTAGCAGAAAAAGATTTAATTTCACATTTGGCATTTTTAATATCTTCCTGAATGGAGAGGGAGCAGGAATCTAGCAAAGAAATAGAAGAACAAATGTTGCCATGTTCTTCTAAAATGTTCTCCATACATGTATTAAAAGGTGTATTAGCTGATCAGATTGGTGTCTTTGTGTGATTCCGCCATTTTACAAAGGTAAGTTGAGTACCAAAGTGGATATTATGTAAAGAGAGTTTTAACAGGCACTTAGACTTGTAGATACTTAGGATGGAGGGGCAAAAAGTGTACTTATTAAAAGTAATGTTGATGAACTCCTTAGATGAATATAGAATTATTAGCTCATCCAATGACTTCAGTGGTAGCACTTTCTTGTTGAAATAAAATCGTTTATAGATAATATGATGTGCCAAGAGTAAAAATAAATGATTGGAATGTGGAAGAAGAGTATTATATGTATATACAATATTATATCCAGAAAATAAGTCATAAATTATTTATTTCCATAAGAAAATCTGCTCTTCCTGGATACAAAGCAAAAAGAATCAACAATTCCAAAATTCAAATGGTTTCAGGCATAGGATGCAGCAGACTGTGTGTTTTTTAGCTATTTAAATCCATTAAACCAGTTACTAGAGTTTCCTGGCTTTCTTGTCGAAATAACGTGTTTGCAGTGAGCAGCGGAGTGTCTCATACACGTAAACCCGTCAGCTGACAGGACGCGTCGGGAGGTTTCTTCACGTGAGACCAAGGATGTAGGCCTCACCCCCTCACAACATCTGCATATGAATTCCTGCAGGCACTCGTTCAGAACCTCTCTCGCCACAAGCAAAGTAGCCCCAAAGGGGAACGGAAAAGATCTCACCCCCACCAAGATGTTATTCATTTGGCGTTCGATATCCTGACACCATCTTTGCCGCTCCGGAAAAGAGACGGGCCACGTCGCTGAGGTAGGATGACGCCATAGGAACAGGCTTGAGGACACAGATATCGGCAATAAGGAAAATCACCAAGGTTCAAGAAATCAAGTCGTCTGAGCCGCGCTGCATAATGTCCAAATGGAAAAAGGTATTCAAAACACGGGATAAGTTAATTTAACATTAATTTATATTAAATTGTTTCTCTGAAGCTCAGGGAGCTCTCGGACTACGCAGCCATCCTCTCTGCCTCTTGGCCACGCCCTTGATACATCTTTTTTAATCAAATGGTGCAATTTTGCTAGCACGTGTTTCACGCTAAAATCATCATCTTCTCAAGGCTTTGGCTAGTACTGGGTCAAAGGTCAGCATTACCAAGGTATTGGGCTGTTGTGGCAATAGGTGAAAAGTATATTTTAACTGAAATTCCCAAAATCTGTATCACAAAATATATTATTTATTTACGTTTCCATACAAATTAAACTCAGCAACATATCTACATTTACGTTCGTCAAAAGCATTCTGCTTTAATTTCTTATCATCACAATACCTTATATATGACAGTAAATTGAAGGTAAAAGACAATTGGCAAAACATGTACCTCAAACAAACAATAACATCAATAAACTACTACTGTATGCACAATGCAACACAAACGTTATTTGGGTTCTACCTAGTTTTATTGAAGTCAATTACTTTATGATAATTCACCTTGACAGAATAACTTTGTGGCTTGTTTAAACGTTTATTTTTTTTAAATAGGGATATTCCCTTCCCCCATGACTCCCCCTTTCACCCTCCCGCCTCCCTCTCCCACCGTTCCCACATAGTAATTTACTTTGTTAAAACAATGTTATGCGATAATTGTTAACCTGTGACATCCCCAAACAATTTGGGACATGATTACAAAATCTAGTAATGTGATATGATATTCCTTTTTGATCCTTTTTACTAACTTATTTCTACTTTTCGTTAATTATTTTCTAATGCACTTTTATCAGGGTCTCATTTCATTCATGGGGGTTATTTTTTTTTTTTTTAAAAGACAGCCTTATATCTTCCCTTTTTGTTCCAAAACCTACCAAGCATATGTTGCATATGAAGCATTACACCAAGTATTCATGTATCTGAATATGAGGAATTGCCATGTGGCAAGGGTGCAGAAGTCCTGGCTTTTTTCATTTTTATTAAATTCTATCCCCTCCCCCCACCGCCCCGTCCCCAGCGTGCAAGCAGGCACTCTAGCTAGAGGGAGCTCGTGTTCTGTTGCTGATGTCAGCACATCGAATTCTAAAGACACACTGTGGTGTTATAACTTTTATAAGACTGGGGTGTCTTTATGAAGAACAACCCAAAAGAGAGGGCCTTAATTCTCACTCACTCAAAGACATGCCAGTCGTATGGAAATTATACCACCACAGTGTGTCTTTAGAATTCACTGCCCCGACAGCAGTAAACAAACACAAGCTTGTGTTTGAATATTGCTGCTAGGGCATTGAATTATACACACACATAGAAATATAAAAAAATGGATGCTTGCCAGATGTAAAAACATAAACGGGCTTTGGAGCATAAAATGCTCAGTCTACATTAGAAAATTACTTGTAGCCTGTTATATTTACATTTTTTCAGGTGTATGATGTGGGTTATTCCATCTCAGAATGGGTGGTCTGCTAACCCGAACTCCCCTCTCATAAAGATCCATACCAAAAGCATACTGAACACCTGTGCCCGGCTGCATGGGTATACTGATCTGCAGCACCTGCTCTCCAGTGACACAAAGCAGGTTCACAGGCCACAGGTGCCTTTTTGTCACTGCTGTGACTGCTGCACAGAGGCTGCCTTTAGAATACGCACCTCTGTTCCAAAACCACATATATGAGGTGTCTGTTTAATCTTTAAACATAAGCCATACCTGAGGTGGGTATGCTGGTTGGTAATTCACATCATTATTAAAACCACATCTGAACTGTATCATTCATGCGTCATGTGTAAACACTGTGATCCTAAGCCTGCCGAGCAAGTCTATGTGTATTCTGGTCAGCAGGACAGGGCATTGAAAGACTGTGCCTCCCTTCTGATCCTTTGTGAGGGCAGGTAACACAGCTTTCCAGCAGGACAGCCCCTCAGCAGGAGCTGTCCTGGTAACCAGGAATCAAAAGACACAGCCTACATGTAAGGAATCACCTCACTCCAGGGTGTGGCATAGCAAAGGGCCTTTTGCTATTGGACTGAGAAGGAGGTGGGTTAGTGTAGACAGATGGAGCTCAGCACAGCTGGGGAAGTATTGCACCAGCTTGTTTCTCCTTGTACGTCTCCTTCCTTCCTGTTTCTTCCACATCCTTAAACACAAAACCTTTTGGGTATGATGTAAGAAGGCAAATACCACTTATCTCAAGGACAGGGATCGAGCCCCTTCAAATAGACTTGCTTTTATCCAATCACCTGTGGAATGTATCCTTTAAAAGAGGGGGTCTCCAACCCTTTGATTCATTTTGGGATTCATTTTTGGACCTTCAGGAATAATTAATTTGTACCTCGTTTGGCAGAGCTGATCTTTCCAGAGCCCTCTGCCAGTGATATGCAGCTTGAGTGTTCACGTAAGGAGCAACCACTAACCACTCACATGGCACACTGAGGGTGACCTTCTGCTGGAGCAAGACCTGCCTCTCTGCCAGCCACACCGGTACCCAGGACCTCACTGGAGGTGAAGGATCCCTCCAGGTGTTTGCCAGCCTCCCCATGTTGGAAGAAAAAGAGCCTGAGGACAAAGTCTCATCTTGTCCCAGAGCCTATGCATTGGGACTCACAGCATCCCGTGAGCCTGAATAGTCAGGATCCCTGTTTTTTTACCGTTTAACAATTTTCGGTCATCTTTGAACCCTGTTTGACAACTTTCGAACCAACAGTAACTGCTGGTGCTGCTTTTGGCGCTCCCTTGACCTTCAAACCGATGTCGCTGCATGTTTGAATCAGTTCGCTGCTGCACAAAACCAGTTTAGTGGTTATTGCCTCGGCTTGAACAAGAAGCTCGCCACTGTTGCGACTTCAAAATGCTACCTCCTGCCTCCTCACCAACATCTTTATCTTCGACCCACAATCAAACATCGAACTGGTCCTGGGGACACCATCAACCCGCAATATTAGAACACTGCATCAAACCGCTTCAAGCTTCTATTCAAACCTAACTCGACACCTGCTTCCCGTCTGGATCAACGTGACTCACTGCTTCAGAACCTGATTCAAACTGCTCAAAGCAATGAGTAGAAGCATGGTTCAACACTGTCAAACTGCAAAGAACAGCAGTAATATATTATTGAGTAGGTGGTTTTTGACAATACTCATCCTTTTACTAATGCAGGGCAGAGGTAATTTCATCACACTGACCTCACTCGGTCCACTTTTAACAAACCAATCTACATTGTTATTTAGTGTTAAATAATGAATATATACTGTTTAAATTGTGACCAAATATGTATTATTTTTGTATGCATCTACAATCTCAATAAAACTAAGAAGTGTGCAACAAAACCTCAACTGTACACTTATGGATAGCACTCTAACTCTATGATCAGAGACGTTCTTCCTTTCTCACATATCTTGCCTAAACTTTCCACAAAGAATAGAGCAATGGGCAATAATAAAGCCTGGATCTCATTGTGTCATTTTCCTCATTATATACACAGAAATTAATTGTGTATATCTTTGTGCAACATTTGCATTTGTCAATGGTGTCTATATGTAGTTGACCGTTTGCATGGATTTCCCCACCCATAGATAGTATTATCTAATTGTGATTGTATTCATACACTTCCATTAAGACTGACTCATTCTTACATGGGTGGCCTCATACACTTTCATGGACTCCCACTCCTTCCTGCACATGTGGCCTCATATACTTCAGCATCGAGGGGAATTGCTGGAGGTCTGTGGCTATCTTTATTGTGGGGTAGCAATGCACTATTCAGGTCAGGATAGAGGTGAATAGCTGGAGCTCTGTGGCTGTCTTGGTAGTGGGATAGGGCTACATAGTGCAGGTCAGGACAGAGGGGAATTACTATAGCTCTCTTGATCTCTAGCGAATGTGATGGGAGTGCATACTACGGCACATGAAGAATGAGGTGAATTGCTTGACATTTGTGGGTGTTCAGACAATAGGATTGGAGAGTTTACTGCATGTCAGGAAAGAGGTGAATCACTGGATCTCTGTGGGTGTCCAGGTATTGTGATGGAGGTGCATACTGCGGGAATTGATGGAGCTCTGTGGGTTGCTTGGAAATGGGAGTCTCTATGTGTCAAGAGAAGGTAGAACATACGCTTACGGGATAGGTCAGCATTATACAGCCAAGAACAACGCTCAACATCATGCAGGGCTGTCTTGTCCCAAGATTGCAGAAAGTTTCATACATTTTGAAACTAACTTAAAAACTAAGCAAACAGAGTTCGACATGCATCCTATAAATCATACTAAAAAGTGCAGTACATTATTTGGAGAAAAAAATCATTCAGCCCCTGCAACTGTCCTCCCCTCCACACACCCTCTTTTGTGCTTTCTCGCATCACAGAAACAGACAATTAAAGGCAACCAAGGGAATCCAACATGGCTAAAACATATGCCTTTCATTAGCCTTTAGAGTCAGATTCAAACTATGCAAACACACTTATTCCAGAAAGGCAGCCCCTATCCATTTTGTGCTGCAGTTAATGTGTGATGCAGTACCTACATGGCACTAGAAGGGCCTCTATTGTTCCAGCTCATACCTTTTACATATGGTCTCTCAACTCTGGAAGGAGAGCCCTTAAAAGAACTAGAATACTGCAAGCATGTTTTTCCCCTGGTTTCATTATTTGAGACAAACAAGGAAGCCCATACCATGATTGGGAGACATATAAGAAAACATTAACGAAACAGCCTCAGGAGAGAAACACAGACAATAGGGAAAGTTGAACAAGGATTTTATGAATTATGCAAAAAAAAGTCTGAAAAAATCCTTTACAATACAGAATGCAATACTAAAAATACAGAGATGGGAAAAATACATAAATGAACACTAAGGGTCGACAACCCCTCTCGTGTGCCTGACACACCTAACCTAGGAAATCAAATTAACAACCATCCATCCACTATCATACAACACTCGAACAACCCTGACACAAACAATGAAAAAATGTTATGCAACTAACGCACTTAAACGAAAATAAATGCTATTGTACTAAAAGATGGCAACCTATGCAATACCATACGTCACTACTCTACTGTCTCAAACCTCCTCACTGTTGCAAACTATTTTCCAGTATCACCAGCCATTTTTTTAGAATCACCAACCTCCTCCTAAATTTTCCCAATCTCGTACTTACTCATAATCTCATTCTCACTATTGCAAATCGCCGTACATCTCAATATTTCCAACCATCTTCTCAGTATCAACATCTCCTACCTATTATCAGCAACCACCTTAGAGCCCTTCACAGCCAAACCTTTCTCCACCTCTAGTCGCTAGATGCCTATTCTCC
The DNA here is from genome assembly GCF_040938575.1 of Ambystoma mexicanum. Lineage (NCBI taxonomy): Eukaryota > Metazoa > Chordata > Amphibia > Caudata > Ambystomatidae > Ambystoma > Ambystoma mexicanum. Next base: position 1,460,233,843 of record NC_090931.1, on the reverse strand, counting down.
TCCAATCTCCTATCCTTTTCTAAAAGTCCTTTTGTGGTCTTGCGATACTCACCACTCTCCTCCAAACTCCTCTCTCCAGCTCCTTTGAAAAACTCCAGTCGTCTATCTCCAAACACCCACACCAACAGCGGTCTCATAGATTCCCTGTACCTCAAATCAATGTCTTTTAGCATTTAATGTTGTGTCTCCAACTTGGACTTTTCTTCCCGGGTGCCATAAGTCTAGGTGCCTTGCATTTACAATTGTGTCCCCATTTTGGGCTTTTCTCCAGCATGGGGTCTTTCATGGATTCACATGCTCATGAATATTCCCCGTCGTCAGGCCGGGAATCCTCGGTATAGAAAAAAATCAGTATCAGTTTCGTTTCTGATCTGCCTTTCTTGGTAGTAACCAGTCACTGGTCTCTGGGTCATACTGCCCCCAGCCAATGACTGCCCTCTCCCTAAGCCCCGCCTCTGGCAGCCATCCTCAGACTTTTACCGCACGTTCAAGTGTTGGGAGTCCTCGTGCTGTAGCTCTCGAGCTTTTGCTGCGTTTTTTTTCGTGCTTTTTTCAGGAGATTTTTCTCATTTGTCGGTTAAATAGAGCCTCAAGCTCCACCGTTTCTACATTCGATCAACGGGGATCCGTTTCGGAGTTTTCTACGCCCCTCAAGGGTGAAGATTTCGTTGAGTTACGCTTTTGGAGGATTCCAGAAGTTCCGAGGTCTACCCCGGACATGGCCCAGGAGATAGGAAGCTCGACGCCCGGGAAGCTGTTCAGGACCTGCCCTGGATGCCAGCTTCAGAATGTTTTCAAGGAGGACGAGCATTCGTTATGCCTCTTCTGTCTCCATGAGGACAAGACGCACACAGAGAAGGACTGTGCGTTTTGTGGGAACATGTCGGAGCGGACCATGAAGGATCGCCACCTCCGTCTCGCAACTGGCTGGAAGGGAAGAAGAAAAAGAAGTCCGAGCGGTCTTCTAAGTCCTGTGAGGGCACCCTGGCGACGGGGGCCCAACAAAAGGCTAAGCACCGCGAGTCTGCGGGCACCGGGAGCGCCGAACGGTCAGGCTCCTTGGCTGCCAGGCAGGGCGCATCCTCCCCGGCGCCATCAACCACGAGCCAACGATCTGGCTCGGGTAAGAGGAAGTCCGAGAACCCGGCGAAGCTTCTGGAGAGGCCCCGGTCAATCTCGAAGATTCCGGCAGAGGGGGAGCGAGGCTCAGACCCTCCCCCCAAGGTGAAGGCCCCAGGCGTCCAGAAGGTGAGGATGGCCTTAATTCACCCTGCTAAAACCTCGATTGAGGATGTCGCCGTGGCCCTGGCTCAGCCTGTGAAGGCTACACCAGTGGAGGCGCCCTCAGGACCCAGAGTCTCCCTGCCACCGCGGAGGGAGTCGTTTTTCAGGCCCATTGAGAAGACCCCCACGAAGTCCTCATTGGAAAAGGTGGGGGAGGAGCTGGTGGCCATCGTGGATACGGACACGACCTCTGAAGAAGAGCTCATCGAAGTCGTGGAAGAGGCCTAGCCCATCGGGAGGGATCCCAACGAGGGCGACGACGAGAGCGACGGGGTCGCCGACAAGGCTCCTCAAGAGCCCTCGCGCCCGTCGTTTCCGGTGCCGCAGAACACTTCGGCTGCCATTTTGTCAGCGATTCAGTCCTTATGTTCAGAGATAAGGACAAGGTTGCCCCTCCCCCTGACAGAGGTACCTGAGCCAGACCCGACGGGGGAACCGGAGCCAGGACCTTCGGAAAGTCCACCGCATAAGAGGAGGAGGACGCATCCTACGCCACCTTTCCCACCTCTGCGGCCTGCTCTGCCTTCCCCCCGGTCTACTACCCACGGGGATGATACAGGCACAGACACGGCTACGACAGATACAGATGACGACGGAGGTGACGACGGGATGTGTCCCCCGTCGCCCCCTGCTCGGATGTCCCTGCCCGACGAAATTGGATCCTTTCATGCCATGATTTCCAGGGCATCCGAGCTCTTCCAGCTCTGCCCAGAAGAGAAGAAGAAGGAAGGGTTCCTTTACCAACAGCGCGAGGCTAAAAGGAAGACGGTCCTCGCCGTATCGCTTCTTGATGACATCTGGGATGAGGGGCTCGCCCTCCTAAAGAACCCTGCCACGGTGCCGGCAAAGAGGGACAGGTACGAGAAGAAGTACCGGGTACCCGACGCTGCCCCCTTGTGCCTTCGGGCGCAACCTACCCCGGATTCGGTCATCTCGGCGGCGGCAAAGAAAAAAGCTGGGGGGGCATCGGCCTCGACATCAACTTCCCCGCTGGACGGCGAGGGCAGGAAGTTGGACACGATGGGACGGCGGATCATCTCATCCGCAGCAACGACTATCAAGGCGGCCAACGCCCTGGCTATCGTAGCCCGCTACGACAGGGAGTTGTCGTTCAAAATCGCCCCTTTGTTGGACTTCCTTCCGGACGCCAAAAGGGCTGAGGCCCTTGAGATCCTACAGGAGGGTGAGATTGCTTCGGACCACACAATCACGGTGGCAACGGACATCGCCGACACCGGTTTCCGTCAGTTGGGCAACGGCGTTTGCTTGAGACGACGAGGATGGCTCAAGGCCACGGATTTCCGCCAGGACGTACAAACCACGGTTTTTGACATGCCCTTCGACGGGAACAACCTGTTTGGGAAGGCGGTTGATGAGTCCCTTCAGGTCATCAAGACAGACACAGAGACTGCCCGGGCACTGGGAGTGCTCCAACAACGACGGCCGTCCTTTCAGAACTCCGGAGGCAGACAAGGTGCCTCCAAGGGATCTGGCAGTGGCTCCTCCACATACCGCCAAGCGGCAAGATCTTCGTCCCAGGAAGCCTACAGGGGACGCGCTAAGTCAGGTGGTGCCAGTCGTCGTCGACAGGGAGGTCAAGGAGGCAAGGCGGCCTCCAAACAAGATTGAACCGACCGTGGGGTCGGGCCCCCGCCGAAGCACCCCGGTGGGAGGCCGGCTGGCGAGGTTCGTCAGCGTGTGGGAGTCCATCTCCACCGACCGTTGGGTGTTGGATGCCCTGGCCCAAGGGCACACCCTCGAGTTTCAGAAGAAGTGCCCTCGCATTCCACCCATGGTCAGGAAGGAAAATCACGTCCCTCAACTACTGTTGGAAGTAAGGGCGATGCTCAAGAAGGGTGCCATCAAGTTCGTCCCAAAGAGGCTTCGGGGCTCCGGAGTTTACTCAAGGTACTTCCTCGTAAAAAAGAAGACAGGAGGATGGCGCCCCATCCTGGACCTACGACGACTGAAAAAGTACATCAAGGCACAGAAGTTCCGTATGGTCACCCTCCAGCACGTACTGGGACAGCTGGAGGAGGGCGATTTCCTGTCGTCATTGGACTTGGAGGATGCGTACTTCCACATCCCCATTCTAAAAAGACACCGAAAGGTACTCAGGTTTGTGGTCCAAGGACGGCACTACCAGTTCAAAGCCCTCCAGTTCGGATTGAAGTCAGCACCCAGGGTGTTCACCAAGTGCCTCGCACCGGTGGCAGCGTGGCTGCGCCTACAGGGGATCCACGTCTACCCCTACCTGGACGACTGGCTCATTCGGGCAAGGACAAGGGAGCTCCCCGTGGAGCACACTGCGAAGACCGTCCAGCTGCTCACGGACCTGGGATTCTCTATCAACTTTCCAAAATCCCACCTGCTTCCGTCGCAAGTCGCCCTGTTTCTGGGAGCCAAGCTCGACACAGTGGCGCGGCTGGCCTCGCCGTCAGAGGAAAGGACCAGGACCATTCTGGGCAAGGTGCAGCGTCTGCTGGCCACGGACATGGCCAGGGAAAGATCAATCAAATCCCTCCTCGGGATGATGTCCTCCTGCATTTATCTGGTGCGCCTTTGCAGGCTTCGGATGCGCCCCTTACAAGAGTTCCTCGACGCCCGCTGGGTCCAGTCGACGGGCAGCTTCGAGGACAGGATCCCTCTCAACGAGACATTCCGTCAGGCGATCCGGTGGTGGGGTACCCGCTCCCATCTGTCGGCGGGCACGGACTTTCAGACCCCAGCTCACCAGGTGACGGTGACGACGGACGCCTCCCTGGAAGGTTGGGGAGCGCACTCCGGAGATCTTCACGCGAGAGGCCTTTGGCTCCTGGAGGAGAAGTCTCTCAACATCAACATCTTGGAGCTCCGCGCAGTGTTCTGGGCCCTCAGGTCCTTTCTTCCGTCCCTCAAGGGCAAGGTGGTGAGGATCTTCACCGACAACACCACCACGATGTTCTACATCCGGAAGCAGGGCGGAACCAGGTCCCCTGCCCTATCCAGGGAAGCCCAGGATCTGTGACATTGGGCCATCACCCAGGGGATGTTTCTGGTGCCTCTTCATCTGGCAGGAATAAAAAAAACGATCGCCGACTCACTCAGCAGGGAGCTGCGCTCGTGCCACGAGTGGAAACAACGCCAGGATCAAGTGGATCGACTCTTCCGACAATGGGGCGAACCCCAAATCGATCTCTTCGTGACGGCGACGAATTCCAAGTGCCGGAGGTTCGCCAGCAGGTTCCCCCAGCCGAGGAGCATGGGCGATGCTTTCTCGTTCCCCTGGGACGGCCTATTTCTTTATGCGTTCCCTCCGCTGCCGTCGCTGCTCCGGCTCATCAACCAGCTCAAGAGGTCCTGGTGCAGGATGATCCTCGTCGCACCGGCGTGGCCGAGACAGATCTGGTTCCCGGACCTTCTGGACTTGTCAACGTCCCCACCAGTCAAGCTACCGACGGACACAGATCTTCTCTCCAGAGAAGGAGGCGCCATTCTTCACCACAACCCGGAGTCGCTGAACTTGCAGGCCTGGTTCCTGCAGCACTAGAGTTTGGAGGGTACAACATCCCGGCCGACTGCAGAGAGGTTCTTGCAAAGGCCAGGGCGTCCTCAACTCTCAAGTGCTACGGACATAAATGGAAGAGGTTCTCTCTCTGGTGCCGTGCACAGAAGATTAACCCTCTGCGGATTACAGCCCCTCAAGTACTGCCGTACCTACTGTCGCTGGCCAAAGCTGGACTGGCTCACGCCTCCATCAAAATACATCTGGCTGCAATCTCCCGATACACCAGGACTACGGGACGGGCGTCCTTGTGGTCTCATCGCCTGGTGAAAAAATTAATGAAAGGACTATTCCGATCATTCCCGTCGGTGAAGGCTCCTGCCCCGGCGTGGGAGCTTAATGTGGTGCTAACCAGGCTCATGGGGGCCCCATTCGAGCCTATGCATTCGGCGCCTTTGAAGTTCCTGTCATGGAAGACAGCTTTCCTCGTGGCCATCACCTCCGCACGACGAGTGGGAGAGATCCAGGCCCTATCTTGCAAGCCTCTATACTTGACTTTTCATGACACGAGGGTGGTGCTGAGGACACACCCCTCCTTTATGCCCAAGGTGCCGTCGGACTTCCACCTCAACGAGCCCTTGGTGTTGCCAGTTTTCTTCCCGTCACCTTCGTCGCCAGCCGAGAGGACTTTGCACTCGCTGGATGTAGCTAGAGCGCTGAAGTTCTACATGGACCGCACGAAGAGTTTTCGGAAGACGTCACAGCTGTTTGTGAACTTTGGGACTGTGAATCAAGGGAAGGCTCTCTCGAAGACTTCCATTTCCAGATGGCTCTCCGGCTGCATCATGCACTGTCACCGGTTGGCTAACCGACCGCTGCCCGGCCGTACGAGAGCCCATTCGACCAGAGCGATCGCTGCTACCACGGCGTTCCTGTCTGGTGTGCCCCTGCTGGACATCTGCAGGGCTGCGACATGGAGGTCGACGCACACCTTCACAAGATTCTACTGCATCGATCGGGACTCCAGGGAGGAGTCCAGGGCGGTCAAGCAGTGCTGCGCAACCTGTTCGCCTAAGGTGAGCCTGGTGAGGAGGTAAGAGTTTCTTAATGTTGAGTTGTTGTATTGCTTAATGTTGAGCCTGTTGCCACCTCCCGTGGTTGTGCATGTGTGTACTGCTATGCATTATCTTATTCATGAGCATGTGAATCCATGCCAGACCCCATGCTGGAGAAGGAACAAGTTACTTACCTGTAACTGTTGTTCTCCAGCATGGGTCTGGCATGGATTCCCCCTCTGCGGCTCTTCACTTGGTCATACTGCCACTTTACATGCTACCAAATCTGAGGATGGCTGCCAGAGGCGGGGCTTAGGGAGAGGGCAGTCATTGGCTGGGGGCAGTATGACCCAGAGACCAGTGATTGGTTACTACTGAAAGGCAGATCAGAAACGAAACTGATACTGATTTTTTTCTATACCGAGGATTCCCGGCCTGACGACGGGGAATATTCATGAGCATGTGAATCCATGCCAGACCCATGCTGGAGAACAACAGTTACAGGTAAGTAACTTGTTCCTTTCCCCACTTCCCAGGTGCCGCGAATCAAGGTCTTTTAGCATTTACTATTGGGTCCCAGTTTAGGCGTTTTTTCCCTCCTGCCAGGTATCCTAAATCTGAGTGTTTGCATTTACTGCTGTGTCTCCAACTTAGGCTCTTCTCCCATTTCCCAAGTACCTGAAAACGAAGTGTTTTGCATTTACTGCCTCGTCCACTGATTTAGACATGTACTGTGCCTCACATCTAATTGTTACCTTATCTACTGGTGAGTCCCAAATGTAGGTGCCTCTCGCTCCTGGAAGTGCTGTGTTAAAATTGCCAAAATGCAGTACCAACATCCTGTTCATAACGTCTCTACCCGCTCCCGGACATACCAGACCCTGCCCCACTGACCCACCCACCTTACCACACCTGAATCCAGCCATATCTCTCTGCCGCCAATCATTAGCCGACACTTCACCACCCAGAAGGTGACTCGGGCAGCCCTCTGGCGTTCCACTCGCCGCAACCCCCTTAATACCCTCGAGGCACCCTCAACTTCGTTCCTCACCCGCCCAAACCCTCTTCCAACCACCCTCACCCAACCGTCTCTCCCGCAGAGAAATAAGGCAGCTTGGGAAGCACACTGGCATGCAAACCTCAAGAACCCCATCCCTACAGCGCACTGTAGAATTCCTGCTATTAACCTCCCTCCTACATGGAACCCCCTTTCATCCCCTACCGTGGCAATGCTGCACCAATCCGCAGCAACCATCCCATCACTGTCCTCCACACCCCTGCAACCTGCAAAATCTCACTTCCCTTACCTCAGTGCAGCATGCGCAACCCTGGCCAACACAACCCTGTCTGCAAACCCTCCTGCATACCCCAATGCCCCTCAAGTGCCTCAAAAACCTGATCAGACCTTACAGACCGCAACCCAGAAGCCTCACATTGCACCTCCTCCGCCCCCAGAGCCCCACCGGTACACAGATCCTACTCTTTACAACCTTCGACATCCACTCCCAACCCTGTCCTAGCACTTTTCTCGGCCCCCTTAAAAACCCTAGCTTGACCTTTGGTCCCCTAACCCCAACCCTCTGAATCATCTACCACACACTCAGACCACCAAACCCTCGCACAACCTCCTCCCTCTCCCGATGCCTACCAGACAGCAAAACCTGCTTCTCTCATTTTTAGGCAGAATCCTGTGCAGTTCCATTGGGTAGCAGATTAAGACTACAGGAGTAAGCAGTAAACCCAATTGGTAGCAGTCTGCACCACCCAGATTTACCTGGTAGCTGTGGCTGAGCAGTCAGACTTATCTCAAGAAGAGTAGGGCAGTATGCAGAGTATACACAATAGGGCCAAAACACAGTAGAGCAAACAAACACTGACCAGAGCTTTGTATAAAAAGTATATAATTATTTATTTAAAACACACTTTAGGTAATACACTAGCACTCTCAATGAAAAGTAATTTAAGACACAGTCAGGTAAGTATGCATCCCTTGTTAACTATCAGACAAGTCAGGGTTAAAGCACAACTATTTGTTAAGACAGAAGTGAGCGCTTAACCTAGATGGCACTCCAATAGTTTAGGTTAAAAAAGGGAGAGAAAAGGCAGAGCATAGAATAAAACAGTTCCCAACACTTTTAAGAGTTCAGAGCAAGGGGAGAAAGGCAGGTTATACGGTAGAGCCAAAGTTCATAGGCCAGGCCCACTTTAAGTGGAGCAAAGCGAAAACTGCCCAGGATCACACGGTTTAAAGTGCACTGAAAGTCTTTGCAGAGTGTTCAAAAGAGTTTGGGGTGATTCAAAAGATATAGTTAGAAGGCCTGGAGCCAACATAGTTTAGAAGCCAAGGATTTAAGGGTCACCTTTAGCAATCTGTAGAAAGGGAGGCCAGGCAGGACACAGTACCTTAAAGAGAAGGAAGCTACAGCGGGGGCAGTTGTTCCTGGCAGTGGTTGAAGTTTGTGGTTCCGACCAGGGGAAGAGAAGATCTCGTCGAGGAGGAAACGTGGAGTCATTGCACTGCACAGGGAGGAAACCAGCCGCGGAGTTCCCAATTAAAAGGTGCGGTCAAAAGTGTTGAGCTTGGCTATCCGGCCGCCGGGGTGCTTGGCAAGGGCGATTCGACCAAGTGACGTCTTTGGAAGCGAAAAAGGGCGAACTGGTTGGTCCTACCAGCTCAAAGGGAGAAGACTCTCCAGCAGAAGATCCCCTCTTGTCGTTGGAAAAGTGGTGAGTTTGTTGCAGCAGGGCTTCACCGGTGGTGTCGTCGGTTGCAGGTGGCTCAGCTTCTTCCCTCTTCAGATTCTTAGGTCCTGTGGCGACTTCTGAAGTTCCAGTCCCAAAGGCCCTGCTTTTATGCAGAAAAACCTAGCTGTCAATCACACATGCTAAGTGGTGAGCCGGGCGGCTCACCACTGGGCCAATCAGAGTAGAGTGCGACTTGGGTTGCTAAGTCAACGCAGTCCAGGGTGCCAATTCCCCCCTCCACCCTTCCTGTGGAACCCAGACAGAGTGGCACCATTTGGAGGGCTTCTGTGGAGAAGCCCGCCAAAATAGTGGAACAAAGGGCTCGACCTTGGTCAGAGTTACAGAGATGGACACAAACGCCATTTTAGAATCGAGTTCTGGCAAAAAGACCCAACCAGGGATTTAATATTAAATAAATAAACCGGCGGTATCTTCAACATTGCACCAAAAAGTGGTGCGTTTAAAATCAATGGGAAAATCCCATAGAGAATATTCTGGTGGAATATTTCGCGTGGTAACCACTGCCACCAGCCAGAAACTCGACGAGACGGGATGGGACAGTGCCCCCTTAAAAACAGACCCAGGGGCAGTCGAATTACCCCTTACCAGTACTTCCACGATATGATGGTTTGTACTGGCTCTGTTCACAATTTTGGACTAGTAAAGCCAATGGTGACTTTACATGCCCTGGGAGACAGTAGTCAGTCCCAGGGTATGGAGTCTATGTTTGGGGGTCACTGCGACACCCCTGTGGTACTGCACTGAGGGTGCTGTGTACCACACATACAGAAAAACAGATGATACCCTATGGAGTAAAAAGAAACCCCACAGCCCAGAAGCACATAACAAGTCAAAGACATATCTCAAATCATGTCTAAGAGTGGGAGTAAAAGAGTCTCACTCTTAGCAGGAGAAAAAAACAAACCCCAAAAATCCAGCAAAGCTGCTGGGGGACTCACTAGGTTTTGGAAATTAGCCTTATAAGAGAATTCTCCCTAACACCCCCCAGACTAAGGGACAGGAGGATTTAATCCACTCCTGGATGAATCTCATACCTCTAGTCGGTTACAAACATCCTAGAGAGACCATTAGCATTTTGGTGGTGACACCCTGACCTGTGCTCAATGGTGAAATCAAACCCTTGAAGGCAGATTGACCACCTCAATAGTTTTGGGTTTTCCCCTTTCATTTGCATTAACCATCTCAAGGGTTGGTGTTCAGTCTGAATAACAAAAGTAGAACCATACAAGTATGGCCTACACTTCTTCAGAGCCCACACAATAGCAAAACACTCTCTTTCAATGGTTGCCCACCTTGTTTCAGGATCCTTCAGTTTTCTACTGATGAAGCAAATGGGGTGTTCCTTACCTTTCACATCCAGTTGGCTAAGGACTGCACCTATACCTGCATTAGAAGCATCAGTTTGTAAAATGAAAGTTTGGTGATAGTCAGGAGCTCTGAGTAATGGAGCTTGACAAAGGGCTTTCTTCAGGTTTTCAAAGGCCTGATTGCACTCCTCATTCCATTTGACCTTTTTAGGGAATTTAGGAGAGGAGATCACATTCAGTGGAGGGGCTATGGTCCCATAGTTCTCTATGAAATTCCTGTAGTACCCAGTGAGGCCTAGGAAGGCTCTCACCTGGGTCTGAGTAGTAGGTGTTGTCCAATTTTGCACATCTTCAATCTTACTGGGCAAAGGCCTTATTTCACCACCTCCCACCTCATGTCCAAGGTAGACCACTTAACTCTGCCCAATCTGGCACTTACTTGCCTTTATGGTCAGAACCTGATTTGCCATCCTTTGGAAGGTAGCAGGTGCATTCTTCAGTCTAAAAGGCATAACCTTAAATTGGTATAAGCCAACTGGGGTAGAAAATGCAGTGTTCTCCTTGGTATGGTCTGTCAGGGCTATTTGCCAATAGCCTGACGTCAGATCAAATGTGCTGAGGAACTTGGCTGCACCAAGTTTATCCACTAACTCATATGTCCTTGGCGAAGGATGGACATCAGTCTTGGTGACTGCATTAAGAGCTCTATAGTCCACGCAGAATCTCAGTTCTTTGGATCCTGCCTTTGGTACTAACACAACTGGACTAGACCATGGACTAGTAGAGGGCTCTATTACCCCGAGGTCAAGCACCTTGCTGACCTCTCCCTTGATGTGGGATCTTACATTCTCTGACATTCTGTATCCCCTGCTTTTTACTGGCAGACAGTCACCAGTGAGTATATCATGCTGTCCCCAAGGGGTCAAGCCTGGTGAAAGTGAGAACAGAGAGGCAAACTGATTTAACATAGATTTGCACTCCTCTTGTTGCTCAGGTGTCAGATTTGAAGAGAGATTAACTCCTTCAATCTTTTCATCCAAAGGTAAGCCTCTGAGGAGATCAGGGAGAGGTTCACTCTCTTCTTCCTCTGCTGCTGAAGCTAGAATCAGAGCTCCTACTTCAGGCCTAGAGACATAAGCCTTTAGTCTGTTGGTGTGGAAGACTCTGGGAGCCTCCTTGGGATTGCCCAAGTCCACCAGATAGTTGACCTCTCCAAGTTTTCCCACAATCTTGAAGGGTCCCATCCATTTGTCTTGCAAGGCCCTTTGCCTTGTTGAAATCATAACAAGAACTAGCTGGTCTTGAGCGAACTCAACCATGTTAGCCTTTTGATCATGCCAATGCTTGACCAAAGCTTGACCAGCCTTCAAGTTATCACTATCTTGGGCCACCATCTGTGACATTCAAAGGGATTGTGTCCTCCGACGTATTCCTTATCATTGATAATTCGTCTCCAGCTTGCTGGCCTCGGAAATCTTTTCTCTGTAGAGGTTGCTCCGCATCGACGTCCGCCGAGTCGATGTCCCTCGACAGCCACCGTATCGGCGCCGACGTCACCATGCCCATTAATAGCCATGCGCGGCGTCCGTTGCTCAGTTCCGTTTTTCTGCGCTTCGTGGGGCCTCGGAATATCGTTGCTCAGTTCAGTACAGATAAACCTCTTGTATTTACTCGATAAAACCAACTCGTTCTCAATGGCTTCTTCATCCGAACTGACGACTCTGCGGTCCGGCTTCAAAAAATGATAAGACTGCGGAAAGAAAATGTCGATAACGGATCCTCACAGGATCTGTTTGTGGTGCTTGGGAGTCGAACACCATTGTTCGGAGTGTGAGGACTGTATGTCCATGATGGCGAAAGCCTTGAAGGAGCGCAAGGGAAAGCTCGAGAGAGGTAAGTCGGTCAAAACCTCCTCGAAAGTTTCTTCGGCCGAGTCGAGGCATTCGTCTCCTCGCCGTCGAAAGCATTCCCATTCTAGGTCTCGAAGTAGCTCCCACCACTCGTCGAGGTCTAGAAACTCGAAGAAAAGACGTCAAAGACCCCCTTCCTCGTCATCTTCTGTTTCCCCAGAAAGGGTCTCCTGCCCCACAAAACACAGCTCTCAGGCTGAGTGGGAGGAATTCAGGAAGAAAATGCTAAGCATCTTCGAGAAAGCGGCCTCGACCCCCTTGAAGACAGCTGAGGGTGATACCCTGGTGAAAAACCCAAAAAATCGAAATGCCGCGAGTCATTGCACCCGGCGAAAGAGTCCACCCGAGAGCGCCACGGGCCATCGGGTAGGAAGGCACCATCTTCGACGCCGTCGTCGAAGATCCCTTCGACGCATGGATCGGCGCCATCAACGCCGTTGTCGAAGGGTTCTCGACGCATCGGTCGATCGAATCGACGCCATCGTCAACGCCGACATCGACACCGATAAAAGAGAAAACCACGGCTACTTCACAGCCAACGGTTATACCCAGAGTCTCCAGCACGACGCCGAGAACATCGTTGACATCCTCGAGTAGGATCCCGATCCTCTCGAGTTCTTCGAGGCCTCTTCCAGTTTTCTCGACGCCTTTCTCGGCGCCTTCGAAGCCCTTCACTTCGGCGTCGACAACATCAACGTTTTCTCGCCCAATAATGACGAGTTTGGCTCCTTCTGCTTTAGAAATGGGTCTTACACCATTTCCGAGGTCGGAGTACCCCAGATTTTCTTTAATCTATGAAGAAGGGGAGGATTCTGACCAAGAAAGACCCTTTGGGCTGCAGAGGACCACACCACCTGTTTCAGAGGATTTTACCTCTGAGGAAAGAAGGTTGAAAGACCTACAGGAATCATTACATGAGGCAAGTGGGCTGGACACTTCCCCAGAAGTGGAATTTGTCAAACCAGACCCAGGGGAACATGCCGAAACCCCCTATAGAACCCTGATGGCAAGAATTATTGAATTCATGGGTTGGTCTGCGCCTTCACCTGTTTTTCAACAGGATGACCTCACAGACATACTGGACAAAGGTCCACAAGAGGATCCTGTGGTCCCTTTCCATACAGCCTTACAATGGAAGATTTCATCAAATTGGGAAACTCCTGAGGTTATCCCTGCAGTCAATGAAAGATTATCAGCCAAGTATAGGGTAGCTGCGGCTGACCCTGAATATTTATCAAAACACCCAACTCCAGAGAGCCTGGTGGTTCAAGCGGCAACTTCATCAAGCAGCAGATCCGCTTACCCTACCGTCACACAGGATAGAGATGACAAAAGGTACGATTCTATGGCAAAAAAAGTCTTTTCTGCTTGTAGTATGGCATTGAAGTCCATCAACGCCACTTGCACGCTCGCCAGGTTCAGTCACACACTGTGGGAGTGTGCTTCATCAGCGGATGACTGCATACCGGAAGGAGAGGAAAGGGAAGCCTTCCTTAACATCATTAAAGATGGCAAAAATGCCATGTGCAAATCTCTTCAAACTGGCATTGATTCCACTGACAATATCAGCAGGGCCATGGCGGCAAGTACTACAATCCGCAGGCATGCGTGGTTGCGAAAGTCTGGCTTTGCTCCAGAAGTACAGGCCAGACTTTTGAATATGCCCTTTGACGGCTCTTCTTTATTCGGTAAAAAGGCTGATGACAGTCTGAAAAAGTTGCAAACATCTAAAGCAACAGCAAAATCTTTAGGAGCTGCTATCCGCCAAACTTCTTTTCGCCCCTCAGGAACCTCTGGGAGAGGTAAGTCCTTTCGCTATTATTCCGCATTCGGGAAAGGCAGAGGACAGCCGGCTCAAAGAGGCCAAAGGAGATCCACCCGAGGTGGACGGGTCAAAAGTACTAAGGCCGCAGCAGCAGCAGGTGCCTCTTTACCCTCGGCATCTGCATCAGCTGCCCCCAAACCACTCTGAGGTCTTTCCACACAAATCACCTGTAGGGGGCAAGTTAACACACCATCTGACGGAATGGCAGGCTATTACGTCAGATGCTTGGGCATTGGAGACAGTTGCCCAGGGTTACTGCCTACCCTTTCTACACATCCTTCAGAGTCATCCACCGGGGCACAGCTCTCTAAAAGTTCCAGATCCGCTCCTCTTGCAGGAAGACCTGCTAGAGAAAGGTGCCATAGAACCGGTACCTGTAGCGAAGAGGACCAAGGGCTGGTACTCCCCCTACTTTCTCATACCGAAGAAGGATGGAGGACTGAGACCCATCTTGGACGTACGAGAATTGAACAAGTTCCTCAGGAAGGACAAGTTCAAGATGGTAACTCTCTCTCAGATCCTTCAGGCCCTCCAGATCCAGGACTGGCTGGTATCTCTGGACCTCCAGGATGCTTATTTCCATGTGCCAATCCATCTCAAACACAAGAGATACCTGAGGTTCGCAATTGGCGGCTCTCATTATCAATTTCGAATTCTGCCATTTGGGCTGACCTCCGCCCTGAGGGTCTTCACCAAGCTAATGTCGGTAATGGCTGCAAGTCTAAGGAGGGAAGGGATCCACGTCTACCCCTACCTGGACGATTGGCTGATCAGAGCTGTATCTTCGGAACAAGCTGAGATCCAGCTAGATTATGTCTGCCACTTCCTTCACAAACTGGGCTTCTCCCTCAATTTAAAGAAGTCACAGATGATACCATCACAGAGACTCCAGTTCATCGGAGCGGTCCTGGACACTTCCCTGGGAAAAGCCTCGCCACCAGAGGTGAGGGCTCAAGATATTCTGCAGATGGTCATCAAGTTTCAAAATGCCCAACATCTCCCAGCCCTCGACTTTTTGAGATTGCTAGGCCTCATGGCATCCTGCATCTTCCTTGTGCCAGAGGCTCGCCTGAGAATGAGATCTCTCCAGTGGGCACTAAGAGCCCAGTGGTCACAATACTCAGGAAGAATGACAGGTCTCCTCCGGATTCCAGACAAGGTAGCCCACGACCTTCAATGGTGGGCCTATCCAGAGAACATCTTGAAAGGAGAACTGTTTTGGCAACCATGGTCGGAGATAACTGTAGTCACAGATGCCTCACTCACGGGGTGGGGAGCCCATGCCAACGACTTGACCATCAGCGGTCGTTGGTCTCCATCGGAGTCCAGACTACACATCAACCTATTAGAGCTGAGGGCGATCAGACTAGCGCTGAAAGCTTTCCTGCCATCGGTACAGGGGAGAAATGTCCTGATAATGACGGACAACACGGTGGCCATACACTACCTCAACAAAAGAGGAGGTGTAGGGTCACTGCCACTGTGCAGAGAGGCAATGCAGCTCTGGTTTTGGGCAATTCAGGAAGGAATCTCTCTATCGGCAGTCCACCTAGCCGGAGAGAAGAATTTGACAGTGGACGCTCTGAGCAGGCAGAGCACAGTCTCCCACGAGTGGGAGCTAGCTCAGGAAGTCCTTCAAGAGATCTTTGCCCTTTGGGGAACCCCTCAGGCGGATCTGTTCGCCACCAGCACCAACAGGAAGTGCGATCTGTTCTGTTTAAGGGAATTTTCCCCGAGAGGAGCTCTAGGGGACGCGTTCGTAGTGGACTGGGAGTTCCCACTCCTTTACGCGTTTCCACCAGTCCCTGTTATTCCTCAAATGATCACGAGGTTGAGAAGATTCCGGAAAACCATGATCCTAATTGCCCCGGACTGGGCCAGGAGAACTTGGTACCCGGACCTTCTGGATATGTCCATCTGCCCTCCAATCCGTCTTCCACTCAAAGAGAATCTTCTCTCGCAGAAGGGAGGTCAGGTTCTCCATCCAGACATAAGAACCCTCAACCTTCACGCTTGGCTTCTGAAAGGTTGAGGTACAAGGATTGGGACCTCCTTGATGACGTCATGGAGGTGTTGCTTTCGGCCAGAAGGCCAGCAACAAAGTCTTTATACCGCTGCCGTTGGAACAAATTTTGCAGCTGGTGTAGAGAAGAGAATATCGACCCTTTTTCATGTGGTACACCAACGGTGTTATCGTTTCTACTCTACTTGGCAAACTCAGGCCTTCAAGTTGGCACTGGAAAAGGCTATCTCGCAGCGCTATCAATCTTCAAGCGCACTGCAGAGGAACCATCGTATTTCAAACTACCCCTAGTAATACAATTTCTCAAGGGATTAACTAATGTTTATCCTCCAAGACCATTCCAAGTTCCCTTATGGGACTTAAATTTAGTCTTAAATTTCCTAATGGGTACTCCCTTCGAACCACTCCACTCTTGTCCGCTGAGATTTCTCACTCTTAAAACTGTCCTATTAGTAGCACTAACATCTGCTAGGAGGGTGAGCGAATTACAAGCTCTATCTTGTAAACCCCCCCATAGAATTTTCCATAAGGACAAAGTTGTCTTACAGGTGAAGCCTAATTTCCTCCCAAAGGTGGTTTCTGAATTTCACATCACTCAGAAAATTACCTTACCTTCGTTCTACCCTCCTCCCCATCCGGGGAAAGAGGAAGAAAGGCTACATAGGCTGGACCCAAGGCAAGTTCTAAGCTTTTACATCAGCAGACTGGCTAGGATTAGGCAAGCAGACCAACTGTTTGTAGGATACTCAGGTCACAAGTTGGGACTACCCATAACAAAACAGACCATTTCCAGGTGGATTATTTTGGACATTCTGGAATGTTACAAACTGGCAGGGAAAGAGCCACCCCAGAATCTTAGGGCTCATTCAACCAGGGGTATCGCAGCCTCTTCGGCCCTCCAAAGAGGGGTACCGGTCCGAGACATATGTGTGGCTGCCACATGGTCGTCCGCATGTACATTCACAAGATTCTACAACCTGGATTCCTCCACTAGTCAAGAGACCAGATTTGGCAAAGCCGTATTACATTCGGTTCATTCCTAAAAGGGATACATGACATTATTACTCCCACCTCCAATTACATGCCACAGCTATGGGAGTCTATCAAAGATAAGGAATACGTCGGAGGACACAATCCCTTCGAAGAACAAGTTACTTCTTACCTTGTAACATTCTTTCGATGGGATGTTCCTCCGACGTATTCCTTATCGCCCCTCCCATCCATCCCTGCAGCAATACTTCCCTTGTGGTTGCAGCTTACGCTCCTTCAAGGTCAATAACCAATTCAGGCATGACTTATTTTATGCTACAAAATGGAACTGAGCAACGGATGCCGCGCGTGGCTATTTATGGGCATGGTGACGTCGGCGCCGATACGTTGGCTGTCGAGGGACATCGACTCGGCGGACGTCGACGCGCAGCGCCCCCTACAGAGAAAAAATTTCCGAGGCCAGCAAGCTGGAGATGAATTATCAAAGATAAGCAATACGTCGGAGGAACATCCCATCGAAAGAACGTTACAAGGTAAGAAGTAATTTGTTCTTCTCCTCAGGAGTCCTATCACGTAGTCAGTCACTCTGACTGGCTTGGGAGAAGGAGCACTCTCCAACCCCTCCTTAATCAGGGCCAATTGACCTCTGACTGGATGGCCATAGAGAATTTCAAAGGGACTATAACCTACTCCCTCCTGAGGGACTTCTCTATTAGCAAAGAGAAGGCATGGCAGTAGAACGTCCCACTTACTCCTACGCCCCGTCCCCTTTCCTCCATACTTATGGGACATCTCTCTGTCCTGTGGGACGGGACCGGAGCACTTTGTAAAAGGCATCCACATTTTTTTCAAAAATGTGTCCCTCCTCTCTTTCCTGCGTGGGGCCCGGCACGCGGCCGTAACCCCGCCCACCTTGGCTCCGCCCCGCGCATCGCCCATCAGTCCTTTTCTCTGCACGATCGGGGCCGGACTCACTTGCATCCTCGGAAGATTTTCTTCCCTTTTTTCCCTCTCTGGCTCTCGCTAGCGTTCGTTTACTAGTCTGTCGTCTTTTAAACTAGATTTTCCAGGCTGTTGATCGTGTCATCGTCGCTTCGCGAGGGCGGATCCCCATCCTCTTTGTTTAGAGTGCTTGGGTCCGGAACACCGTTGGGACTCCTGTTTTTACTGCGACTCCCTTTTGGTCCGGGCACTTCAACGTCGGGAGCGGTGGGAGGAGGTGTTCGGACAGACTCCTCCTTCTCATTTTCAGGCGTTCATCGACGAGAAGAAAAAACGCCCGGTAAGTTCTTTAATTTTCAGAGCACCCCGGCCGGGGGATACCTTCCCGGGTTCCTCTCGAGCTGGGAGGGGCGTTGATCGCTCTGTTACCGGGGTTCGCCCTGAGGTGCCTGTCGGGCCTAATAATTCTACCAGAGTTTTCTCCGAGGGTCTCCGTAAGGGGCCTGTGATCACCGGAGTACACTCCGAGGCCCCTCCTGTGGGGGCTGTGTGTAGACCCAGTTCTACTGAGTCGTGGGGTACCGGAGCTTGCTCTGAGGCCGCTCTTTCGGCTTCCCTCAAAAACAAAACCGGGGTACGCCCCGAGGTCTTGGCTGGGCTTGAGTTTACCGAACGGATGTTCGAGGCCTGTGCCGATAAGGCTTCTACCGGGCCCAGGTCCGAGGTCCCTCCCACAGAGGCTAAGGCTACCAACAGTTCTGAGGGGCCGGGCAAGGCCCTGTCGGTGACAGCACACAGTTCCATCTCTTGTGGTGACACCAGATCTGTTGAGGGGGCAAAGAAGAACGTTTCTTCTTTTACCGGCAGTGCCGAGGCTCTTCCTTCGAAGGCTCAGTTGGCCGTTGG
The DNA here is from genome assembly GCF_040938575.1 of Ambystoma mexicanum. Lineage (NCBI taxonomy): Eukaryota > Metazoa > Chordata > Amphibia > Caudata > Ambystomatidae > Ambystoma > Ambystoma mexicanum. The sequence goes on along the minus strand of NC_090931.1, from coordinate 1,460,215,351 downwards.
TATGTCGCAGAAACATTCCAGGCCTCATAGTACCGGCTCTGCCGAGGTTCCTTACGTTAAGGCTAAAATTAAGACCCCTGATCCATCGACGGGGACCCCTGCCTCACTTCCTCACCTGCCGCAGTTCCCCTCAGATGAGGACAAAATGGTGCCCGTTCCCGCCACGACCACGGCGGCCATTTTAGGTACTACCCCTACAACTACGCCATCGGCCCCTGGTGTAGGGTTCGGTCCTTCGGGTGAACCTAAGGTCCCTTGTGCGCATCATTACCGGCCGGTTTATGATTAGAACGCCCGGATGCCTCTTCCGCACAATGTTTCGTTGCCCGCGGGGGCGGCTCCCTTGATTTATGTGGATACGTCGGCGGAGGGGCCAGTGTGGCACCCTGCCCCGTTGCGTCCCTGGATTTGTCCACCTCATGAGAGTCCTCCTCAGGTTCCGAAACAATCTCCTGAGGACGCCTTTTTCGGTAAATTTCAAGCGCTTATGCGCACCGACCCCATGAGGAAATATTTCAAGGGGCTTTTCAAGGAGATATGTCCACCCGCGCCTCCGGCTCCACCCGTCCCGTCGGTGGTTCCGCCGGCGCCTCCCTTGCCCGTGGTGCCTCCCACTGCGCTTCCGCCTGTGCTACCATTGTCCCCAGTGGACAAGGCAGTGCCTGACTCGGCTCAGCAGGAGCCGGATCTGTCAGATGGCCCTCAAGGCGATCAGGACAACGAGGACCTGCCCCGCTCTACCAGAGCTTTCCATGACCGGGTACTGGACATGATGAGTTTCTTAGATGTTCCGGTGCCCGAGGCACCTGCTCCGCAGGAGGGCGTGCTTTCTGGGGCGTTCACCTTGTCTCCTTTGGAGCGTACCGGCCTGTTCTTGCAGAAGGACGTTCTGGCCGAGGTCCGAAGAGTTTGGGAAAAGCCACACTCGGGACTTTTTGTAAATAAAAAGATTGACGCGAGGTACAGGCTACATTCCTCAGAAGAAGTGGCCTTGTCGTCTTGTCCTCCTCCCTCCTCCCCAGTGGTGGCTGCGGCCACGTTGCAATCCAGACCTGCAGCTTCCTCCTCCGCAATGGCGACTCAGGTCTTGGGAAAGGAGGATAAGCTCCTGGACTCCCTAGGGAGGAAAATCTTTGCCAATTCGGCCTTGCAGCTCAGCAGGCCAATGCAGAATTGATTTTGGCGGGAGCTAACATGTGGATGTGGAGAGGTCTGTCGGAGTTTGAGGAGCACATTCCGGTAGAGAAGCTGGAGGATTTCAGAGGAGGCCTTTCCGATGCCAGGGTCTTGGCCCAGGATGTCCTGGAGGCTGCAGCTCATCACGTAGACACCTCGGCTCGGGGTCTGATGCTAGGGGTTGATACCTTGCGGCAAGCATGGCTACACACCACTAAGTTCTCGAAGGAGGTGCAAGACAAGGTTCTGGACCTTCCATTTGATGGTAAGGAGCTTTTTCACTCTTCTACTGATGTAGAGCTCACCAAAACCAAAGACAGCACTCAGACGGCCAAATCATTGTCTGTTCTGGTTAAAGCTCCCTTCAAGGCTCAAAGGCCGTTGTCGAAAGGTCGACCTTCCTCTGGTTTTAGGGGCTTCCTCGACCGCAAAAATCGCAGAATGGATACTCCTGCGGGGAATAACCGCCGTAGACAACAGCATACGCGGTTTTTCTCCCGCTCCTCAGCCTCCTCTTCAGGTTCAGGTGGCACTGCCACCGATAAGCCTGCCAAATGAGGGTTTTCCGTGCTCGCACGAGACCCCGGTGGGAGGACGCATTGCGTCTCATTGGGAGGCGTGGCAGGCCATCACAGAAGACAGATGGGTCTTGTCAGTCGCTCGAGCGGGCTTCCGCTTACCTTTACCCCCTACCCCACCCCTCAACCTTCCTTTTCAGCTGTTGGGCTCACCCTCCCTCAAGGCCGAGGTTTAGAAACTTCTGCACCTCAGAGCTGTGGAACCCGTTGGGGAGGGCTTCTACTCTCGGCTGTTTCCAGTGCCCAAACCCAACCAGGCTGGCCTGCGCACCATCCTAGACCTTTCCCAGTTCAATCTTTTCCTACCCCAAGAGAAATTCAAGATGATCACGCTCAGCCAGATACGCTCCTCCTTGCAGATGGGCGATTGGCTCAGCGTTGTGGATCTTCAGGACGCGTACATGCATATCCTGATTTGGAACCCACAAAGGAGATATCTCCGCTTCTCTTTGGGAGAGGAGCACTTCCAGTTTCGAGTGCTTCCTTTTGGCCTCAGCTCGGCGCCGCGTGTCTTCACGAAGATGATGTCGGTGATTGCGGCCTAACTTCGTCTCCAGGGTATCCATGAGTATCCGTATTTGGACGACTGGCTCTTATGCCGGGGTGTGCCCCGAGGCCTTGGTGGGGCTTGGTGCTACCGAACGGATGTTCGAAGCCCGCACAAGTAAGACCTGGGTCCGAGGTCCCTTGTACAGAGGCTAAAGCTACCAACATTTCTGAGGGTCTGGCAAGGCCTTATCGGTGAAGGTTGTTTCTCACCTTTCCTGCTCTTGCGGCAACACCAGATCTGTTGAGGGGGCAAAGAAGGGAAATTCTTCTTTTACCGGCAGCGCCGAGGTCCTTCCTGAGAAGGCTAATTTGGCGGTTGGTATGTCGTAGAAACATTGCAGGCCTCATAGTACCGGCTCTGCCGAGGTTCCTTATGTTAAGGCTAAAGTTAAGATCCCTGATCCATCGACGGGGACCCCTGCCTCACTTCCTCACGTGCTGCAGTTCCCCTCAGGTGATGACAAAATGGCGCCCGTTCCCGCCACAACCGCGGTGGCCATTTTGAACGCTACCCCTACAGCTGCGCCATTGGCCTCAGGTGTAGGGCTGGTTTCTCGGCCTTGTGCGCATCCTTATCGGTCAGTTTATGACCGGAATGCTCGGATACCCCTTCCGCACAATGTTTGTTGCCTGCGGGGTGGGCACCTTTGGTTGATCTGTCCATCCAGATATAGGAGTGGGCCATGCTTCATGGCGTCTGGCTGCTTGCGGTGCACATGCCGGGCCAGCTGAATGTCACAGCGGTTGCCCTCAGCTGGCGGACAGTGGCGGAGGTCCTCTCATGGACTTTCTTGCGTTGGGGCACACCGGAGGTGGACCTCTTCGCTACGGTGGTAAACAAGAAGCTTCCTTGGTATGCCTCCACAGGGGGGCTGAGAGCCCCCTCTCTGGGGGATGCTCTTGAGATTCCATGGCACAACATGAGAGCTTACGCCTTCCCGCCTCTGCCTCTTTTGTCTCAATTGGGAAGCGGAAGAACTCTGTGAACTGTTCCCTGCTGCTCATGGCCCCGTGGTGGCCGGCCAGTTTTTGGTTCTCAGAACTTCAAGACCTGTCGGTGTTTCCGCTGATCAGGTTACCAGTAACCCCAGATCTTCTTCATCAAGGGGAACAGCATATGTGGTGCCCCTCCCCACAATCGCTCAGCTTGGCGGCATGGTGCCTGAGTTCAAGTCTTAGATCATTTTAACTTGTCTACGGATAACATGCGTATTATCCAGGCATCCAGGGAACCCTCGACCAGATCCCAATACAGGAGTAAATGGCTCAGGTTCTGTCGTTGGTGTTTGGAAAAGCAGTTGGATCCGAGGGTGGCTACGATTGACACGGTGCTGTCCTTCGTGTCCTCCCTAGCAGATTCTGGTGTTTACATTCTGTCATGCAGAACTTACCTTTCAGCTGTTTCCGCTTACCTTGCTATAGACCAATGCTCTTATTCTCTGAGTAACCCAGTGGTTAAGAGGCATTTTGCAGGCTTGACACGCCTCTACCCTCCGGTTCGTAGTCTGCACCCGTCTGGGGACCTAAATGTAGTCCTGATGGCGCTGTGCCATAAACCCTTTGAGTCAATGGATACGGTTGACCTCAAGTACGTGACCTGGAAAGTGTCCTTTCTGGTAGCCGTTACGTCAGCGAGGAGAGCGAGTGAGCTCCAGGCATTGTCGGTGGAGCATCCTTTCTTGGTCTTTCACAAGGACAAGGTAGTCCTTCGGACGAACCCAGCTTTTCTACCAAAGGTAGTGACCGAATTCCATCTGAATCAGTTGATTTCCCTTTCGGTCTTTTTTCCGAACCCTGCCTCGGAGGCGGAAAGGGTTCTACACTGCCTGGATGTCCGAAGAGCTCTTAGGTTCTACCTGGACAGGACTTCCGAGCTTCGGAGCTCTTCCCAATTGTTTGTGACCTTCGGTAAGCCTCAGGGCAGGCCGGCGTCTAAGGCATCTATTTCCAGATGGATTACCGCCTGTATCAAGGAATCATTCATCGTCCAAAAGCTGAAACCTCCTAAAGGTATCCATGCACACCAGGTGTGAGGCAAGGCAGCCGCGGTTGCTTTTCAGAAGTATGTTCCCTGGGAGTCCATCGCTAAAGCGGCTTCTTGGGCTTCCCCATCTGCTTTCTGTAAGCATTACTGCCTCGATATGAGCTCTAGAGCTGACGCTCAGTTCGGCCAGGCTGTGCTGAAGAACCTGTTTCAGTAAGGGGTATTTCCATCCACCCATAGTTCCTGTAAGGAGTGCTTGGGAATCTCCCATAAGTATGGAGGAAAGGGGACGGGACATAGGAGTATTACCAGGTTACTCACCGTAGTGACCACCTTACTCCTAGTCCATAGTCTCCTTTCCTCCATACGCCCGCCGTCCCCTCCAATAAGGTTCCTCTGTTATTGCTAATGGGTCTTTGACCCTGCGATAAAAAAGGACTGATGGGCGATGCGCGGGGCGGAGCCAAGGTGGGCGGGCTTACGGCCGCGTGCCGGGCCCCACGCAGGAAAGAGAGGAGGGACACATTTCTGAAAAAAATGTGGATGCTTTTTACAAAGTGCTCCGGTCCCGTCCCACAGGACGGAGAGATGTCCCATAAGTATGGAGGAAAGGGGACTATTGACTAGGAGTAAGGTGGTCACTACGGTGTGTAACCTGGTCATTCTTCTAAGGGGTTCTTCTAAAGCACCTATCATGCTCTTCATTGTTCTATTAAACCTTTCAACCAATCCATTTGTCTGTGGGTGGTAGGCGGTAGAGAACTTGCAGGTAACTCCACAGTTTTTCCACATGGCTTTCATGTAGTGGGACATACAATTTGACCCCCTGTCAGAGATTACCGCCTTAGAAAACCCAACCCTGGTAAAAATACCTAGGAGGGCCTTAGCCACAGCCTGAGCTGTAACAGTCCTCATAGGAATTGCCTCAGGGTATCTAGTAGCATGGTCTACTACAACTTGTTGCCTGAGGAGGTTGGAGGATCAAGGGGACCAACAATGTCAATCCCTACCCTCTCAAATGGGACTCCCACCACTGGGAGAGGCACTAAACGTGCCACATTCTTGGAACCACTCTTGCTAGAAGTTTGGCAGGTGTGACAGCTCTTGCAGAACTTATCTACCTCAGCCCCCATCTTTGCCCAATAAAAGTAGAGTGAGAGCCTTTCCTTGGTCTTCTTGAAACTCAAGTGACCAGCCAAAAGAATCTCATGGGCTATCTGCAAGAACTGAAGTCTGTTTTCTTGAGGGACTACAAGTCATTTGTAGTCTCCAGGTGCAGACTCAGTCGGTTCACTGTAGAAGAGGCCATCTTCCCAGTGCAACCTATACTTCCCAGGCTCTTGCCCATCAGCCTGAGAAGCTGCCTGGTGGCGGAGACCTTACAGAGTTGGACATTCTCTTTGGGCCTTACGGAAAGCTGATCTGCTGGGTCCACCTTCTGCTAGTAAAGACTGCAGCTCAGGATGGTCAGCAGGGTCCAGATCTCCAATAAGTTCTTGCCCTCCTACTAGCTCTTCTTCAGAGTCTAGTTGAAGCACACAGTGTTGTACCTCCCTCTCAGCCTCAGCTGGAGGTGGAGTTAACTTTGGACAACCTAGGGAAAGTCCTTGTTGGAATCACTGGAGTGCTTGCTGCTGGTTTCTTCTTAGAACTCCTGGGTTGCCCCTTTGCTTCTGGTTGCTTAGAGATTGTAGTAGTTAGTTCCAGTGGGGTAGGAGGGATTTCTTTTTCCATCATCTCCTGGCTAGAACCTGGGGAGAACCTCTCAAGGTTTTCTCCCTTGCAGGTCTGGTTAGTTCCTGTAACCTTTTACTAGGAGGTCTGAGGGTATGTCACACAACACCAAGAGCTTTCAGGTCATTTCCCAACAGAACTCTTCCTGATACCTCACATTGTACACTGACAGGTATCTTCACAGTCATATCATTGCACTGGATGAGAGCAGGTAACTGGGGACACATCTGCACAGGCCCTCCAGCTAACTTGGTGAGGCATTTGGGTGCCCTAGCAACCTCATCTGCCTTGAAAAAAGATTCATCCACCACAGTTATGCTGGCCCCAGTGTCCCTAATGGCAGGAGTTTCCTGACCATTCACCTGGACACTGTCCTTATAATACTCTTTAGTGTTATCTGGGATAGAATAATAGACATCTAAATTATGTTGTTCCCACAACCCCAGGCACACTAAAGAAACACTGGCTGAGACTCCAATGGGATCATCAGCCAGTAGTAGAAAGTTTCCACTTGTCATTGGTACTTCCTCCTCTGGAGCAAAGGCTAGGGAGACAAGCTGGACCCCTGAAGGTTTACCCTTACATCTGGGATCTCCTTTCACATGGTCAGTAGAGCCACAAACATAGCATTTTCCAAATGCTTTCTGGAATGGAGGCTTGCTCTGACCTCCTTCTGGTCTGGGACCAGAAGGTACGTTTGGGGCCCTCTTTGGAATTGGAATTATTTGAATTCTCTTTGGAGACCTTTTTTGGCTGTTTCCCCTCATCCTTTTTCTGAGTTGCCCCAGAATCTTTGTGAGTAGCCCTGTTGGCAACCCACAAGTCAGCAGCCTTAGCTAGCTTCTTGGAATCTAATTCCTTTGAATCAGCCAAGTGCTGTCTGAGCTCAGGAGAGCAGGCATCATAAATTGACTCCAACATAACAAGATTTCTCATTCCCTCATACGTGTTCACTCTATAACCCTTAATCCATCCCTCTAAGTTTTTCAAACCTTCACTCACCTAGGTAGCCCAATGGGGTACCATCATGCTTTTTGAGGGTCCTAAACCTCTTGAGGTACTGGGAAGGGGTCTTCCCAAATCTAGCTATTAAAGCTAGCTTCACACATTCATAATCCATCCTATCCACCTCCCCCAACTCCATTACCACATCAGATGCACCAGGGGGGAGCCTAGAGAACAACCAAGGAAGCAACTGATTCCCTGTGATGTTCTGGAGCCCATGATTATACTCAAACATAGCCAACCAATCCAACACATCCAACTTAGGTTCATACATACCCACAATCTTTTAAGGCATCCAGGGTCTTTTGGGACTGGAACTCCTAGAGGATCCGGGGAGAGAAGCAGTTTCAACAGATCATTTCTTCATCTCCAGCTCATGCTTGAGCTCCATTTCTCTGAGCCTTAGTTCTTGGTGCTTTTGTTCAGATTGGGCACTAATTCTTTTGAACTCTAATTCAAGCCTCATTTTTTCTAGTTCAATTAATTCAGGACTTAATGTGGCACTGCCTGACTCAGGTCCAGTAGACATAGCTTGAGGTGCTAGAGCAGGCAGAGGGGCAGTGGGGACAGTTACATTGGCCTCACTTTCCTCTTCTGAATCTACAACAACATTATCAATACTTTGATCCATATTACCTTCATCACTGTTGTCTACATTTGCTGGGGAGGTAGGTTCCTCTGACCCACTACCCAGACTTTGGTTTTCTAACAATCTTTCTATTAGTTCCATGTTCTTGCCTTTAACAGGAAGATCCTTATGTCTTCAAAGAACTCTTAAACAATCAGCAGTTTTTGCAGAAAGGGACTCCTGGCTATAACTTTCCATAGTTGACTTGTTAAATAAAATAGCTTTTACAGTGCTAAGCTTTGTGGTTAGTTGCACTAAGGTATTTAGACACTCTAAAATGTATACTCAATACAAATCCCACCGCTGTACACCAGTGTTAGGCAGAATCCTGTGCAGTTCCCTTGGGGAACACTGCAAAAAGATTAAGACTACAGGAGTAAGCAGTAAACCCAATTGGTAGCAGTCTGCACCACCCAGATTTACCTGGTAGCTGTGGCTGAGCAGTCAGACTTCTCTCAAGAAGAGTAGGGCAGTATGCAGAGTATACACAATAGGGCCAAAACACAGTAGAGCAAACAAACACTGACCAGAGCTTTGTATAAAATGTATATAATTATTTATTTAAAACACACTTTAGGTAATACACTAGCACCCTCAATGAAAAGTAATTTAAGACACAGTCAGGTAAGTATACACACCTCCCTTGTTAACTATCAGACAAGTCAGGGTTAAAGCACAACTATTTGTTAAGACTGAAGTGAGCGCTTAACCTAGATGGCACTCCAATAGTTTAGGTTAAAAAAGGGAGAGAAAAGGCAGAGCATAGAATAAAACAGTTCCCAACACTTTTAAGAGTTCAGAGCAAGGGGAGAAAGGCGGGTTATACGGTGGAGCCAAAGTTCATAGGCCAGGCCCACTTTAAATGGAGCAAAGCGAAATGTGCCCAGGATCACATGGTTTAAAGTGCACTGAAAGTGTTTGCAGAGTGTTCAAAAGAGGTTGGGGTGATTCAAAAGATATAGTTAGAAGGTCTGGAGCCAACCCAGTTTAGAAGCCAAGGATTTAAGGGTCACCTTTAGTAATCTGTAGAAAGGGAAGCCAGGCAGGACACAGTACCTTAAAGAGAAGGAAGCTCCAGTGGGGGCAGTTCCTGGCAGTGGTTGAAGTTCGTGGTTCCGACCAGGGGAAGAGAAGATCTCGTTGAGGAGGAAACGTGGAGTCGTTGCACTGCACACTGATGAAACCAGTTCCCGATTAAAAGGTGCAGTCCTTTTATTCGTGGTCAAAAGTGGTGAGCTGGCTATCCGGCCGCCGGGGTGCTTGGCACGGGCGATTCGACCAAGTGACATCTTTAGAAGCGAAAAAGGGCGAACTGGTTGGTCCTACCAGCTCAAAGGGAGAAGACTCTCCAGCAGAAGATCTTCTCTTGTCGTTGGAAAAGTGGTGAGTTTGTTGCAGCAGGGCTTCACCGGTGGTGTCGTCGGTTGCAGCTGGCTCAGCTTCTTCCCTCTTCGGATTCTTAGGTCCTGTGGCGACTTCTGAAGTTCCAGTCGCAAAGGCCCTACTTTTATGCAGAAAAACCCCCATTCATCAGCCTAGCTGTCAATCACACATGCTAAGTGGTGAGATGGGTGGCTCACCACTGGGCCATTCAAATCAGAGTAAAGTGCGACTTGGGTTGCTAAGGCAACACAGTCCAGGGTGCCAATTCCCCCCTCCACCCTTCCTGTGGAACCCAGACAGAGTGGCACCATTTGGAGGGCTTCTGTGGAGAAGCCTGCCAAAATAGTGGAACAAAGGGCTCGACCTTGGTCAGAGTTACAGAGACGGACACAAACGCCATTTTAGAATCGAGTTCTGGCAAAAAGACCCAACTGGTGATTTAATATTAAATAAATAAACCGGCGGTATCTTTAACATTGCACCAAAAAGTGGTGCGTTTAAAATGAATGGGAAAATCCCATAGAGAATATTCCGGTGGAATATTTCACGTGGTAACCACTGCCACCAGCCAGAAACTCGACGAGGGGGGACGGGACAGTGCCCCCTTGAAAACAGACCCAGGGGCAATCGAATTAACCCTTACCAGTACCTCCACAATATGATGGTTTGTACTGGTTCTGTTCACAATTTTGGACTAGTAAAGCCAATGGTGACTTTACATGCCCTGGGAGACAGTAGTCAGTCCCAGGGTATGGAGTCTATGTTTGGGGGTTACTGTGACACCCCTGTGGTACTGCACTGAGGGTGCTGTGTACCACACATACAGAAAAACAGATGATACCCTATGGAGTAAAAAGAAACCCCACAGCCCATAAGCACATAACAAGTCAAAGACATACCTCAAATCATGTCTAAGAGTGGGAGTAAAAGAGTCTTAGCAGGAGAAAAAAACAAACCCCAAAATTCCAGCAAAGCTGCTGGGGGACTCACTAGGTTTGGAAAATTAGCCTTATAAGAGAATTCTCCCTAACACTCATGCATACTCATCAACGCTAGGTCAGTCACTAAAAATAAACACAACATTTTTGACCTCATCTCACTCGAAAACCCTGACTTCCTATTCATCACTGAGACCTGGTTCTCTGATGATTTCCACCCCACTGCACACAGAGCCTTTCCGCCCAGCTACTCCCTGCTCATACACAATAGGCCCAGCAGACCGGGGGCCTAGCAATCCTACACAAACCTCACCTGACAGTAATTTCCACAGAGAGTCTTCCTGGCGATCCCACATGCAAATTCCTTCTAGCTAAATTATGACTCAGCCATTCAGTCACCCAGTTTCCTTCTCCTATATAGACCTCCCAGCTATGATCGTCATTTTGCCGATTCACTCTGTAACTCGCTGTCCCCTACGCTGATCCAGCATCCTGCTCTCAATGTGTCAGGAGATTTCAACGTATGGTTTGATGTCACCGCCAACTGCATGACTCGCTCCCTCACCGTCAATCAGAAGCTCGTGGCCTGTCACAAATTATCTCACACCTGACCCACATCGCAGGACACACCCTTAAAACACTATTCTACACTTATGACCAAGATCCCCCACTCATGCCTCACCCTCTGTAATGGTCGGATCACCACACTATCCTTTTCACACTTCATTTTCTTTCCCCATATCCTCCACCCCCCAACCCCAATCAATCCCTCATCCACCCCAGCCACCGTCCTCTATGGAATAAAATCATTATCAATCCAGACCTGACTGATTCCCTCCTCCTGACTCTCCCTGACCTCTCCCGCAAGGAAGGACAACCCCCCATCAATCTCTTTGACTATTGGCTCTGAAAAGCTAAGATCCCCTCACACCTTCCTGTCGCCCCACACAGCGATTGACCACACACCAGAAGTAGTACACCCCTACCCTTAAAGCGCTCAAAACCCTCGAGCATCGCCTAGAACGAGCCTGGAGGACAACCCCCACCACCCTTAATAAAACGGCGCTAGCAAGACTGAACAGGGAATACTTGTATAAAATAAAGAAAGCTAAAAAAAAACATTATGGAAACGGAATCTCCAGCTCCAAAACCCAGGCAGGGAACGCCACAAAATCCAAGGGGAATTCAATTCCCTCAGCTGTCTAACCCATCCACCGCCCGAACTGACATGCTCTCTGCGATGAGCTCCCAAACCACTTTCATGATGTGGCGCTTGAAAGACCCCACAGCATGAACTCAAAACTAGCTCTGATCCTGCCACCCACACCTGGACACCAGTCAAACGCCAAACCCTCCCCTCCCACCCGTCCATACTTCCCTTCCCTTTCTCTGACCGATTTCAGCAACCTACTAGCAGTTAGCTGACCCTCAGGCTCACTTGGAGACCCTTGCCATCCCGCATCAAAAAAAGATCCTCCCATCAACAAGTGCTGGCAGCGTAGCCCGCTCTATCCTAAATAACTCGCTAACATCAGGCATTTTCCCAGAGGCCTTCAAAACCTCTCATGTAAAACCGCGTCTCAAAAAACCCAGCCTCGACCCTCTCTCCCCAGCTAACTACCGTACAATCTCCAACATCCGCTTCATTGCCACATGAATTGACTGTGCTGCATATAAGCAACTTGGCCTCTTCACAGAAGCCGACAATCAGGTTTCCGACCCCTTTGTGGAATCAAAATCTTCTCTGATCTCAATCTGGGTTGACCTAAAAAGAACCACCGACTCAGAAGGGTGTGCCGCATTCATCCTCCTGGATCTGTCCTCACACTTTGACACAATCGACCGCACGATACTGAGGAACAGTCTCCTCACCCTAGGCATCAAAGATTCTGCCCTTAATTGGATCACCTCCTTCATCTTCAAGCGCTCCCAAATAGTTCTCCTCCCCCTTTCTCTTCTGCCCTCCAACTAGTTCCAAAAGGGGTGCCGCAAGGAGCCTCCCTCTCACCACTCCGTTTCAACCTCTACCTTAGCTCTCTGCCAGCCCTCATCCGCTCACACAACCTTACCTGCTACAACTACGCAGACGATACACAGATTATTTTCATAATCCCCAAAAACTAAGCCTCACCACTTCTGGACCTCTCCTCTTCTCTCTTAGAGATCAACGACTGGATGACTAACAACCACCTAATTCTCAATCGGGCAAATCAAAGATCCTCATATGTGGCAAAACCGCTCTGATCTCACAACCTCTACCATGGCCACTTACTGCCATGGAGCCCCACCTGCCCCCTCCACCGATGTCAAATATCTCAGATGCACCATGGACATAGAACTTTCCCTCTCCAAGCACATTAACTTTGTGTCCATAACCTGCCACTTCTACCTACTCATCCAAAAGCAAATCTTTGCATACCTCACTTACTCTCAAAAGATTTCTGCTATATTGGCCATTGTCATCTCCCGCCTGCGCTATGCAAACTCCCTCTATCTCAGCGTCCCAGCATGCCAGCTAAGGACACTTTAATGTATCCAAAAGCGCGGCAGCCAGACTGCTCCTCCCCCTCTCGCCCACAGAACACATCACCCCCACACTCAGAATCCTGCACTCGCTCCCAGTTAACCTAAGAGCAACTTTCAAAGCCATGTGCATCACACACTGAGCTCTCCATCACTCGGGACCTGAGTTAATTCAGAAAAGAATCACCCACTACCAGCCCCCTAGAAACCTCTGATCGGGCTCAGCTCTGCTACTGGCTATCCCACCGCACAACTCCACCAGAATTGGTGGCTTGGGTTTCTCTATCCTCGTGCCCACCATCTGGAACACTCTTCCTCTACGCATTGTTGGGATGGTAATGAGCCAATCCCACCCCCATAGGCACTTCCAAATAAGGCGAAACCCATATGAGGCAATATATCTACACGAGGGGAACAGTCTACATCACCTGTGATCATATAGAGACCTCCCGCCACACCATTTTGTAATAGGCCCCAAATGAGCTAGACAACAGCCCATGCTGCTAATGTACCCCGTTCACAGAGCCCAATTTCTACACAGCATGCTGTCTCCGCTTGAGCCTTGTTCCCACAGAAGTCCAGTTCCCTCTCGTCCCTGCAGTGTTGAGAATACCCAGTATTGCCTTGAGGAATGTGCCCGGCACAGAGCGTGGGACAGTATTCCGCCCCGGGATGTGTCTATTCATATCCACAAAACTGCCATTGTGCTTCTGACGCCCACCAAGCTAGTCCTGCGGTGGACGCACATCACTTAGCCTGACCCCCACTCCCTCCACTCTATGATAAGCTTCTGACCACCAGGTCCTACCTTCCATAAAATATCGACCATAGACCTAAAGCCCACATGACTTTGTTCCGCCCGAGCAGTAACATACGTCTCCAACAAATTGAGATACTGAGATGGGTAAATCAAAGATCAAACCCCAGAGGGAACACACTAGGTGTGGGGACAGCGGTATCGCCAAAGCCCTGAATGTATGGGTCAGCATGACTGTATTTTATTCTCCCCTCTCCCTTCCTATGCCGCCCAGGTGCCTGCCATAATGAATGAATAGTCCGTCTTAGTTGTTTAGTTTAACCAAGAAACATTGTAGGTTATATGCGACCTAACCTTCACTGCAGGATGAGCCCAGCGGACCCACGTGGAGCCAGATCGACAGAGAAGGACCAGCCAATTACTGCCTGTATCCCATATGGAGCAGGCCCATGTGTAGGGTGCCTCCAATCAGGAGCACTAAAATGTTACATGGACGAATGACGCTTTCTGTGGATATAACCCATTTTTTCAAATGTAAGAACAGAGCGGGCAGAGGTCTTTGCTGGCATTTGTATTCTGTGCAAGTAAACCTTGTTAACCTTGCAAAGCTATCTCTTGGCCTATTTCCCTAGTGGCTTGTATTTACTCTGGTGTGTGCATATCGAGGTCCGTGCCTTCAACATCCGTCTCACTGAAAACTACCCATCATTCAAAAAAGACCTCAAAGCCTGTCTCTTTACCGCTCTATCCTGAAATCCCCATTAACCCGAAGTATATGAACTGTCTCCCCAGGCGGGGCTGGCTGCAACCTTTTTTCGCTCTAAACACCTGACGGTGCAGACTGTGTTTGCGGTGGCCCAGACCAGACACACACTCATACACCTATCACAAACCTGTCTTCCCTCAAAGGGCCACTAGCTGATTCACACCATTCTCACATGTAAAGTCATAGGACTCAGGAACAATTGCACTTGGCAAATGGACAGAAAAAAAAATGGGAAGCACATCGGTTGAGATAGAACAAATGCCTCCTCCAGCGCATTAGAACACCTAAGCCACATAGAAGAATCTGGCCTGCTATGGTGATTATTTGGAACGTAGACTGCTATTTGCTGCCAACTGTTTTTTTCACAGCCGCAAGAACCAACAGAAGAAGCCAAATATCTGAGTGAGCGCCCTAACATCAATGAACCTCCAATTGGAGGCAATGGTATGGTATATATAATACACCACTGCACTGGCCATAGGCATGGCTAACCACAGACATCAGTATACAGCAAGGACTACAACAACAATTAGGTTGTGCTGTCCATTTAAATTCTCTGCCTAACTATACCCGACTATGCCTCAACATCTCTTGACAACTGAATGCAGTGCGGTTCTATGATAATTTTGGCGTTCTGAACACATAGCGAGTCACTAGCACTGACGCCACCCCCATTCTTCCTGGCATCAATCCACATGCCTGACTAAATGGGTTGCTTTTCTACCAGAGCCTGGCCAGCCCTGCTAATCCTTTTTAGGCCAAATGCACACACGCATTGTAATCGTACCCCAGGACCTCAAAAACTCTGTACTTCGGTCCTCCGAGGGCGTTCCTACTCACAGGGCATTGAAACTCGGGAGGATAGCTCAGGGGCAATGCACTCGCCTTGGAAGCAAGACGATGCGAAGCAACAAAGGGTCGATCCCCAGTGCGCGCTTAGAAACCTTTAGGTATTAAGTGTGTTATAAATAAACTATTATATTATTATATATATTATTATATCATTATTTTATATTATTAAATATGATATTATATTATTACTATAACAATGGTAAAATTGGCACTATACAAATGACAAGTACAATACAATTTGCTATTTGCTATTTTTTCCTAGCAGCTGGTCCTCATATCCTGGTGCAAGTGTGCTGGATTTTACTTGCTGGACACTCTGTGGCGCAGTGTTTGGTGCTTTTGGTTTCAACAGACCTCTTGGAACATCGTTGTTTTAAATATTGCAGCTTTTGAAGGGAACTGTTTCTTCTTTTAATCACAGTTAGCTTTTTTTTCTAAACTATTTTATGAGCGGGGAGAGGGAGATGAATTTTGGCGGCCCTTTGAGTTGTTGCTCATCCCGTGCTCTGAAGGTTTGTACTTAGTGAAGTTAGGTACTGTTATTTGTGTTTTAGTTTATGTTTTTAATGAATGCCTATTGGTTTTGTTAAATATTGACTTTCCTTTGTTAAGATGTCGAAAAGAAAGGATCTCAAACCACTTTCGTGCCCAGGAAGGACCGAAAAAAGGTTTACAAACTTTTTGAGCTGATAAGGGAAGTTAATGTTTTAATTACCGAAATCTAGGATCTTTTGGATGATTTTGAGGAGGGGCTAAAGGCGCTGCCGCTATTACCGATAGTAGAGCGCTTACATCCAATTGCATAATGAGTGATTTAGAGTCTGATATGCTGGATATTATAATTGCTAAGGGGGCTGATAATGATTTTATGCCCTAGGGCTCAAAAAAGGTAACACTCTTGTTAAATCTATGAGAACAGCGAAAGATCCATTAGATGTATGTGAGGTGGAGAAATTAAGTGGCCAGGTGTGGGGAGGAATGATAAGATCCCTGCCGCTATAGAGGGGTCCAATGTTCCTGGCAGTGTCATTGAAGTGTTTTCCTCAAAGACCTGTGAGGTGTGCCTCAATTACTGTGAGCTCAGCCAAATTGGTGGTGAGAAAGATTGTGAACTCGGGAGACTCATTACAGAGGGACGGTCAACAAATATTTTTGGTGTCCCTGTTCTTAATTAATTTAATGTATTTATTGTCTGCTCTGGTCACACAACCAACCTTTCACAATACCTCATAAACAGTTAAAAAAATTCATTTGCATAACATTTCAATTCCATATAACAATTACAAACAACTGATTAAGAGACGTGCACAAAATAAACAATTCATGTACTCAATTCATAAGAAAAAGCAGACAAGACAGTTCTTAAAACGTGCACTAAAATACAATACTTAAACCAAGCAGAACTATTTCCAAAAATTCTAAAATTGCTATTAGGAATGAAATTACATTATTATTTAAAATACGAACCCATAGCTGGTGTAGCCCACTCGCCTGGCCATTATATGTAAATCTATTCAACTTTTCCTAACTTAAAATATCATGAACAGGGCACCCCAAGCATAAATGTCTTAGGGTCTCAACAGCATAGCCACAATAACAACAGGACCTTTGACCCCTGTAAGTCGCTGCCTCCTACCTAGAACTTCCATTCTTGGGAGTACGTTTAATTTTATTCTTAATACTCTAGTTCTAAACTCTCTCGATGGGTGCTTAGTCAAATATGGAGTGACTACATTTTTCATATTCTAATTAAAGTGATCATTAAAACATTGATGTTCCACTAGAATCTCCCTGCGCTTTAACCATTCGTATCTTAAAGGTTTCGGTTTTACTTTGTTCGGGCTAGTGGTAAGTTCCTCAGTGGAGGACTCTATCTCAGCCAAAACATCTTTCTGTCAGTACAGCTTTACCATAAGTAAGACTGAAAACCTTCCAAATCAGTGGTCAAACTGCATCAACTGGGAGGTAGATGCCAAAAAGAATGCTCTCCTCCCCCGATACAGGGACAATTTCGATTTGACTGAATAGATATAACTTCTCAAGTACTTGAACTCATTTACCACCTCCAAACCCTCAGTTGCAATACTCCATTTAATGGATTTCCATTTGGATTTGCCTGCGTTCATAATCAAAATGTCTGATTTCGAAGTATTGATGTTGTGCTTCAGGCGAAGTAAATACTCATTAATATCTTCTAGAGCCCATTGCAGGCCAATTGGGGTCAGATCAAAGATGACAATATCTTCTACTTAGTTCAAATACTGGATTGTTGTGTGCCCCAAGTTCAGAGGGTTACTACATTTTAGACCCCAACAAGCGTCCATAACCCTAATATAAAAATTAAACAAAAAGGGGGCCAAAACGCAGCCTTTGCGGAGCCCTCGATTTGTACTAATCCATTGTGAATAGCACCCCTGAGTGTCAAGTATGACTCTTATTTTAGTTTCCTTGTGCAGTGCCACCAGGATACCAATCAGGGAAACTGGACAACTACAGTTAAAAAGCTGTACCCACAAGATTGCCCGATTTATACAATTGAACACCTTACTCACGCTTAAAAAGGCGAGATACAAGGACTTATTTTGTACCCTTACTTGGTTTCGCAACAACGAGACCCCAAAAGAATTTAGACCTGTACCCAATATCTTCTTATACCCTGACTGGTAGGGGCTCAAATTGCCAGATTTATGAGCACATCTATGAAGCTCAATCAAAAGCATTTTAGCATAGATGGGTCTATAATTCAGGGGGGAGAACCGTGCCCCCCTTAAAGACCAAATCACTGTTGCCAGCTTCCAGGAGAGGGAGATCTTTTGCAATGTTGATATATTAGAAAACAGAGCTGAGAGAATATTTGCCCATAGGAGTAAGTCTGATTTTAATGTAATTACTGAAAAACCATCAGGCCCGGGCGCATTTGTTTCTTTGCTGCAGTTAATCAAAATAAATATATCATCCAAAACCCAATTCAAGGAGCCACGCCAGCTGTGGCGATGAAGGGAAACCCACTTTCATAAACTTGTATAATTCCTCAAAATGCACAATCCAAGTCTCTTCAGTTATGGGCTGGACTTGCAAAAAGGACTCCTCACCAGATTGTTTCATCAGACTCCAGAAACTGTTAGAACAAGTCCCCGAAAGACAGCACAACATCCTCTCAGCATCATTAATATGCATATGAAATGTATGGACCCTCAGCCAGTGTCTAAAATTTGATTTCAAAGTACAGATCTCTAGGAATGGGATTGGTCTTTTGTTTTGCAGTGATTGTATATTCTTGCATAAGGTCTTTTTACAGTTCAAAAGCTCAAGACCAAAAGCATGTTTATGCAAAAGTGGTCTGCCCCCTTTAGCTAGTGTTCTTGTAGACATTATCTCCCCCAACATAGAACAATTGGCATAAATTCTAGATCATATAGGAGATTTTGGCTGGTCATTTACTTTATTTTAATTAAGTTGTTGAAGGATGTTGCCATTCCATAACACCATCTGACACTTTGGTCTCTAGGATTAATTTGGACCTTCAAATTACATACAACCAGTGATCTAAGGGCCACTACTGGGGCTGCGTATGTCACCATAGAGTGGTCACTTGCAGTAGATTCAACAATCTCCAATATTACACCCTTTGCTTGTAAGTCCAAGAGAAGATATAGTCCATAGTTGATCTCCACTGGCCATTATGACAAGAAAAATGAAGTGGAATATCACCCTGGGGGTTCTACCATTAAGGGGATTAAGTCCCATGGAGACATTCATGCAATATCTGGGGACCATTTCACCTCTTCTTATTTGAAACCATCATTCGAGTGGATTGTGTCCTCCAACGTATTCCTCATCTTAGATGTATTCCATCCAGCTTTGCTGCTCTTCGTAAATTTTTCCGGCAGAGGGCGCCGTGCGTCGATATCGTCGAGTCGATGGTCCCTCGAAGGTCTCCGTCGAGGGTGACGTCATCGGGTGTATAAGTAGCATGCGCGGCGCCTGTTGACCTCAGTTCTGTTTTTCTGCAGTTACGTTGCTTCGGACATTCGGCGCGCCTCGAGTTCTGTGAAGAAATATAATATAACAAGAAGAATTATGTCTTCGTCATCGACGCCGACCACTACCCCGAGATCGGGTTTTAAGAAATGCAAGTCGTGCGGCTCAAAAATGTCAATCACGGACCCGCACCGCGAGTATTTGTGGTGCCTCGGAGAAGGCCACGACATGGAGGCCTGTTCGAAGTGTCAGGCGATGACGGGGAAGGCCTTGCAAGAAAGGAGAGCAAAGCTACAGGTAGGTCGGAAGGATCGAAAAGCCTCTAGCGTCGAGTCGAGACCCCATGAGGAAAAATCTCCTCGAGGCGAAAGGCAGCGATCTAGATCCTGAAGCGATTCTCATTGCTCGTCGTCTTCGTCAAAAAAGTCGAAGAAACGACGCCATACGTCTCCCTCCACCTCGTCGTCAGACGAGTCTCCGAAAAAAATGAAATGCCCTGCGAAACATTCGTCTTCTGAAGAGTGGGAAGCATTCAGGGTCGAAATGATGGAGGTGTTTGAGAAGGCGAAGCTTCGGTCCGCGCCTTCTTCGGAAGCCGACCGGGAGCGCCATCGCTCCGACACTCGCGTGCCCTCGAGCCCGGGTTATTGTAAAAGGAAGTATAGGGAACCTTCCAGGACGCCTAGCGATAAACGCTCGAGTCGGGTCGACCGCTCGAGGTCACCGACGCCGTCCAAGACCTGTCACACCTCGAAGGGAAAATCGTCAAAGACTGCCTTGACGCCCTCGAAGCAGACCCTGTCGACGACCACTACGTCGTCGACGCCTTTATCGATGTCGATGCCGAAACCCTCGGCGCCAAAAGCTCCAACCAAGCCAGGGAAGCCAGAAAAAGAGAAGGAGAAAGTTACAAAACATGTAATTTCTTCAAAGCCTGGTACTACACCTCTTCCTCCTCCTCTCCCAGAGAAGGTTTTCAAGCCTCTCCCTAGGAAGGAGGTTTTCAAATCCTTCACCTCAATTTTTGAGGAACAGGAGAGATCCGAGGAGGAAAATGTACCTTTGGATTGGAAAATGCACCCCAAATATCCCAGAATGCTTGATCTCAGGGGAAAGCAGAATGAGGGATTTGGTGGAGTCTTTACATAATGCAAGTGGCATTGACACTTCTCCTGAGGATGACTTTGGTAGACCAGATCCAGGAGAGCATGCCAGTCCATTTTACCGTCAGTTAATGACCAATGTGGTAGATTACTTGGGATGGGCTACACCACCAGCCCAATTCGTCCAAGACGATTTAACAGACATATTGGACCATGGTCCCACTGAAGACCCAGTCCTACCTTTTCATGTAGCCTTACAAAACAGGGTGGCCAAGAATTGGGAAACTCCGGATTCTATTCCTCCAGTAAATAAGTCCCTTGCATCAAAATACCGCCGAGCCAGTAGCGACCCCGGCTATCTGTCAAAACATCCAACTCCCAAGAGTCTGGTCATACAGGCAGCCACAGCTTCCAACAAACTTGCGTACCCGTCTATCCCTCCAGACAGGGACTATAAGCGTGTGGATGGTTGGGCACGGAAGGTATTTTCAGCCGGGAGCATTGATTTAAAATCTGCCAACTCCACATGTGCCTTGGCAAAAGTTTCGTACACTCTGTGGGAGTGCATCGCAATGGCGGCGGAGCACATACCAGAAGGGGAAGAAAGAGAAGGTTTCCTAGCCGTCGTTAGAGATGGAAAGGAGGCCATGCGGGAATCCCTTCAATCTGGATTGGACACTGCGGGTAGTGTAAGCAGGTCCATGGGCACTATCACGGTAATGCGCAGGTTTGCGTGGTTACGGAAGTCGGGTTTTGCACCAGGCATACAGAACCGCCTTCTGAACATGCCTTTTGACGGGTCTCACCTTTTTGGCAACAAGGCTGACGAGAGCCTTGAGAGGTTGCAGACCTCAAAAGCAGCGGCCAAATCTTTAGGAGCTGCTATTAGGCAACCTCAGCCTTTTCGTGCGCAAGGGCAATCATGGAGGGGACGATCCTATCGTTATTACACCTCATATGGAAAGACTAGAGGAATGGCCAGTCAAAGGGGCCAAAGAAAGGCCACTCGTGGTGGACTAGGAAAACGTGCTAAGCCAGCTCCAGCTGCAGCCTCTTTGCCATCAGCAGCTGCAACATCCGCCACAAAACCACTTTGAGGACTTTCACCACAAAACACCTGTAGGAGGCAGGCTGTCGCAGCATCTGCAAGAATGGCAAGCCATTTTGGGCTCTAGAAATAATAGCCCAAGGCTACTGCCTTCCTTTTCTAAAGCAACCTCAAAGCAATCCACCAGGGAGACACCCGTTGAAAGTTTCAAACCCGCTCCTACAGCAGGAAGTTCTAACTCTGCTGGAGAAAGGTACTATAGAACCAGTACCTGCCGCGCAGAGGAACAAGGGATGGTACTCCCCGTATTTTTTGATCCCCAAAAAAGGACGGAGGACTGAGACCCATCTTGGACTTAAGAAACTTGAACAAGTTCCTCAGGAAAGACAAATTCAAGATGGTTACCCTTTCTCAGATCTTTCAGGCCCTTCAACTCCAGGACTGGTTGGTGTCATTGGACCTCCAGGATGCTTATTTTCATGTGCCGATTCATCTGAATCACAGAAAATACCTGAGGTTCGTAGTTGGCGACTCACACTATCAGTTTTGAGTCTTGCCATTCGGGTTAATCTGCCCCGAGGGTCTTCACCAAGTTAATGGTAGTGGTGGCAGCGCACCTCAGGAGAGGGAGGATTCATGTATACCCCTCCCTGGACGATTGGTTGGTCAGAGCGCGCTCTGCCGAGCAAGCACTGGATCATCTGAACGTCACCTGCCACTTTCTCCACAAACTGGGCTTCTTCCTCAATTTCAAGAAGTCTCAAATGACACCTTCCCAACAGCTTCAGTACATAGGAGCTGTACTAGACACATCCCTGGGAAAGAGCTCGCCTCCCAAGACGAGGGCTCAAGACATTCTTCAGATGGTTTCCAAATTCCAAAATGCCCAAAATCTCTAGGCTTACGACTTTTTAAGGTTGCTCGGCCTCATGGCATCCTGCATCTTTCTGGTGCGTGAGGCACGCTTTACGATGAGATCCCTTCAATGGGCCCTAAAGACTCAGTGGTCCCAGTTTTCGGGTCAAATGACGGATCTTCTTCATATTCCGAACAAGGTCAGACAAGACCTTCTATGGTGGACCTGTACAGAGAACATCCTAAAAGGAGAACCTTTTTGGCAACCATGGCCAGAGATCACAGTAGTGACGGCCGCCTCACTCCTGGGGTGTAGAGCTCATGCCAACGATTTGACAATCAACGGTTGTTGGTCTCCATCGGAGTCCAAACTACATATCAACCTTTTAGAGCTGAGGGCAATCAGACTAGCGCTGAAGGCCTTCCTGCCATCTGTCAGGGGAAAGAATGTCCTGATAATGACGGACAACACAGTGGCCATGCACTACCTTAACAAAAGAGGAGGTGTGGGGTCACTACCCCTGTGCAGAGAGGCAATGCAGCTCTGGTATTGGGCGATTCAGGAGGGAATCTCTTTAACGGCAATTCATCTAGCCGGGGAAGAGAATATACAGCAGATGCACTGAGCAGGCAGAGCACGGTGTCCCACGAATGGGAACTGGCTCAGGAAGTCATTCAAGAGATCTTCGCCCTTTGGGAAACCCCTCAGGTAGACCTATTCACAACTAGTACCAACCGAAAGTGCGAAAGGTACTGCTCAAGGGAATTTCCCCCGAGAGGAGCCCTGGGGGACGCGTTCATGGTGGATTGGAATTTCCCACTATTGTACGCGTTCCCTACGATTCCCGTCATTCCTCAGGTCATCAGGAGGCTGAGACGCCTCGGGAACCGCATGATCCTAATTGCCTCGGATTGGGACAGGAGAACGTGGTATCTGGACCTTCTAGATATGTCCATCTGTCCTCCAGTACGTCTTCCTCAGAGAGAGAACCTTCTCTCTCAAATGGAAGGTCAGGTTCCCCACCCAGAGGTCAGAACACTCAACCTTCATGCTTGGTATCTGAAAGGCTGAGATACAGGGATTGGAACCTTCCAGATGATGTTATGGAGGTGTTGCTTTCGGCAAGAAGGCCAGCAACAAAGTCTCTATACCGTTGCCGTTGGAAAAAGTTTTGCAACTGGTGCAGGGAAAAGAATGTTGATCCTTTTCTATGTTCTATTCCGGAAGTACTATCTTTCCTTCTGACCCTAGCACATACAGGTCTGAATATCGGAACAATAAAAGGTTACCTTGCAGCGCTTTCCATTTTCAAGCGCTCATCGGAAGAATGCCCCTACTTCAAAATTCCTTTGATAACACAATTCTTAAAAGGTCTCACTAATGTGTTTCCTCCTCACCCATTTCAAGTACCGATTTGGGATCTAAATTTAGTCCTAAAATTCTTAATGTGTGCCCCTTTTGAGCCTATGCACACGTGTCCATTAAGATTACTAACATGGAAAACAGTCTTTTTAGTTGCTCTAACATCGGCAAGGAGAGTGAGCGAATTGCAGGCACTGTCTTCTGGGCCACCCTATAATGTGTTCCATAAGGACAGGGTTGTATTGCAGGTTAAACCATCATTTTTACCAAAAGTAATATCTGATTTTCATTTAAGTCAGAAAATTGTTTTACCCTCATTCTATCCTCCACCTCATCCTTCTAAGGAGGAAGAAAGATTACACAGAATGGATCCAAAAAGAGCTTTATGCTTTTACATCTCTAGACTTTCTAGGCTTAGAGTGGACAACCAGTTGTTTATAGGCTACACATGAAGGAAACTGGGTCAATCGGTAACAAAACAGACAATTTCACGCTGGATTGTACTTTGCATTTTAGAATGCTACAGACTAGCACAAAAAGACCCACTAGAAGGGTTGAGGGCTCATTCCACCAGAGGCATCGCCTCTTCCACGGCCCTTCAAAGAGGTGTCCCAATAGGGTCCATTTGCGAAGCAGCAACTTGGTCTTCACTTCACACCTTCTCAAAATTCTATAGCCTGGAAGCTTCCCAGTCTAGGGAGCTGACTTTTGGAAAAGCAGTGCTTTATTCCGCCATCTAAAGGCATTGATAAAAAAAAATAAAAAAAATCTGACCCCTCCCCCAGAGAAAGTAACAAAATACTTACCAACTGGTAACATTCTTTCGATTGGATGTTCCTCCAACGTATTCCTCATCGACCTCCCAGCCTACCTCTCTGTAGATTTTTTCCGGGTTATTGCCATCTCAAATCTCGCAAGGCTGATACCTGTCTGCCGGCACAATCTACACAGTACAAGATCACAGATAAAAAAGAGGTGAAAAACAGAACTGCGGCCAACGGGCGCCGCGCGTGCTACTTATACACCCAATGACGTCACCCCCGACGGAGGCCTTCGAGGGACCATCGACTCGACGACATCGACGCACGGCGCCCTCCGGCGAAACATTTTTCCGAAGAGCAGCAAAGCTGGATGGAATACATCTAACATGAGGAATATGTTGGAGGAACATCCAATTGAAAGAACGTTACCAGTTGGTAAGTAACTTGTTCTTCTGTCAGGTTTCAAGTACCACTCATTATTCAAGCATTCTGAATTAAAATCACAAACTACAATGATAGATGCTCCCTCCTCAGGGGTCTCATCAAGCATTAAATGTTAACAATCTGCTAAAAACGCGTCTAAAACCACAATGCTTGGATTAAACTACATGTTAAAAAAGAAACATTTTTGCCGTAAATTCCCTTGTTGGTCAGCCCATGATAATAGTGCCACGAGCATATCAGGTTTTGTAGTTTTGATGTGAGTCACGGTAATGCCCTGATTACGTTTCACTGCTGTTAGCAGCCCCCCATAGGGGTATATCCAACATAAGTGTTACTTGCAAGCAAATGATAGTATGAAATCTCAACATTTTAATTATGTTTGCATACCCCCTTGAGTTCCAACTCAGGAAATGGACTTGAGATACTCGTGCTTCCTGATCGCTTTACTTCGGTGTTCTATGTAAAGGGTTCACAATCCTAGGCCAATCATATACATCACCTTTCTTTTTGAATTGCTTATAAATCCCTTCTTGCCCAGACGTTGAGGCCTCCCTTTGTTTCAGAACCTTATCGTCAGGTGTTTTGCTGATTCGTCCTCCACTATTCTTGCTGTTGATTCATCTTGCTTCTCAAGAGGGCTACCATCACTTGTTTAAATGGCTGAATAAGGACAGAGTTTGGCACCTTCTACTCTGTACACTAAGAGGACAGCAACAAGGGGAACTCAAAGGTAATGTGACCCACAGGCACCTCCTCTGGATCAGACCCAACCTACCAATTCAGACAAAAGGCTGTACTGGATCAAAACGCCCCAAAGTTAAACATTTGAAATAAGGAAGCAAATAGGCTCAAAGGCTACTTGCCTGCAGTCGCACCATGCAACCTTATTTAAAGTGCTATCAAAGAGCAAATGTGTGGAAATTAAACAATGCCACCAGGCTGCTTCAGTCTCTATAGGACTGCATCCGGTGCATGTTCCATGTTTTTAGTAAGCATTATTTCAAATGAACACATAGACTGCTCCCAGGCTCACGCTCTGTATATCACATAATAGAAGCTGTGAAGTGACAAGCACCTCGTCTTCATATTATCACAGTTCAGAAGCGTAAGAATTTCCCCAAAGACGTGAAGCCGGTCCTCCGGTAAATTAAATATTCAAACAAGTCATTTAATGTGCGCCCTCTTTGGGCAATACAAACTTCATCCACAGGCACTGGCAGGGGCTCAGAACTCAGGGGTCACATCTCAACCACCACAGCAAGTTTCAGTACTTTCACTTCTTACCTTAGAAGTGGAGAAAACAGCCTCTATGCCACGGCGCCACACCGTACACCAAGCACCAGCGTCATCAATAGGGAAGGGCAGGGGGCACAGGTTTCCACGGGTCCTAGAAAGCTGACTCCACACAAATACTGAAGCCTCCTCACCCACATCCTGTACACCGTTGAACATAGTGAACACTTAGCACACTTTGCGTCGCTTTGCGATGACACAGGTTCTTTAGAGGCCAATAATTAAAGTGGTAGCCTCACACTGTTACAATCCACTTCCTGGAGAGAGAAAACAGTCGTCCCGCCAGTTCAAAGTTCCAGAACACAATGCACACTTAGCAGACTTAGCGTTGCTTCGCGATGACGCGGGTGCTTTAAAGGCCAGTAATGAAAGTGGTAAACTCATGCTGTTACAATCCACTTCCTGGCGAGAGAAAACAGTCGTCTAGCAAGTTCAAAGTTCCTGAACACAGGGAACACTTAGCACACTTCCTGTTCTTAATCGGGGTTCCCCTGTTGCCACATCATTTATGATTGCTCCTGATATCGCTTTGTCTAACCGTTTTTCGGTTCTGGGGGGAGTGGAGGAAGTGCCAAATTCAGACAATCCAATTGAGAATAACGCAACACTAACCCCCTCCTTGGATCGGCTACGGATTCAATTGATGCCCAGTCTGTCAGTGTGACAAATATTAATACCACGCCTTCGGCCAAACCATTCTATACAGCAATTGGGAGTGATCCCTCCGCCCTTGGTGCTATTGTTTGCATTTGCTACAGGGGAGCCTCTTATATAGCCTTGTTTAATGAGGTTAGAGAGTTAAGGGTGATTATCAAGTTGTTTGGAGTTAAATTGGATAAACTGGGCAGTAGTGTCAATTCCCTTGATCCCACTGCGACCCCCGAAATGCAACCCTGTCTACATCTGTCTATTCTATCCCACATGGCCAATTTGGTGTTTTTCCGAACAAAGCAACACATGGCAAACCCCCTTACCAAGGGAATACAGACTTCCAACAAAGGGGCTCTGTGGTTAGGGAGAGGAGTGGTGACCCAAAGAAGACTGTTCAGTTTAATGCATCTTGGCGGCGACCCCCCATTGGGGATCTTTCTTTATTCCATCCTCTACTTCTATTGCTTTTTCTCTCTTCAATCAGCCCACGCCGCACGATTGGCGTGGGAATGCTATTGTTCCTGATCCTAGTTCAAAATGATCAGTACAGGATTGATTTGTTTGTATGTATAATGTTCACAGAATTACTAGAGATTCCTTTGAGAACCAAGAGTCTATTAAAAACAAATGTGCACATTGGATTTGGCAAAGTAGGGGATGTTGTTCTGTTATACGTGACGACATTTTGTATTGTAGACGTGGGGCAATGCCAAATGGTGATGATGACTTTGTCAAGATTGTGTTAATGAGTGGGTATTTGGTTGATGGTTTATTATCTATTGAATCCAGAACGTACACTCCCAGTGGGTCAAATAGTTTGCTAAGAGCCTGTATTCCTGTTTGTTTGACCAGTCCCCCTTGGAGGAATCTTTTGAAATTAATGGGAATCCAGTCCGGCGATTGCCTTCTGAAGGTTTGGATGTCGTTGATTGACTCACAACTCATTTGAAACCATCTATTGTTGACAATCCGATGGCACCTTGAATGTGTCATTTGCTGGTGTGGAATATTGCTCTGCTATGAAAACATGTTGGTGATACTGAATGGTGCAGTTTTGTGCGGAATTATGATCTGATATGTCTTCAAGAGACTTGAGCTGTGGATATGGTAGAATGACAAGGTTATCAGACATTTATCATACCAGCTCAAAAGGGATCAAAGGGCTGGCCTTCTGGTGGCTTGCTTATTTGCACTGGCTCGAGCTGGAATTTGGCAATTGAGATTCAGGATAAAGATTCTCCATGATCGTCGGTGTCTAATTGCAAAAATTGGGGCCAACCAACATCTACTTATTTTCTATGTTTATAACAGGCCCTATTGGGCTGCTCCTCCTAGAATTGTTTCCTTAACGCATTAGCTAATTAAGTGCTGGCATCATCAATCTGTTCCTGCTCCCCATGTATTGGTGATTTTAACTTACAATTCGAGCTTTTAGCAATGCTTGAAGAAATGTGCGAGGAGCAAGATTTAGCATAGGAGATACCTCCTCTTAAGGCTGTGACCCCTACTAGAACACACAGATTAACAGTAGATACATTTCGGTTATTATGTGATCTGAATCTAAGGGTATGGAATGGGTGCTTTCCCTTAGACCATCCGGCCAAGGGAACTTATGACAGACATGATGGCTCTTCATTGATTGACTATGTTTTTATCTATGCTAATGATTGGAATTGGGTTGCATCTTTTAAAGTCTGTGACCGCTTTGAGAGCAACCACAGACTTCTAGTAGCTACCCATGGGATTCCATCCAAGCTAGGGAAAAGTAGTTCTGTGTTGCCTGCAGCCATGGATTTATGAATATCAGGTCATGGTCATTGGCCCTCATTACAACTCAGGCGGTAAGGGGTTTACGGTGCCGTAAACAGCGCCGACCCTTACCGCCTGAGTACGAGGTCCCTTAGCGCCATGGCGGATTTAACACCTGCTTTTAGCAGGTGTTAAAATCCATGGCGCTAAGGGACCATGTTGTTAATTACGCCACCGTAATTTACGGTGGCGTAATTAACGCCTTCCCCACTCCCATTATGCCCTATGGGGCAAAAATGGGAATGGGGAAGGGTAAATGGGGATTGGGGACTTACCGCCCCGCCAAGGTCGGAATGGGGCGGTAAGTCCGCCAACCACCATGGCGTAAACGTAGTTTACGCCATGGTGGTAAAGTCACGGCCCAGGCGGTAACTTACCGCCTGGGTCGTAATGAGGCCCATTGTGTGATCAAATGATCAAAGGTTATGTTGCCACATCCAAGCAAAACTTCTATGAGGTTGTGTTACCCAACGTAACAAATATATGTGATCCTGCATGCCCAGATGAATGTGCATTACAGGAATTTGATACCCTATTCCACTCTCTCTCTCCCTTCCTGACATGCCCAATGAGGGAAATCAGGCAATCGTCTATTAGGAAGGATGCGTGTTTTGATGATGATTGTAGATTGGCCAGGAGGGATGCTGGTGTTGTGCCTAGCGAAAGAACTGCTAGTGGATTACGTATAACCAGACACAAATATAAGATCTTGATTAAGAACATGAAGAGTTTTGAGCATGCTAACTGGGATAATCTGCTAGATGCAGTAATCAAAGGAGATTCCTCCTTGTTTTAGAAACTTGTGACTGGCAAAGAACTAAATAGTGTTGAGGATTCTCACTGTTGTATTGTCCCGGAAGTCTGGTGTGAGCAGGGCTGTACAAAGACTCTCAAGATCCATCTGCTCTTCCATTGCTATTACTAAGTTAGACCCCTTTAGCTGCTAAGACGAATTCCATTATTTTTACTGAAATTGAAATTAAAAAGGCCCTGGATTCTGCCAAGTTCCACAAGGCTCCTGGACCGGATTTTGTACCTGTTGACTTTTACAAAGACAAGCCAATAATATGGGTACCTGTTCTATTTACATTTTTTGAAGCTGTGATAATATTGGGTATTATTCCAACCTCTTGGTGACTGCCAGTCATAGTTCCCGTCCATACAGAGGGTGGCAATGAGTCCCTGGGAAACAACTGCCCGATTTTCCTACTAAACACAGTGGGAAAAATGTTTGCTAAAGTAATCTTGAATCGTTTACCGCAGTGGGTGGATACAAATAGTGTTATCCGCCATCTACAAACTCGATTTAGATCAGATTTTTAGATCAGATATGAGCACTATTGACCGGAGCTTTCAGTTGTTTTTAGTAAGTCAGAGCTACATGATAATGAAGAAGGTTAATATCTATGCAGTCATTTTAGACTTAAAGACCACTTTTGACAGTGTACCCTGCATTGTTTTGTGGCAGGTCTTAAGTAAAATGGACACCCCAAATCATTTACTGTCCATAATATCCTAACTATCCTCTGAGAACACAGCAGAAGTGCGATGAGGCCTGACCCGTGATGTAAAATCTGAATTGGGGTGGGAAGGGGAGTGAGGCAGGGCTGTGTCCTTGCACCGCTCCCCTTCAACATCTATATAGACGAGGTCATAAAGGAATTGACTGGGAACTGTCTTGATCCACCAAGGTTGGGGAACGACAGATTCCCATGTTTATGCTTTGCAGATGATTTATTTATTTTATTTTATTTATTCATTTCATTTGTTGGTAGCATCCAAGACCCGGACTTAGCACGGCGCTAGAGATGGTACATTACAGTCAGATCATTTTGACACTTTGGTTACAGAGTAGTGTTAGCATACAGTTATCATTTCGGGCAGATCAATACAGACAATGGTTTATGCATATTTTTTAAAAAGAGCTGTTTTGATCTTTTTGCGGAAGCTCTGATAGGAGGTTTCTTCTTTAATCTTGGGTGGGAGGGTGTTCCAGAGGGTGGGGGCGAGAACAGAGAAACATGTTCCTCCAGCTCTTTTTGTGGAGAATCTCAGGGTAACAAACGAGGAGGAGGATCGAAGGTGGTGTACGTTCGATTTCCTGGAGATGCGGTGGGTGAGGTATGTCGGGGAAGTGTTGTAGAGGCAACAATGTGTGATGGAGCCTATTTTGAACTCTATTGGTGCTTTGATGGGTAGCCAATGTGCTCCAAGTCTCACTTTGGAAATGTGGTCGGATTGGTATATGCCGCAAAGGACGTTGTTTTGGATCAATGGCAGTTTGTTGAGGGTTTTTTGTGGAGGTTCCTACAAGGATGGAGTTGCAGTAATCTAATTTGCTGCCAATAATAACCGTGGCCAGTGTGAGGAAGTTATGTGGGGTGAAGAATTTCCTGGATAAGTCAATAAGTTTGGTGGAGTAGGCGGGAGACGAGGCAACAGCCTTGACATGTTTACACATGTTAAGCTCGGAGTCAAGATATACTCCCAGTGTTTTGACATGGGAGGAGACAGGGGTGATGTTCTTGTTGATGCAGAAGGAAGTTAACGCGGGGTCTAGGTGTTTGAGGCGGTGAGGTGAACCAACAATGAGCAACTCTGTCTTGTCATTGTTAAGGCAGAGATAGCGGTTAGCCATCCAAGTTTGGATGATGCTGTAAACTTGATTGATATTTGCAGAATCGAGTTTGTGGTTGCCAGTGAGAACCTGTGTGTCGTCAGCATTGTTGGTATACAGAATGTTTAGGCTGTCCAAGTGATCGAAGAGGGCTTGGTGTACATATTGTACATTGTAGGAGGGAGACAGGACCTTTGGGGTACTCCATAGGAAATGGGAATGGGGTCTGCTGCTTCAACCCCGGTGAAGACCCTGGAGGTACGTCCACTTAGGCAGGATGTGTTCCGCTTCGCGGGAGAGGTTGAATGTGGCAGTGAGGTGGTGGCCTAGGATGTTGCGGTTGATGAGATCAAAGGCTCCAAAGAGGTTGAGAAGAAGGAGGATGGCGAGGTCACCAACATCACGGGTATGGTCGAGGGAAGTCTTTTTTAGAAGAGGGGTGACCCACGCTTCTTTAATGGAGATGTGTACTGTGAGGGAGTTGAAGGAGGCATTGATACATTTGGCAATGGTGGGAGCGAGTGGGTCTGCGCAAATCTTGATGAGATTGGCAGTTCAGATGTCACCTGAACAGCTGGAGGCTTTGAGGCATTGGATGGTAGTGAGCACGTCGGTAGAAGAGACATGGGAGAAGTGGAAGGGATGGTTCATGGAGGCTAGGGTAGGCAGTGGCAGGAAGGCTATCTGCTTTGGTTGTGGGGTGCAGGGATTTCTTGAGATTGGTTTTACCACAGAGGTTGAGGGTTTTGTTTGGTAGGGTTGATTGGACAAGGGAGCACCAGGCTTTGTCTTTTGGAAAGCTGATGCTGTGGGGGTGTTGGGGGGAGGGCTGGGGCTTCGAGTTCCGTGAGGATTTTAAACAGCTCTCTGCTATTAGATGTGGCTTTACTAATTTGAGTGCTGTAGATGCTGGCTTTAGTGGTGATAATCCCATTTTTGTTTGAGGTGAACACATTGTTGAAGGCCACTTTGTTGGTGGGGGAAGGGTTTGGCATATTGACATATTGACAATATAACATATGTTGGCATCTCACTAGCAACCTCCCCTATGGGGATAAGATTTACCTTAAGTTGTTTTGTAAACAAATGTAATCAGCTAAGCAAAAATGAAACGAAAGTTATGATCTTTAGGACAATATTTGCAAAGCGCTGTAGCTTAGTAGTGGAGGTTAATGGATGCCAATTTGAACAGGTTCCGTATTAAGATTATTTAGAAACTCGATTCCATGAATGTGGTTCATGGCAAGGCAGCTCACTTAATCATGTGTGACATTGGAAAAAAACAGTGGGAGATGTCCGAAGATTTGCAGCCATTCATGCTGCAGATCTATATCTCCTGCTTTGGAGATTTACAATGTAAAGGTTCTTATTTCAGCCCTTAGTGGAAGGGAAATCTGGGGCTACTCAAATTGGTCAGCGGAAAGAGAATGATTCATTGATAATGGAGTAAGTCGAGGTGTAGTGCCAAGATTGACTTTGAGCTCGGACAGGAATTCTGGAAATACTCACTCCCAGTTAGTTATAACAAAAAAAAAGTGTGGATCTGGGTCTTGTATTAGAGAGACTGTTGGACTCAAATGACAATATTATCTTAAATCGTACAAATGTGTTGCGTGTATTTGACATTGCGCCTCATTACAAGTGTGGCGGTCTGGAATTATGGGTGCCGGTCACACCGTACCAGCACCCATTTCCGGACCGCCGCACTACATCTATGCGGGTGGGGGCCGTTGCAGGTCTGACCTGCTGGACATAACGGCACTCGCCCGCAGAGATATCACGGAAGCACCAGTACCGTTAGCAACAGGGCCAGTGCTTCCGTGTCCCCATTCCCATGGAGTCCTGTGGGGCTCCATGGGAATGGGGACTAATATTTTCCAGAGTCTGACTTCCTGATCTGCCGGGACTTGTAACGTCCCAGTGGTACCGGGAAGTCAGGTGCCGGAAAAGTGTTACGAGTCCGGCTGCAACCTGCAGGAAGCACCGGCAGTGTTTACCGCCGGACTTGAAATGATGCCCATTGTCCCTTGTTTACGAGCAATACAATCATGAGACCTCATTACAGGTCTGGCGGTCTGGAAATAACCAGCACACTTTCCAAACCGCCAGACTAAGAGAATGCCTGCAGGGGGCGGCCAGGAGCACCGGCCTCTGCAGGCATGTTTCTTATGAAAGCACCGGCACCGTTAGCAACAGTGCCAGTGTTTCCATGTCCTCATAAATGGGGACTTACAGTTTCCACTGCCTGACATCCCGGGCTGCCGGGACTTGTAATGTCCCGGTGGCACCAGGATCTCAGGTGGGTGGAACAGTGTTACGAGGTCGACAGCAATCTGCCGGTACCACCGGCGGGTTACCTCAATCTTGTAATGAGGCCTATAGTTCAAATTTATAAATGAAAGGGCCTCATCACGAGTGGGGCGGTACCCCTTAAATGCAGCAGTAACACTATTATCACAGCATTTAAGGGTCCACCCAATCTCGAGATGGGCGGAAACGTGGAGTTTTACCTCCAGCTTTTTGCTGGATGTAAAAATCCAGCTTTCCGCTCGTTTTCCGTTAGTAGCAGTAATAGCGCCGAAAATACCCATAGAGTTCTATGGACTCTTAACAAAAATAGGGAATTACAGCCTTACCACTATTCGTGATCCGGTGCAAATTGCGAAGGACTGAATAGCAGAAATGCTATTTGCGTTGGCGGTATTACTGCTGGGATATCGTCAAGG
This sequence comes from Ambystoma mexicanum, assembly GCF_040938575.1. NCBI lineage: Eukaryota > Metazoa > Chordata > Amphibia > Caudata > Ambystomatidae > Ambystoma > Ambystoma mexicanum. Next base: position 1,460,181,827 of record NC_090931.1, on the reverse strand, counting down.
TCATGATAGAGCCCAAAGATTTAGACAGAATTCATTGCAGGTCCCATCAAGGCTGGTTAGCGAGACCATACTAGAGGCAGGCTCTCAACTTCGTCCGTTGGGTTATGATGCCTTTCGATGTGGACAGGGCAAATGTCTTTTTGAATTCAAAGAAGCCCTTAGAACCGTATAATCAACAGCCATCAACCTTGCATTTTTCCCCTTCAAGGGTCACCTGATCTTCAAGAGGGGAAATCGGATGAATCCACTGAATTTTTGCCTGATTGCCCTCCCTGACGATGTGGGGAAACATTTTGCGGGATTGATTCTTAAGCATTTAATGTCCTGGGTGAAGGAATCTGGATGCTTTAACAAATTTCAGTCCGGATTTATAGCAGGAATGGGAACTTCTATAAATACATTTGCTTTAGGCCTTATCAAAAAAAGGGCCCTTATTATGGGGCAACCAATTAATCTTGCGCTCATAGATTTCAGATTTGCATTTGATGGTGTAGACCACAATCTTTTTAGGAGTAAGATACAACAGTGGGGCTGTCCGTTGTATTTGCTGGCCATTATAAAAGACCTACATAGCCAGACCTCAATGCAAATTCAGTTGAATCATTCTGGACAGCTATTGCAACCAGACCCCACTTTTCGGGGGTTAAGCAGGGATGCATTTTGGCTCCTGCTTTATTTAATTTGTTTATCAGTGATTTGGGAGACTCTTTGTGCAAGGCTTGTTCATTCACCCCAAAGTTTGGTGAGGAAGCAATGCAATGGCTGCTTTATGTAGATTATTTTGTTCTCCTGGACCAAACATTGGTGGGATTACAAAAACAATTAAATATGTTGGAACTGCATGCAGAAATTAATGGTTTTAAAATCAATACATAAAAATACAATGTATTAAGATTTAAAGGTGGTATTGAACGTAAGAGGTTGGTATTTAAATGGTGTCTTTATTCTCTTCCACTCTTGGTGTTGAACGAGTATAAGTACCTTGGAGTTTGTATAAATTATAATACGTTAAAACTCAATATATATAGACCAACTACATCAGAAGGCCAAAGCTGCGGCTGCTCAGGGCCTGATTAACTATCACAGGTTTGGACAATACTCGATTCCTCCACTTTTAAAATTCTGTCGCCAGAAGGTCATTCCAATTATTTTGTATGGATCAGAGAGTAAGTGGGATCTTAATGCCCTTAGTTGGAATGGCCTCGAGGGACTATTCTGGAAAAGAATTCTCTCTTTGCCATGAAGCGTTCCTATACAGGTGATTCTGTTTGAGTTGGGACTTTTATCACTCTCCATTATGGTAGGATGGAGAGCTGTGTCCTTTAAGAAGTGCTTTTTAGGCCAATCAAACTCGATATTGCCCTCTCTGGAATGCTTACTTGCTAATGAATCTGATAGGATATTAGTAAGATGGAAGAAGGCCTATTTAGAATGTATGACCTTAGCAGATATCTCTTTAGACAGTTTGATACATACCCTGGACACAGCACACAATATATTGTGGTTTACAATTGGCAGGATACGATCACTCAATGTAAGGTTTATAACATTTTTGGTCACTTTAAACCTGAGATGAAGACACTCAATTTGGTTCCAAGATATTTAGAAAAGTTTCCAAATTCATTGTTTCGTGACTGGTTCTTAAGAGTGCGCTTAAACCTTCTGCCAGCGAAGGAAGTTCAAGGAAGAAGAAATAAATGGACTAAGGAGGAAAAACGTTGTCGATTTTGCACAAATGTTCAGGAAGTGGAAACGCTAAGAGATTTGTTATTATGCTGTTTACATTTGTCAGAGACAAGAATTCAGCACATGAGCACTTTCTTTGATCATTTTAGAAATACTTCGGATGAGGATGTATGGGCAATTATATTCAGCCGGCATTATGTAACTTCAACCCTAGCACTTGGGGAGGAAGGACAGCTCAGGGGCAACGTGTTTATCTTGAAAGCAAGACAACGTAGCAACACATAGGTTTGGATCTCGTGTTTAGAAACTACTCGCTGGTATTAAGCACGTTATAAAAGAACAATCATAATTATAATAATTATAGCTATTATTAGGTAGTTTAGAGAAATTGGTATTTTAACTCCACATGACAAATAGTGTATATTTCATGATATAATGAAGAATGATGATATTGATGTTTTATGAATAATTATGAATTGTTTCATGTGTATATATTATGTTTATTTGTTTTATTGTAAGGTTGATTTTCCTTTTTCAACCATAAACAATAAAAAATTAAAAAAGAGAATACATTCCTAAAATGGCTTTTGAGGCTTCCAAGCAGTGCCCCTAAAGCCTGACTACATATTGAGTGTGGTCTCTGCACTATTTCCAACATAGCGCTCCTCAAACCGGTATTATATTGGGCTTAATTTGGGCACCCCCGAATTAGGGAAATACAGGGAGGTATTGTCTTATGTACTCTCTTTTGGTGAAGGTTGCTCGCTTCAATGAATAGCCCATGTAAACAAATGGTTACAAGCTCTAACTCTTCAGGGTATGTGGGCAGACCCGCAGGACATTTGTTGGGGCCATACGATTGCACTGTAAGATTGCGCTATCCAAAGCAGCAAAAGAATTGTCTGTGCGAAGATTAGAGAGTTTGATTGAGCACAGGACAGTCATACCTGCAGGTCAAACAGGTATATGGGTTTCAACTGTATCTTGATATGCTATCTCGGCCATTTGCCTGTACATTATGTGATACATTTGGCAATGTCATCACTGCTTCCATGGGGGAAGCCTCCCCTCAGTTGGCCAGGGTGAGGCAGGCTCTTCCTGATCCGAACCCTGGGGGTAGTCATATGGGGGTGTATCACATTGGAGGAGACAACAACGAGGGAGATGTCATGACTTCATTGGACGAGACATGGCATCTCCCCCTTTCCCATGAGAAAGACCATCTAATACCCAAAGACTTTCTCCATGAGGAAGACCCTCTAATGCCAAAAGCCTTAATGGCATATTGTCAGGTATTGATTCACCCATGTAGAGGGAGTAAAGAAACCTCTTCTCAATATCCCTTTGGTTCAATCCCCACCTATGACCTAAACACACAACGCTCCAAGACAAGACTTTATGTTTCTGCGGTACCTTTATGTAAAATCACTAAGAAGACTTTTTTAAACACCACCATGTGTCCAATGACACCCGTGGACTGCAACTCCCAGAATCACCCAAGTACTGAGTCGAGGAAATGAAATGATATTTTATTTATATTGCGCTGGTACACAAGTGTTTCAGAGCGCAAGGAGGATGAAGGAGTTTGTTCAAGGTATCAAGAGCTTGAAACACAACATGCAGTCAAGTTGTTTTTCCAAATTACCTGTGTGCAGGGCATTTAAAGATGGCAATCACACTACTGATTACTTCATTACTTGCTAATGAATCTGATATGATATTAGTAAGATGGAAGAAGGCCTATTTAGAATGTATGACCTTGGCAATATTACGCATATTGGCAGATTACGCAATGAAGGAGAAGACGTTGGTCCGTATGCAGAGGCTTGTCACCACAAGAAACACATAAGGGTGTGGCGAAGCGGAGGAGACCGCCGAGATCGAAGGTGAAACACAATGTGCGAGCAGGAGGTGCCGTGGAGATGCTGGGAACTGCAAGAGAGTTCCTGGGCGCTCAGAGCCACAAAGGAAGCCAGAAGGACGTCTTTGCATATGCGCGAACGGGACTGGAGGTGCTGGAGAGAGAAGAAAAGGCAAAGTGCAAAATCAACTCCAACAAGACATTTGTTTGAATGCAGAAAAGGCAAAGTACAGAATCAAACTCCAGTAACTACATTGTTTGAAGGCATAAAAAGCAAAGTACAGATTCAAACCCCAGTGAGAAGGTTGTTCGAAGGCAGAAAGGCAAAGTACAGAATCAAACTCCAGTCAGAAGGTTGTTTGAAGGCAGAAAAGGCAAAGTACAGATTCAAACCCCAGTGAGCGACAGATGCATGAGATGCAAGTTTGGGGCAAAGTTTGATCAGGCATTAACACAGACATATATACCAAACCAAGAACAATACATACAAAGTTGGTGATGCAGAGGAACTGTGAAACATATAAGAAGTAAATGTAGTGCCAATTGATTTATTTTGGTGGATCAACTCCTGGTAACAAGCTCTAGCTTTCTGCAGCTTTTTTCCTGAACCCAGTTTCTACAGTTTTTATGAAGAACCATGTTTCACATGGTCTCTGAATTGCTCACTACATTTTGTAAGAATATTTATTTGATTCACAGTGTATACATGTTTATTTAATAGTATGTCCATTTATTGGAGAGAAATAAGGCAGTAATGTGACCTTTGAGTGCTAGAGGAGGGAAAAATTGATATACTTGCTAAATAATCTGATCATCACCTGGGTCTGTGTGGATAGGTCGCTCCAACAAAATTAAAATGTAATCTCTCCTTACACAAACTACTGATTACTGTTGAAAACTATGTTGTGGAAATATAATAATGGCAATCAGAGAAAGAGAAAGTCAACTTTACACCTGTTTTATTGTAGTCATATTTTCTTCTCAAGTTGATCCACACAGTGTTATTTAATTTCAGTTGATAGCCAATTTTCTAGCATATAATTCATCATGAGATCAGAGCATTATAGTAAACAACCATCACTGAAGGACCCAAGGAGCTACTCTATCATCTATTATATCGGTATAACCTATCATCTATGATATTACTGCATAGAGTGTCTTAGCAGAGATAGTGTCTATAAGGAGGATCTCTTAGGTATCAGAAGTGATTGTTTAGGAGTGTCCTTGTACTAACAACACACATGTTCCTAGTGTAAGGCAAGAGGTGGAAGTGCTGCACAGTTATGCTATGCCCAGGGAGTAAGGATTCAGCCCACAATGAAAGCACAGTGACAGCAGCAGCTCTGCAAATCAATACCTCTATGTGCATGTTTATGCAATGCATGTCTGTCAAATACCTATGGTCCAGGCAGTGGCAGATTGGCCTCCAGACAGAGCTATCCCTATAAATGAGCCTTCTTCTGGTGTCAGGAACGTGAGCCAAGCATGATCATGCCCAGAATGCTGCTGCCCACTCATTGTATGCCATGTTGTCAAGCCTACGTTATTTAATTCCCAGTTTGGCCCTACCTGGCCTGCATGGTTCCCCTCACCTCCAGCTTCCCAGCTAAAGAATAATCTGTTTGCTCTTCTACATGGCCAACTGAAATGCTCTGTGACTCTAATTACCTCTAATCCTACCTCTTTGAGATATTTCAGATCCAGAACAATCTATTATCATTTCCCCAATGACTTTTTCCCTAACCCTGATGCCTGATTTGATAATCACCAATGTGTGTGTGTATGCTGCAATCTCTGTCCATGTGCATAATAATGGAACGCTTTTTAACATTGGCTAAAAAACTCTTCTTTAAATGTAAAATGTAATAATGACCATGACATATATAATAGTAAACACCTGACTGCCATGATATATTTTGTTTTGACCAATTTACTCTCCAAAGGGAAAAGTAGTGTGATTAAACTGATTTGCTAATCACCCTTCTGAAGCGAAACAAGCGAGAACAAGGGCATATTGGCAACCGTAACAAAAGATGTGAGCAAAGGCACAGCCCTTGTAATGTCACAAAGTGCTGGCTCCCTTCATACGCTTCTCTGTCAGTTGAAGTCAGTTTGTTTTTTGCTCTGTTGGAGAGGATCCTCGAACCTGTCTCCCTGATTTTTGTAGTGTCACTTTAGTTTTACACTTTGTTTTAGAACATTTTGATTTTACTCAATGTAATTTGTCTTCTACTAACATTTTAGACATTGGGCCTCATTCCGAGTCTGGCGCTAACCAATGGCGCTATTAGCGCCTTGGTCGGCGCCGGACCCGTACCGGCACCGCCCTGGTGGAATGGGAAATTACCGCCCTATTCTGAGTTGACCAGGGCGGTAATTTCCCATTCCCCAGGGCTCTTCCCCATTCCCAAATGAGCCCCCATAGGGCTCAATGGGAATGGGGAAATTGCAAATAACGGTGACCGTACTTTACGGTCACCGTTATTGGCTTTAAAGCCCCTTTGCGCCCTCGTTCCTAACGCCTGAGCAGGCTTTAAGGACGAGGGCGCAAAGGGAACTCGGAATGTGGCGGTAAGGGATTACCGGCACCGGTCTCGTTAACGATGACCGGTATCCCTTACCGCCATACTCGGAATGAGGCCCATTTTATCTTGAATACAGAACATTTTTATTTTAAACTGCAATTTTAAGCTGCAGCTGGCAGTCTGCCCAACATCAAATACATCTTTTCGACAAATGTAGAGCCTGTGGTGCAAAGAGATCTGAAAGTAATTATCATATGCTTTGTGTTGGTTGACTCCTAAACAGCCACACTTTGGGGGAATGGTTAATTTGTTCCAAAGTGTTCCACAGGATGCTTAAGACGATCAAAGGCAGGATGAGCATGATGCTGGGCTCCACACTAGGAAGCCATAAGACTCCCTCTAAATAAGAACCTGCTTCAAATAAGCCAAGTTAAGAGGATTATACGGTTCATAGTGCTCTTCCAGGGCTAGTTCTGACACCGCTGGAGTCTCTTAGGACAATACCATAATAATCATCATCACTGTGGGCACTTTTCGACTTCTAAGGTCTGGACAGCTAAGGCTTAGCCTGAAAGCTTCTCTCCACCAAACGATGGCTCGTTGTTGAGGAACCTTTCAGTGTCGAGCCCTTCAGTATGCAGCAGGTCTGCTGCGCCCTTGATGTTGATGTCAGGATTTTCAACATCGACCACGAAACTTGACAAAAAATACACGCAAATGCTGAAAATAGACTTGAAGAAGCCGTCTAAGCCTATTTCAAAGCACTTTGTACCTCCTAAACATTAAGACATGAGTCTGCAGATACTGAAGAAGCCATCATTTCCAGAGACCTCTCAACCAATGAATGTCTCATGTGAGATTGGCATCATGGAAGGAGACAAAGACAACAGATTCACTATATAACAAAAAGCTTTTATTAATGAAAATGTCAGGATGGAGTAAGGCCTAACTTGCCCTATGCTACCGTGGGATTTCCCTGCCTAAAGAAACTAAGGAAATTCTTTGTCAATATGTCCAACTTAAAAGTTTGTGTCCAAAACCTATACTTGCCATCACAACTAAAACAAAACAATGTGTTGGGATGTCAACCATACACTAAACTGTGTTCCAAAAGTAAAGTTCTGAGCTATTTCCAGGTTGGGGTTGCCCTTCAGCTTCTCTTCCCCAAATGTCAATAAGTTCATCACAATGTTCAGTTTCCCTTCTTTTGGACTTGAAGCAATAAAGTTCCACACTTTTCTAAAGGTTCAATACAATTTCAGGGCAACATATCTTAGGGTTCCCTTGCCCAAGATCAGTATTACAAGGTGACACAAAAAGAGGTATGTTGGAGCTTTGGTTTCATATTTCAACAGTTCTTTACAACTTAGGTTTCCCTTCCCCACGTCTGCTATACACCAATGTTTAGTTTCTTTCTTCCACAACAGAAAACATCCTTGTTAGTATATGGGGGTCCTCTGGTCTTGGCACAGTTTTAGACGAGACTGTCCACCCATTATATGTCACGCAACAAGGAGCTTCCAGTGCTCCTTGAGTAGTTCAATATTTATTCAAAGAAGTAGTTTCTCAAATGCAGTTCCTTGACTTTCACATATCAGTGGGTTCTCAAAATTGACTTCAAATTTGCACTCAGAATCTTTCATTCGCCTTAACTTTCTATTGGTTTTCAGTTCATTGTGCAATAGTTTAACAGGTTTGTTATTTCCTTTCACTTTAGTGCAACAGGTGCAGGTTTTGCTTATTTCATTCAGTTCGATATTCAACATATACCCTTTAGGTTATTTCCTCTCATTCAGCGTTCAATAAATGCATCTTTTCTTAGTTGATTTAATTCTGTGTTCCAAAAATGCTGCTTAGCTTGTTTCAGTCAATTAGATATTTAATAAACACCACTTTGCTTGTTTCTTTGAATTGGGTATTCAATAAACACAACTGTGCTTCTTTAATTCAATTTGGTATTCAATTAAGGGAACCTTTCTGGATTCCATTCAATTCGGCATTCAATGGATGCAAATTTGTTGCTTTCATTCATTCCGGGACTCAATAAAGACAACTTAGCTTCTTTACTTGGACCGCTACTTCAGACCATCATACCCTCAGGTTTCTCTCACTCACCATTGCATACTAACAAACCTAGCTCCGATTGATCAGACTATTCAGCCACATTTCCGTCACTTCCATCAGCGATTACATTATTACCTTTTCTGAGGTAAACAAGGAGCAGCTCTAGAGCTTATCATCTGCCTTCTTACATGCAAAGGAGACTTGCATTGTGCTTGGGTCCTCACAGCTAAAGGCGCCCCAGAGGCCATTGGTTCCTCTTGTTCCCAGCATACTGAAGCTGATATTGGAGAGATTTACTTTGCCATTGAAGCAAAACAGTTTCCTTTAACATCTTCCACCTCCTATGTTTCCCCTGGCAAGGAATGATGTAGAATAGACTTGGTGAGAAAAAAGGCAGGTTCTACTTCAGCGACCCCATTTAGAGCTGACAGTTCTTTAGCTCTACTGGTAACGTATGATCACTTTCTATGGGAAGAAGTTGGTGGAGTTAATCCTAGAGGCTAAGAAATACAACCAATGGTGGTAGTCCAGAAAGTTTGTTTGGTCTGTAGACAGGTGGTTAGCTGCGCATGAGTAGTGCCATGGCCCATTCTTGCAGAGATCATTTTGGGCCTGATTCACTACTTCCAAGGCCAACTTCCAACAGAAAATGTTTGTTTTTGAATCATTGTGGAATCATGCTTAAGACTGCATGCAGGGGATGACGTTTTCAAAATGAAGACAATGGGTGACACCTAAAAGTCTGTTGGTCTGAAAGCCAAGAGGAGTTTAAGTCATAATTTCGATGCTTCTCCTGAAAATATTATCAAAAAAGAGATCATTCTTCATATGGAAAAAGCAATGGAAACCTAATTTCCAGCAGAAACTAATCAAAAAAAGGATAAGGGGAAAGCAGGTCCCAATGGCTGCAGGGAATCCCGCTGCACCTAAAAAACAGTGAGGGTTGCAGACATTCGATATTGTAAACAATGGTTACAAATTTAGATTTTCAAGAACCCACCCTTCATTTCCCCCAAAGAGAAAGAATCAACCTCACTTGTTTCGGCTGAAGCATGAGACATAAATCCTATTGCAGAACAAGGTGATATAACATGTTCCCAGAGCTCAGCAAGGGAAGGGAACTTGTTCTTCATATTTTCTGCTGGAGAAAAAGTGTTCAGACCAGATTAAATCTAATCTGGACGTCAGAGTAGCAGAATAGTTTGTATGAAAAAAGAAACATCAAAATGCTGGGTCTTAAAACAGCAAACCAGACTCAGGACTTTAGCCCCTAAGGATTTAAAATAATATCTGGGAGCTAGTGAATAGGAATCTAGACAGATTTAATTTTGCCTCGATAAATGCGTCCCAGGGGATAAATGAGAGACTTACGGTACTAAAGTTTACTATGCTTTTAATGGTTTCCCGTTCAAGGTTCTGAAGGACAGATATGATATTGTCAGCTACAATGTTAAAGACATTGAATTATTGATAAGGGCCCTCAAGAAATCAGGCACTCTGGGATCGGACAGTCTTACCATTATGATCGTCAAAGATGACCCTAGTACCTGGGCTAACATTTTACACAAATATTGAAGCTCCCTTCATCCTGGAAACAATTCTTTGTTGATTCTGGTTTTTAAAACTGGGCCCAGAGACAATCCTGCAAATGTCTGCCTTTTTGCCATGTTAAATGTCTCTAGTAGGGCCTTTGCTGCCATTCTATTAAGGTCCCTTAAATAATGGGCTCAAGAGAGGGGTATTTTGCATGTTACCCAAACGGGTTTCCGCAGCCACTGCTCGACTGTAGACAACATGTTGATCTTGCATGAACCTGCCAGCCAAGTGAAGGTGGGAAGAGGTCAACCATTGTATGTAATATATATTGATTACAGTTGAGCTTTTGAAAGCATGAATAGATACAAATTATAGACAAAATTGCTAAATTGGGCTATTGATAAAGGTCTACTCAACATGCTTTGCCAGCCCTACGCAGAGTTGGCCGGTCGCGTCTGTCTGGAGGGTACGGGTACATTCACCAGACTTGTACAAACAGGGGATTACAACAGGGGTGCGTCATGCCCTCCCCAACCCCTACTTTTTAACCTCTATTTGGCAGACCGCCCAGACATCTTAAAAAGGTGTAGTAATGTCCCTCCTAAGTGGCGCATGGAACACCTTCCCATGCTGTTTTACACGGATGGCATAATCATCATGGATCATGCACAGATTGAGCTAAAAAGATCCAATCTGGCCATAATGAAGTACTCTAAGGACAATGACCTATTGATGAATTTTAAAAAAAGGCTCTATGTATTTTGGTTCTAAAGGGTGTTGCCTAAAAACAAGTCTCATGTAGAAAATACTGTAATCTTGATGTCTCTATCTTATACATATTTGGGCTCCCTGATTTCCTGAGGGAGCTAATGGCTTCTATCAAATTAATGGTGCACAGAAAATTAGGATCCATTATGCAGTTCATATGGACACACCACTGGTTTAATATTAGTCGGCTGTTACCTGTATACAAACAAAGCCTGGTGCCAACTATTTTATATGGCCTCAAATCCTGAGAATATCCTGATCGTAAGTGGCTTAATCAAATAGAGGGTACATTATTGAGGCGTGTACTGGGTCTTCCTAACTGTATCCCCGTATGCACAATAAGACTAGAATTGGGACTTATTTTGTTGACCGCTATGCTTGATATTAGAAAGCTGATAATGTGGCTCAAAATTATTAAGCAACCCACTATCCCCATTTACTCCTTATTGGGAAAATAACTATTTGATAGGGGGAAATAAGAAACTAGAAGGGTTTCCAGAAAGTCCTGCGTCAACTTTGCAGAGAGAATACAGTGGACGTTGATTGGACCACAGATCTACATAGGCTGACTACACAATTACGCAAGAGGGCATTTTGTTGGGACTTTTATACCAACTTAGAACTGCTGAAAGGGTACTCCTTGACTCAGGAACATGTTGAACAAACATATGTACCTAGTAAACCTCAAGTGTATTTACCCAAATGTCCAGGCCGTCGAATTAGGAGGTTCTTCATGTTGGCTAGATTTAATCAGCTCCCTTGCTTGATGGTAATGGGCGTCCGTCTGAATATACATAAAGAGAAGAGAGTATGTTGTCCTTGCTTTGACTTTAACAAAACTGAAACACTCAGACATATTCTTAGTAGTCGAGCAATGGAAACCTCTTCTTTTTGAGGTATATGCATGCCTCGGACCAATACACAATTGATAATTGCTATTATCTATGGATGATAGCTAATTCATTGTTCCCTGCTTTTTTCTGATTGTCAAATATGTACTTGTCGATTTCTTTTATGGCTGTATTGAGCCCTACAGATAAGGGGTGTATCGGCCACCTTTACTCCCTAAAAATAGGCAAATACACCCAGAAAAGAAATGGGTATTACACATACTCCCAACAAAAAATAGGAAATACACGTAGGACTTGGTGCCCCTGCTTTCACTCACCCAGCTCTATGGATATATTTGGAACAGTAGTGCACTGAGTACTACAGGAAGAGACTACTATTATAACTGCCTTATCGGAAGATGTAAACATGTATATCTTAATGTGTATGAATAACTAGGTGCAAAGAAATCATTATTACAAAAACATACCGTTTTCCAGTTAAAAATGTTTTACTTGCTTATAAAATAGTCCTATTGGGAATTGGACTTACAGTGTTACTCTCTAAAAAATAATTTTACTCCCAACTTCAAAAAATAGGGAGTAAAATACGTCCACTTCTAAATCTTAGCTGGAGCTGTATTTAAGAACAATGGAATGAGTAATAGGGCATATTTATTGTTCATTTAATTTTCCAACGGCGTGATAGGTATTGATTGATTACATTTTAACGTTTTGATTGTAAGAATACGTATTTGACTAATTGAAATTGTAATTATACATCAATGAGATGTCCTTCAGACATTTTATCCTTATTGATTTTGTTATATATTTTATACTGGTGTGAACAGTATTTTACTGTACACGCAAATACATAAATGTGTTTAAAAAATGCTTGCTCTGTACCAAATCTTCCCACATCTGTCAAAGGGACACTGAATAATCACTGTAACTCTTCAGGACGTATCTTATGTTTTTGCATGTTGCCGTTGCTGCAAAATACCAGATGTTTCTGAGATCTGTGGCCTATAATTCCCACTACCTTCCCATCAGACTGTAGTGTGCCCCAAGTGCATGGCTATGGTTGCTGCACATCTTAGGTAGGTATAAAAGATCATCGTCCATCCGTACCTAGATGGAATACTCTGCTCAGAAAGCAGCTCAAGGCTACCAGCCAGAGTTCAAGTTCGAGTAGATTGTGTCCTCCAACGTATTCCTCATTTTAGATGTATTCCATCCAGGTTTGCTGCTCTTCGGAAATTTTTTCGGCAGAGGGCGCCATGCACCGATGTCGTCGAGTCAATGGTCCCTCGAAGGCCTCTGTCGAGGGTGACGTCATCGGGTGTATAAGTAGCTCGCGCCGCGCCCGTTGGCCTCAGTTCTGTTTTTCCGCAGTTACGTTGCTTCAGACATTTGGCGCGCCTCGAGTTCTGTGAAGAAATATAATATAACAAGAAGAAATATGTTCTCGTCATCAATGCCGACCACGACCCCGAGATCGGGTTTCAAGAAATGCAAGTCGTGCAATGTCGATCACGGACCCGTGCCGTGAGTGTTTGTGATGCCTCGGAGAAGGCCACGACATGGAGGCCTGTTCGAAGTGTCAGGCGATGACGGGGAAGGCCTTGCGAGAAAGGAGAGGAAAGCTACAGGTAGGTCGGAAGGATCGAAAAGCCTCTAGTGTCGAGTCGAGACCCCATGAGGAGAAATCTCCTCGACGCGAAAGGCATCGATCTAGATCCCGAAGCGATTCTCTTTGCTCGTCGTCTTCGTCAAAAAAATCGAAGAAACAATGCCACAGGTCTCCCTCCACCTCGTCGTCGAAACGGATGAAATGCCCCACGAAACATTTGTCTTCCGAAGAGTGGGAAGCATTCAGGGTCAAAATGATGGAGGTGATTGAGAAGGCGAAGCCTCGGTCCGCGCCTTCTTCGGAAGCCAGCCGGGAGCGCCATCGCTCCGACACTCGCGCGCCCTCGAGCCCGGGTGATCGTAAAAGGAAGGATAGGGAACCTTCCAGGACGCTGAGCGAAAAACGCTCGAGTCGAGTCGACCGCTCGAGGTCACCGACGCCTTCCGAGACCTATCACACCTCGAAAGGAAAATCATCGAAGACTGCCTCGATGCCCTCGAAGCAGACCCTGTCGACGACCACTATGTCCTCGACGCCGTTGACGCCTTTATCGACGTCAACGCCAAATCCCTTGGCGCCAAAGGCTCCAGCCAAGCCAGGGAAACCAGAAAAAGAGAAGGAGAAAGTTACAAAACATGTAATTCCTTCACAGCCTGATACTACACCTCTTCCTCCTCCTCTCCCAGAGAAGGTTTTCAAGCCTCTCCCTAGGAAGGAGTTTTTCAAATCCTTGACCTCACTTTTTGAGGAACAGGAGAGATCCGATGAGGAAAATGTACCTTTTGGATTGGAATATGGCACCCCAAATGTCCCAGAATGCTTGATCTCAGAGGAAAGCAGAATGAGGGATTTGGTGGAGTCTTTACATAATGCAAGTGGCATTGACACTTCTCCTGAGAATGACTTTGGTGGACCAGATCCAGGAGAGCATGCCAGTCCATCTTAGCGTCAGTTAATGACCAAGGTGGTAGATTACTTGGGATGGGCTAGACCACCAGCCCAATTCGTCCGAGACGATTTAACAGACATATTGGACCATGGTCCCACTGAAGACCCAGTACTACCTTTTCATGTAGCCTTACAAAACAGGGTGGCCAAGAATTGGGAAACTCCGGATTCTATTCCTCCGGTAAATAAGTCCCTCACATCAAAATACCACCCAGCCAGTAGCGACCCCGGCTATCTGTCAAAACATCCAACTCCTGAGAGTCTGGTCATACAGGCAACCACAGCTTCCAACAAACTTGCGTACCCGTCTATCCCTCCAGACAGGGACGATAAGCATGTGGATGGTTGGGCACGGAAGGTATTTTCAGACGGGAGCATGGCATTAAAATCTGCCAACTCCACATGTGCCTTGGCAAAATTTTCGTACACTCTGTGGGAGTGCATCGCAATGGCAGCGGAGCACATACCAGAAGGGGAAGAAAGGGAAGGTTTCCTAGCCATCGTTAGAGATGGAAAGGAAGCCATGCAGGAATCCCTTCAATCTGGGTTGGACACTGCGGATTGTGTAAGCAGGTCCATGGGCACTATCACGGTAATGTGCATATTTGTGTGGTTACGGAAGTCTGGTTTTGCACCAGACGTACAGAACCGCCTTCTGAACATGCCTTTAGACGGGTCTCACCTTTTTGGCAACAAGGCTGACGAGAGCTTTGAGAGGTTGCAGACCTCAAAAGCAGCGGCCAAATCTTTAGGGGCTGCTATTAGGCAACCTCAGCCTTTTCGTGCGCAAGGGCAATCATGGAGGGGACGAACCTATCGTTATTACACCTCATATGGAAAGCGAGAGGAATGGCCAGTCAAAGGGGCCAAAGAAAGGCCAATCGCGGTGGACGAGGAAAACGTGCTAAGCCAGCTCCAGCTGCAGCCTCTCTGCCATCAGCGGCTGCAACATCTGCCACAAAACCACTTTGAGGACTTGCATCACAAAACACCTGTAGGAGGCAGGCTGTCACAGCATCTGCAAGAATGGCGAGCCATTACTTCAGATGTTTGAGCTCTAGAAATAATAGCCCAAGGCTACTGTCTTCCTTTTCTAAAGCAACCTCAAAGCAATCCACCAGGGAGACACCCGTTGAAGTCTTCAAACCCGCTCCTACAGCACGAAGTTCTAACCCTGCTGGAGAAAGGTGCCATAGAACCAGTACCTGCAGTGAAGAGGAACAAGGGATGGTACTCCCCGTATTTTTTGATCCCCAAAAAGGATGGAAGACTTAGACCCATCTTGGACTTAAGAAACTTGAACAAGTTCCTCAGGAAGGACACATTCAAGATGGTTACCCTTTCTCAGAGCCTTCAGGCCCTTCAACTTCAGGACTGGTTGGTGTCATTGGATATCGAGGATGCTTATTTTCATGTGCCGATTCATCTCAAACACAGAAAATACCTGAGGTTCGTAGTTGTCGACTCACACTATCAGTTTCGAGTCCTGCCATTCGGGTTGACCTCTGTCCCGAGGGTCTTCACCAAGTTAATGGTAGTGGTGACAGCGCACCTCAGGAGAGGGGGGATTCATGTATACCCCTACCTGGACGATTGGTTAATCATGGCGTGTTCTGCCGAGCAAGCACTGGATCATCTGAAGGTCACCTGCCACTTCCTCCAGAAACTGGGCTTCTCCCTCAATTTCAAGAAGTCACAAATGACACCTTCCCAACAGCTTCAGTAAATAGGAGCTGTACTAGACACATCCTTGGGAAAGAGCTCGCCTCTCAAGACGAGGGCTCAAGACATTCTTCAGATGGTTTCCAAATTCCAAAATGCCCAAAATCTCCAGGCTTATGACTTTTTAAGGTTGCTCGGCCTCATGGCATCCTGCATCTTCCTGGTATCAGAGGGACGCTTGAGGATGAGATCCCTTCAATGGGCTCTAAAGACTCAGTGGTCCCAGTTCTCGGGTCAAATGACGGATCTTCTTCAGATTCCGAACAAGGTCAGACAAGACCTTCTATGATGGACCTGTACAGAGAATATCCTAAAAGGAGAACTTTTTTGGCAACCATGGCTGGAGATCACAGTAGTGATGGACGCCTCACTCCTGGGGTGGGGAGCTCATGCCAACGATTTGACAATCAACGGTCGTTGGTCTCCACCGGAGTCCAAACTACATATCAACCTTTTAGAGCTGAGGGCGATCAGACTAGCGCTGAAGGCCTTCCTGCCATCTGTCAGGGGAAAGAATGTCCTGATAATGACGGACAACACAGTGGCCATGCACTACCTAAACAAAAGAGGAGGTGTGGGGTCACTACCCCTGTGCAGAGAGGCAATGCAGCTCTGGTATTGGGCGATTCAGGAAGGAATCTCTTTAACGGCAATTCATCTAGCCGGGGAAGAGAATATGACGGCAGATGCTCTGAGCAGGCAGAGCACGTCGTCCCACGAATGGGAACTGGCTCAGGAAGTCATTCAAGAGATCTTTGCTCTTTGGGGAACCCCCCAGGTAGACCTATTCGCAACCAGTACCAACCGAAAATGCGAAAGGTATTGCTCAAGGGAATTTCCCCCGAGATGAGCCCTGGGGGACGCGATCGTAGTGGAGTGGAATTTCCCACTATTGTACGCGTTCCCTCCGATTCCCGTCATTCCTCAGGTCATCAGGATGCTGAGACGCTTCGGGAACCGCATGATCCTAATTGCCCCGGATTAGGCCAGGAGAACGTGGTATCCGGACCTTCTAGATATGTCCATCTGTCCTCCAGTACGTCTTCCTCAGAGAGAGAACCTTCTCTCTCAAATGGAAGGTCAGGTTCTCCACCCAGAGGTCAGAACACTCAACCTTCATGCTTGGTATCTGAAAGGCTGAGATACAGGGATAGGAACCTTCTAGATGATGTTATGGAGGTGTTGCTTTCGGCAAGAAGGCCAGCAACGAAGACTCTATACCGTTACCGTTGGAAAAAGTTTTGCAACTGGTGCAGGGAAAAGAATGTCGATCCTTTTCTATGTCCTATTCCGGAAGTACTATCTTGCCTTCTGACCCTAGCACATAGAGGTCTGAATATCGGAACAATAAAAGGTTACCTTGCAGCGCTTTCCATTTTCAAGCGCTCAACGGAAGAATGCTCCTACTTCAAAATTCCTTTGATAACACAATTCTTAAAAGGTCTCACTAATGTGTTTCCTCCTCACCCATTTCAAGTACCGATTTGGGATTTAGTCCTAAAATTCTTAATGTGTGCCCCTTTTGAGCCTATGCACACGTGTCCATTAAGACTACTAACGTGGAAAACGGCCTTTACTACTAACGTGATGCTCTAACATCAGCAAGAAGAGGGAGCGAATTGCAGGCACTGTCTTCTGGGCCACCCTATACTGTGTTCCATAAGGACAGAGTTGTATTGAGTGTTAAACCATCATTTTTACCAAAAGTCATATCTGATTTTCATTTAAGTCAGAAAATTGTTTTACCCTCATTCTATCCTCCACCTCATCCTTCTAAGGAGGAAGAAAGATTACACAGACTGGATCCAAAAAGAGCTTTAAGCTTTTACATCTGTAGACTTTCTAGGCTTAGAGTGGACAACCAGTTGTTTATAGGCTACACAGGAAGGAAACTGGGTCAATCGGTAACAAAGCAGACAATTTCACGCCGGATCGTCATTTCAGAATGCTACAGACTAGCACAAAAAGACCTACCAGAAGGGTTAAGGGCTCATTCCACCAGAGGCATCGCCTCTTCCACGGCCCCTCAAAGAGGTGTCCCAATAAGGTCCATTTGCGAAGCAGCAACTTGGTCTTCACTTCACACCTTCTCAAAATTCTATAGCCTGGATGCTTCCCAGTCTAGGGAGCTGACTTTTGGAAAAGCAGTGCTTTATTCCCCCATCTAAAGGCATTGGTGGGGGAAAAAATCTGCCCCCTCCTCCAGAGAAAGGATGCAAAATACTGCTTTCGGAGTCTATCTAAGATGAGGAATACGTTGGAGGACACAATCCACTCGAAGAACAAGATACTTACCAACTGGTAACGTTCTTTCGATTGGATGTTCCTCCAACGTATTCCTCATCGCCCTCCCAACCTACACCTCTGTAGATTTTTCCAGATTATTGCCATCTCAAATCTCACAAGGCTGATACCTGTCTGCCGGCACAATCTACACAGTACAAGATCACAGGCAAAAAAAGGGGGAAAAACAGAACTGAGGCCAACGGGCGCCGCACGTGCTACTTATACACCCGATGACGTCACCCTCGGCGGAGGCCGTTGAGGGTCCATCGACTCGACGACATCGACACACGGCGCCCTCTGCAGAAGAAATTTCCGAACAGCAGCAAAGCTGGATGGAATACATCTAAGATGAGGAATACGTTGGAGGAACATCCAATCGAAAGAACGTTACCAGTTGGTAAGTAACTTGTTCTTCTCTCTCATCTCTGCAGATCAATGCAAAAAAATCCAGAATGAAACAGTTAAAAAGATTCACTTTCTGGGGAAAACCCTAGACAGAGTACTCAGAAAAGTGTTTCATTTGAAGATGAAGTTATCATCAATAAGACTGAAATATCAGGAGATGGCTTCAGTGATTCCAAGTATAACTAGGAAAATATCATCACTAATGGATTGATACACCTCCATTGTGCCTCACAGGTGCTTTCATATAAGACCCCTGCAGAAATGCCCAAAGAATCAATGGTCACACAAATTGGACAACTGGGGGATCAGCTGATGGTTTCCGGGTTGGTCAAGGATGCTCTTCAGATGTAACGAGGCAGACTACCAAAAGGTCTGTCTGTGCTTTCAGATGGAAAATATTTTTCCTGTACTGTTAAAAACAGTTGCTAGAAGCCTACAATAGACCCTGAGATGAGAAAACAGTACTAACATTCAAATTCAGATTTAAAATTGGATTTATTTTGATTTAAAATCATAAAAGCATCCCAACAAAATAAATCTAGTACTACCTTACATTTTCTAATTGATGAAATTAGACCAACAATTTTCCTCTATAAAGGTACATGTTCATGCCATTGTATACTACAGATAATATCCCTCCCAGGAATCCGTATTTTAGATCACTGTTATTAAGGCTTTCTTAGAAGGACCTAAAAAGGTTTACCTTCTGTAAGAAAGCCTTTGTCCCCATGGGAACTTAATATTGTTTGAGCAAAGCTTGTAATACCTCACTTCCAGCCGTACATTAATCTGGTTTGCAACACCTGTCCTGACAGGTGGCATTCTTGATAGCTATCATGACTGCCTGTAGGATCAAGTGAAATTCACTAGCCCTAGGGTGTTTTCCATAGAGATAAAGTGACTTTGAAAACATATCCTTCTTTTCTCCCAAAAGCAATTTCTGAGTTTCATGTAAATCAGTCCATTATGGTACCTGTGTTCTTTTCTAATCCTTCCAGTTCAACAAAGAGGTCCTTACAGAATTTAGATATCAACAGAGTTGTGAGAAACCTGACGGTATGCTCCTACATAATCCCTTGGGATCTTCCATTCAGCTGACCTGGGAAGGTGCATCGCTTTTGGATCCAGACCCTGGAGGTGGACAAGCAAGGGAGGATCACCTGAGTGGAGGGTCACAGGGGATTTGGTGGAGAATACCCAAGGGTGAAACATGGTATTCCCTCTTTCCCAATTATACACCAACCCACTCTCTCTCAGTCTTAATGGGGTATTTCCAATCACACCCCATATCCCCTCCCCATTTCCAATAAGTACTGGGACGCAGAAGAGGTTATCAGGAGCAATGAGGATTACCCATAGAAACAACATAGGAATACAAAGGGAGGCCTACCATGTAACACCTTTGAATTGTCCCACTAATAGAGTCAGACAAGGTCAGGCCCTTTTCCCCAACTGTGCACACCTGACTCCAATTGACTCTCACCTGCAATATGAAAAGGGTAGTCCTGGCAGAATCATTGGGTGAGCTGGGCATGCTGACTGGACCAGAGGAACCAAGGAGCAGGGAACTGAAGGGAGAGAAACTGGAGGATCCGGAGGAGAACAGCGTCCCGAGACGATGGCCTGTTGTTTGTGAGGGGCTACTGCTTGGCTAGTGAGCCGTGTCTTCAGGGAGCCGGAGTGAGGCAGCCTGTATTCTGCTGGCGGTGTTAAGGAAAATGCTTGTTCCCTTGGTGCATGTGCCAGTCCCAAGGTTGTCTGAGGGGCAGGTGGTGAGACCCTGACCTCGACCCAATGCATCCAGGAAGAGCTGCTTGCCAGCACTATGCTACCCGATGAGTTTGGAACACGCGAGAGCGAGAAACTCGGGAGCGTGCAGTTGGCTGAAGCAGAAATGGAGAAAGACAAGAGTTTGTAAAGCGTCACGGAGCAGAAAGCGAGAGTGAAAGCATAAAAGGACAGAAAGTAAGAAAGAAGGAACAAGGAAAGTGGAAAGTAGGAGAAACTGTAATAGCGGTGCAGAAATAAAGCAGAGTCCAGATTAAAGACATTTAAACATGCTAGCGGCACAGAAATAAAGAAAAGTACAGAGTTAAGACATTTAAAGGGATATAGAAGTGTGCAAGAGGAACAATAAGGAAACGGACAGGTGTAAGTGTGCACGATAGAAAGTGATAAGTTTGCAAGAGGCACAAAACAGAGAATGTAAAGCAAAAGAAGGTGCAAGTGTGCATGACAAAGTGAAAGAAACACAGAGAGATAAAAAGGGGTGCAAGAAGCACCTGAGGAGAAAAGGAAAACAAGTACAAGAAATAAAGATAGGGGCGAAAGATCAGAGTGGTCGCGCTTAGGAGAAGCAAAGAGCCTGGCATTTTACGAAAGTCTCTGATTCTACCCCATGAAAGGATTGTATGTGAAAGAAACTGTATATAAGAGAAATGTACATGTTGACAAGCTGAACTTGTGTTTGAAATTAGAGGGGCCTAAGCTTAGGGAAGGGAACCCTGAGAGGCCTAATAAAGCTGAATACTTATTTTGGAAACAGAGAGGCAGAAGCTTGTGGAAGGGAACCCTGAGAAGTCTAAGAAGAATTGTGGTATATTTTGTTTTGTGTTGAACTTCGTAAAGAGGGGCCCAAGCTTGGGGAAGGGAACCCTAAGACGCACCCTAAAGACATTGGTGAACTTTGTGAAGAGAGGTCTAGACTTGGGGAATGGAGCAAAGAGAGGCCTAACAGGAACTGTGTCTTTTTTTTGGGAACTGGAAAGATTGAAGCTTGGGGAAGGGAACCCCAAGAGACCCAGAGACATTGTAAACTCCATTGACTTAGTGCAAGAGCCCTACATGGAAGGTTCCAAGACAACCCTTTTGAGTTGAACTGTTTAGAAGTGGCGTAACTACACCTATTGGTAAGACTACCTAGAACCAGCTGTGGTTTACATTTCCTTTATTTGAACCACAATTTTTCTTTAAGAAGAGTTCCTATCACATTTTGTCAAAGAGTGAGGGCAAGCATAGGTTTAGACACAGACACATTTTTGTTTTGGACTTTCAGACATCGACGGCCATTAGAAACATCAGTTGAGGGAATAATCCCTTTGGAGTTAGGGCCAGTTAGGTATTACAGCAACCCCAGAATTTTATTAAATAAAGGTGTTGAAACTGTTACCTTTGAGTCTGTGTCTCTGTTGATACCACAGACACACAGTAGTGGGATGTAATTCAACCGAAACAGGTTGGGGACCCTAAAGTTTGAGAAATTAAATAGTGGCACCTCCAACCCCACAGTGGCAACTAAAGCTTCTGTTGGGCTTAATCTTTGTAGTAGCCGGTCAGAAACCATTCCGCCAAAAGAAAGGCGTCTCATCCCTACTGATTTTGTCCTTATTCCACCTCCCGGAACCTACATCAGGTTGGCACCCAAATCTGAACTGGCTTGGAAATTTGTCATTGATGTCCTGGCAGGTGTGATTGACCCTGATTTTAGATGGGACATGAAAGTGTTACTCCACAATCATGGGGAAGAGGCCTTTCAGATCCAGGCAGGGGATCAAAGTGTCCAGGATATAGTTGAAAAGATGATGCTACCTGTCCTCAAAGAAGAGGCTGAGAAAGATATCACTGAGAGGGGTGCTTTAGGCTTTGGGGAAGCTGATGTCCAACCTAGTTCTTTCCAACCTCCACCCATCAGTGAGGAAAGTTCTGACATACTTAGGGGGGGGCATTTTATTTCTTTGAATTTATATATATCGTGCCACATGCCCGCAGGTCTCAGGACGCACACGAAACAGAACGAGACAAACTAAGTTGGATAAAACAAAATGAGCAGGTCAGGATTACATCAGAGAGTGACATCATACGGTAAGAGTCAGGCAAGGAGCTTAGTCAGGTGGGAGGTTAAAGAGAAAGGTCTTCAGCCCTTTTTTAAAATCAATAGTCGTGGTAATGGTTCTGAGGACTATCTGAAGGGAGTTCCAGGTAGTAGGGCTCAGTGCATCAAAGCTAAGGCCACGTGCTTTGGCCAGTCTGAACCGAGGCAGCACAAGTCTAAGTTGGTTCGTGGATCAAAGGGTGCGTAATGGAGTGTAGTACTGGAGACGATCCGAGATATATTTAGGAGCAGTACTGAAAAAGCACTTATGGGTCAGTGTGAATAGTTTATGTTTCACTCTTTGCTTGACAGGGAGCCAGTGTAAGTCCTGTCTTGCAGCTGTAACATGTGCTCGGTTAGGGAGGCCAGTGATGGCACGAACTGCGCCTTTCTGGGTGACCTGGAGAGAGGATAACATGGTCTGAGAGCAGCCACTAAAAAGGCTATTGCAATAATCCAGACGTGAATTAACGAGAGCAGTGGCAAATATGGCAGCATTCGTGTGAGACACAAATGGGTGGATATTACTGAGCAGTTTATTAACAAGGCTGCATGAGCTCCGAATTTGTGTGGCATGCTGCTTCATTGTTAGCTCGGAGTCAAGAGTAACGCCAAGTGTCTTCACCATTTTAGCCACAGGAATAACAGTGTTAAGGATGGTAAAGCTGTCATATTCCTGAGGTAGGGTTTTGAGCTTTGGGGCAGTGGCCATGATAAGAAGTTTGGTCTTTTTTGTATTTAGTTCTATAGAATTAATGGCCAACCACTCATGAATTGCAGTGTAGATTTTGTTGAGGTCAGCTAAATCCTCAGCATACTGGCCCATGAGTTTCATGATGACTTGAGTGTCATCAACGTAGTTGGTATACTGGACACTGAGGCCGTCTAGCAGTCTCAGGAAGGGACTGATGTAAACGTTGAACAGACAAGGTGAAATAAACAACCCCTAGGGGACGCCACAGGTGATGGGAGCAGGCAGAGAATGGGCTTCACCACTGTAAACTCTAGCGAATCGTGGCCCAAGAAAAGAGGAAATCCAAAGAGAGGCCAGACTGGAACAGCCTACTATGGATTGCAGTCGTTCCACCCGGATGGTGTGATCCACGAGATCGAAAGCGGAAGAAAGATCCAAAAGCATCAGGATAGCAGGTTGGCCGTGGTCCACAATGTTAAGTATATTGGCCTTGTGATCGAGCATGGCCATCTCTGTGCCATGAAAGGCTCTGAAACCTGACTGGTGTGTGCCCAAGATGTCATTCTGTTCTAAAAAACGCTGGAATTGTGAGTAGGCAACTTTGTCCCAATATCTTAAGGAGAAACTGAACATTTGTAATGAGGTGATAGTTTTCCGTCACTAGGGGATTATGGTTGTCCTTTTACAAGAGAGGGGTAACCCAGGCCTCTTTGAGAAGGGGCGGGACAGAGCACTCTGCAAATGAAAGGTTAACAAACTTGGTTACCTATGGACAGAGTACATTGATGCACCTGATAAAAAGATTGGAAGGACAGACGTCCCCCTGGCAGGAGGTGGGTCTCATATTAGAAACAATCTGAAAAATGGTAGTCTCAGTACAAGGTGAAAATGCAAAAAGGGGAGACTCTGGGGTTATGGCAGAATCTATTCCAGCGGAGACCGAAGGAGGCTCTTTGACATTATTAACAGAATTCCTGGAGAGCTGAATGGCGTTTTGGTGAGAAATGACCTTGTTGGTAAAGGCATTATGAATGGTTTGACACCAATCATTGTTCTTTACTGAGACAGGGACCATGCAGGGTTTACTCTTGAATTAATTGAGAATGGCAAATAATTCTTTTGAGCTAGACTTGGCATGAGGAATCCTGGAATTATAAGCAGCAGCATTATCATTTTTCTTTTTAAAAAAAGGACTCCTGTATTGATGGGATGTTACTTCGGAAAAGGATACCAAAAACACAACTAGTGGTTCCCCGAAGTCACAAACATATAGTGTTCGAGATTGTACACTCACATCTTATAGGTAAAAACTCAGGCTCACCTAGCCAGCAAATTCTATTGGCCAGGCATACACGTTGACACGAAAAATGGTATCCAGACATGTGAAATATGTCAGCGTACCAGCACTCACTTACCACCTCCAACCCCTTTAAATCTATTACCCATCATCGAAGTACCAGTCTCAAGGATTGGACATTATTGAACCCTTTGAAAAATCTAAGATAGGGAACAAATACGTGCTAATAATTCTCGACTATGCCACCCAATACCCAGAGGCATTTCCCCTGTGCAATAATAACACCCAGCAGATACTGGAACATTTAGTTCCCTTATTCTCTCGAGTGGGCTTCCCTAAAGAAATCCTAACGGACCAGGGTGACACCTTTATGAGTACGCTTTTGGGGGAGGTAATAAAGCTACTTCATATAACCACCTTGAGTACGTCTGTTTACCATCCCCGAACAGTTTAACAAGAACCTTGAGGCCATTCTAAGGAAAATAGACGACAAGGATGCACCTAACTGGGATCAGATGATTCAGTGTGCCTTGTTTGCCATAGGAAAAACACCTCAAGGCCTCAACTGGCTGATCAGGATTGAAATTTTTTCACAGACTGACCTGGTCGGACACTGGCGAATCGTTGGCCTTTCTTCGGAAATTATGAAATTGGACAAAATCCCTGATAAGCATTTACCTCCAGTAATTGAACACAGGGAGATGAGTGCCTATTGGGCTGAGCCCTGATTTAGGTTTAAAAACCCGAGGAGATGATGAAGTGAAGTCTGCTCACTCAGAGATATGTGTTGTCCAGTGAATTTAGAAAAGTAGTCCTCAGCGAAGTAAAACACTGCAGAATATTGGAAAGGCTGAAGAGTCGGTGACCGAAGCTGGATGGCCAGGGGAACAGCAAGGAATTCCAGGAAGGAGAGGCAAAGAAGAAAAGGAGAAGTGGAAGGCAGGTAATATTTGCCCAGGCAGCCAGCAGAGAGGGGCCCTGCTTAGCGAAGCGAAGGCGAGGAAACAAAGGGAATGCCAGCAGCTGGGAGGAGCCACGCTCAGCGGATCCTGACAAAAGGAAAGTGATTTAAGCTAACAGCAGCAAACCGGAGGAGCCGGAACACTGCAAGCGGAGAGCAAGCACAGATTAGTTCTGAAACATTAGGAACTGTGACACAAAACGTCAGAGCTAAGAAGGTGAAGCGATGCAATTGCCTTTCCATCAGATCTCCCTATGTAGTCTATTGAATGGTGTCCTGCTGTAATGCCGCTAGATCGCGGTGGCCGTTTTGAGAGAACGCTGAAACCCTGCCTGCAGATCCATGGACATAATGAATGGAGCACCATCTTGAGGGGGCGATAACTCCATTCAGATGTCTCCTCCTCCATTGTTGCCATAAGGCCCAGGAGTTGGCATGAGTCCTGACATGGTTTCTCACCCTTCGAATTACTGTATGGGCGAGAAGCCAGAGATGTTTTAGACATGCATCGAGAAACATGGGAGGAAAGGGAAGAAGCTCCAATACCACTCTCCCAGACAGCCTCTCGGTTAAAAGAACATATGACAGCTCTTCGATCCTTGGTACAAGACCACTTTGGTAGAGCCCAAAGCCCATCAAAGGCCTCTTATGACAAGAAAATCTCCCTTAGATCATTCTCCATCAGACAAAGGTCCTTGTACTTTACCCTACCTCAGACAACAAGTTTATTTCTAAATGGCATGGGCCATATGAGATATTGGACAAGACAGGACCATGTAATTATAAGATCGCCCATACAGACTGTTGCCAGAAGACGCAGATCTAACATGTAAACTTGTTGAAAGAGTGGAAGGAGTACATTTCTTAGTCTAATGCCAGTATTATCTTGTTTAATACCGGAAGAGTTAACTAATAATACTGTAATTCCCTCTGATATTACTAATACTCAACAACAAGATCTCCTTGGGTTGCTAGAACAATCCCCAGATATTTTCTGTGAAGAGCCTGTCAGGGTGAAAGGAATATACCATCATATCCGCACCCCTGCAGGCAAGGTAGTACATCTTAAACCATATCGACTACCTGAGGTCCATAGAAATATTGTCATCAAAGAGGTAGAGCAAATGCTCCAGGCCAACATAGTTGAGCCATCTACAAGTCCCTGGTCCTCTCCCATTCTGCTAGTGGAAAAACCCAGACAAAGTTGGAGGTTCTGTATAGAATTCCGAAAGGTGAGCAACATCTCAGCCTTCGATGCCTATCCAATGATATCCGGTCAGATAGCACAGTGAGTAGAGGGCTCGCTTTGACATCAGTGCAGAGCCTGCCGATGCACGATCGAATCCCGGCAGGGCCAAACTCATACTTTTATCCTTCCGAGGTCGACAAATGAGCACCACACAGTGTGGGTAATAATAAGCAGTGCTCAGATGCCTGAGGGTTCATAGCGCTATATAAATGCAAAATTATTATTTATTATTTTATTATTATTAATGCCTTGCATTGACAATCTTATTGATACATTGGGTAGTGCTGTCTATTTGCCCACCCTAGATTTAACCAAGGGTTATTGGCAAGTCCGACAAATTGCACCAGATAAACAAAAGATTGCCTATGCCACCCCAATAGGTCTATATCAGTTTTAAGTCTTACCCTTCGGGTTACATGGTGCCCCAGAAACTTTTTAAAGGTTGATGTTAAGATTCTCCAGCCTTATTCGGAATTTTGCGTGCATACATCGACGACATTGTAATCCATAGTCCAACCTGGGAAGACCATTTGTACCATCTATACACTGTAGTAAGAGCCTTCAGAAAAGCAGGATTAACAGCCAACCCAAGAAAATGCAAGTTGGCGCAACCTACCGTTAAATTCCTAGGGTTTTTTGTCGGAAATGGCAGCGTTCAACCTCAAGAGGAAAAGGTTAGAGTTGTCTTAGAATCCCCTACGCCCAAAAACTAAAAAAGAGTTAATATTTTTCCTAGGGTTAATTGGGTATTATCGAAGATTCATACCTACGTTTTCCAATAAATCTGCCAGACTGACAGACAAACTACCAAACGCAGAACCCCAGAAACTTAAATGGGATGGAGAGGACAAAGTATGCTATCAGGCCCTCAAACTAACACTATGTCAAAGCCCTATTCTCAAGGTAGCAGACTTTTCTAATTGGTCTATTACAGACTGACGCTTCTTCGACTGGTTTAGGTACACTATTACCTCAGAACCATGAAGGGCTAGAACGCCAGTCGAAAACCTTTTCCCAGTGAAAACAACTATTCAGTGATCAAATTAGAAGCTTTAGCCATCAAGTGGGCCATTATACATCTCAAATATTACTTAATAGGCTGAAGGTTTAGATAGATTACCAACCTCTCCCCCCTAATATTGATCAGTAAAAGGAAAGAGTCTAACCCAAGGTTTATTCACTGGTTCTTGGACTTGCAACCCTATTGCTTCTCAGTGGAAAATCGAAAGGGCAGAGAATAAGGAAACGTAGATTTCCTTTTGAGGTTCCCCTGTGAAGCAATTCAGTCCAAACCGCATATGGTAAGGGTTTGTGAGAAAGCTGACAGTATTCTCCCACCTAATCCCCCAGGATCGTCCATTTAGTTGGCCAGGGAAGGGCCATTGCTTTTGGATCCTGACCTTCGGGGTGGACAAGTGAGGGAGGATCACCTGAGTGGAGGGTCAAGAGAGATTGGGAGGAGAATACCCAAGGGCGAGACATGGTATTCCCTATTTCCCAATTATACACCAAGCTACTCTCACTCAGCCATAATGGGGTATTTCCAATCACACCCCATATCCCCCTCCCCATTTCCAATGAATACTGGGTTGAAGAAGAGGCGATCAGGGGCAATGAGGATTAGCCATAGAAACAACATAGGAATACAAAGGGAGGTTTACCATGTAACACCTTTGAATCGTCCCACTAATAGAGTCAGGCAAGATCAGGCACTTTGCCCCAACTGTGCACATCTGACTCACCTCAGTATAAAAAGGGTAGTTCTGCCAGAATCATTGAGCGAGTTGGGGATGCTGACTTGACCAGAGGCGCCAAGGAGCAGGGAGCTGCAGGAAGAGAAGCCTGGAGGATACGGAGGAGAACGGCGTGCCGAGACGCTGGTCCAGTGTTCGTTAGGGGCTGCAGCATGGCTACGTAGCCATGTTTCCAGGGAGCCGGAGCGAGGCAGCCTGTATCCTGCTGGCGGTGTTCAGGGAAATGCTTGTTCCCTTGGGACATGTGCCGGTCCCAAGACTGAGGCCCTGACGTCTGCCCAATGCATCCAGAAGAGCCACTCGCCAGCGCTATGCTACATGGTGAGTTTCGAACAGGTGAGAGCGAGAAACTCAGGAGCGTGCGGTTGGCTGGAGCGGAAAGGGAAAAAGACAAGATTTTGTAAAGCAGCACAGAGCGGTAAGCGAGCGTGAAAGCATAAAAGAACTGAAAGTAAGAAAGAAGGAACAAGGAAAGTGGAAAGAAGGAGAACACACGTTAGCGGCACAAAAATAAAGTAAAGTCTGGCGTAAAGACATTTAAACATGCTATCGGCACAGAAATAAAGCAAAGTCCAGGATAAAGACATTTAAAGATATATAGAAGTGTGCAAGAGTGGAACGATAAGGAAACGGACAGGTGCAAGTGTGCACAATAGAAAGAGGAAAGTGCACGAAAAAATGAAAGAAACGCAGAGAGATAAAAAGGGGTGCAGAAAGCACCTGAAGATGAAAGGTTAAAAGGAAAACATGTACAAGAAATAAAGAGAGGGGAGAAAGATCAGAGTGGTCGTGGAGGAGGAGCAAAGAGCCTGGAATTTTCGAAAGTCCCTGATTCTACCCCATGAAAGGATTGTACGTGAAGGAAATTGTATATAACAGGAAGGTACATCATGACAGGCTGAACTTGTGTTTGAAACTAGAGGGTCCGAAGCTTGGGGAAGGAAACCTGAGAGGCCTAATAAAGCTGAATACTTATTTTGGAAATAGAGAGGCAGAAGCTTGGGGAAGGGACCCCAGAGAAGCCTAAGAAGGATTGTGGTATATTTTGTCTTGTGTTGAACTTCATAAAGAGGGGCCCAGGCTTGGGGAAGAGTACCCTAAGAGGCCCACTAAAGACATTGTTGAACTTTGTGAAGATAGGCCTAGACCTGGGGAAGGGAATCCAGAGAGGTCTGACAGGAACTGTGTCTTTTTGTTTGGAATTGGAAAGATCGAAGCTTGGGGAAGGCAACCCCAAGAGACCCAGAGACATTGCAAACTCCATTGACTTACTGCAAAGTTCCAAGGGCAACCTTTTTGAGTTGAACTATTTTGAACTGGCAGAACTATATCTATTGGTAAGACTGCCTGAAACCAGCTGTGGTTTGCGTTTCCTTTTCTTTCAGAAATGGGGGTAGATCTCTGTCTTCGGCTGGGGCCTCCCTTTGGAACAGCCTCCCTGCCACTCTGAAACTTGAGTAGATCTTTCTCCGGTTCCAGAAGTCCCTCAAGACCTTCCTCTTTACTTCCACCTTCCCCTCTCCCCTGCTGATAGGTTTCTCTCTCGACACGGTGCACCTGGCCACCCTCTGTTCTCCGGTCCCAGGTACCTGCTCACTCTGCCACCCTCCTGCACTGCCTTCGGGCCACCCCTTGCACTGGGGTCTGTATCTGTACCCATACAGTCCCCCACACCCCTTCTTTACTCTCTGCACTTATCAGACATACCCTGTCTGCTGCCTTAAACCCAGCACTTGCCACTTACTGGCTGCACTACCACCATTTATTGCCTTTATTATTTATTTATTTAATTTATTTATTATGTATCTGTTTCTCCTCTGCTCCGCATTTTCCACTTCTCCCCCCTTCCATGCACTTTTCCCCTTTTCATTTCCCATGTACTTGCACGTTCTCAATGTCACTGGGCTTAGTTAGATCGTTGTTTTGTTTTGTTCTCCCCTGTTCCCCTCCCTTGCCTTCTCCCTTGCCTTGTCGCGCTCTGAAACACTTGTGTACGAGAGCAATATAAATAAAATATCAATATCAATAAGAAGAGTTCCTATCACATTTTGTCAAAGAGTGAGGGCAAGCATAGGTTTAGACACAGACAGATTTTTGTTTTGGACTTTCAGTCATCGACGGCCATTAGAAACATCAGTTGAGGGAACAATCCCTTTAGAGTTAGGGCCAATTAGGTATTACACCAACCCCAGAACTTTATTAAATAAAGGTGTTTGAACTGTTACCTTTGATTCTGTTGGGCTCATTATAAGTATGCCAGTCCGGAAACAACGGTGCCGGTAAGCTTACCAGCACCGTTTCTGGACCGGCATACTACAGTCTGCCTGCCGGAGCCACCGTGCCCGACAGGTCTGACCATGCCGGGCACAGCGGCCACAGTAGGCAGACCGTCCCGGAAGCACCAGCACCATTGCTAACGGTGCCAGTGTTTCCGTGGTCCCCACTCCCAGTTGGTCTCTCTTGGACTCTATGGGAATGGGGACTTACAATTCACCAGCGCCTGACTTTCCGTACCGCCAGGGTTGTAATCTCCCGTTGGCACTGGGAAATCAGGCGCCAGTTAATATTTACAGATCTGGCACCAACCTGCCGGTAGGTAGCACGGCACGGTTACCTCCGGACCCGTAATGAGCCCTCTCTCTTGAAACCATGGGCCTCATTTCGAGTTTGGAGGTAGCCATGGCGATATTTGCGCCATGGCTGCCTCCAAAACTGGATCCGGCAACGGTCTGGTACAATCGGCACTTACCGGGTCATTCCGACCCTGGAGGACCCGGTAAATCCCCATTGAACCAACAATTCCCTATCCTATTTGAGCCCCCAATGGGCTCAATGGGAATGGGGAAGGCGCTAATTACGGGCGTGCTCATGGCAGGCCCGTAATTAGTGCCCTGGTCCCTTAGCGGGATCCGTAAAGGACGTGTGGTCGGACCACACGTCCCTTACGGTTCCCGCTAAGGGACCTCGGATTTGGGCGGTAAGGGATTACCGTCCAATTCATAATGGCCCCCCATGTCTGCCTCACAGAGTGTAATGGTATTACCAGAAGAGGACTAAGGGCATGTAAAAGTACAAACAATTACTGGTCAACCTTGGAGTAATTTCTAGGTGGATAGTGATGCATATTCAGCCCTGTTGCTAAAAAGCAAATACACATCTTTTAGGTAGGCCAAAGACCCACTCCACTAGTGATAAAGTAGCAAATGTGCCTGTCATGAGAAATATTCCCCTGACAGAAGTCTGCCAGTTAGCCAGTTGGAATATGTCCACATATTTTCTAGTCAGTACATAATGGGACAAGCTTTCTTTCAGAATCTGTTTGGCCAAGTCTCCTATACCCTTTTTGGATGCTCAAGTACCACTCTTGTGTCGTACCATAGCCTTTGTAAGCAGTATAAGAATCCTCACTATTTCTTCCTTTACATGGATTTCCTGATTGTCCTTCCTCCTGTGAGGCAATGCACTTGATATTCTGTGTAGTATTTGTGAATATCAATGAGGAGACTAGAATGAAGTGACTGGTTATTTGCTTGTAAATCAATTTCTTCTTTCTGTGTATCTTCATTGAATTCATGAACAGCCCTCTCGCCTACCCTCATCAAACAGGAGCTTTTGTTATCTCATTGAAGGGAAGAAGTACCACCAGTATAATTACTCTCTCACTAATACCTTCAGAAATAACTGACTTCAACTGCTAGTGCAGTGCGTCATGGGAACCAGCACTTCCTGTGACCTTAAAGGAGCAATGCTTTTGTTCATGTGTTTTGATAAGGCTGTCTGTCTCTTGTACTTGTTTGTTTCTCTATGGAAAGGTTTCCAGTGATGTAGTTTAATGATACTGCTTTTATTTTATTGAGAAGAAAATGTCAGAAACCAAGATAGGCATTTACTCTTTATTATATTTTTCATGCCCATTATTTAAT
Source organism: Ambystoma mexicanum (assembly GCF_040938575.1). Classification (NCBI taxonomy): domain Eukaryota; kingdom Metazoa; phylum Chordata; class Amphibia; order Caudata; family Ambystomatidae; genus Ambystoma; species Ambystoma mexicanum. The sequence goes on along the minus strand of NC_090931.1, from coordinate 1,460,149,817 downwards.
TTTACAATTACTGTGGAGTTTTCTTTTCAATAATGAAAAGTGTTCCGGGATTCTACACATTCTCAGAGATACTCAGAGTTTTTTTATTCAATGAAGATACCCAGGATTAAGAAAAGGATTTACACATTTGGAATTATCCCTTCTTACACAGCTCCCTCCCACTTATCATGTGTGCTGCTTTACAATTCTGGAGCCTTGTTAAAGCATGCAAGGCATTATTCAAATGTTCCTGCTACAGAGCATTGTGCCATCCATCCTGAACTCGACACTGCTCAGACGCATGAGATTTGATGTGTATCGGAATCTGATCCCACCACCTCCCATCTATCCCACATGAAGACACTACCAGACTTAGTTTAGTATCTGCACAGCATGAGGAATCTGCTTAAAAATGCAAAATGCAATACAAACAACAATATAGTATAGAACAAACAAAGCAGCAATAGGGCCACAACATCGAAACAGAAAAACATTGTTAGATCAAAATGGCAATTGCTGTTAGACTGTCTCAGAAATGAGTCTTTGGCACATTTCATTTTGATACGATTTGGTGATTGTTAGGCTGTGCTTACCAGAGCCTCCCTATATTTGTAATGTGGCTGCTTCTTTTGTGTCCTACTGATTGGTATTGAGTGCTGCTTATCACTAGGGAAGGCTAACAACCTAAGCCTTATAGTAAAGAATCTGTAAAATGATTCCCCCGTTATTAGCTCATAAATAATCCACGTCATGCAGTTTATATATTGCTCAAATTTATGCGCAATTTCTGTTTCATTACATCCTAAATTGCAGTGGGTTAGTAACTTTGTGATTTTAATATCCTCACATGTTGGTTTGGTGTGTCGCCAACTCTTATGGCCAAAAGGATTCACCCGTTGGTCTTTTTCAAGGCAGTTTGTAAATAATAAATCTTCTAGTCATTCATTGGTTATATCTGGTGGATTCTTGACGTTTCCACCCTTGTTGTTTTAAGTCTAGTTAAAATTTCACAGCCTCGTATATTTCAAGATTTGCATGTTCTTGTATTCTTCTGTGCTATCATTGTTGATATCCTGCAGGGCTCTGCTTTGGTTCTATATTTGTCTTAAAGTCAGGGGTTAAGTTCCCCGTCCGGGTGAACCTTTTGGCCATAAGTGTTGGAGGCACACCAAACCAGCATGTCAGGATGTTAAAGTCACAAAGTTACTAACCCACTGCAATTTGTGATGTAATGAAACAGAATGGGCCTCATTACGAGTATGGAGGTAATCATGGCGCTATTAGCGTCATGACTACCTCCCATACCGGTACCGAGTCCGCCCTGGTGGTAGACTAGTTGAAAGGGGCACATTGGCGTGTGGTGTGCAAGTAGTTATCAATGGAGGTACCCATGCCTTAGACCTATTGTTGATCTATTGATTGCTGTCAACCCTGTACTTCCTTTCATTGTTTAGGTGATGTCAATGATGGGTCATACATTATTGCACTACTTTTGCATGTCTTATAGGGCTTAGTATGAAAATGATTGAAGTGTGGAGATAACAGCCTGTTAGCGATCTGTGCTGACATCAAAACTAGCCTGGATCATTGCTATGGTTAGAGCCAGGACAGATGTGTACTGGATTGAGAGTCTTAAGATGTCTGTGCTTAGATCAGAGATGATCAACACCTGCGCCAAAATCACTTGTGCTTTGGATTTTCGGAGATGTGTGTGGATATCAAGATATTCAGGCTCACAGGTTTTCCGCTTTCCCTTCTTCTTTGAAGAAATAGACGACACTTTCCCAAAGCCACCTTGATAGCTGAAGACATAACACTGTGGAAGGCAGAATGACCGCTGGAATTAGTCTGCATGAAGGGACAAAGCTTCTTTAAGCATTGTCCCTTCATGCAGACTAATTCCAGCGAAAATCCTCAAGCTCTCATTCTCAAGGGTCCAGCAAGAATTTGAGGATATCCAGAGTCAGCTGGCAAGGATCACACATTACATGGAGGAATTAAAGATTTGTGACAAACACCTTCTTTCTGTTTCCAGTGGCTAAAATACAAGATGCTTGAAAATTATGAGAGGTGGATGTGAACAGTAATGGGAAACCATGCAAGAGATCTGCCAATTAAGCTATCATCTTTGCATTTGCAAGGTGAAAAGTTGGCAGACATATTTTTCATGTAACACAAGTCCTCTTTCTACAACGTATGTATGGACACCACCACAGGGGGCTTCTACTACATGCTAGAACCCCACGATGCCAGGGTGGCTCATATGCCTTGCGTGGCAAGCTTACACCCCCATAATCCAGCACCCCACGGACCTTGAAAACCATGAAATCAAGATGGTCACTAATCCCTAAATGCCAAATGGATGCCTGAGCTTATCCTCCAGCAATCCTAGGTCCATCAAGAAACTGTTGATAGAAAACAAAGAAGTGAACAAAAGATGCAGGTCTCAAAGACCTATCAGTGGAATTACCAATGGACCAAGTACTGTAGATAATCCCACATATTTGAGCAACACAAATTGTAAATGACCACCCATCAGCATAAACAATGAAAGAACAAGATCACTCACAAAAAAGTCCTCATCCACAAGAGACACATGAAATATTGAATGAATCCTCCAGTTACAGAGGAGCGACAGCTGATGGGCAGCATGATTGAGAATATAATCTGTGGCAATTGTCAATTAAACAGTCAATTTAACTAGCAAAAAATGTGATCTGAGACATTGTGGGAACAGCCAGAATTGTTTACCCTGCTGAATAACTATGTGCTGTTGTCTTCGCCTATCAGCATTGCCCTTATAATTCTTATTTTTTGCATGATAAGTCCCCGAAAACCAAACTATAAATCTGTTGTGATTCTCATAAAAAGAAGAATCAGGGGCAGAGATCTTATTCCTTAATCCATCCATTACAGACATAAAAGGGGAAACTTGAATATGCTGGAAAGTAAAGGCTGAGTAGCACTATCACATTTCCCATATATTATTGCTCCAAAATCTTATTTACCCACTCAGTCGACCTATCAATGTGAGGAGGAAAGCCAGAGAAGAGAGTTTGTTGAACACACAAACGTTTACAAACAGCTGCACAACATTTCAAAATATACTCAGTAGACTTTTGCAAACTTCTTTTATTCCAGTAAACCATATAGGCAGAATGTCCATCTACAAAAACCTGTGTTAGCTCCATTGCAGAAGGCAACTTCTCGAAAGGATTGAAGTATGCCATCTTGAAAAAGTAATCCACAGTGACCATAATTACCAAAACATTTCATGGGTAGGTAATTTCAGATACAGCCTGAAGCAATAGCGTGCCATAGTTCTGAAGTTTTCTCCAAGGTTCAGTCCCACTGGTTGTGAATACAAACACTATTGTGGGCACAATTAAGCAAGCATCCATTGACAGAATTGAACATCCATTGACAGAATTGGCTACCAAAATCCTCATTGACTCTAACCCTACTGAAACTTAACTCCCCAATGCCCATTAGGAAAAGTATAATGTGCAAAGGTAAAGGTAAAGACTGAAACCTCACTCTGCAAGGCACAACCTGGTTTCAACAGAGCATGGCCCATACAAAATAACCATCACAGAAACACCACCCTGATGTTAGCAAAAATCAAGTATGCCAATCCAACACCCGGTTCAGGAGCACATATTGTCAGAGGTGAAATATATTCATCAGCCAACTCTGGGTATATCACAGACAATTAGCCCACGTTGACATTTCTAGAACCCAAATAATGGTCTCAATGACAACATTTTGACTAATAAAATCTGGCCAGCATATTTGGTGTCTGTTGTGACTGCTATAATCAGTTTTCAATTGCAAAAGGAAATTGTGGCCCAAGCAACAATTACCTCAATCCAGGTACGGCAGGAGAGGGAACCTTGCTGATGTTAATACTTAGCAGAATCAATCCTGGGAAAAGGACATGGCTGAATTGGGGCTGGTGTCAGATCATGGTAGGATCCACGTTGTTGTAAGTGTCTATGGGGCGCTGCTCTGAGATCTGAACTTTCATTACTTGTGCTGAGGTCAACAGCATCTGTTCCATAGTTATAACCTAGCTGGATCTATGCAATTTTAGATGTTGTCATGCTTCCATTCACTATTATAAGACATTATAATAAAGTATGTTTAGTAGGTTTGGTTGATTTTATTTTGTACAGTTTGTGTGATTTGGGGTAAATGTCTCACTTTCTTGTGTATAACTTATGATATTTGTTACCTCAATGCCCATGTTTCCCTTTTGCCTTTGGGTGAGTGAGTGCCTGGAGGGATTGTCTCCATCATAGATAAATGAGGGAAATCGAATCTCTATCATTTTATATACTTTCAATAATCCAGGAAGAACTCCCTTAAATGATGATACTCTGAGTCACTGTCTATTGGTTTTCAATCTGTGATTGCCTTCAACACAAAACCTTTCTTGCTTGAGATGGGAAGTCAGATTCTGCTGCCGTTTGCTCATCTATCACTCTGAAGGTTTCACCTTTCTGACTTATATTTTGTGCCTCTATAACTATGAGGATGTACCATGGTTACGTCAGTGTATTCAGCAGACTGATTCAGCCAGTAGTCCCTACACCTATTAATTCCTGAGCCTTTTCCGCTTAAACCTGCTTGAAATGCCCTTTAGAGGCTATCCGTTGGTGTTGTATGCAGTTTCCCTGATATCTCCGTACCTCATCAAACCCTGCATTTTCCTAGCAATCTCCCTGACTTACCATCACTTGCATCTATGCCACAGTACCCTTGCCTAATTAATTATTGTACTTACTCTCACTTGTCCATGTCCTATTTCCCCTAACACTCTTCCTAACTTGTCACTACTAACTACTCTTTGGCGCGATATGGCAATTTTCATCCACTTCTTGCAATCGCCCTTTATCCTCCAAGCCTATAAATCAATTTGAGTGCAGCCTTCATGGCTGGGTATTGACTAGGTGTATCATGTAACCCCAAATAGCTACACTTCCCTTGGCATTTCCATGAAATCCCCATGTTGTTATGTCTTTTAAGACGTGATAACAGATCTTCTTTGTTTTCCAGTAGTATCAATGTCTATACATTCCTCTGAGTTCTATCCTTGGATTTACTCTTTCTATCCCTCTAGTGTTTTGGAGACGTTTCCAATCAACCTTTAAACAGTCCCTTCATGTACTATGCCTACTACAGAGTAATCACAATGTTTCAGTGGTTATCAAGTGTCGGAATTTCCTTCCGCAATGTATACCCCTGCTCCGACTTTGTCTTAGAGTGGCCTGGGATCGCTTTGTGGTCTGCATGCCTACTGTAACATTCCTTGGGTACTGCATGCATGCCAAAATGATTTACCCTCTACACATAGAAAACTGAAATGACAAAAGCAAGATGCTACTTCAATTTCGGGTAGTCCAGAAAACGAAAACATTTAATTAAGAGGGATCCCAATGGATTACTTGTTTATAGAGCAACTCATCAGAGAGGAGCTGAAATGACTATGGATAGAGAGGGTAATTATTCCTCCAATGTTTCCTGTCTGTGTCTTGTCCTGGCTGTTAATCCTTGCTTCCTTGTCTCCTGCCCCTCCTGCTGTAGGCTGCCCTCATCTGTATGTTGGATGCTGCACTAACCCTTCTGCTTGCTGATTGCCGTTTTTGTCTGTACACAGGGGGAGTGAGATAAGCTGGGACCATGCAGGCTTTTCCCTACGTGCAGAGCTGCCGCTTTTCATGCTTTTTAGCTGGAGAACCCATAGGCATCGGATCCCGTCTTTGCTTTCCTGAATCTTCTGCTAACAAAACACAAACTGTAAAGCAAGCCACGCAACTGAGCCATCCATGGTCGGAGCCTGACCCACTCACGGTCCTCGTCCTGGAGGGTGCGCTTGGAAAAAAGTGACAATAACAAATGTAGTGGCAAGGACATCGTCTTTGAATGATATCTTTCTCTTATCTGGCATTCAGAGGCTTTTGCTGTGGAAGAGGGATATACTCAGAAGGCATGCTGTCCCAGTGGCGTAGCTGGAGATGCCAACAGATCCTGGGAGAAATGTGGGACAGAGATGTTACAGACTGATATTGGGAGTCAGTAAACAATAGAGTGCAGGTCTAGGAAGTGAACACTTTGAAAAACAGAGTCTCTTCAGACTGGGGATTTCTGTTATGCTCAACCTAACTATTGTAATGGTCACTTTGTCTCGATGATCACCTACTCTCAGTTCTGTTCTCTCTAGTTTTACCAGTCTTTTTCTTTCACTCATTCAACCTATTTAATTTTGCTCTCCTTATCAGCTGTATCACTATAACCTTTACTTTTTTCAGGTATCTGCCATTCACACGCTCACCTGTCTCGCTGCTACTGTGACTCACTATCCAGCTCCTACTTCACCTCTTTCTCATTCTCTCTCCTTCGCCATTACCTAGTTCTGCTTCCCCATTTCGGACATTGCAGTGGTCTGTGTATTGAAGGATAATAACGGGGAGCCAGAGGTGTTGATTCTTTCATGTTGATGGACTCTTTCAAAAGCCAAGATAGCGAAGAGAATATATTGATTCCATACAAAGACCAACTAGCTCGAGTACAGAAAAAGAATAACCAAAGGCAACAGCTAGCACCATATTGAACAAACAATATACATAGGTTTGTAACATGATGAATGCATTCTTAGTCTGTATGAATGCTCCGTTCATCTCACAGATTAAAATCAAGGTGAGCTCTCCGAAACATGAATTGAGATACCTATAAAATAAATTAGATGACTATGAACAACCAGAGCTGCAGTGAAAGCAATGAGAAATATACACCTTGCCACAAAAACCTGAAGATGGCTTAAAATAGTAAATAGCTAAAACACATTGCTAATTAACCTGATTTGGAAATAGTTATATTTGCACATCTCTGTTGGGAATATCCATTATCCAATGCCTTTTGCATAAAAAGCAACAGCTATGTAATTCATAATTTTATTTTTTATTTCTATTCACTTTAATCTTGCCGTACTGATATCTTCTTACTCATAGCTTCACACATTTTACCATTTTTACAAATGTTCTTATTGAGAGCTGCACATTTCTAAGATCCTCTTGTTCATAGCCCACTGTTCTCAATCAGTCGTATACCTAAATAGAAGTTGAATGGATTTCACATTGTGTCACCTGAGTACACATTTCTGTGCTCACCAATAGGTTCAAGGGGAATACTGTGTCCCTGTACTCTCCTATGGAGACTGTATTTCTAATGTGGCAGTGAAGATCTGCCTAGGGCATATGTATCCACAATCAGTATGTTTCAGTATGAAGAACATTTTAAATCCAGACAAACCGAAGGATCCGAGCTGTAGCCATTGGAAGGACCACCCAGAAAGATGTGATGATTACATTGATTACATCAGTGGAGACTGAGAGAGGAAAGATGCCCATACTTTAGTAGAGGAAAAGAAGGTTTATTGAAAAGTATGAAGGCGAACAAAGGAAATCTTCCCATTATTATCAAGGCACACACTTTGATCACAGATGCTGTATAAGAGGACAATAGCAGTAAGTGTAGCTTTTCACAAGAAACATGTGGAAGTGGTGAGAGAGGAATACACAAATGGAAAAGTGGACATGGGATGTCCGAGACAATTATATATTTAATATACATGTATTCATATATATTCACAGTTTTTACAGCTAGTTATTTTAATGTGCCTTGGTTGAGAATTGAGAATTAGGACGGATGGATATCACTGATGGATTCTAATGATCTTGCCCTCGAAAGAAGGTGCATATTGAGAGATGTCTTGAATGCCTGCAAGACTGAGGGGATCTTGACATCAGGGTTTGGGAGTTCCAGTGGTAGAGAGGAAATAGAGTAAAGGGGCATATACTGGAGTCATGACAAAAGGGTGAGGAATTGGTAGTTTTAGCAGGTCTTGAGATTGCAGGGTTCAGGATGTGGAGTAGGGCCATGTAGTGGGGCCATGGATGGATTTGAATACAAGCACTAGGAATCAAAACTGCATAGATAGCTACCGCACATGGAGATGGTGGGCAGATGTAGGAGGGGGACAAGATTGGTTGTGGAGAGTTTGAGTTGTAAAGTTAAATAATTTATTATGGGAGCGAAGAGAGTAGAGAGGAAAGCCCATGGGGAGGCTAGAGCAGTAGTGAAGATGACTGAGGGCAGCAGTGAAATTAAGGATTTGATAGATTGAAGAGGACAAAATGGGTAAGTGACCTGTCAATGTAAGAACAACAAGGATAAACGCAGAGGTTTCGGAGGGCAGGATGTGTGGGAAAACAGTGTTAGGCAGGTAAGGAAGAGATCAAGGTCACAAATGGGAGAACATGTATAGGAGACAAATTGATGTTAATGTGTTGTAGTAAGTCATTGTTTATGGGTGCTATTAAGATGCCATGAAAGACTGGGACAATCAAGGAGGAAACAAAGCTCCAACTACTGCACAAATGACATTTTCTCAGTAGCTGGATAGTAAAGGGTTGGTAAGAGGCTGTAGATGTGACACCAGTGCACACACGTTAAGGAGGTTAGCGCAACTCTAAGATCAGAAGAAAGCGCCCATATAGAATTAGCAAAATCGGGCTGGCTGCTTGCAAACCATCTTGATCTCTGGATAGTGGCTGCCATGGCTACTAAATATAAGCAAGGGGAGTGTGTAGCGCTTCTGTGAAAAATGGAGCCATAACAATGGGCATTCTCCATCAATGGATCTTTCATAGATCCACATGCTGTGAATATTCCCCTTTGTCAGGCTGGGAATCCGCAGTTACCCTTTTCCTAATTTACTAAAAGGAAAAACTGGTTTGCTGTGTAGCTCATTACCCTCCTTACGGGTGCTTTTGGCCCCATCCAATTGGACATTAAGTAGCTAGTCCCTCCCCCTGGAGCATCTCTTCATATTCTAACCGCATGTCATGTTGGAAGGAGTCCTCGTACTTTTCTCCACAGAGAAAACATACTTCTAAACAAATTTCTACACAGAAAAACTTTACTCCATAAACCAGTTTCTTTAAGCTCAACAGAAAACCTACATCAACCTTCTCCAGAGCAGATAAGTCATTCTTTCTTTGAAGGGATGGGGAGCACCTAAAGAAGCCTGTGTTTTGGGCCTGCTCTACCTGTGAGTTTTAAAAAATGTATTTGAGGCAGACAATCCTGCTGTTTGCATATATTGTCTTTATCCCAATCACTCCACTGAGGAGTGCAATATATATTAGGGCTTCAGTGCTAAAACACTGAGGGACAGACACCGACGCTTTGTCTGCTGACTCAGCCAGGGGAATTACTCTTCCACCCCCAATGTAGAGTGATACAGGAGCATGGCGGTGCCTAGACCCCTCTCACGAAAGAGAGCAAAGTCTGAGGAAAGGCCAACCAAGAAGTCGGTGATGACACGCTCGTTGACAACAACAAAACATCTACAGACATCCTCGACAACGACACGCTCAACGAAAAATCACATACCACCTTCCTAAGTGAATAACAGCATCACTCTGAAGTAGCATGCGCATCATCCATAAATGTGGTGCAATGCTCGTCGATGATGTTGTCAACGACTAAGCCTGAACTAGAGACCAGAGAAGAACTGCCAGCAAATGAGAGAGAAAAAGTAGCAAAAAAGACTGCTGCATCAGAAGTGGACAAATCAGCAGACAGGGACAGCACAATCAGTGCCAGAAAATCCCTCTTGCAACGTACTAAACGTCATATGCATCAAAGTCATATGCAACAACAGGTACAACCGATCATGCCACCAGTATCTCCAATCATCTACTCACACATCATGCCAGAGGAAATCTTGCAGCATGAAATCAATTCAGATTGTGTTGCTCAGCAAGGGGAATCATCAGTGTTCTCGGTATTACCCAAATTGTTTTTTTACAATTGTTCGAATGAACAATTGACCGAATTTAAAGGGTCACAATTGACCCTTTAAGTTCTGGGGGGTTTGGCGTTGGGTGGGGTGTTGTGGGGGGTTTCCCCCCAGATATATGTTACAATTGACCTTCACAATTCGGTCAATTGTTGTGAAAAGGTCAATTGTAATTCAAACAGTTGTAAAACGAACAATTCGTATACAACTGTCTTCTCGACTCTGAAGGCTCAGTAATTATGGAAAAACAAATATGCAACAGGCCATTACTGCCACCACAGTCCCCTGAACTTCTGCGGCAAAGACTTCCTGTGCCACCTAAACCATTGACTGCGCCAGCTCCACACATCCCGGGGCCAAGCCAAATCACGTGACCGGCCCAACCACTGTTAAACCCTCAAGCATTGCCATCGCTGTGCGTTTTGTCTTCCGCACAAAGCCTTCTTACACAACTTAACACATGGCTTCCACGAGCGCAGCAAGTAACACTTCCACCTTAAAGGGAACCAGTCACAAGGTTTCGAAGGAGACAGGTGTATCCACGTAGATTACCAAGATGGTCAAGGTCCAGGTTGCTAAGGAGGTCGAGATCACTTCCCAGATCAAGGTCCCTGAGGAGTTCCATTTCTCCCCATTGCCATCCAAAGGCAGTAGCTAAATGCAAGATACGCAGTCACCGTAGGTCATCCTCACTAACCGCAGGGTCACCATACTGCCCAGCAAGACCTTCTCCTCCCAGGTCGGAAGAGCAAGAGGAAGGGGATCTCATAAACATAGATACCGATGATGACCCGTGGGACACATGATCTACCACTACAACTGGGTCCCCACCCAAGGACGATGATTGGGACACTGACAATGCCCCAACAGATGACCCACCAGAAGAAGAACCAAAACAATCGCCACCTGATGAAATTTGGGCTTTTCATTCTATGATCGGCAAAGAGTGTCAAGAATTCGGCCTCACGAGGAAAATAAATAATGTTTTCTTTTTGATCATATAAGCAAGAGGCGCAACGCTATTGTCTCCATCTACATCCTGGACCATGTCTAGGAGGACGGCCTGCTCACACTGAATTACCCCTTCACCAAACCAGCCATTAAAGACAGTCTGGAAAAGAAGTTTAAAACTCCAGAGTTAAAACCAAAATGCCTAACAGCTCAGCCCACCCCAGAGTCTGTGGTCTTGGCGGCAGTGGGCAGGAAAGCTCACTCGCAAACACAAAAATTCACAATACTGCCAGAAAACAAGCAGCGTACAATGTGCACTTTTTGAAAAAAGTTTACAATTGGACACACCACTTTTAAAGCAACAAACCCCCGGGCCATAATGGTAAGATATGACCATGCGATGTGGTATAGAATTGCCCCCATCCTAGAGCACCTACCTGATGAAAAACTGAGGCAATGCGCCTTGAAACCTTTGTGTATAGGCGCTAAATAAATAACAAATCAATCAATCAATCAAAGGAAGGGGTAGAGGCATCCAACCACAACATCAATATTGCCGTAGATATCACCCATACTTGTTTTAAACAGATTGGTAAGGGGGTGGTGCTAAGGAGGCAAGGTTGGCTCTGGCAGGAGGTACAACACAAGGTCATCGATATGCCCTTTGAGGAAGACAATTTATTTGATACCAAGATAGGGAATGCTTTTAAAGCTATGAAAGCTGGCACAGATACAGTAAGATTGTTCACAGCATTACAGGGATAAGGAATTTTCATCCCTTCAGGGGAGCATTTGGAAGAGCCGACTCATCCTCCACCACAAGATGCTCAGAAGCATTCACAAAGAGTTCCTGCTACTCTCAGGGGTACAGGTGCAGCTTTCAGGGTTGTCAGTAATCCAAAGATTATAGACAACTGCAACGACGAAGCCTCCCAAAGAGGAAGACAAGAGTAAAACACAGGTATGACTGTAAAAAGCATCACAACATAACGCGGGACAGGGGCAATTTGGCACATTACATCATACATTGATGATTAATATCAATGGACAGGTGGGTCCTGTAGATCATACAACAGGGCCAGCTCCTAGAGTTCACCACACAGCCACGAAACAACCCTCCAAGACTGCAACACTGCTGTATCTCAAAGTGCTCTGGGAAGAAGTGCAATAAATGCTTGCTAAGAATGCCATTGAAAGGGTGCCAAAGCATCTCTAGGTTCACTGCAGATACTTTCTCATTAAGAAACCGGACGGCAAGTGGCATCCTACACTCGACCTATGAAAGGTTAAACAAATGTATAAAAAAAACAAAGATTCAAGATGGTAACGCTACAGGAGATAATACGAGCGGTAAAGCCGCGTGGCTACCTAGCATCCCTCGACTTACAGGAGGCCTATTTTCATATCCCAGTACACCAGAAGTAGAGGAAATAGCTAAGGTTTTTGGTAGGAAACAACCACTACCAATTCAGGTTACTGCCCTTCGGACTGAAATCAATACCTCAATAATTTACCAAATGCCTCGTGCCCGTCGCAGCAGCATACCTCAGAATGGAGGGCCACCATGTCTACGTCTGGGCGCCAAATATAACAAAGGTGCAGCAGCCCATCTCCAGGACACAACTGATACTGGGCTTTGATGTAAATTACAGGAAGTCTTCAAAGCAGCCATCCAAGAGGCTTGTCTTTCTTGGAGCAAAATTTTCCACAGCAGAAGCACTAGTGAGACCATCAACAGATATGATCAAAACTTTAACATTGTTGATCCCCACCTTCAAAACCAGGAAGATGGATGTCAATCCGCAAATGCATTGTTCTACTGGGAACCATGTCCTCCTGCTTCCCCCCTCTTTCCCAACTGCAGGCTTCACATGATGCCCCTGCAGGAGTTCATAACCAATAGGTGGTCCCAGCATACAAGGTCCTGGGAGGACATGGTGCAGATTATCCCCTTGCTCACACGCAAGCTCGTATGGTGGTCTTGCACACAAAACGGGACTGTGGGAAGTCTGTTCCAGGAACCAATACCCCAGAACACACTTGCCACGGATGCCTCATTGTCTGGCTGTGGGCGCACATGGACCACCTTCACATCAAGGCGCTCTGGGCAGCCGAGGAGGCAACCCTGCACATCAATGTTTTCGAATTGAGGGCAGTCAGTTGGGCTCCCAGATCCTACCGGTGCTCAAGGATTTCACTGTGAGTTTCCTCACAGACAACACCACTATGATGTATTATATCAGGAAGCAGGGGGGGAACAAGATCAATAACTCTAAGCTCATCGGGTATGCCACTGGGCCATCAGCAGCCGCATGCCCCTGCAGGCACACCATCTTCTGGGAATACAAAACTCAGTGGCGGACAGCCTCAGCAGAGCAACAACACAGTGCAATGACTGGGAGCTAAACAACACTCAGCTCAAGAACATGTTCTCCCAATGAGGTCACCCATCCAAAGACAAGAAGTGCATATAGTTTGCAAACAGAACTCCACAAGAAGGGTCGATGGAGAATGCCTTCTCCTACCCATGGACCAATATGTTCGCTTTTGCGTTTCCCCCAATACCAGTAATTTGCAAGACAATGCAAATAATGGGGGCTTACCTTTGTCGGTTGACACTCATTTCACAAAACTGTCCAAACATGGTATTCAGACCTTCTCCAGCTGTCAGAACTCCAACCAATCCATCTACAATGCTACCCAGACATAATATCTAAAATCTAGGGCAAAATACTGCACACACAACCCGCACTCTCTAAAGTTAACCCCATGGTTCCTGACTTCACAGAAATGTATAGACATTGTTTGCACTGCAAGGACATCCTCCACCAATCTCTCATACAAGCTGAAGTGGAAGCGATTCTGTACATGGTGTGCACAGCAACACAATGTATTACCTACCGCTCTCTGCACATGCAAGCAGATTCTCCCATACCTCTTTTCTTTAGCAAAAGGAGGTCTCTCCCACTCATCAATCAGCACCTGGTGGCCATCTCTAGGTGCACCAGGAAAAGGGGATGTACAAGTCTGTTCAGTGACAGGCTGGTAAAACATTTCCTGTGTCGACTGTTTCGGTCATTCCCACCTACTAGGAGGATTCCTCCTGAATGGAGCTTAAACATAGTCCTGGCAGGGCTCATGAAGTCGCCCTTCGAACCATTGGCTACCACGCACCTCAATGCTTGTATCATGGTTGCATCAAAACGCTACATCACTGGCAGAGGTTGCGTTACACTCGCTAGACGTAAAGAGAGCTATTAAGTACTACCTGGAGAGAACAAAGTCCTTCAGAAACTCAACACAGCCTTTTCTGACTTTCGCCCGTCAAAAAAAACAACAGCAATCTCAAAGCAAGGAATCTCCAGGTGGATCTCATTAGCTATCTTTTTCAGCCATGCTAAGGCGAATAAACTGTTAATAAATGCAGTTCATGCCCATTTCACAAGAGCCACAGCAGCATCTCTGGAACTGTGGTAAAAGATTTTATTGAAGGACATATGTCTGGTGGCCACCCGGGCAGTGGTACATACTTTTACGAAGCACTACTGCCTACAAGGGCAACATGACGCAGGCTCAAGAATGGCAAAAGCCGTCCTTCAGCGTTTGCTCCAATGTGTTAGGCCTTTTTCTTACATCTCAAACGCCAAGAAAGTAACACTGCTGTTTATTCTATTCACAGCATGTGAATCTATGAAAGATCCAAGTTGCTTACTTGTAACTCCATTTGCATCTTTCATAGATTCACGTACACCCGCCATCCAACCCTTTAGGTAAAAGTCTAATTTCAAGCATACCACTAGTCATCATGCACTGGTTAGAATCTGAAGGGAGGCTCGATACTTGATGTCCCATTGGATAAAACCAAAAGCACCCCTAAGGAAGGTAATGGGCTACACATTTCAGTTTTTTCTTTTAGTAAAATAGAAAAGGGTAACTGAGGATTTCCAGCCTGACAACCGGGAATATTCACAGCATGTGAATCTATGAAAGATGCCAGTGCTGGAGAAATGGAGTTAACTTAACATAACAGGTATATTTGTAGAACGCCCGTTCACACCCCAGAGGGACATCTTGGCGCTACTGACAGATAACAGATGTTTATTATTACCCAACTTAATGGTACTCATTTTATCAACCTCAGAAGGATGAAGGGCTGAGTGGACCTGTCAGGATTCAAACCTGTGACCATAAGGTTAAACACAGGTCCCTGTAATGAATGCATTAGTCCTCTGAGTCACAGCCCAAGCCCCAGAGTTACTGGTAAGCAACTTATTCCTTCACTCCAGTGGAATCAGAATGGTCTCCAGCCATGACATTGATGCAGATATACAAAAGAAGCGAGGAGGAATCTCAGGAAAAAGGTGACGAAGTGCAGACCAGGTCAAGCCACAACTCTTGTGATTAGCAGGTATTACCATATACTGTTTGGAGTATCACAAAGTCTTGTAATGCTCCACTGCCTTCAGTTGTTGCATTTTATTACTCCTTTCCCTTCTGTAATGCCACTTATATTCTTTTTCTCCTCTCTTTTCCCTTCTATTTTTCCTTCTCTGTCTTTACTCTTTCTGAAAGAATGTATTAATAGTAATATTGAAATGTGTTCTGGTAGATTTGTCCTAATGTTTTGGACATTGCATTTCCCACCTGTCCTTACAATGTTAATACAGATAGTTAACTCAAGTTTTTAAGAGCAGTTGAAGGCCCAAGCTGGTTGAGCAAAGGGATTAACTGTACAAATCCTCCTCAATTGATTTGGAGTACATCTATCAAGATGATAAATGTCCATTTACAATAAAGCACATTTTTCACTATCACATGGTGTACTTTGTGCCATAGGATCATTTTAAGCAAATAAGTGAATGCACAGACTTGGTTGTATAGGGACTCTGATTGTCAAATAAGAGTGAAAAGCAGGCTCACTATAAGCCGGCATTGTGCCCAGTTTAAACGTGCAACCCTTGTTTGGTAAATGGAGAACAAATGTAAGTATTTCTAATAGATTATTTCCTGACACAGATTGCTCATCTATGACATCTCTATCCCAACGCAGCTGTTCGAATGGATTGTGTCCTCCTACGTATTCCTCATCTTTGACACGTTAGGTCCAGCTTCGACTGCTTTGGATTATTTCTTTCGGCAGAGGTTCGCCCTGTGTCGATGGCGTCGAGTCGATGTCCCTCGAAGGCCTCCGTTGAAGGAACGTCATCGGATGGTATAAGTAGCACACACATCGCCCGTTGGCCTCAGATCCGTTTTTCCGAAAAAAGTGTTTGTTTCGAGACTCGGCACGCCTCGTTGAAAATGTATTACGTAGTTTCCAAATTGTGCAGTTTTCCTTCAACAAGATGTCTTCATCCTTTACACCGACAACCCCTCATACCGGATTCAATAAGTGCAAGGAGTGTGACTCCAAAATGTCGATCACAGATCTGCATCATTCTTGTCTGTGATGCCTGGGTGAAGGCCATGGTCCCATAGTGTCTCATGCCATTGTTCGTCCTTGGTGAAGCGATCAAGGAGGAGGCACCATCGGTCGCCTTCCTCTTCATCCTCGTCAGGCGAAACCCCTGAGTGGGTAAGATGCCCCACCAAACAGTCAACGTCCACGGAGTGGCAAGCATTCTGCCTAGAAATGCTAAAGATATTTGAAAAACAGGGTAATCCGCAACTTTTATTGAAGCTGGCAGGGAGCAGTCTCGACCGGTTACTCGTGCGCCCTCGAACCCGGGTGTTCGGCTTGATTCACACCGAGAGCCCTCAAGGCCTCGAATGAGTAAAAATCCCTCACGACATGGCGAGCGTTCAAGATCATCGACGCCGTTGAAGCCTGCAGATCCCTCAAAGTCAAAACCGTCGATGGGGCATGTCGATTCATCGACGTTATGTAAGCCATCAGCGCCATTGACGCCATTATCGACGTTGACGCTGAAGCCGTCGATACCAAAAGTACCGGTTGTGTCAGTTCAGTCCCCAGAACCTGAGGAAACTCATAAAAAGGCTAAAACCAAAATGCCTTCAAAACCTGTGAGTGTTCCTGAAAAAACTTTCACTCCTCTGCCAAAGAAGGATTTTTTTCAAATTCCTCTCTTCCATCTTTGAGGAAGAGGAAAGATCAGATGGGGGGGGATGCCCCTTTTGGGCTCCAGCCTGGAACCCCTAATGTGACGGAATGCCTCATATCATAGGAGAGCAAGATGGAAGATCTTTGTGATACCTTACGTAATGCCAGTGGCACTGATACTTCTCCTAAATTGGAGTTCGACAGGCCAGAACCTGGGGAGCACACCGACTCCTCGTACTGACAACTGATGTCTAGAGTGGTGAAGTATTTAGGCTGGGCTAGACTCCCGGTACAGTTTGTTCAGGATGATCTCACTGATATTCTAGACCAAGGTCCACCTACAGATCCTATATTGCCATTCCATGCGGCTGTGCAAAAAAGGGAGGCCAGAAATTGTGAGACCCCAGACACCAATCTGGCGGTGGACAAGTCCCTTACAAGGAAAGACCGCCCTTCCTGTAGCGACCCTGTCTATCTGTCCAAACACCCCACTCCGAAGAGTCTGGTGGTCCAGGCAGCCACGGCTTCCTTAAACAAGGCAGCGTACCCTACCATCCCTCCTGATAGGGACGACAATCGCGTGGATGGATGGACACGAAAGGTATATTCAGCTGGAAGTATGGCCATAAAGTCAGCCAACTCCACATGTTCCTTAGCAACATTTTCATACACTCAGTGGGAGTACATATACATGGCGGCAGAGCATGTTCCTGTAACGCTCACCTGACTCCCACGGAGGCGCTGGCCAGGTTCGCGCTGCTGTGACCTCTTCTAAGGTGATGCGCAGGGTTCGGAAGACGGACTGGACCGGGCCCCCAAATCTGGCTTGTCTGGCTCGCAGAAGTATCCTTCTGTAGGCGAAAATAGGGGATTAACTGTCTGCGGGGTAATGCAATCGGCCTCCCACTTTCCCCTCTCACCCTCCTCTAAACCCTTCTGTGATTCCCCATAGCGTCTCACCTTAGGGTCTGGAAGGACGAGCTCTCCATCCTGCTTCTGATGCAGGGGCGCGTTGGTATCCAGTTACTTTACTGGATTTTCGGATTGGTGAGAACCAAACTTGCTTGGCTTCCAGGTAAGTTTTTTGATAAGAGGTTCCCCTTGTGTCCATGCATTAATTTACTAATGCTAGTGTCTTTTTCCCCATAGGGGCCGGGGTACGGAATGCCGGGGAACAGGCACCGACCCGAGATGAGAGGTGAAATCCTTGTAGAAATCAGGTAAGTCTTAATGAGCGGTTTTGATAATGTCTTTTCATTCGCTCATTAATGCGATGTCTTTTTTTCCCCTTAGGGGCCGGGGTCCAGAAATGCCAGGATGCGGCGCGGACCCAAAATGAAGAGGGAATGAATCAAAAGGTAAGTCTTAATATGGAGATTTAGCTTTCCTTATTCCCTTCTCTCTCTCACCTTTTGTTCTTGCCTTTTTCTCCCTAGGCGCTGGGGCGTGACTGCGAATCCGGATGATCGCTGCTAAACATGGAGGCGCCCTGTAAAGGTGAGTGGAATGCGGCGCTGCAGCGATCGACGCGATGAGCTTTTAAATAAAAGTCTTCCTTTTCAGGATTGTCGGCGAGATGTCTCCGGGATGCGGATTTAGCAGGTAAGGACTTTTCCTTCTTCTGTTCTCTTCTTCTCTTCCTTTGTAGGTGATCCAGGATGCTGGCAGGCGTGGCAGAAGTCAGGATGCAGGAGCAGACACGGTGAGCGTCCAGCTGCTAGATGCAGAACAACGCGAAGCACGTGTGGCTGTTCGGGTGGGGTTTAAATAGCCTTGGAAGAAGTTCCAGGTATGTATCCTTCCTCCAATCAGGTATGTATCCTTCCCCGACCACGCCCGGATGGTAAATTAGTCCCACAGGTAAAGTAGTTCCTTTCAGGCCTCAAGGAGGCCGTGATCCTGCAGCATGGTCTGCATCAGGTAAGTGCACCCAAGCACTCCCATAATGAGCCTGGCGCCTATGGCGCCAGGACTGATGTCTTTTATGAGCCTGGCACCATAGGCGCCAGGACACTGTCCAAAGGGCCCCTATATGGGGTTGCTGGGTCTTTCCTTGGGGACTGGATGTCCACTTTCGGGGACGCAGGGCTTGGACCGGCTCCCCGGGAGCAGGCATCATGACAGCACTCCCCCCCAAGGCCCCTCCCAAGGTTGTTCCCTCCGGGGGTTTTGGTTTGTCTGGGAAGAGTCGGTGGAATTTCCTGACTAATCGAGGTGCATGCACATGGTCGCTGGGTTCCCACGACCTCTCCTGAGGTCCGTACCCCTTCCAATCAATTAGGTAGAACAGTTTTGACCCAAACATTTTTGAGTCTAAAATGTTCTTCACTTCGAATTCGGGCTCCCCATCTATTAGAATAGGTTCTGGAGGTTTGAGTAGTCGGGTTCCGGGTACTACTGGTTTCAGAAGTGACACATGAAAAACAAGGTGAATTCGCATACTAGCTGGTAAATCAAGTTTAACAGCCACTGGGTTCATTATTGCTGTAATAGAATAAGGTCCCAGATATTTTGGGTTAAAAGCACAAGGCCCTTTGAGTGGTAAATGTCTGGTAGCTAACCACACTTGATCCCCAATCTGATACTGAGGTGCTTCACTCCGATGTAGATCAGCATTCTCCTTGTATTTTCTCTTGGCTTGTTGTAAATGCGTAGTTGCCTCTTTGAAGGCTTGGGTAATAGTAGAATGCAGATGTTCTACTGCAGGCATTCCGAGGTTCTGAGGTGAGTCAAGGTTTGAGGTTCAAGGGTGATGCCCAAACAAAGTATAAAAAGGACTGTGGCCAGTTCCAGAGTGTACCGAATTATTATATGCGTATTCGGCTATCCAAAGAATGTCTTTCCAGTTGCTTTCAGATTGCTGTAACATACACCGTAAGTACTGCTCAAGGGTCTGATTTGTCCTCTCGTTCTGACCATCAGTCTGAGGGTGGTGACTGGTCGATAATCTTACGTCGATCTGCGCCATTTGACAACATTTGCGCCAGAAGTGGGAAATGAATTGGCTTCCCCGGTCAGAGATTAGTATAGATGGGAATCCATGTAGCCGAACAATATTTTCGAGGACTTCTTTGGCTAGGACAGAAGCTGAAGGTAAACCTTTCAAAGGAATAAAGTGGGCCATTTTGGAAAACAAATCCACAATTACCAGAATAGTATTGTACCCCGAACAAGGAGGCAGGTCCGTAATAAAATCCATTGATAGGGTGTGCCAGGGTGCTGGCGGTATGTCTAGAGGTTGAAGGAGACCGGCTGGTCTTTTCTTTTGACTTTTATTTTGGGCGCAAACACCACAGGTCATCACAAAAGATTTAACATCTTTTCGCCAAGAGGGCCACCAAAATTGTCGTTTCACCTTTTCCTCTGTCTTGGCAATACCGGGGTGTCCCTCTATTAATGTATCATGATAACCGGAAATAACTAGTTCGTGTAATTCCTTATGTGGCAGGAATAGGCGTCCTTGGAAATAAGGTAAACCTTTATCTATGGTAAAGTCTGATCCCTTTTGTATCCAATCATATAAGGTTGTAGGGTCCAGGAGTTGTTTCACTCTGGCTTGAATGTCTTCAAGCGTCTGTAACAAAGTCATGCCTAGAATCCTCTGTTCGGGAATTATTGGTACTGGTTCTGAGTTTGTATCAGCTTCTCCCATTCCAATTTGGGATAAGGCGTCTGCTTTGCCATTCTTGCAGCCAGGTCAATAGGTAATCACGAAATCAAATTCAGCGAAAAACAAAGCCCATCGGAGCTGCCATGATGACTGAGCCTTGACGGTTTTCGAATACTGTAAATTCCGGTGATCAGTGATCACTGTGATGGTATGTCGAGCGCCAAGCAGATAATGCCGCCAGGCTTTAAAAGCGGACTTAATGGCTAACAGTTCTTTGTCAGTGATTGCATAATTAACCTCGGGTGCCGAGAATTTTCTGGACCAAAATGCTACGGGATGCAGTTGGTTGGTTTCGGGATCTCTTTGGGACAGGACAGCTCCCATGGCTAGGCTGGATGCGTCAGTCTTGACGACATAAGGGAGATCTGGACGCGGGTGTTTCAATATAGGTGCAGAGGTAAACTTAGCTTTTAAATCCTGAAAGGCCTGCTCGGCTTCTTCAGACCATTCAAAACGTTTATTTTTCCTCAAGAGTGCAGTAATGGGTTGTACCACGCGTGAAAATTCCGGGATAAACCTGCGATAGAAATTGGCAAAGCCGAGCATACTTTGAACCCCTTTTACAGAGCTTGGTGATGGCCATTTGAGGATGGCATCCACTTTTCTTGAGTCCATTCGGACTCCTTTGGGTGTCAGGATGAAACCTAGAAACTCGACTTCTGTGGTATGGAAAACACATTTCTCCAATTTAGCAAATAGTTTGTGTTGGCGCAGTTTTTCAAGTACTGCCCTGACGTGTTTTCTGTGATCAGATTCCGAAGAGGAGTACACCAGAATGTCATTGATATATACGACAACACAAACATCGATGAGTTCCCGAAGGACATCATTCATGAAGTATTGGAAGGCAGCCGGCGCGTTACACAATCCGAAAGGCATCACCTGGTACTCGAATAATCCGTATTTAGTACGGAAGGCAGTTTTCCATTCGTCGCCTTCTTTAACTCGTACCAGATGATAAGCCCCCCGGAGATCTAACTTGGTGTATATGCAAGCGTCCTTCACCTGGTCAAGGAGTTCAGGGATCAGAGGCAGAGGATAACGGTTTTTAACTGTTATCTGGTTCAATGCGCAGTAATCGATACAAGTTCTAAGGTCGCCTTCCTTTTGGGCACGAAGAACAAAGCCAAGGATGCCGGGGACTTTGACGGGCGAATAAAACCATTAGCTAGGTATTGATCCAAATATTGTCTCAAATGCAGGTTCTCAGGTTCGGTAAGGGCATAAATCCTGCTACAAGGGAGTTGTGCACCGGGCACCAGATCGATTTGGCAATCGTACGATCTGTGAGGAGGTAACGTGTTGGCCTGTTCCTTTTGGAAGACGTCCTGAAAGTCTTGGTATTCCGGAGGTAGTTGCATGGAGGCAGAGGTTACAGATGCTAGATTAATCTTCAGGTTTTCTAGGTAGCAGGTTTGTGTACAATCCGGGAAGGTTATTCTCTTAGCTCGCCAATCAATTCGAGGATTATGTGTCTCTAACCAAGGGATTCCAAGAATAACCTGAAACTGTGGAGCCTTGATTACATCAAACACAACACCTTCCCAATGGCTGTCGGGACCAATAAGAGTCACCTGAGTAGTGGAATGTGTTACCGGTCCAGAGGCAATTTCAGTTCCATCGACTGTGGTGATGACATCTTTGCTGGTTTTAGGACGGAGAGGGAGGTTAATCCTAGAGACCAATTCACGATCCACATAGTTTCCAATAGCCCCACTATCGATGTATGCCTTTATTGCATGCAACCGCTTAGGCTGTTCTGGATCTACGAGAACCATTGGCACAATGAAATGCGAGGTCTGAGAGTTAGTTTTCAAGCTCGGCAAGCGGACCCCTACGCTTGTCGGGCGGAGTCGTTTCCCGAAACAGAGTCTTCATGGTTTTTATCAGCGGCTCCTACTGCCTTTCGGGGCGGTTTTGCCGGGCAATCTCGTAGAAAGTGTCCAGAATTCCCACAATAAAGACATAATTTTAACTGCCGCCTCCTTTCACGTTCCTTTTGAGTTAAGGGTCCTTTAATCCCTCCAATTTGCATAGGCTCAGAGACATCAACTCCCTTGGGATTAGCATGGGTCTTGACCAACACCCGGGTCTCAAACCTGGACCGATCTGCTTTTCTGTTTTGAAGTCTGTGATCCAATTGGACCACTAAGTCTATATACTCTGTGCATTCTTGTGGCGGATTTACAACTTGGGCCAAGACATCTTTAAGTTCTCCGCGTAGGCCTCGATAAAACAACGTGACTCTTTTATCCTCTGGCCATCCCGTTTCCACAATTAGTCTATTAAAGGTTGCTATATAGGATAGGAGGTCCTGATTGCCCTGTCGCAGGGATAGAAGTTCATCATCCGGAGCCTGCCCCTGAGAGTGTCGAGCAAATAACCTTTCCATGCTTGCTTGAAACCCTTGAAAATCACGGAGAATCGGGTCATCTTGAGTAACCAGTGGAACTGACCAATCGGCAGCGCAGCCGCTGAGATATGACAATACAAAGGCTACCTTAGTCTGATCATTAGGGAAGGCCCCAGGTCTGCATAGGAAGTGCAAACGACACTGATTCATGAATACGGCGAATCGTTTGGGGTCCCCAGCAAAGCGTTCGGGTGGGGCCAGCGGCATGTTTCCGGGTAGATTAATCTGCACAGGGTTACTGGAAACCACAGGAGCGGGGTTCCCTCCGGAACCGGGTAGAGGAGTTTGCCCAGCTTGACCTTGCAAAACCTGTCTGGCCAGGTCATCAGTTCTTTCCTTTGATATTATTAATTCCCTCCTGAGAGCATTAGTCTCTTGACGAGCGGCATGTACTTCGGCCCGTAATTCCCCCAGTAATTGGGCCAACTGATCAGTCTCAGAACTTTCCATAGCGCCTGGGTGGGAATTTGTAGGAAGGCTTCGCGTTCTGTAACACTCACCTGACTCCCACGGAGGCGCTGGCCAGGTTCGCGCTGCTGTGACCTCTTCTAAGGTGATGCGCAGGGTTCGGAAGACGGACTGGACCGGGCCCCCAAATCTGGCTTGTCTGGCTCGCAGAAGTATCCTTCTGTAGGCGAAAATAGGGGATTAACTGTCTGCGGGGTAATGCAATCGGCCTCCCACTTTCCCCTCTCACCCTCCTCGAAACCCTTCTGTGATTCCCCGTAGCGTCTCACCTTAGGGTCTGGAAGGACAAGCTCTCCATCCTGCTTCTGATGCAGGGGCACGTTGGTATCCAGTTACTTCACTGGATTTTCGGATTGGTGAGAACCAAACTTGCTTGGCTTCCAGGTAAGTTTTTTGATAAGAGGTTCCCCTTGTGTCCATGCATTAATGTACTAATGCTAGTGTCTTTTTCCCCACAGGGGCCGGGGTACGGACTGCTGGGGAACAGGCACCGACCCGAGATGAGAGGTGAAATCCTTGTAGAAATCAGGTAAGTCTTAATGAGCGTTTTTTGGTAATGTCTTTTCATTCGCTCATTAACGCGATGTCTTTTTTTCCCCTTAGGGGCCGGTGTCTGGAAATGCCAGGATGCGGCACGGACCAGAAATGAAGAGGGAATGAATCAACAGGTAAGTCTTAATATGGAGATTTAGCTTTCCTTATTCCCTTCTCTCTCTCACCTTTTGTTCTTGCCTTTTTCTCCCTAGGCGCTGGGGCGTGACTGCGAATCCGGATGATCGCTGCTGAACATGGAGGCGCCCTGTAAAGGTGAGTGGAATGCGGCGCTGCAGCGATCGACGCGATGAGCTTTTAAATAAAAGTCTTCCTTTTCAGGATTGTCGGCGAGATGTCTCCGGGATGCGGATTTAGCAGGTAAGGACTTTTCCTTCTTCTGTTCTCTTCTTCTCTTCCTTTGCAGGAGATCCAGGATGCTGGCAGGCGTGGCAGAAGTCAGGATGCAGGAGCAGACACGGTGAGCGTCCAGCTGCTAGATGCAGAACAACGCGAAGCACGTGTGGCTGTTCGGGTGGGGTTTAAATAGCCTTGGAAGAAGTTCCAGGTATGTATCCTTCCTCCAATCAGGTATGTATCCTTCCCCGACCACGCCCGGATGGTAAATTAGTCCCACAGGTAAAGTAGTTCCTTTCAGGCCTCAAGGAGGCCGTGATCCTGCAGCATGGTCTGCATCAGGTAAGTGCACCCAAGCACTCCCATAATGAGCCTGGCGCCTATGGCGCCAGGACTGATGTATTTTATGAGCCTGGCGCCATAGGCGCCAGGACACTGTCAAAAGGGCCCCTATATGGGGTTGCTGGGTCTTTCCTTGGGGACTGGATGTCCGCTTTCGGGGACGCAGGGCTTGAACCGGCTCCCCGGGAGCGGGCATCATGACAGTTCCAGAAGGGGATGAAAGGAACGGCTTCCTGGCTATTATTAAGGAGGCCAAGGAAGCCATGTGAGAATCCTTTCAGTCTGGATTGGACACTGCGGATAGCATCAGCAGGTCCAAGGCCACGAGCACTGTGATTCGCAGATTTATGTGGTTGCGGAAGTCGGGTTTTGCACCGGATGTGCAAGCTCGTCTCCTCAACATGTCATTTGACGGGTCTCACCTTTTTGGCAACAAGGCTGACGAGAGCCTTGAGAGGTTGAAGACCTCAAAGGCGGCTGCCAAATCTTTAGGTGCCGCTGTTAGGCAACCTCAGTTTTTTCGTCCGGCGGGTCAGCCATGGAGGGGGCAATCTTTTTTCGCTACTACTCCTCATTTGGAAAGGCGAGAGGAATGGCCAGTCAAAGAGGCCAACAGAAGTTCTCTTGTGGTGGACGAGGTAGAGGTGCCAAGCCAACTCCAGCTGCAGCTACCGTGCCATCAGGAGCTACAGCAACCACTTCAAAACCACTTTGAGAGCTTGCGTCACTTGTCACTGGTGGGGAGCAGACTATCTCAGCATCTCGAAGAATGGCGATCCATTACTTCAGATGCGTGGGCCCTGGAGACAATAGCCATGGTTACTGCCTACCATTCATAACGCAGCCTCACATCAATCCACCGGGGAAACACTCTTTGAGAATTCCAGACCCGCTCCTTATAATATTAACCCTGCTAGAGAAAGGTGCTCTAGAACCAGTGCCTGTAGCAGAGAGTAAAAAGGGTTGGTATTCCCCATATTTTTTATCCCCAAGAAAGACGCAGGACTGAGATCTGTCTTGGATTTGAGATACTTGAACAAGTTCCTCAGGAAGGGCAAATTCAAGATGGTTAATCTTTCTCAGATCCTTCAGGCCCTCCAATTAAAGGATTGATTGGTGTCATTGGACCTTCAGGATGCTTATTTTCATGTCCCAATCCATCTCAAGGACAGAAAATACCTGAGGTTCGCCTTTGGCATCTTGCACTATCAGTTTCGTTTCGAGTCCTGCCATTTGGGTTGACCTCCGCCTCTTCACCAAACTGATGGTGGTGGTAGCAGCGCATCTCAGGAGAGGGGGGATTCACGCCTACCCGTACCTGGACGATTTGCTAATCAGGCCACGTTCTCCCGAGCAAGCGATGGATCATCTCATAATCGCCTGCCACTCCCTTCACAGACTGAGCTTCTCCCTCAATTTCAAGAAGTAACAGATAACACCTTCCCAACAGCTCCAGTACATCCGGGTTGTATTAGACTTATCCTTGGGAAAGTGCGTGCCACCCAAGGTGATGGCTCAAGACATTCTTCAGATGGTTTCCAAATTTCAGAGTGCCCAGAATCTTCGGGCCTTCGATTTCTTGAGGTTGCTCGGCCTCATGGCATCCTGCATTTTTCTGGTGCCAGAGGCCCACCTGAGAATAAGATCCCTTCAATGGGCTCTAAGAACTCAATGGTCCCAGTTCTCTGAAAAAATGTCGGACTTACTTCAGGTTCCAAGCAGGGTCGCACAGGATCTTCTGTGGTGGACCTGCGAAGACAATATTCTGAAGGGAGAACAATTTTGGCAACCATGGCCGGAGATTACAGTAGTGAAGGACTCCTCACTCACGGGGTGGGGAGCCCACACCAATGATCTGACAGTCAGCGGTCGTTGGTCTCCATGAGAGTCCAAACTACACATCAACCTTTTGGAGCTGAGGGCAATCAGACTAGCACTGAAGGCCTTTCTGCCATCTGTACGGCGAAAGAATGTCCTGATAATGAAGGACAACACAGTGGCCATGCATTACCTCAACAAAAGAGGAGGTGTAGGGTTACTACCACTGTGCAGAGAAGCAATGCAGCAAGAAAGAATTTCCCTATCGGCAGTTCACCTAGCCGGGGAGGTGAACATGACGGTGGAAGGTCTGAGCTGGCAGAGCACAGTCTCCCACGAGTGGGAACTAGCTCAGGAAGTCTTTCAAGAGATCTTCGCCCTTTGGGGAACCCCTCATGTAGATCGGTTTGCAACCGTGATCAACCAGAAGTGCTCAAGGTATTGCTCAAGGGTATTTCCTCTGAGAGGAGCTCTAGTAGACGCGTTAGTGATGGATTAGAATTTTCCGCCGATCCCCGTCATTCCTCAAGTAATTCAGGAGATTGAGACGGTTCGGAAGCCACATGATCCTAATTGCCCCAAATTGGGCCAGGAGGACGTGATACCCGGACCTTCTGGACATGTCCATCAGTCCTCCGATACGTCTTCCACAAAGAGAGGATCCTCTCTCGCAAGGGGGGTGGTCAGGTTCTCCATCCAGAGGTCAACACTTTCAACCTTCACGTGTGCTTTCTGAAAGGTTGAGATAGAAAGATTGGGACCTCCCGGATGACGTGATGGAGGTGTTGCTTTCGGCAAGAAGGCCAACAACAAAATCTCTGTACCGTTGCCGTTGGAATACGTTTTGCGACTGGTGCCGGGAAAAGAATGTTGATTCGAATGGATTGTGTCCTCCCACGTATTCCTCATCTTGTGATAAATCGTTATCTCCAGCTTCGCTGCTTCGGAAAAAAAAATTCTCGGCAGAGGGCGCTGTGCTCGAGGTCGTGGCGTCGATTGTCCCTCGACGTACTCCGTACTCTGTCGACTTCACCGATGGTATTAATAGCTCGAGCCGTGCCTGTTGCTTCAGTTCCGTTTTTCCGATCGCTTCGCTATCGAGAACGGCACGCTTCTATTTTCTTGAAGAAAATGTCGTCATCTTCGACACCTTCGACACCCAGAACTGGGTTTAAAAAGTGTGCAGATTGTGGATCTAAGATGTCGATCACCGATCCCCACCGGATTTGTCTCTAGTGTCTCGGTTCCAGTCACCGAACCGACGACTGCGGGTCCTGCCAATCGATGACCGAAAAAGCTCTTCGTGAGAGGAAAGGTAAACTGTCGGTGGGGAGGGAGGCCTCAAAAAAAGGTTTCGTCAAAAAGACACAAGAAAGCGACTGATTCTAAGGAATCGGATCGCCATAGGCACTCGAAGAGATCTCGATCTAGGAGTAGATCGAGACACTCTTCGTCGTCATCGAAAAAAATGAAGAGGAGACATAGATCTCCCTCATCATCTTCTTCTTCAGAGTCGAACGAAGAAATTCGTTGTCCGACTAAATCGGATTCTCCCAGTAAGTGGGAAGAATTCCGCAAAAAGATGATGGAGGTTTTCGAGAATGCAGCCCTGACCCCCTCGAAAGACCCTCGAAAAAGCCATACCCCTAAAGTCGCTCCATTGGACGACAAAGGGAAGTCCAAGGCTACCATGGCCAAGAACAGTAGCGTCAGGGAATACAAAAAACCTTGAGTCGACGTAAAACCGTCGAAGACTCTTCGAGAGTCGAGCACCTCACCAGTGCCGTGCAAGAAACACAAGTCGTCGAAGACTTCGACAACTTCGTCGACACCCTCGACGTTGATAATTTCGACGCCAAAGCCAAATGCGTCATCAACGCCATTATCGAAGTCATCCTCGAAAACTTCGAAGACTTCGAAGACACCCTCGAAAACTTCGAGGGATTTGCCATTTCCTTCGAAGCAGATGGAAGAGGAAGAAAGGAGATTCACTCCTTTGCCCAGGTCAGACTTTTTCAAATCTATGTCAGCAATCTATGAAGAGTCTGCTTCAGAAGAAGACGAGGTTACTCCCTTGGGAGTTACTTATGGTACAAGACAAGTTCCTGAGGAACTTATTGACCAGGAATCAAGAATGAGAGACCTGAGTGATACCAGTGGAGTTGACACATCCCCAGAATTAGAGTTTGCCAAACCTGATCCTGCAGAGCATGCAGAGGCTGGGTACAGGGGTCTTATGACCAGGGTAGTTGAATATATGGGTTGGGGTAATACTTCACCCATTTTTGAACAAGATGACATGACGGATATAATCGTCAAGGGACCTCAGAAAGATCCTTTTCACAGGGCCCTTCAAAGGACTGTGGAGAAAAACTGGGAGAAACCAGAAACTATTGCTGCTGCAGATAGCACTTTTCCAAGAAAATATAGACCAGCTGGAACGGATCCTGAATATTTGAATAAACATCCGACTCCAGAGAGTTTAGTCATTCAGGCAGCATCTACTTCAAAACAAACTGCTTATCCAACTATCCCTCCAGATAGAGAGGATAAAAAAATTGATGCCTGGGCTCCTAAAGTTTTCACGTCAAGCAGTATGGCACTTAAGTCGACAAACGTCACCTGTACCCTAGCCAGGTTTACCCATACCCTGTGGGACTGTATTTCGGCGGCGGCTGATCATATTCCGGACGGCGAGGAAAGGGAAGGCTTCCTGAATATAGTCAAAGACGGGAAGGAGGCAATGGGGGAATGTCTCCAGTCTGGACTGGATACTGCTGATAGTATCAGCAGATCCATGGCTGCAAGCGTTGTGCTACGCAGATTTGCGTGGTTGAGGAAGTCGGGATTTGTACCAGACGTGCAAGCTAGACTCCTCAACATGCCCTTTGATGGCTCGAGGCTCTTTGGCAGAAAGGCTGATGAAAGCCTAGAAAAACTTCAGACCTCGAAAGCGGCAGCTAAATCACTTAGCTCCTCTTTGCGCCAGCCTCTAAAACCCTATTCCGGCTCATCTTCCTGGAGGGGTCGTTCTTTTCGATACTACTCCTCTTTTGGTAGAGGAAGAGGACAGGCTTCTCAAAGGGGCAAAAGAAACTTCCCTCATGGAGCACGAGGAAGAGGTGCAAAATCAGCCTCAGGAGCGGCATCTGTACCCTCAGCCACTCCTGCAGCCGCCTCCAAATCCCTCTGAGACCTTGTTACACAAAACACCAGTGGTAGGCAGGATCTCTCAACATCTGGAGGAATGGCGGGGCATTACCTCAGATGCTTGGGCACTGGAAACAGTAGCCCAAGGTTACTGTCTCCCCTTTCTAAAAAGGCCTCAGAATCATCCACCGGGAGCCAACTCTGTCAAAATTCCGGATCCGCTCCTGTTGCAGGAAATTTTAACCCTGCTAGAGAAAGGTGCCATAGAACTGGTACCTGTAGCGGAGAGGAACAGGGGTTGGTACTCCCTATATTTTCTCATCCCAAAAAAGGACGGAGGACTGAGACCCATCTTGGACTTGAGAAACTTGAACAAGTTTCTCAGGAAGATCAAGTTCAAGATGGTGACTCTTTCTCAGATCCTTCAGGCTCTCCAACTTCAAGATTGGTTGGTATCATTGGACCTTCAGGATGTTTACTTTCATGTGCCAATCCATCCAAAGCACAGAAAGTACCTGAGGTTCGCGACTGGCAATTCTCATCATCAGTTTCGATTTCTGCCATTCGGGTTGACCTCCGCCCCGAGGGTTTTCACCAAACTGTTGGCGGTTGTGGCAGCAAGTCTCAGGAGAGGAGGTATTCACATATATCCCTACCTGGACGACAGGTTGATCAGAGCAAGTTCTCCAGAACAAGCTCAGGAACATCTTTCGATCACCTGCCACTTCCTCCACAAACTGGGCTTCTCCCTCAATTTCAAGAAGTCCCACATGATACCATCCCAGAAACTCCAGTTTATCGGAGCAGTCTTGGACACTTCATCGGGAAAAGCCTCGCCTCCCGAAGTGAGAGCTCTCCACATCCAGCAGATGGTAACGAAATTTCAGAATGCCCAACATCTACCGGCCTTCGATTTTCTCAGGTTGCTCGGCCTCATGGCATCCTGCATTTTCCTAGTACCAGAGGCCAGGTTGAGAATGAGATCCCTTCAATGGGCACTCAGCACTCAGTGGTCCCATTTCTCAGGGAATATGTCGGATCTTCTGCAAGTCCCGAGCGCAGTTGCTCAGGATCTTCTATGGTGGGCTTGCAACGACAACATTCTCAAGGGTGAGTCTTTTTGGCAACCATGGCCAGAGATAACGGTAGTGACGGACGCCTCACTCACAGGGTGGGGAGCACACACCAACGATCTGACAATCAGCAGTCGTTGGTCTCCATCAGAGTCCAAACTACACATCAACCTATTGGAGCTGAGGGCAATCAGACTAGCTCTGAAGGCCTTTCTGCCCTCTGTACAGGGAAAGATTGTCCTGATAATGACAGACAATACAGTGGCCATGTACTATCTCAACAAGAGAGGAGGTGTAGGGTCACTGCCACTGTGCAGAGAAGCAATGCAGCTCTGGTTCTGGGCAATACGAGAAGGAATCTCTCTGTCGGCAATTCACCTAGCCGGAGAGAAGAACACAGCGGCAGACGCTCTGAGCAGGCAGAGCACGGTCTCTCACGAGTGGGAGCTGGCTCAGGAAGTCCTTCTGGAGATCTTCGCCCTTTGGGGAACCCCTCAAGTGGATCTGTTTGCCACCGTGATCAACCGGAAGTGCGATCAGTACTGCTCAAGGAAATTTCCTCAGTCCCCGTGATTCCTCAAGTAATCAGGAGGTTGAGAAAGTTCAGGAAAACCATGATCCTAATTGCCCCGGATTGGGCCAGGAGAACGTGGTACCCGGACCTTCTAGACATGTCCATCTGCCCTCCAATACGTCTTCCGCAAAGAGAGGATCTTTTCTCGCAAGAGGAAGGTCGGGTTCTCCATCCAGGGGTTTGTACCGATGTCGCTGGAACAGGTTTAGTAACTGGTGCAAAGACAAGGATGTGGACCCTTTTCAGTGTGGCACCCCAATGGTACTCTCTTTTCTACTACATCTAGCTAATCTGGGGCTCCAGATGGGAACAATCAAAGGATACCTTGCTGCGCTGTCCATTTTCAAGCGCTCCTCGGAAGAGGTTTCATATTTCAAAATACCGTTAATAATTCAATTCTTAAAGGGGCTTACTAATGTATACCCTCCAGTACCTTTTCATGTACCAACTTGGGACTTAAATTTAGTATTACAATTCTTGACTTGCATACCTTTTGAACCTCTGCACTCATGTCCATTGAGGTTTTTGACTCTAAAAACTGTCCTCCTTGTGGCCCTATCATCAGCCCGCAGGGTTAGCGAACTTCAGGCTCTCTCATGCAAACCACCATATACTATTTTTTATAAAGATAAGGTTAAACCTTCGTTCTTGCTAAAAGTAGTCCCGGACTTCCATTTGTCACAAAAAATAGTACTACCATCTTTTTATCCTCCTCCTCATCTGGGCAAAGAAGAGGAGAGATTACACAGATTAGATCCCAAGAGGGCTCTTAGTTTTTACATCTCAAGGATGGCTAAATTGAGACAAGATGACCAACTGTTTGTGGGTTATACTGGTCATAAATTAGGCTTATCTGTAACAAAACAGACCATTTCCCACTGGATCATATTAGCCATAGTTGAATGCTACAGATTAGCGGGAAAAGAACCACCAGATGGGCTTCGTGCCCATTCTACAAGGGGAATGGCTACTTCTGCGGCTCTAAAGAGGGGAGTACCGGCAGCAGATATTCGTGCAGCTGCAACCTGGAAAACGATGCATACTTTTGTTAAACATTATTGTTTGGACACTGCCTCCTCTAACGAGGGTTTATTTGCAAAGGCAGCTCTGCATTCTGTCCACGAAAACTGAAATTAGTACTCCCACCTCCAAAAATTGATACTGCTATGGGAGCCTATCACAAGATGAGGAATATGTGGGAGGACACAATCCATTCGAAGAACAAGTTACTTACCAACTGTAACGTTCTTTCGACTGGATGTTCCTCCCACGTATTCCTCATCGACCCTCCCATCCTACCCCACAGTACAGTTTACGTTTTCTTACACTTTCCTCTCACGAAGAATGTATCGGTCATGGGACACGCCTGGGTGTTCCTCCTATATATATATATATTTCATCGAAAAAACAGAACTGAAGCAACGGGCACGGCTCGAGCTATTTATACCATCGGTGACGTCGACAAAGTACGGAGTACGTCGAGGGACAGTCGACGTCACGACCTCGAGCACAGCGCCCTCTACCGAAATTTTTTTTTCCCGAAGCAGCGAAGCTGGAGATAACGATTTATCACAAGATGAGGAATACGTGGGAGGAACATCCAGGCGAAAGAATGTTACAGTTGGTAAGTAGCTTGTTCTTCTTTTGTATGTTCTACTCCGGATGTGCTATCCTTTCTGCTTTCATTAGCACACAAAGGTCTTCATATTGGAACCATTAAGGGTTATCTGGCAGCGCTTTCCATATTCAAGCGCTCTTCGGAAGAATGTTCCTACTTCAAAATAGCCTTGATAATTCAATTTCTGAAAGCACTCACAAACGTGTTCCCACCTTCTACTTTTCAGGTTCCAGTTTGGGACCATAACCTGGTTCTAAAATTCCTAATGTGTCCACCTTTTGAACCCTTGCACACATGTCCATTGAGATTGTTAACCCTTAAAAACATACTGTTGGTTGCTCTAACATTTGCACGTAGAGTGAGCGAGTTGCAGGCACTCTCTTCCAAGCCACCCTTTATGGAAGCGACAAGGACAGGGTTGTGTTGAGGGTTAAACCCTCCTTCTTGTCTAAAGTTGTATCGGATTTCCATTTAAATCAAAAAATAGTTCTGCCGGTGTTTTATCCTCTGCTGCATCCCATTAAAGAGGAAGAAAGGCTTCATAGATTGGACCCTAAAAGAGCTTTAAGCTTTTATATTTCTAGGATGTCCAATTTGAGAGTAGATGATCAGCTCTTTATAAGATATACTGGACGAAAATTAGGACAAGCTGTTTCTAAACAGACTTTGTCAAGGTGGATTATCCTTGAGATTTCAGAGTGTTACAGATTGCCGGGCAAGGATCCACCAGGGGGTCTGTGGGCGCATTCTACTAGGGGCATGGCCTCGTCCTTAGCCCTGCAAAGGGGAGTACCCATTAAAAACATTTGTGATGCTGCAACATGGTCATCATTGCACACGTTCACCAAGCATTATTGCTTGGATACTTCCCACGCTCAGGACGTCGCTTTTTGTAAAGTGGTAAATTATTCAGCCCTGTGAAAATTGGCAATTCTAAATTCTCCACCCTCCTCCGGCCTTGTGTACCGCTTTGGGAGTCTGTCAAAGTTGAGGAATACGTTGGAGGACACAATCCATTCAAAGAACAAGTTACTTACCAACAGGTAACGTTCTTTCAACTGGATATTCTTCCAAAGTATTCCTCATCGCCCTCCCATCCTACCCCTCTGTAGAATTTCCCATGCTGTTACAGCTTTCGTTCCAACAAGGCTGACTACTGCCTGCCTGTACTAACAGCTAACACGTGGAGGGGTGGGGGGAACAGAACTGAGGCCAACACCAACAGGCGCTGTGCGTGCTACTTATACCATCCGATGACGTCACCCTCGACGGAGGCTTTCACGGGACATCGACTTGATGCCATCGACACAGGACGCCCGCTGCCGAAAAATATTTCAGAAGCAGCACAAGCTGGACCTAAAGTGTCAAAGATGAGGAATACGTTGGAGGAACATACAGTCGAAAGAATGTTACCAGTTGGTATGTAACTTGTTCTTCTCTGGAAACTTTTACGCAGCCAGGGGGCGCAGCATTCCGTCCAATGCCTCTGCACGCCCCATGACGGATATGATCCCGGGGCTACTATATATAGCAGCGCAGCACCCCATGACCTCTGTTCCTTCTTTCCATGCACTCTGTTTGCTAATTGGAATCAGGCTTATCAAGCTTTTTATTTTGAAAACACCATGCCGACTCCGTCGAAGGCCTCAGGTTTCAAGCCGTGTGCTGATTGTGGCCGACAGATGTCGGTCTCGAATCCACACCGCATATGCTTGCACTGTTTAAGCGAGGTCCATGACACCCAGAATTGTGGGTCATGTCAGTCGATGCACCCAAAGGCCTTACGGGTACGGGCAGTGAAGAACTTCACGTTCATCCACAAGGCGAAGGGTGAGGTTCCACGGTCTCAATCAAGGTCGTATGTCACGGATTAACGCTCAGAAGAAGAAGAAGAGGTCACGCTCCACATGTTAGTCCTCTCCTCAAACAAAAAGAGCCACCACTCTAAGGGTTCCTCTGAGCAGCCGAGACAGGTGCCTTTTCCAACCCAGTCCTCCACACTAGAGGAATGGGCGAACTTCCGCAAGAAGATGCTTGACATCTTTGCCAAGGCACCGGTGCTCCAGCCACGGTGTCTGTGGCGCAGGCAATGGCACCGTCAGCTTCAGCAGCAGCATTGATGGGTTCCACTGCATCTTCCGGGACCGGCAGGATACCCTCGGAAGACCCCACCTGCAAACCTACGGGCTTGAGTCTGGTCCAGAAGGAGAACAAGGTCTCTCAGCAAGGCCCTCAGGTGTCCCGACCACAGCTTGAGCAACAGCATCGAAGTCGGCGCCGATTAAGATCATGGACTCGGCGGCTCTGCAGCAATACATCCCACTCCCCAGGGACGCCTTTATGTCTAAGATGTATGACATCCACAATGAGGACGGTGACCAGGTCCCTTTTGCGCTTGATCCCATGAGTTCTAGGGAGGCAAGAGACTTCCCACAGGAATTTTACAGCGGAGATGAGGACGTGCTGGACCTGGCAGACTAGCTGCAAGGGCCCAGCGGTCTAGACACTTCCCTGCTCCCACACCAGGTAAGCCTCAGTGCGCCCCCAGAGCTGGACATCTTACCCCCTCCCACCCCAGGTAAGTCTCAGTCTGCATTCCAGCGCATGATAGCTAATGTGACCAATACTCTGGCGCTCTCTGCTCTGTCCAGGTCCAGACTTCAATACTAACTCTGTGACATTCTGGACGATGCCACAAAGAAGGAAATGCTCCTACCCTTTAATGTGGCAGTGAAGGCCCGGCATTGGAAGTGTGGTAGAAACCTGCATCTGTTTCAGCCGTGGACAGGGACCTGTTGTGGAAGCACTGTCCTGCTCCGTCTGACCTAGCTTTCCTTTCCGCCTACATTTCACCTGACAGCCTGGTGACTCAAGTCGCAACGACGAGCCTGAAGACCTCTACCTTTCCGTCCGTTCCAATGGACAGAGAGAATAAGAAGTTGGACACGTAGGGCAAGAAGATATTTGCGTCAGGCAGTCTTGCATTGGGAGCCGTCAACGCATCTTGTGCCATTGCGAAATTCACCTTCAGCCTCTTGTCGTCAGTAGCCAATGCAGCGGAGTATGTCCCCGAGGGAGAGATGAGGGATGGATTTCTGTCCTTAGTCTCAGACGGCAAGGAAGCGGCATGACAAATGCTGCAATGTGGACTGGACATATGGGAATGCGTCGGTAGGTCCACTGCCACTAGTACGGTTGTGCGATGCCATTCTTGGCTATGGATGTCAGGTTTTGCGGCCGATGTTTAGACGAGGCTGTTAAATATGTTTAGGCGACTGCTAAGTGTTTAGGGCATGCAGTCTAGCAGTCTTCCACTCAGTCCACTTGTCAGGGCAGTTTTTTTTTCACTTCTTCTGACTTTCACACCAAGGGGCCTTGGACAACCTGCCCCAGGACCAAGGCAGGCACTTCCTGAGAGGTAGAAGTAGGGTTACCGAGCGGGGCACGGGTCAGTTGCAGCAACCGCTGTCCCCCACAGGGAGTCAAACCTCAGTGATGGCCTTAATCACTCATCACCGGTGGGAGGGAGGCTTTCCTTGGTCAGCTCGGAATGGCTGGACACAACGTCTGATGCTTGGGCCTTACTGGTCATCCCTTAGGCTTATTGCCTGCTGTTTCTCCAGTTCCCACCAGACCAGGGTCCCATGGTCACCCCCTTGCCTCCGGATCCCATCCTCCTAGAGGAGGTACGTCAGCTTTTAGTGAATAGAGTGCAATCGAACTGGAGGTGGTACTCCACCTATCTTCTTGCGCCGAAAAAGCACAAAGGCATGCACCCGTTCCGGATCTGCGTTTGCTGAACTTGTTCTTACACAAGGACAAGTTCAAGATGGTTACTCTAGCCCAGATCCTGCAGGACTGGTTGGGTTCCTAGGATCTTCAGGATGCCTACTTCCATGTGCCGATTCATCTAAAGCACAGGCAATACATGCAGTTCGTAGTGACCTAACAGCATTACCAGTTCAAAGTCATGTTGTTCGGTCTTTCGTCAGCACCCAGGGGTTTCACCAAACTGCTGGCAGTGGTAGCGGCTTGCCTCAGGAAGGAGAGTCTCCATGTCTTTCCCCACCTGGGTGACTGGCTCGTCTGAAGTCGCTCACCGGAACTAGTGTCGGAGAATCTGCTCTGCACATGCACTCTATTCCACAGTGTGGACTTTTCCCTGAACTTCAAACAGTGTCACGTTCTGCCATTGCAGTCTCTCCGATTTATTGGGGCAGTCTTGGATACTCGCCTGGGCAGGGCTTTCCCGACCCAGGATCGAGTGGCAAACATCTTTCAGATAGTCGATGTCCACCAATCACAGGGAAACGTCTGTGACTCGGCCTTCCTATGCCTTCTGAGATTCATGGCATTCTGTATCCTAGTGGTGCCGGAGGCAAGGCTAGGCATGAGATTGCTTCAGTGGCTTCTCCACTGCTAAAGGTCGCAGTTCCAGGGCTACATGTCGGACTTTCGACTGGCCTCGTGCCAGGACTCCCAGGATCTAGCGTGGTGGGCCGTGAGGACAACTTGCTGAGATGTGCGTTGTTTTTTGTCAGCCTTGGCCCCAGGTGAGGGTATTCATGGACGCAGCTTTGACTGGCTGGGGCGCTCACCTGTTGGACCTGACAGCGAGCAGTCAGTGGTCTCCGGGGAAGTCTCAGGAACACGTCAACTTGCTGGAGTTAAGGGTGATCATGCTGGCCCTGGTCCCTTTCCTCCCCTCTGTAAAATGCAAGACTGTACTGATCCTGACAGACAACACAGTAGCCATGCACTACCTCAAGAAATGAGGTGGCGTGGGGTCCTTGCCTCTGTGCAGTGAAGCAATGAGACTATGGTTCTTGGCTCCGGAGAACAGTGTCTCCCTGACAGTGGCTCATCTGGCCGCATAGGAGAATGTAAGCAAAAAAAGCAAAGTAAGTTCCCAATTAGGGAATTCCCGTCCCCTGCACACTTTCACTGACTCTGTATGTGAGCCACACAGTTTAGAATAAATCTTGGTGTTATGTATAATTAAATTTTTCATAGACATTTCATTATTGCAATTATAATGAACCATTTGTTTTGTAGGATAACACATCACTATTTCTTATAAATTTCACATAAAAGTTTAATGTGCATGTGGTCCAACGTATTTCGAGACAATTCTCTTCTTCAGGGGCAAGTCATACTTTCAAATCATATCTAGAAAAAAATTAGAACATAAATGTCAATCCATTTTTTTGATAATTATATCATAATCTTAACGTAAATGCATTTGAATTGCATCAGAGTCTTAGCGTAAACGCATTTGATTTGCACAGGAGAATGTCACAGCGGGAGCCCTGAGCAGGCAGAAATTTGCTCTTTGCTTCCAGTGCCAACAGGAGGTGTGAGTTGTTCTGCTCCAGGGAATTTCCAGGGAATTTCTTCATTGGGGTGCTTTGGGAGACAGACTTTTAACCACCTTT
Organism: Ambystoma mexicanum; assembly: GCF_040938575.1. Taxonomy (NCBI): domain Eukaryota; kingdom Metazoa; phylum Chordata; class Amphibia; order Caudata; family Ambystomatidae; genus Ambystoma; species Ambystoma mexicanum. Next base: position 1,460,111,512 of record NC_090931.1, on the reverse strand, counting down.
ACGCGCTCCCGCCGATCCCTGTCATCCTGCTGGTTCTCAGGAGATTGCGCCTCTTCTGAACCATGATGATCCTGATCATCCCAGACTGAGCTCCGACAAAGTGGTATCCTGAGTTGATTGGACATGTTCACCTGCCCTCCCTTGCGCCTCTGAAGAGGGTGAACTTGCTCTCCCAATTGCTGGGGCGGGTCCTCCATTCGAACCTCAGCAGCCTGACCCTTCATGCTTGGCTACTGAGAGGCTGAGATGCAAGGAGTGGGGCTTGCCGGAAAACGTCAGCAATGTACTCCTTTCAGGCCTGCTACAAAATCCATTTATGCCTGCAGGTGGTCTACATTTTCAAGCAGGCCTACAGATTGACACTGTGAACGGTTACCTTGCTGCTATTTCTGAGTTCAAGAGGTTCCCAGAAAAGGGCTAGTTATTCACAATCCCCACTGACTGATATGCTGTTCTTGCAGGGTTTGTGTTACTAGTTTCCTCCCTGCCAGTTTGTGGTTCTGGCGTGGGATTTGAATTTGGTTTAAACATTTCTTATGGGTGCTCCGTTTGAGCCCCTTCATTCCTGTTCTATTAGATTGCTCCCTCTTAAGGTGATTTTCCTGGTTGCCATCACTTCCACAAGCCAGATGAGTGAGCGCCAGACATTTTCTGTTTACCTTCCTATTTTGTTTTCCAAAGAGAAGTTGACATTGAGAGTGAGACCCTCCTTTCTGCCGAAGGTGGTCTCGGATTTCCATCTCTCTCAGAATATCCATCTTCCTGTGCTTTTCCCCTCCTCCTCGCCCTTCCAAGGCAAAGGAATGATTCCATCGGCTGGAGTCTATGGGCCTCATTAAGAGGTTGGCGGTAACCCACCTGTGCAACCAGCGGGCTGCCGCCAACCCCGTAACACTGTTTCCGCCGGCTGAGATCCCGTTGCGACTGGGACATTACAAGTCCTGGCGGCCCTGAATCTCAATTGCCGGAAATCGTAAGTCCCCATTCCCATAAAGTCCCAGAGGACTCTGTGGGAGTGGGGAGACAGAAGCCCCAGCACTGTTGCTAATGGTGCCTGTGCTTCTGTGAAAACTGTGCCTATCAGGGCCAATAAGCCTGACAGGTTAGACCCTGCCGGGCGCAGAGACCCCCCGACAGGTACAGTTGTCTACCGGTCCAGAATGGGTGCCAGTATGTTGCTACTGGTACCCTTAATTCTGGACTGGCAGACTTGTAATGAGGCCCTATGTCTCATGTACTAGAGAGGCTAGAAAAGATGACCAGCTTTTCCTTGGTTACACTGGTGCTCATGCTTGCAGGGCTGTGACCAAACAGATTCTCTCCAGGTGGATCATTCTCTGCATCTCAGAATGCTAGGATATAGCTGGGTAGGATTTGCTTGATGGTCTCAGAGCTCATTCTGCAAGAGGAGTGGCTACCACCTCTGCCATGCAGAAGGGGAGTCCATGTCCTGGACATTTGCCGCACGGCAACTTGGATATCTCTGCAAATATTCTTTGTGCATTACTGCTTAGATTCCCTTATGGACCAGATGCCTGTTTTGGTAGGGCAGTCCTCTAGAGTTTTCTAGTTTAGGTGATGTCCTTACTTCCTCGCTCCTCCAGATATACGTACGACTTTGGGAGTCTATCATAGATGAGGAATCTGTGGCAGGAAAGAATCCATTAGAACAAATGACTTACTTCTCTGTAATGTTCTTTCTGATGGATGTTCATATTGCCTCTATGGCCCATCTGCTTCAGAGCGCAAGGGAAGAAGGGTGCTGTGTCACTATATGTACTGGCCCCAGCGTCGCATTCTGCACACCCAGGTGGCAGAAAGGTTTCCGGAGAACAACTGCGTTCAGATAGGTATATCATAGAGAAGGGATTTGTGGCAGGAATATCCATCAGAACAAACATTACCGAGAGGTAAGTAATTTTTCTTCTCAACCCTCCACATGCTTTGCTGGTACTCAGAAATGTATTCATGTTCTCGCACGGCCCAAGAATTGCACTTTTGCCACCTTTCTCACAGGTGTCAGAAAACGCAGACATAAAGTTACACATCCAAGATACTCCAAACTCCTGTACCTATTTGCCCATACTAGCGTCCAGCCAACTGGACCAGAACAATAATTACTCATCGGCCCCAAATTGTTACACGTGTATACAACCACCATTCCTTTTCTCGATGTGACTAGATGGTTCACAGGTCTTTTTCCCACTTACTCATTGATATGTTTCTCTTTTGTCATGTTTATATTTCTCCTTGTGTTCTTGTCTTTAAAGAGCCGGTGAGTCAGGGTTTTTGGTTTGTAGGTAGTTCCTGAATCCGGGCCTCACACACTCTGCTTTCAGTGTTTGGGTCTGACGCACACTGGGATCTGCTTGCTTCGTGGTGCCCTATTGCTTCTTGCACTGGCAGATCAGCTGTGTATCTGGGAGGAGATTTTCGAAAGGCCTCCTTTGGACTTCTTCTAAGCGTTTATTTGGGAGAAGTGCCAGCATTTAAGCTGGCGTTCTATTACTACAGAATTTACTATGCACACAGGAAAACAGAAATGGAAAAAAGGCAGATGTAAGTCAGCTATGCCATTGTAGTAAGAGTTCTGCCTAAGTTCATTTTTCTGCTCTATAAAGCAAGATCAGAGTAAAAGATGACTTAATTTGGTATTTTTTGTTCCCTGCTGCATAATAAATCCACTTTTTAGGAGGGAAAGATTTCCCATGCGTTTTGCATCAATTATGGTGTCCGCATTCTTTCTTCGGTGATGCCAACACTTTTTGACAAATGTGCCTCCTTTTGTGGGAAAACATCAAAACCAGATGCCCATGCTATATGAATTGTTTGGCTCACCGATTCTGATAACAAAGAATACCAATTTGTCAAAAAATATATGTCACATGCATATCTGAAAGCTATTGGGGACATCAACATGAGAGCCAGGCAACCATGCTCAGAGTACTCAGGGTTATCAGCCCCTTTTGTCTATGGTCCACAACTCCATGAAATATCTTGAAGCCTCCGGAGGATATCTCAGCAGCAACATGCTCGCCTTGGAAGCAAGACGATACAGAGCAAAACAAGTTTGATCCCCAGGACCGCGCTTAGAAACCTCTGGGTAATAAGCCTGTTATAAATAACCTATCATATCAAATCAAGTGAACCCTCATTCTCGGGGCTGCCAATTATGGCAGGAATCAAAAAATGGATGTGGTTATTCAAGAACAAGCCTGGTCTGAGCATTTTGCCAATTTTTATGACTCACCTAATTTCATAATTGGGGAGAGGAACAAATTAATTAAGTGGTCCCTGGACTTTGTAGCCATGGATCTGGAAATGCTGATAAGGAAATCATCAACTTCCATAGCGGGGGGACCGAATGGATTGAGCAACTCAATCCTTAAAAAGGACCCCTCCCTATGGGCTGAGATCCTAAAAACACTTTTTGATAATATAATTTATCGGAAGAGCTTCCCGGACTCATGGAACAATTCCCTAGTGATACCAATCTATAAAAAGGGGGATAGATTGCTAACTGCTAATTATCGTCCAATTTCCCTTTTAGATGCAGACAGTAACATTTTTACAGGGATCATCTTAGGGGAATTGGAATCATGGGCAAAAAAAATGGGTGTCATCCCAAGACAGCAAACAGGTTTCAGGAAGGGTTTATCTACTTCTTTAAATGGGCTGGTTTTGAGCGCCCTGATCTCTCCTTCTGTCCAAGGAGGGGGCCCACCACTCTTTGGTGCTTGGTTAGATCTCTCCCAAGCCTTTGATACGATTGACAGGGATCTCCTTTGGAACAAATTAGATTAATGGGGTTTGCCTCCTACTCTCTTGTCAATATTGAGAGAATTACATGACAACAATTCCATGAGGTGAGGCTTGGTAGATCAGGCCTTTTGACAAATCCGATTGGTGTAAAGAGAGGGGTCCGTCAAGGCTGACTTCTAGCTCCCCTTTTGTTTATCTTGTTTATGGCAGATTTGGCTGAGGCGATGAAGGGAATAGGTCTAATATCGGAGAAAAACTAGGAAAAACAAAAATTAATTGGTTGGCATATGCAGATGATGTTGTAGTTCTCAATCACTCCCAAGTAGGGCTTCAGCGTCTTTTGTTCGCCTTAGAAAATTATGCCCGAAATAATAACCTCATTATCAATCCACTTAAGTCCAAGATAATTAGATTTAAACATCCGGAAAAGATAATTAAGCACTTTGTCTGGACCCTGGATCAACTTCCAATTGAGGTAGTCTCGGAGTTGACGTACTTGGGAGCTTCATTCAGCTCCTTCCCAACGAAAGGAAACTTGGTGCGCTTGTTGGAGTTAAAAGTTGTAAAATTGGGAGCACAAATGAAAAAAATCAAATCCCAGTTTTGCAAATTTTCTATTTTCCCCATGGTGAAATTCTATATAGGGAAAGTTATCCCGATTCTTCTGTTTGGTCTTGACTATAACATCTTAGCAATGGATCTCGAGTGGGATTCCTGGGAAGCCAAGTTATGGAAACGTACACTGGGACACCCGGACTGCGTTCCAATAGTCTCTCTTTGTTATGAATTGGGCCTGCTGTCTCTTAGATCATGGCTTCATTGGAAGTGGCTGACTCTATATAGATCAGCACTAGATGCTCCTAAGAATTCACTTTTTGAGGAAATTGCAGGTGAACTAAATCATGGTAAAAATCTATTCTTGGCTAAGTTCAAGCAAAGATGCCTGGAAATTTTAGAGAGAACGTATTGTGATTCGACCTTACTGCTCCAAAATCCAGACAGAGTAAAACGAAAGTTCAAACAAAGAGACTGGATTGAAACTATTGACAGTATGAAGAGGACAAAAAGGTCTGCCTCGCTTTCTGTGGTCGATAAGCCTCTCTCTTTGGTTCCCGCCTATCTAAAAAAAACACCTGATCTGAGTTTTGGATTATCTCTTCTTAGATTTCGTCCAAATCTACTTCCTACTCAAGAGATTTTGGCCTCTAGAGATAGAGAAGGGAAAATTGACCCACATTGTGATAAGTGTTCTATCAAGGTCTTCCAGTCTTTAAAGCATCTATTATCTAACTGTCAGGGTACTTGAAATATGAGGGTCAGAAGATTTACCAGGTTTGTCCATCAGTTATGCTGGCTTGTTTCTGATGCCTTCTGGGGGAGATTATCCTCCTGCCATGAATGGGCTCTTTCAATGGAACTTGTTAGAGCTCTGAGAGAAATTAATTAAATCAGTGATCCAGTCTCGTCTACGTATGGATTAAGGTTTTAGTAATTAGTGTCATTCTGGTCAAATCTGTTATGGAGGGTCCTTAATGGATTCTGTGTAATTAACCTGTTTTTTTATATGGGGGATCTCTCTTCTGTGAAACTAAGATCTACAGATTGATTAATTTCTCTGGGAGAAAAGTCTGCTTTTTTTACTTGAGTTGGTTCTCTGTTTGTTCTTCCATTTTTCTTTTAAGATGAATATTTTATTGATGTGGATTTTGTAAATTGTTTGAAGAATGTTAGTTTTATTTACATTTTGTATTATTGTAAATGTGTTAAAAGTCAAATGTTGGCTATTGCACAATAAATAAATAAAAATTATGGCAGTCTTTGACACGGGCATCAGATACTAAAATCATTGGCGGAATCAGAGACATCACAGCTGCCATCCATCCAAGTCGAGAGATTTGATGGTACGATCTTCAACTTTGCAAATAGAGATAGTAACATGTTCACTATTGAAAGGATATGCAAAAACCTTTATGTCACGACACCGCGCACCATTGTCAACTTTGACTCCATCTCTCTTGATGTCATTCAGAAGAAGTTCTTCAACATTACTAGTGAAGGCACCAAAGGAGCCTGCATTCCCGACAAATAATCAGTCTACCCTTCAGAATCGTTCCTAAGCTCCGGAAACACGGGAAATTCAAAAGGCACATGTCTAAATCAGCAAGCCCCTGCAGGACCCACTCTCATTCAATACCAAGGCCTGTAACACCTCAATACCTGATTTCTTCTTCATATCCTTAAGCTCTGCGAGACCATTAACCTCCTAGCAGAGATTGGAGTGAATGCTCATTCTCCTGATTCCATACTTCCTAGAGCCTTGCTGATAGATTATTATTATTTTTTATTTTTTATTTTTTTATTTATGTGGTTAATAAAATCAACCTTTCAAATATCAAGAGATATCACAATATCAAAACACTACAATTCATAAAAGCAAATTTGCAGTTTGTTCATTCACCACAGTTAAAAATTCAAAATTAGTTTAACTCAATTACACTAATTATGAGTATACACTAAATATTTCATCCAAAAATCGTACAATTGCTATTTTGGTCCTTAAGGCAGTTGATGAAAAGATACAATGCCACAAGTTCTTATTAATATGTGCATTTTGGTCTTCAAAACAATTTCCAAAGCATTTTTGCCGAATAGTGGTTACATTTGTACAAAACACTAAACAATGTTCCAACGTTTCTTTTTTGTCAACATTCTTACAAAAGCGACATACATTTTCTGATTGCCTAATTTGATTTCTGCGAGCCTGAACATCTAATGTTGGCCAAAGGTTCAACCGAAAAGGGAGAAACTTCTGACGAGTCTTTGAACAAGGAAATTTGGCCAAATAATCAGACATTGTTCTACATTGCTTGTGCCCAAATAGCGCTCGATCAAAATCCTTATAATTGAGACATTTATTTTGGGTCAAAATCCAATCATGTTGCTGGACTTTCATTTTGGCACGAGCTTCATTGTTTAACAGTAACTCTAAATCAACTGAGGCATCAGACATTGCATTCATAGTAAAAATACACCATTGTTTTGAAAAAGCCTGATTTTGCTCTAAAAGATGACAGGCCACCTTTCCCAAAATGTATGATCGCTCTAAAGACAATAGACATTTACGGAAAAAGGCACAATATTTCCAAATTACAAACGAGAACATTGAGAGTGAACCCAATTCAAATCGAATCAATGGTAAAGGTGTGCAAGCGGGCAAATGTAGTACTTGTTTCCAAAACAAGGATTCAATTCTATCCCACCACTCCACAGGTTTAGGACTGCGAGCCTCAGACCCATAGGTCAAGATTGGCATCACCCTCTGAAGAAAGAAGGTGAGAATGTGTTTACACGTAAATTTGCCAAATTTGGCCATAAGTATCTTTGCTTGCGCAATTAGGGACCGTAATTTGCCCTGGATCTCTATGTCAGGGTGAATGCTTGGTAAAGTATCCACTATAAGAGTGCCCAAGTACTTATAGTTGGCTACCTGTTCTAATGGAACATTGTGTAATCGCCAACAAAAAGTTTTAACTTTACAACTTTCATGCCTCTTACAAACCATTATTTGGGTTTTATTAATATTAATTGTCAAATGGTTCGTATCTACGTATGTTTCAAGGCCATGCAAGAGTTTCTGAAGACCAGTATGGGTTTTTGAAAAAAGAATCAAATCATCGGCATAAAACAAATAAGGAACATTATGCCAGCCTAAGCGGGGAGAGTCACTCACAATTTGACTCAGAGTTACGCCCAAGTCGTAAATGAAAAAATTAAAAATGGAAGACGCCAAAATACAACCTTGTTTCAGCCCTCTAAATTTTGAAATTTCGAGGTCAGATCACCACTCAAATTAAGTCGAACCTGCATGGTAGTATTAGAATGTAGTATAGTGATTAAGGATAATAGAGAGGATGGACAATTGTGTTTGATCAACTTATGCTGTAACAGTGATCGATCAATTGAGTCAAACGCGACCTGGAAATCTACAAATGCTAGATACAAGGTCTGCCTTTGGGCTGCGTGATCAGAAAGGAGCATTTGTAACGTGATGATGTTAGGGATGGTACCTAGTCCAGTCACAAAGCCTGATTGAAATGGGTCATTAAGGTGGGCCTGCGAAATCCACTTCTTGAAGTCTCTTAAAATCAGTCGAGAAAAGATCTTTCCTGGCGCATCTAATAGTGCAATGGGTCGATAACTGCACAGATCTTTCCTATCTCCTTTTTTATAAATAGGAACAATGATAGAATGAGTCCAGGACGACGGTAATTTTTGAGACTTCAAGATGAGTCTAAAGATGGTGAACAGAATACGGCTCCACACTTGTGGATATGCTTTGAACATCTTATTGGACAAACCATCTGGACCACAAGCGCCTGAATTGCTCGCTTTCTTGATATACAAAAGAATATCTTCAAGATCAAATTCTAAATGGAATCTAGGCAAAGAGTGACAACTGTCTATAAATGCTTCATTAACAGGCAGTTTGTAAAGATTAGAGAAATAAGCAATCCAGGCATGCTCTGAGACTTTATTTGCTTGGATTATTGCTTGAGAGCCAGAAGTTACTTGGTTAAGATAAGACCAGATTTTAGAGATATTCTTACATTGGACAGCAGCCAAAAGTAGCTGACTATCAGTGTGGTAAAGCTTTGCACGCCTTGCCTTCACCCAATTTCTATACTTTGTTTTAAGGTTGGAAAGATGTTTATGTTGAATGTTAGCTGGAAGATTCAGTACATTTCTCTTCTGTTGTCGGAATAGGCGCTTGCGATCTCTAATTTCTAAATCAAAGACGTGCGAAAATTGAACACAGATAGAATGTTTTGATGAGAAACTAGGGACTTGAGACCGAAACACTTGTAGCATATCAGAGTAGCAAACATTTGAGGAGTCAGCAGTGAGGGCTGTAGCAGCTACTGCCTGTGTCAAATAGAAATGAAAAGCCTCAACTGACTTCTCAGTCCATCGCAGTCTATTACCAGCATTGTTAACTCAAAATTGACTTTGCAAAATTCTGTCTCTATGCATATTACAACTGCTACTATACTGCCAGACAGCTGTAAGTTGTTTGTGATCACTCAGCTCTGAATGCACAATTTTGAAATCCACAACATCATGGAACAGGGATACATTTGCATACATATAATAAATGATAGATGCCGATGAGCCCCGGGACCATGTTGAGGGTGGAGGGATGTCGGAATGGAAAGCTCCGTTCAGCCTTGTGGGATTGTGATGTTTACTAAATTGTTCCCATTGTTTTATACGAATGGAATTACTTTGTTTAGTCGAATTAATGCAATCCAGATTAAAGTCTCCTGCAATAAAAAGTTTTTGAACCGATCCATCCAATAGGATTACGTTCAGCATATCATTTAAGGCATTTAAGAAGCATTCAACCGTAATCCCCACTGGATTCCAGTAAAGGTTAATAATGGCATATAATGTTGTGGATAATTTAAGTCTTGTCATTTGTATAAAGGCATTAGGTGAGGACCACGGATAGATACTAGCATTATTATCTGCCTGTATTGCAGTTAGAAGCCCACCAAATGGTCTGCCACTCAAACCTTTATTGCCCGCTAGAGAGATCACATCATGAGCGTCCCAAATGGGATCAGTGGTCAACCAAGTTTCCTGAGGTAAAACTAGCTTATAGTTAGCTAGAGAACTGAGATCATTATTCAAGAGCTTAGAGTGACCCCTCGTATTCCAACTGATAGTAGAAAAGTTACATAGCTCAGCAGCTTGACCTAGCTAATGCTGTTTTGGAGGAATCTGACAAGATCTTTCACCTCGCAGCTCATAAACATGATTTTTATTGTTGACATGGGGGACTACTTGCTGCTGATTTGGAGTGCCTAGGTCAGTAACTTCCAATGAGACCTCAAATCCAAGATCATGCAATTGTTTTTGATCCGCCCAATTAGCGTTCTGGACTATACGTGAATCCATCCAAATTCGCACAACATTCGTTTTCGAAGTGGTACAAAAGTCAACCAGAGCCAAGTCGTAAGAGCTAATGTCTTCTAGAGATGGCACATCGGAAAAAATGCTCAGAATGGAGTTACAATTTAGGACATATTGAGGGCTCGGATATGGCCTACAACTGAGCAATAAGCTAAAATTAGCAGGACGCTTGGCCATAGGCTTGGTTGCAGGCTTGTGGGCCGCAGGCTCTAAGCCCCTATTTATTAGAGCCATTGCAGGCACCACACTGGACTTGGACTCTTTTTGTTAAACAGCCTGTAGCAATTCAAGAAGTTCAGGGGCAATTTTAGCCAGGAGTGACCGTCCAACAGCACTAGTAGTACCCCGTAATTCAGTTTGAGGCATCAGTTTTGCACCTGACACCAATGGGCAAACTATGGGGGTAACTGCTTTAGTTACACTCAAACCAGTATTAGATAAAGATGGATTGTTTGCACTTAGGGGATACTTAGATGACAGAGCCTCAGATGGAGTGGCGATTTTTTGGGCCATACCAACCTGGCCAGACATATACGAATCAACAGCACGACGGATCTCCTGTCGATGGAAATCCAAAGGTAGGCTCGCAGCTAAACCGCTTGAGGCATCATCAGCTCTAGGCATGGTTGTGGGCATGAGAGTGGCAGCCTCGGCTTGACAGTCCAAGCCTTCTGCCAGTTCAGCCAATGCATCAAGTGGAGCGTACGGAGGCATGGTATTTAATTCTTGTAATGTGGAGGCGGGAGTACGTATCAAGGCCATTTGATGATACTTTTTTGCAACTGCAGATGATGCAATGAGCGCACTTTTTTTGGGTAGAGCAACACGGCGGAGAAAGCTCTTTATTTGGGCTGTGCCATTTTTCTTAGCAGCTGGAAGATTTTTAGATTTTTTGCACTGGGGAGTTTGAATGGATTTCGCACCAGTCATAAGTATTTTAGGGGTAAAGATGGTATAAGGCACACTTGGGGCTCCTTTAGCACTGGTACAGGGTATGGAAACCATTGGTTCAGCTGGACTCAAATTTGCCTGAACCATGGAATCCACAATACAAGGCACTGCTGACGATGTAGGTACATTTGCCACAGACGTGGCAACATTATTTACCCGAGGTACTGAAAGTGCTTCAAAAGAGGTTTGAGTACCTAAAGATACTTTAGTGACTACCGGCTTATCACTAATGTCAGTTGAGGCAAGGGATGAGTTTTTTTTTTTTTGCTGTAAAAGCATGGAAGCACTCTCTTGCCATGTTAGAATTTGATCTAGTTTACACGAATGATCACCCATCTTTGAGATTACTGAATCAAAGAGTCTGGACAGAGATTGCATTGCCGATAGTGTAAGTGCCACCAAATTTCCTGGATCCACTACCGCCTCCACTTTACCAGTTGCTACTGCTGGCATAGGATTTCGGCGTGGAGTCGGTGCATGATATGAGTCTTCAATTTCTGAATACTCGGAATTATGGTCAGAGAACATAACAGGAGACTGCGACAAGTTCATCATAGCTCTCTCAGGTAGCAATTGTTGAGAGAGTCTCGAGGGATCCATATCTAAATTGACCACTACAGCATCATTGGTCACACAGGTAGGCGAAACAGCCTTTGCTCCAATAGGAGCTGTGAGTGGTAGGTTATGAAGTATCATACTGTCGGATAAAGATACTCGAGACGAAGAGCTTTCACAGGGTGTGATACTAGTGTGCACTAAGCAAGCGCCATCTGTGGAAGTCACTTTTTTTGAGGAAGCTGGGCGAAGGCCACCCTTTAGGTCGTGACCAGGAGTAGAGCACACTTGTAAATTGGCGGGAGCTCTCATATCAATAGGTGCAGAAATTGCAAGTTTTTCTTTACAGAATAACCTAATATCAGGCAGTGGAGGCCTTCTAGGACCAGCTTTCATGCTGTTTCGACCACGAGCAATGACTGGAGTCGAACAGCGAAAAGGGACAATTTTATTATTTGAATGTTGTTTGGGCTTAGTTAGCAAGGTGTTAAGAGGACCCTTATGACATCCAAGATGCATAACTGGAGGCATCCCCATTGTCAACGTAGGAAATCTTGCTTGCATATTCCAACCACCTGTGATTACTGATATAAACAAAATAGTCTACAACCGAACAATAACTTCAATAGAAGGCGCAATCGCGCTAAAACCAATATTCCTTAAGTGACTTTTTACACTAAGTCCATAAACCCAAAGACAGGCTTACTAAACAACTGCAGTCCGTATTGTATTAATAGGGATCTTCACTGACAGACCCGATCTTACCAAAACCAACACTTGCGCCTCAGCGCCAAACAGCCGCACAACAGCACAGCTAGCAGCCTTGACACCGCGGGGCTTAACGCCGCAAGGGTGACTCGAGCCGGAGTTTATTCAGGGCCCAAGTCACGTGATGAGTCACGTGATGCGGAAGGATCCGCCTCCACCAGGAAGCCGTCGAGTTAACAGCAAGAGCTACGACCAGCTCGCAGTGCTGTTACAAATCCACAACAAAAATTCTGTTCAGGGTAAGCGCTCAATCCACAGCAAGGACCTTTTCCTTGTAACAGTGCACGCCACTCGGGCGACTCGAGCCAGAGTTTATTCAGGGCCCAAGTCACATGATGAGTCACGTGATGCGGAAGGATCCGCCTCCACCAGGAAGCCGTCGAGTTAACAGCAAGAGCTACGACCAGCTCGCAGTGCTGTTACAAATCCACAAAAAAAGTTCTGTTCAGGGTAAGCGCTCAATCCACAGCAAGGACCTTTTCCTTGTAAAAGTGCTGATAGATTACCTTTTTACCTTTTCAGAGCTCTCAAGCAGGATGAAACATTCAACTTCTACCCTGCAAGTAAAGTCGTCCATTATTGTTTTAACCTCTTCAGCTGAATGATCCTTCTCTCTCACTGATTCTGACTGATATCCTGGTGCCTTCTATGGCGATCTTTATGACTCTGGCCTTTCTCAAACAAAGGCAGAGCCACAACAAGATATTCAGGGCAACTGATATTCACACTCGCTTCCTGAGCAAGCATCCTCCTACAGTTGCTCTGGTAATGTAATCTGCAAAGAAACGGCATGCCTCTGATTAGTCTTCTTCCTCTAATTCTTCAGCCTCTTTTGAGAATGAGGGCAGAAAGATGGTGCATGCACTGCTGCAGTAACGAGTCTGAGAGCTGCCAGCTCTAGCACTTTAATGGGCAAGCAGGACAAGGATGTGTTGCAGTGAGTCCATTACTATACAACCTTCCTTCCAGAAAGCAAACAAAATAACAAAGGAAGACTGTCTGTTGTGTGACCTGGTATTTTGTGCCTCGAAGGATGTCTTGGAACTGGCCATGCCGAGACAGTATCATGGAATCACCCCTCAGTGACAATTCTGATCCAGGCAAATAGCACTCAGTTTTAACGCCCAGCAGAAAACCTGGGGCCTTCCATTCTCTTGTAACATGCACGTAGATATGAGCTGGTTGCTTGCATGGCCACAGAGACTGCCAGCATTAAATATGCACGTTGGGGCACAAAGGAAGTATGGCCGACCCGACTAAAACAACCAAAGATGGGGTACTAAACAGCAGGTTCAATCACCCTATGGTCATTAGCCACAATTCCACCAGCCACATCACAAGATGCTAAAAAAGTACCACTGTGTATAAGGATGCCACCAACTGCCAGTGGCAGCAGGGAAACCACTACCCTGACAGAAACAAACAATATGTATTAACCCTACTTCTCCATCTCTGCACACCAAAGGAAGCATTTCAAGTCATCTAGTATTTTGGAGGAACATCCTGAGAGACAAATAGCTGTGGAAAATTATAAAAGATGGTTTAAGGATCAGATGTTCATGCGTCTCCATATACCATTGTGCCTCAAAAAATTAACAGCCCCGTCAGATGGATGGGCTAGTCCAAGAAAACAGCATTCTGCGAGACAATAGCAGAGTGGAGGGGTTGTCTGGGTGACAATACACGAAACGCATCCAATCAATGCACTTGCTCATCCAAAGGAAAGGCACAGATTAATTAGACCAATTGTTGGTCTCAAAGTGTCAAAAGAGTTAGGCAGGAAGGAGACATTCAGGATAATGGCCTTGCACCAAATCTTTCCTCTTCTTCAGAAAGGAGATTAGCTGTCCACCTGCAGATCTCATACCTTTACATTCTGATTGTTCATCAGCATTGCAAAAAGTATTTTCCAATGCCTGATGGCAGTGGCAGGCCACCGTAGGATGTCCAGGAGAATCTATATTTACTCATGTAGCGACAATTGGCTGATGTGAGAAAGTCACTTTGGGAATCTAGGAGATGGGTACCCGGAGACCCTGGGGTATTGGCTGCCACCCAGATTGCAATGCTTGGCGCTAAGTCAGTTTTCATGGAATTCCCATCCCGGTCCTAAGGAGCTGCAACCCACATAGTTCTGAAGAATTTCCCCATGCAGTAAAGTATCCTTTAGAAACTAAGCAAACTCAGAATACAAGCGGCCAAACAGTGTTTGTTTAGCGCCACACATTGCTTCCGTACTCTGGCAAGGGGAAGCTTGCAGTTCAGACTGCGGGTCAGAGAATGGAGGATAGCACAGGGGCAAAGTGCTGGTCTTGGATGCATGACCACGCATAGCAACAGAGGTTCAAATTCCGGATCTGCACTTAGAAACTAAACTCAGGTACGGTATTAGGCACGTTATTAAAAAACCTATTAAATAAATTAATTAAAGGGGTACGCACATATGGAGACGCAGCATAGTTCTACAGACTGGTTAAACTATCATGGGGTAAAGTAGCTATAGAAACATCTATTTGACTCCAAGAAGGCTGGCCGCCTTTTTGAGCCTTCAGTTCTCAGCGATGTGGGCACTCAAAAGTAATGGAGACTTCATCTGAGAGGAGACAATAATGCGAGAGAGAAAGAGGAGGGGGAGAAGAAACATCACGACAGAGAGAAGGAGGATGTAATTGTGAATCTGAAATGAAAGTGAGTACGAAGAGATTTTTCTTCAACAGTATTTATTATGTTGGTTCCTCTAAATGCCCCTCTCTACTGCTAGGCTGGAACTGCAATTTGAATAGAATACTCTATTGTATCATAATGCACCTGTATGAGCAGGTGCCCTGAACAAAAGATAAATAAACAACTTTGAAATATGCACATAGTCAAGGCAAAACATGTTGATTGGCAGCTGCTGAGCATTCATAGACATGTTATGTACAAACATAATGTTAAACTGAATTACAGCATCAGTAGGAGATATACGAGTGATGCATCAAGAGATAAAAAACAGAACGACATCAAGCGGAGTGGAAGGAAAGGGCCTATCAGGGAGAGGGAAAGAACGATGAGAGTAGGAGGAAATACTATGGAAGGAGGAAGGTGAGACCCGAGATAGGAGAGGAGGAAGTGACCACTAGGAGGAAAGAAGGTGGCAGAGTGCTATAAAAGAAGTGAAGCGGAAGGGTGCTTTGGAGCTGATGAGCAGATACCAGATAAGGGCCAGAAACAAGTGAGAAAAGGAGAGTACTGGAGTGAATGCTAGTAAAGTACTCAGAGAACAAGGGCAGTATAACGCCTTACCTGGAAGAGAAACATGAAAGCACCCTGGATCCATCTTTTGATGAAGTTCCTGATGCTTGACCCCTCATCAAACTACCTTAGGTTTCTAGAGTAGTGTGCCCAGTAGCAGAACGTCCCAGAGGTCAGATACACATCTTGACGAAGCCCATGCCAGCCTGAAAGGCCAAGACCAAGAAAGGATTTCTTGGGAGCACTATTAAATCCCAAAAACTGTGAATGGCTGTTTAATTTAGCAGGTCAATGATCATGAGCCAACAGAGAGGGACTGTCTCAGGACTGTGGACATGATAGGAGAAGATAGCTGAATACAAACGGTGTCACTCATAATCTTTGCCCAAATCTGACCAGTGTTTGAGTTTGTAATTCCTTGTTCCGTTCTCCCACAAGGAATTCCCCCACTTGGTGTTAACCCATACCTTTAACCATTGTGATAAGAATAACAAAGGAACGCAAGACAACTGAAACTGGTTTTGAGTCTTCTGTTGATTCAACACTGTCACGCTTGTCATAATGAATTTTTTTGAATAATGAAAGGAACATTTTCAGGTGACCTCTCGCATACTTTAAGAGCTGGGTCTGGATATACATTTACAAAAGTCCCCCCTCACTTCAAGTCAAAGTTGTCCATACTTAAGAGCAGTTCTGGGCACTGTCACAGCAGAAGTGCCATGTTTGGAGGTTAGGCATTCTTTGGCCTACAAAAAATAGATCTACCTACAGGTGACCCCTCCTTCAAGTGTCTTTGCTTCCGGTCTCCATGCAAACTTAATCTTCTTTGTTGTCCCGAATAGCAGAGTACATATGAGACTACTTCAGGCATCCGTGTAGGATCAGTGGTTCCAAAACAAGAATAGAAAGAGAACTTGACACTTACAACTTCAGCGAATTACTACTTATGCTGCTGATGCAACAGGTCAAACATGTTGGAAGAAGTCTCCTTCCAGTCGATCATGCTTAGCCATGCTCAGCCAATCACTGCTGATTGTTGCCTCTCGGGTAGAATGGGGTGACAATATGGGGACATTTGTGACACAAGGTGTGTTCTCAAAAGTGGAGAAGACCTTGCGCATCAATATGGTGCAGTGAAGGGCAGTCCACGTAGCCCTGATATTCTTCCTTTTCTCGCATCACCACAAACATCCTACTTATTCATATGAACTATATGGCAAACAGGCGGGAATGAGGCTAACATCCTTGTATTGGGAATCACAAACAATCTATCATTGGCTTCTGGTTAGGAACATACAAATAATGGCAGTGCACATACTGGGGGTGCAGATAACTCAAGCGGGTGCCCAAAGCAGATAATTTCTAGAAGAACACGAATGGGCTATAAACGACAATATTATAGCATCACTAGTCCACTGCTGAAAATACAACATACCTATGTTTTCCCACCTGAAACCCTGTGACCAGGTTACTGAGAAATTACCCTTTATCGACTTGTCATAGACCTTGGTCTATGCTTTTCCTCCAAAGCATCTGCTACCCAGGGTGATCACCAATTTCAAACAATCAAGAGTGACAATGAGGATTCTAACCGCTCCAGCCTGGCCATGACATTCAGTGTTACCTAGATCTTGTGTTCCTGTCCACTGAAACACACAGGTAATCAATCGCCTTGCAGACTGGATCTTCTAATTTGCTTAAGAAATCCCTCAACAAATAATTGGAGCTTTGGGATTGGAATAATATTACATTATATTTGGCTAAACTTCAGGGATAGAATCATGTTTCTACCATAGTTCATAAATATAAGAGGATGCATACGTGTTTAATTCAATGGCCTAACCCTGTAGTGCATAAGCTACTTTTGCTGCTGCATATTAACCAACTTCCACTCCTCACGGAGCGTGGTTGTCAGTTAAACATACCCCCTGCGTCAAGGTTTTGACGGATATGTAAGTTAAAACATAAAATGGAAACTGCCAAACATGTTTTCACAGAATGTATGGAGCTCGGATCTGTATATATGTGCAATTTGGAACCTTTTGTCAATGACTTTGACACTATTAAGTCCTCTGTATTTTGGACCCACTCTCTTAATTCCGAGTCCTCTTCTTTGCATATTGTTTTATATCGAATTAGGTTGCATGTAAGTAAATTGCTGAAAGTATGAATACATTTTTGTAATGTGTAGATTAACCTCTGTTTTATTGATTGATATGAAACCTGCATATGTAGATTTGACTGTTTTTAATGTTTTTATAGCAAATTATTTTGTGAACAGTTCAGGTCAATTCAACACAATAAATTAATAATATTAATAACATTATTAATAATAATAATAATAATAATAATAATAATAATGATATTTTAATCAGGTGCGAAAAGCAACGTGTTTCACCTCAATTTATCAAATTTTACCAGACTGCACGACTTCTCAATACATGCAATATGGGTATCTGAACATTCTGACGGAGGGAAAGAGACCATCCGACAGAGCGTCTGACGTTTTCAAATAGAAAGGATTCTTCTTGTGATGCCATCAAGCGGGAACCTACCCCTTTCCAGCAGACACTGGCAGGATTATGCAGTCTTGGAATTGGATCTCCTATATTTCACAGGCACTGCACAATATGCAATGATCACTCCTTGTCCAATTGACAAACCTTCTGGTTCTATAGTCTGTGGACTCTCATTTCCTCCAACGCTCACAGATCCGTATAGAACCTCCCCACGTAGAAACTCCTGTACCTTTCAGTTCCAGTAATCTAATCCGTGTAAGTGGGAAACCCAGTACTCTAAGGTTCACTGCCCTCACAGTATTTCCCAGAGTCTCATTGTTGGAGTTGTGAGGATGGGCCTCTAATCACTGTAACCCAAAGCAGGCCCACCACTTAAGAAGCAAGTGAACGCTTACACGTAAAGCAAGTTTATTGTGCAAATGGCTGGGTGGGGCTAGATGAGTCTATAGACTCACACTAACTTGAGTCTCCCCGAACGACACAAATTGGTACATTATATACATGTTTGCAATAGTTAAAACACTTCCATATATTTTATTACAAACCACCCCTACATATGATTGGTCAAAACCTATACAAAATAAATACAATCCCCATGTTCTCACGGGTCACAATTATCATAACTACCATGTTCAGTTAATTTGTACAGCACACCCCCTTTTAAGGTTTGTCTCTGGTAGGTCATGACATCATCACAAAATTACACATTCACATACAAACATCATTCATTACAGCTCTCAGCTGGCATGAGACCTCCTAACCCCAGACCTAACTGCACATGCAAGGTCATTACAACCCCGGCGTTAAGGGTTAACGACGGCGTTAACCCTTAACGCCGGATTCCCACTTTAACGCCTGCTTTTGGCAGGCGTTAAAGTCCATGGCGCTAACCCGCCATGGTGCTAATTACGCCGCCGTAATTTACGGCGGCGTAATTAGCGCCTTCCCCACTCCCATTATGCCCTATGGGGCAAAAATGGGAATGGGGAAGGGAAAATGGGAAATGGGGATTTACCGCCCCACTCACCTTGGAATGGGGCGGTAAATCCGCCATCCACCATGGTGTAAACGTAGTTTACACCATGGTGGTAAAGTTGGTGCACTTAGCACCAAGGTTGTAATGACTGCCATGGTCTGTAAGAGTACTACAACAATATTGGGAGGGGAAGAATAAACAGGTTCCCTTTGCACTGGGGATAACCAAATCACCCATCCCGACTTGCTGGTGACCCTGTAGCACTCTAATCTAAGCGACTACCAATTCAACATGCATGGCCTCTGGTCACATCCTGAGAAAACAATGGAAATCCATGAAGTATCAGTCAACTCTGGCCTCAGGCATCCCTTCAGCTCAGGTTTTATTGCTGGTCAAAATCAAATAGCTGGCTCCCCTTGCCCAATGACTACCAAGCTGCCATGCACTTAAAAGATTGCATCTTCCTGCTGCGATACTGCCAAGCCATAAAATAAAACTGGGCTGGCCTGTTGGCTGACCCTCTGCTTAATGTTATGGGCACTCATTACCTTTCCTTGGGCCTCCAAACCCTGCAAAAGCAGTTTTTCCCAGTCACTCAGAATTCACCTTGCAAACCCTGACTGCAGAGTTCAACCAATTTATGAATAGAGAACAGTGCATATAGATTTGTAATTTCCCCAGGTATGTATATCAGTGCACGCATGTATAATAACTATTGTGGTTTCTTCACAGTGGGTTCTTTGTGACAAATCCCCTTCCTTGCATGCACTTTATGAAGCTCCTGCTTCTAGGCGCTTCGTGGCACACCATACCGAGAATGTATTTATAGTTCATTGGTGGTTTTGACATTCATGTTGCTGCCTGGGTGCAAATCTTAAGTGTATCAACTTAAATACACAAAGTAACACTTAAAGTAACACATATCCCATTCTCATCAACTACGCTGGATACATATAACATTGCAACATCGTGCCAACTTCTCCCTCAGTCACAAATATGGTACGTGCAACGTAAAACCCTCTTTCTTATTGGGACCTTTCTAGACCACCCCAACAGAGTCAAGAGTGACTATTGAGTTTTTCTCACATTCCTGAAAAGTCATGAAAGGATTACTTGCAACTCTTCTTTTACATAACTAAAACAATGAAGTATGACAATTTGGTTTTAGTTCCTTCTCTTTCTCTGCCTGTCTCCTGCCTAGCTGAGAGGGTTTCTCGGTGGAGAGAAAATATGTAATATATTTAGCGCCTAATTAGTGCCTCGATGCCATTGGGCTGTAGTACGCTCTACAAATCCAAAAAATAAATAATAAAAAATATATTAACATCGGAAAATGGAACACCTGTAATGTCGCAGATCATATCTGTTTTTTCATATATATTTGTTTACATGCAGTTTTGGAAGTAATCTGACAGAAATCACCAATTGAATAGCAATTTAATGTTTTAACAAAATACAATCTTGATGGGCATATATAAATAATGTATCTTATGATTGCCAAGAAACGATGTACTGAAAACTCTGAAAGAACTCTAAAAAATCATGTAGCATTGATGGTTGCAACAATGTTCATGATACCCAGTCCAATGTATTGTGAGCTCTAGTACCTGCTCAGCCCGTTACACACTGTGACCATCTTCAGGAGAGAGCTCTGTCATATGGCCAAATGATTCATTCTCAACAATAGTCTGTTGCAAATCCAGGAGGAGATGCAGTAGGAAGAGGCGGTATGGAGAGGCCTAAAGGTGTAGAGGGTGTTAAAGGTACAGACAATATTGAGAGAGCCGTTGGAGGAGCAGAGATGTGTGGGTGCAGAAGGAGCTTGGGTGGCATGAGGGGAGGAGAAGAAGACCACGAGAAGGGTGGAGAGAAGTTTGAATAAAAGATGAGTATCAAACCTTAGTTGGTCAGCTAGGCGTTCGAAGTTTAAGAAATAATTCCCTAAATCTTCACCTTCAAGATATGGTTGAAGCACCCCCTGTGGTAGTAAGGGTTGTGCTTGTAGTTCAACCAGTTTGGTTACGTTTTCTTGCAGTCTGATCTCGACCTGTATTTGATGAGCCGCTAACTGGGCAATGACATTGGCTAGGTCAGCCATTTCTTCTGCTGGTGTAAGGATCCCTTCTTTGGATGTTTCTGAATCTGAAAGGAAGCAACTTTCGACTCCGTCGGATGAAGTCTCGAAATCGCCTGACCCTTCTGACTCTGAGTCAGTCGAGGTAGTGGGCTGTGGTAAAATAAATCCCCAAGCAGGATGGCCCAGCAACAGCTAATGACTGTGTACCAAAACAAAATGGTTTGGAACGATGGGGATTCAGAGCACTAGGTCTGATGGAGGAAAAGACAAGTCAAATTTTTAGGATTATCCAATTATCCACATTTGTTAGTTGTAATGGGAGAGAGGAAGAGTGTCTAGCAGTACTTTAGATCCTTTTGACCACTTGGGACACTTAATTGATGGAACAATACCTCTTTTAGCGTGGAAACGCGGTCAGAGTCACAAAGATCAACTATTTTATTTTCCCCTTCTGGTGGTACCACAATAATCAGCATAGGTTTCAATTTTTATCAGTTGAATCACATCCCATTCTTGACACCATATGTAAGGAACTCATTGTGGCAATAGTAAAGACAGACACAGTGATCACAGTTCAAGGATGTTTATTGAACTTTATAATGGGTCAGATAAACATCTAATCTAAACCTAAATCTAAGATTCGAGCAAGCTATGACCATCAAATAATAATAAGGCAGTCCTATTGGCGTCTTGTATATAAAAAGGGCCTACACTAAAAAAAAACTATTACCAATCCTTACTACTAAATTACAAACGAGTCGGGGATAATGTTCACCAGACAAGAAAGACGTGTTCACAAAATGATAAGTCAGGATTGTATGGCTGGGTCACCCTTCATCACGTTTTAACCACGGGACAAGGCGGGACTTCCGAGCACAGCACACTCCTGGGCCTCGACAGCACGAGGTTCACAGTTCCAGTTCTACAATATCAGAAACCTTTAGAGGCTAAGTCTCTTTTCTGCAAAAGTCTTTTGCCTATGAAGGCCTGCTGTTTCATAATGACAAACAAACAAAAGTTCTCTCAGTGATCTTGCACATTGGGTGATTGCTCTTCGCCCCCAGGATCTCCCTCCGCCAGGCTCGGATCCTCCTTGCCACTCTGGCCTCCCTCCGTCGGGTTCATTACGGCCTTTAAAGTGCAGGTGGCAATTTTCTAGAGTCTTTATGTCCTTTTCAACAACTCCTCACTTTGGACAAAACTCAGCTGGGTTTACTCTTGTCGACACATAGTTCACGGGTGTATTAATCTCCATCTTGCAGTTTGGGCCTCCCTCCGTCGGGTTCACTCTGGCCTGTCTTTAACACAGTTCATGTATTTCTAACACAGTTCATGTATTTCTAACACAGTTAATGTATTGCTAATTTTCATCGTAATGCAGTGTTTTCTTTCTCCTAGTTTTCTTTCAGCATCCCTCTTTCGGGTTCACACCTGCCGTATTTCACAGTTCACAACCTTATTGGAAAGCGGGGTTCCCTTTCCCTTGGCGTTCCTCTGGCAATGGGCCAGGGGCTTTTGATTGTACAAGGGATTTGAATGAACCCTTGTAGGACCACTCTGATGCCTCACGCCACCCTTTCCTAGGGCCTTCTGGTTCTTGTAGTTTCAAAACAGGTCCTGGTCAGAGACTTTCGAATGAGCGCCGACACGGCACCGGACCACTCTGCACCTGGACCTCAACTGGGCTTTCTTTAAAGTTGAAACATACACACAAGTTCTTTCTCTTGCAAATTCCTTGAATTCAAAATGTTGCTACTTGCAACCTTGGGCTCAACACAGTTCAGTTTGCTATCAGCTTCGTCCGACTCACCGTCTGTGCTGAACCCTTTGGCTTCTCTGATCTCTGGAGTCAAGGATAGTACCATGTAGCCAGCTTGCCTCTCCGACTGCTTTATCAATGCGGGAGGCCCCCGTGTACTGTTGACATCTGCTGCTTTGCACGCCAGCTGTAACTTCCGGTCTTATGCTTTCCCTTTCAGAGGCTTTGCGGGTCTGAGTTGAAAAGGGCAAGAGCAATTCCCCCTTTGTCGTCCTTCCATGTCTCACTACCTTTCTTCTCTGTTTGAATTGCCGGTTTGGTCTCGCTTTCTCCTCGTGCGTTCAGCCTTCCTCGAAGTGTGTGTCCGTGCTCTGCCTTGTATCCCTGTGGGCAAGGTAAAAGGCTATCAGGTGTGCGTGGTTATTGTTAATTGCCTGAATCTGCCTGACCCGTGTGTTCGGACATGTCACGTAAATGGCTCCGGTGTTAGTCCATTGTCTGTTAAAGTGTGAGAAAGTGTTTTTGCGGGAAAGAGGGAGGGTTAGAGCTTCTAAATATCCTACAAGGTAGGATGAGGAAAAGGTGTTACAGGGAAGGCACTACCGTGAATCAACCATCGGTGTTCCACTTCCACTCCCCGAAGACCCCTCGCCCAAGTGTTCCTCCCCCACTGGTCTGACCCCCAGAACTGGATCCAATAGTGATGGCCGTGTCCTGGCCACCTCGACGACAGATCTCCGGGGGTTAGCGGGTGAGACACCTTCGGGTTTCTCACAATGGGTATGTAAGGAACACATGGTGGCAACAGTAAAGATAGACATAAGTGATCACAGTTCAAGGGTGTTTATTAAACTGTATAAGCGGGTTGGAAAAACTCCTAATCTAAACATAAAGCTAAGATGAGAGCAAGCTACAAACATCAAATAATAATAAGGCAGTCCTAGTTGCGTCTTGTCTTAAAAAAAGGTCTATACTAAAAAAAACGATTGCCAATCCTTACGCTAAATACAAACAAAAAGTGTGAGATGAGGTTCATAGGAAAAAAAGAAGTGTTCACAAATGATAAGTCAGGATGTGGTAGTCGAGGTCTCCCTTCCCCACGTTTTGAGCATAAGACAAGGCGCGACTCCTGAACACAGCACATGCTTGATCTTTCCCAGCATGAGCCAACAATTCTGATCTTAGCTATCAGAACCTTAAGTCGTTAAGACTCTATTCTACAAAAAGTCTTTTGCCTCTGAGGCCCTGATGTATTACAAACTAATAAACAAAAGTTCCTTTCTGCTTAAACGTTGGGTGATGCCTTTTCACCCCTGGGTCCCCCTCTTCGGCGCTCAGATCCACCAAAATGTTATTGACAATATCAGGACCTTAGGTTGTTAAGTTTCTTGCTTCCGAGGGTCTGATGGGTTCAAAGTAATAAACAAATGTTCCTTCCTGATTGTACTTGAGGTGATATTTCTACAGCCCTGGGTCCCCCTCTTCCAGGCTCAGACCCCTCTTGAATATCAGCCTCTCTCTTTCGGGTTCACCCTGGCTTATATTCAAAAGGTGTCTCTGTTTCATTCACGTGTCCGTGGGGTGATGGCTTCTCACCCCTGGATCCCCCTCTTCCGGGCTCAGACCCTTCTTGAATGCTTGCCTTCCCTCGGTCAGATTCACTACAGCCTTTTCGATGGATGATGGCTTTTCACCTCTGGATCCCCCTCTTCTGGGCTCAGACCCCTCTTGAATGTTTACCTTCCCTCCGTCGGGTTCACTACAGTTTTCAACACAACCCCATCTGTGAGATTCATGAGTCTTAATGTCATTTCAAACAATTCACTGTGGATCCCTCTGCCAGGTTTACTCTTGTCAACACACTATTCATTGGGACTTTTGGCTTCGCCCCCTCTTTATCGGCATCCCTCTGTCGTGTTCACACTTGCCAACTTTGCCACTTACACAGTTTCTTGAATAGTTCTTACGATGTGGGATTCACTTCCCTTAGCTTCACAATCTCTGTAGGTCAAAGACTTTCGACTGTACAGAGGATTTTACTAGACCCCTTTATGACCACTTTAACCCCTTTTGTGCCTTTTTCTGCTAACGGCAGTTTCAACAACATGGTAGTCGCCCAGAGTTTCCTGAGTGAACACCCACGTGGTCCTTAACTCCTCTGTAGCTGGTTTTCTCCTTTCCTATTAACAGTTCTTTGTACTTTCTTCAATTAGCTGCTTACTACTTGCTAACAGAGGTGGGTTTCTTATCGGCTCTGCCCTTGACACAATAGCTATGATGAACAGCTTGGCATTTCTTGTCTCTGGAGTCAAGGCTGTTACCACAGTGGCAAGCGTCTCTCCCCGGATTGGTTATCAGCAGAGGAGTGTACCGTTTGCATCTGCTGCAACACCCAATGGCTATTGTTCGCGGTTTTACGATTCCTTCCATGGAGGTTTCACAGGCCTAGCTCGGAAAGGGCAAAGTTGCTTCTCTCCTTGTCACTCTCTCGATTCGCACTGTCTTTCTCCTCCTCTTGAACTACTGTGCTAAATTAGCTCTCTCGTCGTGATGTCTGCCTTGCTCTTTTTGTGCTCTTGTGCTCCACATTTTATCCCTGTGTGGAAGCGAAAGGGCCAATAGGTGTGTGTGATTCTTTCTGGTCAATTGCCTGACTTTGCATGACCCTTGTGGTGGGACATGTCAGGAAAACGGCTTTGGTGTTTGTCTGTCGTCTTTCTGTTTGTGTCGGAAAAGTAGGAGGATTTGGAAAACTCAAAAGGATGAGATTGGTAGGATTTGTGAAACAAACAGGAATTACCAGGATTATGATCGTGACCCGAACAGGGGGGATTGTGGGAACGATAGTGTTTTGCCAAAGTAGACTGGGAGTTCAGGAAGAATAATCAGAGGCAGGCGGGGAAGAAGGATGGGGAGTTTTTGGGTGGAAACCAAGAAAACAAGGATTCTGGCAGTTATGGTTTTCAAGTGTAACAGGGTTTGGGTTCCTAGTTGGTTTAACAGAGGTGAAGGGGTGGTTGGATTTTATTAAGGGATCTTCTTTGGGTGGAAGGGAGGTAAATGTGGAATAACCAAGAAAGGCATCAGGGACCTCGTCCCTGGTAGAATACTGCATCTCTCCTGCGGCATTCCTCCAAGCATGACCTTGGGCTTCCCTACCCAGGTGATCCTCCCTTGCTCCTCCACTCGCAGGGTTAGGATCTGAGAGTGCGAGCCCTTCCCTGGACACCTGAATAAGGGATTCCTGAGGTCTACCTGGGAGAATACCCTCAGGTTTCTCACAGTAAGCAGAAAGTGACATCTTCCCTGATATGGACAATTTTCAAAAATCCAAAAAGTGTCCTTTGGCATCCTCTGCAAGAAAAGATGCGAGTAGCACAACCAGTGACCAGAGATGACCTGATAACTATCTTCCAGAGATGAAGCGTCAACTGGAAAAAATGAAAGAGGTTGCTGAACACGCCCTCAAAGCCACAGAAACTGGCCTCCTTTTCAGTGCTTGTAAGCTACCTGCGCTTTCGTCAGACAAAACCTCGGCCTTAATTTCATCACCTGTGCATTCACTCATACTTGTAATTAGTCACTGTGTGCTCAGTGTCAGTTCTGGCAATTAGCAAGCTGCCATTCATGATTCTGAAAAAGGTAGCAGGCGCTCCTCTCCAGAAAGAACATGGCATGATAACCTGTTCTGAGATGAGAGTTTGCAGCACACGCTTTTTGCTCACTGTACCTTTCACAGATGGGAAATATCCATTTGCATATCAGTCTTTGTCCGTCCCGCCAACATGGGCAGTCCAGCACCGAAATGCTATGGCAATTCCTCGCTGAACAAGAGTACCAACAGCAACCCCATGCACGTGTTTTAGCCTTGTTGGGCCTCATCAGTGAGGTGAAGCTGTGCCTCTCTGAGCACAGTGAGCAGGGAGTCCACGTCTGTTTGCCCCCAGGTAACTCAGGGTGACCAACACCAAGTTCCTATGTGCTCCTGCGCCTCCTCGCACATACGGACAGAGCAGCCTGGAGCAGGGCGTTTCAGCACCCACACGCAGGCCAATGCAGCAGGTACGTTTATGTTCATAGTTTTTAATTAAACATGTGTATGGATGCGTGTATGCTTATGTTATGAGTGAGTGTATGGTGATGGATGCTCGTGTGAATGATAGAGTGATTGCTGCATGAATGGGCAGCGCCTTGAAAACACACATAAACATGTTGATTGTGTTAGTCCCAGTGGGGCCCAGGGGACAGGGATGGTATCTTTTTACTGGATATATCATAGATGTCCAGTAAAAAATGTCATGCCTGCCCCCTTGGCCCCTCAGCACCAATTGCAAACTGTTCGGCTATTTACCCATTTTCTTGTTAAAAGTATGCTCTACAATGTAACATTTTAACCCATTATTTAAAAAGAATTCACAGGGGGAAACCCCCCGAACCCTCCTTTATTGGTTCGGGCTCTCTCACTATGCTCGGTTGCTATGGCATTTTTGGGGGAAATAGTTATGCCCCTCCACTTAAAACAATCACCAGCCGCCACTGGCTCTCAGACTGTGTTGGGAACGGGATGGGGGAAACCAGGGACTATGGTGGGAGCACAATGGGCGGGAACCATGGGATAGAGGTGGGAGCACCGTGGGGAAGGCCAGGGTGGTGATGGGGTGCGGAGAGACCAAGGACTGGGTAGGAGTGGGATGAGGGAGCCCAGCGACTGTGATGGGAGCAGGTGACGGCGCACAATATATACTGTCCATTTGGCATTTCTGGGGGGTCCCGACCTGCCCAAAGTTTGCTCAGGGGGGCCCCGGCCAAAAAGGTTTGAAGACCACTGCTCTAATTAATAGATAATCTCATTGGATTAACACACGTATAATTGGGCCCAACCTCATCCCTCAAGATAATAAAATGGCTAGGAGAGTGGGCTGGCTGGGCACCACCCCAAAAAACATACTGGGTGACTGCATTGAGATTTCTTTTTCCAGCCTTTAGATATGGTCTGAGATCCAATCTCGGCGTTGGGGGACCCCTGAATTCTTCACTAAAATGGGTACCGCTTTCCTATTTTTATCCACCACTGATTAAAAGATCTCTTTAAAAAAAAAAACTACTTATTAAGGTGGCACTGCAGCCCTGCCCCTGCACTTTCCTAATTCTGTCTCGACTGACAATGCCCCAAACCGCAATCAAGTTAAAGATGTAGGCCAAGCATTAGTTTTGTTCCTAAGGGTAAACTGAAACTGGGTGTTAATGAGTTACCTGATTTGATTAATTGAAGTATTGATTCAAATAGATTTAAAATTCTCTCTACCTTAGAAGGGGTAGACTGACTGCCTTTGCACCCAAACATACCTGACATTTCACAGACACGGCGTACGGTTTTTGTTAGTTCTGCTGTTCCTAGGAAAGTCAGTCATGAAGGACCGCTGTCTTCAACTACAGAAAATGCATCTCCACGGTAGGATCCAACACAGATGCATATTTTACCTGCGTCCTTATCAATAATCTCTTGGAAAATTGTGGGCATTGGAAATAAATTAAATGATCAGACCACATTGAACTTTATAACTGCATATGATGTTCTACTTCTCCAGGAATCTTGGGTTACCCAGAAGATGATAGTTGATGGCTATAGATCTCATCACATTTTAGCCACGAAAAAACCTCGGATAGGCATTTTGGTGGGTTAATAGTTCTTTCTAGGACCTCAGTGGAATGTATTATAGTCCCAACCCATTAACCCTCGACACTGAGTAAGCTTCTAAAATCTATACTACTGGAGTAGAATGTATGTGGGTGAAAAAGTTTTATAATTCCACCTGATCCTTCAATAATACATCAAACCTTTCCCGTTTTAAGCTTTTTTATGGAGAACATATTTAATAAGATTGATGCTGCTCAGGATTGTATTATTTTGGTAGGTGATTTCAATCTGAAAATAGTTAACGGCCCACGTCCTGCACTCTTTGATACCCAGGAAGATGTTTCCTTTGGTATTCAAGATCCCATTACGTTGGACCCATACTCCTGTTCGAATGGCCTTTTGTTTAACTCTTGGCGAATGCAATGGGGCCTATGATCTATTAATGGTAGAGTAAGTGCTGGCATTCCAGGGAAACAGACATAAAAAGCCCTTGTGGGGCCTTAAAAAAAAGATTATTTTTGCATCCCAGTTTCCAAATGGCCCTTAATAATTGACTGTCACATTGTGGAAGATATTATTAGGGCCATCATCTCTATTAATAAAAATGTAAATAATTTTTGACTTGACACATAACCACAAGTCCTTTTGGAGAGTCCATCCACAACTTATATCGACAATAACTGAAACTTACTTCCACACCATTAAAATGTTTCTTCCTCAAAAAAGAAGGGCTGGTTTAATGTTGACTCCAAACTGGCCAAAAGCAAGTTACTTGATTTGCCGAAAAGCACCCCAGTCAGGCACACTGAGATTGCTGCATGTATAGTTGCTTATAAAAGAACTGGATACACTTGCCTTGTCAGAGCTAATTGAGGCTAATACTAATAAACCCTCAAGGAAATACTGGAAAACAGTAAACGAAGGTCCAATTTATAAATGTGGCTTATTAGGTATCGAAACTGCTATTGAGGATCAAGCATGGAACTCATACAAATCCGAAGACTCAAACAACACCCTCAACAAATGCTTCACAGGCAAATACATCTGGATGACAAAACACGATTGTCATTCTAGACCCCCCCCCCCCGAGGACAACATGACACACACACCTGAACTGGGCATCATGCATGGTAACCCAACCAGAGACATCCTCAGGGATAAAAAAAAACTGTGAATACTCATTGTCAACAGACTCTCACTAGAACCCTTATCTCCTTATCAATTAGACTACCTATACAGCCTCTACCTTGCAATGCCGGAACACCTCACAAAAAAACTCCAACGCATCCAAAATACTGCAGCAAGTCTACTCTTGAGACTAAGCAGAAGAGATCACATCACACTAGCCCTGAGAAGCCTACACTGGCTTCCAATAAAAACACATCAACTTTAAAGCCATCTGCATCACACACAAATCACTACATGGACAAGGAGACAAATTTCTCCAGGCCAAAATCAACCGCCCCCAGCCAGGAAGAAACCTAAGATCGAGCAATGATGTCCAAATAGAAATGAAAAACTACAAGAACCGCATTCTCCCGTTTAATAGCTGATGACGGAAGCTCACCTATCCTTTCAAAAATGACTGAGAACCTGGCTATGCAATTCATAAGCAAGCTTAAAACTGGCTCCCCCACAAATCACACCCTGGAATCAAAGCAAACATGGGACATTATGGATTGTGAAACCCACTACAAAACAACCGCACACCCTTTGCCAAAACCTACTAACCATTCCACCTGCTTCTGTCTCCTCTCCAGCATAATGCCCACATACTACACATGCCCAAAAGGGCCAGCCATACTACACACAAGCCACACACTTGCAACAAAGAAATCCACGCAAACAACAAACATCCCAGACACTTGACGTTATGCCTCCGACACAACAAGCCAGGTGCACACGACAAAGCACACTCCGAAAGTGACATACACATACTCTAGTTTCTCCTGGTTGTGCAAGCAACAGCAGAAGATCACAACCATTATCTTATTCTTCTTCCCCACTAACAACCCTCTCCCACTTTCTTACAAAGGCATGTGAGCTCCTGGAGACCATGCAAATGGCAGCAGCGCATAGTATAAATCAACATAACATAACACAGGTGACCCATTTCACTTTGCTGTATTCATTTAATATGAATAATGACTTCCAACGTGTGAAGTATAATGTTGTTGACCAGACTAAGCAGAACTCAGTTTTCCAGGTACAATGATTCACTGGTTATTTCACATTTAGAGGTTCTATGCATTGGACTTTTTAGAGAGCCTGCGTCTTTGAAATAAACACCCGTTTTATGGATAACTTATTGATGATTCTGCAAAGTTTTATAAGGAAACACAGAACTCAACATTGAATCACATGTACAATGTTTGTGAAATATATATGCTAACTGAATGCACAAACTATATGTGAGTTTCTCACACAAGGTCCTTCCAAACGCCTGGCACCATTCTCATGTTTCTCATATTTCTCTTTTGTCCTGGCTCTACCTTCTTCCCAACTGGTTGGGGAACTCCTGCACTCGCATGCGGCCCTAAAAAGCTGGCTGCAAAAGATAGCTGTTTCTTTAAGAACTTTGAAGGGGTGGGGCCTACGCCACGCGTGCGTCTTCCGCGGGCCGGGCCCACTCCTTACCCCTACATCACCAACGTTTCACACCCAGTTCCTGTTTTTCCACCTACTGAGCGGGTTCTTCATTTGTATTTTTTCAATTCATGGTGCCTCCCTCTACGCATGTTTTATGTAACAGGATTCAAGCAGTGCATCTGTTGCCGGAAGCATTTTTCTGCGGCCGATCCACATCATGCCTTCGTCCGCTGTTTGGGTATACATCACCCGGTGACTACCTGTGTCTTTTGCTGTGGGATTCATCCGAGGTCTCTCCATGTCACAGCTGGTACCAGTACCGAAGACAACGTTCTGAAAAGGAGGGAGGCCGACATCAGTAAGAGGGGGGTCTGTACCTTCAGA
Organism: Ambystoma mexicanum; assembly: GCF_040938575.1. NCBI lineage: Eukaryota > Metazoa > Chordata > Amphibia > Caudata > Ambystomatidae > Ambystoma > Ambystoma mexicanum. The sequence continues at coordinate 1,460,080,327 of NC_090931.1, read as the reverse complement.
TGAGGTACTAGTTTCGGCACTGGCCGTTGTTACCAAGGGGAAGACCGCCTCCTCCGTTCTGTCGACTTCGCAGGATCGTTCAGGGGAACCCCCTGCCTATCCACCTGAAAGTACCTCTGTGTGCAAAATTACTAGTACCTCCTGGTGGGAAAGTGTTAGTACCTCCAGATGGGAAACGTCTCAGAAGACCCACGCGGTACCGGAAGAATTATTTACACCAGACAAAATAACGACAGTACCTGGAAAACCCTTTATTGCCTCAGTAAGCCAAACAGGTAAGGCTTCATGCAAAGAGGGCTGCGCCTCCGGGGTTGATTTGGACCATTCCGATACCCATGTACTGGATAAAGCCAAGTCGGCTTCCGCATGGAAATCCTCTGGTAATTCGGTATAGAAAGAAAACGTTTTACCCTCTACTACCGCAGTTGAGCTTTCAAGCTCTTCGGTACCGAGGAAATCACATATGTCCTCTAAGACGAGGCATAAGCACTCTCATTCGAGATCTAATCCAGTACCAAATTCCCCAAAAACGAACAGAAGAATTCTCCTGTAGCATCTGTCTTGGGCTCGGTACCGGAGAGTCAGAAGGATAATTCTACTCTAATTTCTAAGACTTTAACGCTTCCAAATTTTTTACGATTCCCCCGGAACAGTTATTCAGCACTCCTATAAGAGCTTAGTCACCTCACATTTTACCACCATTTCTCCTCAGTTTGAGAACAGTTTGGGTCAACCTACTCAGGTACCAGCACAACCTGGACCACAACTGTTTCTAAACAATATCCAGGTGCCTATACCCGTGCTTTTTAATATCTATAACCCTAACCAACCGCCTAACAGGGCTGCCTCTGCAACTTCTCCTATCAGGCTAGAAGACCCTCAACCTAGCCCTTCCCAAATGGCGAAAGACATCACAAATATGGTGCTGGAAACCATGCTTTCTGAGCCCTTCATAGAAGTTCTGGCTCAAAGCATCAAAGACAAAATGTCACCTATTTTACTTCAGGGATCGGTACCCATCGATTCTATTCCTGAGCCAATAACGGTATCAGTGGACACGGTATCAGTGGACAATGAGGAATCTGCTCCCCCACCCAAGAAGCAGACCATTTCCAAGGACTCTGACTCAGATTTAGAGGACAACACCACTCAGTCACCATCAAAGGTGTTTCATGAAACCGTGACTAAAGCCATGCAAGCACTAGAAATCCTCCCTAAGGATAAGCTTAAAACGGCTGGTGTTTTGGGGAAACTACCATCTCAGCAGTCAAAAGTTCCAATTCCCATGGAATTATCCATTCTAGAACAAGCTCTGGCTCTTTGGGGAAAGCCTCAACAGATCCATACATCTACAAGGCTGTAGATAACAAGTACAGGTGCCTAAGGATGAACCCTTCATACGCATGGGCACTCTTCCGGCTCAATCTGCGGTAGTCTCAGCTGCCCTTGGTACAAAGGGCAAAGGCCCTTCTCCATTTCCAGCTTCAGTTCTAGATAAAAACGCAAAAGCATGGGAGACTCAAGGTAAGTAAGAAAGGTTAGTAATTGGTTTTGAAATGTCTGATGTTTCAGTATTTATACATGCTTCAGATTACTTTTATTTCCTTACCTATTTAATGTAGAGTGTTATGTTTTTATACTCTATTGAACTTTTGGTGATGTATTTTTTGATAATTTGAAAATCTTGAAAATAAATGAGTAAAAAAAGAAGTCTTATACAAACTCTACCTTACAATTTAGGCAGGTTAACACTGCTACAGTTCTGGCTGGATTTAGTATCCTTAATTGGGAGAATCTTGACCGCTTTGCTGACATGCCCCATCAGTAAGCCACAAACACATTTTTGTTCTGGATTTCAGAGGGTAGAGAAGCTGCTATCCCACAGCTTCAAGTAGTCAAAGACCTCACTGACAAAACAGCAAGAGCAGTCACTAGTGCAGTCTGCATGCGTAGGCGTGCATATTTGTCAACCTCTTCCCTTCACCAGGATATGCAGGAGCAAGTGCTCGGCATTACATTAGATGGAAAAACTCTGTTCGAACCATACACAGATGAGGTCCTCCAGAAATGTAAGGCCAGTGTCATGGCAGCTTAAACCCTTAGCTCAATTTCGGTGAAGCAGCCATATCACCAACATTTTAAATCATTTAAGCCACGTCCTCAAGGAAACAGTGGTTCTGCCACTTCTGCTAAGTCTTACTACTCTTCTAAAAAGAGAAGATATAGACCCCAGTCTAAGTCGGGACCTTCCTCTTCCTCAAATTCTGCTGAAAAGCAAAAGAAGTCTATTTGACTTCCTTCCAGGCATGTACATACATTCCGCTCCTACTATCATCAAGAAGCATACATCCCTGGTAGCAGGAACGCTTTCCAACTTCCTCGCCTTTTGGAAAACCATTACTCAAGAGGAATGCATTCTGAATATTATTCAGCATCGTTACCTCCTTGCCCTTCCAGCTATTCCACCTTCCACTCCCCCAAAGCTCCAGAAATCGGAGTTGGTTCCTCAAGAGGAAATAAGTCAGGGATTTTACTCTCGTTACTTTCTGATCCTAAAGAAATCAGGCAGGATCAGACCTCAACCAATTTCTGACAATTGAAACCTTCCATATGGTGACCATTCCTCAGATTCTGGCTTCTCTTCATCCAAACGATTGGATGGCAACTGTAGATCTATAGGATGCTTATTTTCACTTCTCAATCTACAAACATCACAGTCAGTTACTGAGATTCACAATAGGAAGGTCTCATTACCAGTTCACATGTCTTCCCTTCGGGCTAAATTATGTTCCCAGGGTTTTAACAAAAGTTTTGCGGTCAGTGTCCGCCTACCTTCGGGTAAGGACAGTCCATCTATACCCTTACCTAGACGACTGCTTCTCAAGGCCCAGTCTCCAGAGAAACTGCTTCTGAAGATGCTATTAACATACAACCTGGGGTTTTCCATAAATGTGACAACATCCCAGCTCAATCCTTCGCAAAGGATCCAATTCCTAGGAGCAGTCATAGATACTACTCTACACAGAACCTTTCCACCCCTGGAAAGGGTGGAAGCTATTCAACAAACCATCATAAAATTCAATACCCATCAGACGCTGACAGCTTGGTGGTTTCGAAGGCTCTTGGGCTTTATGGCCTCTTGCATTAACCTACTCCCCTTTGCAAGGCTCCACATGAGAACGGTCCAGTGGCATCTTGCTCGCAACTAGATCCAGTGCTCCATATTCCAAAACAAGTCCAGGACTCTCTACTCTGGTGCAGCTCCTGAGAGAACCTGTTCATAGGGTTTCCTTTTCAGCCTCCTCCTCACCAAATAGTCATAACAACAGACTCTTCAGAGTACAGTTGGGGAGCCCATTGTCTAACAGCTCACAGTCTTTAGTCCTCTCACGAAAAGAATGACCACATAAATGTTCTGGAACTAAGAGCCATATTTTTCGCTCTGAAATCATTTCTTCCCTCATTTCAAGGAAAGATGGTGAAAATTCTAACGGACAATACCACTACAATGTTTTATATCAACAAGCAAGGGGGTACTCATTCCCTTCCCCTGTGTCTCCTAGCAGAGAAGATTTGGTATTGGGCCATTCAAAACCACTTTTTATTGGCATCCCATCTGGAGGGAAAGAATAACATCCTAGCAGACAAACTAAACAGGTTACAGTCTGCATCGCACGAGTGGGAACTGAAACCATCAGTAACAAACATGATATTTCAGAAGTGGGGCCATCCATCAGTAGACCTCTTTGCCAACCAGCACAACTCTGTATGTTGTCAGTTTTTCATCAAAGCAAGGTCAGGGCCATCAATCCCTGGGAGATGCTACACATCTGGATTGGTCAAACCTAGCACTTTATGCATTCCCACCTCTCTCATTAAAACACAAAATATTACTCAAATTGAAAATGTCCCAGAATCTGACAATGACTCTAATAGCCCCGTTCTGTCCTGTCCAGATCTGGTTTCCAGACCTTCTGGAGTTAGCGGCGACTTCCCTATTAGATCCTCCATCAACAAGAGATCTTTTGACTCAACAGAAAGGACAGTTCCTGCACCACCCTCAATTGCTCAACTTGAAGGCTTGGGTCCTGAAAAACTAGCCTTTTCCCACTTACATTTGTCAGAGCAAAACATAACCATCATGTCAGCTTCTAGAAAAGCTTCTACTAAGAAACAATATCGTAGCGAAAGGCCTCTATTGATAATGTCATGTCCTTCATGTCTTATCTAGTTTCCACTGGTGTCAAAGTAGACACGTGCAAACACTACTTATCAGCTATCGGTGCTTACCTGAATAGAGAATACATGTCTTTCTCTCTTTCCAACAAAGCATTAAAAGGCACTTTGAGGGCCTTCTACGCTTACATCCCCCTATTCATGAACCTCCACCTCAGTGGGATCTCAATGTGGTCTTATCAGCCCTAATGCAAAAACCATTTGAGCCTATGGCCTCATGTGAGTTAGAATTTCTAACTTGGAAAGCAGCATTCTTAGTAGCCATTAATTTGGCTAGAAGGATTGGAGAGCTTCAGGCTCTCTCCTCAAAGAAACCGTACATAGTGTTACATAAGGACAAAGTTGTCCTACGTACAATCCCCTCCTTTCTACCTAAGTGGGTCTGACTTTCATTTAAACCAGGAAATATGTCTTCCTGTTTTTCTTCCCAGACCTCATGCTTCTGCGGCCGAAGAAACATTTCATAGCCTAGATGTTGTCAGAACAATGTTATCTAGAAAGGTCCAAACCGTTTAGAAAAGCAGACCAACTCTTCATTACTTACCGGGAACCTTCTCCTGGCAACAAGGCAGCTAAAGCTTCCAACGCTAGATGGGTTGTCTCCTGTATCTTCAAGGCTTTTGACATAAAAGGGCTTGTGACTCTTCAGAGACTTCCGGCTCATTCCACTAGAGCCAAGGCAGCATCTGTAGCCTTTACCAGGCATGTTCCCATTGTAGACATTTGTAAAGCGGCTACCTGTGTTACCCCGCTTGCATTTTGCAAGCACTATGCTATGGCTACCTCTTCTAGAAATTATGCAAAATTCCGCCAAGAGGTGCTCCACAACTTGTTTGCCTGAATTCTGTACATGCTGTCTCCTCCACCCTTATGTATTCTAAGGCTTTTTAGTCTGGTCCCAACCATTTTAGAAGGAGGGAGAGCCAGGCCGAAAGAGAAATGAAAAATGACCTTAATGGTGATTCAAGTTCTCTTAGTCTAGGCGCTCCCTACTTAATGCCCAATTTGAGATCTTTGGAAGAATAATATTGGCAAATCAGAACAATGGGTTATAGACCATAATGTTCTAAGTGACATTCAATTTGGTTTCCGTTGTGGTCTAGGGACAAATAAACAGATTCACGATCTATACCTCAAAAGAGCTCACTCACTATATGTCAACAATGAGCCTATTAATTAGAATTCATAGATTTGAGTGCAGCCTTTGGCGGAGTAAACAGATCTAAACTTTGGCAACTGCTCAGATCCATCAATCAGATCCATCATCAGATCCATCAACTGCCTGGTTGAGCTTCATAAAGAAAACTGTGCATGCATCAAAACAGGAGATAACGCGACATGCACTGCCTTTTTTCTGGTGTATGACAGGGTTGTGTTTTGGCACCCATCCTATTTTCATTGCATATTAATGGCCTACAAGATTGTCAATCGTTTCTTTCTACCCTTAATATATGATGACGATATAGTCATTTTGGCATGCACCCATCATGCTTTGCAACTTCTGATCACACACTATACTGTTTAATGCCAACAAATCTGCCGTTATGGTCTGTCAGAAGGGTAGATAAAGTTTAGAATTGGCAGCAATATATACTAATGCTGGAAAAATTTTGCGGGGCAACACATTTGATTATCTGGGATTGAGATTATCCTCTGGTTTTGTTGGTAAGGCCCATGTCCATAGGCAGGAGGGGCAAAATGCAGCAGGCTGTGGGTCGCATGTAAAGATTAATGAAGCAATGTAAAAGTCAATTGGTTACGATGGCCCTAACAGTTTACAAAGCTAAACCGGTAGTATTTGCAAGATATGGTTTGTTTGTGTGGGGCTTCATGGATCAAACAAAGTTGCAAGTCATTGAAAAGAGCTTCTTTAAGAAGCTTTTGGTTTTGCCCTATTCTGCCCCAAACCTTTCTGTACACAAGGAACTTGATTCATCACATTTGGAGGATGGACCTGCTTTATTTAGTCTGCAGCTATGGAACAATTAAGGCGCTGCTTTATTGCATTTTATCACTAGGGCGTGTTTTGTCAACTTGCGTTCAAGATCTATTCCATGGTTTCAACACATTAAACTTCAACAAAAGATTCATGTGCACAGCCACTTTAATGACCCAACTTTTATTGGTTAAACAGTATTAACACTTTAAAAGAGCGTCTTTTAACTTCTTGGGAAGATAATAGAGAAGAAAGAGAGTTGTTAAAACCCCTCAACTGTAATCACATTATGTTAACCATACATGATCTACAAGACTACCTCACATGGACCAATTGGTCAAATGGGAGATGCATCATCACGCAGGCAAAAATTTACAAACTACCTTTAATGATAATGGTAATGCTAATGATGTGTATTTTTTTATAGCGCCTTAATCCAAAGCGCCTGGGAAGTACCTGCTTCATGGGCCAGCATGAACAGTATGAGGAGCTGCGAATTGTGTGTGGCTTTAAGGGAAGATTTGTTGCACTTCTTTTTCTTTTGTCCTGCATATTTTCTACCTAGATGTAGATTGTTGTTTCCAATTCTGGTTAAGTCTGGCATTCCTCAAAGTCGGGTAGCTCTATTGTATCTACTAAAAGCCGCGTCCCCACATGTAGGCTGAGAGCTATTGACATTTCTGAGGCAAGCCTTATGTTTGAGGGACTAGCAGTTCCACTCTTTCTGGATTGAACTTTATTATAGGATATCTATTTACCCATGGGACACATTTAAGAGGAACATTCTGGTAATGTAGGGTTGATCATGCACTTTATTAATCTATAGGTCTTTCTTTGTCAGTATTTTAAGAATAGGGCTACAACTTGTTTTGTGCATATATTTGTGTTTTCAAATGCATCTTTATTATTTACCATGACTCTACAGGATGGATATTTATTTATTACTTTTTATAATTTTCCTCCTGAGAAATTAGTAACTCTGGAGGCTGCAAGGCCCCGGGTCTAGCGTTCGATAAATGCTGACACTCACCACTTTTTGGATTGCCCATTTTGGTGGGACTTTTACTGTCTATTGATTAATTCATGATCCTGTTTTATCCTGTAATAATGGGAGTTACAATAAGCAATAAAGGCGCCCTTTCAGAAACAACTCACTCCCAATAAGGAAATGGGGGGTCTATTGTGTCTTTGGGCTCGAGGAAGGGGAGGGACGCTGGTCCAGTTAAAAAGTGTGGTATCCACTCCGGGTACGCCCGATACTCATTCAAAAAGCCTGATACCCACTCCGGGCATGTCTTCTTTATTGAAAGAAAAAAGATTGTCACCGGCTAACCTTAAAGCTATTTCCTGGACCTCCTCGTCAGATAAAGAGGTTCTGGATCATGCCTCCCTTGGGTCAGAGAAATAAGAATCAGACTTTGTCAAATACTGAGGAAAACCTTAACACGTTGGTTACCGGGGTCATGCATGAGGAGGAGGACATAGTCTCGGATACTTCGATTTTGGCCCCAGTGTTTTCCCATGAATTGACAAAGCGAGTACGGGATTTAAAAAAGAATTAATGGCTTTTCCCTGACTCTTCTCTACAGGTAATAGGTCTAAATGAAATAAGGCCACACCAGCTTTCGGGGAAGAGCCTACTGCATGATGGTCGACGATTGGTGCACTCGCCTCTTAGGTCCCCCTACATGGATATGATTGGGCGGGGTAGAGTACCAAGGGTCATGTGGCTAGGGAAGGTGTATCTGGGGAACCTAGGTCTGGTGAGAGGAAAGGTGCTGGTGGGCAAGAGGCCCAAGTCCCAATTGTGGATGAGTTGTCTTTTCCTATCCTAAATCGCATCTTAAATCAATGGACAGAGGCTATGAGACACTTAATTTTGAAATCTGGGATTTGAGACAATTAGTCAAAGAACTATTGAACAAGGTCCATGTTGGGTTCTGTCTCTGGCACAAATGACTCTGACAACTCCAAGTGTACTGTTAACTCTTTACTTAGTTCAAGGCTCATCAAATACAGTTCCTAGAGTCAGGTAAGTTAAAAGGGACATACAACACCCACCAGCATCCTCTCTCAGGGCTTACATCTTTGCAACTGACAACCCTGGAACACTCTCATAGATAAACATTCTCTGCTCTGCATTCCATCTGAACATTCCACTTGCTTGCACCAGATGGAGGCAGAGCTCAACACAACACATCTTCGCCCTATAGGGACAACAACGACAGCAGTAAGATATGGGTGACAAGATCAACAATTCATCAAAAAATGAGTCCAATAAAGTCCCACCGGAAAACAAAAGAATAGTCAAAACATTTCACAACTCACAAAAACATCTCCAACAGGTTTTGACCTTGTCACCTCTTCAAAAATCTAATAACACCAAAAAGTCCATATGTGGATTAAAATCAAAGTCCACCTGTGGAGGGAAACATATTAATCTACCTACAGAACATCAACTAAAGAGGAAGACATGTTATCCTACAGTAAATCCTAAAATATATCACTCAAACATATCATTCACTCCCTTCACTCCACATATCCATTCAGCAATTGGTAACACTCTAGCTTCACTTTGTGCACAACAGTTCCACACACACCAACCACTGTGCACCTTCCCAGCTAGGCACATCACCCAATCGTTCAAAGACAACATTGACCTCTCACCATGGCAGCACCTCACACCCACAAGGTCAGTCTAATGTAAATTCACTACCAATTTTCAGTCAAATTGCAAAAGCATTGCCTCCGAATATATATATGTATACACTTAAATAATACACTAACATTGCTGCCTATGCAATACCATCGCTGCTCATTACCATCACTTCATTTGCAGGACCAAACCTCACAATAATAATACTTATGCAATCTTATTTCTATGGAGAAAAAAAAGATTCTGCCAACAATAACAAGAAAGCGATTGGTAATACTCCTATGTTCTGTCCCCTTTCCTCCATACTTTTGGGACATTCCGTGCTGTGGGACAGGACCAGAGCACTTTTTGTAAAAAAGCATCAAATTGAAAAATGTGTCCTTCTTCTCTTTTTATGCGGGTTACCGCACGCGGCCGTAACCCCGCCCTCCTTAGCTCCGCCTCGCGCATCTCCCATCAGTCCTTTTCACTGGGAAGACCCTTTTCTTCCTGTTGTCCTTCTCTCCTGATCCGGTTCTGCGGTTGCGTATTCCTCCGTCTATGCCGGAGCGTCTGGGATTTGCCACTTGTTCCTCTTGCGGGCGTCGCTTCGCTGGGCGGATCGCCATTCTCTCTGCTTGGAGTGTCTGGGACCGGATCACTGTTGGGACTCGTGTTTCTTCTGTGATTCTCTTTCGGTCAGGGCACTTCAATGTCGTCTTCGTCGGTGAGAGGAGATCTTCCAGAAGGTTCCTCCATCGCATTTCCAACTCTTCATCGATGGAAAGAAGAGACGCCCGGTAAGTTCCTTACTTTCCAGGGCACCCCATCTCCGGGGGCTCCTTCCCGGAGGGGCTTAAAAAGCTCTGCTACCAGGTTTCTCCCCAAGGTGCCTTGCAGGCCTAATAGGCCTACCAGGGTTTTCTCTGTGGGTTTCCGCAAGGGGCTGAGCCTTTTTCCGGATCACGATCCGAGGTTCACCAATCACGTGTTAATAGCCAGCATAGTTGTGCTGAGGCGTTGGGTACCAGAGTTCGCTCGAGGTCTCCTTGTCAGGAGCTTCCCACACAGATACCGGGGTGCTCCCTGAGGCCTCTGTTGAGGCTTTTCTGTACCGAACCGCGGTTCGAGGCCCCTCTCGGGGAAGCTATTAAGACCGGACTCTGTTCTGAGGTTCCTCTTAACGAGATTAAGGTGTGTACCAACAGAACTGAGAGGCATGTTAAGGTCTTGTGGGTGAGGTGGATTCCTCAACTTTCCCGCGCTCGCGGAGGTACCTGTTCTGTTGAGGGGGCACAGGGAGAGGTTGTCGACTGTGACTCATCTGATACCGGCATTGCCAAGGTTACTCCTTTTTAGGCCAATTCAAGGGACAGGATATCCAGTAAACATCCAAGTGTTACGCTCACCTGGTATCCACGGGGACGCCACCCAGCCCTGGTTGGATGATTTGCACTCTCGGACCCTCTCCCGGTCCCTTGGTAAGGCCTCTGGTTAAAGATGGGTCTTAATATTGTAAAAGGTAGATTCTCAGTCCTGCTCCTCATGGCAGGGGCGCGTAGATGTGGGGGGCGAGCACCAACCAAGTTACTTCACTGGTGCAATCCCCCCTGTGGGAATCCAGGCCTGCTGCGACTCCGTAGGTTTGCTGATATACAGTCTTTATATGCAGTTCTTATGTTCCTCTTAGTTCGAATACTAATGTCTTGCTTCTTTGCTTTTAGGTATGGAAAGGTATTTTGGTGTTGTCATACAGTTTGAAGATGAGCATGGGCTGGTAGGCGAAAGCGCAGTGTGCGCGATGCTGTCCGGTGAGTAATGCGTGATGCGCGGCGCTGTTTCGACTTTTATATTGCTAACATGTGTATTTTCTCTCCTTGCAGGTTGCGATGTTCCTCGCTGAGCGCCGTAATGTTCCAGCAATGATACTGACCAGGAGATGACTACCCAGGTAAGAATTGTGTGGCTTTCTTCATTCGGCTGGAAACGTGAGTAAACGCTTACTAATGCTGTCTTTCTTTCTCCTCTTTCCAGGTTATGGTATTCCAGGATGCATGCGTGCCGGATGATGGAGTTCGTACCTTCAGGTGAGTGAAAATGAAGTCGGCGATGGATTGAAGACAGGATACTGTTCCAGGTACGTTTTGTAGTGTTCTTTCTCTCTCTGCAGGTCCTTGGTTTCAGGTAAGCTGGCATCAAAGAACTGGACACGGTAAGCGTTATGCTGCCCACAGAAGAAGAACGTAAAGAATGTTCTGCTGTTTGGGTGCAGTTTAAATAGTCTCAGGTAAAGTAGTCCAGGTAAAATAGACCCAGGCCTGCTACACCCAAAGTAGTCCAGGTAAAGTAGTCCCAGGCCTGCCACACCCAAAAGACTAGACCGCATAGCTCAGTTCCTTGTAACTGAGCTATGTGTGTGTGCCTCCATGTTGGCTGAACCCCCACCCCAGGTTAAATAGTCCCATTCTAATGTTGGTCTTCATGATGGTTATGAGCCTGGCAAAGTCGCCAGGACTGACTCCAAGAGAGTCTTGGATGAGGTTTTAAGGCCTTTGACCTGGCTCTAACTGGAAGGCTGACTTGCCAGTGAGGGCCAAGGCCAAGGGTCATGACAGCACTCCCCCCCAATGCCCCTCTCACGGTGGCACTTCTGCCTGGTCCTGGTTTGGCTGGGTTATTCTGATGGAACTTTTTAATTAAGCGAGGTGCATGGATGTATTCACTAGGTTCCCATGATCTGTCTTGAGGGCCGTATCCCTTCCAATCAACTAAGTAGTATAGTTTGGATCTGGTGTATTTTGAGTCTAGGATATCATTTACTTCAAACTCTGGTTCTCCGTCGACTAATACTGGTTTTGGAGGTGTTGTAACCCGAGTACCGGGTTGTACCGGTTTCAGGAGTGATACGTGAAACACAGGATGAATCTGCATAGTGGGTGGTAGGGCTAATTTAATTGCCACTGCATCTATTATGGATTCAATAGAATAAGGTCCCAGATATCGGGGACGAAAGGTCAGAGTCCATTTTATGGGTACATATTTTGATGCTAACCAGACCTTGTCTCCAATTTGATAGTGGGAGCTTAACTACGATGTTGGTCAGCGAATTTCTTTTGTCTGTTCTTGGCTTGGAGTAAATGTTCTACTGCTTCTTTGATGGCCTGGGAAATAGTCATATGTAGGGTTTTAACCGCTAGCATTTCCAAAGGGGTTGGGAGATCCAATTGTGAAGTTCGTGGATGTCTACCATATATAGTGTAGAAAGGGGTTTGTCCAGTGCTGGTGTGTAATGAATTATTATAGGCATATTCAGCTATCTATAACAAGTCCTTCCAATTTCTTTCCACTTGACGTAACAAATAACGTAAGTATTGCTCGAGGGTTTGGTTTTTTTCTTTCTGTTTGGCCATCTGTTTTAGGATGGTGACTTGTGGATAGTCAAATGTCAATTTGGGCCATTGAACAGCATTTCCTCCAGAAGTTGGATACGAACTGACTACCTCGATCTGAGATCAAGACCGATGGAAAGCCATGTAGCCGTACAATTTCCACCAGGAATACTTTTGCTAAATTGGATGCATTTGGAAGACCCTTAAAAGGAATAAAGTGTGCCATTTTAGAGAACAGGTCTACAACTACTAAGATGGTGTTGAATCCTTGACTGGGAGGTAGATCTGGAATGAAATCAAGGGACAATGTGTGCCAGGGTGCGGGAGGAATTTCCAATGGTTGGAGAAGACCAGCTGGTTTCTGCTTTTGGGACTTGTTTTGTGCACACACACCACAAGATTGGATAAATTGTATTATGTCTTTACGCCATATGGGCCACCAATAGTTTTGTTTTACTTTAGCTAGAGTTTTGGCAATTCCAGGAGGACCTTCAGTCAGGGAGTCGTGATAACACGAAATAACCTGCTTTTGTAAATCTTTACTTGGCAAGTATAGACGGTTCCTAAAATATGGTAACTGGTCTTTAATGGTGTAATATTCTCCTTGAGTACACCACTCTTGTGAGAAAGTGGGATCCATTAAGAGTTGGATCTTGTTTTGGAGTTCACCCTGTGTCAGTGTTGTCGTAAGACCCAGGAGTTTCTCTTCTGGAATGATGGCTACTGGATCTGGAGTTATGTATACCTTTTCATCAACACCCATGCGGGACAAGGCGTCAGCCTTTCCGTTTCGGATTCCTGGCCGGTAGGTGATCACATAGTCATATTCAGCGAAGAAAAGAGCCCACCGCAGTTGGCGGGATGATTGGGCCTTTGCTGTTTTTAGGTTTTGCAGGTTTCGATGATCAGTTATGACCATGACAGAATGTCTAGCACCAAGGAGATAGTGTCGCCATGCCTTGAAAGCTGATTTTATAGCCAAGAGTTCTTTGTCTGTGATGGCATAGTTGAGTTCGGGAGGTGAGAATTTTCATGACCAGAAGGCCACAGGGTGTAACTGCCAGTTCCTGGGTCCCTTTGTGAGAGAACAGCTCCCATAGCCATGCTAGAGGCATCTGTTTCAACTATATAAGGGAGGTGTGGGCGAGAATGCTGTAGAATTGGGGCAGAAGTGAATTTTTTCTTAAGTTCTTGAAAGGCCTTCTCTGCTTCTTCGGTCCAATGGCACTTTTTATTGTTTTTTCTCAATAGTGATGTAATTGGATGCACTATTTGGGAAACATCTGGGATGAATTGGCGGTAAAAGTTTGCAAAGCCCAACATACTCTGGATTCCTTTAAATGAAGTTGGTGACAGCCAGTTAAGAATGGCATCTACCTTGTGCCTATCCATTCTGATACCTTTTGGTGTGAGGATAAAACTTTGGAACTCCACTTCGGTGACATGAAAAGAGCATTTTTCAAGTTAAGCATACAGTTTATGTTGGCAGAGTTTAGTAAGGACGGGGCGGACATGCCTGACATGGTCTTCTTTTGTAGTAGAATACACTAAGATGTCATCAATGTAAACCAGGGCGCAAACGTCGATTAACTCCCGCAAAACATCATTCATAAAGTACTGGAATGCAGCAGGTGCGTTGCAAAGTACAAAAGGCATTTTACCTGGTATTCATACAAGCCATATTTGATACGAAAGGCGGTTTTCCATTGGTCTCCTTTCTTCACTCGAACAAGATGGTACGCCCCCCTAAGGTCCAATTTGGTATAGATTTGGGTATCTTTGACTTGATCCAATAATTCAGGAATAAGGCGCAGTGGATAACGTTTTTTTAACTGTGATCTGGTTTAATGCGCGATAGTCGATGCAAGTCCTCAAATCTCCTTCCTTCTTTGATACGAAGAATAAGGGACTGGCTGCCGGTGATTTAGATGGGCGCATAAATCCATTTGCCAGGTACTGATCAAGATAAGATTTCAAATGGAGGTTTTCTGGTTCAGTAAGTGCATAGATTCGACCACAAGGAATTTGCGCACCAGGTATGAGGTCGATCTGACAATCGTAGGGCCTGTGCGGTGGTAGAGTATTGGCTTGCTCTTCTGGAACACGTCTTGAAAATCTTGGTATTCATTTGGTAGAGTACTAGTCACACCTAGTACAATCGCCGCCGTACTGGGACTAGCAGATGTACATAAGTCTGTTTTCCCCTTTTCTTGATAATAACAGGTGCAAGCACAATCACCGGAAAAGGTCAATTTCTTGGCACGCCAATCTATTAGAGGGTTGTGAGCTACTAACCATGGTATCCCTAAGATTAGTCGAAACTGAGGAGCTTTGATGAGGTCGAATGCAATAGATTCTCCGTGTCCATCCTGGCACAGTAGTGCTGCTGTGCATTGGGTTACTGGTCCGGAAGCTATTTCTGTCCCATCAACTCTAGTAACTTTTTCAGTAGTCGTCTTAGAGCATAAGGGAAGCCCCATCTCTGCTGCAAGATCTTGGTCTTCATAATTCCCAACTGCTACGCTGTCTATGGGCCTCATTACGACCCTGGCGTTTAGGGTTTAACGGCGCCGTAAAAGGTGTCGGCGCCGTTAAACCCTTAACGCCTGATTACGAGGTCCCTTTGCGGGACCCGACCTTAACGGCTGGTTTTACCAGTCGTTAAAGTAGGGTGCCGCAAAGGGACCTTGGTGCTAAGTATGGTGCCGCAATTTGTGGCACCGTACTTAGCGCCTTCCCTATTCCCATTGAGCCCTATGGGGCAAAAATGGGAATGGGGAAGGGCCCATGGTGAATGGGGAATTACCGCCCGCCAACCTTGGAATGGGGCGGTAATTCCGCCATTCACCATGGCGGACCCCGGCATGGACCATGGTGCTAATAGCACCATGGTTTAGCGCTGGGGTCGTAATGAGGCCCTATGTGTGCTTCGACAGCATGCATCCGAGACGGTTGTTGTTGATTGATCAAAATGACTGGTAATGCAAAGTGTGTGGCCTGTGGCTCATCCTTCTCGCTCGACAAGCGGACCTCTATGCTTGCCGGGCTTGCGACTCATTGTTATTATCTTCCTTCTCTGTGGCTCCAACAGTTCTCCTTGGTGGTTTCACTGGACATTCTTTGAGTAAGTGGCCTGAATTTCCGCAATATAAGCATAATTGCTGTTGCCTTCTCTTGTCTCTTTCAGTTTTAGTTGAAGGGGGCCGTACACCTCTGATTTGCATGGGTCCTACCGTGTTTTCCAATGTACGTGGAACATTATCCTTTGACCGGACATACACAGCTGGAGTGTCTAACCTTATCCGGTCCGCTTTTCGGTCTTGTAATCTGTGATCTAATTGCACCACAAGGTTGATGAATTCTCCACAGTCTTTTTAGGTGGGTTAACCACTTGAGCAAGGACATCCTTTAGTTCTCCTCGTATACCCTGATGAAATTGTGTGGTCCTTTTTTCCTCAGGCCACCCAGCTTCAACGACTAGTCTGTTAACTGTTGCTATATATGTAAGCAAGTCTTGACTTCCTTGACGGAATGACAAAAGTTTTGTTGTCTAATGCTTGGCCTTGGGTATGACGAGCAAAGAGTTTTTCCATTTCCATCTGGAAACCCCCAAAGTCATGTAACAACGGGTTATCCTGACTTACCAATGGTACCGACCAATCCGCTGCAATGCCACTCAGATATGACAAGACAAAAGCAACCCGTGCTTGGTCGTTAGGAAAAGCCCCAGGTCTGCAAAGGAAATGAAGACGACACTGGGTCATGAATGTTGCGTACATCTTGGCGTCCCCTGTAAATCGTTCAGGTGGAGCTAAAGGAACTGCCCCAGGAAGTGTTATTTGTACTGGATTGGTGGAAGGAGTTGGTAGAGGTGCTGGTGGAATGTTACCAGGCAATGGGGTCTGTGCTGCCTGTGATTGGAGCAATTGTCTACTTATTTTCGTCGGTACGATCCTTAGTAACAATCAAATCCCTCCTTGGTTTCTTGCCTGGCTGAATGTACTTCAGCGCGTAATTGTCCCAACAACTGAAATAACTGGTCAGTCTCTGAAATCTCCATGACGCCCAGGTGGATAATATTATTGAGGCTTTGCGTTCTGTTACGCTCACCTAGTATCCACGGGGACGCCACCAGCCCTGGTTGGATGATTTGCACTCTCGAACCCTCTCCCGGTCCCTTGGTAAGGCCTCTGGTTAAAGATGGGTCTTAATATTGTAAAAGGTTGATTCTCCATCCTGCTCCTCGTGGCAGGGGCGCATAGATGTGGGGGGCGAGCAGCGACCAAGTTACTTCACTGGTGCAATCCCCCCTGTGGGAATCCAGGCCTTCTGCGACTCCGTAGGTTTGCTGCTTTACAGTCTTTATATGCAGTTCTTATGTTCCTCTTAGTTCGAATAATAATGTCTTGCTTCTTTCCTTTTAGTTATGGAAAGGTATTTTGGTCTTGTCATGCAGTTTGAAGATGAGCATGGGCCATTAGGTGAGTAATGCGCGAAGCGCAGCGCTGTTTCGCCTTTTATATTGCTAACCTGTGTCTTTTCTCTCCTTGCAGGTTGCGATGTTCCTCACCGAGCGCCGTAATGTTCCAGCAATGATACTGACCAGGAGATGACTACCCAGGTCAGAATTGTGTGGCTTTCTTCATTCGGGAGGAAACGTGAGTAAATGCTTACTAATGCTGTCTTTCTTTCTTCTCTTTCCAGGTTATAGTATTCCAGGATGCATGCAGAGCCGGATTCTGGAGTTCGTATCTTCAGGTGAGTGGAAATGAAGTCGGCGATGAATTGAAGACAGGATATTGTTCCAGGTAAGTTTCGTAGTGTTTTTTCTCTCTCTGCAGGTCCTTGGTTTCAGGTAAACTGGCATCAAAGAACTGGACACTGTGAGCGTTACGCTGCCCACAGCAGAATAACGCAAAGCATGTTCTGCTGTTTGGGTGCGGTTTAAATAGTCTCAGGTAAAGTAGTCCAGGTAAAATAGTCCCAGGCCTGTCACACGCAAAAGACTAGACCGCATAGCTCAGTTCCTTGTAACTGAGCTATGTGTGTGCCTCCGTGTTTGCTGAACCCCCCCCCCCAAGTTAAATAGTCCCATTTTAATGTTGGTCTTCATGATGGTTATGAGCCTGGCGCTAAAGCCGCCAGGACTGACTCCAAGAGAGTCTTGGATGAGGTTTCAAGGCCTTTTACCTGGCCCTAACTGGAAGGCTGACTTGCCAGTGAGGGCCAGGGGCAAGGATCATGACACCAAGGCCCTATAATACCTGCTCTGATGAGGATCCTTATGTCAAGGCTAAAATCTCTGTCAAGTCCCCTGACCAATCTGTGGAGTCAACTACCTCATCTACACATGTGACGCATTTCTCCTCAGATGTTCACAAAATGGCGGGCCTTCCTGTGTGGTCTATGGTGGCCATTTTGGATTCTTTCCTCACACCCATGCTATCGACGGCGGGTGCTGGGAACCTTCGTTTCGGTGGACAACCTTTTCCTCATGACAGTGTGAATCTGTTCGGCCCTTCCTATGACTGGGTTGCTCGGATGCCACTACCACATTCGGTCTCGCTTCCACCTACATCTGCCCCATTGGTCTATGTAGACCTGGTTGGTGGCGGGCCCTCTTGGCAGCCCTCCTCACTGTGTTTGTGGGGTTATGCTCCTCATGAGAGGCCTCTGCCCACTCCAGCGCCTAAGGTCTCGGCAGAGGATGCCTTTTTGGGGAAATGTCATAGTCTAATGAACTCTGATCCCATGAGGGAGTACTTTAAGGGCCTCTTTAGGGAAATCTGCCCTCAGACTCTGTAGCCTGACCCGACAGTCCCTGTCACGGTGCCTGTCGCCCCAGCGGCAGCCCCTCCTCTGCCTCCCGGCCCTCCTCCGGCTCTTCCGCCTCTGCTTCCCTTGTCACCGGTGGACAAGACTCCAGCAGAGTGTGATATCAATCTGACGCTGTTGCAGTCGGTGGATCCGGATGCTCTAGACAACCCTTTGGCAGATCAGGACAGTGAGGACCAGCCCCGCTATGTACGAGAATTTCACAAACGGGAACTGGACATGATGTCACTCTGGCTCTGCAGGAAGGGGTGCTTTCGGGGGCGCTAACCTTTTCTCGACAGGAGCACACCGGCCCGTTCCTTCAGAGGGACGCCCTGGCCAAGGCCCGCAAGGTCTGGGATAAATCCCACACCGGGCTGCACGTAAATAAGAGGATTGACCCCCGTTACAGGCTTCACATCTCCGACGAAGTAGCCTTGGCATCATGCTCTTTCCCGTTCTCGATGGTGGTAGCAGCCGCCACTCTGCAATCCAAGCCGGCCTCTGCATCTTCCACAGCTGCGGCTCAAGTTCTGTACAAGGAGGACAAATTGCTCGATTCCTTGGGCAATTCGGCGCTGCAATTGCGTCAGGCTAACGCAGAGTTCATCCTGGCGACGGCGAATATGAAACTGTGGAGGGATTTGGCTGACTTCCAGATCATTCCTGTTGACAGGTTAGAAGACTTTAAAGGCGGCTTATCAGACGCCAGGGTGTTGGCGCAGGATATGCTGGAGGCTGCTGCGCACCTTGTTGACACCTCGGCTCGTGGCCTCATGCTGGGGGTGGACACCTCTCGTCAGGCTTGGCTGACGAGAGGTGTCAGCCAAGTTTTTCGAAGGAGGTCCAAGATAAAGTTCTGGACCTGCCTTTTGAGGGCAAAGAGTTGTTTCATTCTTCAACGGATGACGAGCTCACCAAGACTAAGGCGACTAAGGCGAGCACGCAAACTGCCAAGTCTCTGTCGCTGCTCGAGAAGGCCCCAGTCAGAGCTCAGAGATCTGGGTCCCTATCTCAATCCTCTTCAGGCTTCAGAGGGTTCCAACACCGCAGGTCGTGCAGGACTGATCCTATGCCGGGTAACTCCTACCATAGGCAGCAACGCCTCTCGGTCATCAGCCTCCTCTTAGGGCCAGGTAGTCTCTCCCCGAAAAGTTTGCAAAATAATATTTTTTGGCGCTCGCACGAGACTCCGGAGGGAGGACGAATCTCGTCTCATCTGGAGGTGTGGCAAACCATCACCGACAACCAGTGGGTTTTGTCCATCGCTCGGATGGGCTTCCGCTTGGCCCTAACCCACCCTTCAATCCTCCCTTTCAGCAGTCAGGGACGCCCTCCCTCAGAGCCGAGGTCCAGAAGCTTCTAGATCTCAGGGCGGTAGAACCTGTTCCCCTACGGGAACGAGGGGAGGGCTTCTACTCTCGTCTGTTTACGGTGCCAAAGCCCAACCAGGCTGGCCTGCGCACCATTCTAGACCTTTCCCAGTTCAACCTTTCTCTTCCCCAAGAGAAATTCAAGATGATTACGCCCTGCCAAATAAAGTCCTCTCTTCAGAACGGCGACTGGCTCAGTGTTGTGGACCTTCAGGATGCTTGTATGCATATCTTGATTTGGAGCCCGCATCGGAAATATCCTCCTTGGGAAAGGAGCACTACCAGTTTCGAGGGCTCCCTTTTGGTCTCAGCTCGGCGCAGCGTGTCTTCACGAAGATGATGTCAGTCATCGCAGTCTTTTTAAGGCTACAGGGTATTCATGTGTATCTGTATTTGGATGACTGGCTTATGCGCAGTCCATGTCCGGTGAAAGCCTCAAGCAATCTTCAGTCTTTCCTTCAGCTCCTGTTCAGTCGTGCGCTGTTGGTGAACTGGCGGAAATCCTCCATGACGATCTCTCAGGACCTGATATTCCTTGTAGATCTAGCCATTCAGATTTGGAAATGGGCCATTCAGCACAGTGTTTGGCTGTTGGCGGTACACATTCCGGGCCAACTGAATGTAACGGCAGATTCTCTCAGTCGGAGAGCGGTGGTCAGCTACGAGTGGGAGCCGAACACAGAGTTCCTCTCCAACCTCTTTCGCCATTGGGGCACTCCAGCATTGGACCTCTTTGCAACCTCATCGTACAGGAAAATTCCTATTAATGCATCCAGGAACAGGCTCAGAGCCTCTCCTCTTGGGGATGCTCTTGAGATTCTGTGGCACAATATGAGGGCCTAGGCCTTCTCGCCTCTTCCTCTGATCCACCGGGCGCTATGCAAGCTCAGGAACATGTCAAATTGCACTCTCCTGTTCATAGCCCCGTGGTGGCCAGCCAGATTCTGGTTTTCGGAGCTTCAGCATCTGTCAGTCTGCTCGACTTCCGCTGATTCCCAACCTGCTTCACCAGAGCGATCAGCAGATGTGGCACCCCTCCCCACAATCTTTCAGCTTGGCGGCCTGGTGCCTGAATTCAAATCTTTAGAAAGATTCATATTGTCTGCGGATGATATGCATATCATCCAGGCGGCTAGCAGACCTTCGACCAGGTCTCAATATAGGAGCAAATGGCTCCGTTTCTGTCACTGGTGTTTAGCAAAAAAGCTAGACCCCAGTGAAGCTGCCATCGACACAGTGCTTCCTTCATTTCTTATCTGGCGCCTTCGGGCATGCATGTCTTGTCTTGCAGGACTTATTTGTCGGCTATTGTCGCTTACCTGTCTTCGGACTCTTGCTCTTTTTCTTTGACAAACCCTGTCATTAAAAGGCACTTTGCAGGTCTATTGTATCTGTATACACCTGTGCGTAACCCGCATCCTAAGTGGGATTATTATTATTATTTATTCAGATTTGTAGAGCGGACGTCAGCCCGGGGGCATCGTGGCGCTTGTTACAGACATAACTTAGTTACATAGAGTACATAATTTACATAAAATACATTATTTACAGTGGCAGATATGACATTTATACAGATTTGCAGTGAAGTATATTTACATAGATTCGCGAGTGTCACCTGTTATTGTGCAGGGAAAGTGGTCTTCAGTTTCCTACGAAAAATCGGGAGTGAGTTCTCCGCTCTAATGTCTGCAGGAAGAGCGTTCCAGGTCTTGGCGGCAATGTAGGGGAAGCTTAGGCCACCGGCTTTGGCTTTTTTGATGCGTGGGATGTAGAGTATGGTCTCTGATAGATAGGACGGGGCGGAGAGAGAGAGGCATTTGTGCGTGAGGGTGAGGATTTTGAGTGTGATCCGCTCTTTGACCGGGAGCCACTGTGCTGAGTGTCTGGCATGGGAGATATGCTCTCTTGTTGGGATGCTAAGAGCAGCCCGGAGAGCATTGTTCTGCGTGACTTGAAGTCTGTTTAGGTTTTTTGCTGAGGTGCCTGCTAGGAGGGCATTGCAGTAGTCCAGTTTGGCTCCAATGGTTGCTCTAGCTATAGAAAGGCAGTTGGGTTTAGAGAGGTATGGTTTGATGGCATTTATGAGTTTGGTGGTATGCGCAGATGAGGAGGTGATTGCGCTGACTTGTCTGGTCATATATAGTGAGGAGTCTAGGTATACTCCCAGTGTCTTTACAGTTGTGGATACAGGGATGATGGAATTGTCAATGGAGAAGTTGGCTTACAGTTTGTCCAGTTTGTCTAGGGTGCTCTGTTGACCTAGTATCATGATTTCAGTCTTGTCACCATTGAGGCAGAGGCCATTAACTGCCATCCAGGCCTGGATGATGGAGCAGATCGTGTGGAGTGCCTTGGCGTCTTCGTGGTATGATCCTGAGAGGGCTAGGAGTACTTGTGTGTCGTCCGCATAGTTTGTGTATGTGATACCGTATGAGTTGGGTTTGTCAAAAAGAGGCTTAGTGAACAAGTTGTAGTGGCGTTGGCAATGTCCGAGAAGACTTTCATGGCTCTTCCCTCTAGGAAGGAGGTGACCCAGAGCGCAGATTCTTTAGAAAAGTTGGCTCATTGTGTGAGGTGTGAGGTGAGGGTCTTGAGATCAGCCAGATGGAAAGCGGCTGAGAGATCTAGAAGGAGCAGAAGAGCTGGCTTGCCCTTGTCCATGATTTGGGTGATCTGACTCTTCAGATCCACCAGGGCTGTTTCTGTGCCGTGTCCTTTCCGGAAGCCTGATTGCCTGGTCCCGAGGATGGAGTGGGTCTCCGGAAAGTGTTGGATTTGGCAATGTGCGGCTTTGTCCAGTAATTTCAGGAGGAATGGCACTGTGGTTATTGGTCTGTAGTTGTTAGGTTGTAGGGGGTCGAGGGTAGGTTTATTTAGGAGGGGTCGGACCCAAGACTCTTTGAGGCTAGCTGGGATGATGTCTGTTTTAAAAGACGCATTGATGAAAGCCGTAAAGAGCGGCGCAAAGCAGTCTGCACAGTCTTTGACGAGTTTTGGTGGGAAAATATTGCCTTTACGGGGGGCGGGTTTGAGATTTTTTAGTAAGTTGATAACTTCAGGTTCAGTGATGTCCCTGAAGGAGAAGTCAGGTATGGTGGGCTTGGACGAGGTGGGTGGGGCGTTGGTAGGCTTGGTTCCTGTCTGTTGAGGTAATGCTTTGCAATGGTCTTTGATTTTCTTTTGGAGAAGGTCAATTTTGTGTAGCATGGCAGCTTGAATGCTGGCACACCAAGCTTCGTCTTTGATTATTTCCTCCGGTGTATTAGGGGGGGAGATGAGCTCGTTGAAAATGGCGAAGATCTCTTTTAGAGTGCGATTTGGCATTAGAGATTTGTGTGTTAAAAGCGTTGGCTTTGGCAGTGGTGATAGCTGCTTTGTATTGGTGGGAGATTGAGTTGAATTTGTTTTTGGTACTGCTGCAGGGGTTTGATTGCCAATTTTTTAGTGCTGCTCTTTTGTGGGAGCGCATTGAGTGCAGTTCTTCAGTGAACCAGGAGTTGGTGTGTAGTGATTTCTTTTCTTTTTTCCGTTCGAGTGGTGCTATTTCATTGATAGCTTTAGTGATGACATCTTTGTAGATGTCTGCTAGAATATTGGGGTCATTAGCGAATGGGGGTGCTAGTTCGGGGTGTTGAGGTGTGGGCGCAGGTTATCCTCTTTGAGTTTTTTTGAACTTCTGACTTGTGCAGCAATGGCAGGGGTCAGAGTTTTGTGGTTTTTGGTACTAGGAATAGAGAATTCGATACAGTTGTGGTCGGTCCATGGCAGTGAGGAGTTGGAGGTGATAGTGGAGAGGCAATTATGGTCTGCGATCCAGTCAAGAATGCGGCCTTTGGCGTGCGTAGGATCGCTAAGTTCCTTGGTGAGGGTGACTACAGATTTGTCTTTAGCATCATTGAATCCCAGATTGAGGTCTCCTAGTAGAAGGGCTTTGGTGGAGCTTTTGATGTTATTGCTGAGGATGTGGGTGATATTTCCCTGGGAGTCTAGGGTGAGGCCTGGGGGGCGGTATAGTAGGTGAATGTTGATGGTGTTGTTGGGTGACAGTGTGAGTTTAGCCGATAAGAGGTCAGAGTTGTTTGTTGAGGAGTGACTGACAAGTTGGTGCTGGAGGTTCTCCTTGTAGATGAGGGCTACTCCGCCTCCTATTCGATCTGGTCTGTCTTGTCTGAGTATAGTGAAGCCAGGTGGTAGTGCAAGGGCAACGGCGGGCCTGATGCTTCATGTAACCATGTTTCTGTGATAGCTAATAGGTCAATGTTGTTGTTGGTTATGAGGTCATGAATATCAGATGCATGAGCTGGGAGGGAGCGGACATTGAGGAGGGCACATTTCATGTGAGGTGCGTGTGGTTTGTTTGTGCAGGTGTGGGTGGTGGACGTGTCCGCTATGTTATGTGTGGTGCTATTGTGGGGTGGGGTTTGGTTAGTGGGTGGTTGTTTGTGGGAGAATGGGTGTCCAATGCGAGGGGTGTGTCTGGAAGTGGTGCGGGAGCTCAATCTGTAGTTTCTGTATTCTATGGGAGGGGGTTGTGTGCTGAATTATGTAGTCTGTGTGCAAGCTCAGAGTCTTTCCAATCTATCCATTATTGCGACACAGGGTGCCGGGGGTTCGTCTGTGCGAGGTGAGTGAGTTTGTGAGGTATCTGGGGCAGCAGGTTGCGTGGGATTGGGGAGTGGGCTTAGTGGCGTGGGTGTGAGGGGACGGATTGATGTGTAGAGTTGGAGAGCAGTGAGTGTTGCAAGGAGAGTGAGCAGCGTGGTGGCTGGAGCGGCGAGCTTGCAGGAAGTTATGGGCATGATTGAATGCTGGTAGTGGAGGGCACAGCCAGGTTGGGTTGGGTGGCCCTAGCCTGAGGTGGGCAGGAACAGGTAGGATCAGAGTGGGCTAGAAAGCGCCCTAAGGTACTACGAGGGACAGAGGTGTCAATGTAGCTTAGGAGCAGTAAGTGGCATGGGCAGGAGCGTAGATGAGCAACCATAAGGCACAACAAAATTACAATGTGGCCTGGGAGCGACCATGGGCGCAATCAGTAATGGCATGAGCAGCCTCTAAGCGACCATAAGGCACAACAAAATTACAATGTGGTCTATAAGCGACCATAGGGCGCAATAAATATTGGCAATAATAATGGCAGGGGTGGCCTCTAGGCGACCATAAGGCACAACAAAATTACATTGTGGTCTGGGAGCGACCATAGGGTGCAATCAATAATGGCAGCAGTGGTCTCTAAGCGACCATACGGCACAACAAAATTACAATGTGGTCTATGAGCGACCATAGGGCGCAATCAATAATGGCAGGAGTGGCCTCTAAGCGACCATACGGCACAGCAAAATTACAATGTGGTCTATGAGCGACCATAGGGCGCAATCAATATTGGCAATAATAATGGCAGGGGTGGCCTCTAGGCGACCATAAGGCACAACAAAATTACATTGTGGTCTGGGAGCGACCATAGGGTGCAATCAATAATGGCAGCAGTGGTCTCTAAGCGACCATACGGCACAACAAAATTACAATGTGGTCTATGAGCGACCATAGGGCGCAATCAATAATGGCAGGAGTGGCCTCTAAGCGACCATACGGCACAGCAAAATTACAATGTGGTCTATGAGCGACCATAGGGCGCAATCAATAATGGCAATTAATAATGGCAGGGGTGGCCTCTAGGCGACCATAAGGCACAACAAAATTACAGTGTGGTCTAGGAGCGACCATAGGACGAAATCAATAATGGCAGGAGGGGCCTCTAAGCGACCATACGGCACAACAAAATTACAATGTGGTCTATGAGCGACCATAGGGCGCAATCAATAATGGCAGGAGTGGCCTCTAAGCGACCATACGGCACAACAAAATTACAATGTGGTCTATGAGCGACCATAGAGCGCAATCAATAATGGCAATTAATAATGGCAGGGGTGGCCTCTAGGCGACCACAAGGCACAACAAAATTACAATGTGGTCTAGGAGCGACCATGGGGCGCAGTCAATAATGGCAGGAGTGGTCTCTGGGTGACCATAAGGCACAACAAAATTACAATGTGGTCTATGAGCGACCATAGGGCGCAATCAATAATGGCAATTAATAATGGCAGGAGTGGTCTCTGGGCGACCATAAGGCACAACAAAATTACAATGTGGTCTGGGAGCGACCATAGGGCATAGCAGTATTGCTGGTTAGCAAACGCAGTGAAATACAGTAATTTAGAACAAACTAGGCGCAAACTTTCCGGCTGTAGGCTAGAGCGGAATTGCAGAGGTGGTGAGATGTAGAGTTTTTAAAGCAAGCTAGGACGACTTTCCTGCAATGGGCTGAGTGGAGTGATAGTAGTAATGAACTATGACAGTTGTAAAAACAAATTAGAAACACCTTTCCTACTGTGGGCTAGTTTACATTTGGCACTGGTTGGACAAAGCAGAGGCAGCATAGCAGGCCGGCTTGAGGCTTGTACGCCTACAAGGTAAGATCATATGTAATCATCACAGTAATCATTAACAAAAGGCAGTTAGCAAAGTCGGCAGGCCTACCTAAGTGCAAAATGGTAGGACAGTCAGCAGACATGGAATAATAGTAGTAGGGGGGGGCCGCACTTACCAAGGCTAGCAAGTTAAACAGGCGGCAGGTGCGAGACGGGAGCGGGGGCTCAACCAGGGTGTCCCGTGTGTCTAGCGTACAGTGCGGTTAGCTAGAGATCTTGATTAGTGCACACTGCTGAGTACAGTAGCTACTTACTGCGAGAGCGGAATAGCTAGGATTTATAGATAGTCTGAGTGGCGCTTGGGCAGGGACCACAATTATTGCATTAGTGTGTGTAAGAAACGCGCTGCAAGAACATTAAGGATACAGATAGCAGCTTAATATGCGACATGCACTGCTTAGACATTAATGAGTAGCAGATATAGGCATACAATCAGCACAATGGCGGTTGCGTCTTCGGGGAGTGAGGAGGGTGGTAGCAAAGCGGTAGCAGATGATGAGGTAATGAAAATGTCAAGGCCAGCGAGGGCTGGATGATTTCCGAGCAGGCAGTGCAATTTAAGGCGTGTTGCTGGTAGCTCAGGTGTTAGTACAATAGCACATGGAGGTGGTGCAGTCAACGAGGTTGTGGGCTGCAACTCACCGTAAAGTAAAATAGGGGCGCCAGATGGGGACTGCTCAGGCAGGATCTTCAGAAGGATGCAAGTGGGCAGCGTGCCATTGCCGAGCGCCGACTACGCTCGGTCAGCTCAGTCAGTTGCTGGCCTTCTTTCCTTGGCCTTACTTCATTGGCCGGCGATGCCTGCCGGCGATTGGTGGGTGGGTATGAAAATTGGCGGGCAGCCAATTAGCAGTGCTGGGGGGGATCTGAATGTGGTTCTTACTGCTTTAGGCCATAAACCCTTTGAGCCCATGGCTACAGTGGATTTGAATTTTTTTTAATGAAAAATGGCTTTTCTGATTGCAGTGACTTCGTCAAGGCGTTTAAGCGAGCTTCAAGCCTTGTCGGTAGAACATCCATATCTCACCTTTCACAAGGATAAGGTTGTCCTTCGGACAAATCCTTCTTTCCTTCCAAAGGTGGTATCTGATTTTCATCTGAACCAGTCTATTTCCTTACCAGTTTTCTTCCCAGAACCGGCCTTAGATGGTGAGAGGGTTCTGCATAATTTGGATGTAAGGCGAGCTCTTAAGTTTTATTTGAACAGAACATCTAATCTTCGGCGCTCCTCCCAGCTCTTGGTGACCTTTGGTGACCCAAAAGGAAAACCGGCCTCGAAAGCTCCTGATGGATTGCTTCCTGTATCTCTGAGGCGTATACTATTCAGGGCCTTCAGCCTCCGAAGGGAATTCATTCCCATCTTATGCGGGGCATGGCAGCTGCCATTGCCTTCCAAAAATATGTTCCCTGGGAAACCATTGCCAAAGCAGCTACGTGGGCTTCCCCATCAGCTTTTGTGAAACATTACTGCTTAGACCTGAGCTCCAGGGCTGATGCTCATTTCGGGCAAGCTGTTCTCAAAAACCTCTTTCAGTAAAGGAGTTCCATCCAACCGTTATCCTGTGCCTGGTAATCTCCCAAAAGTATGGATGAAAGGGGATGGGACGTAGGAATATAACAAATTTACTCACAGTAGTGACTACCTTACCATAGTCCATAGTCCCCTTTCCTGCATACGCCTGCCTGCTGTCCCCTCTAATAAGTATCCTCTATTATTGCTTAAATGGTCTCAGACCTGGCGATAGAAAATGACTGAAGGGCGATGCGCGGGATGGAGCTAAGGAGGGCGGGGTTACGGCCGCATGCGTTACCCCGCGTTAAAAAGAGAAGAAGGACACATTTTTCAATTTGATGCTTTTTTCAAAAAGTGCTCTGGCCACGTCCCACAGGACGGAATGTTCCAAAAGTATCGAGGAAAGGGGACTATGGACTAGGAGTAAGGTAGTCACTGCTAAAAAAATACTCTGCCAACAATAACAAGAAAGCGATTGGTAAAAACTCCCATAGCGATCAATCACAGCTAAATGCTGTTCCTAGTGCCCACAATGCAGTACAGTACCTGTGGGCTGGGGAACACAGCCCCTTTATTACCAGCGATCATCAGCGTTACCATCGCTGCTCACTTCCATTGCTCACTCTCCTCCGTGCTGCAAAAAAAATGTCCATGCAGCAAATTGTACATCTGCGACATATTAGGCAACGTAATGGAGCCGACCGCTGCCGTTCCTCCCCTTTTTTTTCGCTCTGCGAACTTCCTTCACACACATCAATAGAGCAATTTGAAGGGATTGTGTCCTCCGACGTATTCCTTTTCTTGATAGATTAACTTCCAGCTTGCTGGCCTCGGAAATGGTTTTCAGTAGAGGGCACTGCGTGTCGACGTCCCTCCAGTTGGTGTCCCTCGACAGCCTCCGTATCGGCGCCGACATCATCATGCGTATAAATAGACTCGCGCAGCGTCCGTTGCTCGGTTCCGTTTTTCCCCGCTTCGTGAGCCTCGGAATTGTCTTGCTCAGTTCGTTAATCAAGTAGATTCTACTTATTCCTCGAGTATATCTTACTCTTTTCGATGGCTTCCTCATCTGAACCGTCGACCCCACGGTCCGGCTTCAGAAAGTGTTGAGATTGTGGAAAGAAAATGTTGTTGACGGATCCTCACAGGATCTGTTTGTGGTGCCTGGGATCAGAGCACCATTGTTCAGAATGCGAGGACTGTATGCCCATGACGGCGAAAGCCTTGAAGGAGCGTAAGGGGAAGCTCGAAAGAGGTAAGCCTGTTAAAACTTCTACTCCTTTGAAAGTTTCCTCAGCAGAGTCGAGACATTTGTCTCCTCGCCGTCACAGGAAACATTCTCATTCGAGGTCTCGAAGCAGTTCCCATCACTCTTCGAGATCCAAACATTCAAAAAAGAGGCGTCGAAGATCTCCCTCTTCTTCGTCTTCTTCTGTTTCCCCAGAAAGGGTCACCTGCCTCACAAAACACAGTTCTCCAGCTAAGTTGGAGGAATTCCATAAAAAGATGCTTAGCGTCTTCGAGAAAGCAGCCTCGACCCCCTTGGAGACGGCTAAAGGTGATACCCTGGGTGAAAGACCCGAAAAATCGAAATGCCGCGAGTCGTTGCACCCGGCGAAAGAAACTGCTCGAGAGCGTCACGAACCCTCGAGCAAAGGCAGTAAGACTGTGTCATCGACGCCTTCATCGAAGGCCCCTTCGACTCATAAATCTGCGTCATCGACGCCATTATCGAAGGGCCCATCGACGCATAGATTGGTCGAATTGACGTCGTCCTCGACGCCGATGTTGACGCTGATAAAGGAAAAACCTATGGCTGTCACTACCTCGCAGTCAGTAGTCATACCGAGGGCTTCCACCATGACCTCGAGAATGTCGTCGATAACCTCGACGACTCTGAGTAGGATTCCGATCCTCTCGAGTTCTTCGAGGTCGCTTCATACCTTTTGACGCCTTTTTCGTTCTTCGAAGCCTTTGACTTCTGCGTCGACAACGTCAATGTTTTCTCAACCGGTCACTACAAGCTTGGACCCTTCTGCTTTAGAAATGGGTTGTAAGCCTTTTCCAAGGTCTGATTATTTCAGAGCCTTGTCCTCTATTTATGAAGAAGGTGAGGATTCTGATCAGGAAAGACCTTTTGGGTTGCAGAGAACTACAACACCTGTACCAGAGGAATTTATCTCTGAAGAAAATAAGTTGAAGGACCTTAAAGTGTCCTTGCATGATGCAAGTGGGTTGGATACTTCACCAGAAGTAGAATTTGCTAAACCAGACACAGGGGAACATGCTGAGACCCCTTATAGAACTTTAATGGCCGGAATAATAGAATTCATGGGTTGTTCTACACCTTCACCTGCTTTTCAACAAGATGATCTTACGACATCTTAATTAAAGGCCCACAGGAAGAGCCTGTGGTTCTATTCCATATTGCATTACAGAGGAAAATATCAACCAAATGGGAAACTCCTGAGGTTATCCCGGCGGTTAACAAAAAACTATCTGCCAAATATAGGGTATCTGCTTCTGAACCTGAATATTTGTCCAAACATCCAACTCCAGAGAGTCTGGTTGTTCAAACAGCAACTTCATCGAACAGTAGATCTGCATACCCTACTGTTCCACAAGACAGGTATGATAAGAGATTTGACGCTATGTCAAAAAAGGTCTTTTCTCCGTGTAGCATGGCACTTAAATCCATTAATGCTACTTGTACGCTCGCAAGATTCAGCCATACACTTTGGGAGTGTGCTTCATCAGCGGCTGACTGCCTCCCGGAAGGAGAAGAAAGGGAAGCTTTTCTGAACATCATTAAAGATGGTAAAGACGCAATGTGCGAATCCCTTCAAACTGGGATTGATTCTGCTGACAGTATCAGCAGGGCCATGGCGGCAAGTACTACAATCCGCAGATTTGCGTGGTTGCCAAAGTCTGGTTTTGCTCCAGATGTACAGGCCAGACTTTTGAATATGCCCTTTGACGGCTCTTCTTTATTTGGTAAGAAGGCTGATGACAGCCTAGAGAAGTTACAAACATCCAAGGCAGCAGCAAAATCCCTTGGAGCTGCAATCCGTCAAACTCCCTATCGCCCTTCAGGAACCTCTTGGAGAGGTAGGTCCTTTCATTTTTATTCCGCATTCGGAAAAGGCAGAGGACAGCCAGCTCAAAGAGGCCAAAAGAAATTCACCCGAGGTGGACGGGTTAAAAGTACAAAAGCTGCAGCAGCAGCAGGTGCCTCTTTACCCTTGGCATCTGCATCAGCCGCCTCTAAACCACTCTGAGGACTCTCCTCACAAGACACCAGTAGGGGGCAGGTTAACTCAACATCTGACGGAATGGCAGGCTATTACGTCAGATGCTTGGGCATTGGTGACAGTTGCCCAAGGTTACTGCCTGCCTTTTCTACGCACCCCTCAGAGTCATCCACCGGGGAACAACTCTTTGAAGTTTCCAGATCCGCTCCTTTTGCAGGAGATTCTAGACCTGCTGGAGAAAGGTGCCATAGAACCGGTACCTGTATCAGAGAGGAACAAGGGTTGGTATTCCCCCTACTTCTTGATACCGAAGAAGGACGGAGGACTGAGACCCATCTTGGACTTACGAGAATTGAACTCATTCCTCAGGAAGGACAAGTTCAAGATGGTAACTCTCTCTCAGATCCTTCAGGCCCCCCAGCTTCAGGACTGCCTGGTATCTCTAGACCTTCAGGATGCTTATTTCCATGTGCCAATCAATCTCAAACACAGGAAATACCTGAGGTTGGCAATTGGCAACTCTCACTATCAATTTTGAGTTCTGCCATTTGGTCTGACCTCCGCCCGAGGGTCTTCACTAAGCTAATGTCGGTAGTGGCTGCAAGTCTAAGGAGGGAAGGGATCCATGTCTACCCCTACCTAGACGATTGGTTGATCAGAGCAGTATCTTCGAAACAAGCTCAGATCCAACTAGTTCATGTCTGCCACTTCCTTCACAAACTGGGCTTATCCCTCAATTTAAAGAAGTCCCAGATGATACCATCACAGAGACTCCAGTTCATTGGAGCGGTCCTGGACACTTCCCTGGGGAAAGCCTCGCCACCAGAGGTGAGGGCTCAAGATATTCTGCAGATGGTCACCAAGTTTCAAAATACCCAACGTCTCCCAGCCTTTGACTTTTTGAGGTTGCCAGGCCTCATGGCATCCTGCATATTCCTTGTGCCAGAGGCTCGCCTGAGAATGAGATCTCTCCAGTGGGCACTAAGAACTCAGTGTTCGCAATTCTCAGGAAAAATGACAGATCTCCTTCAGGTTCCGGACAAAGTGGCTCGAGACCTTCAGTGGTGGGCCTGTCGGGAGAACATTTTGAAAGGAGAACTGTTTTCCAACCATGGCCGGAGATAACAGTAGTCACGGATGCCTCACTCACAGGGTGGGGAGCCCATGCCAACGACTTGACCATCAGCGGTCGTTGGTCTCCATCGGAGTCCAGGCTACATATCAACCTGTTGGAGCTGAGAGCTATCAGACTAGCGCTGAAGGCTTTTCTGCCATCTGTACAAGGGAAAAATGTCCTAATAATGACGGACAATACAGTGGCCTTGCACAAAAGAGGAAGCTTAGGATCACTGCCACTGTGCAGAGAGGTGATGCAGCTGTGGTTTTTGGGCAATTCAAGAAGGAATCGCTCTCTCTGCAGTTCACTTAGCCGGAGAGAAGAACTTGACAGCGGACGCTCTGAGCAGGCAGAGCAAAGTCTCTCACGAGTGGGAGATAGCTTAGGAAGTCCTTCAAGAGATCTTCGCCCTTTGGGGAACCCTTCAAGTGGATCTGTTCGCCACCAGTATCAACAGGAAGTGCGATCAGTTTTGTTCAAGGGAATTTCCCCCGAGAGGAGCTCTAGGGGAAACGTTCGTAGTGGACTGGGAGTTTCCACTTCTGTACACGTTTCCTCCAGTCCCAGAAGACTATGATCCTAATTGCCCCAGACTGGGCCAGGAGAACGTGCTACCCGGAACTTCTGGACATGTTCATCTGCCCTCCAATTCGTCTTCCACACAGGGAGGATCTTCTCTCACAGAAGGGAGGTCAGGTTCTCCATCCAGACATCAGAACCCCCAACCTTCACACTTGGTTTCTGAAAGGTTGAGATACAAGGATTGGGACCTCCCAGATGACGTCATGGAGGTGTTGCTTTCAGCCAGAAGGCCAGCAACAAAGACTTTATACCGCTACCGTTGGAACACATTTTGCAGCTGGTGCAGAGAAAAGAATATTGAACCCTTTTCATGTGGTACACCAATGGTGTTATCCTTTCTACTCTATTTGCCGAATTCAGGTCTTCAAGTTGGTACGATCAAGGGCTACCTCGCAGAGCTATCGATCTTCAAGCGCACTGCAGAGGAGCCATCATATTTCAAATTACCCTTAGTAATACAATTTCTGAAGGGGTTAACTAATGTCTACCCCCCGAGACCGTTCCAAGTTCCCTTATGGGACTTAAATTTAGTCTTAAATTTCCTGATGGGTACTCCTTTTGAACCACTCCACTCTTGTTCGTTAAGATTTCTCAGCCTTAAAAATGTCTTATTAGTGGCTTTGACATCTGCCAGGAGTGTGAGCGAATTACAAGCCCTATCTTGTAAACCCCCTCATACAATGTTTCACAAAGACAAAGTTGTCCTGCAAGTGAAGCCTAATTTCCTCCCAAAGGTGGTTTCTGAATTCCACATCACTCAGAAGATAACCTTACCCTCATTCTATCCTCCTCCCCATCCAGGGAAAGAGGAAGAGAGGCTACATAGGCTGGATCCAAGGCGAGCTTTGAGTTTTTATATCAGCAGATTTGCTAGGATTAGGCAAGCAGACCAACTGTTCATAGGTTACACAGGGCACAAATTAGGATTGCCAATCACAAAACAGACTATTTCCAGATGGATTATTTTAGCCATTCTAGAATGTTACAAACTGGCACGGAATGAGCCCCCTCAAAATCTTAGGGCTCTTTCAACCAGGGGTATCGCAGCCTCTTCGGCCCTCCAAAGAGAGGTACCGATGCGAGACATATGTGCGGCTGCCACATGGTCGTCCGCACATACCTTTACAAAATTCTACAATCTGGATCCCTCCTCTAGCCAAGAGACTAGATTTGGCAAAGCTGTGTTGCACTCTGTTCACTCTTAAAGGGGAATATGACAATTTTACTCCCACCTCCGTCAACACACCACTGCTATGGGAGTCTATCAAGATAAGGAATACGTCGGAGGACACAATCCCTTCGAAGAACAAGTTACTTCTTACCTGGTAACGTTCTTTCGATGGGATGTTCCTCCGACGTATTCCTTATCGCCCCTCCCATCCATCCACTCAGTAAAACTTCCCTTATGGTTGCAGCTTACGCTCCTTCAAGGTCAATAACCAATTCATGCACAGCCAATTTCAAGCTTCAAAACAGAACTGAGCAACGGACGCTGCGCAAGTCTATTTGTACGCATGATGACGTCGGCGCCGATAAGGAGGCTGCCGAGGGACACCAACTCGAGGGACGTCGACTCGCAGTGCCCTCTACTGAAAAATGTTTCCGAGGCCAGCAAGCTGGAAATGAATCTATCAAGATAAGGAATACGTCGGAGGAACATCCCATCGAAAGAACGTTACCAGGTAAGAAGTAACTTGTTCAACCACTCCTGACAGCACTCTTCTTACGGCTCTCGTTCCTCATTATTGGCAGCGCCATCTCCGTAGGCCACATGCTGCTTGGAGCGTATCATAGGAAGGAAAACCCTCCTACAGACGCTCACTACATTGCCACGTCTTCACACGTAGCAGGGTTCCTTTTTCTCTTCTAGTTCAATGTTCCACAGAATCAACTAATGTTACTTGTGGTGACGAAATCACAAAACTGGGCCATCGCCATCACCCACTGCATTCTCTCCTATGTCACCATTGCAGAGAGTGTCACAGAGGAACACAAAGCTCCCAGCACCAACGAACTTCACAACAGAGCCAGGCCTCCCGCCGCAGCGCCCATCCTGAACTCCAGGACTCCACCAAAACCAAACGCAGCAACAATTCCGTTCCAGTCAAAGGTAAGCGCTGACATCCAATCACTTTGTCAGTGATCTCAGCTGCCTTTACTATGTCCAGTAGCTCGCAGCCGTGGCGCAACAGATATTTGCACAATCCATGGATCCTTGTGTCAAGGCTAAAATCCTATTTTTGCCTATCCTATATTTGCACAATCCTTGGGCCCCAGGCCTCCTCTTAGACTCATTGACAACTCCCAATTCTTCTTAATTTTGCACAGTCCCAATCCTCTTAAATGCTTTGTGAGAGACTCTGCCAGCTTGGACTTAACAATGCCAATGAATGAATGAACCTTGCAGCTCCTTTTATAAACCATAAGCCTCACAGAGCCCATTGCACGTTACAGCAGACCATTGTACCATGCAGCGCTGGGACTTCTTGTCCCTGCACCACTTCACTACACCAACAGC
Organism: Ambystoma mexicanum; assembly: GCF_040938575.1. Taxonomy (NCBI): domain Eukaryota; kingdom Metazoa; phylum Chordata; class Amphibia; order Caudata; family Ambystomatidae; genus Ambystoma; species Ambystoma mexicanum. Next base: position 1,460,045,478 of record NC_090931.1, on the reverse strand, counting down.
GCCTCTTCTTACAGCGCTTCACTGCCCTTGCAACGCCTCTTCACTGCACCATGCAGTGCTTCACTTCCTCTGCAGCCCCTCTTCACTGACTCTTGCAGCGCCTCTTCACCGCACCATGCAGCACCTCACTGCCTCTGCAGTGCCTCTTCACTGCCTCTTGCAGCGCCTCACTGCCCTTGCAGCGCCTCTTCACTGCACCATGCAGCGCCTCACTGCCTCTGCAGTGCCTCTTCACTGCCTCTTGCAGAACCTCACTGCACACTGCAGCGCTTCTCATTGGGTCTCACTTGCCACTACTAACTGGACTCCACATCCCACTTCCTCTGTAGCGCTTCTCAATTGTTGGACTCACCGCCCCACTGTACCTCGCAGCGCTAATCTACAATGGTTGGGCTCACTACCCCACTGCACGTCGCAGCGCTAATCTTCAATGGTTGGGCTTTCTGTCTCCACTGTTTCTGCAGCTCATCTAATTGGGCTTGATTTGGCCCCACTGCCTCTGCAGCACCTCTGGCTGGGCCACGCTTGCCCTCACTGCACCTGCAGCCCCTCACTGCCAACCAGCGATCTTACCTGAGAGAGGATCACTTCTCTTAGGGGGGCGGTGGGTGTCTCTCCTTGGTGCTATGCCCCCAGCACAGCCAACTTCATCCTCGTCGCCAATGTTGGGTTCTGTCTCTGGCCACAAATGTCTCTGACAACTCCAAGTATACTGTTAACTCTTTACTTAGTTCAAGCCTCATCAAATACAGTTCCTAGGGTTAGGTAAGTTAAAAGGGACATAGGCCACCCACCGGCATCTTCTGTCAGGGCTTACATCTTTGCAACTGACAACCCTGGAACACTCTCATAGGTAAACATTCTCTACTCTGCATTCCATCTCAACATTCCACTTACTTGCACCAGATGCAGGCAGAGCTCAACACAACAGTCCACCTTTTGGAGGGCTACATAATGGGCGCCTACATTTATGATACCCTACCGAGTAAACGGGGTATTATCCCGGCCGAGGTAATCCCTGGTGAACAAGGGATCCAACAAACACGTGGAGGGCTGACTGAAGTCTTATTGGCACCAGCGGAAGTCGCTAATATTAGCAGAAAGGAAGAGGTGCCTGTGGGTCCCTTACCATCAACAATGTTTTTTAGGCATGTCCCAAGATGTGTGCACAGTGTAACAAGTAGTAACCCTAAGCAGAACCAAAAGACTAATAGCGAGTGTGCCACTTCTATAGGAAAGAATAAAGTTTATCCCTTAGGGAGAAAAAAAACTGTAAACCACCATCTAAACAAACGAATAAAGGCTCAAATAAGTTTTTGAGAAGGCTAAGATCATAGGTGGATGGGCCAGTACAAGCTGATAGGAGTACCCTGGAACCAAAAAAAAGAGACTTTTTCAAATCTAACAATGGTATGACTATTAAAAAATTGTCTGAGACGCAAGCCACCCCTGTCGGGGGTTCACGCATGTTAAAAGATTATGAAGGGGATAGTCCCTCATTTGACCTGAGTAATATATCACTTTATCCAGCTGACGAAGAGGGCCAGGCTGATGTGGGGCTGGAAGAGGTGGAAGGTCACCTAGATACAGATAATCAAATGGGCCAAGGGGTAGGGAAATGTTGCCAATTAATGGAGGGCGTTATGGTGCTGTTGGTGGGTCTGCCAAAAGTAAATTCACTAGGCCAAAGGGGCAACCCCCCAAAAAAAAACGTTATGCCATATTCTCAAAACCAGTTATAATGGAGGAGCCAGTAGGGGTGCAAGCCGCTGGACTGATCCTGTTAGACATGCCGGCACCACTTTCCAAAATAGTGGAAGAAACAGGATCTGGTCAACCAAAGAGCCAACATGTGAGAGTTGATATGGGCCTTGAGGGCAGTCACGGGTCTATGGGGGGGGAGATTCAACCATAGGGAACCGCAACATCATAAACTGCCATTAAAGAAAGATATGCCGGTAAACGAGCAGTGGTGAATTTATTTAAGTCGGCTCTTTGAGAGTTCCAATAGATATTCTCTTAATAGGCACTATACCCTCTCCCTGATGCACAGAATCCCAAATCTGCGACATTTAACCTCTAGTTATATTATGACAGTGGAATTTGTATATGAGAACTGCTGTGATAAAGTAAAGCTTAATTTGAGGTTGTTTATAACGAAAGAGGTCATCATGGCAGAAAAAGAGTGGTTTTTAGCATTGGGATTTGACGATACTGATGCAGAGCCCTCAATAATCTCGAGATTGGCCCCAATTTATCCAGACATGGGTAGGAGGTTACGTGGTTCGACTAGTGCCTAATACTCAGATATTTATAGTTCAAGGGGATACACACAGGATACGACCTAAATGGCGGCTATTGGAGCCTGGGCCCAAGGTGGAAGTAATAGATGGACACAAGAAGGTAGTCAAGCACACTATACATGATGCTCCAATTGGACAATGGCCTCTTGGAATTCTAGAGGCTTTAGAAATATTTTAAATAACAAAGATCTTTTTGTGTCATTTGATATAGTGTGTTTACAAGAAACACTGCTCCATGATAACCCTATTATTGAGGGATTTGAAGTTTTTTACACTAAGGCTTTACGGGGCGATAAGAGAAGACCGTTTGGCTGCCTTTTGACCGCTATTAACCGATCCCTAGGGGTGTCCATTCAAAAAATTGAAGTTGACAGGGCTGATATGTTGGTGGCGCTGTTGACTTGGCAGGAGGTGGCAGAGGGTCTATAAACTAAGTGCATTTTGGTAAATGTTTATTTTAGTCCAGATAAAGAACTACTAGAGGAGGAAACTCGGGTCAAACATTTTGCGGAATTGTATATGAAGTTTGGGCAAAGCTGCTCTCCTGTGTGGTCACAGGCCGGTTGGAAGGGGACACTTAAGTGGGATCTTGAGGACATTAATCTGTTGATTAAAAGGAGCAAGCAATCTAATGCTCCGGGCCCTGATGGCCTTTCAAATTTGACCTTTAAAGAAAATCCGAACTACTGGTCTAAATTGTTGTCAGATTTATTCTCAAGTATTCTCGATAAAAAAGTCTTAACCGGAAAACTTGTTTTGCTACTACCATAATATTGATTTTTTATTTTTTATTTTTTTTATTTATTTTATTTATCCAGCTTTCTGGATTTTAACAAATGCTCGGTTTTGTTTTGATCAGACGATGACTTAGGCTGACACCCCTTGTGAGCACTGCGCTAAGGCGTCCTGTAAGATTTTTGCCGCTGCAATAGACCAGTTTGTCTTCTGGCCGCTGATTAGACGGACCCACCATATTTCCTCTTCACTCACGACATGGGTTTCCAGGAGAGGGAGTAGGTAGGATTGTCGAGCCTGTTCAGTCCCAGGACACTGGAGTAGCAGATGTCTAACTGTTTCTGTGTCGGCTTTGCATAAGCGGCAAATTTTGGAGGGTGACTGACCTCTCATGAACAGGATCTCGTTGGTATGTAGCAAGTTTAAACGTGCTCTTAGGAGGAATTGCCGCAATGGTTTGCTTGGGAATCTTCTGAATAGTTGTGTGTTGTTTGGTTTAACTTCTTTGGGGTTTGGGGAAAAAGAGCCAGTGTTTTGTTTCCATTGGCGCTCTCTTGGGTGTCAATCCAATCTGCCTCTTCCAGTTTTTTTTTTATTTTGTTAGGATTCTTGATGAGATCTTCGTTGGAGCATCCAATTTCGGCCAACTTCGATTGTATCTGCTCAGTCCATTTGACGATCATCCTGCAAGTGCCTGCTTTGATCTCCAGGTCTATTAGGTTGTAGAGGCGAGGCGCATCGGGAAGGATTGTTTTCCTATACAAGGATATGCTCGCTAGGTTCACTTTGGCACTCAGTGAAGAGAGGCCCAGTTCTCGCCTGATTGCTTCGATCTGGGTGGAATTCGGCATGTTCAGGACTGCTTTCCAGAAGAAGCCCTCGAGTTTTTTCCATATTGTGATTGGAATAGCTGGCATCGCCTCTGCTCCATACGTCAAGGCAGGTATCACCTTAGCTTTGTAGAACCTTATCGTAGGTATCAGTGAGAAACGCCCACATTTCTTATCCAGAAGTCGGGCTTGGGAGGTCAGTAATCTGGTTTTCCTCCAAAGATCTTTTTGCATGGCTAATTCTGTGGGAGTGCTGTCTATTATTGTTCCCAGGTATCTGAAGTTTTTCACTACTTCGACGTTGACTTTTTCCAGGCTCCAATTGAAGCGGTTCAATCTTCTGTTTTTTTTTTCCAGTATGAGGACTTTTGTTTTTGCTTTGTTTATAAGAAGGTTTGCCTGCTTGATGTAGCCTGCCAGGTCGGTCATTTGTCTCTGGAGTCCGATTTCTGTTCTATCCAGTAAGGTGATGTCATCGGCATATAGCAAGCGTGCTGTTAGCACGTTGCCGATTTTGGGGGGGCATGATCTGGAGCTCTTGTTTGCTTCTTTTAGGTCACCAATGAATGCTATGAAGAGTTCTGGTGCCAGCGGGCACCCCTGTTTCACACCTCGATTGGTCGAGATCTCTCCTGAGAGTAGGCCCTGCTGGTTTAGCTTGACCCTCCTGGTGGTGGCCTTGTGGAGGGCTTTTATTGGGGCGAGGATGCTCCGGGGACAATCCCATGCTGTTAACTTCTCCCATAGCTTTGTTCGATCCACCAGGTCAAATGCTTGCGATAGGTCTATGAACGAGAGAAAAACTCTCGATGTGGTTTGAAGGGTCTTGCTTTTGATAATGCTGAGTAGCATGATGTTTACCGTGGCGGATGAGTTTTTCTTGAAACCTGCTTGAAATCGATCGGCACAAGGAGCAGCCTTTGCCCATTTTTGGAATCGTTTTAGCAGCAGTGACCCGTATATCTTCCCGATTGTGTCCAGGAGTGCGATTGGTCGGTAATTCTGTGGGTCTGACTTTGCTCCCTTTTTATAGATAGGGACCACTATCCCTATCCCTATGGAGCAAGCTGCTACAAGAAGGAAAAGCACTTCATTTGGGACCACCGCCATCGGAATCCACGAGGAGTCTATCTCGTCAAAGATGGCCGTCGCCATCATCCACCCGGGAATCCTGCCTCTTGCAGGCTTGCAGCCCGCCCCATCAGCTGATTGGGCCACCGAGGCTTGAATAGCCTATCGTGAATCGCCGGAAGGCGAAGCCGGCTCGAGCAACTAAGGCACTTCGCCTGTCCCAGCCTGTCGCTCTTCACACACCATCTAGTGAGCTGGAGCTCACACCGTGCTGCAGGAGCAGCACCACCTTCACCTCGCTCTCACTGCAGGCTATGCTGGCGGAGCACCACCCTGCAGCTGCACTATTATTCTGTGCTCATCCCGTGCATCGAGTGCACATGAATATAAATTCAGCCTTTTCCTGCTAATTATTGACTGAAATATCGCCAACCACGCTCCTTATGGAGCAAGCTTCTACAAGAAGGAAAAGCACTTCATTTGGGACCGCCGCCATCGGAATCCACGAGGAGTCTATCTCGTCAAAGATGGCCGTCGCCATCATCCACCCGGGAATCCTGCCTCTTGCAGGCTTGCAGCCCGCCCCATCAGCTGATTGGGCCACCGAGGCTTGAATAGCCTATCGTGAATCGCCGGAAGGCGAAGCCGGCTCGAGCAAATAAGGCACGAGAAGGAAGGCACTTCGCCTGTCCCAGCCTGTCCAGCTCTTCCAGTCGCCCTCGCCCACAAACTCTGCCCGACAACACTCATAGCTTTTCACTCCTTTGCCGTGTACTGTCCCTTGTCATCTGCGTGATGTTTCAACTTTTGCATGAGGCTCTGAAGTGCGGCCAAATCGCATCGGTGCCCTCAAGAGCAGCCGAGGTCCTGCGCACCCTTCTTCAACGGGTAAGATCGGCTGTTGTTGCATGAGCAAAGCATGTGCCCCTCACTACCAGACGCATCATTCGTTGTTGATACTGCTAGAATATCCCTGCATTCGCTGCTTCCGGATGTTTGATATTAGCAACTTCAGAAAATTAGCATAATTTGACACCAAGTGGCTCCTACCATACCCACCACTGTCCAACCACTTAGGCTTTTTACCCCCATTATCTAACCAGTTCCAATAGTCCATACTGGACACTGCTAGGCCGCTGAGACACTGCCCTCAATACATCAGACAATCAGACATAGTCTGCTTTAACTGTATTGTGCCTTATGGTCGCCTTTGGACCATTATAATTGTGTTGTGCCTTATGGTCGCCATCAGACCACCTTAACTGTATTGTGCCTTATGGTCGCCATCAGACCACCTTAACTGTATTGTGCCCTATGGTCGCCTTCGGACCACTATAATTGTGTTGTGCCTTATGGTCGCCATCTAACCGCTACAATTGTGTTGTGCCTTATGGTCGCCATCAGACCACCTTAACTGTATTGTGCCTTATGGTCGCCATCTAACCACTACAATTGTGTTGTGCCTTATGGTCGCCATCAGACCACCTTAACTGTATTGTGCCCTATGGTCGCCTTCGGACCATTATAATTGTGTTGTGCCTTATGGTCGCCATCAGACCACCTTAACTGTATTGTGCCTTATGGTCGCCTTCGGACCACTATAATTGTGTTGTGCCTTATGGTCGTTATCTGACCACTCTAATTGTCTTGTACCTAAGGTCACTAATAGACCACTTTTAACTGCGTTGTGCCTTATGCTCGCTATAGTCCACATTGTTTATGCTGATCTGAGCCTGCACTTCTGGTCACTATAAACCTCACTGATCTGAGCTGGTCACCAACAGTTCACATTGATTGTACTGTGGCTCATAGCTACTTGCCAGCTACTTCCCGAACCACCATCTGAACTATGCCACCCTGGCTAGCTCTCATCATGTTCCCTTTCTGTATCATGCCCGACTGCACACCCTGCAGCAGAAATGGCTTTGTCCCATTCAATAATGGTTTAGCAAAGCTTGCCTGCCCTAGACACCACCCCATTCCCTGCCCCACTTCCTTCCTACCCTCCCTACCTCCTTTCTCACTCAGTGCATCATCGGACCGTAGCACTAAAACTAGTGCCACCTCAGGTTACACTCCACCTAACCGTACCACCGGTGATCACGCAGGCAACATCAACACCAACGATCCCTCGCCACTATGCTCACCTAGTGTCCTATCCCCAAGCCAACTGAGCAAACCTTGTCCCACCACAGTCAGGAATCTAAGACTTGCAACCAGATGTCACCATTGGTCCTACCACCGGAACACAGTCATTAGGTTCAACCCCATCAACTGTACCCAGACCATAGATGTCCCATCAGAGGCAGAAGCCCCACCAGCCAACATCCCAAGCCCCTAGCTAATCTCAAAGGGGCGCTCATCAACGCCCGCTCAGTCCCTGCTCATGCGCTAGACATCGCTGACTTAATTGTGACTGAAAACCTGGACTTTCTGGCTATCACAGAAACCTGGTTACATGCAGCGTCTGGCCCCGCCCTATCCCTTGCCATACCAGATAACTACTCTATCATAAGATGCGATAGGGACAACAATCAATCCAAAGGAGGTGGTTTAGCATTTATATTTAAGAGCTCTCTCAATCTAAGAGTTGCTAACAATCACCAGCTGCCATCTGCTGAACTACTCACAATTAAACTCCCAATCTCACCCAATCATACCGCCCTTGTGTACCTCATCTATCGGCCACCTGGTCCCACGTCCACATTCATAGAAGACATCTCTTCCATCCTAGCCTCTAGCACCAAGCCTAAATCCCAAATTATCCTACTTGGAGACCTTAACCTAGGATATCTGGACACAAACGACACTAAAGCTTGTGACCTTGCCAACGTTCTATCCGACTTTGGCCTAACCCAGCATGTCAATGTACCCACCCATATCAAAGGCCGCACATTAGACTGGGTCTCAGACTTGAATTGCGCACTAAACATAACCTCTGTGCTACCATGTGCTTAGTCTGACCATCACAAAATAACATTCTCCCTCAATTCTTGCCCACCTGTGCACAAACCTTGTACTGTGCCACCCACACTTACTCACAACAAGAAGGATATTACAACTGAGAAACTACTCCCACTCATCCTCCCACTTTTAAACTCTGTCTCCACAACTTGTGCGGACCCTACCGTCCTTGTGGACACCTACAATCGTGCTATGTTAAAAGCACTGGACACCATTGCACCTCTTAAACAGCGCAAAGAAAAACCACGCAACCACCTCAACTCCTGGTTCACCCCACACCTACGTGAATTTAGGAAAGACAAGCGTAAAGCCGAGACCCTCTGGAGAAATTCACCCACACCAGCAAATAAAATCAACCTTCTAACCATCACCCTCTCGTATAAAGAAGCCATACTAGCAGCAAAAAAATAAGTTTACAATAATAGAATCATGCAGGCTCATTCCAATACCAAGGAACTCTTTAAAATTCTTAAGGAATTAGAGTCCCCAGCTGCTCCCCTTAACACTTGCACCCCGGACACCGAATGGTGCGCCAACATTCAAAAAGCTTTACTCAACAAAATCACCACTCTCCAAACCAAAATCAACACAAAACAAAATATCTCGTTGACTCAGTAGGTAACTCCCAACCCGCCAATCTCTCCTCCCACAATCACCACCTCAAACCTTTCAGTTTCTCTCCCCTAACCATTAAGGAAGTGGAAATTATCATCAAGAAGTTAAAGCCATCTAATTGTCAAGGCGATGCCTGCCCAGCTCCGATCGTACAGGAAGCAGCGCTTGAGCTCGCCCCCTTTATCACCACCCTTATCAATTCCTCCTTTAAATCTGGCATAGTACCAGATAACCTCAAGGATGCTTGGGTAATCCCCCTAATCAAAAAACCTAACCTAGACCCTAACATTCCTACCAACTATAGGCCCATCACCACGGTACCATACCTTCTAAAAATCTTGGACCTGGCGGCATACATCCAAATTCAAAGCTATCTTGACAAGAACAACCTACTAGGACTTAGGCAATCCGGTTTTCGGCCAAGACACGGCACAGAGACCGCTCTTATAGACCTAAAAACACAAATTGAGGACCTGAAAGACAAGGGCAAACAAGCGCTCCTACTCCTCCTAGATTTATCAGCCGCTTTTGATCTGGTAGATCACCAAATCCTTTGCCAGCACCTTATAACGGCTGCCCATTTCTCTGATGCAGCTACCTCCTGGATCAGTTCATTCCTTGCAAGCAGATCCATGAGAGTCTTCTCATCTCATGCCGCAGCTGACCCAGCACATGTTCCTTGCGGTGTCCCACAAGGCTCATGCGTATCACCCACGCTTTATAATGTCTTTACGAAACCACTCTTTGATATTCTTGACCATCTGGGTGTCACCTATACAAATTATGCGGATGACACCCAGATACTCATCCCTATAACGGGTGACTACGCAACTGACATCAAAGCTCTCAATGCAGTTTACACCGTCATCCAGGCGTGGATGGCCCACCACGGTCTCTGCCTCAACGACGAGAAGACTGAGCTACTCATCTTAGGCTCCCAATCTAAACTTGCAAAACTTGGCAGCAAATATGATGCATTCAACATTGATGGCAACATTATCAAGGTCTCCAACGTTACTAAAACACTTGGAATCTACTTAGACTCCACCCTCTCGCTCACCAGACAAACTAACTCATTAGCTTCAGCATCGGCTTACACGTGCAAACTAATCACTGCCTGCCGTCCTTTCCTAACTCTGGACAACTGCCTGATCCTTGCCAGAACCCTTATTTTATCCAAAATTGATTACTGTAATGCCCTGTACCTCGGAACTAATCAAAGAAACATCGACAAACTTCAGGTAACCCAGAATAACGCCATTAGGGCTGCTCTCAACATTCCTAGGCGCACCCACATCTCATCCACGAGACGGAACTTGCGATGGCTCTCTATCCCACAGCTTATTGCCTTCAAAACTCTTATCTTAAGTTACAAAGCACAGAACAACGCAGCACCAGCCTACTTGTCAGAGCGCTTTACACAACACACAGCCCACAGACCACTAAGAGCTGCGCAAGCACATACACTCATTATTCCCTGCTTTAAACTACAGACTGCCAGAGGCTCAAGCTTCCCGGTATTGGCCGCAAAGCTCTGGAACTCACTACCCAATGACCTCAGGAACGTCCCCTCCCTCCAATCCTTCAAACACAGAACAAAACAATGGCTCTATGAGCAAGACGAAGAGCTGACCACCATGTGGTAATCATCCACTGCATGCTTTACAACCCCATCCACTGTTGTATTTATTGTGACGACTTTCTATGTATGCTTATTTACTATGCAATTTGTAATCTATCTTTCTGTAAACTTATGTAACCCTTCTAAACATGCGCCCTGATGCCTTTGGGCAGGCTGGGCAATATAAATAAAATAAATACAAAAATACAAATACAAATACAAAATACAAATACACTATGGCAGAAGTCCAGGACCTCGGGATGGATCTAGTGTTTGAGCAGTTGCTGAACACCTGACTGATAAAGGGGACCCAGTTTTCGGCATGTAATTTCAAGTCAGTGTTTGTGATCCTGTCTGGGCCAGGTGCTCGCGAGGCTTTGAGTTTTCTGAGTGCGTCTTGGATATCTTCTTTGTCAGAAACGTTTACCCACTCTGTTTCTGCCTCAGCTTGAGTTCAGGGTGGCGCTGATGGTGGTTCCTGAAACAGTTCAGTGAAGTAAGTTTTCCAGTTTTCTTCACTTACTGCATTACAGGGGGTTATTTGGTTTGAAGGACCCGCTTGGTTTAGAAGTTTCCAGAATTCTCTGGCATCTTTTCCGGCCCCCTTTTTCAACATGGCTTCTGAATCGTTTTGGTATAGGATTATGCGGTGGTTTTTTATCCAGGCTTTGTATTTTTTCGTTTCCACTGTCAGTTCTTCTTGCAGTGCTTCCGAGTAGTTAGTTTTGATCCGCCTTTTTAGTCTTCTTAGTACTGCCCTTCTTTCCACCACCTGTTTGTCGAAGTTGTGAGTTTTGGTCAAGGCCGTAGATTTTTTCCCTTTCGAAGTGACTTTGAAGGGGCTTAAGAGTGGTTGGTAGTCTGTCGATGGACCGCCCGCTCTGTATTTTGATGTTAATTGGGCGATGCGTTCTTCCGTTAATCTGAGGCGTGTCCCTTGGCTGTTGCTTTCGACCGAATAGCCCATCGAGGTGTTTTTTCCTCTGAATGAGTTCCAAGTGGCTTGGAGTAAGTTGTGGTCGCTCGCTTCTGTTTCGATCACATCAAATGAGGACATCACCTTCTGTGTTTCTGAGGATATGAAGATGTAATCTATTGTAGCAGACTTATTCATTCTTTCCCATGTCGGGAGTCTGTTTGGGTTGGGGAAGGACTGGGCCATATTAAGAAACCCTCTTGACGCCATCAAGTCGTTCCATTGGGCTCCTTTATCTTCAGATTTGCTCTTGCTGTTCGCTGCTCTTGGCCATGCCGTTCTTGTCTGACAGGTTGCGTTTAAATCTCCGCATATTATTATGTGGGCAGTGTTTTCATCCACACGGAGGGTGTCGATTGCTGTTTCGATCAGTTTGAGGAACTTTGCGTCCGAGATTACTTAAGGGTTCCAGTACATCATTGATTTTTTAAAGGAGGTGATAGGTCATTCCTGCGGTTCTATAGGCCGATATCACTTTTGGATGCCTCAAGTAACATTTTTGCAAAAATGTTGCTGAAAGAGCTCCAAAAGTGGGCGCATGAGTCTAATCCTTGGATATCTACCAGACGGGTTTCTGAAAGGTATGGGGACAGCCCTAAACAGTTTTGTGCTAGATATGCTTGCCCATCAAGCGAAAGCCCAAGCCAGACCAGTGTTCCTGGCTTTTTTGGATATTGGCAAGGCCTTTGACCATGTAAATAGGGCCTCGCTTTGGAGATAGATGCATGACCAGGGCTGTCCACTTCCATTGTTGGGTATATTTGAGGCAATGCATATGGGCACAAGAATTAGGCTGAGGCTTGATGCGTATGGAGGGTACACACCATGGATTGAGACCAATAGGGGTCTACGCCAGGGATGTGTGCTGGCCCCATTCCTATTCTGTTTTTATATATGGGGAATATTAATCTACTTGGGAAAAAGTAGAACAAACCCGCCAAGGCTGGGAGAGCTGGTCATTTAACAACTATTGTATGCGGATGACATTGTGATCTGTGATCTTACCGCCATTGATCTCCAAAGAGGTTTGACTGCAGTTGAAGGGTTTCTGGATAGTCTGGAATTGTCGTTAAATGCAGTGAAATCAAAGATTTTGGTATTAAAAGGTGGCACATTTTTTTTTAAATGATACCCTGGAAAATAAAAACGTGTAGTCTTGAGGTGGTCAATACATTTACATATTTTGGGACGCCTGTCTATGATAGCCTGGGTGGCTCTGAACTTTTGGTGGACCTGAAGGCTAACTTTCTGGGAGCACTATTTAAGTTGCGGCGCTTTCATGCCAAATTTGGAAGATTTTCGATTCTGCCAGCCCTATAGCTTTATTTATTTATTTATTTAAATTTATATAGCGCGCAAGTAACCCATGGGCATTGAGGCGCTGTTACTTGCAAGAGCTTAGTTACAGGCAAAGAAGCATTCATCAGTACATTATGTATTCAACAGGCATAGAGCTGCTGTTTTGGTTTATAAACAACAAATGCTCCAGAAACGTATATATGTGGCACAAACAAGGAGGCTACGAGTTGAATGGTCCAAACTGGAAGGACTACTTTGGTGAGGCCTACTGGGTTTACCCCAGTCGGTCCCATTAGTGGGGATACTGTTTGAATAAGGACAGTTGGCCATCAAGACTATGATTGGCTGGGGTAAATTGCAGATGTTTGCAGGTATCCTTGCCCCCCCGCCCGCCTCAATTTATGAAGGTTTAAATGCCATGTGAAGTAAAGGGTCATACCAGGTATTAGCAGATTGATCTGCTGATTGCTTAAAAACATTACAACTAATAGGAGCATCCAAGGAAGAATTGGGTATTACACCTAAAACTACAAAAATAAATCTATTTAGACATATGTGGGCTAATTTATGTGAATCCTTGTTGCAATATCAATGATTTGGTGATCATTTTGTGTATACAATTAAAGGTTTTAACACTGTTTCATCTTATTTGAAAAAATGTCCATCAAGACATTTTAGGCTTCAAACTCTAAGACTTAGACTACATTTGCTGCCAACACAAGAAATCTTGGGCCGCTTAAATAATGTTTGTCAGGAACAGAGACTTTGTCGCCATTGTCACAAGCACATAGAGACTTTAAAGCACTTGTGTGTACAGTGCTCCAGCCTGTGGACTTTGCGGACTCAAATTCTTTCAATGAGCTTTATTCCCACAGACCAAGATTTATGGTGGAGGATCATAAACTGTAATGAATTGTCCTTATCTATACGTATATTGGAGTTTTTAAAGGCTTGTGAAGTGGTTTCTTAATGGATTGGTTTTAGAATGATGAGTAGGATGTGAAATGTTGTATTGTGATGCATTGTCGATGTTGTTTTGTGTTAAAAGTACAATTTGTACTGTATTTCACATTAAATAAATACATTACTACTTGTTTATCTTTATGTGTCTGTGCTACGAATTGCAAATAATATGTATAGTCAAAATAAAGTAACTGGCTGACTGACTGCCTGACAATTATTTCATAAAATAATGACAATTATATGCATACAAACAAATAATTATACAAAATGTAAAACTATTGAAAAGTACATTAAATGTGTACCTAAAATAATTGTTAAAACAAAGTACAAATGTTTTTTTAATACAAAATATCTATATTATATTATACACACCTTCTGCTCAACCCGGGAAAAACACAAATCATGCTCTGTGGAAAGACAGCCCTGTTTCCTCAACCCACTCACTGGCCTCTTTCCTTAGCTCCCCCGTCGCCCCGCTGCGTTCCCGACTGTCAAAAACCTGGGCTGTACGATGGACACTGGCCTGACTCTATCACACCCCAATAACAATGTGTCCAAATCCTGCTACCTACACCTCTCCATACTCAGACACATTTTCCCTTACCTCTCCTACCCCCACAGAGTGACTGCAATAATGTCAATTATCCTCTGCCAACTAGACTATGCCAACTGTCTTTACCTGGATGCCCTGCTTGCCAATGAAGAAATCTCCAAAGTGTCCAGAACTCCACAGCTAGGCTCCTCTTCGGCCTCAGTCCCAGAGAGCACATCACAATCACCATCCGTGTCCTCCACTGACACCCGGTCAGATGAAGGGTCGCTTTCAAAGACATGTGCATCACTTACCAAGCCCTGCACAAGACAGGTCCAAAATTCCTTCAACAGAACATCACACACTATCATCTTATTAGAAACCTGCAGTCAGGCACTGCTCTCCTTTTTGTGATTCCCTCTTTCAAATAAACCAGAATTGGAGGATCCACTTTCTATGTCCAAGCCCCCACTATCTGGAATTCAATGCTGCTTAGCATCCAGCGCATATAGGACCACCTGATCTTCCGGAGGGCCCACAAGACATGACTATTCCCCCCGGCACCCTGACTAACCCAGTTCTCCTGAGCTAGCTATCCACCCCAGATGACATGGGGAGGAATTAACCTAATTAACAACATCAATTAGAACACAGTAGTTGAGTCTAGGCTGCAGATACGTATATAAGATGCCAGCAACAGCAGATGGGTACGTATCTCACTCCATACTTAAAAAAGCTAGCCAAAGGCTACTCTCCCGCAAACATCTGCAACACTTCAACTTTCCCAACGACATATTGCACAACACCTCTGCCATTATAATGCAGCTATCCCCCACGCCAGAAATGTTGTCCTGCTGGTCACATAATGTATCTCTACTTCTCTCACAAGCTCTCTTATCTCTTTCAAAGCACCCATCCATGTGCCTGCCTGACAGGGGTTGCTATTAGGGACCTGGCCACCCCTACCCAATTTCGCTTTGGCTAAAATGCACAAACGCTTTCTAAACTCCTTTTACAAATCTTCCCATATCTGGACTCTGGTACCCCAAAGGCATTCAACCTACAGCCAGAGGTCGAAGTGGGCGGGAGCGGTCGGGAGCAGTGCTCCTATACTTTTTATTTTGAAGTTTCACTGTTCCTATACTTTTATTTTAAAAAGAAACCGTTCTGGAATGGTTTCGTTTTAAAATAAAAGTGTCGGAAGAAGTTGAAGCTTGGAATTCCATCTACTGCACTGAACCGTCCCTTAAATGGCAGGTGTGTTTGTTTGGGGGTTTGGATTGTGTGTGGGAGGGGGCGTGATGATGGGATTTGTGGGGAGCCAGTGCAGGCCAGCAGGGAACACTTTGACCACTGCCTACAGCGCGTTGAGACCATAGCAGTGGTGAAAGGTGTTATGCAAATGATGATGATATTATAACCAACTTAAATTATAATATACACAAGCAGAATTCCTCCTAACAGGTACAATTAAAAAATCAAAATCACAGAACATTTTTACAAATGTAGAAGTAAATTAACCATACATTTACAATAACAAAATATGCATGATTTCAATATCACACTTTATATAAAATAATATCAATTAACAAACTGCATGTAATCATTGCAAATATATAAGTTAGTACACAATAAATGTAACATAAATATAAAACATACCATAAACAACTAAAAAACAATTAAAGTATCATATTCAGTAAAAACCTAGGGACATTTACTTAAACAAATAACATAAATATATACACAAAATTTATAATTCACAATATTAGTAACATTTAAAGTATAACAGTCATTATATCATGCATACAAAAATATGCAAACGTGACATATTGTAAAATTAAATGAAATTGAGTAAATAAAGCCAAATGTAAATACTAACAAAAGTAGCAACACTTGATATGAATCCGACCCCGCCACACTTAAACGCAAGTGTAGGGTGGCTGAGAGGAAGTGGAGGGCATCAGGTGCACCCTCTGACAAACTGGCCTGCCACCTGCTCCAAAGGTATTATAGACTCTCTGTCCTCTCGAAGAAGAGAGCCTACATCCAAGCCCACGTTTCGTTGGCCTCAAACAACTCGGCCGAACTTTTCAAAATCTGCAAGGAGCTGGCCAATCCTGTTGCAGTCTCTACCTTTCCTGTTCCCTCCCAGACCCTTTGCACGGCTCTGGCTTGACATTTCACTACTAAAACTCAGGACATCCTGTCCACTCTCTCTTCCTCTACCTCCTCTTCCTCTCCCTCTACCACCGCATGCCCCTCTTCGGCCGCTTCTCCTACTCTTTTCTCTTCCTTTCCCCTGTTCACCCCTGACAAGGTTTCTAGACAAGTCTGATCTAAGAAAGTCTTGTCAAAGCATGTGCTCCCCTGCTTCACCAGAACTGTCAAGTACCACATCGACACCCTTACTCCAGCCTTGGCCGATTTCTGCAATCACTGGAACCTTCCCTTCCCCCCCTTAAGGACCCCCTTGTGCACCACCTTCTTAAGAAGCCAACGGCTGATCCTGCCTCTCCAGCAAACTATTCCACGATCTGCATCACTGCTTTCCTGGGCAAACTCCTGGAAAAGCTGGCCAACTCCCAACTTAATCTACATTCTGAATTTGTTGGTTGTCTCCACGACCACCAGTCTGGCTTCAGAGCAGCCAGAAGCATGGAAACTGCTCTGCCGAACACCCGTGAAGACCTGCTTTCCAATCTTGACTCTAACCTTCCTTCTGTCCTCATTCTCGTTGATCTATCCTCTGCTTTCGACACGGTCAACCACACTGGCCTGCTCAATCGCCTCTGTGACAACCTGTGTATCTCTGGGTCAGGCCCTGGGCTGGTTGAATTCCTTTCTCACTGATCTACCCTCCCAGGTCCAACTTGGGTCTTTCCTAACTTCTATCTCTCATTCTACTTGTGGTATTCCTGAGGGGTCTAACCTCTCTGCCTGGCTTTTCAACCAATACCTGGTACCTGCATCTCGACCTTCTAGTCTAACTTTCAGTGTTATGTGGATGACACCCAGCTCTCTTAAAGGGTCAACATAGCCACTTCTGATCTTTCTCTCATACCAGACTGCCTGTCCGCAATTCAGGAATGGTGGGCCTCCAACGATCTCTGCCTTATTTCCAGTAAGACTGAGATCCTCCTCATTGGGACACCTGCTCCTTCCTTTCCTCTCTCACTCTGGCAGCCCAGCATGGGCCCTCTACTGCTCCTTCCTGTGAGGCTAAGAACCTTGGGGTCATCTTCGACTCCACCATCTCCTTCTCTCCTCACATTTCTGATTTCTCTAAGAAGTCACACTATCAGCTGCACCTCCTCAGAGGTATTCTTCCTTTTCTCTCTTTCCCCCAGAGGCTCACTGTCTCCAAATCCCTGGTCCTCTTTAGGCTGTAACAGCCTCTTTCTAAATCTACCTGCCTCTACTCTTCTCCCTTTACAACTTATCCAGAAAAGGGCTGCAAGATTTTTCCTTGGCCTCAAGCCCAGGGATTGTATCTCTCAGCTCTGAAATCTCTCCACTCGCTCCCTGTGGCTACAGGGATCAAGTACAAGACCCTTTTCATAGTTCGCAAGGCTTTCTGGGGTCACAGAACGCACTACCTCCAACTTTCTCTTCCTAAGCATCTTCCTTCTCGATCCCTCCCAGGGTTCGAAATTGTGGGGAGCGGGGAGCTATTTAGCTCCTGCTTGTAGCCTAGAAGAGCCTGGTTAGCTTGACACCAATAACTACCAATAGCTACCAGGAGCTACTTTAGGCTCCCCTGGCCAACTGATGCTGAACAAACACACCTATATGAATTTAACTCTATTTATTTGGAACAACCACTAAATAAACAATAAGACACATTTATAAGGCAATTAAAGATTGATGGGTCATAAATAAGGCACACAAAGATATGTTTGCATCTTATGTGGAAGTCAGATTTGTGAAACACTATGCCCTTGTTCATGGTACTCCAGTGGTAGCTCCTGGTCACTGGTTAATTCTGGATATACAGGAGCTGGTTTTAGCTCCTGCTTAATCTCAATTTCGATCCCTGCCTCTGCTCATCCACCTCCAACTCTCTGAGGGTCAGACGCTTCTCCAGGCAGAGAGTGGGGGTAGATCTCTTTTTTCTGATGAGGCCTCCCTCTGTAGCAGCCTCCCTGCATCTCTCAAACTTGAGCAGGACCACCTCTGGTTCCGGAAGCAACTCAAGACCTTCCTTTTTGCTTCCGCTTTCTATCTCCCTCTCCCTTGCGGATGTCCCTGACTGCTCTGCACACTGGTCACCTGGTCATCCACTGAACTTCAGGCCGAGGCTCCTGCATGTCCCGTTGCCCTTGCACTGCATCCGGGCCTCCCTGCACTTACGGGTCTGAATCTGCAACCCTACAGTCCCCTGATTCTCTTCACTTATGACCCACTTACTGGCAGTTCTTATGAACTACCAGCACTTGTCCTCCATGCCACCCTCCTGGCTCTTTGCCCCCTCAATCCCCCCGCACTTGTGCGATCTGAATGACACAAGGCCTAGTAAGATCGTTGCTTTGTCCTCCCTCTGTGCTCCCTTCCTTGTATTGTCGCACCTAGAAACAGGCGCGTTATAAATGACTTGTCATATCATATATCATACCATTCAAGTCGAGGCTTTACAATTTGGACCCTTTCATCGCTACCATTTAACATAGCTAGTCTTCCGGTCGACTCAGACCAAACAATCATATTATGGCTGAAGTGCTGGTGTTTTGCGCAGAGCTTAAGATTAGTCATTGTTTACCTGCCGCCAAAAAGTAGCCCTGCCATCAATAGAGAGTTTCTGAAATTGATTGAATGGCTAATATCCCTGGATGCTAGGGAACACATTCTCATAATGGGCGATCTCAATTCTGAATTATGCACAGTGACTGACTTAGTGGTACAGAGTAGGCGCTTGGAAGAATCATGTGGAATCCCGAGAGGCATCCTTCCCAAATTGGATGTATGTGAACAGGCATGGCACCTCCTTCTATGTGCCCATGCCTTAATGGAGCTAATGGCAACTGCACTGATGATCGACCACCAAGACATACGTTTACAAGAGGAGGGTCCACCTCAATTATTGATTATTGCATAGTGGATTGCTGTTTGTTTCCTCAAATAGCCCATTTTGCAATATTAAACCAGGTTGAAAGTGACCACTTTCCACTAACATTGAAGGTGCAATATCCATGTATGACAAATCCCTTAATAGAACCTCCAGTCTTCAGTGAGTATTATTAGACAGTCAAAAAGGCTGACATGGAGGAATTTGATGGTATTATGCATTCTACTGCTATTACAAATCTCAAAGATTATATTTTAGCTGCAGATACGCTAGGTCCATCTGTAGAATTGACTTCCAAAACATTGATAGAAAATATCCAGCTGAAACGTGAGTCTATAAATAGTAACCCAAAATGCTCAAATCCCATGCAAGCGAGAGAAGCACCCTGGTTCGATAAAGGGGGTGTAGTACCATGAAGAGTCTAATTTTTAATACAAGACAGAACAGGAGAGCTCAGCCAGGACTCTCACCTAAATTCAAGAGTGATTATACAAAAACAATTAAAGAGAATAAAATTGGAGCATGTTGCAGAACAGTGGGACCAGTTGGCAGATTGCAGTTCATTCTAATAATTGCGAGCTGTTATAGAAGCTAGTGGCCAGAGGCTTTGCAGCCATGGGAGAAAATATGGTTAATCAAATCTCACCAGATATTTGGATCTGTCATTTCCAGGGTGTCATCTTCCATGTTGATCACCCAGCCCCAGAAACCACTAAGTACTTAAGTGCCAAAGAAATCATGTTTAGCTTAGAGAAGATCTCCCTACTTTCTATCCAGCTACTACTTCAGAGTTCACAGTTTCACAATGTCTCTTTATTCTTCTCCTTTCTTGGAACAAGAGTCTCAGCATTTGTGAGTTGGAAAGAGCGGTCACCCTGTCTTGGAAGACAGTCTCTCTCACTTCCTCTTGGGGAATAACGCCTCCCTCACCGGCTTGCAGTATTATAGCTCCAACCCTGTCTTGGGGTATTCCATTTTTTGGCCCTTCTTGGGGTCTCATGGCTTCCACCCTGGTTTGAAGTATTCTGTCTCCAATCTCGACTTGGGCTCATTGTTTCTCACCCTCTCTCAGGTTGTTGACTCTCTTCCCCAGCCTTGGGGTATCGTGGCTCTCACCCCGTCTTGGGTAACTGTTTCTTTCACCTCTGCATGTGGTACTTTGGTTCTCACCCTGATTCGGGTAACTGCTTCTGTCACTGCTGCTTGGGGTATCTTGGTTCTCACCAGGTCTCAGATAACTGTTTCTCTCACCCCTGCTTGGGAGATATTCCTTGTTTCCCTGGTTTGGGGTCTGTCTGGTCTTCTCTGCCCTTCTCCTGCAAACCGCTGCACACCTTTCTCCTCGTAGCAGAGTACATCAAGGAAGATGGTCCCTTCACCTGTGGTGGAACCGTAGCTCGGGTTCCTCTGTAGGTTTTGGCACTTCTTCCCACTGGTTCTTCAGCTTCGTCTGTTTCTGGCACCAGTGGACCACTTCGGAGGTAGTTGTGTCTCTTGTTTTGGTCATGGTCAAGTCTCGCTGGCTCTGGACCACTTACGAGAGAGCAACGTTCCATGGGGCCCTGTGCTTCTCCCCTTCACGCTTGTGGCTGCTTCCTGTCTCTGCCTTCTGGAGAAGGGGGATGGACTCTTGTGCCGTGGTTCACTCCGCAGGCTATCCTCTGTTTCCTTCATGATTTCCTTTTTTATTTTATTTTGTGCTGGATTTACTGGCGCTTTATCCTTCAAGCTGTAACAAGATTGGACAATTCCTTGTTTCTTTGATTCACATAGTGATGGCATCCTTATAGATTGAAAACCCCTGCCAGCCATGTCGAAAGGGTCATCCACACCATTATCTTTTGGTATGTTCATATAGCCAACCAACACGTGGGACTTTTTACATGAGGGAGGATGACAAAATCCCTCTCTGGTGATTCCTTGTCCACTAAGGGGGAGTCCCCCCTAGGGGGTGTTAAGCTTGGCAGGCTCACCTCTCTAGTCCCAAAGAGGGTTGCACCCCCTTGGGAAGAAGGAATGAATTATCTGGATTTGTCACATGACCCAAAAACAAAATTCAGAATAATAATTCTGAGATTCCCCAAAGTGACTGCCAAGAGTAGCAGAGTAAAGAGTAAGCTATGAAAAAAGAGATTGTGAAAGGAAACATTAAGGAAAGCAGAGAAAGGAAGGAGTAGGAATCTGTCCCTCAGTATGCAGGGAATTCATGGCAATATGTTGTATTGATGAGTATAATCAGTGAAGGTGTGGGTTATCTGGCTTGTGCTGCTCAATGTGAGGAGGCATAACCTGAAATATTGTAGCCTATATAGCAAGGTGTTCTGTAGTGCCTTCGGCTCAGAATTGCTTCAGGCAAAAGTACAGAGAGCAAAAATCTAATGGCAGGATTGCAGGGATACACATCCTAGAGAACAAATGGTGTCAGGGAGCACTCTTCAGAAAAAGCAGCCAAGCAGTGGTACAGCGTCAAGCGAGCAGAGCCAAGAGACAAACCTAGTGGCAAGATCATGTTGGAACACACTAAGGAGCTCTTTATGAGTTTGGTGGTAATTCTGCTGGATTACTATCAATATTGTTTACTGTTTCTGCCACTTGGTCCGGTGGGTTTACCATGGGATTACAAATGGTGGCAGAGTGTTGTTAGTCCCCATGAATGGAGTCCACAGGACTCCATTGGGGATTATTGTCGGAATTAACACCAGGGGAATTACTGAGTTGTAATTCTGCCGATTTTTATAGAAAAAGTGGAGGATTTACCTCCAGCACCTAATTACCATTAGGTTTTGTCTAATTGCTTTACCCCACTGGTTTGTAATTCATATGTGATATTAATCCTTAGGGACTGATTACAAGTTTGGCGGTGCAGGAAAAAAGTGGCAGTAATTCTGCTACCGCCACTTTTCTCGCACCGGCAAATTATGGTTTTGGTGGATGTTGTATAGTGCTTGGTATGAATGCAGGTGCTTGGTGATGTAAGACAGAATGTTGGTATGTCAGACAGAATGTTGGTATGTCAGAGCGAATGTGATGGTGTGAGTGAGGGAATGCTTGGAGTGAAGGTTCCAGAGAGAGTCAATTGGAGAGCCCCTGCCTGGGTGATGGGACCTAGTGGTTTTTCCCATAGTGTCATTTTGTTGTAACTTCATGTAACTGGAATAAGTTCCTACTATATTTCACTGGAATTACCACCAGCACCATTACCGAGTGGTTATTCTGCCGATTTATCGAGGAAAAGTGGAGGATTAACGCCCATGCTGGAGGTAAATCCTCCACATTTACCATACCTGGGAAAACACTTTTTTTCCTGCACAGCCAAACTTGTAATGAGGCCCTTCAAGAGTCAAAACAAATCATGGATAACAATCACATTGGGCATGGCACAGTTGCCCCCACAAGTCACCAATGTATCATCATCCTGTGAAAAAAATAAAAAAGAGTAGCTGAAAACACTGTTTTTTTCATATACAAATAAGTGCTTCATAGAGCACCAGCCACTGGTAATGAGAAGGGATGTCACGGCTGAAAGAAGGATGCAAGTTTCTTACCATCTTCATTGTAATTAAGACCTGGCCATTCTCAGCTCTTTGTGTAACTATGGTGGACGTTACTGAGCATTTCAAACACAAATAGTCAAAGCATCATGATTATAACATGTCCATGCCCCCAGTGGAAGACCAGTTGATAAATTAAGTATTATACAGATTTCGCATTACATTGTTGGTAACTTTCTGCAGCCTCAAATAAGTTGTCTGATCATTATTTTTCCAGAATTGGATCTTTCATAGATTCACATGCTGTTTGAATATTCCGTGAACAGTCTGTGAATCCTCTGTAACATTAAAGCAGTTTACCATTACATGTTAAACTGCTGGTCACTTTAGTGCTCTAATAGAGTCAATTTGGGTCATATTGCCCTACAGCCAATATACAGGTCTCCCTTAGCTCCAGCCCTGCAGGCCATCTTCTGATTTTTTACTTCACGTTCTGTGTTGAACGTCCTCACAAAATCTTGTACAATCTTTCGACGATTTTGTCTTTCTTCTTCTTCTTTTTTTATCAAGAGTTTCATCGTTTGGTACGGGAGTGGTTTTTTCGCCGGCTGATGTCGCATTCCGGTCCTTGCCATCACCTCCGAGGTAGCTATCCTGCTTTCTACCATCAAGGCCTTCAGGAGTTTGTTGTCTATGGCACCATGGCGGATAGACGGACGAAAAGCCTATTCAAGGGCTGCTCAACTTCATCTCAAGAATGTGTGCGTCAATGATCTTCATGAGGAATGCCTAGTTTGCCTGTATCCGGACCATGATATGAATGGCTGTTCAATTTTCCAGTCATCTTCCTCCTTCCTCCAAGACTTGGAAAGATCACCACAGAAGGTCAGTCACTTGGTTGAATGACGGTAACTCTAACTCAGCCTCTGTCAGAAGTTATGCTTCTGTGCAGCACAGCAGAACCCTTGAGAATACTCCCTGAACAGAGAGGTTGAGGTCACACAAGGATTCTTCCTGCGGAAGAGAGTCAAAAAGGGACATTCTTTGCATGCTTGGACTGCTCCATTGTCAGTGATTCCTTTGACGTCCTTGTCTGTGACTCCATCGGCTACAACCACAAGTTGACGACTGCTTCATCCAAGTTGTCTTCGCCTATGAAGCATTCTGCTTCAGATAAATGACGCTCATTGCAGCAAAAATCGACATCTGCTCTGTCCACGCCTTCCTCATTGTCGATGGCCCACAGGCAGCCCAAATCCACATGCTCGACGATAACCACCACCGCGATGTCGACTATGTCTACCTCATCGACGACCACTGTTAGTGGTCAAGCCGACAACAAACTTGTCAAAGGCACTGTCTGTGGTGCAGAAATCTGCAACCACTACAACTATCATGTCTACCGCCAAGGCATATGTCTCGCCAATGACGGACCCAAGAGGCACAGGCTTGAGATCCATCGCTTGCGCTGTCGTTTGTTTCTAGGCTGACTCATACGCAGTCAATCTTCTCATTAACACCATATGTGCCCCCTGTCGTTCCTTGCCCAACTATGGCCTCACCTAAGGACTTTCTGCAGCATGGAGTAGACTCAGACTTTGACAAACAAGAAGGAATTTTCTCTGATGAAGATGGCAACTGGATTCTCCCGCCTGCTATCATGCCACCTCTGCATGCACCACAGGTGGCACATCTGAACCATCTAGCTATCCGGAACCATCTCCCAGTGTGGGGTCCGAACCTTCACAACAGTCTCCTCTTCAATCTGAGCCTGTTCCAAGGCCTTTACAAACCCCTACTACTTGGTGGTCTCGGGATGTCTCCATGGACATCTTGTCCACATTGCTGACTTTGGTATTTGAGCTGCAGCACTGACTCTCTACTCAGTATTTACTGCTTCCTCAAGGTTCTGGCGCCTTTCCTGTACAGCAAGGGCTAGTCCCAGTTCCTCTTCCACCTTCCAACCTCATAGACACTGAAACGGAGGACAAAGCCTCTCCTACTAATTGCTCTCCTCACACTGACAGAGCTGATGGGTTTGGGTTTGATGATCTGGTGCCAGGGTAGAGCGATCCAGCTGGCTCTTTTCACACACTCATGTCTTGGGCGGTGAGATTATTAATCTGCTTTCTGAGGAACACAAAAATAAAAGTTTCCTTTATCAACGACATGAATCTTGGAGAAAGTCTGTAGTGGCCATTCCGGTCCTGGAAGACATTTGAAAGGGCGGTCTGTTTGTGATGAGAAACCCTTTCACTGCACCACCCAAAAATGACAATTTTGAGAAAATGTAAAAGGCTCCAGAATGTATTTATTGTATAAAACCTATGCAACAGAATTGGGTTTCAAGGTGCCAGAATCCACCCAAAATGTCTCTGTACACAACAAGGTCCGCCAACCCTTGCTACCCGTGTATGGTACCTCAGGACAAGGAGGGTAAGCAGCTGAAAGCATTTGGGAAGCAAGCCATCTCCATTGCTGCTACTACTATCAAGGCAGCAAACTCTATGGCTATCCTTGCCCATTATGACGGGGGAGCTCTGTTATAAATTGGACCCTAGCCTTGATTTCCTACCTGATGAAAAGCAAGAATAAGCACTAACAGTGCATGAAAGTGAACGGCTTCAGAGCATGCCATTTCGTCATCGTGGATATTACAGACGCAGGGTTTAGGCAGATTGGTAATGGGTCTGTATTGCGCCGTCAGGGTTGGCTTAAAACCACCAACTTCTGTCCACAAGTGCAAGGTTCTGGACATGCTTTTCAATGGTATTGACATAGTTGACAAGAAAGTGGATGACACCCTCTAAGCCATCAACCCCGACACAGACACAGCTTGTTCTCTTTGTACTTTGCAGCAGCATCACCATTCCTTTTGCTCCACCAAATCCCGCTTTCCCTGGACCTTGCAAGACTACAGATCTTCCTATCGATCCCAAACATCATGTCCTGGAACCTCCGAGGAGGATTATAAAGGAAGATCCCAGGTCTATCAGGGAAATCAGCATTGCTCGCAGTTTTACCTTGGAAGCCATGTTCCCAAACAGGCCTAACAAGGCCCCAACTCCGACCCCCACGTCTACACCCCAGTCAGAGTGCGACGGTGTAATTCCATCACCATGGATGAATGGGTGTTGTACCTAATTCAATACAGCCAGGCAGTTCATAGGCCATCCTCCCTTCACTCCTCCCGTGCCAAAGACCAAAAAACATCTACCATTGCTTCTACGCGAGGTGCTATCGCTCCTTGCCAAGGGAGTCATAGAGCTTGTTCCAATCCGTCTTCAAGGCACATGGGGTATACTCCAGATACCTTCTGGTAAAAATAAATTGGAAAGCTGGAGGTCCATACTCGACGAACGCAAACCTTCTGGATGGTGACGTTCCAGCACATCCTGAGTCAACTGCAAAAAGGATCTTCCTCTTCTTAGTGCACCTGGAGGATGCATACTTCCATATCCCGATCCATTGGCTATGCAGGCGTTTCCTTTGCTTTAGACTAGCAGGAAAGCACTACCTGTTCGAAGCTCTGTGCTTTGGCCTAAAATCAGCACCAAACGTGCTCACTAATTGTCTTGCTCCAGTCACGGTCCACCTACCATCGTTCAAGGATTCACGTCTATCCTTATCTAGATGCTTGGTTGGTGAGAGCTGCATAACTTCCACTGGCAATTCGACATACAGAAGTAACGATCCTCTGCTTGACGTCACAAGAATTCTTGATTAACTATGCCAAGTCTTGCTTGATACCATCTCAGTACGCTCTGTTCGTAGGGTTGTGTCTAAGCATTCTGTCTTGTGTGGCCACACCATCAGAGGAGAGAGTGAATTCCGTTCTAGCAAAGTTCTTCCTATTGACACGGCTGGCAGTTGCTTGATTCCACACTCTCAAATCCCCACTGGGAATGATGTCCTCTTGCAGACTGTTGATACCACACTGCAGATTCTGGATGAGGCCCCTTCAAGAATTCCTATATGCCCGTTGACAGTACATCTCAGATTCCTGGGAGGACAAGATTCATCTGATGCGTCCCTTTTGAAACGCTGTCCATTGGTGGAGCCTTCATCTCCATCTCACTCAAGGAGCCCCATTTCGCCTCCCAGATAATCAAATCACGGTCATGATGGATGCTTCACTGAAGCGCTGGGATGCTCGCAATGGACAGCTTCACGCCAGAGGCCTCTGGTCACCCAATGAAAAGAAGCTTCACCCAATTTCCTAGAGCTATGAGCTGTGTTCTGGGCCCTGAAGTCCTTCAGGGATTAACAGCAAAAACACCATGTTTTATATTCGCAAACAAGTGGTCACAGGATCACCTGTTCTGTCAACAGAGACCCAGGCACTGTGGTCACAGACTCTAACACACAATGTTTCTGATACCTTTTCACCTCCCAGGGATCCACAATACAGTGGCGGATTCCCTTATCAGGGAACTCCGATCCTGCCACGAGTGGGTGCTTTTACAAGATCAGGTTCTCTGCATCTTCTCCTGGTGGGGGTTTCCAGAAGCTGGTCTCTTCGCCACTACAACCAACAAGAAGTGGAAAGCATTTATGAGCAGATTTCTTCAAGCAGGGAGTCTGGGAGACATGTTCTCATTGAAGGAGAATGTTCCTCTACGCCTTTCCTCCGATCTCACCTATCCCTCGAGTGCTCAGTACGTTCAAACGGCAGCATTGCAAAATTATCCTAGTAGCCCATGCCTGGCCATGTCAAATCTGGTACTCTGTTTTCCTACAGCTATCAGAGGCCCCTCCCATCAGGTTGCCTCCGCTCTTCAACATTCTACACCCTGATGAGCCTCCCTCAATTTGACAGCCTGGCTCATGCAGCCCTAGAGTTTTGGAATGTACCTCTGCCTCCAGAGTGCTGGGATATTCTAGCCATGGCCTGGTCACCATCTACACTGTCCCACTACAAGATCAAGTGGAAGCACTTCACCATCTGATGTGCAGATCAACAATGCAACCCTTTTCACGTACAAGCGTTAGAAGTCATGCTGCACCCGCAGTGTTTGGCCAAATCTGGTTTAGCGCTCTTCCATTCATGTTCATTTGGCTACCATTTCACGTTATTCCCCAGGTTCACTTTCTCCGTGGTCTGTGATGGGGTGGCCTACCACAAAGAACCACGCTTACTCGGGTAGTAAGTCCAAGGGTCTTGATTGATGACTTACAGATAGAATGGCTGTAGATTCTTGAAAAGGGTCTTTTGAGCCTACCGGGTTCTCTAGGAGGTTTGGCGTTAGGGCCCTGTCTGTCTCTTCACTGGTCTTTCCAACTTCCCTAACCCAGTCGTCCTTAACAGGGATGTTGGTGCTTGTCAACAGTAACACCTGGTTTCCCTTTTTCTGCCTTACTCTACTGGTGGTTCACCTAAGACTTCTGCTGACTAACTCCCTAGGGGTCTCCTAACTCTCCCTATCCTAACCCGCTTAGTTTTCTAGGGAGTTTAGGGATGGTGCCTTCTTCCACCCTGTACCACTCTCTCTCCTTCCACATGCTTTCTTTCATGACCCTTTTCTACACTGGTCTCAAGCAGTTTTCCTCCCACCTTCTTACTCTCCCTCCAGTCTCTCACTCTGCCTTTCCACCTCCAACCTTTGATCTTACTTTGTTGCTTAGTCCTGTTCTTACTATCAGTCTTACTTCCAACTACCCCTCTAACTCTGTCATCTTCTCTTCCCTCCCCTTCTACTTCCTTGTGTCTCGCTTTTCTTCTTGTTATTCTCTCTGTCTCGCTCTACTCTTAGCACTAGCTACTCCTATTTTCCCACTCCCTGTTGCTCTTTCTATTTTCCCTCTACTACTGTTCTTACTCCATTATTAACACTACCCCTTTACAACCTTTACTTCCTACTATGACTACTGTTAATCTATTTATGTTTCTACTCACTAGGGCGCACTATCGCCCTCTACTACCAACTACCACTCTACTGCCTGTTTCTCTCACTAGCTACTGGGCTACTCTTGCTACCTACTGTCTCTACTCCCAACTACTACTACTACTACTACCTATGCCACTACTGCCACTACCCTGCCACTACTCCTACTCTACCTCTAATACTCACACTCTAAACTCTCACACACAAACACTCTACATACCTCCTCTCTCCAATATTCTCTGCGCCCCCGTCACTTTCGCCTCCTTGGGTCTCTCAGACGTCCACCACAATCTCCTGTCCTCACTCAACTAACCCACACTCAACCACTCAAACACTCTTACTTAAATACCCCCACCCCCAAGATTGGATACTTACCCTAGCCAATCACTTACCTTACTTCAGGGGGGGTGACATGGCTATGGGGAAGGCTTATAAGGATTTTTATCCCCCGCCCTTTTCTAATGTGCACCATGTACGGGCTCCGGCTAAGTTTGCTGTTTAAGGCCTTTCTGTGGGCCTTTTTTATATGAAGTATCCCTGGTGGTATAGCGGATTTTGTCAAGCCTTCCTATAGGCCTGATATCATTAACAAAACCCCTGGTGATTTAGTGGGTAAAGGCCTATGTTTTTAGTTATTGTATTTGGTTTAGTGGATAAAGGCCTATGCCTTAATTTAATATAGAAAATCCCTGGTGGGTTAGTGGGCATAGTACAGAGAGTCCCTAGTTGTCTAGTTTTCCTTTCCGTAGGGTGTCAGCTGGAGCCACATTCCTCTTTAACAGCAGTGACCAGTGTTGTTAGGGCCGCTGAATCCCAAGATTGTTGGCTCGCCTGTGGGCTCCCTCACCCTGGCTCTGCCCCCTCTCTCTCTTTGGGCTGGTTAGGCCCTTTCCGATAGCGTCCCGCTGCCATGTCGACGGCATCGGTCATGCTGCCATGTCGCCAGGACTGGTCCTGTTGCTTCCTGCAGTGGTCTCCTCTGGTGGTCCAGCACCAAGCCATCGAATGCACCTGCCTCCCTCATCATCATTCGCCATGTTGCTGCCTGCAAGCAGGTATGGAGTGCATCAGAGGGGGTCCCGCACTAGAGCACCATAGCGGGTCATGGGTCGGGCCCCCCTTGTTAAATGTAAGACTGATAATAACTGTCTAAGTGGTTCTGATTTCGACAACAATAGGATAACTGAATCAGACAGATGTCGAATTAAGAAGAACTTACCTGGTCTGGTAGCAGAGATGAGAACAGCAAATGCAGAGCACAAGGACCACCCCGGGGATCCTGCCTCCACCCACTGGAAGGGAAAACCAGCAAGGGAGAAGCACGAACCCCAGGGAATCCCTCAAGGGGAAGAAAACCCTGGGCGAAGTAGATGGGCGACCCTCTTCTATGGATGGAACTCCGTCGAGCAGCAACTTACAGGAATGTTGGATGATCAGTCTACAGAGGAATGGAAAGACAGGTAAGATTCACAAACGAAGGCAAGTCGAGTGACAGACAAAGAAAGATAAGGGTCTAGCTCTTACTATGGACTCCTAAGGGGAATCGGCTTTGAACAAGTGAGCGGATAGACTCGCCGTAGTTTTCGGCCCGTTGTCTGGGAGCGGAGGACTCTGTATATCGCTGGAAGACGAACAGGAATTAGTACCAGAAGAGGAGAGGGAACTAATGCTCAGTAAGGAAGGCGGGGGTCACTTTCTCTAGAAGGACGGGCTTCTTGCTATTCGTTGTTCGCGAGACTGAAAGGTAAGGAGCGAGTCAAATTAAGCGATTCCGAGGCAATGGGCGATTCAGGGTTATCGCGGGAAAGGTAATCTGCAGAGGAATTCTAAGGAGAAATTAGGAAAGAAAAGGAATGAAGACAGAATTCAACAAACAATTCAGAAAGTTGTTCAATCCCTAGATTCGAACTTATGGAGCACCACTGAAAACAGTAGCGACGCATCGAGCTGAGCATCTTCGGTCCTTTAATGGGATCACGTGACCCGCTGACAACATCCGCGGAAAACGTGAGGAAACTAGACAGCCGCTTCTCCCATGATCCAGAGCCGCGGCCATCTTTAATTTGTCTTGATGTATCGATCCGCACAACCTCCTTCTTCGTAACAAGGACCAACGTCGGAAGGGTGTAACAGTATGCCCCCTCCTCAAGGGAGGCAAACCCGGCTTCCCTGGGTGAAGACGAATGAATCGACTCACCAAATGCGGAGCATGGACCCCAGGGGCAGGTTCCCAGGTTCTTTCAGCCGGAGAATAACCTTTCCAGTCTACGAAAAATTGGAGCCGGCCTCTGTGATAACGAGAATCACAAATGTTGGCCACTTCATACTCAATCCCAGTAGTGGTTACCACCGGAGGGGGTAAGGCCTTGGTTAACCAGTGAAATCTATCTTTCACGGTTAACTTAATCTGTGAAAGATAAAAAACCGGGTGGATCCGTGACCAGGAAGGAGGCAAAGCCACACAGACAGCAGCAGATCCTACCCAGGATAGCACCTTGAATGAACCAAAAAATCTGGGAGATAGCTTGGAGGGAACTAGATGTTTTGGGAGAAATCTTGAAGACAACCATACACTGTCCCCCACCTTAAGAGCTGGCACCTCCCGACGATGTTTGTCCGCCGCTTGTTTTGCTCGATCTTGTGCTGCCTGTAGAGCTAAACGGGCTAACCGATGTCCAGCCTGAATGTCGGCTATGAGACTGTCCACTCCGGGAGAACTTGAGGGAGGTGGAGACACTGTAGGGATGAATGAAGG
Organism: Ambystoma mexicanum; assembly: GCF_040938575.1. NCBI lineage: Eukaryota > Metazoa > Chordata > Amphibia > Caudata > Ambystomatidae > Ambystoma > Ambystoma mexicanum. Next base: position 1,460,014,376 of record NC_090931.1, on the reverse strand, counting down.
ATAGTACCCATAGGAACAATGAAAGGGACTAGTTTTGAGGGCTGACTGTCTGGCGTTGTTGTAAGCATGTTCTGCAAATGGTAATAGATCCGACCAATTATCTTGTGCTGCAGAAACAAAGCAACGTAGATAGCCTTCCAGGGTCTGATTGAGATGTTCAGTCTGCCCATTGGTTTGGGGATGGTAACCTGAACTAAGAGCCCTCTTGATTCCCAGAACGTGGCAAACTCTTTTCCAATATTGAGATGTTTATTGGGGCCCTCTGTCTGATACAATATTATCGGGAAGGCAGTGTCGGGAAAACACTTCTGAGATGAATACTTTTGCCATCTGGGCTGCCCCTGGGATCTTAACTAAAAGGGCGAAATGGGCTAACTTCGTGAAGAAGTCTATGGTTACCATGATGGTGGTGTACTGAGAGGAAGGCGGAAGGTCAACAATGAAGTCAGTAGAAATTATTTGCCTGGGTCTTTCAGGAATAGGCATGCGAGCCAGTAGACCAAACGGGAGAGATCGCGTGGTCTTGGATTGAATGCACGTACTACAAGCACTTACATAGTCTTGTACATCCGATTGGATATTGGGCCACCAGAAATGTCATCTGACCAGATCGAGGGTAGTTTGAATACCTCGATGACCAGCAGCTCGGGAGTCATGACACATCCGGAGCATCTCCAGTTGGAGAGATGGGGAAGGGACAAACACTTGTTTGGCATGGAAGTACAAATCTTGGTTCTTTGTGAGGTTATGAGTAGAACCAAGATCCTCGCACAAATGTTGTTTCTGGAAAGTATCCTGCTTGAGAAGTTGAAGAAAGTCAGTGACTACTGCTACAAACTTTGCCTTAGGAAACATCTTTTCCGGGCACAATCTGGTGGTTCGTGGATTCTTGCGAGATAGAGCATCTGCTCGTTGATTTTGATTTCCTGGGACGAAAGTGAATTCGATCCGGTAGGGCAAAAAAAAATGAGCCCACCGTGCTTGTCTACTATTGATAGTCTGGGCTTGCTGAAGGACCTTTAGATTCTGATGGTCTGTACGGACTTCCACTGAAAACGGGGAGCCTAACAATAGATGTCTCCATTCTTCAAAAGCCCTTTTGATTGCTAATAATTCCTTTTCAAGTACCGAATAATGTTCTTCTAAGGAATTAAAGATCTTTGACAAATAGGCTGCAGGTCTTTCCTCTCCTTGATCTGACTTTTGCAGTAGTACAGCTCCTAGCGCATGATGTGAGACATCTGTTTCGACAATAAATGGTCAGGACTGGTCGGGAGTGATTAGAATTGAAGCAGAGGTAAACAAACCTTTCAAAGTCTCGAAAGCCTGTTGAGCTAATGGATCCCAAGAGAATGGTATCCCTTTCTTTAGCAGTCGGATAATAGGTAGAATTGTCTCAGAGTAGCAGGGAATAAACTTATGATAAAAGTTTGCAAATCCCAGAAATCTTTGGACTTCTTTGATCGTAGTCGGGGATGGCCAGACCAAGATTGCTGAAACCTTCTTGGGATCCATGGAAATGCCATGAGCAGATAAGACGAATCCAAGGTAAGTGATTTGAGTTTGGTGAAACTCAAACCTTTCTGCTTTGTAGTATAATTGGTTGGCCTGTAACCGATCTAGGACGGTCTTGACATGAAGGATGTGGTCATCCTTATTTGCAGAGAAAATCAAAATGTCATCTAGATAAATGATGACACTGTGAAGGAGAAGGTCGGCAAAAAGGTGATCCATAAATCGTTAGAAGACTGCGGGTGCATTTACCAGACCGAACGGCATTACCTGGTATTGGAAGTGACCGAAAGGAGTCTGAAAGGAGTCCGAAAGGCAGTCTTCCACTCGTCACCAGGCGCAATTCTGATTAGGTGATGAGCCCCTCTAAGGTCTAATTTGGTGTACAGGACTGCTCCACGAACTGCTTTAAGAATATCCTTGATTAAGGGCATTGGGCATTTATCAGAGATTGTGATCTTGTTGAGTCCTCTGTAATCAATGCAGGGCCTCAGTTCTTCCGAGTCCTTCTTAGGTATAAAAAACAGAGAGGCTCCCGCAGGAGATTTAGATTCTGTTATTAGTCCGTTCTGAAGGTTGGCATGGAGATAGTCTTTAAGGGCTGTCTTTTCTCGTTGAGACAATACATACATCCGTCCAAATGGTATAGGTTTGTCTGGAGGAGATCTATATGACAGTCATCCCTCCGGTGTGGCGGTAATGTAGGGAATTGAGGAGTGGAAAAGACTTTGTGATAATGTCGGTGACATTCTGGGATCATTCTTAACTGGCCAATGGAACACATCTTGGGGATGTCGGGTTTCTCCGAAGGAATCTGAATGCCTACAGAATTTTGAGATAGACAATGAGAAACGCAATATTCAGAGCCTAAAAAAAGAGTACCTGCCTTACGGTTTATAAAAGGGTTATGAGTACGTAACCACGGAAGACCGAGTATTACCGGGAAGTGGGCGGATCTTATCAAATCGAAGATCAATGTTTCTTTATGAGAAGCAATCAAACATGTAACTGGTTTAGTTTGTTCTCGAATGGGTCCAGAATTTAAGGGACTCCCATCAACCCCTTGAATGGGGGTTGAGCAAGACTTAGCAATTCTAGCTATCTCGTATTTGGCTGCCCATTGATCGTCCAAGAAATTACCAGCTGCTCCACAATCAAGTAATGCAGGAATCCCCTGAATTACCTGATTCGGTAATATGATGGTTAATGAAAGTACTATCATAGATTGATGGATTGCAGATGGGTCTAGTGAAGATCCTAAGCTATGGGGGGAACTCTGATTCTGGTCTCCTGCCGTGGTTCCCCCTACGGCAGGGATTTGGCGTTTCCCGATACCGAAGGTCGGGACCGTCGAGGAGGAACAATCGGGCAGTCACGTAAAATATGGGAGAAAGAACCACAGTACATGCATAAACCCAACAATTTCCGCCGCTCTCTTTCTGCAACTGAGAGGGGTCCTCTAACGGATCCTATCTGCATGGGTTCTTCTACAGTAGTTTGTTTACTTGAAACTGGAATAGGGTCTAGATGCAAACAAAGCTTTTGCTCTTCTTTTTCTCTTGAGAACGCTCTTGGAGACGATAGTCTATCTGCATGGTAAGGGTTATCATCTCTGCCATTTTGGCTGGTTGTGGAACCTTAGTGACCTCGTCTTTAAGATCCTCTGCAAGGCCCCGTCGAAAGAGGGTCAGTAATCCATCATCAGGCCACCCGGTTTCGGAGGACAATTGTTTAAATTGGGTAATATAAGCCATAAGGTCCTTATTACCCTGTCTAAGGTCCAGGAGCTTCTCCTGCATAGTGACAGAAATCTCCTGTCAACTGAACATGGTTTTAGGCTATTGATGAACGCCGGATAAGATTCTAAAATGGCGCTTCCTGAGGTGACCAATGGGGTAGCCCAAGCCAGGACAGGTCCAGATAAATGAGAAATTAGAAAGCCCACCTTGTCCTAATCTGACGGGAAGAACCGGGATTTTAAAGTAAACTGAACAGTGCAGCTGTCCAAGAATTCCTTTAGTTTATGGGGATCCCCGTCAAATTTGCCTGTGGGCAAGGCAACAAGAGGGGTCTCCAAAAATGCTCGGGCAACCTGTTGTCTCAACTGGGCATTGTCCTGTTTAAGGGTCTGCATTTCTAAAGACATGGATTGCATTGCTGTCATTAGCTATTGCATTTGCTGCTCCATGTCAATGCCGTCCGACCAGGATAATATCTTTACTCTCTGGCGTCGCTAACTGTTAAATGTAAGACTGATAATAACTGTCTAAGTGGTTCTGATTTCGACAACAATAGGATAACTGAATCAGACATATGTCGAATTAAGAAGAACTAACCTGGTCTGGTAGCAGAGACGAGAACAGCAAATGCAGAGCGCAAGGACCACCCCGGGGATCCTGCCTCCCCCCATCGGGGAGGAAGACCAGCAAGGGAGAAGCACGAACCGCAGGGAAACCCTCTGGGGAAGAAAACCCTGGGCGAAGTAGATGGGTGACTTTCTTCTATGAACGGAACTCCGTCGAGCAGCGACTCACAGGAATGTTGGATGATCAGTCTACAGAGGAATGGAAAGACAGGTAAGATTCACAAACGAAGGCAAGTCGAGTGACAGACAAAAAAAGATAAGGGTCTAGCTCTTACTAGGGACTCCTATGGGGAATCGGCTTTGAACAAGCGAGCGGGTAGACTCGCCGTAGTTGTCAGCCCGTGGACTGGGAGCGGAGGACTCTGTATATCCCTGGAAGACGAACAGGAATTAGTACCAGGAGAGGAGAGGGAACTAATGCTCAGTAAGGAAGGGGGGCTCACTTTCTCTAGAAGGACGGGCTTCTTGCTATTCGTTGTTCGCGAGACTGAAAGGTAAGGAGCGAGTGAAATTAAGCGATTCCGATGCAATGGGCGATTCAGGGTTATCGCTGAAAAGGTAATCTGCAGAGGAATTCTAAGGAGAAATTAGGAAAGAAAAGGAATGAAGACAGAATTCAACAAACAATTCAGAAAGTTGTTCAATCCCTAGATTAGAACTTACGGAGCACCACTGAAAACAGTAGCGACGCATCGAGCTGAGCATCTTCGCTCCTTTAATGGGATCACGTGACCCGCTGACAACATCCGCGGAAAACGTGAGGAAACTAGACAGCCGCTTCTCCCATGATCCAGAGCCGCTGCCATCTTTAATGTATCTTGGTGTATCGATCCGCACAACCTCCTTCTTCGTAACAAGGACCAACGTCGGAAGGGTGTAACACCCCTCCGTTCCCTGACAAGGCCTGAAGAAGACCCTGTCACAGGTCTCACAGACTGGTCAAAGTAATCCTTAAGGGACTGTTTCACTCCTTTCTCCCAGCCTCTATCCAAAGCCTTCTTGAGGTTTTTGTCCTGGAAGACCACCCTCCTGGTTGCCATTACATCTGCCAGGCGGATAAGCGAAATCCAGGCCCTTTCCTGTAAGCCTTCTTACTTGTCTTTTTACCAATCCAAGGTGATCTTTCGCACAAACCCTTCCTTCATGACAAAGGTTACATCTTCATTAATTTCACCTTAAGGAACCACTGGTTTTGCCTGTGTTATTTGGTTCTCCTTTATCTCCTGCTAAAGGCTCCTTGCATTCTCTGGATGTAGTCCTGGCCCTAAAGTTGTATGTGGCTCACACTAAAGACACAGGTCATCACAGTTGTTTGTAGCTTTTGATCCTCCAGTAAGGGCAAGGCCCGTTCACAGTCTTCTATCATAAAATGGTTGTCAACGTGTGTTTCACACTGTCATCAGTTAGCTAACAAGGCCCTTCTAGGTAGGCCAAGAGCACACTCACCAAGAGCTGTGACTGCTACTACGGCTTTCCTTTTCAGTTTTCTCCTGTTGCATATTTGCAGGGCAGCCACTTGCAGGTCTGTCCATATCTTCACAAGGTTCTGCTGCGTTGATAGGGATTCCAAAGGACAGTCTGTGTCGGACAATCAGTGCTACGCAACCTATTTGTGTGAGTTGAGTGTTTTTGAGGTGAGTTGTTTCCTTCAGTTGAGCTGTACCACGCCCTTGTGGTTTTTATGTATTTACTGCTTTATAATCTTATTCAAACAGCATGTAAATCTATGACAGATCCAATGCTGGAGAAGGAATAATTTACACACCTGTAACTCCTATTTTTCAGCATTGGCATCTTTCATAGATTTACACGTTACCCTCCTGCCTACCCTGCTTGGCTTTTCTTTGCTCAAATTGCCACTTTGAGTCGAGCTAAGGGAGACCTGTCTATTGGCTGTGGAGCAGTGTAACCCAAAATGACTCCAATAGTGTGCTAAAGTGACAAGCAGTTTAAAATGTAAAGGTAAACTGCTTTAATAGTACAGAGGAATACCAGTCTGTCGATGAAGAATATTCGAACAGCATGTGAATCTATCAAAGATACTTATGCTGGAGAACAGGAATTACAGGAAAGTAACTGATTCCTTCTGCTGCGAAAATACTCCAACTGGCTGTAAACTGTAACTGTTCCACCAATTGCCTTCTGCGATTTGAATTCATATTATGGATCTCCCTGCTGTGCGATGCAACTGGCCCATTAGCTGATCAGAGTCTCTGACCTTTTACAGGTCACAGGAGAAGGGAGGCAGAGAAGCAAAATCCATAAGGGCCATACCCCACTGCTTAGTGGGGCCAATATTGGGTTGACCCTAAAAGACCTAGGAAATCTCGTCCCAGCATCATTGGCTCCAGGGCACCACCAATGTCTAAGCCTCCGCAGATCCCTCAGTTTATTTCCAAACTGAGGCGACCTATAGTTCCTACAGAAGAAGCAGTTGTTTCTTTGCAATATCCCCAGACCTGGAGCAAATAGGCCCATGCAAGCACCCTTGCAGGCCATCAGTAAGATGATAAGGCAAATATCACAAACCCAGTGCCTCTGGTACTCCAGAAACCCTTTTGTCAATTTTGCTGTTTTTATATCAGGTCGCCCTGCACTACCACCAGGCTGGTCCCCGGTGACCCCCCCCTACAAAGGCCTGGTCACAAATCCACCTCCAACCAAACAGATTCACTTAGGCGATGGGTGTAAGCGTGGTCCTGACAGCTGGACGTGGATCCCTCTGCAAATACTTTGAATTCATCCATCACTGGAAGGCTCCTGCAAGTTTGTCCTGAAATGGTGTTCCGAAGTTAAGCCGGGAGGAAGGTCTGGCCGGTCTCGCTCCAACAAGGAGACATGGCATTCGTCTGGTATAATCACTGTGCCTGTCGAGCTCCAGAGGAACCCACATCCCTGATAGCCTAAAACCCTGGCACACTGCACAGCCATCTGGATTCTGTTTTTATGCTTCTATTTACTGTGGTTGCTCTGGGCCTATCCTTGTCACCTTAGGCTCCACCACAAAACCCTCACTGAGATCCACCAATGATGCAAAAAATCTGGGAGTATTTCTTCGACTCCACTTTCTCCTTCTCGTCCCACATTGCAGACATCTCTAAAAAGTCCCACTACCAACTGCACCTTCTCAGAGGTATTCAACCTTTTCTCACTTTCCACCAGAGGCTCACCATCTCCAGAACCTAGGTCCCCTCTAGGCTGGGCTACTGCAACAGCCTCTTTCTCAACCTGCCCTCTTCTACCCTCCGTCCTCTTCAACTCCTCCAGAAAAGCACTGCAAGACTTATCCTTGGCCTCAAGCCCAGGGACTGCATCTCTCCAGCACTGAAATCCCTTCACTGGCTCCCTCTGGCTGCAAGGATTAACTTCAAGACCCTCTGCATTGTCCACAAGGCTTTCTGTGCCCTGGGTCCACTCTACCTGAAACACTCTCTTCCTAAATACTCTCCTTCCCAAGCCCTACGCTGGTCTTACTCCAGAGACTTGGGGGAAGATCTTTATCTACTGCAGGTGACTCCCTCTGGAACAGCCTCCCTGCCTCTCTCCGTCTTGAGCCAGATCTCCTTAAGTTCCGGAAATTCCTCAAGACTCCTCTTTGCCTCCTCCTTCTCTCTCCCTCTCCCCTGTTAACCACCTCTTTCTGCTCTCACTCTCTATCCTCTACTTCTGCTCAGTTTTGCTGACTGGCTGCCTGGCCTTCAGAACCTCACAGGTCCCAAGCCTTCCTCGACAGTCTCCTGCACTTGCCCCGTGTCTTGCTCTTGCCGCAGCACTACTGCACTTGGTTACGTCCCATGGGAGTGGTATCTCTTTGCACTTAACCCATGTACTGACAGGACTGGGTGCACTTGGTCACTTTTGCCCCCCCTTGCACTTCCTGCTCTGTTCACCCGCAAGATCTGAATGTACCATGTCTAGTAAGTTTATCTGTCTTGTCTTCCCTATGTCTTCCCCTCCAATGCATGGTTGCGCTTCGAAACTCTTGTGTATAAGCGCATAATAAATAAACAATCAATCAATCAATCAGTTTCCTTTCGAACTCCACAGAACATGCTCGCACCCATGTAGGGTAAGCCATAACTCCAAGGAAACTGTTATCAGAGCAGCGGTGGATCTCAACGCCCTGCTCCACAATCCCACAAACCTCCTTGATCATGGGGGACAGCCACAGCAATTAACCAAATTGGCAGCCCTCCACTGCACCAAGAGCTAGGAGAGAGACTTCACTGTCTCCTCTCCTGTGAGGACACAAAGCCTTCCCAAAAAACAATTATTGCAACGGACAAGTGCAAGGGGGCTCCCACCACCTCAGCAATCACGGCCCTTGGTTTGTGCACTGCACTGATCTCAGGAGATCTGGTCTTCTCCGGGTAGCAGCCAGCCCTCCTCCACCCCAATCGTTTCAGGATTAAGTAGATATTTTATGTTTGACAGAACTGCATGTTGTGCAAGTAGATTGCATAATCATCACCGGTAAGGAAGGGTCAGATAACAGTTACAGGAACATTCTGTAATTTGGTTAACAATTGTATCAAAAACGGAGAGCATAAGAACTAACTAATTGATGGGGCAATTCTCCATTTGCCAGTGCAAAGTAGAAATGTCATGTGTAATATAACTAAAATGCATACTGATTGAACAAAACACATTATATTTGTATTCTTGTGGATAGGTCGGATACAAATTACAAGATAACTGTGTAAATTCAGTGTTAATTGCAATTTTGAGTTATTATCGTTCTTGAGTTGCATATGATTGTAAGAAAACATTATGCGCCTCATTACGAGTTTGGCAGTATTTCCGTGGTAAATCTGCCGAAATACTGCCAAAATCACTTACCTTTACTGCCACTTGGTTCCGTGGCTTAACAATGGGATCATAAATGAAGGTAAAGTGGTGTTAACCCTTCCATTGGGGATTTTGCAGGAATTACTACTAAAAAAGTACATTTTAATTAAACAATCCAATGTACAATACAGAATAACTTAATATGTTTAATTTAATATCATAATTTTTATTTCACCTTGAACAGAAGTGTGAGACGTTAACTATACTTATATTTGTTAGATATTTATAACAGGTTATGTCATTATGCACGCACAGCAGCATTTTCATGTGTTTTTTGAGTTCACACACTTTTATGATTACTCTGATGACACGGAAAAATATACTGACACATCTTGGTCGATGAATATACTTATTTGAAATGGAAACAATTAATTTACAAGTCTGATGTATGAATCAAATGTAAGTATTGGAAGGACAAATTCTATAATTAAGTTCAACTTGGAATGTAAATTCAATTTGGAAACGTGACTAATGTTTTGTTTTAATAAATTGTGGATTTGAAAGATAACAATGTCTGACAATTAAGTTGGTTTTGTTTAAAAGGGAGAAACTGAGTAATAGTTTCTCCAAGACGTCAGAGTGACCTTTGCTAGGGTAAGCCAATTCCATTTCTCACAAGATGCCAAGAGCAACATACAACAGAAGGAAAAAGGAGTGAAAGAATACCAAACAGAAAGGAAAATGAATTGATGGTCTTTAGAAACAATAAAAGTGAAGATCAAGAAACATAATGAAAAGTTGCAAGACTAAAGCAGGCCTCCCACCAAAGAACAATAACATTGGAGGGAGACTTATAAAGATCCCAAACTAGTAAAATTCCAAAATAATAAGGGCGTGCCAGTCACAGAATTAGGAGATGGCTCTGGATGGTAAATATGTGCTGAAAAGGGCTCCAGATGGTAAAGATGAGCTCAAACGTGGACTTAAAAATGTAAATTCACAGTTGAAAATAGTTTCTTCGTTTGATGCATGTGCATGCTTTTACTGTAATCACGTTTGTTGAATTTTCTCTCTTAAGATTATTGCTCAATGTCTCTTTTGAGTACAGTCAAATTTTACAGAGTGAATATGCTGGATACAAAGTACTCATTCGCACCAAATTTTCCCAGGACTACAAGAGTCGACAAAAACTAAGCCTAAGGTTTCATCTAAGTGTTAGTTGAGATGGCTGCACATTGATTTTGTTTGGAACAATAGTAAAGTGGGATTCTGGATCTCTGAAAGGGGAATCCAATGATCAGCAGCTCTGCTTTACAGCCTTGACAATCACCCAGATGTTGTGTAACATGTATTTATTGCAGGGAAATGTTGTGTGAGTGCATCTGTTTCTCAGACTGTATTTTTCAATGCAATTGGACATCGTTGGCAAGGGGGAAAAACACAAAGTTGTCAGACATTCGAAGATCATGAATGAGTTTGGGGAAAATAATAAAAAAGGAAAATGGTGCAGCAAAGATGTGCTTGTGCATAGCATACCTATTAAGATCTTTTGATATGGGAAGATTTTTGATTTTCCCCTGGAAGACACGTTTGAATAGAAAGATGTTGAACAATTGTACTGCATTGTTTGACAGGCCATCTCAACCAACCTGGTTAACAGAAGTTTGTACTAAGCCATGCAACTGCCAGTCGATAGATCAAGACATTTCAGCCTACCAGTTTTTCATTTCATGTCTCTTTATCTATCTCTGTGACTAGTTATTTTTCATTCCCTTTCGATCTGTCTCTGTTTTGCTCTTTATAATATCCTTCCTGTTTTTGTTCTTTTATATTTCAACTAATATCACTTCTACTTCCTCCACTCCCATAACTAACCCTCCAGTCACTTTCTTCTATTTTAATCATCTCCACTCACTCCATTCTCCTCTTAGCTTTCCTTCTGATTTTTCTCTCTTCTTGTCCCTATGACATCTATCTAAATCTCAGTATCTTTCTCACGCTCCCTGATTTTCCTAGTATTTGTCTCTGTTCTCCAGTATGTTTTTGTCTATTGATCTTTATATTATTCACACACTCTACTCCTCAACTAGCCTTGTACTTTACTGGTTTCCTTTCATTTTTGTGTTTACTTCTTTCCTCCAGCTCACCCTGAGAGCCAATCTCTGGCAGTGGTTGTGCCCATGCAGGATGTTACAGTAGATGCAGGGGAGATGGCGATTTTTGAGTGCATGGTAACAGGCCCCACTGATGTAGATGTGGACTGGCTATCCCGAGGCAAACTCCTTCAGCCTGCACTCCTCAACTGCAAGATGCATTTTGATGGGCGAAAATGCAAACTGCTTTTGAACTCTGTCCACGAGGATGACAGTGGAATCTACACCTGCAAACTAAGTACTGCAAAAGGTAAGAGTTTGTTATCTAGTCCAAATGTAGGGTGAGAGTCAGCCCTTTTATATTTGTGCTAAGGCCAGATTTTCATGCATTTGCTTAGAAAACATGAGCCTCCCATTTGATTAGGGTAATGGTATTGACCGTAAATCCCCCCTTTGCCATAACATTGTTGCCTGGTCCCCCAAATGCTATTGTTGCTTAAATATTCTGTTGAAAGCATTAATTGTAATCCCCCGCACCTCCAACCCCTTGCCCAGGACTTCCTTCAGTCCCACCTAGGGGGGCCAGCCCCACAGTTTGTCGACCACTGGTTTATGACAAGAAGCTTCACATTCCCTCACTCCAAGATTAAGGATCTGCTAATAACTGGGTCATGGGTAATGAGTTTCCTGTTCTCTCATAGTAGAGAATCCAGCTTCCAATTTCACCTAGACTTGCATTATGGGCTTCCTTAGTCTCCCTTAGTAGGATAAAGAGCTTCCCAGGTATACATAGTATGGTAACAGGCTCATGCCCTTTTTCCAAAAAGGTGGGTCATGATCTTCTTATTCTCCAGTAATAATATGGGGTTTAATCCTATTTCACAGAACCTGTACTTCATCCTATGCCACTTATGCTTAGGACCTTCTCTGTCCTCTTTTCAGGATAGTAGGATAACAATGCCCCTATACTTGAATGAGCTATTGCCACTTACCTCTACAGACGCGTTTGTAGCTTAGCATTCATGTGAAGAACATTTAAAGACTTCCACATTCCTGTCAGTGGGGTTGAGAGGATTTAAATTCTCAACTGTAGTAAAAACTGTCTTCTTTTTCCCCTAAAGTTTGATCAGCATTTCCTATTTTACCCAGAATAGGTGGAGTTACTCCAGTACCACAAGTGGAGGTTAAATAGCCTACTTCCTCCCTTAAGTGAAGCACTTTCTAAAACACTCTTCAATATAAGGTGTTATAAATGTCCTATGTAGTACAATAAAGAGCTTCATATCCTACCTAGAACAGGGTAGAGAGTTTCCCATACTCCGGGTGTAGGGTAAAGATCCTCCTATTACATTAAGGAGGTGTGTCATTGTGCTCCACTGCTTTTTCTGTGTAGCATTAGGCATACGGTTGAGATAAATATTGCTCCACTTTCCATCCAAAGAGTGAAGGAATTACTGTGAAATTCTCAAAATCCCTAAGTAAGTCCTATGAAATACAGGATAGGGGGTAAACACTGCCATTTTGCCAATTATAATCTAGCAGACATTCCACAATTATGAGTTACAGAAATGGTCAACGAGTTTGCCGGGTTTTCCACTGGAAATACAACCAGTTTCGTAATGTGGCCCTTTGTCCTTTATAGTGCCGGGAAATTTGAGTCACTGAATCTTACCAATGTTCATTTGAAATTCATTTACTAAAGCAAACAACTCTAAAGACCCAAACTGATATTACAGCTCAAACCATTTTCTAACTTTATAAGGTTTGGGTATACAGACATGGTTGTAGCTAGAAAAACAGTCAGGTGAGTTATACATATAAAAAATAGAACAGGCACTAGCACAAATCTTACCTTGAGTCTCACACAAGAACACAAATTAAATGGCTTACGAAAAAAGAAAACAGGTCCCCCAAGCCTGAAAACCTGCCAAGAGACATAACCAAGGCCCAACAACTAAAGAACTAACTATGAGACAAACTAAAGGTCTAGTCAGAGACACATAAATGGACGAACTAAGTGAAAAACATAGCAGGACAGAAAAACTAAAGAACAAACACACCCAGGACACACCTACAAACTAATCCAGTTATGGAACCAAACATAACTAGACAAAGGGCCTCATTCTGAGATTGGTGGTAGTCATGGCGCTATTTGCGCCATGACTGCCACCAATAACGGGACCGAGTCTGGTGTGGTGCAATGGGGACTTACCGGTCTAGTCCAAACCTGGCGGGACCGGTAAATCCCCATTGCACCAACCATTCTCCATTCCCATTTGAGCCCCCATAGGGCTCAATGGGAATAGGGAAGGTACTATTTATGGGCTTGCTAATGGCAGGCCTGTAATTAGCGGTCTGACCACATGTCCCTACCGGTTCCCATTAGGGGACCTCGGAATCGGGCGATAGGGGATTACCGGCACCAGTCTCCTTACCGCCCAACTCGTAATGAGGCCCAAAGAGACACTCACATGCACAGTTACATACAAGACAAAACTAAAAGTAGAATGTACACACACAAATATGTTAGAGACACAAGTATAATAATTACCAATAAGAGATGGCTGGAAACACTTGAAATCACCTTGAAATGGTTCAATATGCTATTGTGTGTTACAGATGCATTCAAATCCATTTACATACATAACGCTACAAGAGATGTAAGGTAAGTGTTCTTGTAAAGCGCCCTTCCGCCAATAATGTTGGCCCTGCTGCCTGTGGTGCTTTACAAAACAGATGAGGTGGTCCGTTAGTGGGATATAGGGAGAGGTAGATGCAGAAAACCTTTGTGTTGAGGAGTGTAGATCGTAAGCACCTGCTACTTGTCTGGAGGTTGGGATTCTGTATATTCAGGAGGAGAAAGAATGCTGGGCGGGATGCCCATAAGAAAGGCCTCAGAGGTGGGAGAGCTGCAATAAATGTAGTGTGGGTGTTGACAGCAGTATGGAAGAGAAGAAGTCAGATTTGCATGCTAGGCCTCTGGGCCATTTGATAGGGAGTGAGTCTGTTTAGGAGAATTTTGTGACTGAAGGTGTCAAAGTGGAACAGTGGGTGTTGTGCGCCCGGAGGCCTGCGGGCATGTGGCGCGTTATAAAAATTTAAATAAATAAATAAAAGGCCACCGCCAGTAGAATAGGATGAGTACGCTCTTGGATTTGTTGTCTGCCTTGTACTTTAGTGGGGCCCAGATCAATCAGAGGGATGATTCTGTACCCTTCATCAGCCTGAAACCATTCTGTAGTTTTTTTGTTTGTTTTCTATGTAGCCCTGGACCTGGTAGTATTAGATTATTTCTAGAACCTTACAATTTAAAGGAGTGTTTGAAACGTGGTGGTAGCTTGCCGGATTATTTGAGTGTCGACTTCAAAGCCGGTCGACACATGCAGTATTGATCGATGCCTTGAGGAAGGATAAGACGGCAGGTGTCAGCTCTTGCTGTTTCACAAACTTATTGCATAAGTTGGAGGGGCATGGGTCCTCTCTGGATCCTGATGGGTTGCACAGGTTGAAGTAGACAGTAGGTCTTCTATGGAGAAGAGATGATACAATGTTAGAGAAAGGGTGCTTGAAACAGTGGGTGTTGGTTTCTAGGTCAGACGCAGTGTGGGTGTTCCTTAACTGTTAAATTGCTCTTGGATTTGTATGCTCTTTATTCTGAAACGCAGCTGGTCTCTGGAATAGCCTCCCTTTTGATAGACAACAAAAAGACCCTGTAATCTTTCGTACAGGGCTGAAAACATTGCTATTTTCTTAATCTCCCTGACTCTCACTTCTCTATTCCCTTTTTACGTTGTCCTGTCAAGCTTTGTCCATGTGTCTTTTATATTGTTTTTGTGTTGCTATGCTGTCCAATGTGGAGTTTATCCAGTTGTGAAGGTTGTGGAGTTCTCTTCTGGTGTTGTAATTTTTGGATTCACTGTAATTTTGGGTTTGTGGGCTTTAAGTCCCTCATGCTAGGTTGGATGTATTTCCAGGGTCTTATTAGGGCAGTGTGTCCTTTAGATGGTTCCAAAGGTGGAGTGCGTTAGAAACCTAAGGGCATTTTCACTCCCACTCCTCTTGGATCTTCTTCTTAGGTGTCCAGGGAAAGACCATCGATTTTGGATCCTGACCCAGGGGGCGGAGAAGCAGGGGAGGATCATCTGGGTGGAGGATCCTTGGGGATTGGGAAGAGGACTTCCCTGAGGGATACTGGGTATTCCCCCCTTCCCATTCCATGATGAACCCATAAACACATAATCCCAGAAGCATTTGTAGGATGTTGTTACCCTTTTTCCTATGGTCAGGGTAACATCAGGAAGAATTATAAATTCTGGGAACACAGAAGGGGGGTAAGAGAGAGCCGACGGCCCAAAGACGAGACATGGTACCCCTCTTTCCCTGTTGAGGAAAAATCTAGCCCTCACCCAGCCTTTGTAGGCTAATGTAGACCAGCTCCACTTTTTTCCCCCCACATTTGACAATTGAAAGTACTGTGACAAAGAAGAGTAGACTGAGAGTAATGAACACTTCATCTTTTCACCACTTTGGTACTGGAAGATGCCTGCAAATAACTGTGAGGGTCAGGCACGTCCCTTAAACTATGGTCAGGCAAGTCTGATGGAGAATCCACACCTACAACCTGTTGAAAGGTTACAGGTGTATAAAGAGAGCCCAGTGAAACAAGAAGGAGAGAGACAGGGAGGCCTTTGTGGAAGCTGCCAGCAGGGGACCCATCGCGTGAGGATGCAGCCGTGGTGGGGCCTGCGAGGAAGTCAGGAAGCCAGCCGAAGCCCAGGAAATATGTGTAGCCCCAGCCCAGTTGGGCCGTTGGATTGCCACAGAAGTAGGAGCCTCTGTGCTAGTCTGCGTGTAGCAGCATCTGCAAGCGAACAGGAATGAACGGACGCCGTCCGTGGCCGTGTGGAGGAGGCAGAGACATCGGCGGGTGGTACAGAGCACCAGAAGTGCGAGCAGAGCTCGTATGAGCGGGTCTGTCGACCGGCGAAGCAAGAAGAACGCAGCCAAAGCTGGCAGAGAGGAAGTCTTAGACTGGTGAGTGTCGGGCAGTCACTCAGAGACAGGGCGCCTCTCGGGCACTGCATATGAGTAACACAGTGCCGGTTAAGACTTATAGAACGCAGAGCGGGCTGAAACTCGAAACAATGTTGAAATGCATATATTGAATACTGACCTAGGTGCAGACCTGAAACTTTGATGAAATACATTTATTGAATACCAAACTGGGTGCAAACCTGAAACATTGATGAAATCCAGATATTGAATACCGTTTTGAGTGCAAAACTTGAAACAACGCTGAACTACATATATTGAATACCAAATTGAGTGCAAAACTTGAAACAATGCTAAAACATATATATTGAATACCTAATTGAATGGAAATTAGAACTTAAGCCAAAGTAGGAATATTGAATACAGAACTTTACGTTTTATGGGCAAAGCTAATGTCGAACAGAAGCCAAGAGGAAAGTGCCCATTTGAAAAGCATTATGCAGAAAATAGTGGTAGTGTGAAGAAGTGTGACAAAAGGTGGGGTATGAACCAGACCACCAGAGAAGTGAACTTTATAACTGGAAACAGTGTGACAAGGGCACATCCTGGCAAAAGAGGTGTGGCAAGTGGGGCCAAAGCCAGGAGGCTAACTGAGAGAAACCAGGAAAGTGTGAAGCTGCCCCTAAAGTCAACAGGCTGAGAGTTGGCAAATGAATGTGTATCTGTACACAGGAGCAAGTGCAGATTGCCTTGTGTGAACTGGCGAGCTTGGGGTTTCCTGGTTGCGCAACCTTTGATGGGCGGACCATGTGGTCTGACAACTGCGCCTAGACCAGTGAGCCCTAAATGAGGAAAACGAAAACACATTGTAAAAGAAACCAAGGAGAAGTACTATAAGTAGACTGGTGAGGCTAACCAGAGGATACTAAGTTGAAGTCTTGGGGAAGGGAACCCTGAGATGTGATAGACTACAAGTGCTGTCTTGAAGACACAGCCTCAAGACCCCTCTACCTTTGAACTGTGTTGCTTGGAACTTGGGGAAAGTAGCCTCAGGTTTTGTGTGGAAATATATTGCATTGAACTTGGAAAAGGTAATCTTAAGACTATGTGAACGTTCTTGAACTTGGGGAAGGGAAGCTGAAGAAGAAGCTAAGAGCTGGACAAAGCTCAGAACTTCATGTTGAACAGAATTTCTTTCATTATTGACATCCCTACACATTGTTTAGCTTTAGTTGTGAGGGCAATGATAGGGTTTGGACACAGACAGACTTTGCAGTTGAACTCTTTGACTCAAACTGTCCTTAGTTTTGTTCAGGTAGGGAAATCCCACCTTGGCATAGGGCAAGTTAGGCCTTCCACTATCCTAACATTTGATTTAATAAATTATCTTATTTTGAACTTTAAGTCTGTTGTCTGTGTTTTACTTCATGATGCCTTCACAGGTGCCTTTGTGAAAATTCTAGATGTGATGGATAGGTGATCTCCCCAGGGAAGGTGTATTGTGGAGCAACCCTTGACAATGTTCTCTTACAAATAATGTCATCCAAGGTGTGACAAATGTGGGTGGGATTATTAATCATTTTGTTTGTGATGGGAAGTGGCAAGGATAGGTGTGTATGACCTTGTGGTTGGTTTGTCCTATTGTTCAACATAGATGTTGAAATCTCTGAGTAATGTGAGGTAGCTATCCACATATAGGTTTGAGACTGCATCTGCAGGTTTATCAACAAAGGCCGGGCTGTAGGACGTTGGTCTGTAGATGAGAAGGAAGCCTAGTGATATACTTGCGACCTACGCCTGTACCCTATGCTCTTTCTGAGTGGGTAAGGTTGGTGGTTATGCCTCTGTGTTAGGCATGTTTGCTATTGTTCTGTCCTTATGGGGTTGTTGCTCGTGTTCTGTTCCACCTAGTATCGTCTCTCTTGTTCTTGTAGGAGTTTCCCTTAGTCAGTCCTAGGTGTTGTCTGTGCTGTCATATATCTGTCAGTCTGTTCTTTGTCTTTCCTGTTTGATTGTTTCAGTTTTTTCCGTCTGGTTCCGAGATGTCGAAGAGCCAGGTTTTTAGAAGTTTTCTAAATTTCAGGTGGTCTTTGGCGTTTCTTATTTCTTCCGGGAGGTTGTTCCAGGCGTATGGTTTTGGTTCCAGGCAGATTTCATTGCTTGATCTCAGGAGTCTTATTGGCTTGTAGATTGTTATTTTCTTTTTTAGGAATTCTGCTCCCTGTCCATTGATTGTCCTGTGTGTTATGCACATTGTTTTGAACGTAATACAATGTTTGATTGGAAGCCAATGTAGCATTTGTAGCGCTGGAGTGATGTGGTCTCTTCCAGACAGTTGGAGGAGGAGTCTAGCTGCTGCATTTTGGATGTGTTGTATTTTATTTAGGTGGTGTTCAGGCATCTGGAGGTAGAAGCTGTTTGCGTAGTCGATTATTGACATGATGAGGGCAACGATTATCAGTGTTTTGTGTGTGAAGGAGAGGAAAGGTAGGATTCTTCTTGTTGAGTGAAAGAGGAAGAACCATTTCTTAAGTATCGCATTTACTTGTGGTTCGAAGGTTAGAGCGTTGTCCATTAGGACTCCCAAGTCTTTTACTACCCTAGATGGTGTGGTGTTGTTCTCTCGGTTTTCGGATATAAACATGATTTCTGTCTTTCCTGGGTTGATTTTTAAGTTTTTAGCGTTCATCGAGTCATAGATTTCTTTTAGACATTCTACTAGGGTTGAATGATCAGGTTGTGTATCTTCAATTTTGTAGATGATTTGAGTGTTTCCTGTGTAGTTGTAGCATCTAATGTTGTATTTTTTTAAAATCCTGATTAACAGAGTCTGGTAGATGTTGAAGTATAGTGGTGATAGTAAGGATCCTTGTGGTACTCCACATTTGTTAACTCATGGAGTGGATTTGAAGGGTTTTATCTATACAGTTTCTGTTCTGTTTGCTGGGAATGATTTAATTCAGAGTAGTGCCATGTCCGTTATACCTATATCTTCTAATCTTTCGATTCGGCGTCATGGCTTACTGTGTCGAAAGCTGCCGAGAGGTCGAGCAGAATCAGGGCCGAGCTTGTGTTGGAGTCCGCGTTTGTTTTAAGTTCATCCCAGATGGATAGTAGTGCCGATTCTGTTCCCCTTGCGGGTCTGAAGCCGACTTGTGCTTGGTCTAGCAACCAGTGTTTTTCTACGTGTTTTTGGGTTAGTTTGTATACATATGTTTCTAGGAGTTTTGCCGGGTACCGAATGTTTGAAATCGGTCTTTAGTTGGAGAGGTCTTCCATGTCGCCACTTGTGTTTTTTAGAAGTGGTTTAATATATGTTGATTTGAAGGATCTTCAGATTCAGGAGATTTATGTAATATTCTAATGGTGTTCCTTGTGCAAGGATTGATTTGTAGATGTCAGGGGGACAGGGATCCATGGACAATCCTGCTTTCTTGCTGTGTTTTACCAACTTGACGAATGTCTCTACTGATACTTCCAGAACTTTTGGAGTTTGTGCTCTGGCTCCTCGTCAGGTCCGGTTGGTTGTGTGTAATGGTTGGCCAGTCTGTTTTGTATGATTTGTCGGATGTCGTTGATTTTGTTTTTGAAATTGTCTGCCAAGTTGTTGCATAGTTTCTGTGAGGGTATTTGAGTGTTGTAGCAACCTGGTGGGTTTCTAATTTTGTTTATGATGTTGAACATTTATTTTTGTGTGTTGGTGACTTTGGTGATTCTGTCATTATAATGCCTTTTCTTTGCCTTTTGAATTTCCTTCTCATACGATCGGATTTGTCTCTGGAACTGGGTTTTCTTATCTTGGTCATATTATTTCCTCCATTCTAGTTACAGCTTCTTGTTGTCTTTTTCATGGTGATTAGTAGTGGAGTGAACCATTTTTCCATTGCTCTTTATCTTGAGGGGGTATATGTTTTTTCCGGGGAGATGTTTTCGATTGTATCAGCAATCCATTAATGGAGTAGCTCTATTTTCCCGTCAAGGTCTGCCTTCTCCAGTTCTGCCGTTGAAGGTTTGTTCAGCTCCAGTTGTTCTATTAGGTTGCTTGATTTAATGGTTTTCCAGTTTCTTTTTGTGGTGTTAGGGAGCTTGAGGGGTTGGATGGTGACTTTGGATGGTAATGTGATCACAAATGGAATGATGAGATGGTCGCTCCAAATTATTTGTATCGCTGGTGCAGTGGTGATGAGTTTTTTCTTGGTGAAGATTGCCTCATGGGTGTGTCCTGCCAAGTGTGTTGCCCCTTTGACCAGCTGTTGTAGTTTCATGGTTGTTAGTTGCCCGTTTAGTGAGGTTTGAGAGTTAGTGTGTTTTTCTTCGAACCATATGTTGAAGTCGCCCAGGATTATCAGATGCTGATGTTCAAAGGCGATGTTGGTGATGGCTTCTGTGAAGTTGTCGACGAAGGTTGCATCGTATTTCGGTGGTCTATAAACCAGTATGAATTTAATGTTTGTCTTTGCATTCGCTGATAGGTGTAAGGCCCTGGATTTGCAGTTAACAATGTTTATAAGTTTGTCTGTTTTTATTTACAGCTATTCTTTGAATGCGATTGCGAGGCCTCCTCCTTTTTAATTTTTTCTGTTAAACTGAAGGCATTTGAAGTTGGTGGGGAGGCAGCTTTGGAGTATGATTTTGTAGTTGTCATCCAGCTATTTTTCTGTGATGAATAGGATGTCGATACCGTTGTCGCAGAGAAGGTCAAAGATCTCTGTTGAGTGCTTTGACATGGATCTTGCGTTGATTAAGTTGCAGTGAATTTTTATGGTAGGGTTTTGTTTGTGCTTTATTGTCGTTGTTGTCTTCTGGCTGGTGTTTTGGTTTCTTTCCAAGTTGATCTCTAGTTGTGGTGTTGGTACCATAGTAGTGACCGTGTCGTCGTCGAATAGCTCTTCTAGTTTGAGTCTTGGGTTTTTGTTTTCATCAGGTTCCTCTTATAAATTTTGTGGCTGTTGAAGGGAGGGTCCTCTTGTTTTGGTGATGTATGGGGTTAGGGCGTCAATCGTGTTCTTGTTACCTCTAGTTTTGTCTGTTCTTCTGCATGGTTGTGTTTGATTGTCGGTCTTTCTTGATTTGTTCATTGGGTCGGTTTGTTCCGGTGAGTGGTAATTTGCGACGCTGGTTCTGTTTTCGTTATTGTCGGTGGAGGTGTGTTCTACACTTGTGAATCTTTGGTGGTGTTCAGTTGGGTTGGTTTTTAACTGCCCTTTGTCTTTCCTTTGGTCCATTTTGTTGTCACAGCATTTTGAGTTATATGGCGGTCCGCTGTTGGGTTTGTCTCAGGTTCTTTTCTCACTTTTATTTATTACGTTGTTTTGGGTTGTTGCGATTGCATTCTTGATGACATGCTTGGTTTGTATTTCCTTTGGGTTTCCTTTGAGGTTGAGGTTGCAGGGGCATAGCCTTCATGCAGCTCTTTGTTGGCTGGTTCTAGTTTTGTTACTATTGCGGGTTGCATGTGTTTTTTACAGTTGTGTTTGTTCGGTTCATGGTTGCAGAGTCAGTCTATTGTGCGTTAGTCCGGCTGTCTTGTGGTGGTGGACTGGGTGTGGGGTTTGTCTGATACAAGCTTGGGCACTGTCTGGTGAGGGGAGGTCTAGAAGGGTTATATCGCTGGGCAATTCTGGTGCTGTCCCAAAGTGGCACTCTGTGGGTGGGACTCAGGCAAAAAAAAGTCTCTTGGGTGCGACGCAGGCACTATCCTAGAGAGGGACAGGCTAGTAATCACAGTACTATCCTAGAGAGGCAAGGTTAGTAATCACAGCTCTATTCTTATTCTGGTCCTTTCTAGATGTGGATCAAATAATCACAGCATCAAATTAAATAATCACAGTACTATCTTAGAGATGTACTGGCTAATAGTCACAGTACTATTCTTATTGTGCTGTTTTCTAGGTGTGATTCAGATCAATATGCTCAAATCTCCAGGGTGCGATGCAATCTAATAATCACAGTACTATCCGAAAGAGGCACAGGCTAATAATCACAATACTCTCCTAGAGAGGCACCAGCTAATAATCACAGTACTATCCTAGAACGTCACAGGCTAATAATCACAGTACTATCCTAGTGTATGTAGGGTAGCTATGTGATAGGGCTTCCGGAGTAGAGTGATTGCTTTACTCCCAACCCAGCCCACTCCTTCCTTGGTAGTAGCTGATGGTTGACGGCTAGCCACTGGCATCCCCTGCTGACAGCTGCAGACACTTTCTGGAGCCGCCTCTGTTGGAGCCACCTTTTGCCTTGGGGCCCTTAGCAGTAGGGGCTGCACAGGCAGAGGGCAGCCCTGGGGTGTCCTTTATGAGGGCGCAACACACCAATCAGTGCCGGGGGAGTTCTGGGAGGCGGGATGCAGACAAACCAGGAAGTGGGGAGGCCGGGGGAGAGACCATGGTACGGCCTTGCACAACGCGCTTTTTGAAGCACTACAACTCTTTTCAAAAAGAAGACTGAGGTCTTGGGGGCAACACGCAACTCACCTTGCCTGGGGTTTTGCAGCAAATGGTGCGGATGCCGCGCTAGCCACAGGTCATTAGCCCTGTGTTCCTGGTGGGTTTGGGGCACCAATCAGGGCTGGGGGTAGGTCTGGGAGGCGGGATGCAGAGAAACCAGGAAGCGGGAGGCCGGGGGAGAGACCACGCTACAGTCTTTCACTATGTGCTTATTAAAGCACTACAACTGTTTTTAAAAAGAAGACCGAGATCTTGGGGGCAACACGCAACTCATCTTGCTGGGGTTTTGCAGCAAATGGTGCGGATGCCTTCCTTAAGTGTTTTGGTGGTGCCCGGATTGTGGGTGGCCCATACGTTGTTGTTTTCAGTAACTTCACAGGGCTCTTGGTTAAAGGTTTAATTTTCAAACAGGCTAAGTTGGTTCTACTTGGGGTTAGGTTTCTCTCTGGTTACCGATATTGTATTTTTTATTTTTATTGTTTTATATAGCGCCTTAATCCAAGATATTGCTGATTGCCTTGTGATGACAGGTGTAATATATGGAGTGACTTGTGGTTGTGGCCTTGAGCTCGTCGGTTGGTCAATTGTTATTGTTATTTTTTTATTTTACATTTATAAAGCGCTCACACAGCCCGCAGGCATCGAGGCGCTGTTACAGGAATTGTTTTTTTTTTTTTTTTAGTTGCGTAATTGTGTTTTTTTTGTTTTTTTTTTGTTTTAGTTACGTATTTATAACGCGCTTAAACACCCAGAGGTTTTTAAGCGCGGACCCGGGGATCGAACCTGTTGTTGCTTCGTGTCGTCTTGCTTCCAAGACGCACACGCTGCCACTGAGCTATCCACCCGGGGTGCTTCTGACTGGGCTTATTAGTGGAAAGTTATGACCTCTTGCACCACATGCTGTTTTAATCTGATCCTGGTGTCCTGGTCAAAGGAGCTTAGCTTGTGTGGTTGTTTAAGGGGATATAGGGATATATAAGTTGTTAGTTGTCTTTGGGGGTGCAGAACTAGGATGTAGAGTGCAGTATGAACAATGCAATGGGTTCGGTCTAGTACTCCTAGCTGTCTGAATGCAGAGATGACAATATGAGGACATTTGCAGGAATACTTAAATGACAAATTCAGCATAGTTAATAGAACCCCTAGGTAAGGGTGCGTTAGTTCTGGGATGATAGGATGCAGACAATGGTACTGGTAGGATGAAAGGGTTCAGCCTGGTCCTCCCAGGCCTAAAGTTCAATCTAAAGGATGCAGTGAGCTCTGCTTGGAAACCCCACAAGACAGACCAATCAACATTGAAACAAATCAAAGGTCCTGTCTGGGATAATCTAAATGCAGCATACAGTATGTATAAAACAATGTTGTACAAGACAGTAAATAACTATGCAAAATAAGCATGCACAATAGCTAACCAAGACACATGTGTGGGCACACATGAAATATGTTCTATACAGACATTAGTACAAATACGCAAAGAGCTTCTACATTGAAGTACAAGACTATTTAATGAACCCATGAATGTTAGTGATGATCTGCTGTGAATCTCCTCTGTTGTGATGCCTAGTGATTGGTGAACAGTAAATGATCATCTCTTGCAGATGAGCTGACTTGCAGTGGTGTACTGAAGGTCTGCCCGTCGATCCAGCCGCTGTTCACTCGGAAGATGGAAGATCTAGATGTGGTGGAGGGGCGTACTGCCCGCCTAGATTGCAAGATCAGCGGAACCCCTCCTCCTATTGTCACCTGGACTCACTTTGGTAATATTGTACTTGTTTGTGCTACTTAACACATCCCAGGATCTCACATCACCCCAATTCCTTCCCTTATCTGTTTTGTAGTTACTCAGTTGTTCTGTTCTCCTTTAGGATTTCAAAAAGTCTTCCTCTCATTGGTGAAAGTGGCAAATTATGAATTCTAGGCAGTCAATATTTATTTTATTTTATTGGGGTTTTATAATGCGCCTATAAACAATGTGTTGCAAGGCGCAACAAGACAAGGTGGGGTGACAGAACAGCAACAGTCCTACTAGGCCTTGTGACATTCAGATTGTGCAAGTGCCATAATAGAAGTGACGGGGGGAAGTGCCGGAGGGTTAAGCGAGTGCCCGGGGACGCCAGGTGAACAGAGCCCATGGAGAAGTGAGTGCAAGGACAGAAAGGTCCATGTGCTAAGGGCGAGGAACGGGCTGGAAGGGCTAAGGGGATGCAGGCCCAGCCAGGCTAGTGCAGGGGGAGGGAGTGCAGGGGTAGACTGGTAGGGGAGGGTCGGGTGCCCTGTAAAAATCTGAAGGAACCAGGCAGCCAGTCGAGAGGCGGGGGGGGGTTTATCAGGGAAGAGGGAAGGAGGAAGAGAAAAGGAGGGACTTGCGAAGCTTTGAGAATTTAAGGCGATCCGGCTCAAGTCTGAGAGGGGTGGAGAGGCCATTCCAGAGGGAGGCACCTGCAGAGGAGAGAGATCTACCCCCCACTTTCTGCTTGGATAACAGTCTGATATGCAGAGAGTTGGAGCTAGAAGTCCAAAGGGCTCTAGCAGGAAGGTATTTATGGAGCGAGAGTTGGATGTAGCGGGGTCCCAGACCCCAGAAAGCCTTGTGGATGATGCAGAGGGTTTTGAACTTTATCCTTGCAGCAACCAGGAGCCAGCGGAGAGATATTAGGGCTGGATTGATGCAGTTTGTGGGCTTGAGGCCAAGGATAAATCTTGCAGTCCTATTCTGGATTAGTTGAAGGGTATGAAGGAAGGAGTTAGGTAGGTTGAGGAAGAGGCTGTTGCAGTAGTCCATCCTGGAGAGGATCAGAGCTTTGGGGACATTAAGTTTCCGTCGGAAGGTGTGGAAGGAAAGAATGCCTCTGAGGAGGTGAAGCTGAAAGTAAGCCTTCTTGGCAAGGTCTGTGATGTGAGGAGAGGAGGAGAGAGAGGAGTTGAAGATGACACTAAGGTTTTTAGCCTCACAGGAGGGTGAGGGGAGGGGGCCCATTGAGGGCGGCCACAGTGTTGGGGGGAAAAGAGGGAGCTGGATTCCCAATCCGAAGGATCTTGGTCTTACTAGCATTAAGGTAGAGATCGTTAGCAGTGCACCATGCCTGAATAGCAGACAGAGGCGGCAAAGAGGGAAGCTTGAAGGAGAGTTGTGTGTCATCCGCATTACATTGGAAGTTAGGAGAGAAGGCAGAGATCAAATGGGCCAGAGGGGCATGGTAGATGTTGAAAAGACAAGGTGAGAGAATAGAGTCCTTAGGGACACCACAGGTGGAGAGTGAGATGCAGGAGAGAAAAGGGCCCAGTTGAACCTGGGAAGGTTGTTCAGAGATGAAGGAGGTCAGCAGTCCAGAGCCAGGTCCATGATGCCAAGGGTATAACAGAGCCAATTTATAAGGGTGGCATGATTCACCATATCAAAGGCAGAAGAGAGGTCAAGAAGGATGAGAACGGAAGGAGAGTTGGAGTCGAGATTAGAGCGCAAGTCTTCACAGGGGTTCAGTAGTGCAGTTTCCGTGCCTCTGGCAGCTCTGAAGCCAGACTGGTGGTCATGGAGACAACTAACAGGTTCAGTGTGGTGGATAAACTGGGAGATTTCCAGCTTCTCCAAAGTTTGCCCAGGAAGGGGCTGTAACGCTCACCTGATTCCCGTAGAGGCGCCGGTCTTGACTGGGCGTATACCGTATCTTCTAAGGTGATGTGTAACACACGGCTGGCTCTTTGGGCTGGACCCCTGTGCACTGTATGTCTGACTTGAAGGGTAAGGTGTCTGCAGATAGAAAATATGGGATTAATGAACTGGGTTATTGAATGTATCTCTCTTATTCCCTTTCTCTTCTCCTGTAGGACCCCAAAGGTTAACGCGCTCACCTTAGGTAAGTGAACGCCGTGCTCTCCATCTGCTTCGGAGCAGGGTGCTGAAACCAGTTTCCTCACTGGATAAGGGAAGCAGGCCTCTTGACTTCAGAGGACTGCTGTCCGTCGTTTTCTTCACGCACGGTAAGTTTCGAGTAATTCAAATGTCTTTAAAAGTCTTTAGTAATGTTGTATCTTGTTTTGCAGGGTTCCGGCGATGGCGAAGATGGAGCCCGTGTGATGAATAAAAGCGCCTTGAAGCACGTAAGTAAGCACTTGCTGCCTGCTTCACGGCGCGCTCTAACTGTCTTTTTCCTTTGCAGGTATAAGTTCGGAGTGGCTGCAGGGTGCCCGAATACCCACTGGGTTAGATGTGAAAGGAGTAATGGCTCGTGAGTATTTAAGTTCCCCAAAGTCTTTAAACGCACCTTGTTTTATCTTTCAGATGCGGGATGCAGCGCTGAAGGCCTCCGGAGCGTGCGCAGAATTGGTAAGCTTTTGTCTTTCAGATGCCGGAATGCAGTGCGAGGCGTTGATGACAGCCGATGGATCAGGTAAAAGGAGCGCTGTCACTGAAGACCGTAATGCTAACCTGTTCTTTCTTGTCTTTATAGGTGTTGCTGAAGACTGGATTCAGGATGGAAGCCTTTTTCCTTAGGCCCAGGATCAGATGCAGAAGACACGATGAGCGTTCTGATGCAGAGGATGCAGAATAACACAAAGCAAGATTCATCCATCGGGTGTGGTTTAAATAGCCTCCTGTAGTGCTTAGGTGTCTCCTTCCACAGCCACGCCTAGGAAAGAAAAGAGTCCCTGCTTTCCAGAAGAGTTCCAGGGTTCTGAACCTAGGGAGTGGCTCCTGCCCCACCCAACAGGAAAAGTAGTCCCGAACAGAAGAGGATCAGAGGCTCAACTGGCAGGTAAGTAAGCAGCATGGTCTGCCGCAGGTAAGTCCAACCAAGCATTATGAGCCCGGCGCTTCCAGCGCTGGGACTGGGCACATTTATGAGCCTGGCGCCACCGGCGCCAGGACAGAGTCCAAAAGGTCCCAATTGGGACCGGCTGGCGCTCGGAACCTGGGTTATGGGTCTGCTTCCAAGGGAGTTGGGCAAGTCCTGACCTCTTGGAAGCAGAGATCATGACAGGGGCGTAATGGAGATAGGGCGGTAGTTAGCCAGACAGAAAGGGCCGGCAGAAGGCATTTTGAGGAGAGAATGCACAAGGGAGTGCTGAGGAGAAGCGGGAAGGAGACAGTGGCAAGGAGTGATCACAGAATCCTCAAAGGCTGGAGCAAGAGTGGCAATGTTTTCTTTGAAAGTTCTGGAGGTGCAGGGGAACATCTGTTTGGATAAGACTCTCACAGAGTGGAGCTGTCCAGAGACCTCACTAGGTGATGTGGGAGAGAAAGAGAAGAGTGAGGGGCAAGGGGAGCCAAGGGAGGCCTGAGAGCGGGTGAAGGAGAATCACAAAGTGAACTTCAACACAATAGCAATGCAACCATCTAGATTCAAGTGTCCAGCAGAAAAAGCAAAAACACATTGATGTCAGAGTTCTGGAAGAGGGAAAAAGCCTAGGTTTCAACATAAGGCAGAAATGTCAAAAACGCCCAGATGTGAGATTCCTGGATAGAGGGAAAAAGCCTAGTTGTCAACATACAGCAGAAAAACCAGAAACACCTAGAAGCGAGAGTTCAGGAAGAGGGAAAAAGCCTAGGTTTCTACATACAGCCAGAAAATCTAAAACACCTAGATGCGAGTTTCCTGGAATAGGGAAAAAGTCTAGGTTTCAACATACATCAGAAAAAGCAAAACACATCTTATCCAGTGACGGATAAGATTTGGTCTAAATGCCCTGCTGAGCAATATAGAGTTGGAGGCTATGCGCGTTGTTAAGGGGTGATGCTATCAATCAGTGACATTTTGCCTAAACAAAATATACTTCTGGAATCTATCGTAACATTACCAAATTAGCCCTGCCATTTCTCAGAAGGGCTGCAGTACTTTTGGGCAGTAACAGCATATTTTGATATATATTTTTTTTTTGATAAAGCATTTTTATTGTTTTATAGCATAGTTACAACAACCACAAAAAAGAAAAACCAATCAAGGGCCAGCATGTCCAATCTTAAATAGATATCAATACCAGTATCACCAATCACCCAGAACATTCCGCACTGCTTATCTTTGCAACTGTTTAGACTTCATCGCCATTGTCCATGGGTGCTAAGGCCCTCCCTCTTACCACCCCCCCATATTTTCGAGGCTTTGGTAGAACAGCCTCTTGCATTGTATACTCGACTCTCTATCATGGCGCAAGTGTCCATGTCCATTACCCATTGTTCCAGCATCGGGGGCTCTGGGGCTCCCCATTTTTGTGCAATGTTGTGCTTCATCAGACCCACTGCAGTGTTCAGTAGTAGCCTTTCCCACTTATTAAAGTCACTCTCATCTGGTACACCCAAGATCATGACCCTAGGATCTAGTTGTATATTGCGCTTGAGTATCTTGGTCAGTTCGTTGCAGCAAGCGCTCCAAAAGGTACAAATCCGGGGGCATGCCCAAAGGATATGAAAGAAAGTTCTCTCTTCCTCTCCACACCGGAGACAGTTCGGATTCAATGCTCTCCTCCAGCCATGTAACATCGTTCTAGGGTAGTACACTCTATGCAAGATTTAAAGTTGCACCAGCCGGAGCCTAGAGGAGATAGATACCTCCCGTGGGTGCATTAGCACCTGAATCCAGTCCTCTGGGTCTATCTCTCCTACATCCCTTTCCCATTAGCGAAGGATGTGATGGCATTGTATAGGATGGAGGTGCATTTGGTAGGAATGTACGCAGGTAGCATATTACGTTCAATTGGTGTGTAGTCCGGGACATTGGCATCTGCGGCTATGTGGGTTTTCAGGGCATGAGTCACTTGCATGTAGTGGTACCGTTCGGTACCCGGGAGTTGACATTTTAGTTGCAAATCATCAAAGGAAGATAATTTCCCTTCTTTCAGGATGTCTTCTACTCTCAGGATCCCCGCCCTCACCCAGCACGGCGATGGCTCAAGTTTCTCAATTTCCATTAAGTTACTGTTGTGCCATAGGTGTTGTGCCGCGGTTATTTTATTTCTCCAGCATGGGGTCTGGCATGGATTCACATGCTCATGAATATTCCCCGTCGTCAGGCTGGGAATCCTCGGTAAAGAAAAAACCAGTATCCGTTTCGTTTCTGATCTGTCTTTCTTAGTAGTAACCAATCACTGATCTCTGGGTCATGCTGCCCCCAGCCAATGACTGCCCTCTCCCTAAGCCCTGCCTCTGGCAGCCATCCTCAGATTCTTACTGCACGCTCAAGTGTTGGGAGTCCTCGTGCTTTAGCTCTCGAGTTTTTTGCTGCGTTTTCACGCTTTTTCAGGAGATTTTCAAATTATTTCTGTTTATTCGAGCCTCAAGCTCCACCGTTTCTACTTCCGACAACGTTGACCCATTTCGGAATTCTTCTACGCCCCTCAAGGGTGAAGTTTTCGTCGAGTGTACACTTCTTGGAGGATTCCTGAAGATCTGCGGCCTACCTCAACGGACATGGCCCAGGACAAAGGAAGCTCAACACCCGGATCCAAGCTGTTCAGGTGCTGCCCTGGATGCGGATTACAAAACGTTTTCAAGAAGGATGAGCATTCGCGATGTCTCTACTGCCTTCATGAGGACAAGACGCACGTGGAGAAGGACTGTGCGTTCTGCAAGAACCTTTCGGAACGGACCAAACAAGATCGTCGTTCCCGCCTCACCGCCAGGCTGGAGAAAGGCACAGCAGGTGAAAAGGCGAAGAAAAAGTCTGAGCGGGCTTCTAAGTCCTGTGAGGGCGCCCTGGCGACGGGGGCCCAACAGAAGGCCAAGCACCGTGAGTCCGCGGGCACCGGGAGCGCCGAAAGGTTGGGCTCTTTGGCTGCCAGGCAGGGCGCTACTTCCCCGGCATGTTCGACCATGAGCCAGCGCTCTGGTTCGGGGAAGAGGAAGTCCGAGAACCCGGGTAAGCCGCTGGAGCGGACCCGGTCGATCTCGAAGGGGGAGTGAGGCGCTGACCCTCCCCCCAGGATGCCCCTAAGGTGGTGAGGGCTTTCATCCATCCGGCAAAGGCCTCTATCGAAGTGGTTGCTGCGACCCTGGCGAAGCCGGCTGAGACTACGCCAGTGGAAACAGCCTCTGGGCCCAGAGTCTCCCTGCCACCGCGGAGGGAATCCTCTTTCCAGCCCATCTTTAAGACCCCCATGAAATCCCCGGCGGAAAAAGAGGGGGGGGCTGGTGGCCATTACAGTCTCGGAATCAGCTTCTGAGGAGGAGCTGGTGGAAACCGAGAAGGGCCTCAACGAGAGGTCCATAGGCCTCAACGAGAGGTCCGTAGGCCTCAACGAGAGGTTCATAGGCCTCAAAGAGATGTTCGAGAAGGTTTGATCCCAGGGGGCAGTCCCCGCTGACGTGATCGAAGATAGCGACGATGACGACGAAGAGGGCCCTGTGGAGCAGCCATCCCGTCCGTCGCAGCCATTACCCGAGCCCCAGGATAGCTTGGCGGCCATTTTGTTGGCAATCTAATCCTTATGTGCCAAGATAAGGACGAGATTACCACGGACCCCGACGGAGGATCCAGAACCAGGCCCGTTGGGAAGCCCTCCAAATAAGCAGAGGAGAATCCACCCCGCTCTGCCCTTCGTGCCTGCGAGACCTGTGGACCCCGCATCCCCCTCGCCGAACCCTAGAGAGGATACGGCCACGGATACGGCGACGGGGACGGACGATGACGGCAGCGATGACACAGCGGACATCCCGTCCTCACCGCCCCCGCGGGCTTCTCCAGCCGACAAAATTGGCTCTTTCCACGCCATGATAACCAGGGCATCCGAGCTCTTCCAGCTCTGCCCAGAAGAACAAAAGAAGGAAGGGTTTCTGTACCAACGACGAGAGTCCAAGAGGAAGACGGTCCTCGCAGTGCCTTTGCTCGACGACATCTGGGACGAGGGGCTTGCTGTCCTCAAGAACCCTTCCACGACACCCGCCAAGAGGGACAGGTACGAGAAGAAGAACCTTTCGGAACGGACCAAACAAGATCGTCGTTCCCGCCTCGTCGCCAGGCTGGAGAAAGGCACAGCAGGTGAAAAGGCGAAGAAAAAGTCTGAGCGGGCTTCTAAATCCTGTGAGGGCGCCCTGGCGACGGGAGCCCAACAGAAGGCCAAGCACCGTGAGTCCGCGGGCACCGGGAGCGCCGAAAGGTCGGGCTCTTTGGCTGCCAGGCAGGGCGCTACTTCCCCGGCATGTTCGACCACGAGCCAGCGCTCTGGTTCGGGGAAGAGGAAGTCCGAGAACCCGGGTAAGCCGCTGGAGCGGACCCGGTCGATCTCGAAGGGGGAGCGAGGCGCTGACCCTCCTCCCAAGGCGAAGGCCCAGGATGCCCCTAAGGTGGTGAGGGCTTTGATCCAGCCGGCAAAGGCCTCTATCGAAGTGGTTGCTGCGACCCTGGCGAAGCCGGCTGAGACTACGCCAGTGGAAACAGCCTCTGGGCCCAGAGTATCCCTGCCACCGCAGAGGGAATCCTCTTTCCAGCCCATCGTTAAGACCCCCGTGAAATCCCCGGCGGAAAAAGTGGGGGGGGCTGGTGGCCATTACAGTCTCGGAATCAGCTTCTGAGGAGGAGCTGGTGGAAACCGAGAAGGGCCTCAACGAGAGGTCCATAGGCCTCAACGAGAGGTCCGTAGGCCTCAACGAGAGGTTCATAGGCCTCAAAGAGAGGTTCGAGAAGGTTTGATGCCAGGGGGCAGTCCCCGCTGACGTGATCGAAGATAGCGACGATGACGACGAAGAGGGCCCTGTGGAGCAGCCATCCCGTCCGTCGCAGCCATTACCCGAGCCCCAGGATAGCTTGGCGGCCATTTTGTTGGCAATCTAATCCTCATGTGCCAAGATAAGGACGAGATTACCACGGACCCCGATGGAGGATCCAGAACCAGGCCCGTTGGGAAGCCCTCCAAATAAGCGGAGGAGAATCCACCCCGCTCTGCCCTTCGTGCCTGCGAGACCTGTGGACCCCGCACCCCCCTCGCCGAACCCTAGAGAGGATACGGCCACGGATACGGCGACGGGGACGGACGATGACGGCAGCGATGACACAGCGGACATCCCGTCATCACCGCCCCCGCGGGCTTCTCCAGCCGACAAAATTGGCTCTTTCCACGCCATGATAACCAGGGCATCCGAGCTCTTCCAGCTCTGCCCTGAAGAACAAAAGAAGGAAGGGTTTCTGTACCAACGACGAGAGTCCAAGAGGAAGACGGTCCTCGCAGTGCCTTTGCTCGACGACATCTGGGACGAGGGGCTTGCTGTCCTCAAGAACCCTTCCACGACACCCGCCAAGAGGGACAGGTACGAGAAGAAGAACCTTTCGGAACGGACCAAACAAGATCGTCGTTCACGCCTCGCCGCCAGGCTGGAGAAAGGCACAGCAGGTGAGAAGGCGAAGAAAAAGTCTGAGCGGGCTTCTAAGTCCTGTGAGGGGGCCCCGGCGACGGGGGCGCAACAGAAGGCCAAGCACTGCGAGTCCGCGGGCACCGGGAGCGCCGAAAGGTCGGGCTCTTTGGCTGCCAGGTAGGGCGCTACTTCCCCGGCATGTTCGACCACGAGCCAGCGCTCTGGTTCGGGGAAGAGGAAGTCCGAGAACCCGGGTAAGCCGCTGGAGCGGACCCGGTCGATCTCGAAGGGGGAGCGAGGCGCTGACCCTCCCCCCAAGGCGAAGGCCCAGGACGCCCCTAAGGTGGTGAGGGCTTTGATCCAGCCGGCAAAGGCCTCTATCGAAGTGGTTGCTGCGACCCTGGCGAAGCCGGCTGAGACTACGCCAGTGGAAACAGCCTCTGGGCCCAGAGTATCCCTGCCACCGTGGAGGGAATCCTCTTTCCAGCCCATCGTTAAGACCCCCGTGAAATCCCCGGCGGAAAAAGAGGGGGGGGCCGGTGGCCATTACAGTCTCGGAATCAGCTTCTGAGGAGGAGCTGGTGGAAACCGATAAGGGCCTCAACGAGAGGTCCATAGGCCTCAACGAGTGGTCCGTAGGCCTCAACGAGAGGTTCATAGGCCTCAACGAGAGGTTCGAGAAGGTTTGATCCCAGGGGGCAGTCCCCGCTGACGTGATCGAAGATAGCGACGATGACGACGAAGAGGGCCCAGTGGAGCAGCCATCCCGTCCGTCGCAGCCATTACCCGAGCCCCAGGATAGCTTGGCGGCCATTTTGTTGGCAATCTAATCCTTATGTGTCGAGATAAGGACGAGATTACCACGGACCCCGACGGAGGATCCAGAACCAGGCCCGTTGGGAAGCCCTCCAAATAAGCGGAGGAGAATCCACCCCGCTCTGCCCTTCGTGCCTGCGAGACCTGTGGACCCCGCACCCCCCTCGCCAAACCCTAGAGAGGATACGGCGACGGATACGGCGACGGGGACGGACGATGATGGCAGCGATGACAAAGCGGACATCCCGTCATCACCGCCCCCGCGGGCTTCTCCAGCCGACAAAATTGGCTCTTTCCACGCCATGATAACCAGGGCATCCGAGCTCTTCCAGCTCTGCCCTGAAGAACAAAAGAAGGAAGGGTTTCTGTACCAACGACGAGAGGCCAAGAGGAAGACGGTCCTCGCAGTGCCTTTGCTCAACGACATCTGGGACGAGGGGCTTGCTGTCCTCAAGAACCCTTCCACGACACCCGCCAAGAGGGACAGGTACGAGAAGAAGTACCGAGTCCCCGATGCCGCCCCCTTGTGCCTTAGGGCCCAGCCCACGCTGGATTCTGTCGTCTCGGCAGCGGCTAAGAAGAAGGCAGCGGGTGCGGCGGCTTCAACTTCCACTTCCCCGCCGGACAGCGAGGGCAAAAACTTGGACTCCATGGGGCGACGAGTCATCTCGTCAGCGGCGACGACGATTAAGGCGGCCAATGCCTTAGCGATTGTGGCCCGCTACGACAGGGAGCTCTGGTTCAAGATAGCTCCCCTGCTACACTTTCTGCCTGACGACAAGAGGGCGGAGGCCCTAGAAATTCTGCAGGAAGGCGAGGTGGCATCGGATCACGTCATAACGGTGGCAACGGACATTGCCGATAGCGGATTTCGCCAACTGGGCAACAGAGTTTGCCTCCTCCGACGAGGATGGCTCAAGGCGACTGACTTTCGCCAGGACGTACAGATCAGAGTGTGGGACATGCCGTTCAACGGCAACAACCTTTTTGGTAAGGCGGTGGACGAGTCTCTACAGGCCATCAAGACCGACTCGGAGACGGCCCGGGCCCTAGAGGTGCTTCAACAGCGACGGCCCTTTCGGAGCTCCAGAGGCAGACAGGGTGCCTCCAAAGGATCCAGCGGTGGCTCCTCCACTTACCGCCAGGC
This sequence comes from Ambystoma mexicanum, assembly GCF_040938575.1. Lineage (NCBI taxonomy): Eukaryota > Metazoa > Chordata > Amphibia > Caudata > Ambystomatidae > Ambystoma > Ambystoma mexicanum. The sequence continues at coordinate 1,459,979,935 of NC_090931.1, read as the reverse complement.
GGCCCGCTCCTCTTCCCAGGAGGCCTACAGAGACCGTGGCAAGCAAGGGGGATCCCGCCATCGTCGCCAAGGATGCCAAGGCAGCAAGGCTGCCTCCAAGCAAGACTGACCCGGCCGTGTTCTCGGGCCCCCACCGAAGCACCCCGGTGGGAGGCCGGCTGACGAAGTTCGTCAGCGTGTGGGAGTCCATCTCCACCGACCGTTGGGTGTTGGACACCCTGGCCAACGGGCACTCACTGGAATTCCAAAAGAAGTGCCCTCGCATTCCTCCCGTGGCCAGGAAGGAGAATCACGTCCCTCAACTGCTGTTGGAGGTAAGGGCGATGCTCAAGAAAGGTGCCATCGAGCTCGTCCCCAGGAGGCTCCAGGGCTCCGGAGTGTACTCAAGGTACTTCCTCATCAGAAAGAAGACTGGCGGTTAGCGCCCCATCCTGCACCTGCGTCGGTTAAAAAAAAAACATTAAGGCGCAGAAATTCAGCATGGTCACCCTCTAGCACGTGCTGGGACAGCTGGAGGAAGGCGACTTCCTATCGTCGTTGGACCTGGAGGATGCTTACTTCCACATCCCCATTCTAAAACGGCACAGGAAGTTCCTCAGGTTCGTGGTTCAGGGACGCCGCTACCAATTCAGAGCCCTACCGTTTGGATTAAAGTCGGCGCCCAGGGTTTTCACCAAGTGCCTGGCACCAGTGGCAGCTCGGCTGCTCTTGAAGGGGATCCACGTCTACCCCTACCTGGACGACTGGCTAATCTGGGCAAGGACAAGGGAACTCGCCGTCGAACACACGGCGAGGAATGTCCGGTTGCTCACGGGGCTGGGGTTTGCCATCAACTACCCCAAATCCCACCTGGTTCCATCGCAAGTAGCACTGTTTCTGGGAGCGAAGCTCGATACAGTGGGGCAATTGGCCTCCCCTTCAGAGGAGAGGACCAGGACCATCCTGGGCAAGGTGCAGCGCCTATCAGCCACGGACGTGGCCAGGGTGAGGTCCATCAAGTTCCTTCTCGGGATGATGTCCTCATGCATCTATCTTGTGCCCCTTTGCAGACTTCGAATGCGTCTGCTACAGGAGTTCCTCGACGCCTGCTGGTTTCAGGCGACGGGCTGCTTTGAGGACAGGATCCCTCTTGACGAGGAGTTCCGTCAGGCGATCCTATGGTGGGGCACCCGTGCTCACCTCACTACAGGCACGGCCTTTCGAACCCCGGTGTTTCAGGAGATGGTGACGACGGACGCCTCTCTGGAGGGTTGGGGGGCCCATACCGGAGATCTCCACGCAAGAGGCCTTTGGCTCCCGGAGGAGAGGTCTCTCCACATCATCATTCTAGAGCTCCGAGCAGTGTTCTGGGCTCTCAAGTCGTTCCTTCCGTCCCTCAAGGACAAGGTGGTGAGGATCTTCACCGACAACACCACCACAATGTTCTACATACAGAAGCAAGAGGGCACCAGATCCCCGGCCCTATCCAAGGAGGCCCAGGATCTGTGGCACTGGGCCGTCGCCCAGGGGATGTTTCTGGTTCCCTTCCACTTGGCAGGAATAAAAAACACCATCGACGACTCACTCAGCAGGGAGCTGCGCTCGTGCCATGAGTGGGAACTGCGCCAAGCTCAAGTGGATCGGCTCTTCCAACGATGGGGAAAATCCCAGATCGACCTGTTCATGATGGTGGCGAACTCCAAGTGCCAGAGGTTCGCCAGCAGGTTCCCACAGCCGAGGAGCATGGGCGATGCTTTCTCGTTCCCCTGGGACGGCCTGTTTCTATACGCGTTCCCTCCGTTGCCGTTGCTGCTCCGCCTCATCAACCAGCTCAAGAAGTCCAGGTGCAGGATGATCCTTGTCGCACCGGCGTGGCCGAGGCAGATCTGGTTCCCGGACCTTCTGGACTTGTCAACATCCCCACCAGTCAAGCAGCCGGCGGACGCGGTCTTCTCTCCAGAGAAGGAGGCGGCATTCTCCATCACGACCCACAGTCGCTGAACTTGCAGGCCTGTCTCCTGCAGCACTAGAGTTTGGAGGGTACGATATACCGGCTGATTGCAGAGAGGTTCTTGCAAAGGCCAGGGCGTCATCAAATCTCAAGTGTTACGGTCATAAATGGAAGATGTTCTCTGTCTGGTGCCGTGCACAGAAGATTAACCCTCTGCGGATTACGGCCCCTCAAGTACTGCCATACCTACTGTCGCTGGCCAAAGCTGGACTGGCTCACGCCTCCATCAAAATACATCTGGCTGCCATCTCCCGATATACCAGGACTACGGACGGGCGTCCTTGTGGTCTCATCGCCTGGTGAAGGAATTTATGAAGGGACTATTCCGATCATTCCCGCCGGTGAAGGCTCCTGCCCCGGCGTGGGAGCTGAATGTGGTGCTGACCAGGCTCATGGGGGCCCCATTCGAGCCTATGCATTCGGCGCCTTTGAAGTTCATGTCATGGAAGACAGCGTTCCTTGTGGCCATCACCTCCGCACAACGAGTGGGAGAGATCCAGGCCCTCTCTTGCAAGCCTCCGCACTTGACTTTTCATGACACGAGGGTGGTGCTGAGGACGCACCCCTCCTTCTTGCCCAAGGTGCCATCGGACTTCCACCTCAACAAGCCCTTGGTGTTACCAGTTTTCTTCCCGTCGCCTTCGATGCCGGCCGAGAGGACTTTGCACTCGCTGGATGTAGCTAGAGCGCTGAAGTTCTATGTGGACCGCACAAATAGTTTTCGGAAGACGTCACAACTGTTTGTGAACTTTGGGTCTGTGAATCAAGGGAAGGCTCTCTCGAAGACTTCCATTTCATGATGGCTCTCCGGCTGCATCATGCACTGTCACGGGTTGGCAAACCGACCGCTGCCCGGCCGTCCTGGAGCCCATTCGACCAGAGCGATCGCTGCTATTACGGCATTCCTGTCTGGTGTGCCCCTGCTGGACATCTGCAGGGCTGCTACGTGGAGGTCTACGCACACCTTCACAAGATTCTACTGCGTCAATCAGGACTCCAGGGAGAAGTCCAGGGTCGGCCAAGCAGTGCTGCGCAACCTGTTCGCCTAAGGTGAGCCTGGTGAGGAGGTAAGAATTGCTTAATGTTGAGTTTTGGATGTAATGCTTAATGTTTAGCCTTTGCCACCTCCTGTGGTTGTGCATGTGTATACTGCTATGTATTCTTTTATTCATGAGCATGTGAATCTATGCCAGACCCCATGCTGGAGAAGGAACAAGTTACTTACCTGTAACTGTTGTTCTCCAGCATTGGTCTGGCATGGATTCACATGCGAACCCTCCCACCTACCCCTCTGCGGCTCTTCACTTGGTCATACTGCCACTTTGTGTGCTACCAAATCTGAGGATGGCTGCCAGAGGCTTAGGGAGAGGGCAGTCCTTGGCTGGGGGCAGTATGACCCAGAAATCAGTGATTGGTTTCTACTAAGAAAGACAGATCAGAAACAAAACTGATACTGATTTTTTCTTTACCGAGGATTCCCAGCCTGGCGACGGGGAATATTCATAAGCATGTGAATCCATGCCAGATCCATGCTGGAGAACAACAGTTACAGGTAAGTAACTTGTTCCTTTTCCACCCTACAATTACATGTGCCTGTCTCCACATAGTAGTGACGTGTGCCACCATTATTGACCGGGGGGCTCTCTGAGGATTTTGATATAGTAGGTGGAACATGTCCGTGTCATGCATGGCGGCCACTTCAGCCCTTATGTGGGGTAGTTCCTGGTCCCCGTGGAGCAGGTCATTGACTATAGCAAGCTGTGAGACCCAGTAATAGATTTGGAGGCGGGGGACCCCTATCCTGCCCTCCCAGATCGATCTCTGAAGTGTAGTCAGTGCTATGCGTGATTGGCCTCCACCCCAAATAAGTTCCCTGAGGAGGGACTCTACTCGGTGGAATTCGGAGTTTGGAATCTTAAGTGGGGCGTTCTGCAGGACGTAGAGGAATGATGGAAGAGCCATCATTTTAAAGAGTACAGCTCTACCCATGAGTGTCAGGAGGAGGATTTTCCAATGGTAAAAGTCCCTGACGAGACGGTCTATGATCGGTTGGAGGTTGTGTGTTGCATATTTAGTAAGATCTGTTGTTATCCAGATTCCCAGATACCGGAAGCCGTATCGCTCCATCCGGTATGGACAGTCCTGTGGGTTAGCCAGCCCTCCACCCTTTACCTGATAGTAAACGGATTTCCCCCAATTGATTCTTAATCCACTAAACTCACTGTAACGGATGAGCATCTGTGTCACTATGGGGCAAGTCCAGGCTGGGTCCCCTAGGTATACCAGGAGATCGTCTGCGTACAGGGAGGTTTGTGTCCCTTCCAGCCAGGCTTCACTCTGACGGAGCCAAAGGGCGAGTGGCTCAATCGCGAGGGCGAAGAAGAGGGGAGAGAAGGGGCATCCCTGTCGCATGCCCCTGCCGAGGGGAAAGGGTCGGGAGGTCAACCCGTTCACCTTGACCTCAGCCTGAATATTCGTATACATTAGTTTTACCCAGCCCAGGAAACCGTCCTCAAACCCCAGGCGCCTCATAATTTCCCAAAGGCTATCCCACCGGATCGAGCCGAAGGCCTTTTCAAAATCAATTGCTAAGATAGCTAGTGGTGTGTCGATGATAGGCGCCAGTTCCAGTGCCAAGTGGAGCCGACGCATATTCATTCGACTTGACTTGTGCGCCATAAAGCCGCATTGATCCGAATGAACCATAGTGTCAACAACCGATTGCAGTCGGTTAGCCAAGAGCTTGGCAAGGACCTTGGCTTCTCCATTAATTAACGAGATCGGCCTATAGGAGGCGCATCTCTCGGGGGCTTGTCGGGTTTAGGGATAACTACAATGGTAGCTTTGCACAAGTCTGGTGGGAGGGTGCCTTGTTCCAGGGCGCTTAGCAGCATTTTATGGAGGGGGGGTGCAATATTGTTCCCGCCTAGTTTTTGTCAGATCTCGACTGGGAACCTGTTAGGGCCTGGTGTTTTCCCTGTTTGTATTTCTGCTAGGGCTTCAGCAATTTCTTCCTCTGAGAGATCAGAGTCTAATTCCGCTCTCTGTTGTGCTGACAGAGATGGGAGTGTTATATTGTTTAGTAGGGTTGGGTCCAATTAGGAGGTTGGGGCCTGCTATAATGCGGCATAGAATTGGGCAAAGGCCTCTGTTATCTCGGTGTCCTAATGGCGCCTCTCGTCCAGCGAGGTTTCGATCTCCCGACACAGCGTTGTCCCTCATCCCTCCTCTCCAGCCAAGCCAGCAGTTTGCCAGCCTTACCCCCAAGCTCGTATACTCTCGCTCTGGAGTCCCAGTGGGCTTATTTCGCATTATCTAGCATTACGTTTCGGAGGCGCTCAGTGGCTCGTTTAAGGGATCCCTGGGTATGAGGGGTTGGGTCTAGGATGTATTTATTCTCCCACTGGGCCACCTCCCCCTCTGCTTCTAATACCTTCCGGAGTCTTTCTTTCTTTTTGTTAGTTGTCCAGGGGATTATCTCTCCCCGCAGCATGGTTTTATAGGTATCCCATATTGTTACCGGATTGTTTACCCCAATGTCGTTAGTCTCAAAGTACTCAGTGGATACGTCAGTAAGGCGGTCCACCAGTTCGGGGAACCCAAGGTAGTAATTATTCAGTCTCCATGTTTTAGGGGGGATTATGCCATGCATCCGCAGTTCCACCAATAAAGGCGAATAGTCAGAGATTCCACGGGGAAGCAAATCTGAGGACAGTACCCTGTAGAGGTCAATGTACGGGAGGAAGAGGTAGTCCAGCCTGGAGAGGGACCCGTGGGCTCCCGAGTGAAAGGAGTAACCCCTGGCTCCCAAGTGTAGTTCCCGCCACACGTCGCTAAGGCCCAAAGCTGATACAAAATTGAATAGCTTTGTGGGGGTGTTTGGATTGCGCTGTCTGAGGTGGGTATGATCCATGGCATTTCACATGACGTCATTAAAGTCCCCGCCCAGGAACCACTTATCGGGTTGATGTTTGCCCATACGGGTAGTCAGCTCGTCTAACAACTCCTGCCCCAGGCCAGGTGGGGAGTATATTGAAACAAAAGCCAGTGTCTCACCCCAGAGTGTTCCTAGGATTAAAACATAGCGAACCCAAGGATCCTGTTATACAGTCTGCAAGGCAAACAGGATGCGCTTATGTATGAGAATGAGGGTACCTCTGGATCCCATTGTGTATCCCGCATGGAAAGCGGCCCTGTAGTTCGTTCTCTGGAAGAGGGTACAGTGTGATCCCGCAAGATGTGTTTCGGTTAGCAGGGCCACATCGGGGGAGTGTCTGTTGAGCAATTGCTTAACCAGGCGTCTTTTTATCGCGGAGCCCATCCCGTTTACGTTCCAGGTGAGCACTTTAAGGGATTTAGGGCGTTCAGTCGAGGGCGACTGGGAATGGGTTGGTGCCATCAAGCGTAAATATTAACGGATTGCGTGGATGTCTTGCGGGGTTGAGGTCCCCGTACCTGGTGATATGGTGTAAGTCGTGCCGAAAGTGGTGATTGGATTGTTGTATGAACATGCTGTAACCCCAACTAACAAAGAACCATAGAGACCCGTGAAACTTACATGGGTGCAATGGTCCTGAAACTGCCGAAAACCTTTCCCAACTCACCCCTCCCTCCCCTCCCTATACTCCACGCCAACACGAAGTACCTGTCGCCAAAACATTACTGATACTTAAAAAGGGTAGGGTATCAACTTGAGAGTCCCTTGAACTAAACTAGAAATGCAGGGGGGGTCCCCCAAACGAGAGGGTAGCAGACCACCGCGTGTCGCATTGTGCGTGTATGGAACGCCTTATGTGTGCTGTTGGAACCTTCAGTGGTGCAATCAGTGGAGTATTTTGTACCTGCCGATAGGATCCGGACCTCCTATGGGAATCAGGGCGGGGGTCCGTCCCCAATGTCCTCCGACGGTCTGGTATTGGCAGCCGGTTCGTGACCTGGCGCTGATCCGCTGGTGATCTGGGATTCCTGGCCCTGTTGCTTTGAGGTGCCGGCCTGTCCCCCTCTATGTGCTGCTCTGCTCAGCGCCATGCCACCTCAGGGTCGTTGAAGTGGACAGTTGTGCCTTTATGGTAAATTTTAAGCTGGGCAGGGAAAAGGAGGCCATATTTGACCCCCATTGATTGAAGTTGTCTTTTCAGCTTTTCGAAGGATTGCCTTGCCTTCTGTACTTCCCTCGTATAGTCGGGAAAAAAGGCTATCTTGGACCCATTGAATGTGATCAGGCCTTTGGTTCATGCCAGTTGTAGGAGTGTGTCTCGGTCCCTGTAGTTCAGCAGCTTTGCTATCACAGTTCTTGGGGGGGTGCCGGGCAGAGGTCTACCTGTGGGCATGCGGTATGCTCTCTCTATAGAAAAACATTTGGAGAAAGATTACGGGCCAAACAGGTCCCCCAGCCACTGTTCCAGGAAGAGTTCCATGCATGCCCCCTCGGCCTTCTCGGGGATACCAAGTATACAAACGTTATTACGCCTGGACCTCCCCTCTCCTTCCTCGACTCTGGCTTCTAGAGTCTTAAGCTTGGCTGAGACTCCCTGGAGCTGTTGTTGTTCACTATGCAGGCCGTCCTCTGTGTTGGAAATATGCTGTTCTGCCTCTCCCGTGCGTGCTGACAGATTTTGTAAATCGTGTCTAAGGAGGGATACATCCAGACTTATTCCGTCCATCTTCTGTTCTTTTGATGTGCGGGACTCCGCTATGGCAGCCATGACGTCTCTTAGAGAAAGCATGTGTCCAGGGTCTGTGTCGCCAGTGGGCAGCAGCTGGGGTTCAGGGGACTGCGATGGGGGGACGGTGTATTGGTCAATTCTATTTTGCATGGTGGGTTTCTTGGTTTTTTCTTTCCCCATGCCCGCTGCCCGGCCCTGCAGGCGAGTTCAAGCCACGAGAATCCTGTCTTGATGATCAGGGAGCGTGCTATATGCAGCCCGAGCTCTGCTGGCAGCCTGGTGTCTACCCTATGGAGTTGCGGCAGTTCTGGGCAGGGGGCGTTATAGTGTAGTGCTATCCCCCGCACTGTCGCACTTCTGTTTTCTGCAGTTGTGGTTGACTCACTCCCAATCACCGGCAGTGGCTGGGCGCCTGGTTGATGTCACAGGACGCCGATGTTCTTTCAATGGGGTATACACGCTGTTGCGCCACTCGCTCCCCACTTGGTTGCCCTGTGTCGTACCAGCAGGGTTTCCGCACTCCCGAAGGGGGGGGGGTGGTATGGTTCTTTCCCCCGCTGCCGACCCCAAGATGATGATGGTCTTCACCACTGTGCCTTTGTTTATTGCTGCAGTGCCCGGCGCACCTCCCCGTCACTCTCAGGAGTTGGAAGCATCAAACAATATCTCGGACGGCCAGTGTTCTTTCATAGGTTATATGCACTGCGGTATGACCTGTTCAGCACCCGGAAGCTCAGTGTCCCATCAGTAGCAGTACCGCTGCTCTTAGGGGGGGGGGTTTATGGCATGGATCTGCCCGCAGTCATCCGTCCCCGCACGCCCCCACACCTCGTACACTCCTGTAGTGCCCGGCTCACCCCCAGCCGCTATCAGTCGCCGGGAGCGTTGATTGGAATCCCAGGAGACTGGCATCCCCTCCGTTGTATGTGTACCTTGTTTGCGAGGTATGTCCAGTTCTATCCCTGCATCTCCCGTCTCCCGGGCCTAGTTTGTCTTGGATTACAGTCTCATTCATTACTGCCCGGGGCCTGACGACCGCGTGATTGCTTTGACTGGATGGGACACGGGCAGCCCCCGGGTCTCCCTCTCAGCGCAGTGTGTACCAGGGCCGAGGCCGCAGAGCGCGGAACAACGCGAGGATCCTCCCAGCCGGGGAAGCGGAGGGGCCTTAGTCGACTTTGGCTATACCTAAACTCTTTGCAAGCAACAATCTTGAAGCAGGGTTCTGGCAATTCTAGGTTGTGTCATTAATCACGAGTTTGGTTTGACATTGTTAGCCATGGTCTTACTTTAGTCTAAATATTTCCTATTTCAAAACATTTTAATTCTTCCACACAACTCATTTTTCAAGATTTCTCTTTCAATGTTAACAAATAAACCCTTTATATTATTTAAATTATTTCAACACAAAAATGATGTCACATTTGGCTGCACTAGGTCTGGATTGTACTGAATTAATCTTTGTAAAGGCTCACTCCCCATCTTGCACGTGCAGTACCAATAAATGTGACACACACCAATGGGGAATGAGACTAAGAGAACAGGCTGCGAGAGTTAAGTTTCGTTTATGTAAAATTGGCATCCAGAGAACTCTGATGCCCGAGAGAGCTCTGACAAACATTACGTGTACAATTGATAAAAGGGAAAAAAGTGTCATCAGTGATGTCAGATACGAATGTTACAAAAGTTCATTATGATTGGACACAAGACTACAATGTATAGGTGCCTGTAGGTGCTGCTCCTCCAGGGTTGGCTGCTTGGTTGGCAGGAGGGTGAGCGTCACGAGGTCCACCTGTCTGTGTCCAGGCAGGGTGAGGGTCTGGTCGCAGTGAGGTAGGGCGGGCCCTAACTAAGCTAACATGAGATACTACCGTTAGACATGCACTAAATAATGGTCACTACAACTCCTTTGAGTATTTTATCGTAAACCTATAAATCAAATATATAAAATTACAGCATCACTCATTGGGACTTATATGAAGTACTGGATTTAAGGTCTTGGTCAGTGAGATAATATTGATTGTGGGGTGGGTCCTGGCGCATCAAAAGAGGCTATAAGACATTGTGACATTTGTTAGTTCTAGGGTGCAATATACTGTGACAGAGGTCTGATGTTAGTTGGGGGCACACTGGGGTGGGCTTCACAGCAGGGTCACACGTCTGTTACACCAAGAGAATACCTTACGAGGGCATAGGGTTATACTGGCAGTAATTTTCCAACAGCGGAGATAAGAGGGCACAGGCAGGTTTGTGGAGATGGATGGGCTAAAAGTCATGTTTCAGGCCGGTTCACACACAGGACAGTGATCTCAGAAGAAGAGTGACATGTTACATTGGTGTATTTGTTTCAATTATCTCTGGCTCATCTGTGACAAATGGATCTGCAAAGCTTTCAGACAGAGTGAGAAAAGGTGGGGGCCATGAGCGTGGTGTGTGTGGCGCTGCAGAGGGGAGAGACGCCTTTTCGTTTTATCGCAGTGAGGCCTATCCCAAAGATGGAGCCGAGGGCACACAAAATGGAAGCCAAGTGTCCCGCACAATAACCTCCCATCTGCTATCGTTAGCATGCCTACGAGCAATGGAGGCGTCCCCCATTATTGTGCGGGCAAGTGGCTCACACTGTGCTCAATGTATGTGGGGGGCTTAAATGACCCCTCACTCCCACACATTCACCCGTTGTTACATCTAAAGTAACAAACTCATTCTTAGTATTATTCTCCCTCTGATAATACTCTGCTTCTGCTACCACTTCATCCCATGCCGGTGTACTCTTTATTGGCATCCACGCCCTACATACACCTCCTAGGTTCTGCCCTCTTCTTGCGTATTCATCATGTGTACATGTTATATATATACCACCATCCCCATCTAGGTCCACCCACACTTCCCTGAACCATTGCAGCTCCCGTGGCTCTTTAATTGTTGTGTGGTTTAGATTGTCTACCCTGCCTCCGTGTTGGTGATAGACAGTTGCCATGCGATATTTGGGTGGGTTTGACTCCCCAGTTTGTATTTGTGCATCTACCATGGTTGCTACCGTTGTCTGTTTGCCCATTGTGACCATCAACATTGTTGAACTAGGCATGGATTTTGCACAGCATTGGATACCCAACTGGCACACACAGAAAAATAGCAAAAGAAAAACGACGAATGGAACAGAAATGTTCATCATTATGCTGAACCACGATGGTATCCAGTTGAACAGGTTGTCGAGGCACTTGCTCGGCTCTATTCCTCCGTCGTTCAGCATTCTCTCGCCCAGGTTGTGTACCGCCAAGATGACGTGGGAGAGAGTCCCATTATCCCCATCTTCAGAAGGTGCAAATGTACAGCATGCGCTCCTGATTTTTCAGCAAACACCGCCATACATTGCTGTGAGAAGGTCCAGGACATACCGGTTCGGTTACCAGACATTTGGTCGAAAAAAATTGGTCGACCAGACAAATGGTCGAACCAATTTGGTCGAAAACCAAATGGTCGAATTTTTTATTTTTTTTATTTTCACCCCTTTTTTTTATTTTTTTGGGGGGGGGTCCCCCCCAACCCTCTTTTTTTCTCTAAAAAACCCTTTTTTTAAAAAACGAAAACCAGAAAAATAAATATATAAATAAATAAAAAAATTCGCCCATTTGGTTTTCGACCAAATTGCGTCGACCAAATGTCATTCGACCAGTTTTCAGTCGACCAAATGACTGGACACCACCGGTTCTGCATTGTCATTAGGCGCAAGGTGCAGAGCTGCACCTTGATCACGTTGAATCCCTCTTCAGTGTTGTTAGCCAGTTGGATCACTTCCCAGCACACTATTTGCAGCCATTTGGCGTTTGTTCACGCCTGAAGTCCTGGTGTTAGGAGGGAGGCAAAGAAGGTTTCTGCTGAATTGAACAAGTTGTATTTGCCAGGAATCTCATCAAGAAGGTTGGATGATTTGCTGGAGATATAGTTTGAGGACCTCCTTTTGCGGGACACTGTGTCTTGTAACTCATTTTTAGACAGAATGTCGTATGTGGAAGGCTCTGTGGTTGCTGGTTGGAGTGCTGCCGGTGTGTCAGCCGAATCTCCTGCTGCCAATTTGCCAGCCGAGTCCCTTGCTGCCGATATGCCAGCCAAATTCCTTGCTGCCGATATGCCAGCCGAATTTCTCCCCCCTTGGATATTACTTTCTGGAATTACCATTACCACTGAGTGCAGGGTGGCCAGGGCGCAGGTGCCCTTCCATGATGCCGGTATATGCAGGTAGGCTTGTTTGCCACACACCAAGTACATGTCCATGAGATCTGCTGTACCTTTTTTCATATCTGGGATGATGATTGTTTTGTTGCATTGTTTGTTGTAACCCATCTGCACCTTTCCTTCTTCGTGAAAACAAAGTTCATATGGAATTTCCTTCTGGATTTTGATAGGTTTCTCGAGAGCAGTAACCCACTTGAGTTTTGCAATGTGCTGGGACCAGACTGGAGCACACGTTTCTTTGACCCATTGAAAGTTCTCTTCAGTTAATCCTCGTAGTGCCTCAGCTTTGCACGTGATAGCCTCGTCATGCCATTTATTTTCTGTAAACCTTGTCCCTCTGATGACACATTTTTTTTCTTTGATGCAAATCACTCCTTGCGGCTTGCTCGTGCAGGTTCTCTCGTTCTGTAGCATTTCTATTGTAACTGTGTGTGACTGGAAGGTGCTCCAAATTCTACATAATACAAGATGAATTAAGCATTGGGCATCCGACAAGAGCACTTCTTGAGTTATAAGTATCTTAGGTGTGCCTGAAGCGTGCGGAATGAGAGAGCAGACATAGCAGCTCTCGTTTGTGGCTTGTTTTGCCGTTGCACTCATGTCTGAGTACCACTTGTTTGACTGATCTGGGTGGCGGGGGTCTTCAATTTCATCTAGTCCCAGGCCATGGTAAACATCATATCTTTTCCCTCCTGCCCCCCTTTTCCATCTCCTCCTTCCCCCTTCCCTATTATTTATCATTTTCACTCTTTTATAATTTATGAGAAAGACATCTGCTCGGGTGGCGTCACTGAATTCACTAGCAGCTTGCCAGGACTGTGTTACTGGAGTGTTTTGTGTACTTACAGTGTTAGGATAAAAGTGCATTACAGTGCCTTGTGAGGTAGGTTCTGTGGTTGTGTACACATCAGTATTTATCAGATCAGGCTCACTATCCCAGGAGTAGTCCCCATCATACTGATAGGTCACATTAAGTTTACTTCGTTCTGTAGTGGAACGAGAGAAAAGTGTAGTTTCCACGGTTCAATTTTTATACAAAGTGGTAAGATTGTTGTTTACAGAGACATTGTGCTTCCACATGATTGTAACTCCAGCCCATATGAGCGTCGAGCCTTCCCGTATCAGTTTTTCCCCACTCCCCCCTCTTTCATATCCTTAATTATGAAAGCTACCGTCCAGTACCATGCCGCAAAAAATAACATCACAGAAAACAATATTTTTCAGAAGTACCACTATAATAGCTTCTTTCATGGGCAGAGGAAGGGTCCCCATCTGAAAGGCATATCCCTAGACCTGATTCAACCACCCACATCTTAAAAACATCTTCCATTAATATTGAGTTGGAACGAGTACAAAGAGTGGATTGAAAGCCTTGCGATCTTATAAAAACCAATGGGGATGTTTTTTTGAAGCTCCATCCCTTCATGCAAACAGAAAACATCAATATGGCGGCATGAGCCTTGTCCAATCCCACGTTCTGTGTCTATTTGTGACTACCTTACTTGGACACATCTATGGCAACTCACTGATGACAAACTAAAATTAGGAGAGCAACAAGCAAACTCCAACAAGAAAAGATATGGCATAGTTAAACCCATCCTTTCAGATTGTTATGAGGAGAATAAGCACTGCATGTCAACCCTAATGCTGCTAGACAGTGATGTTCTCTGGGTACATTGCAGAACTCAAGGAAGAAGAATGAATCACTGCCCAGAGGCTGGAAGAGTATGAAATAGGATCCCTAACACTGGCGATTCTGGTGGGGACCAGGAAAAATTGCATCTATGTTGATTGAATCCGCACAATAGCAACTCTCTCAATCTAGTTAGGTTTCCTTAGGAAGGACCTCCACTGTTCTGTGGATTACATGTTTTGTATTACTGTGTCTATGTTTGCGCCCGATGCCTGCAGACCTTTGGGGCAATATAAATCAATAAATAAAAATAAAACATGCTTCTTGGATACATAAGCAGCGACCTAAAGGCTAACACAAACTCTATCAATTGGTATAATTTTTCCAAAGGGGATGAGTCTATGACGCATGGGCTTAGCAGGGAAGATAGAACTTCTTCTAATGTTATCATCATGATGTGTGGATGTTCTTTGCACTCGTTGGTATATATTTAGGATTGAGGAAAGGAGGGAACCTCAGGAATTGAAGTGTAGTAGCTGGGGGGTTGGAGGACTGAACATGTATTATGATGGGTGCCGGAAGTTTCTTTTGTCAGCCTTGAGTCTGCAGATACCAGACTACCACACTGTGATCAATGTCCTTAGTAGGAAATGCCACATCAATACTGTTTGATTTAGTGTAACAGGGCCAGTGGTGTGACCCTGTCAAGGGGGAGAGGGCAGGGCCACCCCCAACCCGACCCGGGTGCTTGAGTGCAGGCAGGCATCTTCCCCACCCCACCTTACCTGCAGTGATGGCAGCCGCCAGGCCGCAGTCGGAGTGGGGCAGCTGCCCCAGGAAGCAGTGGATGCCGGCACCCAGGCCAGGGAAAGCCCTACCATACCCAGAGAGATGCCAGAGAGTGCAGCTACATCTCTGTCAAGGGGTGCCGCGAACACGACAACTCCTGACAGAGGACGCTATTCACAACACCAGCTGGCTCCAGCACATGGTGTCTGCTGGAGTCCGCGCAAGTAGGGACCATTAGCCCATCAAGCATTTTAAATAATAAATAAGGCCCATGAAGGCCTTAACCCACTTTGTCACCAGGGATTATAAATATTAATTAAAAGGCATCTTAGAAGTCCGGGATCTGTAGTTCCCCTGGCCCTTACATGACCCAACAAGGCCAGACTATTTGGAAAGGGGCGGGGCTTTCCAGCCCTTTTCAGCACTCTCATGGCCTTCCCTTGTCACACTCCCTGGAGCCAGGTAAGCTATTTGTTGAGGTAAATGGCCACTCCTGGAAGGGGGTGTGGTACTTAAGTAGGTGTGTGTAAGTGTACAAATGTGCGTTAGTTGGGTAAGGACAGGAGGCAGTGGAGGGCGTCCGAGAGACCAGAGGAGGCAGGAGCAAAAAGAGGGCAGAGGCTATTGTAATAAGCGGGTCTGTGGAGTGTTTGTGTGAGAGAGGGGAGAGTGTGCGTAGTAGAGTAGGAGTAGCAGAGCACAGTAGCAGTAGTGGTGAAGGTAGTAGTAGTTGGAAATAAAGACAGTAGGCAACAGAAGTAGTGGAGTAGCGAGTGAAGGAAATAAGTACTAGAGTGGTAGTTGGTAGTAGAGTGGTGAATAGGACACAATATCCCTCAATGTCTGAATAGGGGCTAGCAAAGGGATGAGCAGGGCACCATATCCCTGAGTGTTTCAGGGAAGAAAATGTAGTAAAGCGATAGTGGCAGTAGTGGAGTACGGACAGTAGTAGCAGAAGAGAAGTAAGAGCGACAGAGAATGAGAGAGTAGGAGTAGCTATTGGTAAGTTTAAAGAGATAAGAAATAAGAGGAATAGCAAGCAGCAAAGAAGTAGAGTGAGAAGAAGGAGGGAAAAGAAGATAACAGAAGTAGAGAGATAGTTGGAGGTAAGAGCAATAATAAGAACATGAGTAAGAAAAGTAAGATCAAAGGGTGGAGGCAGAAAGCAGAGTGAGAGATTGAGGCTTTAGTTGCGAGGTGGGAGGAGACCATCTGAAGGGACCAGTATAGTGATGGGTCAGGTACAAGCTTTTATGAAAGAAGTTAGCGTGACTCCGGCCGGAATAAGGCACCCATCTTAACTCCCGAGTACACTAAGCGGGGTAGGAGAGGGAAAGTTAGAATACCCCTAGGGAGTCAGGTAGTCAACATCTTAGGGAAAACACGTAAAGTCCAGGAAGTGACAGACAGTTAGGGGTTACCGATCTCAGAGCTACTAACATCCCCACTAGGGAAGTCTGGGTTAGGGAGGCGGGGACAAGGCCGGTGTAGACCAGATAGACAGGGCCGACCCTAGCGCCGAAATTCCTTCCCTGCTAGGCCCAGATACCTTTGGCCTGGAAACACGGCAATCCTATTTGCAATTCTAAATAAACAGCTTCGACTTACTCTACGAGTCAGCATGTTCCATGTGGCTGGTCGCCCCGTTAGTTTCAGTGTTTAACCCTGCACACATCGAAAAAGGGACTGTCTTTCAACCATCTCAACCCCAACTATCTACATAATGGTTCTTATTATAAAAAGATCCACAAGCTTGAACCAGTTTATCTGGGACCCTACTTCTCGGCAGGCACTGTCATAGTTTTGCCCGGTGAACTGTTAAATCAATAAAAACATAAACATTTTAAATCAATAAAAACATGAAATTGGTCTAGCCATCGAAATTTGCATACTTTTGGATTAACAAATGTAGCCTGAAAATGGGCACTGTCGCTGAAACTCCCTTTCTAAAACCTGTTTGGCGATAAGGTATAACATTACCCTCCTCCACCATTGTTCTAGACGGGCTAATAGGATTTGTCCATACATTTTACCTAAAGCATCCTAAATAATCCAGTAAGGATATTGGGTTTGAAGGATTACTCTGATCACCATTCTTAAAAATAAGATCGATCTCCGCACATTGTCAGCCTGGAGGAAAGTCATAACTCAGAATCCAACAATTAAACGTCTTTGTTAAGAGTGGTGCCCACATTTCTGGTTTGTTTAAAAACTAATCACCAGGGATACAATCAGATCCATAGGCCCCATTTGGTTTCTGTGTCTTGATAATACAATAAACCTCTGCATTGGTAAAAGCCAGCGGATGTAAGGACTGCTGAGATTCTAAGGATGTCCTCGTTTTCAGAGGTGCATTCATTTTGAGTCAGACATTCTTCTTAATGAACATGTAGAGCACTAAAATGTAAAAAACAGTATTTCTTTGAAATATTGGAATCATGCGCACTGATTTCCCTTTAAGCTAGTTCTATTTGTAGTCATAAAGTAAAACCAGATGCTTGGGCTCAGTTTAAATGGCTATTTGCAGCCCTCATCCCTATGTTATACATAGTCGAGGCTACACGGAAAGCGCCAGTATGCCTTTCTACATGCCTTTTAACAAGGCATGATGTAATTACCCACATCTCATGTTCCAATTTCTTTTGGTCAAGAGAATGTTCTATGTGCTTTCATCGACGGCTATTTTTTTAGATGGGTTTTTCAATGAAACTTTTTAGCTGAAAAACCCAATAAACAATATATTGTTTATTTTGGGATAGGTTTCCCTCAAAGCCCCTTCCCCTATTGATTTTTGTGTTATTACCGACCGCCCAACCCTTTATATGCCCTTTCCCACCCACCTATATTTTACAATGGGGTTTTCGGCTACATATTTTCATTTTTAAAAAAATAGCCGTCGATGAAAGAAAGGTATACAAACAGAAGGCTCGTAGGATTCAAATTGGGAGTTTAAATCTCCCAATTAGCAATGTGTGAATGATGTTGACACTCGTATATGAGTGTGCTGAGAACACACAATTTTTCTCCAAGACTTCTAATAGAGAGAGCTTTGGCGTCAAGTACATATTGTAAATATCAAATACTCTCTTGTTATCCACATTGGTTTTTTTTTCAACAAAACATTTTATTAAGCCTTTCAAGAATGATAACAACAATCACTGTATCGTAGACATCAACAGATACAATCAGAAAACACATATCCGCAACATCCGCAGAAGAGGGAACAGGAGGCGCCCAGAGCGCGGGGGACTCTATGCACCTACACCGGGGTCCCGGGGCAAAGCCCCTCAATCCTACAATCAGCGTGTGAGCAGGGGCCTACGGGAGAGAGCTGGATACTTCACTGCAAAGTCCATAAATGGAGCCCATGTGTTTAAGAAGGGGTACAGGTTCCCAGAGCGCATTGCCGTTATCTTTTCAGCCCCAACAACCTCCCAACATTTAAACCACCACAATGAGCTCACCGGACCCTCTGCACTTTTCCAGACTCACGCAAGAGCAATTTTTGCGGCTAAGAGAAGGTGCGTACACAATCGCGTCATATGGCCAGAGATTAGAAATGCCCCTCATCACCCAGGAGAATAACCCCTGGATCCCAAGGGATCGATAGGCCCGTGATTTCCTTGATGTGGCCCACCACTTCCCTCGAGTACCTCTCCGCACTAGGACAGGACCAGAGAAGATGAAACAGAGTCCCCTTTTCTGCACAGCCCCTCCAGCAATTCGGGAGATATCCGCATTGACTTTGTTTAGTTGGGCCGGTGTTGCATAATACCTATAGCAAACCTTATAACCCCCTTCTTTGTTTGTGATGCATTGGGCGCTTTTATGCAGCCTAGACCAGATCTTTCCCCACTCTGCAATATCTATCTCATGTCCAAGATCCCTCTCCCATTCCAACATATATCTTTCTTTCTTAGAAAGCCCAGTTTTGTCTAAGAGCGTATAGAGTGTGGACACCTTCCCCCTTGTTTTCAGTGAAGTGTGATTGTGCTCCAAAGCCGTTCGGGCTCTCGCTCGCCTTTCCTTCACCGACCTATTCGAGGCCCAGTGCCTGAGTTGGGTATAACGAAATCTCTCTAAATTTCTCTTTGCACCACCGCTCAAAGGACAAGGGGCAACCCTCGTTCAGGAAATCCGATAAAGTCCGAAGTCCTCCACCCTGCCATGCAGCGAACCCATGTGGAGAGATCACGGGGGTGAACTCCGGATTGTTCCACATCGGTGTGAGAGGACCCAGAAAGGATGTACAACCCCACCTGTGAGCTGCTGTATTCCACTTTTGCACCGTATTCTTAGTAGCCGCCAGGGGGCCCTGATTTATTTATTTTTATCTTATTTTATTTTTTACATTTGTATAGCGCGCAGGCAGCCCAAGGGCATTGTGGCGCTGTTACTTGCAGACAACTTAGTTACATTATGCATAAGTTACAGATTGGGTACATTGGCGTAACACATAATATGCATAGAGGCGTGCACAGGTCAGGTATACATATGGCGGGTGTACATGATTCCCTTGAACTTTAATAGGCGGAAGGTGTGGGAGATCCGACAATGGAACCAGACTCCAGACCTCTTCTATTTGCCTCCAGAGAGGAGTATCTGAAGCGGGAACCCATGCAAACGCATGTGAAAGCTGTGCCGCTAATGCGTATCTGTGTACATCCGTATTGCCCAGGCCACCCAGCTCCCTCCCCCGAAGCAAAATCTTCTTTGCTATTCTGGGTCTCTTCCCCCCCAGATAAAATTTAGAATATTTCTCTGTAGGAATAGAAGCTCCTTATCTGGGATCTGCACAGGGAGAGCCGTGCAGTGTTATAACAGCCTGGGGACCAAGTTCATCTTCACCGCGGCTATACGGCCAAACCATGAAATGTCCTGATCATGCTTAAACTCCAGAGTTCCAGATCATGCTTAAACTCTCCGAACAGCCGCGGGAAGTTGCACTGGTATGTTAAGGATGGGTCTTTGGGGATCTGAACACCCAGGTACCCAATGGAGGAAGTAGCACAGGAGATTGGAAGAACCTGGCTTAATTCTGCCTTGTGTTGCTTGGTGAGATTAATTGCCATCGCTTCAGATTTATCAAGGTTCACCCTAAACCCAGAGACCTGGCCAAATCCTTCAATTTCTCCCCACAGTGGGCCCAGAGATGAGGTAGGATTGGTTATGGTCAGTAGGACATCGTCCGCATACAGCGCCACCTTGTACTCCCGATTCCCCACAGTTAGCCGACTAATCCCCGACTTTTCTGGACCCTGTTTGCAAATGGCTCCATAGAGAGAGCGAAAATCAGTGGCGACAGGGGGCAGCCTTGCCTCGTGCCCCTTGAGATGCCTATTGTTTCAGACCTAGTGCCATTCATCCGCAACTGCGTGGTGGGGAACTGGAAATTCGCCATGACCCAAGTTATGAAATTCGTACCAAAGCCCCACTGCTGCAGAGTGTTCCGAATATAGCCCCAGTCCACTAAATCAAACGCCTTGCGAGCATCTAATGAAATCACCAGCATCCCTTCCCTTGTTCTAGTTGCGCATTCAATAAGGTCTATGGTGCGCCTGATGTTATCATGCGTCCTCCTCCCTGGGATGAATCCTGTTTGATCTTGATCTATGATGTGCAGGAGATGCCTGTTCAGCCTTGCAGCCAAGAATTTCGAATAGAGTTTACTATCATTATTCAGAAGAGATATTGGTCTGTATGATGCTGACTGCTCATGATCCTTTCCCGGCTTATGCACGAGAACCGTTACCGGTTCCGCCATCGATTTAGTAATGGACCCTGTGTCCAAAAAGGAGTTAAATAAGGCGGTTAGTTGCAGAGCAAAAATATGGGAGAAGGATTTATAAAATTTAGCCGATAACCCTTCCGGGCCCGGCGCCAAACTTTTCAATGTTTTAATGACGGAATTGTACTTTTTTACCGACTATAAAGGTTTGCAAGGACCAAAAGTTCTAAAAATGCTACCACCAAATGTCGAACACCAAAAGTTCGATCCTTTGGTGGTAGCATTGAAAAAAAAATAGAAATGGGATCTGCGGGGGTGTCCCCCGCATCACCCCGCTCACTATACTTTATAGTATAGTGAGCAGGGGTTGCGGGGGGACAACCACGCAGCCTTCCGTAAAAAAAAAAAAAAGAAAAAGAAATGAAAAAGGACCCTGCGGCGCTGGTTTCCGATACCCCGGAAGTGAAAGGGAACTGGCGCCGCAGGGACCCAGCGTGAAGAAGAAGGTAAGTGGGGTTTGTTTATGTTGGGGGTGTGGGTGGGGGTGTGTTGAGGGTGTGGGTGGGGGGTGTGTCATGGGTGTGTTGTGGGTTGTGTTGTGTGTGTGGGTGGGGGTGTGGGTATGTACATGTGTTCGCATGAGAAAGGTGCAAACTTTTGGTGGTTTGCACCTTTCTCATGCAAACTTTCCGGCCCGGCATAATCAGCCGCGGTCGGATCACGTAGATCCATAATGGCCTCAACGGTTTCTTCCTGTGTGATGGGATCATCTAAACCACTCAACCTGGATTTATATTCCTGGGTTTTGCTAGCCACAAGATACTTAGGCAGCCCAATGAGCTGTCGGGGCCCCCAACATGATCGTTTTATGGTACTCAACCAGCACCTCTAACTTGTCCCGATCACTATAATGAAATTGACCCTTTCCATCCCTTAGGCGATCAATGTTGTTCCTAGTGTGGATTCTCTTCAGCTTGTATGCTAGAATGTGATTACCCTCGTTGGATTTGCTATAGTAAAATTGTTTGTATAAGCCAGTGATTTCGCCGACCGATGCGCCCTTTACATCTCCATCGCTATTCTCGCTTTACGCAGTGCCCTCTCCCCTTTCCTAGACCAGTGAGATTGTAGGTCTTTTTCCAGCGAGGCAACTGTCTCCTCCAATTTAGACCCTAGGATCTTCTAAACCCTTCATAGCTCAGCTCCAGCTCCTATGAGGGAACCCTGCACCACCGCTTAATGGCGTCCCAGACTATACCAATGGGGGTGTCCTTCTGCAAATTTTCAGAAAAGTAATTCTTTAGTGTTTCCTCGGTTTCCCTTTTAACGCTTGTGTCTAACAATAAGGAGTCACATAGCTTCCAGTACCTAACCGGGGCTGAGGGGACCCACGGATGCTCAAGTCCGCCGATACCGAAGCATGGTCTGAGATCACCCCCGCATGGATCACTACCCTCTCTAAGCATGGATATATTGCAGCTGTAACTAACAACAGGTCAATTCTGGAGAACCCTTTATCTGCATGGGAATAGTGCGTGAAGCCATTGACCCCAACATTAGCCAGCCTCCAGGCATCCACCGTCCCCATTGGCCTAAGTAATCTAGCCAGGGCCAGTGCCAAAGCGTGATCCACCCTTGATGGCGGAAGGGTTGTATCTACACTGGGGTCAGGGACCGCATTAAAATCGCCCCCTATAATTAAATGTCCCTCTGAGAATGCCAAAATCGTTGGAATCAGCTTTGTTAGAAATTTGAAATTTATCCTGGCCGTTGTTTGGGCAATAAACTTTGATTAAGTTGATTGGTCGCTCCACTAACCAGCCCTTCAGCAGTATGAACCTGCACCCTGGGTCTCGCTTCACTGAAATTCTTGTCAGGGGGACCTTTTCACTTGATAAGTTTGCTAACCCACGTTTTTATCCCCCCAGAGGTGGCAACAAATAATTTCCCCTTAAACCTATTAAATCTACCACGTTTCTCATCAAACTGAAGCAGGTGAGTCTCCTGTAGGAAAACTATGTCCCCCTCCAGCTGGCTAAGCTTGTGTTCCACCAATCTCAACTTCCCCGGGAAATTAAGGCCCTGGACGTTCCATGAAAGGATTCAGAGCTCTCTTTCGTCAGCCTGCCCCAAAAGATGTCATAATCGGTGTAGCTTCAGTAAAGGAAATAGCCGACCCCAAACCGGCCTCCAGTGTAATGTGGAGCTGACCGAAAGTGTACACAGTGAGAGATAATGTGGATGTCCGATTGCAGTAACATTTCAACACATCTGAGAGAGCAACTCTTCGCCCTTTTTCCCCCTCGAACTGGCTCCCCCCATTTTTTCTCCCCCCCCCAAAAACTGAAAGGCAGGAGATACTCCTACCCCAATGGGGCAACTGGATGAGCTCCAGCCACGAGCCCTAATGGCTAACCGGGCCCAACCTGACAATAGCAAGACCTCCCGCAAAATGCCACCTAAAGCATAGCAGAGCCGAAAGCGGCGCAAAACCCTAAGCAGGGACCGGCAAACCCCGGAGAATGGAAGGAGGAAGAGGCCCTAGGACCCCAACCCCCAAACCCACTAGACCCCGCCAGAGTGCAATCAAACACAGTCATGCTTGTTCTCGGGCTACATTGCTGTTCAGTCTGGATCGGGCTTCCGTCGCGGAGGACCACACAGCTTGCGGCACCTGTTCACCGTTGTCCAAGCCTTTCCGGCTTGCTTCTTGGCGTGGTCTCCGGCGCCCGATTCCCCCTCAGATCCATCGCTTGCACCCTCGATACCCATCAATTTCTCGGCCTCCTTCAAAGATTGGAACTGATACGGCACACCTTCCCACAAGAATCTAACAGATGTAGGGAAGCCCCAATGATATGGGATTTTCCTTTCACGCAACCAGGCAGTCAGCGGCTTAAAGGACTTCCTCTTTCGTAGGATGGAGTTTGCTAGGTCTTGATTTAGCAGAATATTGGAGTTCCGGAATGAGATTTGTTGCATTGGTCTCGCTTCTCTCATAATTTCCTCTTTCAGTCTGAAAAAGTGGACTCAGGCCAGTACGTCTGGAGGCACAGAAGTTGAGCGGTGTGGGATAGTTCTGTGCACTCGGTCCAGTTCCAACGGAGAATCCCCAGGCAGGGTTATGATGAATCTGAACAACTCAGCTACATATGCCTCAAGCTCAGGGTTCGGGACCGATAGTGGGATCCCGCGGATGCAGATATTGTTTTGCCTGGACCGGTTTTCCGTATCTTCCAGCTTCGCCTCGATCGCTTCACACCGCGTCTCCAGCGCCGCCAGCCTCTGTTGACCTTTCTCAAATTCAAATGTTTGGTCACACATTGCATCTTCAACCTCCGCTGTACGGCTTTCCACTGCCTCCACCCTTTGGTCTATGGAATCAATTCTTTTAGTCACTTCTTCCGTGCCCTTCTGGATTTCTTTTGTTAGGGCCGCGAGGAGGTCCTTCAGATCCGCCCTGGTGGCGACCTGCTCCGGTTCCCCGGACTCCTGGGAGGCCACAGGGCCCAGCATTTGCTCCATGGGCAACCCCCCCTTTTTTAGCTTGTCTGGATTACTGTGACCCATCAGTGCCGCAATGTCTGCATGCTTAGTTGCCTTGCCACATTTAGCCATTGTTCCTGACAGTCCAGGTATGAATCAGGCCTGTAGCGATAGGGCGACCACTGGATTAGCACTCCACTAGGGACCCCCAAAGCAGACTACCGTTCAGCGCAGAGCCGTATGCTGTATGGTAGGCTGGGATCGATGTGCTGCACCTGAACGACCGATATGCCCCAGAGATGAGCCCGGCCCTTACCTGCTAAGAGACCAGCGCAGGGGGAGGAAGGAACTGACCAAGGAGGGCGGATCCCTACATGTATGCCCTCAAGCCGCCGACGGATGGTTCTAGACACACATGGAGGGCAACAATACCCAGGGCCGATGCGGTATTCGAAATCCGGGACATCGCCGGTCTGCATCAGGATCACCAGGAACCGTTGTCCTTCATTGTTCATAGCGCCACTGGTTAGCAGGCGCGGGCAGATATCAGGGACACCCTCACTCTGCCCCGCCGTGGGCCTCCATGGGTGGTGAAAGTTAATCTGGACTAGGGCAACAGACGCCCTGGGCAGGCCCACCGGGGGGGAATCAGACACCGGAACACAATAAGCGTTGAAAGCTGAGCAAATATCCTTTGCTGTGGGGCCAGCACTAGAGTGGCAGCGATCCAAAGTAGAATTGAAGATGATTAGCCTCTCCAGGCCCCACAGGAGCACAATGCCTTGACTCTGGACCAAATGCGCTTCAGAAAGTCTGGTGTACTGCCACCCAGGAGCTACGAGGAATGATGACCTCAGCGGCGGGCTCAGAGAGAGTGTGCAGCAGGCAGAGATCCCTGAGCAGCCCGGCTTACTCGTAACCTGAGCTCCGGTGACGGGCGGGGGAGTGCTCACAGGGAAGCCAGCAGCTCCCGCACTTCCCCCACTGCAGGCACCTCCGAAGCGACGTTGATGTCCCCCCGCAAGTCCAGAAGCAATCCGTAGCCCTGGGGCCCAGACCGCTGTGTTGATGTCCAGGGGGGCGCGCACAGCCAGTTAAGGCCCCCAGACCTCCTCTGGAGAGAAGCACCGTTGCTGATGGCCCCGGAGCCGGAGAGCAGGCGCAGGGCCAATCGGACATTCAGTGCGTGCCCCATGGATGGCAGAGGGACCCACGGATAGAGACCAACGATCCGATCATGGCATCTGACCGTGGAAGCAATGCACCGCAGAGGCAGCTTGGGTCCAGCACCAGCCAAGCTCTCGTCACAGGATGGTCGTCCCTCTGGCTCCTGCTGGTAAATGCCGAGGATCAACGATGCCGCAATCTTGCTGAGTCCAAGTCGGGAGCAGTTGGCTGCTTCATTGTGATGGCTTCCCCCTCCGCACACAGGACTCTGATATGCTGGGAAAGGCCCCGCCATTTTCTTTCAGATCCTCGCGGCGTGCTCGGCCACTTACAAGTGGTGCAGATCCGCAACCCCTGCGAATTAGGGGATTATTCCGACAGTGACATGCTCCCCAGACTCTGCTTATTCCAATTCTATACTCTGTGCCAAAAACCGGAGAGAGGAGCCGCCGTAGTCACGCTCGTAGCATGACGCCACCCAGGAGCTACTAAGGAACTATGCCACACACGGCAGCTCCAAGCCACGCCCCTCCATATCCACATTGTTAGACGTCATCTTAGTCCCTAAGATGTCTGGGAAACTGGTATGGATTTCCTTAATAGATACATTTAAATCTACTGACACACAGGTCCTAACCCCCTCACTGGGTCTCCCCTTTTTGGACCTAATTACCATCTTAAAAAGGTATTGTAGCCTGACCCCACAATATTGGGGAGAAAGGAGGTGATACGACGTCCCTGGCACCTTCAGCCATGAGAAAGAGAGTTTAGGAATCCAGTGGAGCCATAGCACTGGAGCAGGGGAGGTGACATAACCTCCTGGGTGCTCTAGGGACTGGCACCTTGATGCCAGTGCCCAAGGGCCTGTCAGCCAGAGCCAGCAAAAAGAACAATTACCTGTAGAAGGCTATCCAGACTGGTTCTGTTGTTTTGATTACATTTTCTTGTACTTGGGGATTTTCCCTTATCCTTGGTCCACGCTCTGTATATTTTCCTAATAATAAACCCTTCAACCATATATGGTGTCTTGGTTTTATGCACGACCCCTGATGTACCAAACCTAAAGCTGTGCCAAAATGTCATTCTAAAAGTAGTATCTACCCATGGATTTATAGATAGGTAAAGAGCCAATGACATTAAGCAATTGTAGGGAATCATTTATCAAAGCTGTTATTTGAAGTCACTGTGGACCATCATCAATGGCACCACATGTTCATCAACAGGTTTGACAGAGTGGCAGTGCTGAGAATGAACACTCTCCCCCGCCTCCTATACCTGCTTCATGTCTTATCATACAAATAGAACCCTCCTTCATAGGGCTAAAAAAGGCGATCCTGAGACTCATTTGGCAAGGTAGGATACACAGAATAAAAGTTGATTTAATGATACAGGCATCCAACAAATGTGGGCTATGCTTGCCTGGTTTTATAACAGATGGGCAAGCATGCTGTATTCAAATAGGCTCAGAGGAATTCTGGCAAGCTATGGGAATATGCAACACAAGATTATGAAGCGGGCTAGATGGGATATCCTGTGGATGGATATATCAGAACAGTGCTGTAGAAAATGGTATAAGGTGGTGGTAAAAAAGGAAATAACTTTGTTCCCTTGTCCCTTATCCCATTGCACTTTAATTCCCAATACCCACCATCAGTGAACCATGGCCTCTTCGATTTTTGGAAAAATGGGGACTGTAGATCCCTTTAGGGACATGGTTATGGGAATCCAAGTGAAATCATTTAACCTATTCAATATAATCTTTGCTATAGAGGAGGGCGCGAGATCAGATTGCCCATGAATGGGCCTCATTACGAGTATGGCGGTCCGGAAATAAGGGTGCCGGTAGAAACGTACCGGCACCCTTTCCGGACCGACATACTATGACAATGCCGGTAGGGGCCACGGATCCCCAGGCAGGCCTGACCTGCCGGGTTTTCAGGCCCCTACTGGATTGGTTGTCACTGAAGCACCAGCACCGTTAGCAATAGTGACGTTGCTTCAGTGTCCCCATTCCCGTGGAGTCCTATAGGACTCCACGGGAATGGGGATTTACTGTTCCAATGCCACTTGTGATATCCCGGTGGCACCAGGATATCTGGTGGCAGTAACATTGTTACAGGGTTACCGCTAACCCCGTAATGACGATTAACTTCTTAATCCAAGTGTTAGGAAGACAGCCATAAGAGTATTCATTGAGTTTGAATAACAACTATAAATCAGCTATCGAGGAGCTTAATCTCTTATATTTGCAAAATCCTGTTAAAAGGGATGCTATAAAAAACATGGAGTTATGTGAAACAATGGGAGATCTCTTTGGGCAATATAGCAACCAGAAAAAGACACTATGGCTTGAAATGGGAAAAAAACTTAGATGTGTCTAGAAGAAAACACTATGCAATAATGCATGGCAGTTACTGTACTCTAGAAAATAATAACCTACTGTCACCAGTAGGTAACCGCAAATGCACTCGCACATAGAAAACTCTCCTAAGTGTTTTATTCATCTTCAATCAAGTAAAAATATATGTATAATTAAAGTGAAAATCGAAACAAACTCTTATCATTGCTCTCAGCATGTATTGTTTTTATCTTTCAAATCACTTGAAACAAAAACTTTTAAAATAAATGCGTACAAAATGTTTTGCCTTAAAAGCACAAAACCAATTACAAAATGTAGTAAACTCAATTTCCTCAGTTGTTTCCCCAAAACACTGATTAGACGTTTATTCTGTTGCCAAACAGAAAACAATTAATTCATGAGAGTGAGTCTTGAGGTTTCATTAGTAGAATGTTGCCAGCGTTTTTTTTGATTATTCGAAATCCATCCTCAGGGCTTGTTTGCTGTTATTCTGACACTAATTCTTCAATTTAACCAATACATTATTTATAGCGTTATTCGTGTTTGCCCCTGTACGCTATTTCACTAAACTCAAAATAACAAATAAATTAGCACTTACCTGTTACTGTACTCCAGTCAAGTGCCACTCCATGTATCCCCATCTCCAGAAGGAATGTTGGAGGGGAGGGAGACAACCTTCATATGTGGTGGTGCTACATAAAATTGATGGGGCAACAGAAAAGGTATTTATTATACTGGGCTTGTGCGATCCAAGCCTGAAAACAATGTCATCAAAGTTTGATAGGAAATTGTTTGGGCGTTTACCTTTGGCAGCCAAATTAACAATAGCAGCTTCATGGAAGAAAGATGCCCCTCCTGATGAAGCCTGACACCATGGCTGAATATTTTAGAGGGTTGATCAGGGAGCTCATACCCCTGAGCCCAGCTCCCATCACCCAAGTTCAGGTCACTGCAACTCTGACAGTACCTTTACCAGTTGCTCCTATACCCGGACCAGTGGTCCCTCCTAGCACAGAGATACCACAGAGAGACTCTGCTGCTGCAGGTCATTGTGACAATGATTCCAGGTCACGTCAGACACAGACAAAGATTCTGCCAGTGACGCATAAGAGGGCATCCCACAACTGGCCAATGTGCTCCACAACAGAATTATTAGGTTGTTCATGGCTGCTACGAAGCTATGGGAGAAACTTCACTCCCTACGGCCTACAAATATAAAGCTGTATTACAGATACAACCCGTTGGCATTGTATAAGCCATGTCGGACCTCCCACCCCAACCTCGTTCAGCAGTGTTGGAGTCATCAACACTATACACAAAACCATCAACATCAAGCACATTTTACTCCTTCATAGAGCTTTTCAGTAAGGAGGACAAGCTTCTGGAATTCTACGGGCGCAAGGTGTATTCCAACGCCTCACTACAATTAGGGCAAGCAAATGCTTATGCACTACAGGCAGCCGCAAACTGACAATTGTGAAGAGAGCTGGCTGACTCCTGACGCAAGCATCCCTCCCCCCACCCAGA
Source organism: Ambystoma mexicanum (assembly GCF_040938575.1). NCBI lineage: Eukaryota > Metazoa > Chordata > Amphibia > Caudata > Ambystomatidae > Ambystoma > Ambystoma mexicanum. The sequence continues at coordinate 1,459,951,357 of NC_090931.1, read as the reverse complement.
CAAGCAGCAACCTGTCATGTCGAGGCTAGTAGAAGCAAAGATTGTGGCACTGCATCTCGTGGAAGCATCAGTCTGCCATATTAATACATCCAGCAGTGATATGGCCCAAGGAGTAGACATGCGCAGAGTAGCCTGGATGCATGCCACCAGGTTTTCACCGGAAGTGCCGGGCGGCACAGTCGATCTTCCATTTGATGGCCAGGATCCTTTTCACTCATCTACAGATTAGAAACTGAACAAGTACAAGACTTCACCACAGATGTCGAAGTCCATAGCAGTTTTAGCCAAGACTGAACAAAAAACAATTTTTCAGTCTTCCTTCCCCAGAAACTCCAAACAGAGAGCGTTTGGTGTGTTTTGAGGTTATCAATACAGGAAAACTAGAAGCCCAGGGTACCAGCCAATCTGCTACAGGAGAAAACACACTAGAACCACCTCCAAAGGTCTCTTTTCTGGTTGCTCTTCCACCTCGGCTCAAGACACTTCTAAGAAATAATGACTGGAATATGCAGGTCCACCTGACTCCTGTCGGCTGTAGGCTCTCCCACCATCTACATCACTTGAAGGCCATCTCCCATGATCCATGGCTTTTATCAATGATATCAAAAGGCTTCCTACTTAGTATCCCTGTCCGACCTCCATCTTGTCCTCTTCTGATCCAGCTGAGCTCTACTCCACTTCTTGTGGAGGTCAACAACCTGCTCCTTATGCAAGCGTGAGAGCCGGTTCCCAGCGACCAGGGAGGTCAGGGATTTTATTAAAGAATGTTCACAGTGCTAAATTAGAACTAGGCAGGCCGGCGGGTAATCCTTGACCTCTTTTTTCTCAACCCATTGCTTTTCAATGAGAAGTACACAATGAACATCCACACCCAAATTCGGCGAGCTGTCCAGCAGAATTACTGTTTTTGTACAGAGGACCTCAAAGATGCATACTACCGTGCGCCTATCTGGAAACCACACAGGAAACTAAGGTTTTCCAGCTGGAAGCACCATTATCAATATCAGGCTCTTCATTTTGGATTCAACTCTGCTGCAAGGATGTTTGCCAAGCTCATGAATGCCATAGCCAGTGCCCCTTGTCTCACAGAGATCCATGTATGTTCGTAATTCATCTTTATAACATGCTCAATACTGGAGACCAGTCTCTAAGTGCGGGACCGGGATTCAGGCCTGTGTTCCTCTACGTTATCTTGCTTGCAAGACGAACGCGTTGCCCCTGAGGTGTCCTTCCGTCTCTGCATGGATGATTGGCTGGTAAGCTCTCCTCGGTTAGCTCTTGCGGCAACACGCATTCTAGTGGATAGAATACTCTTTTCAACCTTGGGTGCTCTATCAACTTCAATAAGTCTTGCCTGGACATCATCAGTTTATCCCTGTAGCTTAATTGTCCTGGACTGTGCAGTCCAGATTTTGGCAGATATCACATAACGATTTATTGGCAGGTATACTCAATCAGCAAGGAAAGGTGGTGCCCGCTCACACATTCATTAATCAATTCAGGTCCTTATCTTTCTGGAATTTGTATGGGACTTCCATGTGGCCAGAATTTTCCCACCAACTACACAAATAACAAACAGAAGACTTTTGCTGGCTAATTTTCATACCAGGCCGGCTGCTTCGGCATGGTGGTTCCAGAGACTCATGGGGCTGGCTCATGGCAGTGTACGTGCTGTATGTCCCGCACATGTCGAGTTACAGATGATACTCCTGCAACTCCACCTGTGAGAATCCTGTTATCAAGCTACATGGTAACCATCAGGTCAGATTCTTTTCCCCAGATTGTCACAAAGGATCTATGGTGGGCCGAACCTCAGAATGTCTTGTGCTACTCCCCCTTCAAGAAAAGTCCTCATAAGGTATGCATCACCACATATTTGATCCCTGGTGGACTTGAGTGCCATGTTGAGAGGACTCAAGATACGTGGGCAGCGGTCTACCCAGGAGAGGAAACTGCACATCAACATCCTGGAACTTCAAGCAATCTTCAGTGCGCTTTGAACCTTCCTTCCGAGTCTCCAAAACAAATTGGTACAGTTTAAAATGGACAGCTCAACTGCAAAGTTTTATATAAACAAGAAGGGGGAACCAGGCCCCCACCTCTAGTCATCTGTAGATTGCAACCTGGGACTATGCCTTGAGCCATGATATCTCTCTTAAAGCAGTACAACTACCAGGAGTCCTGAACACTGAAGCTGATCTACTCAGGACACTGAACCATTGAAATCACAAATGGGGAATCAAATTGTCGACTCTGCCTTCCATTTTCCAACGTTTGGGACAATTAACAATAGATCTATTTACAACATCTCTGAACCGCAAATTGCCCCTCTATGCCTACCGTGGTCAGACTTGGAACACATTTGCTGGGGGACTCTCTGATCCTTCAGTGGCATTCAGCTTTCCTGTATGCATTCCCTCGGGTCACTCTACATCCCAGGTTTCTGACAAAGCTAGCGAGAACCATGAATACCTAACTTATTCCAATAGCCCCAGAATGGCCAACTTGGTTTTGGTTCTAATGGGACTCTAAGCTCGGATGGTCAATTTCCTCGTCCAAACTGCTACAACCTCTTTAATCAGCAACAAGGCAAAATTCTATGATTACTGAATTTAGCAGCTTGGTTCCTGGGGACCTAATCCTGGGACATCTAGGCTTGTCCTGAGAATACCTAGCTATCTTTCAAGCAGTTAAAGGTCAGTCTACCAATGCACAATACAAAAGTAAGTGGATGAGATTCTGTCATTTGTCCCTCGATTACCATATAAATCAGTTTTCTTGAAGCCATAATGATGTTCTATCCTTCCTCTCCCATCTGGCCCAGCAGACATGGCACCCCATTGCTTGGATTGCAGTAGGTCATTCAAATCCTATTGCCATAGAGCCAAAGATTTCAGGATTTCAGGCTCCCTCTTTGTGACCTTAGTGCATCAGATTCCTGGTACATAGGCATCTAAGCAACTATTGCTAGGTGGTTGTTGTCTGCCCTTTTTCACTGTTATGAACTCCAAAAGCTTCTGCCTCCAAAGAGTCTCCACCCTCAAGCAGTCATTGCTGACACCGGTTTCCGCCAGTTGGGCAACGGTGTTTGGCTCAAGGTGACCGATTTCCTGCCAGGACGTGCAAACCAGAGTTTTGGAAATGCCCTTTGACGGGAACATCCTGTTTGGCAAGACAGTGGACGAGTCACTGCAGGCCATCAAGGCCGACACGGAGACGGCCCAGGCCTTAGGGGTTTTGCAGCAACGACGGCCGCCCTTTCGAAACTCAAGCAAGCAAGGTGCCTCCAAAGGATTCGGCTTCGGCTCCTCGACTTACCGCCAGGCGGCCCGCTCCTCGTCGCAGGAGGCCTACAGAGGACGCGACAAGTCAGGAGGATCTCGTCGTCGTCGCCAAGGAGGCCAAGGCGGCAAGGCCATTGCCAAGCAGGACTGAACCGGCAGTGGCGTCTGGCCCCCACCTGAGCACCCCAGAGGGAGGCCGGCTGACAAAGTTCGTCAGCGTGTGGGAGTCCATCTCCACCGACCGATGGGTGCTGGATGCCCTGGCCTGCGGGCACACTCTCGGGTTTCTAAAGAAGTGCCTCCGCATTCCACCCGTGGCCAGGAAGGAAAACCACGTCCCTCAACTGCTGCTGGAGGTAAGGGCGATGCTGAAGAAAGATGCCATCAAGCTCATCCCAAAGAGGTTCCTGGGCTCTGGAGTTTACTCACAATAATTCCTCATAAGAAAGAAGACCGGCGGTAGGCGACCCATCCTGGACCTTTGTCGTTTAAACAAGTACATCAAGGCCCAGAAGTTTCGGATGGTCACCCTCCAGCATGTGCTGGGGCAGCTGGAGGAAGGCGACTTCTTATCGTTGCTGGACTTGGAGGATGCCTACTTTCACATCCCTATTCTAAAAGGATATTGAAGGTTTCTCAGATTCGTAGTCCAAGGACGGCACTACCAGTTCAAGGCCCTTCCTTTCGGATTGAAGTCGGCGCCCAGGGTATTCACCAAGTGCCTAGCACCAGTGGCGGCGCGGCTGCGCCTGCAGGGGGTCCACGTCTACCCCTACCTGGACGATTGGTGCATCTGAGCAAAGACAAGAGAACTCGCCGTCGGGCACACAACGAAGACCGTCCAACTGCTCACGGATCTGGGATTCTCCATCAACTTCACCAAATCCCACCTGGTTCCATCGCAGGTCGCACTGTTTCTGGGAGCCAAGCTAGACACAGTAGCGCGACTGGTCTCTCCGTCGGAGGAAAGGACGAAGGCCATCCTGGGCAAGGTGCAGCGGCTGTTGGCCATGGACGTCGCCAGGGTGAGGTTCATCAAGTCCCTTCTCAGCATGATGTCCTTATGCATCTACCTAGTGCGCCTGTGCAGGGTGCGGATGCGTCCACTGCAAGAGTTTCTCGACGCCCGTTGGATACAAGCGGCGGGCAGCTTCGAAGACAGGATCTCGCTCAACGAGACCTTCCGCCAAGCTATCCGGTGGTGGGGTACCCGCGCGCATCTGGCAGCGGGTACAGACATCCAGACCCCGGCACATCAGGAGACGGTGACGACGGATGCCTCCCTGGAGGGATGGGGAGCGCACACTGGAGATCTCCATGCAAGAGGCCTTTGCCTCCCGGAGGAGAGGCCACTACACATCAACGTCCTGGAGCTCCAAGCCGTGTTCTGGGCCCTCAGGTCGTTCCTTCCGTCCCTCAAGGGCAAGGTAGTGAGGATCTTCACCAACAACACCACCACGATGTTCTACATCCAGAAGCAAGGAGGCACAAGATCCCCAGCCCTATCCAAGGAGGCCCAGGATCTGTGGCACTGGGCAGTCGCCCAAGGAATGTTTCTGGTACCCTTCCACCTGGCAGGAATAAAGAACACCATTGCCGACTCACTCAGCAGGGAGCTGCGCTCGTGCCACGAGTGGGAACTGCGGCAGGATCAAGTGGATCAGCTATTCCAATGATGGGGCAGTCCCCAGATCGACCTATTCGCGATGGCAACGAACACCAAGTACCGGAGGTTCGCCAGCAGGTTTCCGCAGCCGGGAAGCATAGGCGATGCCTTCTCATTCCCCTGGGACGGCCTGTTCCTGTATGCGTTCCCACCGTTGCCGTTGCTGCTGCGACTCATCAACCAACTCAAGCGGTTGCGGTGCAGGATGATCCTCGTCGCAGCGGCGTGGCCGAGACAGATCTGGTTCCCGGACCTTCTGGACTTGTCAGCGTCCCCCCCAGTCAAACTGCCGACGGACGCGGATCTCCTCGCCAGAGAAGGAAGCGCCATCCTCCATCACGACCCAGGTTCACTGAACTTGCAGGCCTGGCTCCTGCTCCACTAGAGTATGGAGGGTACGATATCCCGGCGGACTGCAAGGAGGTGCTTGCAAATGCCAGGGCATCCTCAACTCTCAAGTGCTATGGACACAAATGGAAGAGGTTCTCTGTCTGATGCCGGGCACAGAAGATTAACCCTCTGCAGATTAAGGCCCCTCAAGTGCTGCCGTACTTATTGTCGCTGGCCAAGGCGGGGCCGGCCCATGCTTCCATCAAGATCCACCTGGCGGCTATCTCCCGCTATAACAGAACTCCGGGGCGCTCATACCTGTGGTCCCATCGCCTGGTGAAGGAGTTCATGAAGGGACTGTTCCGATCGTTCCTGCCAGTGAAGGCTCCGGCCCCGGCGTGGGAGCTCAACGTGGTGCTAACCAGGCTCATGGGGCCGCCTTTCGAGCCTCTGCATTCGGCACTGTTGAAGTTCCTGTCGTGGAAGACAGCGTTTCTTGTGGCCATCACCTCCGCACGACAAGTGGGAGAGATCCAGGCCCTCTCTTGCAAGCCTCCATACCTGACTTTCCACGAGACAAGAGTGGTGCTGAGGATGCACCCCTCCTTCATGCCCAAGGTGCCGTCGGACTTCCATCTCAATGAGCCCTTGGTGTTACCTGTTTTCTCCCCGTCGCCTTCGTCGACGGCCGAGAAGACTTTGCACTCGCTGGATGTAGATAGAGCGCTGAAGTTCTACGTGGACCGCACGCAGAGTTTTCGGAAGACATCACAGCTGTTTGCGAATTTTGGACCTGTGAACCAAGAGAAGGCCGGCCCGAAGGCTTCCATTTCCAGGTGGCTCTCCGGCTGCATCATGCATTGTCACTGGTTGGCAAACCGACCGTTGTCCGGCCGTCCGAGAGCCCATTCGACCAGAGCGATCGCTGCTACCACGGCGTTCCTATCTGGTGTGCCTCTGCTGGACATCTGCAGGGCTGCTACGTGGAGGTCGACGCACACCTTCACGAGATTCTACTGCGTCGACCAGGATTCCAGGGAGGAGTCCAGAGTCGGCCAGGCAGTGCTGCGCAACCTGTTCGCCTGAAGGTGGGCCTGGTGAGGAGGTAAGAGATGCTTAATGTTGAGTTGATGAAATGCTTAATGTTGAGCCTTGCCACCTCCCGTGGTTGTTGTTAGGCAGAAACCTGTGCAGTTCCCTTAGGGACCACTGCAAAATGTTTAAGACTATAGGTGTTAGTAGTAAACCCAATTGGTAGCAGTCTACACCACCCAGATTTACCTGGTAGCTGTGGCTGAGCAGTCAGACTTCTCTCAAGAAGAGTTAGGCAGTATATAGAGTATACACAATAGGGCTAAAAATACAGTAGTACAAGCAAACACTGACCAGAGCTTTGGTATAAAAGTATATAATTATTTATTTAAAAACAAACTTGTAAAAATACACTGGCAGTAAGATGTCAAGCAAGTTCAAACACAAGAAATATATACACCTCCCTAATTAATTATTTGATAAGTCTAGGTTAATACACCACTTATTTAGCAAAACAGAGGTGAGCGTGTAACCATAGATGGTACTCCAATAATTATTTTAAAAGGGAGAGAAAAGGCAGAAATAGGAAAAACACACAATACCAACACTTTTAAAGAACCACAGCAAGTCAAGAAAGGCAGGGTCTACTGTAGAGCGAAAAGTTCATAGGCCAGGCCCACGCTTGGAGAGAGCAAGGCGGAATGTGCCCAAGATCACACAGTGGAAATGCACTAAAAGTCTTTGCAGGAAAGTCAAAAAGAGGTTGGATCAAGTTAGAGAGGTAATGTTAACAGGTCTGAGGTCACCCCAGGATAGAGAGTCAAGGATTTACGGCACACCTTGGACAGTCTTTACAAGGGAGACCAGGCGGGACACAGTACCTGAAATGGTGAGAAAATTCCAGCGGGGGCAGTTGTTCCTGGCAACTGGTGCAAGTTGGTGCTTCGTCCAGGGGAAGAGAAGATCTCGACGTGGAGGAAAGCTGGAGATCGTTGCACTGCCAGGGAAGAAACCAGCCGCGAAGTTTCCCAGTTAAAAGGTACTACCCTTTTATTCCCGGTAGTGGTGAAGCGTGGCTATCCGGCCGCCGGGGTCCTGGCACGGGAGATTCGACCACGAGACGATCCAGGAAGGCGAAAAAGACGAACTGGTTGGTCCCACCAGCTCAAAGGGAAGAAGACTCTCCTGGAAGAAGATCTTCTCTGTCGTCGGGAAAGTGGTGAGTTTCGTACAGCAGAACTCCACCGGTGTTGTCGTCGTTGTAGATGGCTCAGCTTCTCCTCCCCTCTTCGGATTCTTTAGGTCCTGTGGCGACTTCTCAAGTTCCAGTCCCCAAAGCCCTGCTTTTATGCAGAAAACCCCCATTCATCAGCCTTACTGTCAATCAAACATGCTAAGTGGTGAGCCTTGCGGCTCACCACTGGGCCAATCACACAAGAGTGCAACTTGAGTTGCCAAGGCAACTCAGTCCAGGGTGCCTATTCCCCCCTGTTAGGGAGAATTCTCTGTAAAGGCTAATTTCCCAAACCTAGTGAGTCCCCCAGCAGCTTTGCTGGATTTTTTGGGGTTTATTTTTTTCTCCTGCTAAGAGTGAGACTCTTTTACTCCCACTCTTAGACATGATTTGAGGTGTTCCTTTGACTTTATATGTGTTTTATGGGCTATGGGGTCCTTTACCCCATAGGGCTTCATGTGTTTTTGGTATGTGAGTTACACAGCACCCTCCGTGCTGTAACCCAGGGGTGTCGTAGCGACCCCCAAACATAGACTCCATACCCTGGGACTGACTACTGTCTCCCAGGGCATGTAAAGTCACCATCGGCTTTACTAGTCTTCAAATTGTGAACAGAACCAGTACAAACCATCATATTGTGGGCGTACTGGTCGGGGCAATTCGATTGCCCCTAACTATCTTGCTAAGAAACTAACCAAGGTTCCGATCTGAAGAAATCTTCGATCTAACGAAAAACATAACCTACTACAACCATGTAAAACATTAGAAAGAGTAGGTGGCACTAACATCATTCACTGGGCTCCACCGATTAGATAGATAGATAGATAGATAGATAGATAGATAGATAGATAGATAGATAGATAGATAGATAGATAGATAGATAGATAGATAGATAGATAGATAGATAGATAGATAGATAGATAGATAGATAGAAACTCAGAACACTTCCTAGGCTTCTTTGTGGATAGCAGTCTACCCTCCCAACAACACATAACGAAAAAGGCTCATACGGCTTGGTGTTAGGTCTGTCTTGCAAGATCAAGCCCTTCCTCCCACCCCGGGCTTCCAAACGGCTGTGCAGGCCCTAATAATCTTACATGTCGATGTGGGTAACCTTGCAGGGCTGACTGCCCACCTAGCCCACCACACTGTGTCGCACATCATCACCGGCTCTAGGAACCTTAACTACATCCCCCTCACCTTGCATGAATTACAATGGCTCTCCATCTTGGCTAGAATCTGGCTCACAACTGTGTGCCTCATCTACGAGGTACGTCGGCCTACCAGATGGCACACGATCATCTCACAGAAATGGCCTCATAAGACTGGACACTACCCTGGCTTGCAAGGCGAAAACCATGAAACAATCCTTCTGTTAATAGGCTCTGGTCCTCTGGAACTCCATCCCGGTAGTAATCCGGATCGCGCCAAGTCTCTTTCATTTTAGATAGATTCCAGCTATCTTGTGGACACCCCATCCATATGTTGTACTGTGATAAATATTGATAATGTTTACTTGATGTCCTGTTAATTTCTTGGTACTATTGTTTTACTCTGTGACCTATAGAGTACTCTGTTGCTCCAGAGCTAGGTTTGCACTATAAGCATATATAATAATATGTTTGTGTGACTTCCAAGATGGCCCCCGAGAGAGGAGCATGTTAAGCTGTGTGCTCCCACCTGCCGGCACCCAATAAACATAAGAAACTACAAATTCGAACCTTCCTGGTGGGGGGTTTTGTGGAGCAGCAGTGGGGGCCAAATGCAGCATTAGCATGGTGTGAAAGAACCAGGGGCCGAGTAGTTACTGTGGCAGAGCTCCCCCAGGACTCAGCGACCGAATGAAGCAGAGTCAACGCGCTAAGCGAGCCGCAAGTAGCAGGGGACCCGGATCCAGCAACGGAGCAGAGGTGCAGGAAGTGCCGCCATCAGAGGCACTGGGGAAGGCAGCCCTGTCTCCCCCCCACAGTGAACAGTGGGGCAGGCAGAAACTGCGGGAATGACTGACCCCCACAAGGGGGCCCAAGCAGGTCCAGCCCCGATTCGTGGGCCGCACGTAGAAACATCTGAGCAGCAAGATTCACCAGAGGTCCGCAAACAGGCCTGCGGAAACGAGCGGGTGGACTTGGTGGCTCCCCCACAGATGCCCAGGCAGCGTTGACAGGGCCGGGCGTGCCCAAGGGGAATAGCCACAATCAAAGGCGGTGATCAGAGAGAAACACTACAGGGAGCCCAGCAGGACACCCCGGCACTCCAGCGAGCTTAATGGGGGAAGCAAAATGAGACGCAGTCTGAGGCGGGCAAGTGGTGGATCTCCCTGGTGAGGCGAAGACCCAGGGGCACCTGTTGCAGTTGGTCTGGAGCCCTCATGATGGAGCCTCACAGCATGGCGGCACAGAGGCAACTAGGGCTGCACAATCAGGAGTACCATCGGAAGAGAAGGGAGGTGCAGTCACTCATGGAGAGATGAGCCGTGTTAGAAGAGACCCTTACCCACACGCACAAGAGGTAAGATGAGTCCAGGACTGGGAGGAGAGGGGAGTCCCGGGCCCATAGACAATAGAGAGGATAATTGCCGTGCATGTAGGCCCCGCAGGTAGGGTAGATGTGAGCGGCAGTGGGGCTCACAAGGAGCGGTACAGGAGGTGCAGTATGCCGACGACCACGGGGGAGCAGCAAAGCCATACTACGGAGGAGAGGGTAAACATGCAGAGGGGAGACCTCAGCAAACCCCGAGTGGACACTGGAACAGCACCTTCCCCTACATGGGTGGTTCCCCAACAGGGAGGAGGAGCAACTTGGAGGGGGCGAACAAGAGTGTAGAGCAAGGGCAAGCACGTAGTTGCAGCGGCAGAGGAGCGCATCCCCCAGGCACAACTGGCAAGTGTCACAGCATAAGAATAAAGATCAGAAGGCCAGGAATAGGGGCCCAATAAAGGTCAACAGCACTGAAATTCAACTTTATCAAGATCTGGCCCAATCGAGACTGGTGAAACATAGGCTGATGGGGCCGCAGTTTAGGGCCTTGGAGCAGGCACAAGTGAGGTATAAATGTACCTTCCCGTTTGGTCTCATATTCACCTGGGAGGGCCGCCAACGCTGTGTCACCACATGTGAAGAAGGTCTGCGGCTCCTGAATTTGGAGGAAGAGGGGGCTGAGTGAAGTGATCTGCAGCCAGCACACAAAGTGGCCAAAAGGAAGCAATGGGAATGGAGGAAGGTCACGGAGTCCGGAAGCAAGAAGATGGCCGCACGTGGCCCAGCTAACATCGAACTGAAGATCTCCTCCATCGATGGGGACTGAATTAGCTCTGACTAAGGGGGCCTCCATCTGCTACATCAGCAAATAAGGGCTGAAAGGCAGATGAATCCCAGCCAGGGATGGGAAACAGGGGTATGGGCACTGGAAGGGTGGAGGGCGGCGGTGGGAGAGTTATTAGGAGTAGATTTTAGTTATGGTTCCTAGTAGATCTGCACGTTTTATCTCCGGGTGGATAGCGGAACTCGACCCCCATGGTTGTTCACATGGGAGGGGGGGAAGGGTGAATCCAACCAGAGATGGGGGAGGTGGAAAGGGGTGGGGAAACAGTGGGGGCAGAAGGGGACAGCAGGTGTCAGCTAGACTTGCTCCAGACTAAACGGCAGAAAATGATCTTCTACATATGCAATATGTGGGATGTTTTTACCCATGCATCCAAGCCCTACAATAAAACTGTGCAGTACTGGCATGGAAAACATCATGATGGCCAGAACTCCCCAGAGAGTGCACAGGGAAAACATGAAGAATAGGCTGCCACCCATTTTTGCCTATGTTGTGAGCACAGGAGGGCACTGCCTAAAACCACCAGTGGGCTACACACACAGTAGCCTGAAACCATTGGGAATGGCAATGCTGATTGCCAAAAAAAAAAAGCAACTCAGAACTGTGGGGAATTCATTTTCTTAATCCCAAAAATGGTTGCATTACCAGTACTCACCACTATCAGAAAGCCGGCGTTTTAAAACCGCCAGACTTTTGTGTAAAACTGAACAAATGAAACAAAACCAGACCAAGGAAAGACTTGCTAAAAGGGGGATACAATGTAAAACTATATTCTGAAATGACTTGAAGGAAGTAATTATTTAATGTATACGTTTTATTCCTCATTGCTTTTCCCCTGAAACCATAAAAGTATTTTTGCTACTTTATCCATCCTACACCAACTCCTCATTGATTATAAAGAAGTGTGCTAGTGTCAGATTACCCATTGTTGATTAACATTATATTTAAAAGGGCGATATTGATTATTAATTTATTATAAAAGCGTGGTATCTATATTTTGTTTTATTTCTCAAATAAACCTTTTTAAACTTGCAAAACAGAACTACTTCTTGGCTCAGTGGGGTCAGGGGGATTCTAAGAGAGGGGTGTTATATAGGGGTAGTCATCCAGAACTCATGAACTGGACATAAAGATATATCAATAAGGGTTTCCATTCAGTATCCCAGACTAGGCATTGATTTAGCTGTAGTGTTGAATCGAATCCTCTTACACATTGGGGGCTCGAGCCGGGATATTCTGGGTTAGATTTATCACTTGTGCAGATTAATACAGTGTGCTAACTGACAGGAGACATACATCCGGTCGGATCATCACGCTGTGTTACGCTGTAAAGCACTCCTCAAAGGAACACTCTAAGGAAACGGTCTGTTTTGCAAAAATAAAATACAAACTTCTGTAAGTCAGGAAGGAACTCAAATTCCAGAATGACGACACTGGTAGACATTAAAATAGCCAGAGAGCACTTCTTACATAAGCTATTTGTGAGAGGTGAGTGGACTCATCAGGACCAAACGGTCTGGTTGCAGGCAATCGCGCAACAGGTCACTGAAACAGGGTCAGATATATGGGGAGATCAGGGTCCCCTACATGTGGCCCTGAGTGAACTATATATGGCTCCTAAAGCCAAAGATGAACATAATAAGATTGCCAGGATAGCGGCATATTTGTATCTATATATGGGAGTCATGCAGGACAAATGTGCTGAAGGCCAAGATCTGGCAAATAGGCAACAGATGGCGTTAGAGAAGGCCCAATCTGATCTGGACTCTTCTGAGCAGAGGCTGCTCAGGAGCCAGGATTCAGAAAAGGACAGCAGACAGTACATCACTAAAATAAAGGAGGATATGGATGTGCTGCAACAGGAAAAGGCGGACCAGGATACCAGATTTCTGGCCTTGCAGAAGGAGTACCAAGAAGGTTTGGACTCCCTACTGCAGAGCCAGAAAAAGCTGGAGCAACAATTAGATTTCAATAGGGCATGTGCCGAGCAGGTAGTCACCCTGCAAAGCCACCTAGATAGGGAGAAGGCAGAGAGCAATAAACTGATTTTGAAAGACCTGGATACCCAGGCAGAGTTTGACCAGGAGCGCCAGAAAGCTGGTGCCTTCCAAAGGCAAAGGGACGACCTGGCGGCACAGATGCAGGCTCTTAGTCAGGAAAGGGATACCTTAGGCCAGGAAGTCTGCCACTTAAAAAGGAAAATGGAAGAAAATCACCTGGCCCTCCAGGGACTGGGTGACCTCCAAAAAGAACACCAGAACTTGTTAGAGCACACCAGGAGGGTGGAGGAGGCTCTGGCAAGAAAGGAGCAGGCCAGTAGGGATGGGACTCAGGAGGTAACCCTCCTGCAGCAGAGACTGGCCCAGTACTCCAGGACCAATCAGGAGGCACAGAGAGAGAATGAGGCTCTCTGCCAGCACAATGATAGGCTCCAGCAACAGGTAGCCATGCAGGAGAGACTGATAGAGTCTAGTAAGGCCTTAACTGAGGAACTGAAAGCGCAGGCTCTTGCATTGCAACAGGAAGCAGGGGCGGATAGAGATGAGGTTCGCTGGGAAAGAGAAACTCCTGAGCATAACCTCAGGAGCCATAGTACCAGAGGCCTTCATCTCTCCCAGTCCCTGGACTCTGCCACCCCCGTGTCCCCTCGCGCACATGAGCCCAGAGCCACGGGGATGGCAGATTACTATCCAGCTAGAAGTATGGGGCTCATAGGCCAGTGCCTCCCAGGAATGGATGGGCGGGCATCCGGGTATGGGCACCCAAGCACAGTGCAATTTAGTGGGGAACCCCAGGAGAGTAGGCCCATTAAGGGCATCCTGAAAACCTCTGCCCAGTTAGGTCAGTGGGGGGGGGTACCCAGCAAATCCTGGCAGCAAGGAGGGGTCTGAAGACTCCTCTGAGCATTACAGGACACAGGAGACCAGGTCCCCACATTCTGCCAGCCATTTCCAGGCTCGCAGAATCCGGGAAAACCTGGAAGATCAGACGGGCACCTCTGGGAGCAGTGCTTCTGAGTCGGAGGATGAATGGACCAGGGTTACCCGAACCAAAAAGGCCAATAAGGCAAAAAGGGCCTTGCTTAAGGACCCCTTAAAGCAGATCAAGGCAATCAGGAGTGTCATCACTCCTTATCATAAGAACGCCAAGTATTCCGTTTGGGAACACTTGGAGCTCTATGAGCAAATGATGGAGACTTTCCATTTGAAGGACAGCAGTAGCTGCATCCAGTACGTCAAATGGACATTCTCCCCAGAATACTCCAGTTTCTTTGCGGGGCTGGAGGACCAAAATCATTTAAGATGGTCCACCTATAAGGCGGCCATCTTGAAACATTTTTCTGTTCACAGAAATCCTCAAGAGGCACGCAAGGCAGCCTACAATTTGCAATGTGGGGAGGATCAGGCCCCACAAGAGTTTGTGCAAGAATTAAAGCGTGCTTTTGCGCAGACCACCAGAAGGGTGTGCACGGATAGCAGAGAATTTATCAATACGTTTTTCCATGCCTTACCCAAATACATAATGACCCAGCTCATGAGAGATTTTCATGAGAAAAGATCTTTAGACTGGGTCATTGAACAGGCTACCCGGATCTATGAGGTGCAGAAGCCCATCGAAAATAAAAATAATGCACTGAAAAACCCCAAAACCAACAGCACCCCTGCTCTGCCAAGGTGGCAGAGGTAAAGGTTGCCCCCGTTTTAGATTTGGAGATGGGGGGGCCTAAAAACCTGCCTGTACCAAATAATTCACAGCTCAGAAGGCCCTCGGGCCAGTCACAGACAGGGAGTCGAGGAGGTAGTCCCACAAATGGGGTCCCCCGCCCCCCTGACTATGTAATTCCCCGCTACAAGGGAAACTGACCAATCCTGGGTTATGTGTGGACTCCTCCAGCCCAAGGGGGGGGATCCAGCCAAGCACCTGACCCGGGGAACTTCCCTCCTAACTTCCCCCAGGAGGGCAGAAATTCACCAAATCCTGGGCAGAACTTTTTCCCCAGGTATCCACCCAATTTCCAGCCCCAAAATCATCCATCCTTCTTTCCCCAATTCCCTGAGCCCAGACAACCTAATCCGGGAGAGGGGAGGCCAAGGATGGAACGGTACCAGAATCTTCCCAACCAGGGGTACTACCAGAGAAGGGATAGCTACCCTTCCCGGGATCAGCCCAGGGGAGAAAATAGAGCCCCGTATCAGCCTGAGCGGGTTTCACAACTGGAGCGCCAGGTCCAAAATATGGCACGAGATCTGGGTCACATACTGAGGGCTCAACAGAACCCTCAGATGAGCATGCCACCGCAGAATGCCCCAAACTCTGGACCTGGTGCTCCAGAACAATGACGGGGCAGCACCCCGATAACCCACCGGTTCCCAGGGAGGAGGCACAAGGGGAAGGGCGGTGTAAAGCCTTGGAGGAAGCTTCCTTCCCAACTTGTAAACAGCCCCTGGAAAACCAGGAACCGGAAACAAAATTTCCTGCCCCTGAAAGCCTGCCTCCCAAGGAACAGAGGGGGGTAGGAGAAACAAAGGACCCAAACAGACCCACTTTGTGGAGGAGGTACAAGTCTTCCAATTTGAGGGAGAGGGATCCTCAGAAGATCCTGGGAAAAGGATCTTCTCCTTCAGAGATGGGGGAACTCCTCCCAAGGAAAAATGGGTCCCAAGGGATTCCAATCCAGACTGGGGAGATGTGGAGACTGAGCTACCGCCGCCCATCATCTCATCCCAGAACCGACAATACCAAAATCCCAAGGGTTAAACCCATCCTGATGACTGCCTCCAAAAAGGGGGGGTGGCCCGGAACCAGGGGAACCCACAATGGCTCTGATCTCCAGTTGCCAACTTTTTCTTTCAGATTCCCAAGGCTCTCCACAGAATTCTGCCCAAATCTCTTCTCTCGCCATGTCCAAAACCAGAAAGTTAGCCCACCAGTTGTCCAAAAATGTGCATTATCTGTGCCCCCTTGAGGAGAAGGAGGGAAGATACTATGCCCCGGTACAAGTACAGGGGCAGGGTACAATTTTGGCACTGGTGGACACTGGATCCCAAGCTACCCTTCTGTCCAAAAGAGCCTTTGAGGAACTAAATGCAGGAAGGGGGGGGGGGGGAATTACCGTATTCCTCTCACCTCTCTTCCTGGACAACTGCAGAACTTTCACGGGAAGGAAATTCCCATTGCGGGGACTGCAGACTTGGACATTAAAATTGGGCGACACAAGGTGAAATACCCGGTCATAGTAGTGACTCCAGAGGGCACCCCTTGTTTACTAGGGAATGACCTCCTGAGAAGGTTGTCACCCCTAATAGATTGTGTAAACAAGGTCCTCTGGACCCAGACTAGCCGACCAATAAAATTAAAACAGAGTGTCAACCATGTTAGTTTACATGGCACCTGCCACATGGTTGAACAAAAATCTGACCAAGTAGAATTTCACTTCCAGAACAACCAGATTCCAGACGTGACAGTAATAGCAGTAGGACAACAGACTGGTGGTGGGGGGTCCTCTCTATTTCTGAAAATCAACCTTCCTTCCAGTTTAAGGTGGTATTCACACTGGAAGGAAACACCCTGAAATTCTTTACTAATCCACAATCAGAAACTCCCACTCCTATAGTCCAGAAAAATGTGAAATCAGCTCAGAGCCTGGCTGATATTCAGCAAATTGGAGAGCAGTTGTTCATCCCTGTCCAGTTAAATGATGGGAAGGACTCTGTTCTCGCTCGAGTGTGTGTGAACAACGGTAAGAGCTTCATCAGCGAAGCCATGTTCCGCCAACTCCCAAAAGATCCAGCCATTCCCACATTCAAACTGATAGACAAATCGGAAATGGACCTGGAAGCACCTAATTCCAAACATCTCCTGCCAAGCAGGTGTATGCTCAAAATCTCCATTGGCAACAAGAGCATAGTCCATAATTGTTGGGTCGTGCGAGACGTCACTGCCGCCTTTTACTTAGGCAGTGACATTCTCAATCGCTTCGCCATTAGTTTGGACCTAATAAACTTCAAAGCTTGGTCCCGATTAGCGGATAATCCCATGGGCTTTGATGATTCAGAAAAAGCATTTAGGTCAGCTCAATTGCTACCTTATGCAGTTGAAATTCAGATTAAAGAGGAAGTCACCATCCCAGAAAGGACCCGACAATTCTCCCTGGAAGTGGAAGTTAAAAGAGGACAAAAATTGAAAAACCCTGATGCTTATATACATCTAAATGCTTCTCTCCAACAGCAAGGGTTGGGGGTAAACCCAACACCATTAGTCAACACAGAACATGACACCATTCGAATAGAGGTGAATAACAGCGACTTAAAGGGTATTACTCTAGCCGCAGGCACCATTATTGGAATGGCGATTGATGACCGACATTTCTCCATTGATTTAGGAAATGAACTGTTAGGACCAATCCCCAAGGACTGTTTTGACAGTGACAGTGATGACAACACAACACCAGACAGGATTTTCACCCGGCATGGGGGGAACTTCCTGGTGTACATTCTTGCCCTTATGGTAAGGAAGATGTGACTTGTGACTTCAGGAGGGATGAGGTGATTTTACAGGTCCATGAGGGCTGCCTTTCCCACCTGAAGCCTCCAGTCCAAATCAGCACTCTGACCAGGGACTTCTCCACCCAGCTGGAGGAGGCCGCTGAGATAGCCAAACCAGAAGTCTTTCCAGGCTTCAGGCAGATGGTGGAAGAGACAGTCAACCTAGCTGATGCCTGTGTGACTCTGGAACAGAAGCAAAAGTTGAAACAAGTTTTCTTGGATTTCCAAGATCTCTTTGCGGTAGACTCATATGACTGTGGTCGCACCGACATCCACACAACAACAATTCCCACGGACCCTGGAATGACTCAAGTGTTTGTGAAGCAATATCGTTTGCCTCTCGCATCCATGGAGTCCCTTAGTGAAATAATTAAGAACCTTGAGTCCCGGGGAATAAACCGTCCAGTCCACAGCACTTTCAATAATCCGGTGCTGGGAATATTGAAGCCAAACGGCCAGTGGAGACTCTGCGCCGACCTTAGGGAGCTCAACAAACGGGTCCATACTTCCCGATGGCCTCTGCCCTACATTGACCAAGGACTGGCCCAGATTCAAGGGTCACAAGTATTCACTGCAATAGACCTGACCAATGGATACTGGACCGTGCCTGTCAGTAGGAAGGACCAATACAAACTGGCTTTTACCTTTGGGGGCCAGCAGTACACATGGACCCGGACTCCCTTCGGATACCTCAACTCCGGCAATGAATTCAACATTTTCCTACATAAGGCCATGCCCGACCTGGGTGCGAGGGGTAACCTGGCTTATGTAGATGATGTCCTCATCAAAAGTTCATCTGTGGAGGAACACATAGCGGAGATACGTTATGTACTGACACAGTTGAGGGCCGCCGTAGCAAAACTTTCCTTTCAGAAAGCACAGTGGTGTAGAACCCGTGTTCATTTCTTGGGGCATGAGATTACTCCTCAGGGTCCCTGTCCCCAAGAAAAGAAAGTGGAAGCACTCCAGAAACTGAAAGACCCCACAACTCTGCGGGAACTAAGGAGCCTCCTTGGACTGACTAATTACAGCAGAAAGTTCATTGAAGGCTACGCAGAGATCGCTAGACCCCTGATTCATCTCTTGAAGGGGGGGGGTCAAGTGGGAATGGGGTCCAGAACAATCCGAGGCGGTAAGACAACTCAAAAGAAGCCTCTCACAAGCGCCTTGCCTAGCTTACCCTGTCAGAAACTGTCAGAGTTCTTCCTGGAGAAGGGGTTCTCTAATACGTGCTTGACGGCAGTATTATACCAAAAGCATGACAAGGTCAATAAAGTAATCTCCTATGCGAGCAAAACTTTATCCTCTGTGGAGGAAAAATTCAACGATTGTGAGAAGGCACTCCTGGCAACGGTGTGGGCATTGAAGAATTACCGCCCGTTTATCCAGGGGGAACACATCATAGTGGAGACTCCACACCAGCCTCTGCAATATCTCCAAAGTGACAGAATCCGGGCCGGAAATGTGAGTAGTTCCCGAATTACTTCCTGGATTCTGTCAATGCAAGGCTTTCCTGTGGAGGTCAGATATGGCCAAAACAAGAAGAGTCCCCTCGCGCAAGGTCTGGCTGACTTGCATGATTGTGCCAGAGAAAACTGTCTCGAGGACGAAAGTCTAAAAATCAAGGACAACATCGAGGCATACCTTAATTCCCCACACAAAGTCTTTGAAGAAGACAAGTGTGAGGGAATGCCCACTGTCTATGTGGATGGATGCTCTTACCATGTTGACAACGACGGGGAGAAAGAACTGGTGGCTGGCGTAGGGAATGCATGGGTGAAGGAGTTCCCAGAACCCTCCGCTGGATACAAAATTGGTCCCCGAAGTAGTCAGGTGGCAGAATTGATGCCTGTGCCTCAGGCCATCCTCACTGCTGTCCAGCATCAACTCCACAAACTGGTCATAATCACAGATTCGGATTATGTACGGAACGGGTTCGTGGAGCACCTGGTCAACTGGAAAACCAGTGGCATGTTATGCGCTAATAACAAACCCCTGAAACATGGGAAGTTAATCCAAAACATTGATGATCTGGTCACCTCGAATGGGATGACCATCTACTGGAAGAAGATCAAGGGTCATTCCAAAGTAGAGGGACCAGACAAAACTGGAAATGACTTAGCTGATCAGCTGGCCAAAACCGGGGCCATCCAAGGGGATCTAATCGAAATAGAGTCCCTGTTGGGGGAAATCCAGGTCACCGCTATCACTAGGTTCCAGACAAATGCTAACAATGATCTTTCAACTGCACAATGGAGTAAGGAGACCCCTGATGCTGTTTGAATTACAGCTCAGAAGGGGGATCCAATTATTGGTAAGTTTTACCAACACCTTGAGGACCCTGAGAACTTTCCCCTGACGGATACCGATTGCATTGGGAAAGAGGACCTAAGAGTGTTGATGAAATGTCCAAAAATGTTCCGAATCCAAGACGGTTTGTTGGTAAGGACATCCCAAGCTGGCCATGATCAGTGGGTGGTTCCTACCTCATTCCGAAGCCTGATGTTAAGTCACCATGATGCGGCCACCGCCGGTCATAGGGGGTTTCACACAACACTGGAAATCTTAAGAGAGGTTGCATACTGGCCACACATGGGGCAGGACCTCGACCAATACTTGAAGGGGTGTCTTGTGTGTGCACAATTTCAGCCATCATCCCTCACACACCGTGCGCCTCTCCAAAAGAGGGGGATGACACTGCCATGGTCAGATTTGCAAATCGACTTTGTAGGCCCTGTGATTCGCTCGTCTAGAGGAAACAGGTATATGTTGACCGTTACATGCTTGTTTACCAAGTGGGTGGAATGTCTCCCAGCCCCAAACAGCAAGGCAGAAACAGCAGCTGCCCTGATGATTAACCACATCTTTTCCCGTTTTGGTCTACCTCAAAGGATTGAGTCAGACAGGCATAGCCACTTCACCAGTGAAGTAATGACAAAGATGTGGGAGATACTGGGGGTCAAAAGAAAGCTACATATTGCTTACCGGCCAGCTTCTTCTGGAGCAGTGGAGAGATATAACCGAACCATTGTGAGCATCTTTAAAATGTTTGTGGCAGATTCTGGGCTAAATTGGGATATCCGATTACCTCTGGTCCTAATGGCCATCAGATCTACCCCTTCATCTGCAACCAAAATGTCACCATTTGTGTTGATGACTGGATGCAAGATGGTGCTTCCCCAGCATTTGCTCTACAGAACCCAAGAGCAAACGTTGATAAATGCCTCCACAACTCATGAGTATGTGGAGAATTTAAGGAAACACCTTCAGCATGCTTTTGCCTATGCTCAGCGGAATCTAGAAAGATCAGCCGAGAGCATGAAGACCCACTATGATTTAAAATCTACCCGAAAGGAATATAAGGTGGGTGATCGGGTCTATCTATACAATTTCCAAAGGAACCAGGCCAAACAGCGAAAATTCTTGCCTACATGAAAGGGACCGTTTGAAATTATAGACAAGATCTCCCCTGTTGCCTATAAGATCTGCATCCCCAAAGGCAGTCTGACGGAAGGGAAAGACAAGTGGGTACATATAAATCAGCTAAAGTGTTGCCATCCCAGGCACACTCGGCAACAACTGGAGGAATCCACTGGAATCCCAGAGGGGGCCGCTCCAGAGTAATTCAGTTCCAACCCTAAAATATTCCACATATAGCATATAAAATTCTGTGATCCTTGAATATATATATATGTTCTTGTCTCCTAATTTAAAAAAGAAAATGTATATGTTCATATCTTCTGATTCATAAAATGTATATGTTCGCCACACCATTAATAGTGGTGAAGAAATGTCTACGAATAGGTATTGCCGCTTTGCTTTATCATCCTAGGAGAGATGAAACCATGGAGACTGACCAAGGAGGACGACCGGGGACCGGGAGCAGAGACCCGAGGGGCCCGGGGTACCGCCCAATATTCCCATCAGGACCGGCGAGGAGAACCGATCGATCCAACTGGATGGGGGAAAAGATGCTGAACTGTGCCACCTATGGAATTGGAAGAAGAGGAGGCGAACATCCCAGATCTTGCAAGTTCCATCAGTGAAAGGACAGAAGGGCCATCGCAAGAGGGGGGGCTTGTGGGATGTTTTTACCCATGCATCCAAGCCCTACAATAAAACTGTGCAGTACTGGCATGGAAAACATCATGATGGCCAGAACTCCCCAGAGAGTGCACAGGGAAAACATGAAGAATAGGCTGCCACCCATGTTTGCCTATGTTGTGAGCACAGGAGGGCACTGCCTAAAACCACAAGTGGGCTACACACACAGTAACCTGAAACCATTGGGAATGGCAATGCTGATTGCCAAAAAAAAAAAGCAACTCAGAACTGTGGGGAATTCATTTTCTTAATCCCAAAAATGGTTGCATTACCAGTACTCACCACTATCAGAAAGCCGGCGTTTTAAAACCACCAGACTTTTGTGTAAAACTGAACAAATGAAACAAAACTAGACCAAGGAAAGACTTGCTAAGAGGTGGATACCATGTAAAACTATATTCTGAAATGACTTGAAGGAAGTAATTATTTAATGTATATGTAAAAATTGTAAGTGATTTAAACTGGGAACAAAAAGTGACATTTAGCTGAAACCTGGCTTAGTGAAACTGGATTCTGCCTGACAACTACCCCCGACAGGAGAAACCTGTTCAGCCACTCTTCCCAGGCCTAGCTGCATCCTGCTGCCCCTGGCCAAAAGGAGTTGTCACCTCTCTGATTAGATTAGGGGTGGAGCAGCTGGGGACTACAGGGAGTTGAACAAAGGCCTGTCCTGGACTCAGGCAAATGTTATATTGGGGGTGTTGTAAAAGTGGCTTCCTCTTAGGGGAAAATGGGAGGGGCAGTGCCTCTTCTAGCAGCTGAGCTTGGGGGAAGTGGATAAACCAGTTATTCCACCCTGTGATGTGGGAAGCCACACCGCTTTTTGACCAGGGTATAATTTTAAAAAGATAGATAACTCATAGTGCGGACTTGTCAGAATTATATAAGTAATATCATTATTTTTGTGGTTTTTCTGTGAACATTTTGAGAGGCGTTAGGACCCTGTGGTGTATTCTGGGGGGTTGCTAGCGGAAAATAGGGTCTCACTCCAAATGTCTGCATGTTAAAAATCTGACACTTCATCAATTAATGTCCATACTCCTTGCGCACATGTGTGTAATTTTGGGTAAATGTCCGATATTGCAAAACCAGTTAAAAAGCGCAAAATGTTGTCATTTTGAATGCAAGCCCCCAGGAAGATCAGAGGCGGACAAGCATGGACCATAAGGAATATATAATGTGTACATGTAATTTCAACAAATTGTATATCTGGGAAGGATGTATTTGAATCAAATATAGATTTGTGGGCAAACTGACCAGGGGAGGATCCTCTGACCCATAAACAGACTTCATCATGCTGACAATCCATTTCCTTCCCCCAATCATGGGAGAGGGGAGAATTGGGCCAATGACAAGTAGAGAGGGGCAGGTTTAGCAAGGCCCAGGCACACACCCATTTTCAAAACACATAAAAAGAGACTGCTGGCACAGGTAGAGACATTCAGTTCCATTTGCTGCGGAGCATGCTGACCGACGACTTCACATCCAGAGATCCAGACTTCAAATCCATCAATCTCCAAAGACCAGAACTTTACTTCAGAACTTAAGCAAGGGCCTAAACCCACAAACTGAGAACTCTTCTCAGCAGGCCTCAGCAACCTTAAAATCATTTGCAAAATATTCCACAGCCGGGCGAGCTGTTTGAATTCTTTTGCCAAGAACAATTGCCAGAGACCAGACCAGAGATCCAGAGTGACCCAGACCGCTGTGAGCAGAACCAGAGAGCTGACCCAGATCACTGTGAAGTGCCGAGACCAGAACCGGAGTCCAGTCCAAAACCTGACCAGATCCGTGGCGAGGCCTATTTCAAATTTATATTGTGAGTATCTAGCAGAACTGTGAAGAACCAATCTCTTAGTTAAAATAATCTAATCCAAACTATTTTAACCTAAGTAGAACTGCCTCCTAGAAATCGTGTCATCTGTCATTTGTAAAGCTGCACAACTGTCACCTGTCATTTTGAGTTTTACTTTAAATCCGAAAATCTACCTTTATTTAATCGTCCGTATCTCTGGAACCGTTTGTCCTAGGAACTTTCCCCTGAAAGCTTGGAATCTCAGCTTTCCAACGAACCTAAAACCGACTTGCTACTCCTTATACTTATGCCGTAATCACGATTCACGCACTCGCGAATTTTGCTGCGATTTGCGATTTGGCCTGATTTCTTTACCTGTAAAAAGATAGCAGCTTTTTGGCTTTCCTTTGCTAAAAATTCGTTTGCCTCTTAATACCCATCCCTGAATCATTGCTAAAGTGAGCCTGAGCTCATCCCAAGTATCTCTCACTCACCCTGAACCTCCTAAAGGGAATTAAAAGCATTTTCAGCATATTTCTCACTTCACTGCCACCACATTCAAAGCATTTGGGCCTGTGTTTTAAAACTCATACCTGTTTTCTCTAAGCTTGCTGGGGGGGAACTGAATTTCGTATTGTATTTGATTGCATTCCTGAGAACTGTGTGCTCCTCTTTCCATCTCCTTCCATTTCTTACATTGCATAGGGGAGAGGGGTGAATTGCCAGAGAAAAAGTGATTATCTTATCTTTTGCTAAAATCATATCAAGTATTTCTGTACTGCGTTTTATTCCTCATTGCTTTTCCCCTGAAACCATAAAAGTATTTTTAATACTTTATCCATCCTACACCAACTCCTCATTGATTATAAAGAAGTGTGCTAGTGTCAGATTACCAATTGTTGATTAACATTATATGTATAAGGGCGATATCGATTATTAATTTATTATAAAAGCGTGGTATCTATATTTTGTTTTATTTCTCAAATAAACCTTTTTAAACTTGCAAAACAGAACTACTTCTTGGCTCAGTGGGGTCAGGGGGATTCTAAGAGAGGGGTGTTATATAGGGGTAGTCATCCAGAACTCATGAACTGGACATAAAGATATATCAATAAGGGTTTCCATTCAGTTTCCCAGATTAGGCATTGACTTAGCTGTAGTGTTGAATCGAATCCTCTTACAAATAATGCTACTATATCAAGGGGAAAAAAGCAGACTGCATGCTCACTAGACAGGTTAGGAACAAGGAGGCCTCGCAGGTAATCCTATAAATCAAAACAGGACAGTGGGCATTAGCTCTCAGACGGAGGACATAGTACAGACCTTCACAGACTTTTATACGGCTCCGTACTCAACTGATTTACCTAAGAGGGAGCAGCAGGAAGCTTTTCTCCCTGAGATAGGGCGAGGTCCGTGAGGCAATTCTATCCTTACCGGTAGATAAAGCCCCAGGACTGGAAGGTTTCCACGCAAGCTTTTACAAAATGTTTAAGGAATCCCTTATTCCGGTGTTGACCTCAATTCCTTCTAGGTATCAGGGCGTATAACCCAAATCATGGAAGAAGCTAAGGTTGTGCTATTTTCAAAGTGGGTCCTACCGGCCGATAACCCTTATTAATCAGGATACAAAATTATTCACCAAAATCTTAGCATCCAGACTAGACAAGATTCTCCCCAAGTTGGTACAACCAGATCAATCAGGTTCTGTTAAAGGGAGGCAAACTTTTAATAACATCAGACGGCTTTACCATCTCGTAGAGAAGGTGAACTTAACAGGAACATCTGCAGTGTTACTGGCCCTGGATGCTGAAAAGGTGTTCGGCAGGGTCGAGTGGCCTTTTCTGTTTCTCACGATGAAAGCCATTGGGAAAGGCTTTCGTTTTCTGTGGATGGTCCAAGCAAACTATTGCATGCCCACATTGAGACTAGTGATCAATGGGCACATAGCCGGGGGACTCAAGGTCTCACGGGGCACCGAACAGGGTTGTCCGCTCTCCCCTCTATTCTACGCACTATATCTAGAGCCACTTTTGGCACATATCAGGAACAGCAACGACATTAGGAGAGGCATTGGGGGTGAGGAGCACAAGGTGGCCGCATTCACGGATGATATGCTACTCACACTTACAGACCAGGGTAAATTGCTCCTGGCTCTAATTGAGTGCCTCAGGGAATTCAGGAGGGTGGCTGGCCTGAAATCAATACACACATATCAGAGCTGTTTCACACAGGGACGGGGAGTACAACCTGCGGGGGCTGCGATAGTTCACCCTTTTAAAATGGCAGACGAGGGCCTTCGCTATCTGGTGGGTGCAGATCACTGGCTCTTTGAATTACCTAAACCAGGCAAACCACAACCCCCCTGCCCCACTACTTGGATCGGTCAGGCGATGGCTAGAAGAGTGTGGGTCTCTGTCGATCACCTGGCTAGGGAGGATAAATGTTATCAAAATGGTGATACTCCCCCAGGTTTTATATTATTTCCAAGCCCTGCTCCGTTGCACACCCGCAGAGATTTTTCAAGGTGCTAAATGGGATGGTCAGGGACTTTATTTGGAAAGGGAAAAAGTCGAGTGTGGCCTGGGGAGTGCTGACGGCACCAGTGAGTAAGTGGGGCCTAGGAGCCCCGAACTTTCAGAGATACTACCAGGGGGCCCAGTTAAGGGTGGTAAGGGAGTGGTTCTCTGGTAATAGAGGCAACGTGTGGCCAATGATGGATGGGGCGGTGGTGGGCAGGCCTCTGCTGGAAGTCCTGTGGTGCACGAAGGGGGACAGACTGGGGAATATGTACTGTAGCAAGATAACAACCCTGGTGGGAGACATCTGGGATTCATTGGTGTATCAGGTGGGCCTTACGACGTTCCCATCACCTCTGACTCTGCTTTTCCGTAATCCACAATTTTCCTGGGGGAAGAGAAGGGACCCTATGTGTGCTGGGAGGAGGCGGGATGTCCGAAACTGAGAGACCTGGTAGAGTCCCAGGAGGTGAAGACCACTCTTCAATGTAAGGAGCAGTTTGGGCTTTTAAAAGTTGACAGGTTTCGCTATGCACAGCTGAGACACTGGCTAAGGGCCCCAGGAAATATGCAAGCTGCGCTCAGGGAGCTTACCCCCTTTGAAAGGTATGTGAAGACCAACACAGTGGATAGTCATATGAATGGAGCACTCTACAAGTTACTCTCAGAGACCCAAACTGGCTCCATATGGGCATACATGAAGCAATGGGAGGGTGTTCCGGGGGGGGCCAATATCGGACGAACAGTGGCAGTGCGTATGGAAGAGCATACGATCACTCACGAAGGCTGTGCAAATCAGGGAGATGTGGATGAAGATAATGGTGCAGTGGCATATGACCCCAGAGAAACTGCATAGATTCTATCTGGGTGGTTACTTATACGATAAAAGGAGACTAGGGGAGATTCAACGACGACTGGGATGTGCTACTGGGTTTCTTGGAGAGCAACTTCTGTATCAACTGGTGTCGGAATCCATATCTTGGACTTGCTGTGATAGCAAGACTCGGTGATGGAAACGCTAAGTCAACATGGACAAAAGGAATGGGACTGCTGTCGGGTGGGGAGGTGGAGATGGGTGGGAGAGGCAGGGGCATTGTGGGAAGGGTGGTGGCTTGTTGACTGTGTAATATTAAGAAAATGCTTAATACAAATACATAAATATATTTCTGAGGCTTGTGGAATCTGCTTAGATCACATGCTGTGCATAGGCCGACATCTAGTGGAAGCTGCGGAGTATTACAGTTTGTTTTTCGAAACTCGAAAATGAGCGTCGACACAGGCGTGCCAGTAATACTATCCCTAGTGTGACGTCCACTGTACCCAAGATCCCTCACGCGTCTAGGATCCTCAGATTGTTTTTTTCCGCCATACTGGTCGGAAGCATTTGCGGAGTCCCCTGGCCTTAGCCATACTTTTGCTAATAATCAAATTTATAATGCTTATTGACATCCTTCCCCACCCCAACGTCGACCCTCGACCTCGACGACGGCTGGAGAAGACATCGACCGTCGGCTGCTGCACGACGGATCGGGGCCTCGGAAGGCCGCTGGCCTCGGCCCGGGCCTAGTAGGCCGCTGGCCTCGGCCCTGCAAGTAGGGAGAGTGGGGGGTGGTACATACTCTTCACTCTTGATATATAGGTACACCTTATATATTTCCTACACTTACCAGCCCGCTGCCTCAAGGTGCGTATGGAGGGTACCCCTTTCCAATTCTGCCCCAAGTGCAACCGCAAATACCCTTGGGTCGACAGGCACGCCACGTGCAATCTCTGCTTGCCGAGGGACCACCCCGAAGCGAACTGCAGAGCGTGTAGTAGGTTTAAACCTAAGACACTTAAGGACCGTTCGACAAAGCGTTGGGCCCACCACGCCAGGCAGGCGGCCATGGCAGCGGAGAGCGCCTTCAGCGATGGCAGCGACGCCGTACTTTCGGACGGCGAGGGCATTACGGCGTCGAAAGACAGCCGAGCGCAGGTCCCCGACTTCGGAAGGTCGTCCGGCAGGGCGGCTATGGGGAAGACCCCCGGCGACGCAAGCGCTACACACCCTACACACACTAAACACACTAAGTCCAACCGAACCTCGACGACGTCGACTTCTCGTAAAGAGGCACAGATAGAACGGTCCGACTCGGTGTCCTCTGGGCGCTCTCGATCGAGATCGCCTCATGACGCAAGGCAATCATCCACTCTTGCCAAGAGTGCCTCGCTCCCTAGACTAACGGAAGTTCGATCATCGGAGGACGAAGACGACTTCCACCCCCAGGCCGCGCTCCAAGAGACGGAGCCCGCAGTTAACACCAGAGAGGCCCCACGCTCGAAAGACACAAATACCTCTTCCGATCCTCGACGCCAGACGTCGAAAGTCTCTGGGGCCTCCAAGGGACAGGGAAAACACTTTTCCACGCACGGGCAAGGGGGGAAACAGCGGAAAGCACATTCTTCCACTCCTGTAAGGCCATCCTTTCCCCCAAAGCACACAGACAAATACAAGTCTACTGCAACATCCAGCAAGGGTACCCTTGATAAGTCCCCAAAATTGCCTACTAAAGTCATCCCCTGTTCCAAAGAATGGTCCAGTGAAGACATAGACAGGGTCATGTCAAGGATGTCTTCCTTGGCAGATTTTTACGACAAGAATCCAGAGCATTTCCTCTCGTATGACCCTCAGGGGGCCACACCCTCAGGTTCCACTGATCCTATCCCCCTAAGTAAAAAGGCCCGGTTTGAAAGACCTGAACCCTTTGAGGTGCAGCCTTACTCTACTCCATACTCTACTCCACACCCCAGGTACCAAGGAGAGCCTTTCCCTGAGGGGGACCAGGAGTTTGAAATTATGGAGGAACAAACCGGGGCGGAATACTATGCGGATGATGAGGACCAGGAGGAGGGAGAAGATGAGCAGGAAATTTACAGAGTAGATTCCCCGGTAGAGAACGAAGCCCCAATTACCGACTCGCCAGTCGATAACCAACCCCTCCTTAATGAGGTTCGCGCTCGCGCGGCAGAACATTTTCACATCAACACCCACGGTGTACAGGAGGAAAGGGACTTCGCAGAAGAGTTGGTGGGAGAGAGGAGGCCGGTCGCTCAGACCATCCCTATCCTTAAATCCATCCAACGAAGAATAGATCCATCCCTGGTGAACCCAAACCTCACCAGAGCAGTCAACCCCAGGGTCGAAAAACTTTTCCGGGCAGCCCAGTCTGACCCTCTCTATATAAGAGGACATCTTAAACCAGACTCCCTAGTTGTTACCAACACTCGGAAAAGGGCTGGAACACCCTTATCTTCGTCAGAAGCTCCTCCCGACAAGGAGAGCAAGAAACTTTACGGGTTTGGCAGGAAGGTAGCCTCAACGTCCGCCTACCAAGCAAGGATTGCTAACTCCACCACCCTGTTGGCCAGCTACAACTGCCATCAATGGGAAGAGGTTGCGGCACTCATAGCCTCTGCTCCTGAACCGTTAAAAGGCCAATTGGCTCGGATCTCGGCAGAAGGGAGAGCCGTGTCTGGTTGCATATTAAAAGCAACTTTCGACGCCGCGGACAACGCAGGGAGATTGATAGCAGAAGGTACTGTTATCAAAAGACATGCGTGGTTACGGCAGTCGGGGTTCAAAACAGAAACTCAGGCTTCATTAATAGATAAGCCGGTGGAACCAGATCTATTGTTTGGGAAAGCGGTCGAAGAAGCACTAAAAAACGCCAAGGAAGAATACGAAACACTGAAATCCCTTGGCCAACTAACCAACAAACCCCCTAACCAGAGGGGGAACAGTAATTTTCGTCGCCCACGCGGCCAAAATTCACAAAGAGGCAACTATGCCCAGGGACAGGGTACACAGTGGAACAACAGCCAGCAGCAGTCTACCCAAAGTTACGGCAGGGGTAACAAAAGAGGTCGTGGGAGAGGCAGAGGCAGCCCCAACAAGGGAGGTGGCACGCCTCCACCAAAGCAGTGACGCTCAGTTCCGGGTCCCTTCTCACGCAACCCCAGTAGGGGGACGCATTTCCAACTTCACCCAGGTTTGGGAAGGGATCACCTCGGACAGATGGGTGCTGTCAACAGTGTCCACAGGATATTGTATAGAATTACTGCAGCGTCCCCGGAACCATCCTCCACGACAAAGAGTACACTCCTTAGAACATCAGAAGATCCTTCTCGAGGAGATCGCCATTCTGCTAGAAAAGGACGCGATAGAACTCATCCCAGGACACCAGGTAAACAAGGGTATCTATTCAACTTACTTCCTTGTGCCAAAGAAAGATTTGACTATGCGCCCAGTATTGGACTTACGGCCTGCCAACAAGTATGTCAAGCCCCAAAAATTCTGTATGACCACGCTACAAGAGGTAATCCCCCTCCTAAAAAAGGGGGATTACATGGCAACCTTGGATATGAAAGATGCTTATTTTCATATTTCCATGCTCCCGGCGCACAGAAAGTACTTGCGCTTCAAGGTGGACAGTCGCCACTATCAATTCAAGGTACTGCCCTTCGGGATAACTTCAGCACCAAGGGTATTCACCAAGGTACTGGCGGTGGCAGCTGCACACCTACGCAGGGAGGCAATCCCAGTGTACCCTTATCTGGACGACTGGCTCATAACGGGGGAAACCCTAGGAATTTGCAGGACAAACATTCAAAGGACTATCGACCTCCTCCACGAATTAGGCTTCTCAATCAACGAGAAGAAGCAAGCACCTCAAAACAGTTCCTAGGAGCAATCCTAGATACTCAGAAAGGATTGACCTTCCCTTCGGAAGAAAGAATTCGGAATATACTACTGCAAATTCCACATTATCAGTCCGGTCAACAAATAACGGTACGCAAAGCAATGCGGTTACTGGGCATGATGGCGTCATGCATTTACCTGGTCCCCCACGTGCGACTGCGCATGCGTCCCATGCAGGAATGGTTAGCGAAACAGTGGTCTCAGGCAAGTGGTCAGTGGGACGATCTAGTGGTCGTTTCGCCAACACTTGTACAGAGCCTACACTGGTGGACAAGAGAGAATCTCGCAAGGGGAAAAACCTTTTACGATCCCGAAGTACAAGCAGTGGTGACTACAGATGCATGCCTGACTGGGTGGGGAGCTCACCATCTCCACCACACAGCTCAGGGTCTCTGGTCTCACTCAGTAGCCAAGAACAACATAAACCTGCTAGAGCTTCTGGCAGTATTCAGAGCGCTTCAGGCGTTCGAGCCCCATCTACTAAACTTGTCGGTGCAGATCCTGACGGACAGCACGACAGCCATGTTCTATCTGAACAAGCAAGGAGGGACTCGTTCGCCAAATCTGTCCAAGCTTGCCCAGAAAATCTGGATATGGGCACTCAAACGGAACATCTTTCTGTCATCGCAACATGTTCTAGGGGAGCTCAATTCCCTAGCGGATGCTCTAAGCAGAGACTCCCTCCCAGAAGAACACGAATGGGTCCTTCACAGAAAGATCGTAGAAGATCTCTTCTCTCAGTGGGGTTTCCCCACTATAGACTTATTCGCCACAAGCGAAAACAAACAATGCCCAGGATTTGCATCCAGGTTCCCCCAGCCAGACTCCCAAGGGAACGCCCTGTGGATGAACTGGTCAGGGATGTTTGCGTACGCTTTTCCACCAAACTCCTCTCATCAGGAAAGTGGTGTACAAGATGAACAAGGAATCGATGACGCTCATCCTAGTTGCTCCCATGTGGGCGAGACAACCATGGTTTCCACACCTACGCAGGATGGCGGTGTGCGAGCCCATCAAACTTCCAGCCTGGTACAACCTACTGTCCCAGCAACAAGGTCAGACAGTGCACCAGCAACCCAACTCAATGAACCTGGCAGCATGGCTCCTGAGGTCATAGAGTTTGGACATCTCAATTTACCACAGAGGTGTATGGACATCCTAAAAGAATCCTGGAAACCAAACACAAGGCACTGTTACTTTGACAAGTGGAAGAGATTCATTATTTGGTGCCAGAATAAACAAATCAACCCTGTTAATTGCACTCCTTCCAACATTGTGACATACATGCTCCACCTACTGGATGCAGGATTGGTTTTTAACTCTCTGAAAGTACACCTGGCAGCCCTCTCGGCTTACACCACATCCCATAACAGGGTGTCGTGGTGGAAAGTACCAGTAGTTAAAGCCTTCATGGAAGGAGTAAAGAGACATCACCCTCCTATTTCGAACCCACCGCCAGGATGGGACCTTAATGTGGTGCTAGCTAAGCTCATGGGCCCCCCTTTCGAACCCATGCATAAAAGTAGTCTCAAACACCTGACGTATAAAACGGCCTTCTTAGTAGCCATTACCTCTATAAGAAGGGTCAGTGAAATTCAGGCTCTGTCAGTGCAGGATCCTTTCTTTACTATCCATAAAGACAAACTGGTTTTACGCACACACCCTAGGTTCTCACCTAAATTTATATCAAAGTTCCATGTAAACCAGTCCATCGAGCTTCCGGCTTTCTTCCAGAACCCGCAAAGCTCGGCTGAGGTGAAACTACACACCCTAGATGTGCGTAGGGCGGTCCTCTACTATGTAAATAAAACCAGACCGCTAAGGAAAACAGATCAACTGTTTGTCTCCGTAGCTACAGGCAGAGAGGGAGATTGCGTCTCTAAAGGCGCTATCTCGAAGTGGATTATCAACTGTATACAGCTGTGTTACTCTCTTTCTGAGAAAACTCTGCCTTTTACGCCAAGAGCCCACTCTACTAGAGGCATTGGGGCCACTCTGGCTTTCATTGCAAATGTTCCCCTCGACACCATTTGCAAAGCAGCTACTTGGAGCTCCGTTCACACTTTTACTCAGCATTACTGCATTGACACTCATTCCAAGACAGATACACAAGTGGGACAAGCGGTTCTAAGACACCTGTTTGCTCATGACCCTTCTCACATCCCACCTCCTTCTTCTGGTACTGCTCGCTAATCTATGCACAGCATGTGATCTAAGCAGATTCCACAAGCCTCAGAAGGGATACATTACTCACCATAATCGTATTTCTGATGCTTGTATCTGCTTAGATTCAAATGCGACCCACCCTTCCTCCCCTCCGAGAGAAGGTGCATGATTGCTTGTAGTCTTACCTTTCTGTCTATCTGCTTGGATTATCTGTACTCACGCTACTCCTCATGCTTCCTCATGTCAGAAAAAATACAATCTGAGGATCCTAGACGCGTGAGGGATCTTGGGTACAGTGGACGTCACACTAGGGATAGTATTACTGGCACGCCTGTGTCGACACTCATTTTCGAGTTTCGAAAAACAAACTGTAATACTCCGCAGCTTCCACTAGATGTCGGCCTATGCACAGCATGTGAATCTAAGCAGATACAAGCATCAGAAATACGATTACGGTGAGTAATGTATCCCATATATATGTTTGTGTGTTTATCTATGGAAACATTTGTGTCTGTGTGTATCTATGTGTCTTTGTGTGTGTTCATGCATGAATGCCAATGTGAGGTGCTGCGTATGTGTACATGCGTGTAATGTGTACACAGGCAGGTTGGTTGGAGGAGGCCGATAGCTGTAGTTTGTGCGTGGCACTGAGGGGGAAGCAGGCAACTTGACACCTGTGAGGGCAGAGTAGCGGAGAGGGAGACGAGGGCTGTTATTGCAGAGGCGGGCGCTAGATGAAGGAGGTCCTTCATTGGTGCCACAGCTAGTATGGACCTGTTCTCTTACAGTGGTAGGACATGTTTTTCTGGCATTATGGGAAGGTTAACGTAGTGAGTATTCTTATATAGGGCATTCTGGCCTACACTAATGTTTTTTTTCATGGCATTGCTTTTTTACTGGGATTATTAACAAAGCTAACATGCTTAGTGGTCATATGTGGACATTCTGGCTTGCATTCGTGTTTACTTTATGTGGCATTGCTTTTTTTACTGCCATTATTAGCAAGCCCAGCATGAGTGTCATATGTAGGCATACTGGCTTACATTGGGGCAGCCAGATTGATATAATTTCCTTCAGTGGCATGGCATGTTTTACTGGCATTATGGGCAAATCCAGCTTGAGTATGTTCTCATGGGGAGTGGTGGAATATATTGGCAAAGCTAGCATGGACATGTTTTCTCATAGTTTCATTGTGGACAAATAAACCATGAGTATGTTCTGATGTGGAAGTGCTGGCGTATATTTGTTAAGCCGGCATTGGCCTTTTATGGGCACGGTCAGCATTAACATCTTTTTACATTCGCAGAATATGGGCATATACTGTGGGCAAAGGCATCATGAAAGTGTATTGTATAAGGCTCCTGTGCACTAATGGTGGCTTGGCATTTATTGGATCTTAGGAGGTGTGCTGTAAAATGCACCATTTTCACCCAATATTTGAAAACCCTTCTAGGGGACAACCCCTCCCCCACCCGACCCCCAACTCACTTTGGTTAGTTTGGGCTCCCTCCCTCGCTTTGCTCAGTTGCTCCCACATATTCATAAGACATGTTTATGCTCCTCCAATTAAATAATTCACTGCTTGCCACTGCAAACAGTTAGCAAACAGTAGACACTTTCTGGCAGGCCTGGTTGGCCCTAGGCCGGACCAAATAGTGGGAGCAAGAACAAGCCAGGTTCAGAGAGATTACTGTGAAATTAGACCAGTGAGAAAAATTAAACCAGGAGGAAGACAAGGCAGACCTCAGGAACCTCTCTCTAGCTGTTTCGGCCAACTATGTCCACCGACCCATCTGCTCACAAGAATTTGAAACACAGTGAGTCACGGAGGCACAGGATCTGGGAAAGCCAACATCTAGTTCAGACCAAGAAGAAGGGTTTGGGTCACCCTGAAGACCACAATAGTGAGTTAGCCTCTCTTTGAACTATACACTTGGGAGACTTGCTTCTAAGGCCGGGAAGGCCAAATACCCACATCCCGCAGAAGAGACAGTGAACAGGTGCGAGGTGTCTCAAAGAGGGGGGCCAATACCGCAGGAGCAGAACCATCCTGATTATTGTTCTCATTGGGAAGATCCCATTTTCAGTTGCTTACCCGTTCTTGTGGAAAACCCCCTAAAAGGATGCTTTTATGTTTAAAGATTTTTATTATTAGATAAGTTTAGAAGCAAATAGCACAAGTACAGATAAACCATTTTTAAACAATAATATGGTCACAATAAAACTAATACAATTGAACAAGAACCAGTAAGTATGTTAGGATCAATGAACTTATTAAAATTGAATAGTTGATAAGACAAGACAAGGGGGAACACAAACACAAAAACAAGACATTAAACAATAGGTGAGGAGAGGGTGGGAATACTATGAATAAAAGGTTGATAACATTTAATCATGAGTGATGAGATATTGTACGAACACATTCCATTTACTATTAAATGTATGCAGTCAAAAGATAAAGCATGAAATGTATCTATTCTATGGGTGGAGCAAATCGAATTCCACCAGGAAAAATAGGATAAGTTAATTGCATTCTTCCAATTATACATAATATTTTAAAAAGCAATACTTATGAACAAATTGAAAAGAGCAGAAGAATCAGTCTGTCTTATGGCTGGATTAACAATAGAGCCAATCATAAGGTTAGCAAGCGTTAGATGTTCTGCAAAATGAAGGATTAATTGCATGGGTGACTATATCATATACCAAAAAGCATGAACATGGTTACATTTGAAAATTAAATGTGTAAAGTCTGCATTAGGTTCAAAGCATGACCAACAGTTGTTGGACAAACTATTTACAGCTTTGGCAATACACTGAGGAGTAAGAAATGCCCTGTGAAAGATGAAAAAATAGGTTTGGGTAAGATTGGCAGCAGAAGATGTTGAATGACATATTTTCCAAATTTTGGTCCAATGATCCGGGGCAGATTGGAGATCCCAATCAATTTCCCATTGTCTGATAATACTAAGATTAAGTGAGTTGGAGGAATGAGGATCATTTAGGAATGCATAACGTTTGGCGGCATTAGTAGAGGGATTGTTAAATGAGACATTTTAAAATGGTGAAGAGGATATGTGATTAAAAGTAGAGAGGGATTTAGTAATTGTCTTGATGAGGGATGTATAAAAGGGGAGATCTGAGGCAGGGATTTTGTATTGCAAACAAATCTGCGGAAAAGGAATTGCTTCTGAGTTGTGGAAGAGTTGTTTGATGAATTTGATACCTGAAGAGTACCTTATGTAAATAGTGATGAGATTAGATTTGGTTGAATTTTGTCATCAGGATTGATATTAGAGAAAGATTTGATGGGGAGTTTGTTCCAGAACGTTTTTAAAAAATTTAGTGAAGGGAAAGTAGTTATGTTGGGACAGGAAGAGGTCACCAAGAAGTGGGAAAGGGAAAGCAGGGAAATGAAACTAGCTTCAATATTAATCCAGAGGGGATCACTATCAAGGTAGGGTTCTTAATGTTTAAAAATGATTAATTGTTTTAGGATGAATGATTTGTGATATAATTGAACATTTGGGAATTTGAATCCTCTCGAGGATTTGGGTAGTCTTAATTTATTGATGGCAATACGCTGTACTTTATAATACCAAAGGAATTTAAGAAGTAGGGAGACAAGTTTTTTGTAAAAAGAGGTGTGAATTTCCGTGGGGATCATGGATAATGAATAGAGGATAATGGGACTGATCATCATCTTAATGGTGTAAAGGCGTCCCCACCACAATAGGAAAAGAGGTGACCATCTTGAAGTCATTTCCTTAACTTTTTCAAGTAGGAGGTTAGCATTGAGATTGATAGTAGTATGAATATCTTTAGAGATGAGAAGCCCTTAATATTGAATATCAGAGGGTTGCCAAAAGAGGCCAGATAAAGGAGTATTGGAAGAGTTAAATGCATTAGTGAGAGACAAGACCTCAGATTTATCAAAATTCAATTTGTATCCAGAGACGATGGAAAAGTCATTTATGGTGTTTATTAAATGTTGTATGGAGGAGGCTGGTTTAGCGAGTTAGAGAGTTAGAGTAGGATATCATCCGCATATGCAGATAGTTTAATTTCTATATTATTTTTATAAATACCTTTAATGTTAATGTTTGTTCTAAAGTTTTGAAGAAGGGTTTCGAAAGCAAGATAGAATAGTAAGAGTGGAATGGGACAGCCTTGGCAAGTTCCTCTTTCAATAAGAAAGGAGGAGGATAGAAAATTATTGATAAGAATACGAGATGTAGGAGAAGAGTAAAGGACTTTGACTAGATAAATCAAGTATGGAGGAAGGCCATGGCAAGTTAAAGAATGGAACATGAAAGACCAAGAGACACAATAAAATGCTTTCTCAGCGTTAAGGGCAAGAAGGACTAAAGGGCCATGAGATAAAGCCAGATTGATCAGGGTGTATAAGAATGGGAAGGTATAGTTCTAGGTGTTTTGCAAGGATTTTAGCAAAGATTTTAGAATCAGAATTGATAAGGGAAATGGGCCTGTAGTTTTTAATTAAAGAGGGGTCTTTATCAGGTTTGGGAAAAAGTATGAGGAGAGCCTCACCAAAGGAGCTAGGACTTTGGCCAATTTCAGCAAAGTGGGAATACAATTCTAAATGTTTTGGTGCAATGGAGTCAATTAAAGTTTTGTAAAAATCTGTAGAAAATCCATCAGGGCCAGGGGCTTTATTGGGTTTGAGGTCAAGCATGGTTTATTTGACTTCTGTAAGGGAGATAGGTGTATCAAGGGGAGATAGGTCAATTGGGTTGGGAAGATTTTTTTTTCTTTTTCTTAAGAATGAGGAGATTTCAGAGGTATTAATAGAGAGATCAGAGGCATATAGGTTAGAGTAAAAATCAAGAAATGCATTGTTTATGTCTTTAGGTTTAGTTAATCTGTTACCATCAGAAGAAATAATATGGATAATAAGGGATTTTTCTTTTTGAGATAAGAGGCTAGCATTTTGCCAGCTTTATTGGATCCATTGTGAAGTTTAGTTCTATGGAGGTGGCATCTTTGTCAGTGCAAATTATATTAAACTCTATACGTTTAGTCATGAGGGCTTTTAAGGAGTTAGAATACGGGTTTGTGTAGTAGGATTGTTTGAGATGTTTGATTGAGGTTAAGAGGGTGTTATGAGTGAGTTCAGATTGCCTTTTTTTAATGGCACCAGAATAAAACTGCGAAGGGTTGCTTTAAAAGCGTCCAAGTTGTTATTCATGGAGGTGTGCTCCGGACGATTATTAAGGAAGAATTATTTGATGAAAGAATAGGTTTTATCAATAAAGGATTTATCTTTAAGCAGAAACAAATTAAACCTCCATCTAGGGGAAAGTTTGGTAATGGGTATCCATTCAAGAGGAGTGGAAACAGAAGCATGGTCTGTAATAGTTATGGGGCCAATTTTGGAATTTAAAATGGTAGAAATTAGTGGGGACTTAACAAAAATATAGCGTAATCTGGAAAAGGATTGGTGGGGAGGGGAATAGACTGCAACAAATTGTTAGTGTCGGGATGACAAAAGTGCCAAGAGTCAATTAGGTTTAGATTTTGTAATAAATTTAGAAAGCTGTTCCGAGACTTGGAGTTGATAAAATTCTAGGAGGATTTACGGTCAAGAGCAAAGTCAAGAATCGGTTTCATATCACGACAAAAAATGAGCGTGTCAGGGCTTTTCTGTGAGAGCTTTGTGATAAAATTGGACCAAAAAAGGGGTTTGGGAGCATTGGGGCCATAAACATGAATGATGGAAGCAGGTAAGCTGTTAATGATTGCGTCCACAATGATCCATCGGCCTTCAGGGTCTTTTTCTTCATTAACTAATGAAAAGTTCAGATGCTTATTAATTCAAATAGAAACTCCACCCTTCTTATCTAAAGCATTCCAAAAAAGTGTATGACTGACCCACAGGGCTTTAATCTTGAGGTTTTCGCTATCTGAACTCAGGTGAGTCTCTTGGAGACATACAATGTCGGGTTTTTGCTTAGTCAGTTGGGAAATAATCTTTCTATGTTTGATTGTATGACCCAGCCCTTTAACATTCCATGTAGTAAATTTAATAGACATTTGTAAAGATGAGAAAGATCATGGCTGAGGTAGAGTGAGAAGCAGAGAATAATACAGCGTTCACATATTGCCCTAAGTAAGAATTAAAAAATCTAAAATCTTCAATGGCATAATAGTTACTAAATACAATGGTAACATAGGAGAACAAGGGGAAAAACATAAGGATGGGGAGACAACAATAGAGTGAAGAACATATGAATGAATAAGTTTGATAGTGAGGGATATATAAGAGTAAGTAATGGCAAAAGTGTAGAGATAAGATTAGCAGGAAAGTAAGTGAGCAAAAGTATCATGGGGGATACCAGAGTACAGAGAAGAAATAAGCACAGGCGAAAAGAAGCAAGAGGAGTGAAAATAACTGAAGTTGTATAGGCATGAACACAAAGAACAACCAAAAGAACTACAAAGAAGTGAAACCAAATGATTAAATAAGCAATGAGTTGTAAAACGGAAGGGTAATGGTGAATTATATTCTAGACTTAGAGTTAATCAAGTTTGGAAAGTTAAGAGAGAGGGATCAATGAATTTAATGGGAGATCTGGATTTGTCCCTTAGATGAGTTGAAGTGGATGGTGCATCAAAAGGTATTGAGGAAGTTGATCTGCTGCGTATAGGTGTGAATTAGATGTGTTCGTTCTTGGGTGTTTTGAAAGCTGGCAATTGAGTAGGAGGAACCGGCTTGGATGTGTTGACCAAAAGGTTCAGGGAGGATATATCCATTGGAGACGTTTGAACAGCTTGAAGAAGACTATGAAGATCGTTAGTGGGGCCGTCTGGAATGGTAATAATCATTCTTGCGGGATCCAACAAACCATATCTGATGTTAAGGAATTTCAAGAGAGGTCTCATATCTAGGAATCTTTTACTTTTGCCTTGGGTGATCCTGGAAAAGTCTGGGGAGATAAGATTCTATTGTTCTGGAAAAAGATGGGGGAATTTTTCCTGGCAGTTAGCAGGACTTGACGTGCTTGCTGATGTCATAGGAAGCAGGCAATAAAGGGTCTAGGCAAGTTGTTATTGGAAAAACAGGGTCTTATCCTGTGAGCACGTTGCAGTT
The DNA here is from genome assembly GCF_040938575.1 of Ambystoma mexicanum. NCBI lineage: Eukaryota > Metazoa > Chordata > Amphibia > Caudata > Ambystomatidae > Ambystoma > Ambystoma mexicanum. The sequence continues at coordinate 1,459,911,514 of NC_090931.1, read as the reverse complement.
CCAATGGAGGTGGGAAGGTGATTCCTAGAGTTGAGGGGATCCAATTAATAAGAAAGCTGATAGGGTCACCTCCTTCAATTTTTTCAGGGATCCCGTAGAAGCGAAGGTTGTCCCTTTGATTCCTATAGTCTAACTCTGTGACTATATTTTCCATTTGCGCAAGTTTTACTTGCATGCTCTCAAGGCCCTCTACTCTATCTTCCACGATAACGACTCTTTCTTCGGCTTTATTAAGTCTACCTGCGAATGTCTTGATATCATTTTTAAAACCTGTAAGCTCTTCTTGTATGGAGGAGGAGTGGGAGTCCAATGTGGAAATAGAAGACCGAATATTACCAAGTTCTTCTAGAATTTTTTCCATATAAGCATTAAATGGTGTATTATCAGGCAGAGTCTTAGTTTTAGTGATATCAGCCATGCTGAGGGTATATAAGATATTAGCTGGGACAGTGGAGATTGATAAACAATAGAGAGACTGCAAATAAAACAGGATGTACAATTTTGCAATTCCGCTACCGAAGATCAGTAGTGAGTAAGTCGCGTTGAGTGAAATTGAGTTGAAATGATGAAGTCCGGAAATAATGTGAATGAAATGCCAGACAACATAATGGGATCTTCACATCAAAGGAGGCACATAAAGGCTCAACCATAAACTGATGCGGAGGGTCTGGTGATATAGAGATGATGCACACCACTAAAACTTATGGCAGAACAAAGAGTCACCAGTAACTGTAACAGGAAGAGCCAGTTGCCCGTAGAACGTTGCAAATAGTTGATGTTCAGGTATACATGGAATAATGGCTGAACATATCCAGCAATAAAGCAGTTAAACTTGTTGAGGAATGTAAATGCTTAAGAATCCAGGAATACAAATTATTTCTCTTGTGTAAAGAGGTATTCCTTGACAGACAAAGCTCCTATGGTAAAGAGATTTTGAGTATCAGATTGCTCCACGTCGTAACATTCAAAAATGCAAGATAAGGAGTGAATGTAACTGAGTATACATCAAATAGAAAGTAGATACCAAACCAACAGTACACATTGATATCAAAATATTAATTCAAAACATTATCAATTTATTATAAAAAGATAAAATGCAATTAAACACAATTTGACAATTTCTAAACATATGAATATAAAAAAGCTATAAATATAAAGTGCTTGTGACTCTCTTAACTTCTAATGTACTAACAAGGATTCATCACTGGTACATATATGACATCAGTGGATTTCAGAAACAAATATTACTGAAGTTGTTTATCTCAAATAAGATCTGAAGGGATCTAAGTAACACTCTAGTACACGCAATTACTTACTAGGTCTAGCCCTCGACATGTTTCAGTTCTCGATTTCCATTGGGAACTTTCTTCCGGAGGATGGTAGTTGGGTCACTTGAACTTTATAGACAATCTTAAATGATCCGTCCAACATGCACTCTCAAAATGCACATCCACCATATGGTGGCTGTTGGTAAAGAATAAAAGATGTAATTAAGCTAAGTATTGCTTAATAACCTAGCAGCAAAACATATGCAACAGCCCGTGGCAACAATACAATCATTACCTCGCCTGGGAGGGGTACCCATCTATGCACACAAACTGGGCTCATCAAGGTTCCCTCAGTTTTAACTTGCGTCCTCAATTGGACTGGATAGTCTGCAAAATACATATGAATTGTAAAAGGTTCCAACCTCCAAACGGTATCTATCGATATCTTGCTCTCTTTGCTCACATCTTGGTAAACTCCAACTGTTCAGAAGCTTTTTGCTTACCTCCTAATCCTCTCGTGGTGGTTAGGGGTAGTGCTTCCAAACACTTGGAACATATAGGTGCATACGATGTTGAGGGGCCTAATGGGCACTCAATCACAGACGTCTACTTTGTTAGGGGTAAACAGATGATATCAGGGGTAACTTTATCTAATCAAAACCAATGTTTCTAATCAGCTTCATGTGTCATGATTTCAGCAATAGCGCTTACCTTGTCCCGATGGATGGGGGAGATACATAAGTCCTCCAGGCAGGTTTGCCCTGGGATAGAAGGAACAAGCGTCCTCACATGGGGCCAGTAAACATCTTGGCCGTCCTATGGAGAGATAATAAGAGGACCGCTGAGTTATCAATTTAGTCCACCGCAGTTGAATTTTTTACATCAGTATATTGATGCTCGCTATCTGGTAGTGATTTGAAATGTATTTTCTTTAGAAAGAAACATTCAAAAAAGCGGATTCAGCCTATTAGTCTCTATTATACTCGCCCATTGTTTATTTTTAAAACAATTTTCTGACGTTCTTACCTGTCGTCTCTTTGTGGAGAAATCCATCTTACTAGCACTTGTGTTCCGTGTCTTGGTAACTAAGTAACCTCCGCGAGGAACAAATTGTAACTTGCAACGCTGATTCCACCTGGTATTGAAGGAATCCTAATGTTTATTGTCTCTGCCCTTTAATCCCGGGAGGATAGCTCAGCGGCAACGTGTTCACCTTGGAAGCAAGACGACACAAAAGAACACAGGTTTGATCCCCGGGTCCGTGCTTAGAAACCTCTGGGTATTTAAGCGTGTTATAAATATGCAACTAAGACAAAAAAACAAAAACAATTAAGCAACTAAAAAACAAACAATTCCTGTAACAGCGCCTCGATGCCCGCAGGCTGTGTGAGCGCTTTAAAAATGCAAATAAATAAATAAATAATATAATCCCCCGTTTTACACCAAAAAACACTGGGGCGGGTTAGAAAACACCGCCGGAACATCCACACGGCCATCTTGTAGGGGGATAATATATCTACACTTAATTTTCTGCCCGCAAATATGCGGATTCCCTTCTTTGTTTTCATTCTCCAATGCGGCATGCAGATCTCTTCATTCAGGCTAGCTTATCGACTCACCCTCTGCTGGTCATTGTGGGTAATCACAATCTGAAAAGGCAAATAGTTCTTTACTGGGATACAAAAGGTATTCCAAGGTAAATATTCAGTGCATGTCTTCACTGTATGACTACAGCCACAGGGCTAGTGCAATTTGGATATATTTTATCCTGATGATGGACTAATGAATGGACACATCCCTAAGTTTGACTCATGCCTTCTCCTTCTCAAATGGTCAAGATATCGTATAGATGATAGTTCTCAATAATTGATAGTGTTCTTAAGAATGGTTATTTAACCTTGTGCCACTCAATGACCTCATCAGTCCTCTTAAATCTTTTCTGATTTTGAAAATAAGTTCTTGTTCTTTCTGAAATATTTTCCTATTTCTGCACACTTCATTGTTGTTAGGCAGAATCCTGTGCAGTGCCCTTAGGGACCACTACACACAATTAAGACTAAAGGTGGCAATACAAGTTTTACCTTTGGTACAAGCCTGTACTACTATGTCAGAGTGGTAGCAGTGGTGGAGCAGCCAGGCTTATCTCAAGTGTATATGAGCAGTAGCAGAGATTACACAAAGGGACCACAATCACTGTGACTCAAGCAAACACTGACTCAAGGTTTCAGGTAAAAAATATAAGTACATTTATTTTTAACCATTCGTTATAAACACAACACTTCTATTAGACTCAAACAAAAACCACATGTTAAATATACTACAACTAACCAATTCACTTTGTACAGTAAGTCTCAAGGTAAGTACCCTGTGTTTGAATGAACCGATGTTATGAACAAAACACGTTACCGTGAATACGATTGCAATCACTTTTTGACAGTTCGGTCTACTAAATAAACGCGTATCCGTGACATGAAATGCTACCAGGGTAAAAACACACTTAGCACCTGAGATACCCAGAGAAAGTTGGAGGCAAAAATCACAGGCTATATTTTGGTTAGGCAGGCAGAATCAAGAAACGCTTAAAGACAGGAGTTCAAAGGTCAAAGGGCCAGAGCCAGGGTCGAGAGACACAGGGGCCTGTTGCCGGAGATCACACAGTCAAATAGTTCACGATTCAACGTAGCCAAATGTACTTCGATATTGTCAATGTTCGGAAGCAAAAGTTATAAGAAGGAGGGAAGACAAGGGCAAGCCTTGGAAATGAAGAAAAGGGATTCACCCAGTTTCCTCAAGTAGAACACAGTACCTTGTTCCAATGGTGCAGCTGGTGCCCTGGCAGTTGTTCCTGTTGGTTTCCCGCAGACCCACGATTCCTGGAGCTTCGTTGTGAAGGATGACGTCTGAAGGGGGTCTGCACCACACAGGGATGAAGCCGGCAGCAGCGACGAGGAATAAAAGGTGCGCTCCTTAAAAACAGGAGAGGCTCTTCAGGTGGCTATCCGGACCACTACAGCAGTGTGCAGCGATTTCGACCAAGGAAGAGGATCCTCTGGCTGTGGAAGATGAGCTGGTTATCCCCACCAAGCTCAAGGGAAGAAGACTCGGAACTGGATATTCTCTGAGTCGTTGAAGGGAAGATAGCTCAGGACTGCAGCAGGGCTTCACCGGGATGGGGTAGCTGCAGCAGCCGTTGTTCTCTCCGCTTCTCTTCGGTTCCTTGTAGTTCCAGTGGCGACTCTTCGACTTCTAGCCCGAGAGACCTGCCTTTTAATGCGAAAAACCCCCCATTCACACAGCCTGGCTGTCAATCACCCAGCAGGGGGGTTGTCCAGCCCGGACAACTACCCTGGCCAATCATGACAAAGTGCGACTTGGGTTTCCTAGGATACCTTGGGTAGTGGGTGACTACACCCCTCCCTCACATTCAGCCCACTTAGACACCCAGGCGCCTTGAGGAGGGCTTCTGGGCAGAAGCCCGCCAAAAGACAGTGAACAAAGAAGGCGAACATAGTTTGCCGCGCAAAGTAAGAGAAGGACTTTAACAAAAAGAAATGGCGAATAAACCCAGCCAGAGCCAAAAGAAAGACGATTTGGTCAAGCAGGTTTATGTTCGAGGCTAATATAATAGCCAAGAACAGTACCACGTTTATCTAATATAATCGCGGTAGAAAAGTTAGGGTAGATACCACTGCCACCAGCCAAGTCTAAATGTTAAAAGAGCGAAACAATGCTCTAGGAGGTACAGATAAAAAGGGGTGCGCGTTAACCCTTTCCAGTACTCCATGGAAGATGGGGTGTACTGGATCTATGGTAGATTGACTAAGTAAAGTTAATGGTAACTTTACCCTTTTCTGGGGGATGGTAGTTGCCTCAGAAATGGAGTTGAGGGAAGTCTCAAAGTCAACCCAGTGCCACGGCACTGAAGGTGCTGTGTGACACACAAAAAGAAGGGGGCTACTGAAGTGGTGTTCTTCAGAGTCCACAATCACAAAAACAGGTAGAAACACATAGCAAAACACAGGTAAGAGTGGGGAAAAAGCTCTCACTCTTAGTAAGTGGAAAAAAATAAACTCCAGAAGTCCAGCAAAGCTGCTGGGGGACTCACTAGGTGAGGGAAATTAGCCATAGATGAGAATTCTCCCTAACAATTGTCGCCAGCAATACGGTCCACTTAAAATCTTCAAAACCGTGGTTTTTCTCTACAAAATTTTTAACCATCAGTGCTTGTAGCGTCTTGTTTTTAGGACAGGTTTTGTGTTCCGTAATTCAAATTTTTATTTTCCGATTTGTCTTCCCTATATACTTAAGTCCAGAGGCACACACGATCATATAGACCATGTGGTCTGTGTTACAATTTGAAAATTCGTTTTGTGTCCAGATTCTAGTCAGGCCCAAGTCGATCTCTTTACTTTTATCTGTTAGTTTGCACACTGCGCAGTGTCCACAGGGATAATGCCCTGTCACCGACGTAAGCTCCCATTGTTCCGTAATGCTTATGGTGCTTGACAAACCTTTTTTGATCTTACTCCGGCTCACACACTTGCCAATCGATGTTAATTTTTTGTAGGCAAACAGGGGGATGTTTGGTTTTGCCATTGTGGTTCTTAAGCTATTCCAGTGTTTGGATATGATGTTTCAAATGGCCAGTCTGGATTGGTGAACATGTTGACAGATACTATTCGTTCGTCTAGTTTTACTAGACGAACGAATAGTATCTGTCAACACATACATCATATCCAAACACTGGAAGATCTTAAGAACCACAATATATTATCCCCCTACAAGATGGCCGTGTGGATGTTACGGCAGTGTTTTCTAACCCGCCCCAGTGTTTTTTCAGTGTAAACCGGGGGATTAAAGGGCGGAGACAATACACATTAGGATTCCTTCAATACCGAGTGGAATCAGCTTTGCGAGTTACAATTTTTCCTCGCGGCGGTTACTTACTTACCAAGACACGGAACACAAGTGCTCCTAAGTTGGATTTCTCCACAAAGAGACGACAGGTAAGAACGTCGGCAATTTTTTTTAAAATAAGCACAGGGCGAGTATAATAGAGACTACTAGGCTGAATCCGCTTTTTTAATGTTTTTATCTAATGAAGATACATTTCAAATCATTACCAATGTACTGATGTAAAAAATTAAACTGCAGTGAACTAAGTTGATAACTCAGCGGTTCCTTCTATCCCGTGGCAAACCTGCCCGGAGGACATACGTATCTCCCCCATCCATCAAGACAAGGTAAGCGCTGTTGAAATCAGGCCACATGAAGCTGATTAGAAACATTGGTTTCTGTTAGATAAAGTAACCCCTTATATCATCTGTTTACCCTTAACAGAGTAGACGTCATTGATTGAGTGCCCATCAGGCCCTCAACATCGTATCCACCTATATGTTCCAAGTGTTTGGAAGCACTACCCTTAACCACCACGAGAGGATTAGGAGGTAAGCAAAAAGCTTCTGAACAGTTGGAGTTTACCAAGATGTGAGAAAAGAGAGCAAGGTATCGATAGATACCGTTTTGGAGGTTGGAACCTTATACAATTCATATGTATTTTGCAGACTACCCCGTCCAATTGAGGATGCAAGTTAAAACGGAGGGAACCTTGATGTGCCCAGTTTGTGTGTATAGATGACTACCCCTCCCAGGTGAGGTAATGATCTTATTGTTGCCGCGGCCTGTTGCAGATGTTTATTAAGCATCACTTAGCTTAATTCCGTCTTTTATTCTTTACCAACAGCCACCACAAGGTGTATGTGCATTTTGAGAGTGCATGTTGAATGGATCATTTAAGATCGTCTATAAAGTTCAAGTGACCCAACTACCATCCTCCTGAAGAAAGTTCCCAATGGAAATCGAGAACTGAAACATGTCGAGGGCTAGACCTAGTAATTGTTAATCTAATTGTAGATCTAAGTAAATAAGTGTTACTTAGACCCCTGCCGATCTTATTTCAGATAAACAACTTCAGTAATATTTGTTTCTGAAATCCACTGATGTCATATATGTACCAGTGATGAATCTTTGTTAGTATATTAGAAGTTCAGAGAGTCACAGCTTTTTTATATTCATATGTTTAATTAAAAATTGTCTAATTGTGTTTAATTGCATTTTATCTTTTTCTAATAAATTGATAATGTTTTGAATTAATATTTTGATATCAATGTGTGCTGTTGGTTTTGGTATCTACTTTCTATTTGATGTATACTCTGTCTGAGTCCCCAGACTAGGTAGAGAATTTACTATTTTTGAATAGTGGCTTTTAGGCTTCCCTCTATTACATATATGTGAATGTAACTGAGGCATAAAATTATTAGAAAATGCTGCACATCTGTGTTTTGAAAAGTAATTATCCTTATAATGCAGCAGTTAGTCAGCAAGAATGTAAATAGCCCTGGTTAGTTATGTAATTCAGGGGGATTGGTTGTAAAAAGCTCCCATAATGTTGAAAATGCAGTAAAAAAATGTATTTGACTGCCCGTGTGTTTAAAGGAGGTAGAATCCCCCTGAAGAAGCTGAACATCACTTATGATTTTTGTTGTGAAAATAAGCGAGTATACTAACACGAGCGGGCCATCCTGCTCACGTATGCCGCCTTGGCTGACTGAACGCGTCGGCAAAACAAATGACACAAGTCCGCTGCTGCAGGCTTCGCCCACCTTCCAGCCAAGCAGTTAATTTAGGATTCACCGGCAGAGTCAGGGGGGTGGCGTAGCAGGCAGCGCAGAGAAAAATAAACAAGAAACCTTCTTCTGCTCATAGATGAAATGCAGGCACTGGATGTTAGATGACGGAGTGAAAGGCTTTCTTATTCTGAGGTGAGCGGGCGCCATGACAAGCCGTGTCAGGGATACTGGTACTTGTGAAAGGAGATTGTTCTGAGTTGCAGTCACGTGCAGGATTAAGAAATTATGTTACACATCCGATATTGTTTATAAATGGTAGTTGGAAGCGAGAATAAGTCGAACATCATGTTCATTAGGAAAGGAAGTTTTCTCAGCTCTCGGAGCTCAGCAACTATGCGGCCATCTCCGGTGCTGTTTGGCCACGCCCCGTCCCCTATAGGATGTTAAATTGCAACATATGGTATTGGTGTCTTTCTTGATACCAGTTGTAAGGGGCCCTGTGACAATACTTATAAGTCATTAACTGTTTTTCATAATACTGCGTTTCCATTAGCATTCTCCCCTATTTCCGTCCAGAGATGATATCTGATTTAAAAATTAATTAAACCATATCTCTGCCACTGTTTTCCAACATCCTTAATCTTATCTAGAAACATCTTCCCATACTTTAGATGTAAAACATGCTCTGAGTCGCTGTACTGATAGAAAAATGACTCCCACGAATCTATTCAGCCCTCTGCCAATAAAGGAGCTTTAGCACAACTTTTCCCAATGATAAACATTGCATAGCTATGTCACATAAAAGCAAACAAACCCTTCCTGGCAGACATAGGGCAAAAGGTGACCCCTGTGGCTCTTCTTAGAAATGTTCCCATTTATGAAATCTGCAAAGCAGCTATATCGAGTTCACCACACTCTTTTTCATTTGTTTTTCTGTGCAGACTAGGTGTAGCATAGCAGTTGGGGGTTGGCTGCAACTATTGGTGCCTGCCACCAATAGTTGCAGCCAACCCCCAACTGCTATGCTACACCTAGTCTGCACAGAAAAACAAATCGAGACTGATTTGCAAATGGCTAGTTCCCTTTGCAGACGAGAAAAAACAATGGAATGGAACCTAGCAAAAACAATGCCAGAGGTTATGAATAATGAAAGGCTTTCCATTCACCACTGTCTGATGTCTTATCCACGCTTATCTACTGTAACTGGCCTTCTTTTGTCCATCAGGTCAGCTTGTGGAAGAGGGTGAAACTGTCCATATTCTAAAGGAGAAAGGCCACCATTCCCTGGTTATCTCCCATGTTGGGAGTGAGAGTGAAGGTCAGTACACCGTCACTGCCCGGAACGAGCATGGTGAGGTGGACTGCACTGCAGAGCTCTATGTGGAAGAGCCCCGGCCGGCTGCTGCATCTCACATGTAAGAAAATATGTGCTTTGTACTGTATGTCTGCAGCGTGCTTGCAGCACAATTTCTGTGTACTTTCGCACTATTGTGTATATTTGATGTGTGCTTTGTTTTATCCCATCAAAGCCTATTCATACAATCACACGCGGACACCGGGCACGTCTTTACCCTTTTGTTACTCTAACAAAACTGGTTTCCTTTTCTCTTGCTCCTCCCTTCCTCCCGCCCTCCCTCTCCCATTCCTGGTTTCACTTTTCCCTTAAAGGGGCAGGTGCTCTTTGCTATGTAACACCCACCCCCCTTACTTATCATGGAAGTTCAATGACTACATTTCTTCAATGAGGTGGGCGGGCTTCCTTGAGAATCGCTGGGGTCGACCGGGCAGGTTGCCTGTGTCGTTGTCTGGTATCTGTGGCAGCGGGGTCCTCGAGTGGTTCAGCGGGTGCATTCCGGGTCCTCTAAGAGCATCTTGCGAAAGAACAAGACATTCCTTGTTATTTCCCCCTTGGTCTCCCATGGCGGTGATCATTGGCCCTTTGATTTCCGTCACCAATAGGGGCTCCGGTGTGTATCAGGAGTCTGTTTTCCGGTTCTGGGCTTGTCTGACTAGCACAATCTTGCCTTCTGGGGTTCTCTGGCTCTCAGTTTCTGGTCGGCCCACTCCTTGGCTTTTTTTCTTTTCTCTGCCTCTCTCTTTCTTATTTCGGCGTCCTCTGCCGGGATATAGTCTTCCAGCTGTGGTAGTCTGGTTTGCGGTTTGTATCTGATCATCAGTTCTGCTGGGGTCCGGCCAGTCGCTTCATGGGGTGTGTGGCGATAGCTCCTCAGCATTTGGGTGATTGCTTGAGGCATGCAGGTTTGGTCAGCCATGGCTTTTTGGCGCGTCCGCTTGATGTTTGCCATAAAACGCTCCACCGTGCCGCTGGCTTGTGGCCACAGTGGTGTGATCCTCTGATGGTGGAACCCGAGATGTGCTGCGAAGTTCCCGAACTCCTGTCCTTGGAAAGGTGGGCCATTATCTGTTTTCACGATGTTGGGGACGGACGCCCCATTCGCTAAACAGCTCATCCACCACGGCTACGACTTGGACTGCACGTGTTTCACTAGAGGGAATCTAGTGTATTCATCAATCGCCGCTAGAAGGTGACCTCCATCTTCCAGGAGGCCATAGAAGTCAAGTGCTACTCATTGCCACGGTCCCTCTGGGAGGTGACTGTCTGGAGTGGGCATGGTGGTGAGTTTGCTGCATTTATCTGGCATGGGTCACAGTGCATCAATGTGTCCTCGACTATGGTGTCCATGTGCGGGAACCAGACCTGGTTGCATAGTATCTTCTTTGTGTTGGCTATGCCACGGTGTCCCTCATGCACAATCATGATGAGGGGTTTCCTGAGGCTTTTGGGGGCCACCAGCCAATTTCCTCTCAATAGCATTCCTTGGTTCGTCGTGGCCAGTTCTCCATGCATCTTCGCCATTCTTAATAGGTCTCTCCTGTCTGCTCCCCCCCCCTCCCCTGGCTCAAAGTGTTCCGTGGCCACCTGTCGCCACCTGTTGGTATTCGTGACCTGGACGGCCGCTCTTATCGTGGGGTCAGCTCGGCTTCGTTCCACGAATTGTCTCGTTGTGATTGCTGGGGGAAGGGCGTTCAGGGACAGGTATGCAATGTATTCTTCTGCCTCACCCTGCATAGTGGTGTCTGGGGGCTTATCCGGGTGTCTCAATAGGTAGTCAGCTGGATTGGCGTTGCCTCCAGGCTTGTGAATGATGGTGTAGTCGTACTCCTGTAGACAGATGCCCCAGCGTTCCATGCGTGGCAGCATCTTTATCTTGGGGTTTCCAAATAGGGCTTGGTGGTCAGTAATCTGTACAAAGGTCCTTCCGATGATAAAATGGTGGAATTTTTTGCACGCACAGACCGCCGCCAGGCTCTCACGTTCTGCCTCAGAGTAGACTTGCTTAATGGGGTTCAACGCCCGGCTGGGGTATCCGACCACGTGTGTTTCAGTGTTCTGTTGCGGGTTGGTCGCTAATATGGCCCCTAGGCCCACAGGGCTGACGTCCACAGTTATTTCTGTGTCCCACTGTGGGTTGAAATACACTAGCTGGCGGTTGGTCGCTAGTTCTTCTTTAATCGTGGAGAACGCTTGTTTGCAGTGTTCCTCCCAGGTGAATGGTTGGTCCTTCTTTAACAGTTGTCGTAAGGGACTGGTGAGTGTTGCGTAGTGAGGGAGATATTGTGAACAGTACCCTGCCATACCTAGGAACGATTTCGGGCTCGTTAGGTTGACAATGGCGCTAATTTTGTCAAGGTCTGCTCTGATGCCTTGGGCTGAGAAGATGATACCAAAGAAGCACAGACTGTGTTTGGTACTTCACACTTGAGGCCGTTGATGGTGAGACTGGCTTCCTGGAGGATGTGGCACACCTGTTTCAGTGCCTCATCATGTTGGTCCTGTGTTACTCCAAAGACTATGATGTTGTTGCTGTAGTTAAAAGCGTTAGTAACTGGGCTTATCAGTCTGCGAATGGTCTCTTGGAATATTTCGGCCACTGATGAAATTCCGAAGTTCAGCCTTTTATAGCGGAAGAGGCCTTCATTCGTCGTAAAGGTTGTTATTGGTCTTGATTCCGGGTCGATCACTAGCTGGTGATAGCCCTGGTTCAGGTCCAACTTTGAAAACCTGGTGGCTTGGTTGAGTCTCACCAGCATATCCTCGATGTTAGGTCCTGGGTGTCTCTCCCGTTGGATAGCCGTGTTGGGAATTCTCATGTCGACACAGAGGCGAAGACGTCCGTCCGCTTTGGGGACAACCACTAGTGGGGATACCCATCGGGTGCATGATGTCGTTGTCGAGTAGTAGCTGCAACTCATGCGTCACCTTGGCATGTAGGTGAAACCCAATTCTTCTGGGGTGTTGTGGTATGGGCCACATGGAAGGGTCAATGTGTAGTTTAATCACAGTGTCTTTCAACATGCCAACGCCCTTGAACAGGTTGGGGAATGTGACTTTCAGTGTCTCAAGGTCAAGCAACTTCTGGGATATGGCCCGTTTGGACCTTGGCCGTTTGGTGGGAATCGCAGAAAAAGTATATCTTTTTAATGTCCTGGTAGGCAATCTACAAAGCTGATACACGGACCTCCAATCAGTACTCAGGAAAATGTTCTCAGCAGTTCAGACTCCTCCTCCCTGGGTAGAGTGTTGCTTGGTAATAGTATGGAGGAAATGAGACTGCATTTATGAGTAAGGAAAAGATTCTGATCGTAATGAAAACTACTCTCAGTCCAAAGTCCCCTTTCCTCCAAATGCCTTCCTTCCATCCCCTATATAATGTAGTTGGTACTCCGGTTCCTTTCTGCAGTAAGGGGATTAAGGAAAGAAATGTTGAGGGCAGATGGAGTCAAGAGCATTCCTGCATTTGTGCGGGCATGCTCACCTCTGCCTGAATGTTTTTAAAGGGGAAGCGAATGCTTTGCTGGTTAAGGCCCCTGCTCTTTCAAGATTGGTCAGAAACACACATAAATATAGAGTAAGGGGAACTTTTGACTGGGAGTACAGTAGTCACTGCATGACTTTTCTTAATTCTGTGGTGAGATGGACCTCACAGGCTGGACAGGTTGCAGTGGTTCCAACGAGGAGATGGGCAATTTGCCACTTATGGTTACATTAGCATGTCTACAATTAACGTTTATTTAGAAAATGCAGGGGATTTCATTGTTCACTGTTTATCTGCAGTGTGGTTTCATTGTAACTCTAGTGTTGTTAGGTGCCCAGTATGTGGGGAGTGGGCCGTCTGACTCCCCAAACTGTATGCTGACATTGCTCAGGGCTTGATTGTTTATTATATGCATGAACAAATAACACAAAAGACTTTTGTTACTCACCTTTTGTTGCACAAACTGCTCAGTGAGCTAAATCATCTCAGCACACTTGTGCCTCACTGAAAGAATAGATAGACAAAAGGGCAGATTCACAACGCTCTTTCTAGGCGCATACAAGACGTGTGCCTAGTGAACTAGGAATCATTCACACGGTAAGTGTTTACAGAGTGCATGCATGAAAACACTTTTATGTGCATAGTGTGCAGAACACATGCATGCATCACACACTCATGTATTGAAGTATTGCACACAGGAAAGGGAATGCACCCACTGGAGTGTCCCATAGGTGGGCAGGGGCATGCTCTGCAAATTTGGGTCCCGCCCACATAGTAGTACAATTCTTGTCTATTAACAAATATGTAGGAAGAAACCTCACATACATCTAAACAAATCATGTAAAGGGAGGGTGGAAAGTGTGGAAGAATGCTACCAGCTGTCCAACATTTTCACTTAATTGTGGTAATCGGGTAAACAAAACTTTAATAATGTTTGAAAAGCAATTTTCTTCCTGACCCTGTGCATATGCACTATACATATTGGATACACTGTGCATAGGCAGGCGTATGGAAGCAGGTTTAGTCATCTTGAATGTCACACAAATATTCACAGACTGTTTGACATGGTTCAAAATCCACAATATACAGGGGTGACATCATTCCTATTAACTTCATTTTTCAAGCCTTTGTTAAAGGAGAAAAATAAAATAACCTATTGATAAAATATACACTGTTTAAGGCATGGTTACAAAAACTGTGGACATTGGCCCTCATTACAACTCAGGCGTTAAGGGTTAACGCCACCGTTAACCCTTAACGCCTGATTCCCACCTTAACGCCTGCTTTTTGCAGGCGTTAAGTTCCATGGTGCTAAGGCACCTTGGTGCTAATTACGGCACCGTAATTTATGGTGCCGTAATTAGCGCCTTCCCCACTCCCATTATGCCCTATGGGGCAAAAATGGGAATGGGGAAGGGAAAATGGGAAATGGGGATTTACCGCCCCACTCACCTTGTAATGGGGCGGTAAATCCGCCATCCACCATGGTGTAAACGTAGTTTACACCATGGTGGTAAAGTTGGTGCACTTAGCACCTCAGTTGTAATGAGGGCCATTGAGTTCACTTATTGGAATATTATCTCTAAGCCACAATGTCAAAACATTGACATATATGCATATTTCTCCGCATTGGATCGTTCATAGATTCAGATGCTTGAATATTCCCCGTCGTCAGACCGAGAATCCTCAGTGATTTAAATAATTATTAAAAAATTAAATATATGTACTTTATTTCCATAGAAAATGAATGTAGATTGCCACTGTGGCCTATGAGCCATTCAGTTGTGTAGTCCCTCCATCTCACTTTGGTCCTTTATGGCCCTAACCAATGAGGTGGCTTGGTTTACGTTCCGCCCCAAGCAGCCATCTTCAGATTTTTCACCGCAGTCTAACAGACTAAAGGAATCCTCCAGCTCTCTGAGCTTTTTGTTTTGTCTCATTGTTAGCTTTAACATTTTGTTACTCACCACCATCGTTCAGGCTGGGGAGTTGAATAGAAGACATCGATAGACCAGGATAAGGAAACCTCTGTTGGACCGCAGCTCGCCAGCCGTAATTCTGAGCAACCTCTTCTTCAACTAAGGTATACTCAAAACCCGGCCTCCTCAACCTGAATGAGCTCTTCTTTGCAATATGCCTCTCTGCTGTTTCTGAGTAGACAGGCAGAGATGTTGATTGCATAAAAGAGCGGTGAATATCCACAACGCCAAACCAATACTGTAATGAAATACAAACAGGTTAGCAAAAAGGCAAGAAGAAAAAAATAAGCATACACTAGGACCACAACTTATGAACATACCTGGTACTGTGGCTTGGAGTCTATGCAGCATGAATCTATGACAAGCCAAAATATGAAAACAATATCAGCATTCTGAACCCAAAACAATGTGGAATAACTAAACTAATACCTAGACAGTTTACCCCCTGTGGTGAATATGGTATGAATCAATCCAAGAATACAGTCCACAAGAGAAGGAGACATTTTAAAATATGGGCAGGTTAGTATAGGGTTCTTCCCGGGTGGAACGAGGGCCGCGCTAGGGTCGGGTTGGTGCACCGGTTCATCAGAGCGTCCAGTGGCGCACGTAGAGGAAAGTATTATAATGAGCCCGGAGTAGAGTTCAAACTAGGTGTACAGTTCTTAGTAGAGGCGGTCAGAAATGGTGAATGATTGATTATTGTAGGAAAGGAGTAGAATAGCAAACATGAGCAAAGTGTTCTTACCCACCCTGGAGAGAATCCGCAATTGGAATGCAGAAAAAAGATCGCACGTGAAGAGTGCGCAGCGGGCCTGCGAGTGGAACGGGATCTGCAGCCGCGAACAGGATACAAGTACCTTGAAATGAAGTACAATGACATGAAGAGGTGGAGTCCAGTAGACAGTCCGGTTAGTCAACGATCGGGGAGAAAAGGTACCAGAGGTGTAGGCAAAGCAAAGTCAAAAAGGACAATCCAAGGTCAGCAAAAGGTAAGACGATCAACAAACTTCCAAATAACGCTGCAATTAGAAGTCGCGTTGTGCGGGAGTAGCTTCCATTTAAACAGATGCCGTAGGGCAGAGTCTGTGTACCCGTGTCGCGGGTGAGATCAGCTAACTGGTCACATGACCATTATTCGGCTCTTGCTCCGAGGTACGCGTGGAGTGGAAGCGTCTCCTAGGTAACCTCCAGCGACGCCAAACTGGGGCAGCCAGGCGTAGATATAGAAAAGGACAATGTGTGCCCATGGTACATTTATGCTGTGAGAAGCGTGGGGCGCGCAGGGACCCAGGTGTAACAGCAAATGCCCCCAAAGGCAAGGGCAACCCCATGGAAGTATGAGAAGAACGCAGGAGATCAGGAGAATGAATGTGAGCGAGTGGTTCCCAGGTACGATCCTCAGGACCATACACCTTCCAGTCCACCAAATAGAAAGGCGAACCTCGCAAAAACTTGATTTCCAGGATTTTAGCCACTTCCAATTCTTCCTCACCATCCACCAATACAGACGCAGGACACGAAGGCAAACGAGCAGCAGGTGGGCATGGCTTTAACAGTGAGACATGAAATACTGGGTGTACCCCCCAAGATACAGGTAAGGACAGGCGCACAGCCACCGGTTTGATCAAAGACTCTACCTTATGGGACCCACAAAATGAGGTAACAAAGTCTTATGACCAGGAATGCATAAATGCTGTATCGACAACCACACTGACATCCCAACGCGGTAGACCGGAGCCAGAGAACGGTGAACATCGGCATACCGCTTAGCCCTCACTTGGGCATGCAAGAGATATAAATGTACGTCCCGATGCACCTGGTCCATGTCTCTCACACAGGCAAGTGCAGTCACTAAGTAAGGCAAAATCCAATGGTAGCGAGTGTGGATGATGACCATATAGAGCATAGAAGGGCGATTTCTTAGTGGAAGAGTGCAGCGAGTTGTTATATGCGAATTCCACTTATGGAAAGGCAGGCAACCAGGTCTGTTGATACTGAAGACACAAACACTGTAGATATTGATCCAGGGTGGAATTAATACGTTCCGTTTGACCATCTGTTTGAGGATGATAAGAGGATGAAAACCGGTCATCAATGAGAAGAGAAGAGGTAAGTGCTTTCCAAAAACTAGAGGTGAATTGAGAACCCCTGTCTGTGACAACAATAGAAGGTAACCTAAACCGTCTGAAGTGCGTCAGGAACATATCAGCCAACGCGGGTGCAGATGGTAGCTCTGAGCAGGTGATGAACACTGCATATTTAGTAAAATAGTCTACTGCCAATAAAATTGTGTCAAACCCCTTAACCACTGGTAGTTCAACCATAAAGTCCATTGAGACCATCTGCCAAGGCTTGTAGGCAATCGGCATAGGCTGAAGTAAACCTATAGGTTTGGATCTGGAAGATTTGCATTGTGCACAGACAGAACAAGAGGCTATGTAATCTGTGACGTCCCTAGGCATGGACGGCCACCAGGCCCATCGTTTCAAGGATTCCAGGCTCTTCTGTTGTCCAGGACAACCCGTGATGACAGAGTCATGGACCCATTGCAGAGCATGCAAACGCGCTTGACTGGACGTAATAAACACACATCCTGGATGAAAGGCAGTCCCTGTATGACATCAAGATTGAGGTTCGCTATCTCTGCTGGTTGGGAGGCTACCCATTCTTTGATAAGAGTCTGCAAAGACGGTTGAACGGAACAACCACACACCACCTGACTACTAAGAAGAGGCAGAGGTTCGGTATGGCCTGGGTGATTATCAGCGTGCAACCTGGATAACGCATCAGCTGAGATGTGAAGCTTTGCTGGCCGATATCTGATGACAAATTGAAATTGCGAAAAGAAAAGATGCCATCGGGCCTGGCAAGAGGTGAGACATTTCATAGATATAAAAGCCAAAATACTCCTATGATCCGAATAAACCGTCACCGGGTGTTTAGCGCCCAGAAGATGGTGTTGCCATTCAACAAAAGCGTCTCTTATCGCCAAGAGCTCCCTCTCTGTGATGGTATAGTTTCTTTCAGAAGAGGAGAGCTGTCATGAACTGTGGTTGCAAAGATGATATGGAACACCTCCGTCCCCAAGTACCAGCTAGGAAGCGCGTAAAACACTCACTGGCTAGTCATTGGGGCCACAGGTTTTGTTTTTGGAACAGCAGCAGCAGCAGGAATCCAGATAGCTAGAAGGAGGAAATTGCAGGGTTAGATAATGTACAGTGGAACTAACAATAAGCAAATCAGGGAAGTAGTGGATGCACCTACCTAAGAGGGATACTGCAGGAGCTGTATGGTTAAGGAGAGGTGCCAGACTTCAGGAATCCCGAAGGTAACTCCTCATCCAAAAGCTGCTAGGCAACAGGGTTCCAGAAAAGACCTGGGTCTTTAATGATGCTGAGCCTGTTAGAGAGGCTACAAGCCGGAAAGCAGTGCAGCCTGCACACCCCCAAGCGGTGGGAAATGCAAGGGGCCACCACGTTGCAGTAGCTCAGGTAAGCAAGTGCAGAATCAGCCAAAGACAAGGGGAAAAATCCAAAAAACAATCCAGGTAAGTGGAGCCAGACGTCATAGAGCCAGAGAAAGCAGTCCAAGACCTAAGTACCAGAGCAAAAGGGCAATCCAAACACGAGTCCGGGGAAAAAACAGGCCAGAAGTCCGTAGCAAGGATAACGCGGTGAAAAGTCCAAGTAGAACGCTAGACAGGCTGTGGAAGAAACAGCTGAGAAGCGGTGTTCTCTGTTACAGGAGTTTTATGGCCGTTGTCCTGGTGATGCGTCATGTGACCAGCACGTTGATCACGAGTGACTACAGGCGCCATCCTAGCGTCCTGTAGTCGCCATGGCAACTTCCAGCATGGTACCATCCAACGCAGCAGAGACCGCAGCCTCCGCGGTCTGCACTCGGTCCCTTCTGGGTGTGTTGTGGGGCGCAGCGTCGCTGAGGAGCGAGCGCGGAGGCGGCGGAGTCGAGTAGTTCTGCTGCGGGTAAGTAAGCCTTGACGTGAGATTTGCTGCGGCATGACAAGAGCTTTCTGGAAAAATAGGCGACAGGATGAATTTCACCAGAATGCGGACAAGACAGAGAGAACAGCACCCACTGCGAACCCTGAAGTGTCAGCTTCAACAAAGAATGGCTGATCTGGGTTTGGGTGTTGTAAAATGGGCGCCGATGTAAAGGCTGCCTTCAATTGATCAAATGCCAGCTGGGCCTCTGTAGACCATTCAAAGGCGACCTTGGCGTTGGGTAGTGCCGTAAGGGGTGCAGCTATTGAGGAAAATGAATGTATGAAGCATCAAAAGAAATGTGCAAAGCTTAAGAACGATTGCAAGGCCTTGGTGGTTTTAGGGGTAGGACATTCTATGACTGCTTTGATTTTAGACTTACTCATTCTGATGCCATGATCAGGGAGGTCAAAGTCGAGGAATTCTACCTCGGTTGCGTGGAACACACATTTCTCTGCTTTTACAAAGAGTTTATTGTCTCTGAGACATTGCAGAACGGATGTTACATGCTGGACGTGTTCAGTCAAGGAAGAGGAGTAGATTAATATGTCATCCAAATAAACCACTACGTATTGGTCCAGAATGTCATGGAATAGATCATTCATAAACGCTTGGAACGTGCTAGGGATATTGCAAAGGCCAAAAGGCATCACTAAATATTCATAGAGGCC
Organism: Ambystoma mexicanum; assembly: GCF_040938575.1. Taxonomy (NCBI): domain Eukaryota; kingdom Metazoa; phylum Chordata; class Amphibia; order Caudata; family Ambystomatidae; genus Ambystoma; species Ambystoma mexicanum. The sequence continues at coordinate 1,459,892,128 of NC_090931.1, read as the reverse complement.
AAACCGGGTGTTGAAAGCTGTCTTCCACTCGTCGCCTTCTCTGATACGTACAAGATTGTAGGCGCCTCGGAGGTCCAGCTTAGTAAACACATGTGACTTTCCCAATTGATCAAGTAAGACGGATATTAAAGGGAGTGGATATTGATTCCTGACTGCCACAGCGTTTAAGGCTCTATAATCAATACATGGCCGTAAATCACCTTCTTTATTAGGTACGAAAACAAGCGGTGATGCCGCAGTTGACTTGGACGGCCTAATGAATCCCATATCAAATGCCTTGTTAAGATAGTCCTTGAGGACTTTGTCCTCCTTCAAGGACAACAAATACACTCTTCCAGATGGAATCTTTGCCCCTGGAACCAAATCTATTGGACAATCATAGATCCGATGCGGCGGGAGCGTTTCTGCCATACCCTTGTCGAAAACATCAGAATACCCAGCATATTCAGGAGGAATGCTGGAGATCGACGTAGCAAGGACAGCCCCGATGAAGGAGGATGTGGTAGCCAAGGCATGACAGGGCGTTCCGCTGGTAACCCCTTGCAACGACATACACTGACTGTTGCAAACAACAGAAGGGAACTGAACTAATCCCAAAGTCCAGTCAATGGCAGGATTATGATATTGGAGCCAGGGAATACCTAATATGACTTTGTACGCGGGGGCTTTGATAACATCAAACGTAATTTCCTCTGAATGCCATTTGGCAGTGCTCATGATGAGAGGAACTGTGTGCTGTGTCACCAAACCAGAAACCAGAGTGGAGCCCTCCACTGCACTAACCGTCTCAGGCTGTTGTTTGGAAACCAGTGGCATTCCTGTAGCGGTGGAAAACTATTGATCAATGTAATTTCCGGTGGTTCCCAAGTCAATAATGGCTGTAGCGGGGAAAGGAAGACCCAATGCCACCGAAAAGGTAACTGGTAAATTAAACAAGACTGCTTGTCCTACAACTGGAGAGTCCAAGACTGGTTTTCCCGACGTAGCGACTCTGTCTACTTTCGGGATCTGGCATTTCCCTTCTTCTTCTTGGGTCTCTTGTTGCATTCGGGAAGCAGATGGTCAGAGGAACCACAATACATACAAAGAATACATGCAAAGATTGTTAGCTTGGCGATGTTCCCTCTGAGCCGGAGTCAAGGATCCTCTAACAGCCCCTATCTGCATGGGTTCAGGAACGGAAACTGATGAGACAGACGTGTCAGAGACTACTGTTGGAAGGACTTGTCTTGTGTCACCTCGTCTCTCAGCTCTACGAGCATCGATCTGAAGAACAAGATTGAGTAGTTCCCCGAACACAGTCAGAAACACCAGAATGGTGGAGAGGGTATTGTCAGGCTTTATCTTCAATCAGGAGGTTGTCCGCGGAAGCTGCTGAACCCCCGCAGACCTCTTTGGATGCTAACCTCTTAACTGGTAACAAACAGTTCAGTTGAGAGCATCCCCAAGGTAAAGGGGGAACATGGGACAAAATAATAAACTTCAGGTTTTGTTCAGCTTCTTTATATCTCTTAACCTGTAGATAAAATAACAACAAATAAAATGTAGTCGCTAACCTTTCTTTTCCTAGGCTCTGACTTCTCTTTATCGAATTGAGTAAATAAACACGCCACCATAACTGAATATCCTCTATTGATAACTTAGAGGAAGTGTTTGTTTTCTTACTGAAGATAAAATGGAGTCTCTGATGCTCTTACTAACTTCTTCATTTCAGAATTGGAAAACTGCTATCTTTAGTTCACTCTCTCAGTTCCATGAATTAATCTTCTAGCAGTTCAAATTCCAAAACACACACACGCCCATCTGAAAATGCTACGTCCGTCTTTTGTGTGAATCTCTAGCTTTAATACAAATTCCAAATATGACACTCTTGCTTCTTTCTTCCTTTTAGAATTGTTTGTGCATGTGGAAAGAAAGGAGTGTTCACTAATTGGATCTTTTGCTTGCGTAAAAATATCGCTCTTCAAGGGAGCGTTCACTTGACTAGAGTTATGAGCATGCGTGAAGATATTCCTTTTCCTTCTAAAATGGTGTGCGCATAGGAACAGAAAATAGAGTTAAAAAATGGCATATGCCCATGCGTAGTAGATCAGTATTTCTCCCTCCTTAATTTTGTTTGTTCAAGTAGAAAAGAGGAAATTACTGAGCTCCGGACACTGATCCTTGAAGAGGCAACTTAATGAGGTACGCGCGCCGGGTTAGAATGTTACTAAATAAATCATAACGTTTCAGGATCGCGTATCTATAACACTGTCACTTGCGCAGACAGTGTAAGATTTCTAACTAACTACTCTTTAAACAAAGAATAAGAAAACAGGAACTGGTTAATAAATTGTATAGAAATATAACTCCTTCTTGAATTTCACAAAGTTCATTTAAAAATTATAAAGTCACTTAACTTGCTTCTTTCTTTTACCGGAACGTTTCTGACTTTCTTCTTAAATTCTCCAACACTTTCCTGATCCAAATAACAAATCCTAGGCACAAGGGCCTAGCTAAAGTTTCTAAATCTTCAGAGCTTCAAACATAAGACCTTCCTGCTGGGCTGCTGACAATGAAAGGCAGTTTAGAATGTTCTAACAATGCCTTTCTTTTACTTCTGACCAATCACTGATCCTTTTGGAAGTCTCCATTTTGGCTTGGGAAGCTCTCCACACTCTGCACTAAAAGTTAAGGCCCAAACCATAATTTATGTTAATCATACACTCATTCCACCACATTCAACCAAACCCCATGAAACCTGACAGGTATCCTTTAATTCTTTGGATAGCCCTTGGTAAAAGACAGCAGACTTCTTCTCTTCAGTCCAGTCAGTCTCTGCAGCTAACTGGTTAAAGCGGCCCAAATAGGTAAGGAGAGAAAACGAACCCTGTCTTGAGTTTAAGGAGCTCCAAATCAGATGCCTGCGTGGTGTAACGGGTGTCGAATACTCAACTCATTGCCAACAACAAAGCATTGCAGTTGTACAATACATGACTGTTGGCCTCCAGGAGAGGGTTAGCGCAAGTGGCAGCCGTGCCCCCTAAATTTGACAACACGAAAACTGCCTTGGTAGTAGAAGTAGGAAAGGAGGAAGGGCGACATAGAAAGTGCAACTTGCACTGGTTCACAAAGGTACAGTACTGTTTAGGGTCACCCAAGAAACTTTCTGGCGGAGCCAGGGGAAATTGTGTGGATACCACTACCAGAGTGGCCTCTTACCTCTGAGGGGGAAACCCGGAGCCGGAAGCTGTAGCCCCCGTAGCTTTAGCCCCTTGAAGTCCACGTGAGGTTACCATGGCCTGAAGAGCACCGAGGCGTTGGCGAAGGGCCTCTTGGGCAGTGGTCATTTCAGTCCGTAAATCCACTACCATCTGCATTATTTGTGCCATGGGCTCTGTGGGCTCCATCATCACTTCTGTTTGGGCTTCTAATTCTGTTACTCACCAGCGTTCAGGCTCGGGCGTTGAATAGTAGACCTTGATAGACCAGGATAAGGAAACCTCAGTTGGACTGCAGCTCGCCAGCCGGAATTCTGAGCAAGCTCTCCTGCACCTAAGGTATACTCAAAACCTGGCCTCCTCAACCTGAGGGAGCTCTTCTTTGCAATATACCTCTCTGCTGTTTATGATTAGACATGCAGAGATGTTGATTGCATAAAAGAGCGGGGAATATCCACACCGCCAAACCAATGCTGTAATGAAATACAAACAGGTTAGCAAAAGGCAAGAAGAAAAAAATAAGCATACACCAGGACCACAACTTACCTGTTACTGTGGCTTGGAGTCTATGGAGGATGAATCTATGACAAGCCAAAATATGAAAACAATATCAGCACTCTGAACCCAAAACAATGTGGGATAACTAAACTAATACTTAGACAGCTTACCCGCTGTGGCGAGTAAGGTATGAATCAATCCAAAAAAGAGTCCACGACAAAAGGATAAAATAAAAGAAATGGGAAGGTTAGTATAGGGTACTTCCTGGGTGGAATGAGGGCCGCGCTAGGGTCAGGTTGGTGCACCGGTTCAGCAGAGCGTCCAGTGGCGCACATAGAGGAAAGTATTATAATGAGCCCAGAGGTGACTTCAAACTAGGTTTACAGTTCTTAGTAGAGGTGGTCAGAAATGCTGAATGATTGATTATGGTAGGAAAGGAGTAGAATAGCAAACGTGAGCAAAGTGTTCTTACCCAACCTGGAGAGAATCCGCAATTGGAATGCAGAAAAACGATTGCACGTGAAGTGTGCCGAGCGGGGCTGCAAGTGGAACGGGATCTGCAGCCACAAACAGGATAGAAGTACCTTAAAATGAAGTACAATGACGTGAAGAGGTGGAGTTCAGTAGAAAGTCTGGTTTGTCAACGATCGGGGAGCAAAAGGTACCAGAAGAGTAGGCGAAGCGAGGTGGAAAAGGACAATCCGAGGTCAGCAAAAGGTAAGACGATCAACAAACTTCCGAGTAACGCTGCAATTAGAAGCTGCGTTGTGCGGGAGTAGCTTCCATTTAAACAGATGCCGTAGGGTGGAGTCTGTGTACCCGCATTGCGGGCGAGATCAGCTGACTGGTCACATGAACATTATTTCGCTCTTGCTCTGAGGTACACGTGGAGTGGAAGCATCTCCTAGGTAACCTCCAGCGACGCCAAACTGGGGCAGCCAGGTGTCAATATAGAAAATGACAACGTGTGCCCATGGTACGTTATGCTGTGAGAAGCGCGGGGCGCGCAGGGACCCGGGTGTAACATTTTTTTCTCAAAAATATTTCTACCTTGATCCCCTGATCAAGCCCTTCCTACTCAGTGTTTCTGGGCTCAGAAAACACTTGTTTTCATTAGAAATTCGTTGAGTGAAACTTCTCTTCACACCATGTCAGAAGGACCAACTGCCAAGAAGCCTTCCCTTTTCAGGGACTGCATTAGATGCAAAAAGAAGCTGGTCTACATGAAAGATCCTCATGAGCAGTGCATATTCTGCCTTTACGCTCATCACAGTCACAAATGTTATATTTGTAAGACTTTTTCCAACAGAACTCTTCAGGACAGACACAGAAGACTCCTGTTACATCTAGAACCAACAGGACACTCTTCGGATGAAGAATCAGTGAGAACAGCTCCTGTGATGTCTATGAAACCATCTGAGAGGCAAACTTCAAAAAGAAGGGCCTCCTCAATAGAAAGGATCATTTCCCCATTACATAAGAGCAAGAGGAAGGTGGAATTATCATCTCTCACACCCTCTCTTGGCTCTGGAGACCAGAAGAAAAGGCATTCTGAAGGAAAGTCTACCTCCAAAGGTAAGGAGGAGTTTTCAGAAAATCCGGGGTGGGGAATTAGTCCACGAAAACGCTGTCTACGAGCGGCACCGGCGATAAAGGCCCGTCAACAACCAAACCGTCAACGAAACCGAAAACGTCCACGACAACGCTCCAAACCTCGTTGTCGATGCCTTGTCGTTGAAATCAGCCACTAAGCAATCGTCGGCCAAGTAATCACATCACTCGTCCACGAAGCTCTCATCGAATGGAGAAGGAACATCACCCGTCCAAGAAGCCATCGTCGTTGACGATAAAGCCCTCGCTGACAAAGCAATCGTCAACTAAGCCGCGGTCCACGGATACCACAGGCACCCCTCCCAATGAAAGCGGTTTGAACAAGCCAATGGGCACGGCCCCTCACACACCAGAGGACCACAATCAACAATCAACCAATAAGAGTGCAACTGTCTCCCTTAAGCGAGATGACAGAGCTTCCGGACATTATCCTACAGGAAGAATTTTCAGACATCGAATTCATACCTAAACAGCCGATTCTCCCTCCCAAGGAGAATAGTCCTCCCTGGCAACCCACTACGGAGGAGCTCATGGATCCATATGATCCAGAACTCATGGTGTCAATGCAAAGGATTATTGATGAATTCAATAGACGTCAGAGGAAAAGACATTGATCTTCTACACAGATGGAAAAATCCCCTCAGAGGGATATTTCACCTCTTCATAACACACCAAGAAGCTCCCTCCCCAGGAGCAGACCTCATAAGAGAGCGCATTCACAGAGCCTCCCTGCAGGTCTAGGAGCAGGACGCTCAGTGCTTCGCCGCCAAGGGTCTCTCCTCCGAGATCATCGCGTAGACCAAGGTCACGTTTAAGGGATCCTACGGTAGTTCCATCCACCGCAATGGTCTCAGACTGGCAAGAAGATCCTTTCAGAGACTTTTCAGACCGTGAAGAAGGGGAGATTACCCATGAGCCGGACATGCAAAGCGAGTGGGACGATTACATCATAGAGAAACCTAGGAAGAAGGACTCCCCAGGAGAGACTTCACCACCCGACGATCTGGTATTTTTTCATACTATTATCAGAAAAGTGGCAGATCTTTTCAAATTTGCAAGTCACATCAGAGGAGAAGAAATTGGTTCTTTATGAACATAGAGATAAACGTAAGAGGACAATCACTATAATTCCTCTCTTGGATGCGATATGGGACACTGGAGTTAAAATTCTGGCCACAGCATTCTCCACTCCTGCACTTGTATTAAGACCGGAGAAAAAGTATACAGTACCTGACACGGCACCACTATGCCTAAGGGGGCACACTAAACCGGATTCAGTTATTATGGTGGCAGCCAGGAAAAGATTGGCTAATCCATCATCCCCCTTATCGGCTCCACCAGACAAAAAAGGGCGTAAACTAGAGGCCATGGGCAGGAAGGTGTTTTCGTCAGCTTCTCTGTCCATCAGGGCTGGAAACGCTCTTGCCATGACAGCACAAGTAGACCGTGAGCTATGGCTTCGCCTGTCTAAATTGGCCAAGCACTTACCAGCAGACCTTCAGGAAGAAGCCAGAGCAATCATATCGGACGGTGAGGCTACTTCCGATCATATGATCGATGCAACAGTGGACATAGCAGAATCAGGTTTCAGGCAAATGGCCCATGGTACTGTCAAAGGCGATTGTAATTCCTCAGACCGACTACCCTCCTCCGACTCCTCACTTGTTGAACTGGAATCCGTGTTGTAGAGAACTGGCTCTCGGTACTGGCGTTGAGCTGGAGTAGGGAACCTCTCTCGATAGGAAGCCACAGTGGCCACCTGTGAGCTGTAGCCCCTGTGGCCCCTCCACCGAGACAGGTGAAATTATGGGGAAAAAGCTGTGGGCTGAAAAAGCCCCACTGCCGGTTAAGTCCTCTTCTTGGTAGATTGGAATTATGAGATGAACAGATGGCGTAAATCCAGGAACAATACCGGAAATTATAAGTGGAATATAAATGCCGTACCCGGAAAGCAATCCAGGCAAGAAATGAGGATGTCACGCTAGGTAAGTAGAAAGTCTATTATTTCACCGGAATACAATCCAAAAATAGTAGATGCAAGTAGGCAGGAGACTGGGCAGAGGCCATGGATGAAGAAGTCAGGCCAGAAAAATAGATGGCAGGAGAAGGATCCAAACGGAATGTGTATGGGAGAAAGTGAAAGTAAAGCAGGAAAGAAGGAAAAACAGACTCACCGTGGCGAAAAGTAAGAAAGGAAGGAAACACATAGAAAAGAAACAGACAAGGAGTAGGAGCACATGAGAGAAAGAAGGAAGGAGGGGCTACATTCCGGAGACCAGAGCGGAGAAAAAGTACACCGGAGTGTAAACAGAGAAAGCAGAGCGCTGGAACAAACACAGGAGCGAGCGGAAGCGAAACTCTGACGTTGCAACGCACGGACAGCTGGGAGAACAGGAAATAAGTACCTCCCAGCTAGCCACTTGCTGGCAACAGAAACAAAAAAAGACTAGATAGTCACCTCACCCAGACAACAACGTGATGGGACATTCAATGGCCGCTCCAACGAAAACGGTGCCAATGCTTCCAGGAGCTGGCACGCATGACAGGTACAGTCTTAAGGAGACAAGCCTGGATGAAGGCTATGAACTTTAGACCAGAAGTTCAGGCTCAAATTTTAGACATGCACTTTGATGGGCAAGACCTCTTTGGGAAGAAGATAGACGACCATCACAAGGGAATAAAGGCGGACACTGATACTGCACGGCCCATCAGTTCCCTTAAAGACAAGGACAAAGATCGTAGATCCTTTCGATCCTTTCGAGGTGCAACATCCAAATACAGGGGTTTCAGTCGCCCTTTCTACAGTCAGAAAACTCAGGGCAACACATTTCAAGACAGATACCATCAGTCAACAAGTAGATACACCCAGAGCCAAAACCCAGAGCAAACAGAATTGCCAAATCCTGTCCTCCACTCCCACGACACACCCCGGTGGGAGGAAGAGTAAGCCGCTTTTACCAACACTGGCGAAGGATAGCATCGGAAAAGTGGGTGTTGCAGGTGATTCGCGAGGGTCATACCATTGAATTTCTGGATAACCATCAGTCCTTGCTCCCGTTCCATGCAAGGTGCATCATTTTAAAACCGGTCATGTCGGAAGTTCACAAACTACTCCTAAAAGCAGCTATAGAGCCGGTTCCAGACCATCAAATGGGAAGAGGCTTCTACTCCCCTTTTTTCCTAGTGAAAAAGAAAACGGTCAGTGGAGACCGATACTGGATTTGAGAACTCTCACCACATTTTTCAAGCGAATCAAATTCAAGATGACATCCCTTCAGAACGTCCTCCCATGGCTAAACCAACACGACTTCCCAGCCATTCTCGACTTGGAAGACGTCTGCTTCCACATCCCTATTCATCCTGCCCACAGACAGTTCCTCAGGTTCGCAATAGGGGAGTCACATTTTCAATTCTGTGTCCTCCCATTCGGACTGAAGTCAGCACCAAGAGTGTTTACCAAGTGTCTGGCACAGGTGGCGGCAAACCTCAGAAGAACTGGAACAGAGGTTTTTATATATTTGGACAACTGGCTTACAAGGGCGAGCTTATTCAAGCTCGTGACCACAGCAGTTACCAGAGCAATAAACCTTTTGATCGGGTTAGGCTTCTTGATAAATGAGGTGAAATCCTGTCCGATACCCAGCAAGACAGTGCTTTTTCTGGGAGCAGAACTCAACACCATCATACTCAGAGTAAGACCATCAGCAGACAGAATATCGACATTAATACATCTGACCTCATGGTTCCAAGACAACGTGACAGCCACGGTATGCTCTTTCAGATACCTCCTGGGCATGATGTGCCCATTTATATTCCTCATTCCAAATTGCAGGCTACACATGAGAACCGTTCAAGAGACCCTGGACCGCCAATGGAAGCAAGTCTCTGGGTCATGGGAGGATACCATTCAACTACTGGCAACTTTTCACAGGGCCCTTTGATGGTGGGGCTCATCTCAAAACCTGTTGCAAGGAATGCCTTTCCAAGCTCTGACGTCAACCCTTCTCCTCAGGATGGACGCATCACTATCGGGCTGGGGGGCACACCTGGCAGAGCTGCAAACAAAGGGCATGTGGTCCACCCAAGAGTCCCAACTACATATCAATGTTCTGAGGCTTAGAGCTGTACGGTGGGAACTGAAGACCTTCCTACCGGTGCTAGCAGGACAGGTGGTAACCATCCAAACAGACAACACTAACCTCCATGATTACATGAACAAACAAGGGGGCACAAGGTCAGAGATGTTGTCTCAAGAAGCACAAAAGCTGTGGGCCTGGGCATTACATCACAAGGTTCAGATCAAGGCCTAACATCTGCCGGGAGTGAACAATGTCTTGGCAGACAAGCTAAGCAGGGACTACACGCCATCCCATGAATGGGAGCTAGACGAAGCAGAAGCCCAGCGGATATTTTGTGAATGGGGACATCTGCAGATCGACCTCTTTGCCACCAAGCCCAACAGGAAATGCCACAAGTTTGCCTCCAGATACCCAGAACACCTGCCAATAGGGGACGCCTTCTCAGTGGACTGGACAGGGAAATTTCTTTATGCCTACCCTCCGATCCCGCTCATAGCGAGAGTGCTTCGCAGACTGAAAGAACAGGCCTGTTCAATGATCCTAATAGTACCAGATTGGGCTCACCAAGTTTGGTACCCAACCCTGCGACACCTGTCCTGATGGCCCCCTATTCGACTTAAAGTTCATCAGAGCCTCTTAGCGCAACAGAATCACAAGGTTCTCCACCATGACCCAGCAAGCCTATCACTCAGGGTGTGGTTCCTGAGAAGCGATAATTAATCAGTTTGAATCTTCCTGCAGAGTGCTGGGATATCATCAAGGCCTCCCGGGCTCCCTCCAATCAGATCACTTACATTCGAAAATGTACTTGTTTCACCAAGTGGTGCGAAACTTCATCAGTGAACACTCTCACAGCTTTGATCGAACAAGTACTACCTTACCTGCTGCATCTGGCCAAAGCAGGGCTCTCCCTTTCATCTATCAAGGTACATCTATCTGCCATATCGGCATACACGACAAATCCAGGTCAACAATCTTTGCTCACCAAACCGGCGATCAAGATATTCCTGAAAGGATTGATGCGTACCTATCCACCAACACCAACGCTGGTTCCTTCATGGAGCCTGAACACAGTTTAGCAGAAATCATGGAACCACTCTATGAACCAATTCATAGCTGTGACATAAAATGTTTATCCTGGAAAGCGGCTTTCTTAGTAGCCATCACGTCAGCCAGGAGGATTAGTGAGTTGCAGGCCCTCTCATCAGAACCTCCATTCACCTTGTTCCTTAAGGACCGCGTCATCCTAAGAACGCATCCTAAATTCCTACCCAAAGTTCTGTCCGAAATGACGCTCACAGAGTGCATCGTGCTCCCAACCTTCTTCTTGAATCACACATCTAATGCGGAGAGGTCCTTACATTCGCTGGATGTAGCAAGAGTTCTGAAATTTTACTTACAAAGAACTAAGGAATTCAGCTCCTCAAATAAACTTTTCATCGCATTTGCTGGTGGGCACAAAAGGGCAGCATATTTCAAAGGAGTACTTGGCGCGTTGGGTATCCCATTGTATCAGTCACTGTCACCAGGCTAAGGGTGATCCACTCGCCAGAACTCCTTCAGCTCACTCCACCAGTTGGAGAGCAGCTTTGGTTGCATTTCACGCAGGAGTACCATTAAAGGACATATGCAGAGCCGCCACTTGGAGTACTCTGCATACTTTCGCCAAGCAGTACTGTCTGGCAGAAGATACCAGCAAAGAATCAGCAGTGGGCCAAGCGGTGCTCCGCCATATCTCTTTGCGTAAGGTAGGAGCAGCCTTCTCTTCCCGCCTTCCCTAATAATGTAACATGTTTAGTTGCTGTATTGTAAGGCGAACAGAAGGATCTGCAGAATATACATAATGCTATAGGCATGTTTTAACTGCTTGATATTCTATTCAAGCATCTGAATCTATGAAAGATCCAATGCTGGAAAAGTCTTAGTTACTCACCTGTAACTTTATTTCGAAGGGATTGTGTCCTCTGACGTATTCCTTATCTTAGATAATTCGTCCCCAGCTTGCCGGCCTCAGAAACATTCTTCTCAGTAGAGGGCGCTGCGCATCGGCGTCCGTCGAGTTGGTGTCCCTCGACAGCCACCGTATCGGCGCCAATGTCACCATGCCCATAAATAGCCACGCGCAGCGTCCGTTGCTCAGTTCCGTTTTTCCGCGCTTTGTGGTGCCTCGGAATATCGTTGCTCAGTTCTTCAGTCAAATATACTTCATTATTCCTTGAGAATACCGACTCGTACTCGATGGCTTCCTCATCTGAACCGACGACTCCACGGTCCGGCTTCAAAAAATGTCGAGACTGTAGAAAGAAAATGTCGTTGACGGATCCTCACAGGATCTGTTTGTGGTGCCTGGGAGTCGAGTACCATTGTTCGGAGTGCGAGGACTGCATGTCCATGACGGAGAAAGCCTTGAAGGAGCGTAAGGGGAAGCTCGAGAGAGGTAAGGCAGTTAAAACTTCTTCGAAAGTTTCCTCGGCGGAATCGAGACATTCGTCTCCTCGCCATCACAAAAGACATTCTCGTTCTAGGTCTCGAAGCAGTCCCATTACTCTTTGAGATCTAAGCATTCAAAAAAGAGACGTTGAAGATCCCCTTCCTCGTCTTCTTCTTCCGTTTCCACGAAAAGGGTCTCCTGCCCCACAAAACACAGCTCTCAGGCTGAGTGGGAGGAATTCAGGAAAAAGCTGCTTAGCGTCTTCGAGAAAGTGGCCTCGACCCCCTCGAAGAATGCTGAGGGTGATACCCTGGGTGAAAGACCCAAAAAATCAAAACACTGCGAGTCGCAGTACCCGGCGAAAGAAGCTACTCGAGAGCGCCACGAACCCTCGAGCAAAGGCAAGGTCGGGTCTTCGACGCCATCGACGAAAGTCCCTTCAACGCATAGATCTGCATCTTTGACGCCATTATTGAAGGGTTCTTTGACGCACAGGTCTGTCGATTCGACACCGTCTTCAACGCCGACGTCGACGCCGAGAAAGGACAAACCCACGGCCACCTCACAGCCAGTGGCCATACCCAGAGCCTCGATCACGAGAATGTCGTTGACAACCTCGAGTAGAATTCCGATACTCTCGAGTTCCTCGAGGCCTCTACCAACTTTCTTGACGCCTTTTTCGATGGCTTCGAAGCCTTTAACGTCTGCGTCGACGACGTTTTCTCAGCCAATTATGACGAATTTGGCCCCTTCTGCTCTGGAAATGGGATTTATACCATTTCCAAGATCTGATCATTCCAGAGCCTTATCATCTATTTATGAAGAGGAGGAGAATTCGGATCAGGAAAGACCTTTTGAGTTGCAGGGATCTGCAACTCCTGTACCAGAGGAATTTACCTCTGAGGAAGGTAGGCTAAAAGACCTCCAAGAATCCTTACATGAAGCAAGTGGGTTGGACACTTCCCCAGAAGTGGAATTTGCCAATCCAGACCCAGGGGAACATGCTGAAACCCCTTATAGAACCTTGATGGCAAGGATAATAGAGTTCATGGGGTGGTCTACACACTCACCTGCTTTTCAGCAAGACGACCTCACAGACATTTTGGTTAAAGGTCCACAGGAGGATCCTGTGGTGGCATTTCATGCGGCATTACAAAGGAAAATATTGGCAAACTGGGAAACCCCTGAGGTTATCCCGGCGGTTAACAAAAAATTATCAGCCAAATATAGGGTGTCTACTGCTGACCCTGAATATTTATCCAGACACCCAACTCCGGAGAGTCTGGTTGTTCAGGCAGCAACTTCATCAGGTAGTAAATCGGCTTACCATACTGTCCCATAGGACAGGGATGACAAGAGATATGACTCTATGGCCAAAAAAGTATTTTCTGCATGTAGCATGGCGTTGAAATCCATCAATGCTACTTGTACGCCCGCAAGGTTCAGCCACACACTTTGGGAGTGTGCTTCATCAACGGCTGACTGCCTCTCGGAGGGAGAAGAAAGGGAAGCGTTTCTAAACATCATTAAGGATGGTAAAGATGCAATGTGCGAATCCCTTCAAACTGGCATTGATTCTGCTGACAGCATCAGCAGGGCCATGGCGGGAAGTACAACAACCCAGAGATTTGCTTGGTTGCGAAAGTCTGGTTTTGCTCCAGATGTGCAAAGCAGACTCTTGAATATGCCCTTTGACGGCTCTTCTTTGTTTGGTAAGAAGGCAGATGACAGTTTAGAAAAGCTACAAACATCAAAGGAAGCAGCAAAATCCCTGGGAGCTGCAATCCGTCAGACACCATATCGCCCCTCAGGAACCTCTTGGAGAGGTAAGTCCTTTCGCTTCTATTCCGCAGTCGGAAGAGGCAGAGGACAGCCGGTTCAAAGGGTCAGAAAAGATTCACCCGAGGTGGACGTGTTAAAAATACAAAAGCCGCAGCAGCAGCAGGTGCCTCTTTACCCTTGGCATCTGCATCAGCCACCTCCAAACCGCTCTGAGGACTCTCCTTACAAGACACCAGTAGGGGGCAGGTTAACTCAACATCTGACGGAATGGCAGGCTATTACGTCAGATGCTTGGGCATTGGAGACAGTTGCCCAAGGTTACAGCCTGCTTTTCTACGCATCCCTCAGAGTCATTCACCGGGGAACAGCTCTCTGAAAGTTCCAGATCCGCTCCTCTTGCAGGAACTTGTAGACCTGCTAGAGAAAGGTGCCATAGAACCGGTACCTGTAGCGGAGAGGAACAAGGGCTGGTACTCCCCCTACTTTCTCATACCGAAGAAAGACGGAGGACTGAGACCTATCTTGGACTTACGAGAATTGAACAAGTTCCTCAGGAAGGACAAGTTCAAGATGGTAACTCTCTCTCAGATCCTTCAGGCCCTCCAGCTCCAGGACTGGCTGGTATCTGTGGACCTCCAGGATGCTTATTTCCATATGCCAATCCATCTCAACAACAGGAAATACCTGAGGTTTGCAATTGACGGCTCTCATTATCAATTTCGAGTTCTGCCATTTGGGCTGACCTCCGCCCCGAGGGTCTTCACCAAGTTAATGTCGGTAGTGGCTGCAAGTCTAAGGAGGGGAGGGATTCACGTCTACCCCTACCTGGATGATTGGCTGATCAGGGCTGTATCTTCGGAACAAGCTCAGATCCAGCTAGATTATGTCTGCCACTTCCTTCACAAACTGGGCTTCTCCCTCAATTTAAAGAAGTCACAGATGATACCATCACAGAGACTCCAGTTCATCGGAGCGGTCCTGGACACTTCTATGGGAAAAGCCTCGCCACCAGAGGTGAGGGCTCAAGATATTCTGCAGATGGTCACCAAGTTTCAAAATGCCCAACATCTCCCAGCCTTCGACTTTTTGAGGTTGCTAGGCCTCATGGCATCCTGCATATTCCTTGTGCCAGAGGCTCGCCTGAGAATGAGATCTCTCCAGTGGGCACTAAGAACCCAGTGGTCGCAGTTCCCAGGAAAAATGACAGATCTCCTTCGGATTCCGGACAAGGTAGCCCGAGACCTTCAATGGTGGGCTTATCGAGAGAACATTTTGAAAGGAGAACTGTTTTGGCAACCATGGCCGGAGATAATAGTAGTCACGGACGCCTCACTTACGTGGTGGGGGGCCCATGCCAACGACTTGACCATCAGCGGTCCTTGTTCTCCATCAGAGTCCAGACTACACATCAACCTATTGGAGCTGAGAGCGATCAGACTAGCGCTGAAAGCTTTCCTGCCATCAGTACAGGGAAAAAATGTCCTGATAATGACGGACAACACAGTGGCCATGCACTACCTCAACAAAAGAGGAGGTGTGGGATCACTGCCACTGTGCAGAGAGGCAATGCAGCTCTGGTTTTGGGCAATTCAAGAAGGAATCTCTCTATCGCCAGTTCACCTAGCCGGAGAGAAGAACTTGACGGCGGACGCTCTGAGCAGGCAGGGCACAGTCTCCCACGAGTGGGAACTAGCTCAGGAAGTCCTTCAGGAGATCTTCGCCCTTTGGGGAACCCCTCAAGTGGATCTGTTCACCACCAGTACCAACAGGAAGTGCGATCTGTTTTGTTCAAGGGAATTTCCCCCGAGAGGATCTCTAGGGGACGCGTTCGTAGTGGACTGGGAGTTTCCACTCCTGTATGCGTTTCCACCAGTCCCTGTCATTCCTCAAATGATCAGGAGGTTGAGAAGATTCCGGAGGACCATGATCCTAATTGCCCCAGACTGGGCCAGGAGAACGTGGTACCCGGGACCTTCTGGACATGTCCATCTGCCCTCCAATTCGCCTTCCACTTAAGGAGAATCTTCTCTCACAGAAGGGAGGTCAGGTTCTCCATCCAGACATCAGAACCCTCAACCTTCACGCTTGGCTTCTGAAAGGTTGAGATACAAGGATTGGGACCTCCCTGATGACATCATGGAGGTGTTGCTTTCGGCCAGAAGGCCAGCAACAAAGTCTTTATACCGCTGCCGTTGGAACAAATTTTGCAGCTGGTGTAGAGAAGAGAATATCGACCCCTTTTCATGTGGTACACCAACAGTGTTATCCTTTCTACTCTATTTGGCAAATTCAGGCCTTCAAGTTGGCACTATCAAGGGCTATCTCGCAGCGCTATCGATCTTCAAGCGCACTGCAGAGGAGCCATTGTATTTCAAATTACCCTTAGTAATACAATTTCTAAAGGGATTAACTAATGTCTATCCTCCAAGACCATTCCAAGTTCCCTTATGGGACTTAAATTTCCTGATGGGTACTCCTTTCAAACCACTCCATTCTTGTTCGCTAAGATTTCTCACCCTTAAAACTGTCTTATTAGTGGCACTAACATCTGCTAGAAGGGTGAGCGAATTACAAGCTATATCTTGTAAACCCCTCATACAATTTTTCATAAAGACAAAGTTGTCCTACAGGTGATCATTTCCTCCCAAAGGTGGTTTCTGGATTCCACATCTCTCAGAAAATTACCTTACCTTCCGGGGAAAGAGGAAGAAAGGCTACATAGGCTGGACCCAAGGCTGGCTTTAAGTTTTTACATCAGCAGACTTGCTAGGATTAGGCAAGCAGACCAAGTGTTCTTAGGTTACTCAGGACACAAATTGGGACTACCGATAACAAAACAGACCATTTCCAGATGGATTATTTTGGCCATTCTGGAATGTTACAAACTAGCACGGAAAGAGCCTCCTTAAAATCTTAGGGCTCATTCAACCAGGGGTATCGCAGCCTCTTCGGCCCTCCAAAGAGGGGTTCCGGTTCAAGACATATGTGCGGCTGCCACATGGTCGTCCGCACATACCTTCACAAGATTTTGCAACCTGGATTCCTCCTCTAGTCAAGAGACTAGGTTTGGCAAAGCCGTATTACATTCTGTTCATTCCTAAAGGGAAACATGGCGTTTTTACTCCCACCTCCAATTACACACCACTGCTATGGGAGTCTATCAAAGATAAGGACTACGTCGCAGGACACAATCCTTTTGAAGAACAAGTTACTTCTTACCTGGTAACGTTCTTTCGATGGGATGTTCCTCCGACGTATTCCTTATCGCCCCTCCCATCCATCCCCGCAGTAATACTTCCCTTGTGGTTGCAGCTTACGCTCCTTCAAGGTCAGTAACCAATTCATGCAGGACTTATCTTATGCTACAAAACGGAACTGAGCAACGGATGCTGCGCGTGGCTATTTATGGGCATGATGATGTTGGCGCCGATACAGTGGCTGTCGAGGGACACCAACTGGACGGACGGCGATGCGCAGCGCCCTCTACTGAGAAAAAAATTTCCGAGGCCAGCAAGCTGGAGACAAATTATCTAAGATAAGGAATACGTCGGAGGAACATCCCATCGAAACAACGTTACCAGGTAAGAAGTAACTTGTTCTTCTCCAGAAATGGTATCTTTCATAGATTCACATGCCCAGCAGTCATCATACATGGAGTCTTCTATGGCTCAAAATCTGAAGATGGCTGCTTGGGGCGGAGCTTAAACCCTGCCACCTCATTGGTTGGGGCCATAAAGGACCAAAGTGAGGTGGAGGGACTACACAATTGAATGGCTCATAGGCCACAATGGGCAATCTACCTTCATTTTCTATGGAAATCATGTATATATATTACATTTTTTAATAATTATTTAAATCACTGAGGTGATCACCCGGTCTGACGACGGGGAATATTCAAGCATGTGAATCTATGAAAGACACCAATGCTGGAGAAATACAGTTAAAGGTGAGTAACTAAGACTTATATATTTGAGTTGATTCTAATTCAAGCAATCATATTTATTACATGCATAGTTTTAAATAGTTCACACACATCTGCATCTGAAGTGAATTTTGAGTAATGCTTAAGTGGATTCAAATGCAAGAAAAGTTTAAAAAAACCTATGAACAAGTAAATACATAGAAAGGTGCAGAAAATTACGCTACTACAAAGCTCGACCTGTATTTGTTTTCATCCACAGGCAATGGGGTAAGAAAGATGCTTTAAGCATGATTTGTATGTTAAAGAAGATTCTTTTAATGTTTTAGATCCAGACTTGAGAAGATGCCTTCTATCCCAGAAGAGCCAGAACTGCCGGAGAACGAGGTTGAGCGCTTCACCATGCCCGACTTCCTGAGGCCCTTGCATGACCTAGATGTGATAGAGTCCAAGGAGGCAGTGCTGGAGTGCCAGGTCACTGGCCTTCCATACCCCACCATCGCCTGGTTCCACAATGGACAGAAGATCCAGAGCTCTGAGGACCGCAGGATGACACAATGTAAGAAGCCCTATAGTCTGCTCCGACTCATAATCCGAAGTGATATAATAAGTCATTTATCATGCACCTCTACACAAATGTTTCTTGTGTACAGGCGCTTGTCAATGAACATGTGCAGCATTTCTAAAGAAACTGTTACATATCTTATCCTTTCTCCCATGTCATATCCTTCATATTACTAAGCTGATAACGAATTTCCTAGACCTAGGTACTCCGTACCAAGCAGCTGCATTTATCATTATCACCAAACTGTCTCTGATCATGTCCCCTCTTTTTATTCAAATCAATACCTTCACTAGATAAGTCTCAATGCATCGCTTTCTCCCAAAAATGCTACTTGCCTCTTCTTTCCCTGCATCTGCCAACGTGTCTTTCTTGCCTAAATCCCATCTTTGTGCCAGGCTTCCTTCCACGCTGTTCTGTCTCAATGCCTCTCCTTTGCCCCTCATGAAAGCCTGAAATCTTTTTTTAGTGTAGCTACCTCCCTGTCTCTCATTTTCTCTTGATAAATTCCTAGAAATAACTGTCATATTGCTACATTCATTCCCATTCCTCAAGATTTATGGGAAATTACATCTGTTACATGAGGTGGCCAGAGAAATGTTATACAGCATATGTCTTTGGGCCTCATAACGAGTATGGAGGCAGCCATGCCCTTAATAAGGGCATGGCTGCCTCCATACCAGATTCTAGCTCTGGGTTCTGTGAATGAGGAATTACCGGGTCATTCCAACCTTGGAGGACCCAGTAATTACTTATTCACAAAACCAATCCCAATTCCCATTTTAGCCCGCATAGGGCTCAATGGGAATGGGGATGGAGCTAATAACCGTATTACATTCTGTTTATTCCTAAAGGGAATGTCCGTTATTAGCTCCTTGGTCCCTTGCGGGACCCGCTTGAGGGAACCTCGTAACAGGGCAGAATGGGTTTACCGGCACCATTACTGGTGCCGGTAAACCCATTCCGCCAACCTTGTAATGAGGCCCTTTGTCTCTTTATGTAAATGTAAATTTTATGGACAAAATTATGCTAGACTCCACCGAATCACAAATTTCCAGTCCATAACATCATGATGTATGTCGGAGTGTTAATTAGAAGTCTAGGCAGAAATATGTTAATTGTGTAAACTGCGTAAGTTGTGACAAAAAGTTTTTTTTTCTTCTCAAAACTAAATTACAAAATAAAAAAATAAAAATAATATGTACACATATGTTCCCATATGCGCTCAAGCCTTGCCCTTGAACTTGCCTTCTGGCTTCCAAATTCTCTCTCTAATTAAGGAGACAGAAAGTCTTGTAATAGCAACCATGGAAATCTTGCACATTTCCAAATTCTTTTGGGACAAGGGAAGCTCGACAGCCATGAGTTCCATTGAATCCCTGTGCTTCCTGTTATGCTGCAGGACAAAGACCTCCAAATACTGCTTTTCTATTGTGTTCAGGCATTACTTCTCTTTTACGCCTGTTACACAAGAGAATATTTTTCAGGGCAACTTCTCACAAATCATTTACAAGTGTTCATCCTGTTCAGGGTCTATTGTCTGTAGAAAACTCAGAATTCTTTCATGCGGAAACATAATGTGAGAATGCCTATATGTAAACATGCTTTATATCTTGTTCTTCACTAATGATTGGAGAGTCTACGGATTCCTATAGTCTTGGCGGAACAGCTACCCAAAACCTTGTTAATCATTAGATTGACCTTTCTTTCCCTTGCTCCCCTTCTCCTTATTAACACCCAGACTCCCAAAAGCTCTTCCAAGAGATTAAGATGTTTCATCTTTTTGAGAGATGTATATCTAGTGAAACTACCAAAAGTCTGCTTGTCCATCAATCATCACCACTGACAATTACTGTGGTCAGCTTTCCATTTTCTAATCCTTCTCTATTCTTTGCCTTTGTCGATCTAAACGCTGCTTTCGATTCTTGTTCCCGCGTTAAATTGTTTCAAAAGCTAATTAGAGCTAATTGTCCACCAGACATATTGGACATAATACGTGCTTTACACTCAGGTACATCCATACGAGTTCGACTATCTACCATTGGCCTGTTATCTACAATAATCAAAACAACAAGAGGTCTGAAACAAGGCTGTATTTTGGCATCTGCATTGTTTAACTTCTTTATACACGATGTCCAAGAAGTTTTCATGTCCATTTCAACAGACTCACCTAAAATGAATGGCACAATAATACAAGCACTGTGGTATGCAGACGATCTGGTCCTAATATCCAAAACACCCATAGGCCTTCAAAGATTAATTTCTGCATTGTCAACCTACTTTGAAGAAAATGAGCTTTCTATGAACGTCAAAAAATCTCAGATATTAGTCGACATCCCAAAATGCTCATCAAGATCAAAGTTTACATGGATGGTTAAAGATATTACCCTAGACATTGTAACTAACTACAAATATTTGGGAACTCAGTTTGAATCAAATGCAATGCCTATTGAACATCTGCAGTTACAACAAAATAAACTGATATCTGCAATTGCCCAATCAAAGGTAATTCTATATAAATATGGTAAATTTTCCATCAAACCGGCTCTGTATTATTGGCTACAAAAAGTGACTCCTACACTTCTATATGGACTTGAAGCACGAGATATCACTGACGCTAAAAACCTAGATAAATTGGAAGCTAAATATTGGAGAAATTTATTGCATTTACCTCACTCAACCCCAATTTCGTGTATCCGTTATGAATTGGGCCTTACGTCACTCAACGCCAAATACCAATGGCAATTGTGCGCCTTATTTAGGAAATGCCTAGTAAATATAACTGCTGATACTGTTATAGCTATTTTATCCAATTATCTGTTTTCAACTAATCATTGTTTTGTTGTAAAATGGACCACCAATGTATATCGAATTCTGGCTACAGCTGATGTAGATGTTGAAACTTTAATTCAAAATCCGGAACGAGCGAAGAAAAAGATTTTTCTTCGAGATTGGCTACTTAATCGTGACATCTGTTTAAGTTATAAAAATTTCAAAAGCCAAATATTCCCGGATAAAAAGATGGGAATAGTAGCAAGTTATCTGATAAAATCACCTTCGCCACAGATTCGCACTGCGATTATGAGATTGCGTTTTAATTTGTGGCCCACAAGAGACATCTTAGCTCAGCGAAAGCAAATTGTTACTTCAGAAAATTTTTGTACATTTTGTAATAATCCGCAGCAAAAGGAAACCTTAGAACATCTAATCGTTGAATGCTCAGCTCTATGTTCAAAAAGAAATAACATATACAAAAAACATCTATCTAATGTTGCTAATATTCAACCTAACCAGAGGTGGTCTGGGTTACTAAATTCAACTAATATGAGTTTACTTATTGCTTGTGCAAATTTTGTAAATAATCTCTGTTTATCTGTGATAGCTGATAATTAACTAGTTTCTGCATATAATGAAAATCAAATAGCACGAAAAGATAATTGACAAATTCATCTGTTAAAATGAAATATACACTTTTTTATCTAATTCTGTGTAATTTAATGTAGTTTTTTTAGTAATTGTGTAAAAATGTATTTCTAAACAATCTTGTAAAAATCATAAATGATTATAAACAAGAATAAAAATAAAAAAAATAAAAATAATCCTTCAACCTGTATTTAGCCTGCATGTGCCCTAACAGAAGGGAAACACCATATGCAAGTCAGTCTTGGCCCTATCCCAAAATAGACTGTACAGTCAAAATGATTATGTCATATCCCATCTGCACAAGGCCACAAGTAACAGCAGACCTTTTGGCCTTCATTGGGTATCATCAGCAGCTTGGCATTTTATGCATTACTGATTTCTTTGTGGTCAGGGCCAAGATAGATTTCCCTTTCTGCAATGGCACAAAGGGGCTAAACAATGATGTAATGGAAAGCTTCTCCCTTTTTCCCCCTCTGTCTTTCCATTTTCAAATAGTCCTTCATAGTCATGACCATGGTCTGCATTTTCTCAAAACTTAATTTGGGGACTCGCTATGTTCCATAGATTTGAAGGATGGCTTTTTTATCATCTCATAGGTAAAGATAACCATGAATACATCACATGTTGGCAGACCTAACTTCTACTCTTACATACAGAGTCTATGATAGAAGTTGCAGCCTTTTTCATATGTTCTATGGCTCTCCAATGAATTCTCATTTTCTTAGGCTTCAGCCCATGCATTACAACTAGTGACATTCCTACCATCCTCTCTGGCATGTATGTTAAATGTGGGATAGCCTTATTTTGCTCAGTGGGACTTTTATAAGAGCTCCTCTGAATTCAGCCATGAAAAAGCAACACTCCTACCAGAAAGGATCCATGCTCTGCCAGAGGTTCACAACATCTGAGATCGTGTCCTGGAGCCTCCATTTGGTGGTTCCATAGGTCAAATCACATTGGTTCAGTACCTGAAAGTGGTTTGCCAATTTTGGTTCTTAAATACATAAAATCTATTGCGTCGCGCCAGACTTTGCAGTAGGTGTCAAGTCCTGTCAGAGTGACTGAGTTGAAGCCACTCTTCTAATGAGCCTTACAGTGTATTTGAAAAGGAGAAGGTGGCCCTTTAGGCCTATACTTTCTTTTTAGCAAGGCTTTTTTGGATGTGGAGATAAAACAAGAAATGTGCCTCCCTTTTTTCACAGACCCATTTTTTGATGGTTAGTGGACTGTTCTTAAATTGGAGGAGTACATAACTCTAATGTTTCATTTGAACCATTCAAAGGTCACCAGATTCTCAAACAGGCTCCTTGTCATGCAACACGCCTTCCAAACTCTTGATAGTTGGATAGGTCATACTCCTACATCCCATCCCCTATCCTCCATACTTGTGGGTTATTCCATCCTTTGGGACAGGACCGGAGCACTATATAATAACATCAAAAGAAATAGCGTATCCTTTTTTATTTGTACACAGGGCCAGCATGTGTGGGTTTTTCCCCACCTTCCTGAGCCCCGCCCAGCGCATAGCCCTTCAGTCCTTTTCTCCATACGGTCAGGATCGGATGCACTTTGCATCGCAGGTTTTTTTTTCTTCTTCATGCTTTGTCCTTAAATACTCTTCCTGCCTCAGTACGCGGTTGGTTCTTTCCCCCGCCCATGCCGGACAATAAGGGTTTTGCCTATTGTTCTTCCTGTGGACGTCACTACATGGCTGCGTGCCCTCACAACCTTTGCCTAGAGTGCCTCAGCCCAGAAAACCACTGGGACTCATGTTTCTACTGCAACTCCCTCTCGGTGCACGCACTCGAACAAAGGCTTGTCAGGTGGGAGGGAGCTGTTCACAACGTTCCTCCACCTCATCTTCAGAATTTCATTGACGAAAAAAGAAAATGCCTGTACTTTTTAAGACACCCAGGGTTGGACTGATTCGAGCATTACCCGGGCCCGGAGGTACCTATTTCAAGACCTTAACTAGATACTGGAGCACGCTCCGAGGTTCCCCTGCAGGGAAGTAAACGTACCAGGATCACTCCAAAGGTTCCCCTCAAAGGGGCTAAAATGACCACAAAGGCCCTGGATCCCCCATCTGGGGGCTAATATGAACGGATTAACATCAGAGGTTCCCCTCAAAGGTACATTGTACCGGGCAGCCTGAATGAGTGCACAGGTCAGAAAACCTCCAAAGTCCTTATCTACCGGCTCTGCCGAGGATCCATCAAAGAGGGCTAAACCCTTTCTAAGGAGCCAGGAATAAGACGCGGACACAAAGGAGTCATATTTCTGGTTATTAATATTTATTAAAATGAAAGGGGGTTGGAAAATGCCTCACTATCCCCAATCTAGGGCGTATTTCCCTACCTCAGCTTAAACAAATGCTTCTGTCCCATGTCAAGATGTCCAAACAAATGTAAGTCCTTTGTCTGACATCCTATTCTGGATCTAAAACTCACACTCACACTCTAAAACTAACTCTAAGGTATAAAGGGTATGTTCTCTTGATTTGTCAAAGTGCATAAAAGTTCAAATCCAACCAAAAGGTTTCCAATAGACAATGTTCACAGTTCCAGCTAATGGTGCCCTTCCCAAGATTCCTTGTACTAATATAACAATATTCAAAATAAGGATGAATAAAGTTCTTTAGAACTCCTCCCTCTTGGTGCATTCACAGTTCTCTGAGAAATGGCTCCCTGCGCCGGGTTTCTCTTCACCTTTAATATGCTGCAAAGCCTAAGGGCATGTATCTTCCTAAGGACTCTCCTTCCACAGTATCACTATTTAAATGCAAGCCCCAAACTCGCAGGCCACCTGATATCTTCCTTGCTAGGCTTTTCTTTCACAATAATTCACAATATCCCGGTAGCCCATCTGTTTTCCCTGGACTTACTGGCTGCTTTGCGCATTGCTTTGCTTCCGTCTTCCTCCACTTGTTGGTTCAGTGTGCATCCCGTTAGCTGCAGATCTCTTGTTGTGTCCCTTTCTATGCTGCGTGTTTCCTGCTGCTCTGCCTTCTTGAGCGGCAAATTGCTTGCATCTGGGTTTCTCTTTCACAGGGTTGGGCTTGCCTCTACACCATCTGTCACGGCGTGTTTCCCCCAAGCGTGACGCTCAGATTGGCTACAGCTCACAGTGCAGCCCAGCGCCTGCAGCTCTCTCCTTCTCTCTGTTATCTTTAGCGGTTGCGGATTAAAATTTCCCTGCCTGATTACATATTCTCCAAAGACTTGACCCCCTTGTTCCCTCGTGCCTGTGAGCACCTCCCACCGAATTCTGGGAAATTTAGGGCTCCACAACAACTTAATCAAGAACGACCGCATTTCCATAAAAAACTAAGACCCTGGCAAAATCGGAATATTATTAAGAAACTGATACAACAGTTTAGGGAGGATGACCATTTGAATACTAGCTACCATACCCATGAGAAAAATAGGAAGAGCAGCCCACTGATCAACCTTTCTCTGCAGCACCTCCAGATAGAGCTGGAGACGATTCCTGCTGACCTCCACCCCAAGCTACTTTACATGCATCCGCTCCCAGCGGAACCCACGACCCCAAATGGGCACCCAGTAGCCTTGTTCAACGGGAACAAAATGGATTAGAACTTATTGACCCACAGCCCCGAAATGTCCCCAAACGCCTCAAACTCCGCCGACAGTGACCTCATGTACCTCTTGGGGTCCTTCACATACAGGATCACATTATCTGCTTATAGAGAATTCAACTCTCTGACCCCTCCCAGTGCCTGCCCTCTGTACCTATGCAGTGATCTTAGACATACCAAAAGTGGCTCCATAGCTATCGCAAATAACAACGGGGACAGCGGCACTCCAAGCCCCAATGCAAACGACGCTGAGCGCATACCAAACGTACCAATCCGTGCCGTCAATCCTGAATACAAACCCTTAACACACTCAATGTAGTGGGACGTCAAATGCCTTCTCCATATCCAAGAGGGCCTGCACCGGCGGATGAATCTGAGCCAGAACCGCAAACAATCTCTGCATGTTCAACGGTGTACAGTGCCCAAGAATAAACCCTGACTGATCCAGATGAAGCACAGAGGAAAGATGTGGGAACAGCCTATCCGCAAGAATTTTGGCCAATTTCTCTGTGCCCAAATTTATCAAGGAATGCGGCCTGTAAGAGGCGCTTTCCAGCTGGTCTTTGCCTGGCTTTAGGAGCAAGGTAATAATGCCTTCCCCCAACATCTGGTATAACGCCCCAACCTGTAACACCTCCTGCCAAACCCGGATAAGATATCGAGCCATGGCAATGGCCGGAGGAAGGTTTTGCCCTCCTCTTGAGATGCCTTACTCTACTCCTGGCTGTCACATTCCAACTAAATGGGACAGGGGGACGGCACCTGTAGCTATGTCCACCCAGAGTACACAGATCTATGTGTTTGTTGTGTGGTGAGCATAGGAAAATGTGTGCGGATTTCTGAGGTTGGTCTCCCATCATTCAATACCAAAAAAGACCAGGCGAGTGCACACCCACTGTGTTGATGGTTGAATTCCTCACACTCTCCTTCCACTGTATCACTATTTAAATGCGAGCCCCCAAACTCGCAGGCCACCTGATATCTTCCTTGCCAGGCTTTTCTTTCACATATACAATAGTTAACTATATCAAGGGCATGGGTCTTGCTTGAGCTTCTTCTTTCCACATGTATACCATTTACACAACAGTTCACACTCTCAAGGGCATGGACCTTCCTTGAGATTCTCTTTATAAACTTCTCTTCACTTGGTATACTCTCCTGCCAGGACTTTATTCATACAAACACTTACCTTAACCTGGTATGCTCTCCTGCCAGAACTTTAATACTACAAACATTTAACTTCACCTGGTATATGCTCCTGCCAGGACTTGATTATACAAACACTTAACTTCACTTTGTATACTGTCCTGCCAGGTCTTTATTATACAAGCACTTTCCTTTTTATCCAAGAAATAATATTAGCCCATCACTGGTTCATCAAACAGTTCTTTTCAATATTTACTTCACCTTTCACGAATGGGTCCTTTGCCTCTTGTTCATACGCATTCACTTTCACTTTGCCTTCTCCATTAAGATAGGGGTTCCACAACCCATTCGTAGCTTCCCTTGGTGTGCCTTATCTAATTTTCATGAAGCAGCACCCTCTGCTAGGCAACCCGGTAACCCATCTGTTTTCACTGAGCTTACCGGTTGCACCTTGCATCCCCTCGCTTTGATTCCTTTCACTCTTCATTATTTTCAAAGAGCAGCATACACGTACAGGCAACCCGGCAACCCAACTGTTTTCCCTGGGCTTACTGGTTGCTTTTTGCCTTCCTTCGCTTCCATCTTCCTCCACTTGTTCTTGCTGTGTCCCTTTCTATGCTGCGTGGTTCCCACTGCTCTACCTTCTCAAGCGGGGAATCGCCTGCACCTTGGATTCTCTTTCCCTTGGTTGGGCTTGCGTCTACCCCCTCTCTCACGCCATGTTTTCCCCAAGCGTGTTGCTTAGCGTGTTTAAAGGGTGCTGCGCAACCCAGCACCTGCAGCTTTCTCCTCTCCTTCCCTTTGCCAGTTGTAGCAGTTGCAAATTTAAACTTCCCAGCCTGATTACATATTCTCCAAAGACTAGACTGCTGCATTGGAAGCCCGTTCTTAGTTAAATTCATTACTCTGTTGTTCTTTCTCATCCCATTTGTTATGTGATTTTTTCTTGAATGATGTTGAGGAAGTTGATACTGGACTTTATTGGGAGTGATCATTACTGCTCCCTGCTTCTTCCTCATCACAGTTGTCAATATACTATTCTTTGGGGGGTTTTAGGGAATACTTAGAGTGGATCTAATAAAGGTTGAGGAATAGTGTGACAATATGCCATTAGGACATGTGGAATAGAAGAATTATCCCTGCAAGGGATTGGAGGACAAGTGACCTTCCCCAATAATGTCATCTGATCTCTCTGAGGGTCACCTCCCCCGAGGTGGTGCTCCCTCATATAGCCACACCCAGGCTCATGTAGCAGCTGCCATCCCCTGGCCACATGAGGAGAGGTTACCCTCGGGAAATAAGTGATAACATCATCAGATTCATCACACATTGCTTGAAACACCAGTCAAAGTGGCCAAAACAACCACGGCCTCTGACAAACCTGTGACACAGTTAACCTCAGAAGGACTCAAAATGACACCTCAGCCTGTGCCACCTGTGTCCATCATTTTGTCAGGCCCTTTGGAGTTGGTCATTTTGTGTGCACACCTACTGGCGACTGGTACTTATGCCAGGCCCAATTTATTGCTATATCCATCTGGAGGCTGAAATCCTTTTCATACCAATTTGCTGTATACTCCGAGGAGGGCCCCTTCCACCAGCTATATGTACTGCATTGTACACAAGGCTTTCTGGGGGCTGGGGCCGCAATACCTTCAACTCTCTCTTCCTAAATATCTTCCTTCTCAAGCTCTTCGCTCATCTGCCTCCAACTCCCTCAGGGTCAGTCGCTTCTCCAAGCAACGAGTTGGTGGCAGATCACTCTCTTCGGCAGGGACCTCTCTCTGTAACAGCCTTCCTGCCTTCCTGTCTCCCTGAAACTCGAGGAGAACCATCTCCGGTTCCGGAAACACCTCAAAACCTTCCTCTTTGCTTCTGCTTTCTCTCCTCCCCTGCTGAATTCCTGAATGAAATTGCACTGGTTACCTGGCCACCCTTTTCTGATCTCTGGCCCATGCCCTGTCAACTTCCCACCGGCACTGCCTCCCTGGCAACCCATGCACTTGGGGACCGTTTTTTCTGTATCCCTTCAGTCCCCCTTTCAGCACTGATGTGTGCACTTCCTTGCACTTGCCACCAGCTGGCTGTTTTGTGTGTTTTATTTATCTTATTTATTCCACTTTCCCATGTACTGCACTTTCCCCTCTCCCTTTCCCCCGCGCACTTTTCCTTTCCCCCCTACCATAAACTTGTGCGATCTGAATGACACCTCGCCTAGTAGGATCGTTGTCTGTCCTCCCTTTCTCCCCCCTTTGCCTCGTCACACCTTGAAACACTATAAATGCCATATCATATCATATCATATATCATATCATATCATATCATATATCTCTGCCTCCTACATCAGCCCCATTACACTACGTGGATCCATACTTGGGAGGCCCTTCTTGGCAACCAGCGCCAATATAGTCGTGGTATCATAGCCCGTTTGATAGACCAGCTCCGTCACCACGCCTAAGACCATCTTCAGAGGAAGCGTCCTTTTGCCGTTTCTAAAACCAAATGCACTCTGATCCAATGAGGACATACTTTAAAGACCTCTCCAGAGAACTTGTACTCTTAAGTCCGTCCCCTTTTCTGGGCGTCCCATCCAAGGGATGGGAGACGGAACCTTTTTCACCAGAAAAAACCTTTTTCCCCTTTAAATTTAGAGGCGCGCGGGGGTGCGGTCCAGGGAGCATGCGCTGCCCTGACTCTGCCCTCCGGCGCCACACCTCAGTCCCCTTTTCCGCATTGACAGGAACGGGCCGAATTCACCAGCGCTCCTGGGTTTGGCTTCGGCCATGTAATTCCACGCGCAGATACTTCTTCTCTTTGTCTTTTTTATCATTCAGGTACTCGGTCCTTAGGAGTCAACCTCCTCCCCGGCGCATGTCAACTTCTACAGGGTTCAGCAGGTGTCAATCCTGCAACGGGCTCTTCCCTATTTCAGACCCCCACGCCCACTGCCTACGTTGCCTTGGCCCAGACCACTATTGGCAATCATGTTCGGCATGTGATTCGCTGTCCTCGAAGGTGCTGAAGAACAGACTAGCCAGGTGGAGAGAGCTCTTCCCGAGGTCGCCTCCAGAGGATCTCAAGAACTTCGTGAAGCATCAAACCAGGCCCAAGGTAGGGCCGATATTCTCCATCGCACCTCGCAAGGGCGCCTCCTTCCCAGTGACTCATCCGGCATGGGAGGGACCGGTCAGGTCCTTCTACAAGCACATGCACCGAGGCTGCTTCAGCTACCGGCCTTCGGGTCGAGGGATCCTCGGATCCTCCCGGTCGCAGTGTTGAGGGACCGGAAGGTTCTTTCACGGGTCTCCACCCGAGGGGCTCCGCCCTTTTACCAGCACCATGGCCGAGGGGCTATGCCCTGATACCAGCAATACGTCTAAGGGGGCGCCTAAACGCAGCTCTACCGACCCCCGGGTCGAGGGTGTCACACCTACCAGGCGTAGGCCCGAGGAGCAGGGTAGGTCTCGTGATCCACACGCAAGAGTCTTGGAGGAGGCCGGGCCCAGCAGTCCGAGCAGGCAGCTCGACAAAATGGCTGCCGTGCCAGAAAGAGGCACCCGTCGAAGCCATTCCAGAAATTCGGCAAAGAACGAGTGTCAATGTGGGACTGGTCTCAACCAGGTATGTGGCCTACAGTCTACCCCTCATTTGCGCAGGGCAGCTTTCCTTTGCGTCCATATGGACAGGGTACACAGCGGCTCCAGCAACGCCTTGCTACCCCGTCGGCACCCCCGTGCCACCTCTTTGGCCAGCGAGGAGGTGCTCTTCGGAAAGTTCCTCGGCCTCATGAAGTCACCTCAGATGGGGGTTATCATCAAAGACGCCATCAGGGAAGTCCTGCCTGCAATGCTAGTGGCACCACAGATGCCTCCGCCGACGCCCCAGGCCCCGGCGCAGCCACCTCCTCAGGCCCCCCAGCCGACTCTACAGGGGGCTCTGTACCAGCCTCCCCCACCTCCTCAGCCTCCGTCCGCGGGCCCTGTACCCCAGCCTCCGGCGCCAACTACTTCTCCTCCTTCACAGGATCCTCCAGATCTGCAGGATACAGATGAGGAGGAGGATCCAGACACGCCATCCTCAGCCAGGGCCTCACACGAACGTCTTGCTGGTCTGGCGGAGTACCTAGGCCTCCCGCAACCCATTGTCGAGCAGTCGGCAGAGGTGTTCTGGCTGAAGTCCTCACGCGACGCCCCTCTGCCAAATCGTGGATTCCTATGCAGACCGATATAGTCTCCCTGGCCAAGAAGGGCTGGCTTAAACCCCACTCGGCCCAGCCGGTCAATTGACGCCTGGACGCCAAGTACAGGAAGGTGGGGGGATACACTCTTGCTTCGGCCCATCCTCAGCCACACTCCTTGGTGATCGCTGCGGCATCACTATACTCCAAGCCCCAGTCGTCCTCAGCCTCTTCCTCTGCGGCTCTGCTAGGCAAGGAGGAGAAGATATTGGAGGCGTATGGCAAGAAACTGCTCTCACTGCTCTCCAGTTTAAGCGCTACTGCAGCAGATTTTACCTATCTGTATAGACCGCCCGTATAGTCAAACCTTGATGCCATAGCTGCTCTTACATGTATACTGTATCTCAGTATTTTGGTATCCTTGCCCAGGCTGTGAATTTCGAAATTAGACAGACTGCATAGTTGCGCACACATGCCTGCATATTGTGCTTTTGTCATGGTTGTGAATTTCGAATTTAGACAGATTGCATAGTTGCGCACACATGCCTGCATATTGTGCTTTTGTCCTGGTTGTGAATTTCAAATCTACACAGATTGCATAGTTGCGCACACATGCCTGCATATTGTGCTTTTGTCCTGGTTGTGAATTTTGAATTTAGACAGATTGCATAGTTGCTCACACATGCCTGCATATTGTGTTTTTGCCCGGGTTATGAATTTCGAATCTAGACAGATTGCATAGTTGCTCACACATGCTTGCACATTGTACTTATGCCTAGGTTGTGATATCCGAACGTTGTCCAGCAACTACCCAACCCTATGCTATGTTATGTATTTTAATTACTGCCCATTCGTGCCTCGCAGATTTGTGCCTTACTAGTGAATGGCATCCGGACTGTATAGATTCTGCCACACTTGGTAAAATGCACCTAGCATTTTAACGTGCCTGCTCTTAGTCATTTAGTTATCCGACACCCAATAACTTAGACTGCCTGAAATCTTAGTCTGCTCACACTAAGTGGCATCAATAGTCACTAGGGATAGCTCTGCACTATGTCAAGCTTACATAACATCTATACTATATTGGTCATGGCCACGTTTCATGCCCCCAGTACCCAGAAGTGCCATACTGAAGCTCCCCTTTGCAAGTCAATTCTCGTGCATCCGCTCCTACCCACCACTCCTAAGGTATTCAACGACTATGGCCATAACAGCCCTTTGCACCAGGCCATACCAGCCTATACCTCTCAGCCCACTCCAACTTACGAGAGAAACCTCAAATTACGTGCCAGACTCAATCAACTTCATGAACCACTTAGAAGATCCCTTCCTGCTATAAAGCGTACAATGAAAGGCCAACATACCAGGAAATGTATTGGTCCCAATTCCTCCCATTCTTTACCAGTGAACATAAGTACCCAAACTTAGCTTAAGACAAATATCAACTCATCAAATTCTGCCCTAACTAAAATGGACCCTGAAGGACATTCCCTCAAGGGAGTACTCCTTAATCTAAGATCCCTAGTGACACACGCCATCGACCTAGCTGACCTAATTACAGAAGCCAATCTAGACTTTATTGCTATAACCGAGACCTGGCTACACAGTACGGCAGGTCCATCACTCATGTTGGCCATTCCCGACGGTTATACCATATCTAGGCAGGACCGAGAAGGCTCCCGTGGAGGTGGTATCGCCATTATATCCAAAATAAACCTATCATTACGGCTAGCCCCTGCCACAACCATGCAATCCTGTGAAACGCCACTGCGAAAATCCCCATAAACAATACCCAAACTCTATCTATTCACCTAATTTACAGACCACCGGGTCCACTTGGAACCTTCGAGGAGGATCTGCACAGCCTTCTGTCCAACAACACCAAAACTACCTCACAATTGCTGATACTAGGGGACTTTAACCTTGGCTTCAACGACCAAGCAGATGCTCATGCATCAACTATTGCCAACACCCTTAACACCTTAGGACTAACCCAAAAAGTCAACACCCCTACCGATGTGAAGGGCAGAATACTTGACTGGATCGCTGACGCCAACTGCGCAGCCATAGTCTCCTCTATTACGCCCCTATCTTGGACCGACCACTCCCTGGTGTCCTTTAACCTACTAACCACTAAACCACCCAGTCCAGTCCTACAGGTGGCTCCACCCTGCCCCACTAGAAACAAAAAGAACATCACAGTGGACAATATTATTCCCCTGATCCTTCCAACCTTAAATGCACTACCAGACAACCTCGACCCTAGTGCATTGGTCAACGAATACAACAATATCATGCGTAACACTATGGACAAAGTCGCCCCACTTAAAATGAGAACAAGTAAACCCAAGGCACATTTAAACAAGTGGTTCACGCCAGAACTTAAGGCCCTGCGCCTAACAAAAAGAAAATGCGAATCAGACTGGAAACTATGCCCAACCGAGGAGAACAAAGTTAATTTAACTAACATTTCCCGGCACTACAAAAATGAAATCTGCCTAGCAAAGCGTAACTCTTACAATGTTCGCATTGCCAACTCTAACTCAAGTATGAAGGAACTCTTCTCCATCCTGAAAGAACTTGAGTCTCCCATTGCCACACCAGATACCTGTATTAAGGACCAAACCAGGTGTACAGATATCCAAACTGCCTTAGCAAATAAAATTACCACGCCCGAAAACAAAATCCAACTAAAAAAAGAATCCTTAAACCTCCCAAATAAGCCGTCACTCAACGACACCACCAACAACCCTACCAACAAATTCTCCTTCACTAAAACTACCACCTTAGAGGTAGAAAAAAAACATTCTTTCCCTTAAACCTTCAAATTGCAAAGGTGACATCTGCCCAGCACAACTAATAAAAGACGCTGCCAGAGACCTTTCACTGTTCATTTCCAAACTGATAAACGCCTCCTTCGCCACAGGTAACATCCCGGCTAACCTAAAACAATCATGGGTGCTCCCGCTTCTCAAGAAGCAGACTCTAGACCCCCTCATCCCCACCAATTATCGGCCCATTACTACGGTACCTTTCTTACTGAAAATACTAGACAAGGTTGCCTATACACAAATTCAAAGACATCTTGAACTACATAATCTATTGGGAGCTAGACAATCTGGTTTCCGTCCACTCCACGGAACTGAAACAGCCCTCATTGATTTAAAGACCCAAATAGACGAACTGAGAGATCAAGGTAAGACAGCACTCCTCCTTCTACTTGATCTCTCAGCTGCCTTCGATTTGGTGGACCTCAAGGTCCTCTGCAAACACTTGGACACTGCTGCACACTTCTCCACCCATGCCACTAAATGGATTGAATCCTTTTTGAGCGAGAGAACAATGAGAGTCTTCTCCCCTTCGGCAGCAGCTGACCCTTCACCAATCACGTGCGGAGTCCCTCAAGGATCCCGTGTCTCACCAACCTTATACAACATATTCACTTAACCCCTCTTTGATGATCTGGACCTTCTAGGTATCACCTATACTAATTATGCAGATGATACACAGATTCTCCTCCCGCTTTCTGGGGATCATAGCAAGGACAGGAAGTTGGTGAATAGGGTGTACCTCATTACTCAGGCATGGATGGCATCCCATGGCCTCTGCCTGAACGATGATAAGACTGAGCTGATTATCCTGGGCACGCAAGCCAATATCAACAAGTTAGGCAAGGACTACTCCATGTTTAACATAGACGGCAATAGCATTAAGGTTTCGAGAGAAGTAAAAACACTAGGTTCCACTATGTCTTTCACCAAACAAATGAACTCCTTAGCTTCCACTACAGCTTACACCTGTAAATTAATAAGAGCAGGTAAACCCTTCTTATCTAACGATAGCTGTATGATCCTAGCGAGAGCCTTAATATTATCCCGACTTGATTACTGCAATGCCCTTTACAGTGGTGCTAATAAAACTATCATCAAAAGGCTACAAATCTTACAAAATAATGCCCTCAGAGTTGCTCTAGGCATAAATAAAAGGGAACATATCTCCTCTATCAGACACCAATACAAATGGCTCTCCTCCGACAATAAAATCTATTTAAAAATGTCCTCCTTGACGTACAAAGCCCTCAATAATGCTGCTCCTAGCTACCTGATTGACAAAATAAAAAGAAAAATCTCCAGTAGGCCCACAAGAACTCCTAACTCCAACTGCTTGGCAATTCCTAGATTCAAACTTGCTAAAATTGGCGGCACCAGTTTCCCTGTGCTAGCAGCTAAATGATGGAATGCCCTGCCACATAACTTGAGAAAAGACCAACCGTTCTCACACTTTAGAATGAATCTGATCAAACACCTCAATGACAAAAATATGTAAGGTACCAACAGACATGTGTGTTATGATACGCTATCTGAATGTATATATGTATTATTAGAGATATCACAATTGTAAATAATTCTAGTAACACTGCATATAACTGACCGCTTCGCTTGATCAGTTATGCTCCCTGTTAAGACTGTACATAACTTTCTCTTTATCACTGTAAATTATGTAACACTGCAACTCTATGTAACATTGTAATGATTTGTAACACTGTAATTTTTGTAACACTGTAAGTTTTGCATATTCTCTTCACTGCGCCCGGTTACCCTTGGATCTGGCGCGCATTACAAATAAACAAACAAACAAACAAACAAAC
Source organism: Ambystoma mexicanum (assembly GCF_040938575.1). Lineage (NCBI taxonomy): Eukaryota > Metazoa > Chordata > Amphibia > Caudata > Ambystomatidae > Ambystoma > Ambystoma mexicanum. The sequence continues at coordinate 1,459,857,054 of NC_090931.1, read as the reverse complement.
TCTATTCCAACGCCTTTTCACATCTACGTCAAGCCAACGCTGATGCCATGCTGGCATCCGCCAACCAAAGATTATGGCGGGAAATTGCGGACTTCCTCCCGGAACTCCCCACCCAGAGCCAATCATGCTTTAAGGCGGGGCTAGCTGAAGCCAAGCTGGTGGCGCATGACCTCATGGAATCCACAGTGGCTCATATTGATACCTCAGGCTGTGTCATCTGTATTGCCACCGACATGAGAAGAACAGCCTGGCTCCGGGCAACAAAATTCAACCTGGATGTCCAGGAATGCATTCTAGATCTACCGTTCGAGGGGGGTGGGGGGGCTGTTCCACTCCTCTACGGACGAAGAGCTGGACAAGAAGAAAAACAGCTCACAAACAGCTAAGTCTTTATCCATCCTTACAAAGAACGCAGATCCTGGCAGCCGGACCGCTTGCCGTCTCAGAACCAGCGCAAGCAACAAAAAGGGGGGGGCAGTAAGGGCTTTTTCCAGTCCCCCTCTTCAGCGACAGCCTCTGAGGGAAAGAAAGCATGACACGCCCCTTCGGGCCCACATGTCTCTGGTGGGGGGCAGGCTTGCACTCCATGCACATTTCTGGCGCCAGAATTTCGCAGACCCCTGAATCCTATCCGTAATATCCATGGGGTACCGCCTTCCTATACTAGCCTCTCTTTCCTCCTCCCCTCCACTCCCACAGGTTGGGACAGCAACTCTTTTGGTGAAGATCCGGTCTCTCGTAGAGAGCCAGGCAGTGGAGAAAGTCCATGCCTCCCAGCAGGGCTTTGGCTTTTACCCCAGGATTTTTGCCATTCAGTAGAAGAACCAAGCGGACCTGAGAGTTGTGCTGGACCTTTCCACCCTCAACCTTTCCTTACCCCTGCAAAAATTCAAGATGGTTACGCCAGCATTTATAGCGGAGACATTGGACAAGGGAGACTGGATGTGTTCCCTGGATCTGAAAGACACGTACCTACACGTCCCGATTTGACAGCCCCATCGTTCATTCCTACAGTTCAGGATCATGGGCTACCATTTTCAATACAAGGTCCTTCTTTTTGGCCTCAACTCGGGTCTTTACCAGAATCATGAATGCCGTGGCGGCCCTCCTCAGAATGCAGGGCCTCCACATCTACCCATACCTCGACGACTGGCTCGTCAGGGCTACATCTCCGGAAGCAGTTCATCACTCTTCCCAAGCCCTTAGGAACACACTGCACGATCTGCGCTTCTCCCTCAATCTCAAGAAGTCACAGCTGCAGCCTACGCAGACTCTGACATTCCTGGACCTCATCGGGGACACGTGCTCCGAGAAGGTATTTCCGTCGGAGGCCAAAATCTCGGCCATTAAGAGGGCCACCGGCCACTTCCTCAACAGAGAAATGACCTCGGCATGGTGGTACCAACATCTCCTGGGTCTTCTGGCAGTGGTCTTATTAGCCATTCTGCACACGAGATTAAGGATGAGGAGAATTCAGCTGCTCTTCGCAGCCTCATGGAACCAGGAGCGGGGCTCTCAATCCGAGATGATCAACGTTCCGCCATCTATCCACCCGGACCTGAGTTGGTGGTCCAGAGACTGCAACCAGCGGACAGGCAAGCCCTTCTGGCGGCCCACTCCGCAGGCCACCATCACCACGGATTCCTCGCTCGAGGGCTGGGCAGCCTCCCTGGACGATCTCTCGGTTCACGGCACCTAGACTCGACAGGAGCAGGAATACCACATCAATTGGCTTGACCTGAACGCCGTCTGGCTGGCACTCAACGCATTCCTACCACTTCTCAGAGGCAAGGTTGTCCTCATCCAGGCGGACAACTCGACCAGCATGTACTACGTCAACAAGCAGAGAGGCACCAGATCCCCTCCTATGTGCAGACTGGCGATCAGCATGTGGGAGTGGGCCCTGGAAAATGACATTTACCTCACAGCAGACCACCTCCCGGGGGAATCCAACATGGAAGCGGACAGGCTCAGCAGGCTGGGAGCGGACAATTACGAGTGGCAGCTAAACAACCGCATTATTCAGGAGATCATCAACAGGTGGGGACACCCACATGTGGATCTCTTTGCCACCTGACACAACAGGAAGTGTCCCCAGTTCACATCCTAGCAAGGTCAGGGCCCCGGCTCCCTGGGTGACGCATTTCACCTCCAGTGGACCGGCATGAAAGCCTACGCCTTTCCTCCCACTCCCCTGATCCACAGGGTAATTTGCAAAATTAAGGAGTCTCGCCGACTCCTCATCGTTCTAATAGCTCCATGGTGGCCGGCCAGGCCATGGTTTTCGGAGCTACTCAGTCTCTCGGCGGTGTCCCCGATTCACCTCCCAATGGGCCCAGCCCATCTTCTGGCACAGCAGGGGGGCACAGACATCCACCCTGCACCAGGGAAACTAGCCCTCATAGCATGGTACCTGAGCAGGTAACGCTTCGGCACCTTAGCCTCTCACTGGCCAATCTGGATATCATATAAAACGCCATTCGCAAAGCTACCAGGGCCAAGTACAAAAGCAATTGGACCAGATTCTGCCACTGGGCAAACTCCAAGGGAATCGACCCCCTGGCGTGCACTTTGGATGACGTGCTTTCCTTTTCGGCACACCTCGGTCATTCAGGCGTGCAGGTGGACACCTGCTGCACATACCTTGCAGCCATTGGGGCTTACAGGAACTCAGAGGAGCGCATTTTCTCCTCCTGCATCCGTATCGTTAAGAAACCTCTGATGGGTCTCGCAAGGCTCTACCCACCCGTCAAGAGACCGCACCCGGTGTGGGACCTTAACATAGTCTTGGGCGCACAGGCGCACAAACAGTTTGAGCCAAGGGCGTCCGTGGACATCAGGCTGGTCACCATCAAGACGACCTTACTAGTCGGCCTTACCTCAGCTCGTAGAGTCAGCGAGATCCAGGCGCTTGTCGCCTCTGAGCCATATACGACCTTTCACAAGGACAAGGTAGTGCTGCGGACACCCCCGGCATTTCTGCCCAAGGTTCCCTCTACTTTCCTCTTGAACGAGGAAATAGTCCTTCCTACGTTTTCCCCCGATCCCAGGACGAAGCACAGAGAGTGCTGCACTGCCTGGATGTCAGGCGTGTCCTGAAATTCTACTTGGACAAGACCAAGGGTTTCTGCAAATCGGACGCCCTCTTTGTCACTTTCGGAGGATCAAGACCAGGCTATCAGGCCTCTAAGGCTTCCATATCCTGCTGGATGGTCTCTGCCATCAAAGAAGCGTATGAGGGCCAGCACAAGCCGCTCCCGGCCAACATGCATGCCCACGCAGTCAGGCAAGGCAACGGCCATCTCATTCCAGTGCCATGTCCCTTGGCAAGTCATAAGCAGGGCGGCCACTTGGGCCTCTTCCTCGGCTTTCTGCATGTGTTACTGTTTGGATGCTGGCTCTAGATCTGATGTAGTTTCGGACAGGCCGTTCTCAGGAACCTATTTGCTTAAGGAGGGTCTCCTCTCCACCGTAGTGACTAACATACTCTTAGTCCATAGTCCCCTTTCCTCCATACTTCCCACCAACTTCCCCCCTAATAATACTGGTGTCATTAGGCAATTTTAAATCTCTTGTCGACGCCGCGTCAATGGGGACTGTGGTGTGGCACTGGAGGGCGGAGTTAGGGTAGTGCATGCTCCCTGGGCCGCACCCACGCGCACCTCATCATTTAAAGGGGAAGGTTTTTTCTGGTGAAAAAGATTCTGTCTCCCGTACCTTGGAAGGAACGCCAATGCAGTATGGAGGAAAGGGGACTGTGGACTAAGAGTATGTTAGTCACTACAGTGAGTAACTTATAATTTCCCGAGCCTCAGGAGTCTCCACCTCCACCACCTCATCCAATAGTAGCTCTGCCTTTACCACCTCTACCTCCACTGGCTTGGATCCCTGAGCTTACAGAGTCTGAGCCTGTGCATCCTGCTCCACGCTGTTCACCGCCTGTCGCCAAAATGGTGACGCCGGATGGGCTTGATGAGGATGACGATTCTCCGTGTTCAGGCAAAGCATTTCATGATCGGGTCTTGGATCTTATGGTGCTCTTGGACATTCCAACTCCTGGATCTCCTGTGCAGCAAACTGGAGTGTTGTGAGGTGTTCTTACGTTAAAGTCTCAAGAGAACTCTGGTCTTTTTCTTCTAAAAGACATTTTCGCAGAAGCTTCCAAGGTGTGGGGGAAGGCACACACGGGCCAACACTTAAATACAAAAATAGAAGGCAGGAACAGATGGCAAGTGTCTGAAGGTTTTCCTCTATCCACGTGTCCTCTTCCGTCTTCAACTGTTGTGGCAGCTGCTACCCCACACTCCAAATCCCGAGCAACCTCTTCCTCTGCGGCACAGGTGCTGTCTAGGGAAGATAAAGCCTTAGAGCTGGTAGGGAAGAAAGTCTTTGTAAACTATGCCCTCCAGCTTCAACAGGCAAATTCTGAGGCAATGTTAGCGGCAGCTAGTCTAAAGCTTTGGAGGGAACTGTCACAGTTCGAACAGTTCATCCCTCAGAACAGGCTTGACGATTTCAAGACTGGCTTGTCAGATGCCAGATTCCTGGCTCAGGACTTAGAATCTGCAGCACATCACATGGATACTTCTGCTTGAGGGCTTATGCAGGGTGTGGTTCTTAATCAGCAGGCGTGGTTGCACGTGACTACATTTACAAAAGAGGTGCAGGAGAAGGTTCTAGACCTTCCTTTTGAAGGTAAAGACCTTTTCCACAGTTCTACTGATGAAGAGTTTGCAAAGACCAAGGCAAGCACTTTAATTGCAAAGTGTGTATCTGTCCTAACAAAGCAGCTTGCAGCAAAGCCCTCTTACCCTCAAAGGTCTGATTATCGATCTAGGTCTTTTACTGGGTTTCGAGGTTTCCAAGATCGCAAAATGCGTCAACCGGACCGTTCCCCAAGCGACCCTAGGCGAAAGCTCAAACAACCAGGAGGCTACTATTTTTTCTCCCAGTCAGCAGCCTCTACCTCCGGGACCAGTGCTTCCTCCTCTGAGAAAAACAACAAATGATGACTTGGAACGGTTCCATATCACTCTGGTGGGGGGGTCGCTTCTCCTTACACCTGGATGCGTGGCGGACCAGCACCAAAGATCCGTGGATGCTGTCGGATGCTCGTTCGGGTTTCCACCTTTCCATGCCACGGATTCCTCCATCCTTTCCTCCCCTACAACGGGCAGGATGCCTTGAGGCCATGGGTGGTTGGACGAGCGACAACTCGCTGAAATTGATTGGGGACAAGACTGTGGTCTTGGTGGTGGATCCCCCACCCCCTCTGATTCTTCTCTATGGAATGCCTTTTCTTTTGGCCTCATTTCTGCACTGGTGTCTATGGTGAAGGATCTAGGTGTTAAGCTGTCGGCCTCTTTGTCTCTTAAGGCACAGATAGCGTCTGTCTGTCAATCCGGGAATTATAAACTTAGGGTCTTGCTTAAGGTGCTTGTTTTCATTCCTCCTCAGTTCCATTCTCTGGCTGTCGCCTCCTTGGTGCTGAGTGCAAACAATGACTGTAATTCCCTTTATCTAGCCCAGACGCTATATTTGGTGTGTCGTCTCGAGATTGTGCAAAATGCTGCAGCTAGAATGGTAACGCAAACCTCTTTCTCCATGCATATTTCTCCTGCCTTGCGACAGCTACACCAGCTCCCCATTATTCAAAGGGTCTAGTTTAAATCCATGAGCATAGTGCACCAGGCTTTTTATGGCACTGCGGCATATTACCTACAGCATACATTTTGCCAGTATGTACCTAATCATCCCCTCCGCTCACAGGAGTAATTTACTATTCAAGCTGTGGAACTCACTTCCTCTGCCTTTGCGTGCTACTAAGGGCCATCTCACCTTTTGTCATTCTCTGAAAACCCTTTTGTTCAAATGAATCTTTACATTTAGACTTGCTTGTCCGAATGTTCCTGCTGTTATAGTGCCAAGATGCACTTGGGTGAACTTTGCTCTGTATAAGTGTCATTAAGATAAGATAAGATAAGATAAGGATCTCCCTCTCTCCATGACGAGGTTCAGAAGCTTCTGGACAGGTGGATGATAGAGAAAGGCTGTCCGGCAAAAGAGGGCAGAAGAGGGTTTCTATTCCCGCATTTTAACAGTGCCGAAATCCAACCAGGCTGGCTTGCACACTATTTTAGACCTATAAGACTTCAATCTGCACATTCCCAAAGAAAAATTCAAGATGATCACGCTCTCAAATGCTAGATCCTCCCTTGCAAAGGACGATTGGCTCTTTGTGGTGGATCTTCAAGATGCATACCTTCATATCCCTGTATGGCCTCAGCACCACAAATTCCTTTGTTTTAGGGGACGAACACTTTCAGTACCAAGTTCTTTGTTTTGAGCTCAGCTCTGCACCAAGAGTTTTCGCAATGATGATGCTGTGATTGCAGTGTTTCTCAGGCTTTGAGGAGTTCACTTCTATCCATATCTGGACAACTGTCTTCTCCGGAGCCACTGTCTGCATACACCAGCTTCACACATTCACCTACTGCTCCAGATGCTATTCAAGCTGGGGTTGTCAGTGAACTTGTAAAAATCATCAATGACAGTCTCTCAGGACCTGATCTTCTTGGGGTTTTGCTGGAACACAGTCAATGCCAGGGTTTTTCTAACCAGTGGCAGAATGAGAGACCAATCGCACACATGCTCTCTTTTTCTCAGTTCCACCCACATGTCTGTGTGGTAGTTTCAGAGGATTCTGGGCCTTATGGCATCCTGCGCCTTAGCCCTTCCTCTAGCGAGGTTGAAGATGAGACATACCCAATTAACGCTCCGCTTGTAGTCGTACTTAACCAAAATAACAGTGGGAACTCCATTTTTAGATCTGTCCCCACACATCACGTTAACAACTGACTCCTCTCTCCTCGGCTGGGGAGCAGCGTTGTTCCATTTGGAGGTCTTTGATTTGACTACCTCGAACCTCTAGCGATTTTTCTTGCCTGAAAGCTTTTCAGCCCAACATCTGCAACTCAACGGTTTCCATCAGGACGGGCAACTCTGTTGCGATATTCTATGTACAAAAACAAGGCGAGATTAATTCTACACCACTAGTACTTTTGGCTATTCAGATTTGGGGATAGGCAATGCAAAGCAATGTTTGGCTTCAGGCAGTCCATATACCTGGTCAAAAAACACAGAGGCCGACTCCTTCATTCGGCAATCTGTTGCAAATCACAAGTGAGAATTAAACGCTCAAGTGCTGTCCCTGATTGTTTCACAGTGGGGGAACTCTGAGTGAAGACCTGTTTGCAACATTCTTCAACAGGAAACTCCTGCTTTATGCCTCCAGATAGGGCCAAAGGCTGGACTCTCTGTGGATGTGCTTGAGATCTCTTGGGACGGAATGTTGCTGTTTGCCTTTCCAACCCTCCCCTTGATCCATCACACTGTGCTAAAACTACGGAGGCTGTACAACTCCTCCCTAATCTTCATAGCCTCAATGTGGCCCGCCAGGTTCTGGTTTTCAGAGTTGAAACACCTGTCAGACTTCTGTGATGAATCCTACGGAGTCCTCCCAAAGACACTACCTAAAGTCTCCTCCCAGGAAGCCAGAGGAAGGCAGCCGCTACCTGATCCCGACCCTGAGGGTGGTGTTAGCTGGGAGGATCACCTAGGAAGAGAAGGTCTCTAAGGCAACGGGAGCACTCAGTTGGGAGAGGCACAGTATTGTTCTTCCTCAGAGGAAGAGGCAGTAATGCCAGAATAAGTAATGGCTTGTTGTCTTAGGTGGGAGCTGTTATTTCCCAAAGATATTTATCCTGATGGTGGTAAAAACCGTTCCAAACAATCCTGTATTGGGAGTAAGAATCTTCCTCCCAAAGATAAGCACAGTTGTAGAGTCGAAAACTCCCATGTTCAACATGGGGATTTGTTAAAGATGAATCTTTAAATATTAACCTATTCGATTCTGGACGTACTAGTTGCCCTAGAGAACAAAACCATTCAGTAAAAACCTTGCAATGCTCCTTTTGAAAAGGTGATTAAGGATAGAACCAAACTCAGTAATAATTATCCCCTTAAAAGGAGCAAGTTGAACAGTGGGGACTTAAGTCCCACAATGCCACAAGTACTGGGACGAAGAAGAGGGATGCAGAGACCCTAGATTGCAAGTTGCAGGTTAAAAGGGTTAATGACCCACACCTGAGAGGGACAGGGAGGTATAAAAAACCCTCCTCCGGTGCAGACCATAAAGAAGAGTAGGAGTGGAAGGTGGAACGGTTGCAGTAGCTCCACAATACAGTTGCAGCTGAAGGAGTGTAGAGACGCCGGAACCGTCGTCATTTACAGAACGGATGTCGGTTCTGAGATAGTCTATTCCTTCGCATACCTGCATTGCAGAGGTCACGCAGCGGGAAGTGTTATTTGTAAAAGCTTTCCCCCTGAAGATCGTGATTGCAGAGGTCACGCAGCAGGAAGCATTATTTGTAAAAGCTTTCTCCCTGAACATTGTGGTTGCAGAGGTAGCGTGGCGGTAAGCGTGAAGTTGAGACACCTTCCCCCCAATACAGCAGGCTCTGGTGGCAGGCGAGCACCAGAGAGCCTTTGGAGCACGGAACACTCCTATTTTGATCAGCGCGGGCAAAGGAAAACTGAGTGAAGCAGTTTTATGCGCCGCCATGAGCAGAAGCAGCAAATATCCCAAAGGCAGTGAGGCAAGCAGATGGGCACGTCAAACCTGGTGAGTTCACTTGTGTATTGTGACCCTGGAGCGCTCTGTAACCGCCCACTGGCCCACTCAAGTATTTTGAATATCGAACTAATGAAAACAGAGCAAAGTGGCAGAAACATAAGTACTATGTATGTCGAACTGATGTGAAACAGAAAGATAATTATTTTGCATACCAAGCAGATACGAAGTGGGGAAAGTGGCTCCATAAAAACTTGGCAAGCAAACCAGCAGCATGTCATTATGGTTTTAAAAGTCAGAACAATTGCCAAAAACATGAGGGGGGAATGTTGCTAGAAACAATTAAAAACAGCCATTGCCAAAGCCAAAAGGGTGCAATAACATATCAGTTGAAAAGAACCAACATTGCCAAAACCAGGATGGGGCAATTAAGAAACAATTTGTTTATAGACCCTATTGTCGGAGGAAGAAAGAGGCAATAGGGGGTACTGACCTACATAAGCATTGCCTAAGCCAAAAAAGAGCAGAAGTGAGAGAAAAACATTGTCAGCATTTGGTTAATGCAAGAGGGGTACTACAAGAGTGGCAAGAAGACTGTCCTTCTGTCAGAAGGTGTTTAGGAGGAGAGAAGTATAACCTGCATTGCATGTAGCAATCAAAAGGGTGAAACAAGCAGCACTAATGTGTCTCCTGGTTTCACCCACTAGTCCCTGAGGATCTCTCTCCCAGGTGGCCGAGGCACAGCCTTCGGCTTTCGATCCAGACCCTGGGTGTGGACCAGTACGGGAGGATTACCTGGGTGAGGGGTCTTCAGAGATTTGAGGTAGGGAAACCGATGGTGAGGCGCGGTATTCCCCCCTTTTTTGTTAATCTACCCCAGACTAACTCTCTCACATTGTACTGGACATGTCCCGTTATTCAGGTCAGGCAAAGCCAGGCACTTGACACTAAGTGCATACACCTAATACCAGGTAGCTCTCCTCACACGAATAAAAGGCAACACCTAATGACACTCTGAGTGAGGCAGGACATGAGTACGAGCAGAACTTCCGGGATGAGGGCACACCTACTGGAGCAGAGCAACAGACCAAGGGATGAGACCAGCGGGCCAAAAACCCCAAGGGTTCCTTACTGGCGGTCATTGCCTTCGACAGACCGTAACAAACATGTGGAGAGCGCCAGATCCCACAAGTCAGGATTGCAATGTTTTCCAAGGACGCCAGCGACCCTCTCGGGTGAACGTCAGAGTTGAGGAGGTGAGGCCAAGCCTGTGGTACTAACCTTGACTTGTGAATTGAAAATAGCAAAACAAGAAAGAAGCGTACACAGGCGGTGATTTGGAAAGCGACATGAGAGACTGGTGTGTGTTAAAACAAATGAAGCAGCAACATTATATCACAAGTGAAGACTGCACGCATGTCGATGAGACGTGAAGAAAGGTAGACTTGTGAACGAACTTTGAAGTAAGAAGCAGCTGTGAGATCAGCAATACTAAGTAATGGAGTGGTCCGGCGAAAGGAAGTAGCCCATTCGAAAATCTCTGTGGAAGGTTCATTGTTTGAAGTTATAAAGCAAACAGACAATGAAAGCAAACTAAGTGAAAGTAACCATGAACTTTGAGCCAAAGTGGTCCTGCAGTGGTCTGGTAATAGAATCACGCACATTCGAAGGTCTTCGACATCTGAAAGGGGTCCGAGTTCGATTTAGCAAGACCCGAAGTACAATAAGCTTGGGTAAGGGAACCCCCTGCAAGTTTGTGTTGAACTGTGACGTGAGAGGTCTGAACCTGATAGAGGGGGACCTACGTGAGCTGTGTGTTGTAAGGTCTGAGCCCAGCAGAGGGGGACCTTTGAAAACTTTACGTTGGAATGCGTTTTTGAAAGTCAAGAAAGAGACTTTAACGTGGAAGGCCAGGTGGTCCTCAATCCACAGTTTGGAACTGCTTAGAGTGTTAGAAACCGAGTCAGAGTGTGTCATCCTGCCTATGAGGAAAGCCTTACTACGTAAGGTTTAACATGAGGAGGAGAGCTGGTTCAACTACGTTTTTTCTTTTGAACACTGATCTTTCTTTTACATACATTTCTCCTTTTTATACTTTTCGTACAAGAGATAGGGAAGGCATTAGGTTTCTGTTAGCATAGGCCATTTTGATTTGATGGACTGTTTTGTTTATCGTTTGATGGTTGAGACTACTCCCATCTTAGTTATAGGGCAAAATAGGAGTTTCTCCAACCCCAACATTTTCAATAAAGGTTTTATAAATTGTATCCATTGTGTCAGTGGCATACTTGTGATACCATACATTCCCCAGAGGAAGTAGTGTCAAAACTAATGTTGTGAAGAGTCAAAACAATTTATAAGTTGTGTGAAGTAGAACTGTGGCACATAAGTACTTGTCGTAGTGTTGATAGTTTTAGTAGTCCTGGCAGGGGAGTACACCAGGACAAAAGAACCTTGTAGTGTAGGCCTGGCAGGGGAGTGGACCAGGCAGAAGACATTAAAGTACTATGGCATGGTTACAAGTATTGAAGAATAAGTGGTAAGACCACAAAAGATTATGGTGAATTGTTGTGGAATCATCCTGACAAAGTAACATTGCAGATGCAAGTATTTTATGAACTGTTACAGAGTTATGCTGACAGAAGTATATTAGTTGATACTGATGAACTGTAGAAGTCAATTTATTTTCTGAGACTGAGTTGTGTGGAACTCTCTGCCACCAATGGAGAGATAAAAGACGTATTGAACATTCTGAACTGCTGGTCAAATCCAAGTGATAGGCTTACTGGAGTAGGAGGAATTATATTAGGACTTTGCTGCAAGACAGGATTTCCTTATTCCTTTGAAGTATTGAATGAAATCCTGATTGAATCTGGCGCAGGGTAACTCACCCAGGTTAAAAGGAGGAACAGTTAATAGGCTTTGAATATAACTGTTATTTTTGTTATATCTGAATTGTCATCTATTATCCTGTTGAGTTGGTAGTATGTACAAGTGTGAGGGACAGAATCATTGTGATACAGCGTTTCCTTTAGTTATTTTGATAGGTAGGGAAATCCTTGTAAGGGTGGGGATAGTGATGCATTTATCAAACCTGTTGAGTTTAATAAAATGGCATATTTTGAAAAACCTTCACAAAGTTGTCCGCCTCACATTTCTGGCCCCTTAAATATGGTGTGAAGAGTGGGATCGGAATCAGTAGATACAAATTACTGAGACAACATGCCTATGATAGATAATAGCCCCACAATTGTTATGTCTGGGATTAAGTGGAATAACATCAACACTCCCAGTGGGGGGTCAAGTCCCATAACATTTGTAACCAAGGAGAGACCTGGACAGGTCAGATTGTCTACTAGTGGGCTGGAAACTCTAGAAAGAAATCATAAGACCCATACCTATGTACCTTCTAGGATGGGGTCACTTTTCAACCACTAACCAACCAAGCCATTCTCCCGACTAGGACACAGGTGTAGTGTAACACGTATAACCTTTCTTTCCCCAGCTTTTCCAAAAACCCAGAAGGGATAAAATAATAATTTCCCCAGAGCTTAAGGTAGACATTCCATCTAGCTCTGTTATCTATCTTATACCCCTGGGTGGAAATAGAAGAAAGTGGAGATTAAAAGTGTTGCCTCTTCTATTCAATACAGAAGAAATAAAACATGTCATTTTAAATTTGTCATAACAACCTGTACAAATTAAGAGGGGCGAGCTGGTAGTACATTTGGTGTGTGAAACCCCATGGGAATATTTGTCCCCATCTTACATTAGGCTGGGAGGTGAAGGAAACCTGAGAAAGCAACTTGGCAGGAAATTGAACCCAGAATTCTTTTTACATGACTCGAGGTGGGAGGTGATGAAAAACTCTGACTCTAGTTACGAACAGACCAAGTTAAGGCCAATAAATGAAGAGAGCATAGCTCCAGATACCCCAATAATACAAGAGATCCCTCTTCCTCGGAAAACAGGAAATGTTAATGCTTTTGAGGCTATGTTCACCCCATTATATAATTCAGAGAATGAGGGAACATTTGAACAGCTAGTAGAGGTCACTTTAGTAGGGATACCCGACAAGGAAAATAACAGCTTTCCTGACTACCCACTACCTAGAAAGGTTTCTTGTACTTTAGAGATAGAGAACTGGCAAGGCTCTCAGTCCCCGAATATCATAATCCTCCCTTTGGTCAATATTTTCCCTGACAAAGAGGAGACCCTCGAAGTAGGAAGAGAAGATGTAGAGACTTCTTTGATAGAAGAGGAAAGTGAAGATGAACTTGATCCCTCATGGCAGGAATTTGGGTTCTCTGTTGGATTCCGACTCCCGGAACAGGAGTGTTTTTCTTGTGGGAAACTGGGTCATCCCACAAAACGTTGTCCATTCAATAAACTGAACAGCTCCATACTACCATTAAAGCAGAAATTAGAGTAGAGAGACAAACCAAACCCCGGGTTTCTCTATGCCAACATTATGTATGCCAATTAAGTGCCATCTCTTTTCATTCTAGAAAAGCAGGGTTTAATGAAAAACCTGATGTGATGTTTTGTACCGGAGAAAAGAATAGTTATCGAGTCCAGTGTTACTACAAGGGAAAATTATGTGGCCTCAGTTAGACACAGGGAACAGGGGCTCTGTGGTACAAGCTACCATTCTTTCAACCAATTGGGAAACCATAGGTTAAAAGAATATAGGCTGTGTTCATGGACAGGCAAAGGGACATTCATTAACTACACTTAATATAACCATTTTGGAAAAGACAATATCGGTATTAGTGGCAGTAATACCTAACCTTCCCACCCCAATGATTCTGGGTAGCGAGGACCCCATTTTGAGGAATGGATTTTTCGAGTGGCACAGATAAAGTTGAAGCCTGTAAAACATCTTGACAAACCAACAGAGAAAATACCTTCTTTTCATTTCCCCAAAATATCTAGGTACAAGAAGAGACATTCTCAGAGGGTCCAGTATAGGATTGGAAAACAGATGAACCTTCTATGAATGCGGGGAAGGCTGAGGTTGCAGAAGAGGGAAAAGAACCTGGGCCCGGGAGGTCAGGTCTTTAGGGCAAGGGTATGTGATGAATCCTACAGAGTCCTCACAAAGACCTTACCTAAAGATTCCCAATCTCCTACACCAGAACGAGAAGTGAGTGTGGTATCCCTCTGCACAATCCCTGGTTCCTGAGGTTAAGTCCCTAACTCAGTTCAATCTGTCTGTGGACTATATGCGCATCATCCAAGCAGCATGCAAACCCTCCACCCAGACTCAATACAGAAGCAAATGGATCAGTGCTTGTGAATCTCCCACAAGTATGGAGGAAAGGGGACGGGACGTAGGAGTAAAACAGAGTTACTCACCGTAGTGACGAATGTACTTCTAGTCCATAGTCCCCTTTCCGCCATATCCCGCCTGTTAGGGAGAATTCTCATTCTATGGCTAATTTCCCTTACCTATAGAGTCCCTCACCAGCTTTGCTGGATTTGAAGGGTTTGTTTCTTTTTACCTGCTAAGAGTGAGACTCTTTTTCCCACTCTTAGGCATTTTTGCTATGTGTGTTCTAGGATATTTTTGTGTTTAATGCCTATGGGATTTTCTCTCCCCCATAGGAACCATCTTTATTCACATGTGTTACACAGCACCCTCAGTACAGTGACACAGGGGTGTCGTAGCGACCCCCAAACATAGACCCCATACCCTGGGACTGACTACTGTCTCCCAGGGCATGTAAAGTCCCCATTGACTTTACTAGTCAATTCTTATGAACTTAACCAGTACAACCCCTCCTACTATGGAGGTACTGGAAAGGGTTAATAGTTTTTCCCTTAGGTTCATTTTCGAGGGGGTACCGTAAAGTCCCCCTCTCTAATGTTTCTGGCCGGTGACAGTGCTTTCTAACATAAATATTCGACCGCAAATATTTTCCTATGGGAGTTTCCCATTGCTCGAGGCTACCACTTATTCTGACAGCCTCTAACATACCGCCGGTTTATTTTATTATTAACTTTACTCCGGTAGGTTTTATTTGCCAGAACTTGAATATAAATTCTTTCTCGTGTCTTACTTTAAAATCCTAACCCAGGTTGGGGATCCTTTGTTCGTCCTTTTGGCGGGATTCTGCCAAGAAGGCCTCCTTTCGGCACCACTGAGTCTGGGGTGGGTCCATTGTGTGGGAGGGGGAGTAGACCCCCCCGTCCGCAACCCATGTCGCACTCTATCCTGATAGGGTGGATGGTCTCCCGCCAAGATGACCACTCCACTTTGTGAGTGACAGCTAGGCTGTATGAATGGGGTTCTTTTTGCATAAAAGCAGGGTCCTGAGGACTGGAAGAGCAAGACGTTGCCACTGGAACTACAGAACCGAAGGGGAGAGAAGCCACGGACATCTTCAGCACCTGCACCACCGGTGAAGCCCTGCTGCAGTGTCTCACCACTTTTCTTCCACACGACGAGAGGAGATCTTCTTCGCAAGAGCCTCCTTCCCTTGAGCTGGTGGGACCAACCAATTCACCAATCGCTTCCTCAGACCTGCCTAGATTGATTCTCAATGAGAAATGTGTTGATACACCTGAATCTTCTAAACACCTCTTCCTTCCTACTGTTTTAACTTGTGAAGTGCCATTTTGCTCAGTTTTCAATTACTTATCTTTCTGCTAAAGTATTACTGTGCATTACTTGTTCACAAAACTTCAGGGAAGTGTTGCTAGGGGGTGTCTGAAGATATTTCGGTTTAACTTGTGCTTTCCCTCCCTTTCGCTAAATTGCTAGAGTTCCATTTGTAGTTGGTTTTCACTGTGCCGTTTTTCTCAGTTTTCACTCTACAGCAAACTTATCTACAATTGACTAGGGAGTTGTATATACTTTCCTTGACTAAACTTAACTTGCTTTATCAACTGTGATTTATGTGTTGAACTAGATGTGTATAAAATAAATCTATATATTCTCTTTTTGATAGAAAGCTTTGGTCAGTGTTTCCTTGTGCCATAGTACTGTGATACCTATTGTGTAAACCCTGAATACTGCTCATCTCCCTCTTAAGATAAGTCTGACTGCTTAGCCACAGCTACCAACTAAATCTTTGTTGTACAGACTGATACCAAAGGGGATTTTTCTTGCTCATACCTGTACTCTTAATCTTCTGTAGTGCTCCCTAAGGGAACTGCATAGGATTCTGCCGAACACTGCCCACCTTCCCCTGTAAAAAGTTCCCTATTATTGCTAAATGTCTACCAACCTTAGCGATAGAAAAGGCCCGATAGGCGATGTGCTGGGCTGGGCTCAGGAAGGTGGGGCCAAAGCCACACAAGTAGGCCTCGGAATACAAATAAAAATAGGACAAGCTTTTTCTTTTGATGCTTTCAAAAGGTGCTCCGGTCCCGTCCCGAAGGACAGAATATCCCATAAGTATGGTGGAAACTGGACTATGAACTAGGAGTATGTTAGTCACTACGGTGAGTAACTTTGTTTATCCATGCATTCTGGACTGTGAGTCCTCAGGGAAATCCTGGTGCCAAAAGGCATATGTACCCATACTGACATGGCTATAGTCACATTGGCAGTTTTACATTAGGAAGCCCTTTTGGATTTTATTTGAGAAGCAGCCACCAGCATGAATTTCATTTTACTGAAAGACACATTTTTTCTAAGTATGCAATACTGGGATAGGACTGCAAATTAAATATAAATTCCTTACGACAGGACGAAGCGAGCATATAGGCCTGCAGAGTGTGTTCAGGCTTCTGATTTCTTAAAGTCAATGATCTATGATGTGCAAATGTGTTCCGGTGCCATCACATACTAGAAAGTATGCCCAGTTTTATGGAGGAATTTGGGGTATGGTGTAGGAGTAGACTAATACAGGATTCTCTTCGGTGAGTATAGTATTTTCCTTTTCATGTACTTCTCGAGTCTTAACTTCACCACTGATTTCACAGCCTTCAGGTGTTGTGCCACAACCTCACTTATCTTCTTTAGTGTGCTTGCATCCATTGAATTTACACCATACCTCTGTTTTCCTTTGTACACTTATAATACCTTACCCTTTTAATCTCACATCAAGATTATTTTCCCTTTGCTGTCCAAACATGTCCATCAGATTACAGTTGTCATTCATATGTCATATATAGAATCTCCTTCTATACTGCTGTCCTTTTTCATTCCCCTTGATTCACCACTTACCACATGATGATCCTTGACAATACATGGACATACACTTTATGCACTTCTCGTTTCCATTCCTATTATGTATCTCCTTCCCATTTCTCACCCATCTTTCCTCATTCCCATTTCTCTTTCATCATGTTTGTTTTCCTGGTAGTGCTACTATTTGCTTCTGTATTTGCTCTTCCATCATACCTCACCAACCCATCACATTCACTTCATGTCTCACCAGCAGACCTCATTAAATCTTCTGCTGCTCCATCATAACTGTTCTGTCATCATGCTACTTCTTTTTGGCTTTTCCATTATTCAGCTCTGTTTCCTTTTCTTTGCCAACATGTTTCTCTTTCCATTTGTTTGCTAATTTCTTCTCTCCCACCATGGGTCTGCAGAACAGTGCAAGCTCTTAACTCTCCCATTGTGCCTCTCTTCTGTATCCACTCTGTGCCCTTTAGACTCTTATATCTCCCATTAATATTCTCATCTATAATCTATTCCCCATATCTGCCTTACCTTTTCTTTCATGTAAAATTTGGTTTACAAGTGTACTTATCTGCACCTCCTATCCCTCCGTAATAGCTCTGTGTGCTCTGACTGGTATATAGTATTGCCCTTATTCTCTGATAAACAGTCTCTAAAGCAGGTTATTTCTCCATTGTAATCCTCCTCCTCTCACTGCTCTGACCTCTGTCATTTTCACAGATAAAGACATTCATCGCTTGGTCTTCTCTTCCGTCAGCCATTCTCATGCCGGTGTTTATAAAAGCGTCATCTCCAACAAGGTTGGGAAGGCTGCCTGCTACGCTCATCTCTACGTTACAGGTATGATTGTAGAATGTATGTCTATGCTATGTTTATCCGCATATTTTTTTTACTATACCTGCCTCCTCCAGCCTATCATGTTCTGCTGAAAGTTAGAGGTATCTCAAAATTGAAAAGCTTGTATGTTTGGGATGTTAGTACTAATAGCCCCATTTAGTATTTGGTGTCAGCACTTACCGATCGCCTTGGGAGCACTGGCGGGCTGCTCCTGCATCATTGTACCAAAGATACAGGTTGATATCCCGGCACCATCAGCAGTGGTCTGGACGTCCACCAGGATGGCGTTCAGTGAACATCTCTGATGTCCCTGATGACATCAATCCAGATGGCCCTGGTATGTCCCATAAGGGTCAAAATCAAGTGTAGGTACTTTGCGTTGTAACTCTTGTTGCTACTACACTCCATGTTCTCAGTTTCCTTGTAGTTGCTCTGTTTTCCCCGTGTGTTTACTTTCCTAGTTAGTACATTTATTGAGGTTTCCTCTGCTCTTGTGTCCCACGCACCCTCTGCAGAGTCCTATGTCCTTTTGCTCTCTTCATACCTGGATTCTCTTGGATGCCACCTGTCTTCTACAAGAAAGCTCCCTGCCTTCCCAACATTTGGACAGCCAGATCCATCAGGTTTTCTCCCAGTCCTGGGAGTTCTCCTTTGAGATTTGACCCTCCTTGGAGCCACTGACCGGCTGGTGCTTTTATTCTTGCGTTCATGGCTGCATGGGAGGATCGGTCCTAACTCTTCTCACCAATGAACCACACCCCTGTATATTGCTGAGATTTGGATTAAAGCCAACTGGCTTTTCTGTATATGTTTGTGCTAATCCACAATTATAACAATGGAAGATTCCATATGTAGTATTGTAAATCAATAAACAGGTGAGTGATAGTCTGCACATAATAGCACATGCATGCAATATGGTCTCATGTACTGCTAATACACACATATTATCCCCTTAAAACATGGTGAGGGACAGTGAGGAGAAATGTAAGGATACTGACTGACTTTACTGACATTTTTGGTTAATTTCTAAATGTTTATTTTGACATGTCACATCACCTTTCATGAGAAACCCATGCATTGTTCACACCCTCTGCATGACTGAGGGTGCATTTTGGGTAAATATGCATGATTTACCACCTTAGTTTCCTATTTCTGGTAGGAAGAAAAATCTTAATAATGGAAGATTCCCCCATGACACATTTTTAGAAATTGATTAATTCTGTTATGGGTCCTTCATTAATATTTATAAACACTTGTAAAGCTCTGCTAATGGCTGGGATCTCAGGATACATTTTCATCAAATATATGTAATTATATGTTAATGTTTCTTTATATTTTAAACTATCAGGGTTTATTTTTAACAAGCAACCTTCCTTAGAGGAACATCTAGGTGACTTCTGTACACATATAGTACTGCTGTGCTCATATTGATATTGATACTTTATTTCTATCGCGCTCGTACACAGGTGTTTCAGAGTGCGACAAGGCAAGGAAGAGGAACAGGGGAGAACAAAACAGCGATTTTACTTGGCCCAGTGACATTGAGAACATGCAAGTGCATGGGAGAGGGGGAGGGAAAAGTGCATGGAAGGGGGAGTAGAAAGTGCGAAGCAGAGGAGAAACAGAAAAATAACAATAAATAAATAATAAAGGCAACAAACATTGGTAGTGCAGCCAGCAATTTGCAAGTGCTAGGTTTAAGGCAGCAGACAGGGTAGGTCTGATAAGTAAAGGAAGAAAAAGGGGGGGTGTATGGGTACAGATACATACACCAGTGCAAGGGGGGCCCAGAGGCAGTGCGGGAGCGTGGCAGGGTGAGCAGGTACCTGGGCCCGGGGGACAGAGGGTGGCCAGGTGCACGGTGCCAAGAGAGAACAGATCAGCAGAGGAGAGAGGGAGTGAAGGTAGAAGAAAAGAAGAAGGTCTTGAGGTGCTTCTGGAACCAGAGATGGTTCTCCTCAAGTTTTAGAGTGGCAGGGAGGCTGTTCCAGAGGGAGATAAAATAAAGAGGGAAAGTGAATGGTAGGTAGATGGAAAAAGGAAAAAGACAGCTTCCACAGGCTTCACTGGTATCCAATCATATAGTGCAGTGTAGTGACAGTTGCAACTCAGTTCTACGGAGAAAATAAACTCTATGAAACCTTGAGTTTTCCAAGCTTTTTTCTTCAATAATATAAGATAATTATTCAAACAATCTGACTTTACGCAACCTCCTTTGTACCCTGCTGCACATTAAACCAGTCTATTTTATGAGTAATGAGGGATTTTCTTCCTGCGTTTTCCTTTGGTTTTTGTGTCCATGACCCTTCCATCCTGGAGCATCCGATAAAATGTGCCCTCTCTGCACAGAGAATGGGAGAGACACACCACCTCTTTCTTCTGGCTGGTGGTTTCATTTCCAGACATTTCCTACATCATGTGACAATGATGCTGAGTTCTGCAAAACAGATCAAATAGAGGAAGAGGAATACCATCAGGAGCTCATCAGGAGACCACTTCCCACTGACACTAAAGCAATGTCTTAAAGAAAAGGGTGTGGCGCTAAATAAGTATTTTAAAGTTTCCTGCTGCTCTGGCACAACACTGGGGAGGTTTGGGAGATCCGATTGGTGCCTAGAACCAGGTGAGCAAACAAACCAATGGGGGGGGGGAAAGAACACCAGAGGAAGTCCTAGGTATAATCCCCCCACAAGAGACAGAAGGAGCAAGGATGTGTTCGGATGAGGTCAGGTGGAGTGGAGGTCGACCGAGAGACCAGGCAAAGGAATGACAGTGGTGCAGAGTGTTGCAAAGAATGAGGTTGAGATTGTTTCAGCTGAGGTGCTGGTGTTGAAAGCGAGTGGTAGATGAGCTTAAGAGGGAATAAAAGATTGCTTGAAGGTGAGAGTGGTTTTAGAGAGAGAGAGTAGAGGAATAAATGAGTGAGAGCAAGAATCATACCTGAGGTATAAGCAGTGTATGAAAGACGGAGACGAGGAGGAGGAGAGTGGAAAGTAGAGAGGACAGAGTGGTGAAGAGATGAGCACGGAGAGTAGGGAGGGAAGAGGAGAGTGCAAATTAAGATACTGTGTGATCATCAGAGTGACAGAAGAACTGGGTAGAAGCAGGGAAGAGACAGAGGGGAGAAAGAAGAGAAAGGAGAGAGCGAGTAAGGAGAAGGAACATCGTGGAGAAAGTGGGCAATTGGAAAGGCACCAGACCATATTGAAATATAGTTAGTTGTCAGGATAGGTTCTGCTAAAAGATTTGTGAGGGAGTAAAATAAGCTAGGACCTTTAGGCCATCACCTTAGATAGAATTATAGACAGTAGTTGCTACCAATATAGGGAAGGCTGGGCTGGGCATGTGGGAAGACATCTTTTCAAGTCTGGGTGTTCTTGAGGCCATCTTTGACACATGGTGTCATCATGGGATTGTTTAGACCACAATTACAGAGGTCCCTGAAAACACCAAAAGCTATTAAGAATAGTCTGCATCATGAAGACCACCCGCTTACCATCAAAGGCCACACCAAGGGCTGCGGGACGTCACCTATTTGGAAGCAAGGAGGTTGTCATCACACCCATATTGAAGACCCTGGTCAATCCGGTATTTTAGTGGAGGTATCGTAGGGTATGTATGGTCAGATCATGCCAGACAGGACTCAAGTCCGGCCTAGCCCACAAACACTCCGTTGATGCGGGAGTGGGAGTCTTGGATGGGAACTATAGTGGAAAAGTAAAAATAGTCCTTTGAATGGGGGAAACCTGACATATGTGATAAAACCCAGCCACCTCATAGCTCAGCTGGTGTGCGAGAAAATCTTGGTCCCGGATATTGATGAGGTTGAAGATCTCTGGGACACAGAAGGGGCCGAAGCGAAGTTTGGAGACTAACGGAATCTCAGAGAGAAAATCAATATCCCATGGGAGCCACAGGCCCTGCCTCACTGGAATTTTCAGAGGCACAACAAACAGACTTCTTACTGGCACAGGCCTGGAAGAATAGGATCCCCAAAGACGAGAGACACAGCCCTGAAGACCCTCCACTTAATCAAAATGAAAAGGCTCCAATACAGATTTGATATTAATCCAAAGAGAAAGGAACAAATGACTACCAACTATTGGTCCCTAAGCCGTTCCAAAAGGCATTAATGGAGCTAGCCCACTCAAACGTTACTGCCAAGCTTCTGGGATTAGAGAAAACTCAAAGAAGCATGCTCAGCCAGTTCTACTGGTCAGAAAAGTATGCACACATCAAACAGTTCTGCACAGTCAGTCCCATTTGTCAGAAAACTTTGTCAGATGATTTACTAAGAGCACCCTTAGCACCCTTACAACCACTGCACATTATGGATGTCCCATTCTATTGCATTGTTGGAGCCATCTAGGACAGGGAATACGTACATCCTGGTTATCATAAATTATGCAACCAGGTATCCAGAAGTCATCTCACTAAGCAGCAACACCAACAAGGCCATTAAGTAATTGTTCCATTCTTCATTCGAGTTGGCTTCTCTATGAAGATACGACCAGTGCAGCAGCTTCATGTCCAAATTAATAGGCGATATGAAGGGTCTTAAGAATTTCAAGACATTAAGGACTTTGATATATCATCTCCAGACAGATGGGTTGGTTGAAAGTTTCAATCAAACTTTCAAACGGATCCTGAGAAAACTGTTTGAGGAGGAGAATGGGAAAAACTGGAATGATCTGGTCCTGGCACAAGGCGTATTAGATATAACAAGTGAAGATTGGGAGGGGCCGACAGCTGGAAAACCATTGATCACCCCATGATACGGAACAGAAATGAATATAGGGGTAAAGTCTGAGGATTGATAAAACCTTGTCTCCAAGCCACACAGGCACAACAGGAGAAGGCCTACAATCAAAAAGTGAAGTTACAAGTCTCCCAAGTAGGCAACAAAGTAACGATTCTTCTGCCAACTACACAAAACAATCCACTGGCCAATTGGCAAGAGCCTTATACTATCACTACGCTTGTGACTAACCTAACTTATAAAGCCCAGTAAGCCAACAGAAGAAAACCAACCCAGTTATTTCACATTAACAAGTTAAAGGCCTGATTTGAGAAGAGCAACCCGTCCCTGCTGGCCCTTTTTGACAACAACGCCTGGGAGACTTAATTGCCAACTAACATCCACGGGGTAACCATCCCTCTGAGCCTATTGAGATCCTGCCAAAAATAACTTGTGAAGCTTCTGGAGTTATATCCCTAAGTGGACTCCCTTGAACCAGTAAGAATGCGTTGCATTGTTAAAAACATTGGTACCACGCCCAGACGAGTAATCCAGTTGAGGCCTTATCAACTTCCGGATGCCAGGAAGAAGATCACCAGGGAAGAATTGACGAAAATGCTATACCTTGGGGTTATCAAGCGGTCTTACAGTTAGTGGTCCTCCCGAGCATGATAGTACTGAAATGTGGCAACAGCTGGTGTTTCTGCATAGACTTCTGACGCTAAATGAGATCTCCAAATTCGACACATATAACCTGCCAGGTAGAAAGGAGCTTGTGGAGTCCCTGGGAGATGCCAAATTCATATTGACCCTAGTGTAGCAGGGGTCTACCATGCACTTTAATGGTAGACAAGCATAGGCAGGCACACAATATACATATTATATAACTTTACTGAAGACGTGACCCGCCTCTTACCTATCTCAACCCCCAGTTACCTGGGTCTAAGACTACCCCGGTGAGCCCCACTGGGGTAGAAGAGGAATGAGCAAATATTAGGGCATGATTTTCCCCAAATACCCCTAAGAAAAAAGACACTAAGTTAAAGTTACTGGCAAACAAAAGGAAAGAACGGACAAAGGAATGCAGTGTATGGTTCTTTTAGTTGTAGGTTTACTTATACTTTCCCTTTCCGGTACACCAGCACGGTTTTGACTGTTTTTTTAAAAAAAAGGGGAAATCACAAGACACTATACACAACATAACCCTTAGCAACAGCATATCTAAAAAACACCTTCACCAACATGAAAATAGTACTTTAAAATATTGAAATGTAAAAAGTCTTTAAAAAATATATACAAAGACCCTACAGTGTACGGTACAAAAAAATGCCTTACTTCAGAGACAACCTGGACAGGGTGGTTTTGAGGTCTTTACTATGGGTATCCACCTGTACAAACACTGTGATATCCTTGGGTCTGGGCATTACACAAATGCTAAAATAAATAAAGCCCGGTCATGGAGTCAGCAATTTTCAATCTCAAAGTCATGATTACCACGTTACTTACTCTGAGGAACCTGACGTCGTCCTCACTTCTTTCCCCAAAATACCCTCCCCCCAGGTGGCCAGGGAAAGGCCATCACTCTTGTATCGTGGCCCTGGGGGTAGATATGCGAGGGAGGATCACCTCGAAGGAGGAGACTTGGAGAATGGCGATGAGGCCCCCTTGAGTGAGACACAACATTCCCCATCTCCCTTTCATAAGTTGTCAAATGTCCCCCAGGCTTTTATGGGATATCTCCAATCCCTTCCCTATTGTATTTGTATTTTATTTGTAATTCTTCAAGCGCCACACACCCATAGGCCTCAGTGTGCAAACCAAAACAAAGGGACAGGTAGATCAGCGGGGGCAGGTCAGGCATGAAAGAGAGAAAAGATACTAATCAGCAGATTAGAAAACCATCTCCCAATGTATTCCACTGTTATACTGAGACGAGGAAGAGACCACATAGGAAAATACATCCTTCCTTTATTAACTCAGACATACACAAACTCCACTCTGGTACTGAGATGAAGAAGAGGAACTCAATGTGAATGGCCTGCACCTGAAGCCAAAGGGGTGGTATAAACGGCCCGCTCAGGCGAGGCTAATGAAGAAGAAGAGAAAAGGAAGGAGAAGGAAATCCCCTGTGGAATGCTTGCTGACGGAGAAGCCGGAGGAAGAGGCAGGGAGACGCATGTCTGAAGTGCTGAGATGCTGCAGAGTCGTTGCAGCGGAAGCAGATTTTGACGGGCGTTGTTGGAATGTCTCCGGTGGCAGCGGCAGCCTGCTGACCTCCTAGAGTCAAGAGGACTCCCTCTCCAGTCGTCTGAGGTGTCGGAAACCTTGGAAGAAGGCCTGTCGAGCCGGGAACAGCAGCAGCCACGAAGCACCGCCCAAGCAGAGAAGGGCACACGAAGACAGTGTACCCGGTGAGTCAAGTGAGGCTGAATGACTCCGGGACGCAGTGGTGCATGCCGTGTTGTTAAGGCAGGTCGGAGTGCTCGTGCGTGAGCCGAGGACCGCGGAGGCAATGGGATTGACGGTCCACATGTAACACTGATGTTTAATGACTACGGTAATGTGAAAGTGGATGAACGGAGCGGTTTGTGAATACCGAACTGAAATTGGGAAGGCCACGAAAGGGCCCAAACAGCAGTGTACTTTAAAGTGAATCAACATAGCAGATCTTGGACCAGGAGAAGTTCTGTTTTGATAGCTCCGCCGGAGCTAAGGTCTAGCCGGCATCTTGGTCAGTGCTTATGACCTCTCAGTGTTCCACCAATTAAACATGTGTATCCAGATCCGGGGATTGTTTTCTTCTTGCCTTTGACCCGAGAACTCTGCTCTTGCTATAGAAGCGTGTTTACATCAAGACTCTCTTTACATGCATAAACCTCACCCCAAAAGTACATCGACCTTGGGGACTGCAGACTTTTCTTTTTTGACCCAACTGCGGGGGTGAGTTTTTACGCTACCCCTGGAAATGTATAATCTTCGAAGTGCTTCCCAGGGAGTAGAAAGCAGCTATAATATGTCGAACAATGTCAATGAGGGTGGCACGAAGAACCAGGGTGCAGGTATGGGTGGAAGAAGTGTCTTCAAACAATATAAGTCGGGTTGGGGGAGTATTTCTCCCACCACCTAGCGTTTACCTTTCAGACAACTTGTCTCCAACTGGTTCGGGGATCTCGAAAACGTTGGCTGTGGCCAGGCAGGAAATGGGTGAATCAACTCCTATGAGTCAACCTATCCGAGACCTATTCAAAGGAAATCTTAATTACACGCTAAGAACGACTACCATGAAGAACGCCATTTCAAATCATTTTATGTCAGCTATAGAGTCAACAATGGACTGTACTGTAGATGATCTACCCATTCAGGGGGCGGTATCTCTACAGTCTGAGGACCCCCAAGTCCAAACTATTCTAAATCTCACTGAACCAAGAGATGAAGATCTACTCGAGATGGAAATTGCTGGTCTGGAAGATTTATCACATGAATCATATATGACGTCAGCAGAGAAGGCCCTCGAACAGGGAAGAGGGCTTGCTCCCCTGAAGCTCATTAAACCAACATCTAACTCTCAAATGATGTGTAATCAGCCACCGGTGAATATATCTCAAGAACACGTGCCACCTACAATAACGGCCTTGAACTTTGTCCTAAGCTCATTGGTCAAAGTGTTTGAAAATCTGAAAACAGAGGTCCAACAGTATACGGGCATTTTACTAGAGAGCATGAAGGACTTGGAGATAAATGAAATAACCATGTTGGCTTTCAAATCTGCGATCAATGAAGTATGGGTGAATCCCTGAGTGAATTCCGTAAACTAACCAAAGAGTAATCAGTGAAAATGGACCTCTTGGCAGAATTGTGTGGGGAGTTAAAAGTGGAATTCTACTAGAGAAATCGTATCACCCGGTTCAAATGACAGTGGAAAGAAGTAAAGTAGACTCCCCAAATGCCCTCTTGGATCCAATTTTAAATGATACTCCTCTCTCAGCCTCCATGATGGAGGAATTCCTACGGCTGGCGCTGGTGGTTGATCCTGAGCTCCCAGAGGAACAGTCGGAGCAGGGGTCAATAATAAATGTTTCATCCTCAGGCATGGACTTAGAAGTGCCTAAAAAAAAGAAATTGAATGGAAAGTCTAAAATGAGAAGGAAAGAAATGGTGAAGGTAACAGATGAAGTCCCAAACTTGGCCCCCAATAATCAAGGCAAAGGAAGAGAAAACATCAGACATCAGATTCTAATTGTTTTCTGTGAAAACTAAAGGAGGAAGAAACAAGAAGAAACAATGCTGGAAGACAAGGCATCTACAACTGGCAAAGGAAAAAGAGGAAGATCTCTAAAGACAAAGGATTAAAAGATCATAATCCCACTGAAAATGAAGAAATAGTGAAGCTTACTGTCGGAAGGCAAACGGACTCAGTTGAGCCACCAAAGAAAATTGCTCCACAGTGAAAATGGCCCCCATTGTTCTGAAACAGACTAAATGTACAGATTCTGAAACTTCAGGGAAAGTGCCCACAGTGACCAATGAGGGGGCTCAAGGTAGTACAGGGCAACTGAATAACATCTGTGGTCAGGGTCTCCCCCGTTTAATGATCGAAAGTAATCCACTAGTGAAACAGGCATTGCCACGAATAGTGAATGGGAACAGTGCAAATAATCCAACAAGAGCTCTTCCACTGACTATAAAGCCTCTGGAGGAGCCACCAAATAAATCTAGCTCATCTAAACAATCATTGGAGCTAAAGGTTTTCCTCTCAAGAAAATTGCCGGATGTGCAAAATGGGTTATCGTTAAATCGATCAACGATTCTATCAGAAATTAAGTTAATTCCGGCACTGAAGTACTTTTCGACTGCAGACATTGACATAAGTTTCCCTTTTGGTTCCGACACTAACATTGCCGAAGTAGTCTTAAAATCAAGACTTACTTTGGATTTAATTCTGGGGGAGGTAGAGGCATGGGACCAACGGGGACTGAGGATCTCACAGGCTTGTCCTGCATAGTACAATCGATGAACTATCTGAATCAGGAGCGATCCTTCGCTACGCAAAGTATGAGCGGCAATGTATCTGCCCCATTGAACATGTGATAAATGGTACCTCAGATAATTTTGCAAGTCTTTTTATTTATTTATTTAATTAATATGCATATAACAATTACAGTTTTACATATAAAACACATAAAATCACAAGGTTTTCCCAGAACATACTATACGTCACACATCTTTATCTGCCACTGATTAAAATATTGCTATAAAAACATCAATACACCATTTGATAGTTCTAAAATCTTCACATAAAACTTCATCAGATAAAAAATTAAATTCATATCATTTCCAGCCATAAGACTCAACCACATTTTGGACATATTGCACTTATACGTATTGTTATTATATTTCATTAAATATTTCCTATGTATTTCATCAAGACTTTCACATTCACATATAATGTGATAGGCAGTTTCCAATGTATTTATCCCACATAGTCTACAATATCTAGCGTCCTTATGAATACCATTTTTTGCACCTAATATTACTAATATGTTACAGATATTAAATTTAAACTGTAAATACCATCGGAGCATGTTACACTCTGAAAATGCATACTGATAGGTGGGTTTGCCTCCCCTGGACATCCAATGATTAAGGAATTGTCCACTATTTGCTTTTTCACCCAGGTTTACTGTCATCTGTTCATAATCTAGTTCACAGATTAATCTTTTTAATTTCTGCTTGATCTGCCCAATAGAGAACAGCAACCAGTCATCTTTATTATTTTTTGTCCACTTATCATACACCTTATGCCACCTTTTTATGGTGACAAAATTCAGTTTGGTGGTTGAACTACCATATTGTTCCATAACCTTTATCACAAATGCTCCATTGATAAGTCGATTCAGTTTCACATATAACATAGCCACCATTAGTTCAATAAGACTATTCACACTAATCAGTCCACATTCCAGCAATAAATATTCATTTGAAAGGTTTTTAGGCATCCTCAACAATATCCTTAGCACTTTTGCTTCAAATGCGTTCAACTCTTTCTTAAAACAGCTTCCCCATAGTTCAGCACCATATAGTAAGCATGACAGCAAGTCTTTTTGAAAATTTGTTTCAGTCAGCAGAAGCTCTAGTAAAGAGCCAGATTAATGTACTCTCATGGAATACCAGAGGATATGCCTCTTTTTCTCAAGCCCAGAAAATCCCATATATTTAAGACTTATGATTTGATTCTGTTTCAGGAATCATGGTTAACGTGTGTAGTGGGGATCAATGGGTTCTCTATGTTTCAACAGCTGGCACTGTGCTTGGGAGGTGGTAGACCAATGGGGGGTCTTCTCATTGCTTGTTACAACGATGCCTTTAATGCTTCAATTGTACTATCCAAAGAAAGACAGGGCATCTTAATAGTAAGAGTAATGAAAAGAGGCATTCAATTTGGCTCAAACTGGAGAGTTGTAAATCTGTACTGGAACCCCCGCGTACGCCCCTAAATGAGTTCCTGCAATCTCTCTCAGATTGTCTAGTTGAGTGCTCCTCCCAATATCCAGCAGGTGAAAGAATTCTGGCTGGAGATTTGAACTCACAATGTATCTGTACAAATGATCCATATACAGGAAGTATTCGTTCAAAAAGCAGTAATGGCATTATGTAGGTACATTTTATGAGGGACTGGGATCTATATCTGTTTAATGGCAACATTTGGGGGGACATTCCGTCCATTCCGAATTGGCATAGGGGAACAGCTTTTTCAACAAGTGATTATTTCTTTGCTTCTGGGAAAGTCTTTGAGAGTTGTCAAGGATTTTGAATAGGAGATGCAAATATCGATGATCATGCAATGTTAGAGGCGACCCTGTGCTTTGAGTGTGATTCAGTTATTTCTCTTTATGACCATAAATTGTTCTCCAATCTGGCCGGGAATCACATCAGGAAATTTGATAGAGGGGGGAAAGTGCTCAATAATAAAATGAATGACTTGGTTGATCAACTTTCTGACCAACAATTGTCGGGATATTGTGACCCGGAGTGCTTTTCTTCCCTTCCTCTCAAATTTGTCTCCATCAGATGCCCAGCTTCAGAAACTGCATATGGTGCATAAACACACCTTTAATGTTCAAATTCTGGAACAGAAGAAAAGTTTGAGGCAACAAAGGACGGCGTTAAGAAAAATGCCCTGTGATGTTGAGACCTACAGAGAAGGTGTTCGAATTCTGAACAACAATTATAGAAACTGGTTGTGATCACACAGGCATCTTGTACTCCAACAAGATGGAGAAAGAATGCTCCGTTCATTATGCCTGAGGAATTCCAGAGATTTCTGGACAATAGTTGGATCTAACTATGATTCCCCTGGTCAGAAACAGGACTCATATCATACAAGAACAACTGTGGGTCGACCACTTCTCGGAGGTCTATGGATATACGGATACATCGACCCGTGAGATAAAAATCATATCTAAGTGGTTGTTTGCTTTTACCACTGCAGACCTTGAAATGTTGATAAGGAAATATTCCCCTTCTAGGGCGGCGGGGTCAAATGGCCTCAGTAATTCAATCCAGAAAATGAACCCTTCGACTTGGGCGCGGGTCTTAAAACATCTATTTGACAACATAATCTTCTTGAAGAAATTCCCAGAAACGGGTAAACAATCCATTGTGATACCAATCTATAAGAAGGGATCGATTATTGGCCTCAAACTATCGTCCCATCTCCCTCTTAGATGCCGACAGTAAGATCTTTGCCAACTTAATATTGGGGGAGTTAGAGACGTGGGCCAAATCGAAGGGAATCATAGCTAGGCAGCAGACGGGGTTCAAGAAGGGACTGTCAACATTACTTAATGGTCTAGTTTTGAGCTGCTTAACTGTGGACTCTCTTAAAAAGGGTGGCCCCCCTCTCTTTGGGGCATGGATTGACCTCTCCCAGGCGTTCGACACAATTAACAGGAATCTCCTGTGGAAGAAACTAGACGCCTGGTGGGTTCCTCCCAATTTACTATCAATTTTGAGAGAGCTACATTTTGATACAACAATGCGTGTGAGATTATCCAGATCTGGACTATTGTCAAGCCCTATTAAGATTGAGAGAGGAGTGCATCAGGTATGCCTTATAGCTCCACCTCTTTTCATTCTTTTTATGGCTGACTTACCTAGATGGCTCCATGAGATAGGACTAATGGCACCATGTATTGGTAATACAAAAATGTATTGGCTGGCTTATTCGGATGACGTTTTAGTTTTGGATCATTCGCAGGTTGGGCTGCAACGTCTTCTATCTGCATTGGAGATCTATGCTCGTAATAATAACCTAACCATTAATCCAACAAAGTCTAGGGTACTAATATTTAAACATCGGAAAAAGTTAGTAAAGCGCTACCCATAGAAATTGTATCTGAACTGACCTACTTGGGAGCCTCAATTGAATTCCATCCAACTAAAAGCCATCTTCTTCTATCCATTGACATAAAAATGATGAAGCTGGGAGCCCAAATAAAAAGAATGATATCTAAATATTGCACATTTTCCATACTGCCACTTATCCGGTTTTATATAGGAAAGGTGGTCCCTATAATATTGTTTGGTTATTGGTAAATTAAAAAACTTCTGGAGAAGAAACATCAAGACATTCTGTTATGCTTTGTATCTTATACCATGTTATGTACCAGGTGTCTTTTTCTCCTTTCTCTTTTTTCTTTGTCTTTTGATTGATTATTTTTTTATTTTTTTTATTTGAAATATGAGTGTTCTGAATGATTATCTGTAAATGTAACTGTAATGTGTATATTTTCTTTTTATACGTTTGTGTAATATGTGCTAAAAGTAGAAAAATGTGGCTAGCGCACTATAAATAAATAGAAAAAATAAAAAAAAGAAGCCAACAAGCAGGGTGCAAATTTCCAGCAGGAGAGTGAACTGGAAATTTGCAGTCATGTTATTTATTACATGAATTAATGGAAGTTTGAATACTGAACCATAGGACAGTAATAATGAGTGAATGCCACATGCATGGACAGCAGAGTAAAGCATTGCCTGATACAAAGGAACTGTGAATCATGGAAACTAAAGAGAACAAGCATTAGTAATGAATATAAAGAACTGTGTATTGTAGAAGCTGAGAAGAAACAAGCATTGCAAGAGCCACAAGCAAAAGAAGAACTTTACAAGTTGAAACTGTGGCAAAACTATGAAAAGATTGTGATACTCAAGCAAGTGAATGGTGGCAAAACAAGTGTTGAAAAGGTCTACAAGAATCAATGTCCAATAGCACTGGTGAGCTGAAGAAGTGGTGGTATCATTGTGGAAAAGAAGCCAACCAGGTGTGTCGGTTGCGTGGCCTGCAGTGGGTGTGCCATGTGGTCCGACAACTTCATTTGACTCATCTCTAAGTTTATGGTTGGACATCAAGAGGAGCTGGTACTTAGTGAACTGAAAGAGTTGAACTATATGATATTGCTGAAAGTGCCAAAAAGCCTGACAATTGGGAAACATCCTGAGGAATTGTGTTGTTGTGAAAACAGTGAGAGACTTGAAAGCATGGGGAAGGGATCCCCTTGTGATTGAAAGTGAACTATTTGGAATCCTGAGGAAGGTAGAGCCCCTTTCTGACCATTGTTTGAACACTTTTTCATTTGATGCTGATATCTCTACACAGTTTCTATAAATATATGTGAGGGCAAGTATAGGGTTTGGACACAGACAGACATTTACATTGAACTTCCTAACACAGACTATCCTTAGTTTCAGTTAAGTAGGGAACTTCCACCTTAGCATAGGGTAAGGTAGGCCTTATCCCAACCACATTGTGATTTTAATAAATGTTTGTAGCCAAGGCTTTACTCTGGTGTCTGTGTCTACTTCCTGATGCCTTCACATAACACACAATCACATAAAAATGTACATGTGGTAGAACATTTTGGAATTAAAGAAACTGTTCTCTTACTGTTGTATTTTGAAAATATTTTTCCGAAATAGCGCTAACAGGGATACACTTTAGAATTCCCCTGTCAAATGTAGTTGAGCCTGAGGTTCTGAGTACACTGGGACACGTTGCCTTAAGCTCTGAGAATCTTTGGAAAAGTAGTGAAACCTGAATCTCCTAGAGCGTGGTGAAGAGTGACCTAAAGCTCTAAGAAATTGTTGAGGAAATATCACTCATGAGGTTTTGAGAACCCTGTGAAGGGATGTGACCCTTGAGAAAATGTAAACTTGTAAAGATTTGTGAGCTCTGAAAGGCACTGTGAACCTGGAACAGCACCAAGTTTATGAAGGACTCTGTAACATAACATTACAGATGTATTTGTAGAGCACATGTTGACCAACCGAGGGGCCTCTTGGCAGATAACAGATGTTTATGGTTATCCAACTTAATGGTACTCGTGTTATCAATCTCAGAAGGATGAAGGGCAGAGCAAACCTGCCAGGATTCAAACCTGTGACCATGAGGCCAAACACAGGTCCCTGTAGTGGATGCCTTAGTCCACTTAGCAACAGACTCTGTCAACCTGATAAACACAATAATCTCTAAAGCATATCATGCTCTGGACTGTTTTGTGAATTCTGAAAGAGCCATGGACCCTGACCAGCATGGTAAACTCTGAAAGGCACTATGAATCTCGAACAGAGATAGGAACCTTGGACAGTGTAGTGAACCCTGAAAGGCATTGTGAGTACCTAATAGTCATGCAAACTTAAACTTGAAAGGAAGACTATAAGATCACAAGAGAAATGTAAGCATTATGATTTTGACAGCGTGATTGTCAACAAATATTGAGAAATCAAAGTTCTGATCTTCACTACATTCTTCTTGAACAGTTTAAGCTCTTATATGGGCATTAGATAGGTGTAGGGGTACAATATAAAGGGTGGGGTCAATACATCAGGAATGGCTGAATCAGTTCCCTCAGATATGGAGGGGCAATACCACTTACAGATTTAAAAATTATACAGCCTACCCTAAACCTTATGCGATCCTCTATAGAAAGCCAGTGCAAATCACGGTGAAATGATGACACACGGGCAGTTCTGTCCAACTTGAAAATCATCCTGACGCTCGCGTTCTGTGCTTTTTGGAGTCGTTGAATTTGTTTAGATGGGATACCCAACAGTTGACTATTACAATAATCCAAATGAGCACTAGTCAATGCCCCAACCACGGAAGTATGATCCTTTTTAGGGATATATGGTAGTGCCTGGCGAAGGAGTCTCAGAACAAAGTGTACTGCCTGAACCTTTGCTCCAACCTGACCTTCGCTGCCGAGGTCATCTTGCCACACGCAACATGAGTTTTTTACCCTGGATAAAGATTTTAAGCTTTTTTCCTAGGAGCATTGGAATGGGCAATTTCTTCGGTGCTGTCAGCAGATGTCTAGGTCCGAACAAAATTTGTTCAGTCTTAGCTACATTAAGTTGTACTTGATTGTTAGCCATCCATCGCTAACTTCATCCAGACACTGCCCCAATTTACTGAATGCTTCTGCAAAATGAGTCATTTTTATGAAAATCTGAGTATCGTCTACGTAAGAGTGGAAATTCAACCCGTAACATCTCAGTATTTGCAATAGAGGCCGAATATACAGGTTTAACAGCAAAGGCGAGAGCGATGAGCCCTGCAGAACTCCACAGTTAAGCTTGATGGAATTTGACAGGAACGCACCAAGTCTCACCTGTTGCTGACAATCCGTCAAAAAAGAGCTAAACCAGGCCGTGTAGTCTCAGTGCAAAAAGTTCAGAATCGAGGCCCAGTCCGATAAAAACTTAGCCTGTTCCCCTTGAATCAAATAAGTAACCCATTCCAAAGACACAAAATTCAAAAGTTTATAATAACAGTCTTTGATGTGTGGTGGGTCCGCAGATATCAAATTCTGAGCCAAAACCAGGAAGGCTGCCAACTGAAGAATATAAAGAGCCTTTCTCTTGTGCTTTGGCCATAAAACATTATTTGGTTGTGTCATACCTAGCAGCATTTCTTCCTGGCTTCTCTCCGTCTTAAAAGAAAACATGTCCTTTATATTCCCCTGCACCTCCCGCCAGTATTGATACAGTTTAGGACAAGACCACCAAACATGTAACCAGTCTCCTCTCCCCCCGTATCCCTGCCAACAAAGAAGTAAAACCGACGGGGCAATCTTATCTAAGTGTTCCGGGGTGTAGTGCCATTGGAACATTAGTTTAAACCAAAATTCCCTAATCTGTATAGAACTAGTCATTTTTGGGATGTCTAATTACAACCGGGTCCATGCGTCATTTGTTGGTCTATAACCAGAGTCTTAGCCCAAGCCTGTTGGAAAGTAGATGCAGTTGTTGGAGGTGCATCTGTTAATTACTTATAAAGTTTAGAGATCATATGTGTATCTCCTGAGCTTGAGGTCAAAAGTTGCTCTAAAGGAGTGAGTTTCCTTAAAGCCGCTGATTTATTAGATGGAGCTATCAGCCAATGGTGAACCTGAAAGTATTTAAATTGCTGACTCTCCTGAAGGGCAAGTTCCTCTTTGCAAAGAGCAAAGGACTTAATATCTTGTCCCAAAAATATATCTCGAAACTTAGTATAACCAGCTGTTTTCCATTCCAAGAAAGTTTGCCGGTAGTGCCGAAGTGAATTGTGGATTTGCGAATAAGGGAGTGAAAGGGGAGGGAAATTAGGTGATATGATGTTGCTTAATCGCCTGATCCCAAATTTCTTCCACTAATCTGGTAACGTCGCTTTGGTGTTGTATGTTCCAAGGTCTATTTATCAGGCAGCCACAGTTTCTCTCCCATTCTAGACCCCACTATAGCTCTTTCCATATGATACCGTCTCTTATTGGACTCTTATCCAAACCATTCCTCTATCACTCAGACCTGTGCTGTGCGATAATATTCCTTAAAATTAGGGAGTCCTACTCCCCCCCATATTTGGGGGTAGCATTAACGTTTTCAATGCGACCCGGGCCGGTTTGTTGTTCCATATAAACTTTGATATTATTGCGTAAAGTGTATGGAAAAAAGCGGTCGGGACCCGAATCAGGAGGGCTTGAAACAGATATAGTACTTTGGGTAACATTACCATCTTAATCGAATTTATCTGGCCTAGCCATGAGACCATAAGAGACAACCAAGATTGGAAAAGCTTCTGAATCTTGTGAGCGTCCCCCAAAAACGCACCCCCCTTAGTGAGAGGCAATAAAGGACACACCCCAGGAGGGGAATGAGACCAGGACCAAGTGGGGGTGAGATCAAAAGGGTTTTATATAAATCAATATAGGGCATGCAAAGGACTCTGCAAATTCCGAGAGCGCTCTGTCTGACAATAGCAAGGACAGTCCTACTTATTACAGAACTAACGTCACGCATGACACAAGCTATAGGGGGCACATAGTCTTAGGGATTGGGTGGTGAAGGCTAGGTGGTATACAATGTATACTGTTGCTGTTACAGGATTGGCGGACTTCCGTGCGGTGCCACGTGGGGTAGACGGGTCAGCTGGGCTCTTCGGGGTGGAGCTGCGGGCCGGACATAACTTGTATTGATGATTGGTGGCTGCTCTAACACTTGCCCTTGTGGCCACACATTCGCAATCATGTGTCACATTCTACAATGTCAGGTATCTGATAAATCCTGTGACACATTGACCTTAGCTCAAGGAGAGGACAGGGACATGGATATGTGATAGGGGGTATCCCTATCATCTGTTGTAGTGACATTTGGGTTCAGGTATGGTAGTCCCACAAGTCCATGTGCAGGGTCAGGGGTACAGAGGGGGGTTATTCGATCGCCCTGTCCTGGTGGCTATAATGAAGGACCGTATTACGATCTGTTAGTACAAGGCTGGGCGCCCCCTTCAAGGGCCATTAACTTGGGGTAAACAGGGATACCAATGGGCTGTGGGGGGCATGTAACCGGTGCCCGGGAGATGGTGGGATTTAGGACCAGGTAGCTCGTAATTCATAGAGTCAGGCTGTGGCGGCCTTTTGACATGGGGGAGGTGAATGCTTGAAGCGGGCCCAGCAAGATTGGGAGGGGAGGCGAGGCTGTGCTGTTCGAACACCAGCTATTCCTAGTGGGCCTGGGAGGGGGAGGAGGGGGAAGACGACCTTGCAGCTCTGGACCTGTTTCGCTGCACAGGGCAGCTTCCCGCACTATTGGCAAGGGTGGGTGACAACACTTGGAGCTTCTGGTATTATACACATATGATAACATTAAAATGGGAACACAGGCTGGAGAGGGTTTTGCCATTTAACACAGTATTTCACATCAGTAGTTGACATACGAACATGAGGTAGCATTAGGTTGGGTTGTATGTAAGAAAGAGCACTGCATATTACAACACAGTACAATCTGGCTCTACTGCCTCGGCTGATCATCGTGCATTACAAATGCACTTTCTTACATCATGTACAGGAGTGATCACATATTACTCTTAAATCACACGTCTCCAGAATAGCAGCAAACGTTAGTCAACACAACATATATTACACAAATGCTTATTTCGTTATGCAAGGTGCCTCGGGGGTTGGTGGGGGTAAGGGGCGCGACACCGTCCAACTTAGAGGGCTTGGTACAGGGTCAGGGCCTGCAGGATTGGGCTGGTTTCAGTTACCTTCTAACAAGCCCGGTCACAGCTGGGGCAAATGATGTACTGCGGAAGGCCAGTGTTTATTTTGTTTTTTGTTCGTGTCTGGTTGCTCGTGAGAACAGGCCTTCAGCGGATCTACCATGAGGTGGAGGCTGGGGGGAAGTGTATGCTCCTGTGAGCGCAGTCAAGCAGGGGTCAGGCTGCATCTTTCTGTGTGTGCGAGTGTGCAAGCAACTTTGCATGGACTGGATTTTAGCGCCTTTTTACACAAAATGGAGTTGTCTTAATACAAAATGGGGTCTATGTTATGTCTTATCCTGTAGTCGTGCAGCCTCATGTGTCGATCCGCAGCCCCCCCGCCTCCTGGGCCCTTAGGGTGAGGGGGCCGCCGACGAGTCATGAGTCTTCACCTGGGTCGGGGATGTATGTGAGGGGGGTCCTAATGACCTATCCTCCCCTACATCTCCCCCCTTTCGTTACTTAAGTAACGAATAACGCAGCTCCCCCACCGTTCACGTTCCTTCTCATCTAACACTGCCTCCTCCCATGCTGGTGTTCCTTTTATAGGCATCCAGGCTCTGCAGACTCCCCGGAGGCTTTCCCCCCTTCTAGCATATTCATCTGGCGGGCAGGTCATATATATACATTTCCCCGTTCCCTCTAGGTCTACCCATACCTCTGTGTACCATTTTAGTTCCAAAGGCTCCTTTATCGTAGTGTGATATAACCTACCCACTATATCCCCATCATAGTACATCGGGACCATTCTATACTTTGGCTCAGAGTTCTCGCCAGTCTGCACGTGTGCCTCCTGTTGCGGTCGTGCCACTCCTCTAGCGTTGCCCACTGTCACCATCACCATTGCTCCATTGGGGACTGCGCCTGCGCAGCAGCGAAGACCCAGCTGGCACACACAAAAAATCAAGAGAAAAAAACACGATGAGTGGCATCAGCATTTTGACGGCGAGTCCCATCCAGGAAGGCACCCATGAAAAGACGTTGTCAAACCATGTGCTTGCCTCCGCGCCGCCTTCCTTCTTCATGCGTTCCCCCAAGTTGTGCACTGCGGTGATAACGTGCGATAGTGTCCCATTATCTGCGTCTTCAGAAGACACGATTGTGCAACACGCGCTCCAGATTTTTCGGCAAACACCTCCATCCATCGCCGTCAACAGGTCTAGGACATACCTGTTCTGCATCGCCATTAGCCTCAGGGCCCTTAATTCCACCTTGATCACGTTGAACCCTTCTTCAGTGTCGTTGGCTAGTTGGATCAGCTCCCAACGTGTGATTTGGAGCCACTTTGCATTTGCTCGTGACTGGATGCTTGGGACAAGGGATGCAAAGAAAGTTTTGGCGGAGCTGAACAGTCTGTACCGGTCTGGGATTTGTGCCATTAGCTCGGATGAAGCCTTGGATATGTAGTTAGACAACCTTTGTTTCCTGGATACGACCCCTTGGATGTTGTCCTTCGACAGGGCATACAGTGGTGGCTCTTCAGTTGGTTGTACACTGTCCGTGTCTCGAGCTGCTGGTGTTCGCCCTTCTCCGATATGGCTTTCTGGTATTTTACCATTAGAGCAGAGTGCAGCGTCGCAAGAGAGCATGAGCCCCTCCAAGATGGCGGGAGGTGCAGGTATGCTTGTTCGCCGCACACCCAGTAAGTATCCATGAGTGCTGCCGTTCCCTTCCTCATATCAGGAATCATGAGCATTTTAATGCAGTTTTTGTTTCTTCCAATGTCCATTTTTCCTTCCCCTTGGAAGCACAGTCCATAGTCCAATTCTTTTTGCAGTTTGAATGGTTTTTCGATTGCACTCACCCATGTTAGCTTAGAGATATCTTCGGCCCAGACAGGGGTGCATGTTTTCTCGATCCACTGTAATTCTTCTGTTGGCAATCCTTGCAGCCCTTCTGCCTTGCATGTTATCACGTCATCCTTCCATTTGTTTTCAGAAAACAATGTTCCTTTTATGACAAAAAAAGGTTCTTTCATGCACACCACTCCTTTCGCTCTTGAGTAGCATGATTTCTCATTTTGCATAATTTCAAAAGATACCGTGTGTACCTGGAAGGTGTTCTTAATTCTGCACAGGGTAAGATGAAGGAGACATTGGGCATCTATGAGAGGCAATTCTTGTGGCAGCAAGACTTTAGGTGTACCTGAGGTATGGGGGATCAATGAGCACACATAGCAACTCTCATTTGTTGTTTGATTTGCTGTGGGGCTCATGTCTGTAAACCATTTATTAGACTGGTGTGGGTGTCTGAGGTACTCTATTGTATCTAGCCCTAGGCCGGAGTATTCATCATACCTTTTTCTCCCGCTTCTCTCCTCCTTCTAGTGCTTTTAAGGAATTTTTTCGCATTCCTGGCTGCTCGTAGTAGTGTATCCCTTTCCCCTCGCCGACCCCCTTTTCACACTCGCCGTACAGGGTCATGAAGTTATTAGTAATTTCTGCATTTTCTTTCATTCTATCTGTGATGTAAACATTTTATGTTGGTTGACTGGTTGCTGGAGTGGGCAGGGTAGCAGTGGTGTCATATAGCCATGATATAGCAGAGGGATTGCGATCATTTAAATCATATACACTAAAAATGTTTGCATTGAGTTGGGGCTTTGGGAGCGTAGTTGGGCTGTTACTGGTAACAATTTGCTTCTTAGCCTGGTCGAGGTGAGGGCCGTACCCCCATAGCAGCTGGAAACCATCCCATATCAAATAATTACCCTCCTTAAACGGTTTTGTTGCATTCTCCATAATGGTACCATTACCTCCCCCCTCATTTATCTCAATGGAGATAAATGCAACGGCCGAGTAAATGACAAGCCCGAACATTAGTGTGAAAAATATAATTGCACAATCAAGCCACACTCGTATGAATAAGTACGCAGATTGAATTGTACATGCCCATTCCTAAGTTCCCTATCTCTAGTCGTTGCAGGCTGCCTGTTCGTTGCCATGGATTCTCCTACATATTGAAACATAAAGGGGTATTAAGCATTTTGTCATAAAAAAACCTTACATTTCTCAACTTTTTCAATAGTGTCAGTCGGAAATGAACGATAGGTAGAAAGAGACAGAGAGAGAGAGAGAGAGAGAGAGAGAGAGAGCATTATTTCACTTATTTACACTTTCTTCTTAACGATTGGCACACATACAATAACTATATATAATACATTTATTTATGATTTTCTTTTCAACAATTGTTTTTTTTTTTTTACTTGTACTTTTCGTCATCGTATATCAGCATTTATTTTCGTGTGCACACTTATGTGAATTTTCGTGCAGCTATGCCTTTGCCCTCCTATTCTTGTGTGTCCTGAATCTGATCTGTCTCAGTGGTGTTAGTTGTATTCACACTGTCATAAGCTTTCCTTACGTCTGTTAAATGTATCCAATATCACAGGCCCTTCACTTTTACCTCCGTCGGCATACAATAAATTACCTCATATGGGCCATGAAATCTTGGGGCATTCCACCTATGTACAAAGCTTCTGACATACACCATTTCTCCGGGCTCTAGCTGCCCTGTAAATTGCGGTGCGAGCTGCCTTGCTATCATGCGGGCTGCTTTAGAGACTTTTGTCAGATACTCATTGAATTCCTCTCCAAGCACGGTTGCGCTCCTGTGGGCATCGGAATGTCTGCGAAGAGGTGAGTTTGCTGTGTGCATTCGTCTTCCTGTCACAGTCTCATGGGGTGATAGATGGTGGTCCTTGCTGGGCTGATTTCTCAGCTCGAATAGGGCCAAGGGGAGACAGTGCACCCAATTCTTTTTAAGAGTGAAGCAAAGCTTGGAGAGTCTTCCTTTAAGCAGGCCGTTTATTTTTTCTACCACGCCGTTGCTTTGCGGGTGATAAATCGAGCACAGTTTGTGCTTAATGCCCAACATCGATGTCACTTCCTTAAAGAGGTCATTAACAAAGTGGGTGCCGTTGTCTGAGCGAATTATATCGCAAATTCACCAGTGGGGGAATACCTCTCCCACCAGAAATGTTGCAGTGCACTTCGCATCAGGACGGGCACATGGTCCTGCCTCTACCCACCTTGAGAAACTACCACTATCATGTACATAGCTCCATTGCACCTTTTCCCCATGTCTGCATAGTCACTATGCAGCTCTCTGAATGGGTCTATTGGCTTGGGTATGGTCCCTCTTAATGTTCTTAGAGTCATGCCTGAATTGTATATCTGGCACGTTGTACATTCCATTGGTAATTTTGAAAGTTGTTCTTGCAACCCAGGTACGAACCAGTGTTCTTGTATTTCTGCAGCAATGTGTTGCTTTGCATTGTGTGCGGGAAAATTCAATTGCTGGAAGGCCACTTCTAATAATTTAGTGGGCATGACCACCTTCCCTGTGTTATTTTGTCGCCACAATAAATCAGTTGCTGACTGGCTGCATCCCCTCTTTTCCCACAGTTCTTTTTCTTCTTCTGTTGCTCCGTCTTGTAGCTCTAATATTTGTGATATGGGCATAGTGCTGTAACCGTCTGGGAGGTCCTCCACTGTTTCCTTCCTCACTAAGTACTCACCTGTCCTTTCTTTTACAAAATAGGATGCTTCTTTTGCAGCAGTGTCTGCTGCCGCGTTTCCCAAAGAGACGAAATCGGTGTTGGTAGTATGGGCCTGGCATTTGACTATTGCTACTGCAGTGGGGTCTTTCAAGGCTTCTATGAGCTCTCTCAAGAGTTCTGCATGTTGCACCGGGGACCCATCAGCCCTGTTAAATTCCCTTCTCCCCCACCTTGCAAGTCCACCATGTACTGTTGTGGTCATGTATGCTAAGTCCGTGTAGATTGTGACTGCACACCCCCTTGCAGCACGCAGCACTTCAATCAATGCTATGAGCTCTGCCACTTGTGCTGAGAAATGGGCGGGCAGGCGCTGCTGTATTAGCACTTCGTACTCACCTTCTTCCAATCGCACGACAGCCACCCCTACATATTATTCTCCTGTTTCTGAATTTATGGAGGATGACCCATCTATGAAAAATATTTCACCTTCAGCTAGTGCGTTTTCACTCACTATTGTTGCTCCCTGTTCCTCTCCTTGATATGTTGCACAGTCATGTGCTTGTACATCCTCCAAAGTGCATGGTTCTGAAATGAATCTTGCGGGATTTACTACCTTACACCTTACTACATGTATGTTGGCGCTTGATAGAATTACCTCGTATGCAGTGGCTCTCTATGTGGTCAGTGTGCTTTTTGATCGTTCTAGTGTGGTGAACAAGGAATGTTCCACGTATAGCGTCACTGAACATCCCATTACTATGGTGGCGCTTTTCTCAATGGCGAACGCGGTGGCTGCGAGGGCCTGTTCGCACGCAAAGTGTCCCTGCATTACTGCGTCTAGTGTCCCGCTGTAGTATGCCAGAGGCTTGTGACCTAGTGATGTTTTTTGTGTTAGGACTGCTGTCATGAGTGTTCCCTTGCAGTGCGAGAACAGGTAGAACTCGTGTTCATAGTCTGGGTTCGCAAGCACTGGTGCGCTTGAAATGAGTTCTTTGAGTGAGGTCAATGCATCACATAATTCTGAGTCCCACTGTATCTCTGTATTTTCCTTCTGGGCTTCTTTGAGTGCCTGAAGCAATGGGCGTGTGTATGTTGCATAGTCTAATATTCATGCACGACAGTAGTTGCACATGCCTAGGAATATTTGCATATCCTTCACTGTTTTTGGTCTTCTTACAGCTGAAATGGCTGCCACCCAGTCTGGTATTATTTTCTTGCCGTCTTTTGAAATCAGTTGCCCTAGGTACAGTACTTCACGTTGACAGTATTTCAATTTTTCGCAGTATACCTTGTACCCCTTTTGAGCCAGCAATGTCAAGAGGGCAATGGAGTATTTTCTACATTCGGCTTCGTTTTTACTGCAGATCAGTAGATCATCCACATACTGAATTATCGTGCTGTTTGCTGTCATGTTTCCGAGGTCTTCATGCAATATTCTGTTGAATATGCTGGGGCTCTCACAGTAACCCTGGGGCAATCTGCAGTGTTCCTACCTCCTCCCCCCTAGGGTGAATGCTGTCAGGTATCTACACTGTTCTGCGAGTGGTATGGAAAAGAATGCATTCTTCGAATCTACCACGGTGAGATGTATCTTTTGGGATACTGCATAAAATAGATGCAGGATTTGGGACCAAAGGGAACTCTTTCTGAATGACGTCATTAAGTAGGCGTAGATCTTAGATCATTCTCCATGCCCCTCCTTTTGCTTTTTTGATGGGGTAAATGCATGTGTTACATGGGGAGTTTGAAGGTACTATTATCCCCTGTGTCAATAGTGCATTGATCGTTTCTTTTATCCCTTCTTCTGCTTCCCGGGACAGAGGGTATTGTTTTACTCGGGGCAGTATGGCTCCAGGCTTGAGTTTAATTTTCACAGGAGTGACCCCGTGTAGTAGCCCTACGCCATGGGGTCCTGATGTCCATAACTGCCAGGGTACTGATTG
Source organism: Ambystoma mexicanum (assembly GCF_040938575.1). Taxonomy (NCBI): domain Eukaryota; kingdom Metazoa; phylum Chordata; class Amphibia; order Caudata; family Ambystomatidae; genus Ambystoma; species Ambystoma mexicanum. The sequence goes on along the minus strand of NC_090931.1, from coordinate 1,459,813,691 downwards.
CATGTCGTCATTAAAAAATGACGGTGGGGCCCCCACTACCGCCATGAGCTGTACTGGCACTTGTCTTTGCTGTATCATTATTTCACAAGGGATCACCATCTCCATTATGATTTCTCCATCACTCTCTGAATCTGAAAAATGTTCCTCATCTGACAGATCTTGGAGTGCAATGTCAGCGTTTATGCATAACACTGTACGCCACTCGCACCCGTGTATGTCCATTGCAATTACAGCTATACTTTTGGCTGAGATTTGTACTGCATGTATGTCCAGCGACATGACTGTCCCTGGCACTATCTCTGGGCGGGCTATTGGAAGAAAAACAAATTCTGCTGGCACCCTCCACTCCAGTTTTTCAACTCTGGGACCACCCGGGCCAATGTTTTTAACCCATGAATGAACATATCTGGGTCCACCGGTATGCCGCGCACCTCTGGGCATGTTGCTCGCGAATATATTACTAGCATCACACGCATAGAGCACATCCCTGGGGTTGAGCAAACAATCCCTCCTCTCCTGGTAAACGAAATAGTCATGTTAAGCTTGCTGAGGAGATCCCTCCCCAGTAGGTTGACAGGGGATTGCTCATAATACAATAGGGGTGCCCTTACTGTTTTCCCCCCACTGTTACATCCAAATCTTCTGTGTAAGGAACTTCGACCACTGCCCCAGAGAACCCTTGTTTCTCTAATTTACGATTAGATAGCGGAAACCGACCTTCACGTATACATGACTTCTCGGCTCCGGAATCTACCATAAAGATGAACTGCTTATTCCCTATCTCTGCCCCTATCAATGGTTCCTCATTTGCATTGAAGGTTGTTGATAGGATTGGACATGCAAGTGCTCCCTGTGGGCTGTCCTATGCTGGGTGTCTCGTCGTTCCCCCTTGACTGAAAACATTACCCAACACTACCGCTTCTCCTCCATATGGGCCAGGTGCGCCATTTGTTGTCGTGGTGAAGGGGTTATTTTGTGTGTAAGGGAGGTGTTCGCTACTTTGTGGGTGTTGTTGTACATTATGTGGTTGTTCCCTATTTTGCTCTTGCCCTCTGTATTCTGGCTGTTCTCTTCCCCCGTCCCGGGACAATCCGTAGGTGCACCCTGGATGGGGGTGCCCGCAATACTGATCATCTTGGTAAGCTGTGTTCGGTCTGCTTTTACACTCACGTGAGAAATGTCCCCACCTCCCATAATTCCAACAGTTTCCTTGGCCTCCTCTGTTACCTGGTCCCCATTTCCGCAATTACCTCCATATCCCTGTCCACCTCGCCGACGCCCCCTGTACACACCTCTTCTGTTGCTGGGGTGCCACACTTGCCACTCCTGCCCTCCGTATTCCTCCTGTCCATTCCACTGTCTTTGCCCGTTGTCTGCCCAATTTGCAGCCATCCTCCCCTGTATCGCTACCAGTCCCTCCTCCTCCTCTGCGTCCCTGTCGTGGGGGAGTGCTGCTACAGCTGCAGCGACCTTCACTAGTTTCGTTTGTATTAGTTTAGCTTCATCTGCCAGCCTTTTTTGTATCACCTCCTTCTCCCTTTCTTTGATTCTTTTGCAATGGTGAACTATTATGCTCTGTATTTCTGGCCATCCCTTCGCCTCGATTCCTGCTATTTTATCAATCGCTTTTTGGACTTCTTTCGGGAGCCCTCCTTTTATTATGAAGTAAAATAAGGATGTTGATTGGTCATACGGCGTGACCTTTTCAGCTCTCCACATCTCCTGCACTCTGAAAATGTAATCCATAGCCTCTTCCCCATCATTCATGGTGCATTGCATCACTGACTGTAAATCTGGCGTGTCCGGGAAGGTTTCCCTCAACGCATCCCAAACTCGCTCTCGCACTGTATTGAAAGCAGCGCCACCATGTCTGTCACTGTCCAATGTTATTCTCGGGAAACCTGCTTTTGCCCATACCCGGTCTGATTGGTCACCTACTGCTGACACAAGTAAACTCTTGACATCTCCTATGGCTAGGGGTACTCCCGCGGTTTGCTTCTCGAAGGCATATATCCACTTACTGGCTCCTCCAGATAACGGGGGCAATGATTTTAGTAAATTAGTCTCATCCATTGTGCCCAGGGTATGTAATTTGGTCTTCCCTCCCCCCGGTGTATCAGTGGGAGTTGTAGGCATCCCTTGCTTCCTCTCCCAATACTCACCTTTGTCCCTTTCTTTCCCACCAGGGCCATCCTTCCCATCCTGTTCCTTAATCTCCCTGCCCTTTCTTGTTCCATTGTTGTTCCTAATGGTGTCTCCCCAAACTCCACGGAATCACCTCCTGTGGCCATCCCTAACATCCCAGCTTCTTGCTCATCCTCTTCTATATCACACCATAGCTCTTCTCTCCCTTCGTCCGCCACTTCTTCCTCCCCTACACCCCCTTCAAGGTTGTGTGCTCCCAGTTCTGCTATCCTTGTGGGCTCCTCCTGTATCCTGAATAGTATTTCCCCCTTTTTCCATCCCTCCTCATTTGACTTATCTATTGTGTGTGATTGGGACAATCGCTCTGATCTTGTCGTGCCTGGCTCACTTTGTTCACATATGCTTTGTATCCTTGATAGCTCTTCTCTAGCTATTGTGAGTCGTGTATCTAAGTCTTCTGTTAGTTTACATATATTCACTGATGGCGTACTCGCCTCCCCACTTGTTCGGGAGCAATCATATGGTGGTGGTGCTGTTGGTCGTGCGGTGGGGGCAGGGGTGCTGGTGGGCACGTATGTGGGATCACTATACCCTTCAGCGGGTGGGGGCTTATTCAAGAGTGGGTACAATCGGGTCACCTCCACCACTCCCCCCTGTCCTCCTTACCACCTTCTGCTCTTGCTGATGGGGTAGCAGTGAGGGCAGGTTGATCGAGGGTGGTGTCTATTTTCTTTGGTGGGGGTATTTCCTCAAATAATCGCCACAGATCTAGTATCTCTCTCCTGTTATGAAAATGTTTTCCTTTGTATTTTAGCAATATGCAGGTGGCTACCATGTCCAGAACACTCTTATCAAAGGACCCTCCTTGTGGCCAAACCTGGGGGAGACCCTCCCCCTTCAGTTCCGTGACCCACTGGTCATGGTACTTAGTTATTCTTTCTGCATGTCCCGGTAAACTTTTACAAATGTGTGCTAAGGGTGTCTCCGCCCCCATCTTTAGACCTGTGTTATTCTATTCTCTTGAGTCAACCTCTTCTATCACTATGCGTGTGTAGCTGTGTGTGTGGGGCTCTAATCACTGTCAGTTTCTAATGATCAACTTATACTTTTACTCAACAAAAGACATTTCTTTGTCAAATCTTACCAGGTCACACTTACATTGACCATACCACCTGTAAATCACTTAAATCAGTATTATTATATAGAGACAATTGATTGGAAAAAACCATAAACACACGATGTGCACAACACACAACAGATATTCATCATACCTCAGCACACACACATAGCATTTACCCTCCCTGCCTGGCCCTTCGCCTTCTACGGCGACACCCTTTAACCCTCACACAGCTTCTTTTGTATATATATATAAAAAAGCTAGTTCTAACGTATTTGCCGTGTCTCTTCACTCAGACACCCTCAATTTATTTTTCCACTAGTCGAGATAGCACTACGCGGCGCCGCCTTCTACCCCCTTGCAGAGTCAGGTTCCCGTCCTCTTCTCCCTTTTTCACTTTTATATCTTAATGGCCATATGCAAAGAAAGAGAAAGTATTAGAAGTTGAAAGTCCCCTCTATGTCCCCAACTTATTTCCCTTTGTCCTCTCGATTTTTCCCCTTTTAGTATCGCTCGCACTTAATACTCACGTGCCCGTCTTGATCCGAGACTCTCAGGACTTGGTCCGTCCAAGCGGCGCGGCCTCGCACTCAATGGCCCCACCCGGCTCTGGCGAGCGTTACTAAGGGTTTTTTCAAACGGGACCCGTACTCTCTCGCCCTAACTGCATGCGCACGTCTCTGCGTACCAGTTGCCGTAGGTGGGTGGCTCTGTTGAGCGGGCACGCCGTGCGTCTCCACTGCGACCGGGGCCGTCTCGTGCCAAGGGGACAATTATTAAAATAAATCACGTCTATGGGGTCACCACTGAATGTGAGCGTCCCCCGAAAACGCACCCCCCCTTAGTGAGAGGCAATAAAGGACACAACCCAGGAGGGGAATGAGACCAGGACCAAGTGCTATTACAGAACTAACGTCACGCATGACACAAGCTATAGGGGGCACATAGTCTTAGGGATTGGGTGGTGAAGGCTAGGTGGTATACAATGTACACTGTTGCTGTTCCAGGATTGGTGGACGTCCGTGCGGTGCCACGCGGGGTAGACAGGTCAGCTGGGCTCTTCGAGTTGGAGCTGCGGGCCAGACATAACTTGTATTGATGATTGGTGGCTGCTCTAACACTTGCCCTTGTGGCCACACATTCGCAATCATTTGTCACATTCTACAATGTCAGGTATCTGATAAATCCTGTGACACATTGACCTTAGCTCAAGGAGAGGACAGGGACATGGATATGTGATAGGGGGTATCCCTATTCATCTGTTGTAGTGACATTTGGGTTCAGGTATGGTAGTCCCACGAGTCCATGTGCAGGGTCAGGGGTACAGAGCGGGGGGGTTATTCGATCGCCCTGTCCTGGTGGCTATAATGAAGGACCGTATTACGATCTGTTAGTACAAGGGTGGACGCCCCCCTTCGAGGGCCATTACCTTGGAGTGAACGGGGATACCAATGGGCCGTGGGGGGCATGTAACCGGTGCCTGGGAGATGGTGGGATTTAGGACCAGGTAGCTCATAATTCATAGAGTCAGGCTGTGGCGGCCTTTTGACATGGGGGAGTTGAATGCTTGAAGCGGGTCCAGCAAGATTGGGAGGGGAGGCGAGGCTGTGCTGTTCGGACACCAGCTATCCCTGGCGGGACTGGGAGGGGGAGGTGAGGGGGAGACGACCTTGCAGCTGTTTCCCTGCACAGGGCAGCTTCCCGCACTATTGGCAAGGGTGGGTGACAACACTTGGAGCTTCTGGTATTATACACATATGTTTACATTAATATGGGAACACATTCTGGAGAGGGTTTTGCCATTTAACACAGTATTTCACATCAGTAGTTGACATACGAACATGAGGTAGCATTAGGTTGGGTTGTATGTAAGAAAGAGCACTGCATATTACAACACAGTACAATCTGGCTCTACTGCCTCGGCTGATCATCGTGCATTACAAATGCACTTTCTTACATCATGTACAGGAGTGATCACATATTACTCTTAAATCACACGTCTCCAGAATAGCAGCAAACGTTAGTCAACACGACATATATTACACAAATGCTTATTTCGTTATGCAAGGTGCCTCGGAGGTTGGTGGGGGTGAGGGGCGCCACACAGTCCAACTTAGAGGGCTTGGTACAGGGTCAGGGCATGCATGATTGGGCTGGTTTCAGTTACCTTCTAACAAGCCCGGTCACGGCTGGGGCAAATGATTTACTGCGGAAGGCCAAGTTATACAGTGTTTATTTTGTTGTTTGTTCGTGTCTGGTTGCTCGTGAGAACAGGCCTTCAGCGGATCTACCATGAGGTGGAGGCTCGGGGGAAGTGCATGCTCCTGTGAGCGCAGTCAAGCAGCGGTCAGGCTGCATCTTTCTGTGTGTGCGAGTGTGCGAGCAACTTTGCATGGACTGGATTTTAGCGCCTTTTTACACAAAATAGAGTTGTCTTAATAAAAAATGGGGTCTCTATGTTATGTCTTATCCTGTAGTCGTGCAGCATCACGTGTGGATTCGCAGCCCCCAGCCTCCTGAGCCCTTAGGGCGAGGGGGCTGCCGACGAGTCATGAGTCTCTACCTGGGTCGGGGATGTATGTGAGGGGGGTCCTAATAACCTATCCTCCCCTACAATCTCCGCCAATGACGGATGGAAGTTGGTGGAATATAGTTCCCCTAGTGAGTGTGTAATATTTACTCCCAACACCCGAATGCCTCCCGGACTCCAACAGAGCTGTGACGCTTCCATCGCTTTGGGGAATTCAATTTATGTAAGTCCGAGATTTAAAATTTCAGGCTTTGTTATATACATTTGGAGGCCGGCTATTTTACCGAAACTTTCTAATTGAGCCAGTGCCGCGGTTAAGAATCTCTCGGGTTAGAGAGCACAAGAAGCATGTCATCTGCATATGCCAACAGCTTGTGTGTGTCCACCCCAAAGGATATGCCTTGTTTAGTATCTGAATGGTGAATTTGCAACAGTAAGGGTTATGTATTGCATAAATAAGAGGTGATAGGGGACACCCCTATTTTGTTCCTCTACGAAGGGAGACTTGCAGGGATAGCTGGCCATTTATAAACAATCTGGCTTAGGGGTTTACATAATTGGCTCGTACCATCGCTAAAGACCTGGGGCCAAATCCCATGGCGGCTAGAGTGTTGAGCAAAAAGGACATTTCGACGCGATCGAGTGCTTTTTCAGCATCGAATGAAACCAATATGGATTTATCTTTCTTTTTAGCCACTTTTTCAATTAGATGGCAAATTCACAGAAAATATCGTGGGTTTGTCTCCCTTTTATAAATCCTGTCTGATCTGGGTGGATGAGGTTGGGCATAATAGCTTCTAGTCGCTTAGCAAGGATTTTTGTGTATATTTTTGCGTCAATATTAATGAGGGCATTCGGAAGATACGACCCGCATTTTACTGGATATTTCCCTGGTTTCAGAATGAAAATTATTTTGGCCTCTTCCATTGAATTTGTTATTTTACCATTCTTTAACAAAAGAATTAAAGTGGTCAGTTACTGATGGGACAAGAGTCGATAGACATTTTTTATAGAAGGAGGCAACATACCCGTCCGGGCCTGACGATTTATTTATGGGAAGGTTAGCTATTGCCTGCCTGACTTCCCCCCGGGTAATATCGTTATCTAAAATTACTCTGTCTGCTTCTGATATTTTTTCCAATGGGTTAGCTAACAGATATTTCTCTTGTAGGGCTTGGTCTGGTGAGTCTGATTTATATAAGGCTGTATAAAATGCCTGGAATTGAGCCGTGATTTCTTCCGTCGATGTTACTGTCTTTCCTGATATGTCTTCCACCCCCCCGAATTGATTGAGTAGCCATTTTCTGTGTTAGTTGTCTGGCTAAGAATGTGTCCGCTCTATTAACTTTTATATATACCCTTTCTTTAAATACAATAAGCTTTTTTGGTGCGTATTAAGTCGAGTCTTCTCCTAGCACTCCAGTATTGTCTTTGGAGTTTCATTGATGTATCTACCTCCATTTGTTTTAAAGTGCCCTTTACCTCCCCCTCCAAGTTCATTTCAAATGTACGCTTTAACTTTCCCCTGTGCGCTTGTATTGCAATAATCTCCCCTCTAAGGGTGGCCTTAATCGCATCCCAAACCATATCTAGACCTGTTTCGCCTCCAAGATTGGATCTAAAGTAGTCTGTTATTTTGCCATCTATTTCATTGCATAGGACTCGATCCGAGAGTATCTCTCTTGCAAATTTCCTGCTCCATAATGTAGAGGAGAATTTAGAAAAAATAAGATCCATCGTCAGGGAGCATGATCTGAAATGGAAATTGTATGGGTATCTATTTGTATCAGTCTACCTATCAATCTAACTGAGACGCAGAAATAGTCAATTCTTGAGAAGGATTTGTGAACATGAGAATAATAAGTGTATGCCCTTTCCTCTCCTTTCAAGGTAGGCCATTTATCTTTAAGCGTCAGGTGGTCACATTTCTGTTTCAAGGCTAATGACGGTGCAGGGCTTGCATTTTTGGTAATAGAGCTTCTATCTTGTACCGGCTCCCATGCAATGTTCAGATCTCCCATCAGGATCACTTGATCCTGAACAAATTGTTATAATTTGGCTAATACAGACTTCAAGAAACCCTCCTGCCCGGTGTATGGGGCATATAAAGAAACCAAAGTTAGAGTCAGTGGTCCCATCTGTACCAGAAGGAAGAGGAACCGTCCCTGTTTATCAGCTTGTACTTTCTTAATAGTGACCTGCGTGTCCGCCCTAAAGGCTATCAACACTCCCGCTGACTTGTCCTTTGCATTAACCTGCCTAAGTATCGGGAAATGTTTTAACTTCAACTTATAACAATCTTGATACTTAATGTGCGTTTCCTGTAGGGCAATAAGATCAGGCTGATATGTACATAATACCCGTTCCAACTTCCTTCTCTTAACAGGGGAATTAAGCCCCTGATATTAAGTGTTAAGCATCTCAATATGACGGTGTAGTGTTAGAATGCTAGCATGGAGATACCTCTTAAAGTCGGACAGTATAAGCCTCAAATTGTCATCCCGTGTGCCGTTTATCCCCACAAACCACCCCCTCCAACTTTAAACTTATTCCCCCCAACATATCCCAATACATTCCGCTTTCCCTGGTGTAGACCATCCTTGCTACTCTCTCCATGGACTTTGTCCTAAGAGACGGCCTACAATCTAAGCCAAGGATATGTGCAGGGTATTCGAAAACCCTCTGAATAAGTCTATTATGAGTTCCAAGATGAGCATCAGCTGTGCCACATCATTAGAAATAGCTTTGTTGTTCTAATATAGTGTACCTTATTTTACCTTAACGTGTTCTGCTGAGCGATTTATCCTCTCCTTATTCCATCAGCATGGTGGGGGTTGTTTCTCTGACATGGGAGGCCCCTTTTGGGTTTTTGTTCGATATCTTTGTACAGTTGTCCACTCCCAGTGTCGCGGTCCGCAAGGTGCGTATACTCGGGTCGCAGTAGCTTGATCCCTCTGATCTTCCTGGTCGAGGTGTAGAATACAGGCCCTCTTCTCCTTGTTAGTGATTCAGTGTTGTTTCCCCTCCCAAGTAAAATGCAGGCCGAATGGGAAGGTCCATCTGTAAGGTATTTCTTGTAGTTGCAAGTGTTGCAGGATATCACGCATGTCCCTTCTTTTTTGTAGCGTAAGTGGGGAAATATCCTGGTACAATTGAATTTCGTTCCCATTAAGTCTGATTTGTGTTGCTTTTCTGGCTTCTCGTAGGATTTGTTCCTTCTGGGGGTAACACCAGGGTATCTCTGGGTCGGGCTGCCGGATCCTGGCGCATCGGTCCTACCCTATGGATTCTATCTATAGGAATTGTTACCTCTGCTTCTGCTTTCAGTAATTCCTTGAAGACTCCCGTAACTTCCTCTTTTAAGAGTGAATCACTCAATGACTCTGGAATGTTTCGTATGCGAATGTTAGATCTTTTCGGTCTGTTCTCGAGATCCTCAAATTGCAACTCTACATTATGTGTTGCCCGTGCCAAGTGTTCGAGGAGCTCTTCTGATTGTGTAGACTTCTGTGCCAAGTCTTGTAGTGCCTTCTCATTGCTGTCTGTTCTTTCTTCAAGAGATGCAATGTCCTTATGTATGTCAACCAAGGTAGATTTGAATTCTGTTGTAAAATTATTGAATTGCAGTTGTAGGGAGGAAGAAAGTTTATCCTGAAATCCTTGAAAGCACTGTTCCATATACTCTTTCGAGGGCGCCATATTGCTCTGTGTGGTGTCCTCCGGTTCCTCCAGCAGTTCACTTGGATGCTCTGATTGTTTCTGCGTGTCCCCTGCCCTGAGCCAATAGGATTCTCTTTGTGGGTAAGTGGAAGCTTAGGGAGGCGGTCTTTCCTTTTCTCTTCGGGCATGGCATTAAACAAATGCACCAGCTGAGTAACACTCACTTATGAATGTCAGTTATAATTAGATGTATTGCTTATTTTCAACTGCGTTTTAGAATTCAAACCTTCCTGAAATTATTCAATACAGATCTTATAGTGGGGAATTTTCCCTTATTGCCTCTTCATATGCCAGGGTATCAGCACATGATACATTTCTTCCACCAACCATATGATTGCGATGCCTGTGAAAAAGTCTAGTTTTTATAGCAGACTGTGCACTGTTGATCTGTGAAGGCCTGTCCTCGTTGGCCCTCTGTGGGTAATGCCAGCCGCCCTTGTGTTTAGAAAAAGCTGTTACAAAATGATATCCCTTGCCTTAATATTCTCTCTCTGAATCAGCGCTCTGTTAGAAGCAATCTGTGTAAACCCAGCTGGGGGTAGCGTAACTGCAGGTCTCTTGATCCAACAAATGACCACCTAAATAAAAATATGTTCTGCTGCTATGCGGGGTGTTAATTGCATCTGGGTGTCTTTGCAGTGTTAGCTGTGTATACCCACACAACAACGTGAAAAGAAAGAGAGTATAAGCGTGGCGCTTCAAAGTGTTGCCTTCCCAACTTCTGCTCCTCCCAGTCTTCTCTACACCCCACACCGATGAATTGGAGGGGGTGAAAGGTATTAATGTTGGTGGAATATTTTGCAGGATGTTTCCCCCTTTCTACCTGTAGCTTGCTACACGCCTGGGAAAAGACCTTCCGATATAGATGTGTCACGACCCACATCCAGAAACCCCCCTGGCAAGTCCATGGGCCAGGAGAGGTCTTGGCACGGGTCTCCAACAAACTTAGGCATCCTTTGCCTAGGCCCTCTTGGGGCCAGTCCTGGCACCTTTGGCGCTAGGCTCATACTTAATAAAGACTTGTGTTTAGGGAACTACTTTATTTCAAGTGCCAGCAAACATGGAGGCATCCACATAGCTTGGCTCCTTGGAACCAAGCTATGCGGTATAGTGTTTTGGGTTTGGTAGCCTAGGAACTACTTTACCTGGACTACTTTCTTGAAGCTATTTAAACCACACCCGACTTGGATAACACGCTTCGCATTACTTTGCAATCCTGCAACGTGACGCTCATCGTGTTCAGCTGTACCCGCGAACCTCGGAAGAACAGCATCTGTAAAGAGACAAAAGGACATCGTTAGTAGCAGCAGCTTACCTGTAATTTTCATCGTTAGCCACCCACAGCTCCTGCGAACAGCATCCTAGGATCAGCGCGTCTCCCGGACCGACGAATCTGCAAAAAAAGGGAGAAACAAGACATTAGACACTTTTACATCATAACGAATTGTGCTGAAAAGCGTACCTCACAAGTCGCCCCTCGACCAGCATCGCCTTGGGATTTCATACATCGGGTGAGCACCGCAATCTATAAGAAAGAAAAGACAACAGGTTAGCAAAGGCAAGGCATCACAGCGCTGCGCATAGCGCCTACTTACCACATCATAGAGCTCTTTATATGCCATAATTTACCGGTGAGACCCAATTCAGCTAATGCATCACATTGGACTTCCGCGCACCTAAGGAAGAGAAAGAGACATTTATTAAACCAAGAAAGGCATGCAAGAATAACAATATACAACAGCAATAAGACCTACCTGAAAGACTAAAAGCGGGCCAGCATCAGTGAAGTAACTAGATCGCATTTGCCCACAAAGGACAACGCGCCCCTGCCAAGACGGCAGGACGGAGAGCACACCTGAATTAACAACAAGGTGAGGAGAGGTCCAGAGGGGCTGTGGGCATACCGGGTGGTGGGGGGCTGCTTTCCCCAGTTGCCCAATCTTGAACATTGCCCTCCTGTATTCCAGGCAGAACTTCCCCGCTGGTCACACCTGGGAACCGCAGAGAAGGATACCAGAGTCCCTACGGCTGGGTGGCGTCCCTGTGGATACCAGGTGAGCGTAACAGAACGCGAAGCCTGCCAAACCAATCCACCTGGGCGCCATGGGGACATCAGAATTAGACCAATTGGCCCAATTGTTAGGAGAACTTTGTGCCGAGGTTCATTCTGCCCGACAAGAGACTAACGCTCTCCGGAGAGACTTATTAGTGACTAAAGAGCACACTGAAGAAATTAGCAGGCAATACTTGCAATCACAAGCAGGACAGACGCCTCTACCTGGAAACAACCCAACAATGCAAAATCCTACAATGCCATCCGGTACAAATCATGTTACCGGGAACAGTTCCTTTGGCACCACCGGAGAGGTTTGCAGGTGATCCACGGAAATACGCAGCTTTCATGAATCAGTGTCGCCTTCACTTTCTTTGCAGGCCTGGAGCATTCCCAAATGACCAAGCTCGGGTAGCCTTTGTTTTATCATACCTGAGTGGTAGCGCAGCAGATTTGGTCGGTACCATTGGTGACCCATGATGATCCTTTATTACATGACTTTGGGGGATTTCAGAGGGAAATGGAAAATCTTTTTGCTCACCATACCCGAGAGCAAGCAGTGGACAATGAACTCCTTTCTCTCTGACACGGGAATCAGGACTTGTTAACGTACATTGCTACTTTCAACAGATTGGTTGCTGAAGCTAGGTGGCCTGAAAACAAAAGAACCACATTGTTTCATCGGGGCTTACGAGGCAAATTAAAAGACGTTCTAGCTCAAGTGGTTGATCCTCCTAGAGACTGTTCTGAATTCATAGATTTGGTCGTACAACTAGACCACCGGTTGCAAGACCGAAAAGCAGACCGTTCCAAAATGGACCCTCGGGCTGTGTACGTTCGATCTAGAGACAATGTAACTCGAGTACAAGAAAATACTGTGGAGCCCATGCAAATCGGAGGGGTACGACCTCCACTAACAAAACAAGAGTGAGATAAAAGGAGACAACAACAACTACGTCTGTATTGCGGAAGACCAGGGCATTTCCTGAAGGACTGCCCAGTGAAACCTCCAAGGAAGATCGTCGGGCCACGGAAAAAGATGAAGAGAGGGAATCTAAGTCGGAAAACTACCCAGCTCGGCAAACGTAGAGGACAGTTTGTCGAGTGAGAGAAAAGAGCCACCGACCTCACAATTTGCAATACCAGTGATCTTAATTAATAAACAACGGTCGTCAAGAATGCATGCCGTTGAAGCATACATCGACAGCGGAGCAGTTGGGAATTATATAGCTCAAGGTATAGTAGTAAGGTAAATGCACACCTAATTAGAGAAAGTATTGCGAAGTATTGTTTAAACACCCACAAGGAGTGATCTCTATATTCTTATGAGGTGCAGAGGAGGAATAGAGGGTTTTGGCACAACAACCCTATAGTAAATAAGAACAAAGGAAGAGGACCCAAGGTTGGAGTCCTCCCGTCCCCTGCACACTCTAAGTCTACGCAACAGGGGCGTAGATATTTTAAGGTAAAATTCAAAATATTTGTTTTTAGACTATCTATAGGAAAATGATTTGTCGAGACTATTAACTTAGAACAGAAGAACAATCGTTTTGGTTTATTAGGTGTTCAAAAGTGGAATGAGCACCTATTTATTAATACATAAAACAATGTGTAGTCAAGGCAGGAAAAACACAACAACATTATAATGTCAACGTAAAGATGATTGATTGAGATTCCACTTTCTGTGGCTTGACGCGTTTCGAGGAGATTCCTCTTCTTCAGAAGCCTTTGTGGATCTACTGTCTGACTGGTAGTACAGGTATGGGGGTGTCTTGCGTATCCATCAATAACTCTCCAAAGAGGAAAATGCCTGCTCGTGCCTCGTGTGTCAAGGTCCAGATATATTCTATTTTAATTTGGCTCGTGTATGCTGTGGCGAGCCAAATTAAAACGGAAACATCATAACGGAATCATTGATGAGTGCTTGAAGAAAATCTGGCAAGCAGAATAGAATATATCTGGACCTTGACACACGAGGCACGAGCAGGCATTTTCCTCTTTGGAGAGTTATTGATGGATACGCAAGACACCCCCATACCTGTACTACCAGTCAGACAGTAGATCCACAAAGGCTTCTGAAGAAGAGGAATCTCCTCGAAACGCGTCAAGCCACAGAAAGTGGAATCTCAATCAATCATCTTTACGTTGACATTATAATGTTGTTGTGTTTTTCCTGCCTTGACTACACATTGTTTTATGTATTAATAAATAGGTGCTCATTCCACTTTTGAACACCTAATAAACCAAAACGATTGTTCTTCTGTTCTAAGTTAATAGTCTCGACAAATCATTTTCCTATAGATAGTCTAAAAACAAATATTTTGAATTTTACCTTAAAATATCTACGCCCCTGTTGCGTAGACTTAGAGTGTGCAGGGGACGGGAGGACTCCAACCTTGGGTCCTCTTCCTTTGTTGTAATTATATAGCTCAAGACCTGGCTGCAGAGATGGGGCTTCCCCTATGTTCCAAGCCAACTACAGACAAGGTAACTACGGTGGATGGGACAGAAATCGCTTCCGGACCCGTAACCCAATGCACAGCCGAGATAACCTTGCTGTGCCAGGACGGACATCGGGAACTTATTTCATTCGATCTCATCAAGACACCTCAATTCCGGCTCATACTAGGGATGCCATGGTTAGTCGCTCACAACCCTTTGATTGACTGGCGGGCAAAGAAATTAACCTTCCTGTTAACCCCAGCCTGTTATTATCAAGAACAGAAAACTGCTTTCAGTATCTCTACGACTTCCAGAGCGACAGCATCAACCCTGGGAGTAACTAATACCTTACTATAGACAACAGATAACCACACACTTGTGGATTTCTCCCGTCCCCTGCACACCCAAAAGTATTGTGAACACAACCAATTAGTGAATGATTCCTATATATTCAATTCTGTAATTCAAAAAGAACACTTTGCTAATAACTCTTGTCTTATAAAAATTCTTTACTCAAAGAAATGTATATATACACACTTATTCATTTATGTTAGACCATACATAATACCAAACTGTTGAATTTCAAATTTTACTTTGTTGATCATTTCACAATTCGAAATAGACAATATACAGTATGACGTTTGATTATTCAATAATAACCCATCTGGGCAATATTTTCTAGAATAACAATCCGTTAACTTGTGTCTCTACGCGTTTCGGGGTTTGATGCTCCCCTTCTTCAGGAGTTGTCTATTTTCTTCAAAGGTCTTGTAGTTCCATCTATAATAAACAATTTAGATTTATAGGTTTTAAATTCCATTATTCTTTTGTTTTTCACTGTCACTGTCACTTTAATTATGATCTCATAATTAACTAGATGATTTTGACTAATTCAGTACGGTTTCTCACTCATTATCAGAATTGCCTGTTCAACTTAATGCCAACAATACCAGATAAATAAGAATAGTTCAATCCTTTTACACTAATCCAGTTAAAAAAATATATACCCAGATGGGATGTCCAGATTTTAGCATGTTAACTTCTTTAGTTAGATTCATTAAAATATTCACCTGTGTGATACTTCCAATGGTGTCTCCCACTTCTGTTTGGAATCTCACCACTGCTTGTGCAGTAAGCTGCCCTTGGTGATGCAATTAGGTCCCTCCTAGTGCCAATGATGCCCTTTTGATTATCTCAATGTGTAGACCGTTCTGTGAATAAAAGTTCACAATTTGTGGTAAACTGTCTCCCCAGTTATTGTATTACAGAAATTGTAGAGACTTTATTGCTTACCTATCTACTTGGTTGTTGATGAATTAATGTTGGCTGAATATTGCCCTTCGTGATCACTATTCAGAATTTGGTTCATCTGAAAACTCTCCTTTAGGTCTAAGGGAAAAAAATCCTTTATCACTATATTGTCCTCTTAAAAATGGGGGGGGTTGAACTTAAGGTCAATGTCATCATACATGTAAAACTCTATTTTCTATCTCCAGCATTTACCTTGTCAAACAGAAGTCTCTGTATCTCTAACTCCCAAGCGCCAAATTCTGCAGCCTCGCGTGCGAACGGCCGTAAAATGGCCGCCGTTCTATTTATTTACGTTCTATGTGTGACGTCATCACGTGATAACGCAATGACATCATACGCACCACCGTTCTGTCTTAGTTCAATGTGTTCGTTCGATGTGTTCGTTGTTTATGTTAATATCTCATGGTTTGTCGACCTGCATGGATGATATCATCACATGCCGCTGTTCTTAGTTGTGGCTTTGTCCTTTAAGGATGGTTTAAAAAGGCCCTTGTGGTGTCATTAGGCAAATTACTATATGATGGGTAATCCCATATATTTTCACCAGGGGTGTCTCAAGTTAATTCTGAGATCATAAACGTGCTCACAATTTGTTTTACCATTTCTTGGCAATGAAGATGAAAGTATATGAAAGTATATCCAACCATTAGACATTAGTCATAATGTATTGTTCGTTCTCTTCTGTACATTCTGAATTGTATATATAATGTATTCCCGTTCATCTCCATGAATTTACCACATTTCAATATGATTCGTGTCCATTTTTTCATTTAAACTATATTTTTTTCATCATAGATATTATATACAGTAAGAATAGATACACATTTTAGTACTTGATACTTTCTTGGACTCACCAGTTACTTTACAGACCATATTTATATCAATTTGTACTGTAATCTGAGTTGTTAATAATGCTTTTTATCTATGATCCACCCACATTCCAGATCTATTTGGTTTTTATGGTAGTCTATATTGCATGTATTCTACATATAGATTCACTTTCCTTTTGTTCACAGAAATACCCCAAGGTTGTATTCTTCATTCATACCCCTAGGTGACATGGAGTCCAGTTTCTCAATCCAATATATCTCTCTCTGATTTAATTTTTTAGTATGATTTCCTCCACGTGGAGATCTTTTTACTACTTCCAAAATGATAACCTTTAGTTGTGAAATGTTGTGTTTGTTCTCATTAAAGTGGCGTGCAACTGGTGATCTTATATTCTTAGTTCTAATGTTGCTCTTATGTTCATGCCAATGTTCCTTGGCTTTTCTGTTCGTTTGACCAATGTAAAATATTCCACATGGACAACTAAGTCCATAGATCACAGATTTCGTGTTGCATGTGGCATAATCCCTAAATTTAATCCTCATACCATTGTATGGATGTCGTACATGGGTGCCTTTGATTATGTTGTTGCAATGTCCACAGTTTAAACACGCAAAGGTTCCTGTTTTTCTTGTTTGTAGAGACATCTGTTTCTCTTTTGGTGGTCTTTCAGCATGTACTAGCTGATCTTTAAAATTCCGGCCTCTTTTGTATGCTATGATTGGTGGTTTAGGGAACAATTTATTCAACTGTTGGTCCATTTCAATAATTCTCCAATTCTTCTTGATCATCCTGGCGACATGATGGCTTTGTCCCGAATATTTTAAGGCATATATGAATGGTGTTTCATTTGATTTCACTCTTGGAGTGAGTAATTCTTCTCTTGTTAATCTCTCTGTTTTCTCTCTGGCTCTCTCTATGATATTGTTTGGGTATCCCCGTTTTCTGTATTTCTCAGTCATGGTGAGATTTGCTTCTTCCAATGTTGTAGGTGTCGAGATTATATGCTTCAAGCGTAGAAATTGGCTGTATGGTAGATTGTCTCATAGGTGTTCTGGGTGGTGACTCAGATAATGTAGTGAATTGTTTACATCTGTTTTCTTATGGTATATGTTTGTTGTTATGTCTTGTGGTCCTATCTCCAATTCAACGTCCACAAAATGTAATTTGGGTGTACCCACTTCCATGGTAAATTTTATTCTATCGTGAATTGAGTTCAGGAAGTCTAAAAATAAGTCGACATCTGTCCTTGTTCCTCTCCAGACCACAAACATGTTGTCTATAAATCTCTTCCAAATTACCAGGTTGGACATCCATCTTTGTTCAGTTAATATTCGCGTGCTCTCCAAGAAGTACATGAATAAGTTTGCATATGCGGGTGCCATTGATGACCCCATGGAGGTGCCTGCTGCTTGTATGTAGAATTGATTACCATATCTGAAGTAATTATTGACAAGTATGATCTTACTTAGTTCCAATAGGAAGACTTTATTCGCTGTGCATTCGTTGGTGTTAACTAGCATCCATTCTAGGGCCTCCAGTCCATCTTGGTGGGGAATCGAGGTGTATAGACTTTGTACATCAAAAGATAATAG
Source organism: Ambystoma mexicanum (assembly GCF_040938575.1). Taxonomy (NCBI): domain Eukaryota; kingdom Metazoa; phylum Chordata; class Amphibia; order Caudata; family Ambystomatidae; genus Ambystoma; species Ambystoma mexicanum. The sequence goes on along the minus strand of NC_090931.1, from coordinate 1,459,795,950 downwards.
TGTATCGTCTTCCCTGATTTCTGGTAAGTTCTTCAGTATGTTTAGGAAATCCGTGGTATCTTTCAAATATGTCGTAGTGGTCTGGACTAATGGTTGTAAGGCCTTATCTACATAGACTGCCAAGGGGTTAAAAATACTGTCAGTTCCTGCTACTATTGGACGTAGTGGTGGTGTTTGTTGGTTCTTGTGTATTTTAGGCAATCCGTAGAATACCGGTGTTATTGGAAATTCTTTGGTGAGAAATTTCTTGGTCTTCTCAGAGATCCATCCCTCCTCTGCAGCTTTCTCCAATGTTGTTTCGATAATGTCCTTTATTTGTTTAGTGGGGTCTTGTGTAACCTTAATATAGGTTCCTTCGTCATTTAGTAATTCTTTAATTCCATTGTCATAATATGTTGTATCCATTATGACTATTGCCCCTCCCTTATCAGCTGGTTTCAGAGTTAAACTCAGGTCATCTGCTAATTCTTTAATTAGTTGGCTTTGGTGTCTTCTGATGTTGTAATTCCTAATTTTATTGAAGCTGACCCTCTTGAGGTCCTTTTGCATTTGTTCCTCGAACATTCTTATTCCAATGCTATTCACCTGTGGGTCGAAGGTACCTTTCGGTTTTATTTCCAGATATTCATGTGGTACAGTTGGTTCCCCCATCGTCGTGTTAGTGTCGAAAAATACTTTCAATCTCATTTTTCTGGTTAATCTGTGTAAATTGACCTTCTCTTCTAATAAACTAGAGTTCTGTGTGGGTATAAAGGACAATCCTAGATTGAGAATGTCTAGTTGTTCTTTGGTTAATGGTTTGCTCGAAATATTAATCATTAGTTGTTCGGTTTCTTTTTGGGTCTTAGATTTCTTTTTGCCTCTTCTCGCTGTCTTCCTTCTAAAAAAGAAGAAGAAGAAGGTTCGTGTTTGAAGTTGTCGCTTCTTGTGATGTATGTAGATTCGGAGCTTGTCTCGGGATGTTCTCTGCGTTGGTACGATCTTCTCCACTATTGGGTGCTTCACTGCTCAGATCACTAGTGTTGTCTTCAGTATTCCTCGGGTTCGGTGGTTGTCTCTTCTCTGGTATGGGTCTTCTTTGAGCGTAGTGTACCTGCCAGGTATATACAATGTCCTGTAAATAGTCCAAAGTATCTCTCCTGAATTTACGAACTTTACGTTGTTCTATTTCTTTCTTATAATTCTCTAGGGATTCATTGACCTCTGTTAGAATTTTATTCAAATCTTCCTTGTTTTTAAACTTGCTTAATTGTTCTGATAGATCTTCAATTTCTTTGTCCAAATTATTGACTGATTTCGATAGTTCTTCAATCGTCAAGAGAATTAGATCCAGTGAACATTTGTTTAAAATGTGTTCCCATTTTTTCACAAACTCAGCATTCTCTCTGCAAAGGGTTGGTTTCAGATATACACAAAGTCCTCTTGGTATGCGTTGGGCTCGGAAGTACTAGGCTAGCGTGGTGGCATGTAGTTTTTGAGATATTTCTCTTCTAATGGTGCATTCTAACTGATACCTTGCCTGAGGAATACCACGATTTCCCGGATGTATTCCAGAAGGACCAAGCAAACACGCTGCCGCCGCACAGGCCCTATGACTGTCAGATCGTCAGATCGACCTTGTTCCAGGTGCTCAAGTCCCTTGCGGTAGAATCTATGCTCTTACGGAACCTGAACACCTTCATCTGAACTCTTATTTAGACCAGTACCTTGCAAACTGATTCATCCGTCCATCAAAGTCCCCTGCAGCCAGTCCTTTGTTCTTCGTACCGAAAAAAGAAGGGGACTTAAGAACCTGTATTGACTACCGTGCATTAAACCAGATCACTGTGAAGAACCGTTACCCCTTGCCACTTATCCCTGAAATGTTGGACCAGGTCAAAGATGCCCAGATTTACATCAAATTGGACCTTCGAGGAGCGTACCACCTGCTCCGGGTCAGAAGCAGAGACGAGTGGAAAACTGCTTTCCGTACCAAATACGGTTTGTACGAATATCAAGTCATGCCCTTTGGGTTATGCAACGCTCCTGCAGCATTTCAATATTTCATGAATGACGTCTTGAGAGAGTTAATTGATGTCTGCGCTCTAGTGTACATAGATGATATCCTAGTGTACGCAACCTCAAAACAGGATCATATCAAGCACGTCCGTTCAGTCCTCACCAAGCTCTGTGAACATTGTTTATATGCAAAGCTTGAAAAGTGTTTTTTCACGTCATCAAAGTTGAGTTTCTGGGTTTTATTCTTACTCCAGGAGGCATCAGAATAGACCTGCATAAAGTAGACGCCATTTTGAAATGGCCATCACCAATGTCAGTAATGTCAGTAAAAGGGGTACAAAGCATGTTGCGAACTTCTATCGCCGGTTCATACCAGACTTCTCTCAGGTCGTACACCCCATCACTGTATTGCTACGAAAAAACAACAAAAAATGTGCCTGGACCGAAGAAGCAGAAAAAGCAGAAAAAGCTTTTCAGGAACTGAAGAAAAGGTTCACCTCTGCGCCAATCCTGCGACATCCTCGCCCAGATCTTCCTTATATCGTGGAAACGGACGCTTCCAGTATAGCAATGGGAGCTGTCCTCTCACAAAGAGATCCAGAAACCGGCCAGCTACATCCAGTGGCCTTCTGGTCGACAAAATTCTCACCTCCGGAGATTAATTACGCCATCACGGACAAAGAACTCTTGGCGATTGAATCAGCCTTTAAAGCCTGGCGGCACTACCTTCTGGGGGCCAGACACACCATTACAGTTATCACGGACCACCAAAACCTGCAATATCTTAAAACAGCTAAAGCCCAGTCTTCACGCCAGTTGCGGTGGGCCCTTTTCTTCGCCGAATATTATTATGTCATCACATTTCGACCAGGGGTCAAGAATGGAAAAGCTGACGCATTCTCTCGTACAGGCACTGATGACATAGTATATACGACCCCAGACCCAGTCCCCATCATACCGGAAGCCAATCTCTTGGGCTTCACTACGGCCTTAACCCAAGTAGTACTGAGAAACGAGATTCAACGAACCATGAATCCAGATACTTTCCTTGCATGGCAAGCGCAGGGGGAACAGTATTCCATCAAAGATCACTTACCCTTTTTTAAGGATTATCTGTATGTACCCACCAAGGACTTACAACAACAAATCATTTCAGGTTATCACGATTCTCTGATCGAAGTGCACCCTGGAATCACCAAGACTCTAGCCAAGGTAAAACAGAACTTCTGGTGGCCTGCCTGGCATAAAGACGTCATCCAATATATTGAGTCCTGTGGAGTCTGCGCACAAAAGTCGCAAAAACAAAAAACATCCAGTCTTTTGCAACCTTTGGACATTCCTCCCACTCCATGGCACACTCTTTCCCTCGACTTCATCACTGACCTACCTCCCAGTCAACGGTTTAACACCATTCTTGTAGTCGTGGACTTATTCTCAAAGATGGCACACTTTATTCCGCTCAAAGGCCTCCCTGACGCATCCACTTTAGCCACAGTGTTCCTGGATGGTATTGTTAAACTATGTGGCTTCCCATCAGTCCTGATCTCCTATCGAGGTAGCCAGTTTGTCTCCAACTTCTGGAGAAAGTGTTGTGCAATGGCACAAATTGACATCCGGCTATCCACTAGCCATCACCCCCAAACAGACGGTCAGACTGAGAGGACCAATCAGACCCTCGAGCAAGACCTACGGTGCATGTTGCACCATGAACTAAGAGACTGGAAAGACTTACTATGGATAGCCGAGTACGCATATAACAATTCCTTGCATTCCAGTACTGGACAAACACCCTTTTATACCCTTTATGGTAGGCACCCACATACCTCAGAACTGGATCTCCCAACCAGTTTGGAAATGCCAGCAGTAAAAACCCTTCACACCAACATCACTCAGCCTTTCATAAAGGCCAAAGAACATCTTATTCTCGCCAAAGAAAAGCAAAAGAAATTTGCTGACCAACACCGAAAAAAAGCCCCTGACTATCAGGTAGGAGACAAGGTTTGGCTGGCTACCAGATTTGTACCCATCAAGGGAACCCGGACCTTTCAACTCAGGTACTTAGGGCCTTACACCATCAAGGCAATTATTAATCCAGCGGCCGTTACACTAGATTTACCACCTAACCTACAAATCCACCCGGTATTTCATGTTTCCCTTTTAAAAACCAATGCAGCCCGGTACACGGATTGGGGCACCACCAAAACCCATACTTATTGACGGAGAACCAGAATTCGAAGTCAGAGGCATCCTGGATTCCAAGTATTCAAGGGGCAAGCTATATTATCTAATTGATTGGAAAGGATTTGGACCCCAAGATAGATCCTGGGAACCCTGTGAAAACATTCATGCACCACGTCTGATCAAAAAATATCATAGAAACTTTACAACTAAACCTGGGCCGGACAGAAGGAACACCTTGAGAGGGGCCTTGGGGGGGAGTGCTGTCACGACCCACATCCAGAAACCCCCCTGGCAAGCCCATGGGCCAGGAGGGGTCTTGGCTCGGGTCTCCAACAAACTTAGGCATCCTTTGCCTAGGCCCTCTTGGGGCCAGTCCTGGCGCCTTTGGCGCAAAGCTCATACTTAATAAAGACTTGTGTTTAGGGAACTACTTTATTTCAAGTGCCAGCAAACATGGAGGCATCCACATAGCTTGGCTCCTTGGAACCAAGCTATGCGGTATAGTGTTTTGGGTGTTGTAGCCTAGGAACTACTTTACCTGGACTACTTTCTTGAAGCTATTTAAACCACATCCGACTTGGATAACACGCTTCGCGTTACTTTGCAATCCTGCAACCTGATGCTCATTGTGTTCAGCTCTACCCGCGAACCCCGGAAGAACAGCATCTGTAAAGAGACAAAAGGACATTGTTAGCAGCAGCAGCTTACCTGTAATTTTCATCGTTAGCCACCCACAGCTCCTGCGAACAGCATCCTAGGATCAGCGTGTCTCCCGGACCGACGGATCTGCAAAAAAAAGGAAGAAACAAGACATTACACACTTTTACAACATAACGAATTGTGCCGAAAAGCTTACCTCGCAAGTCGCCCCTCGACCAGCATCGCCTCGGGATTTCATACATCGGGTGAGCACCGCGATCTATGGGAAAGAAAAGACAACAGGTTAGCAAAGGCAAGGCATCATAGCCCTGCGCATAGCGCCTACTTACCGCATCATAGCGCTCTTTATACGCCATCATTTACCGGCGACCCAATTCAGCCAATGCATCACATTGGACTTCCGCGCACCTAAGGAAGAGAAAGAGACATTTATTAAACTAAGAAAGGCATGCAAGAATAAAAACAATATACAACAGCAATAAGACCTACCTAAAAGACTCAAAGTGGGCCGGCATCAGTGAAGTAACTAGATCGCATTCGCCCGCAAAGGACAACGCGCCCCTGCCAAGAAGGCAGGACGGAGAGCACACCTGAATTAACAACAAGGTGAGGAGAGGTCCAGAGGGGCCGCGGGCATACGGGGTGTTGGGGGGCTGCTTACCCCAGTTGCCCAATCTTGAACATTGCCCACCTGTATTCCAGGCAGAACTTCCCCGCTGGTCACACCTGGGACCCGCAGAGAAGGATACCAGAGTCCCTACGGCTGGGTGGGTGTCCCCGTGGATACCAGGTGAGCGTAACAGATGCCAGGAGTGTCAGTGTTCTCATTGCCTGGTCAAAGCCGCTACTGGTGAAGTCAGCTGAGCTCGTCTTGAGCACATTGAGGCATTGGACGCTGTTTCAAACCTCTAGGGGTCGCACAACTATGTTCACGTGTCCCGCTGCACACTAGACTATCAACCCACTCCAGTGGGTGCCAGGGCTTCTTCCCTCCTAGTTGAAGCAAGAGCGGGGAATACAGAGTTCCGATCTCACAGTAGAAGGGTCAGGTGTGGCACAGGACACCCTCCAGAATCAATCCTCCTCAAAATCCTCTCATTCCCAATGTTGCTGCATGACTCTGGTGCAAGTTTCTGGTAATATTTATATTTCGAAAGCGGATTTGCACAAATCTAAGCTTCCGGTGGGGCATGCAGCTCTAACTAACGTGCCTACACTGCTTGGTGGCCATCTTGGATTACTTGGCGAGAGTTTTTAATGAAGTCCTAGACCGTGTGTGTAGACTGGAGTGTTGCCAGAATCGATGTTGTGGGCGTTAATAGTCTTCATACACAAGGAAGTGAAAGTTCCAAAATGATGTGCCTCTTATAGATCAATCTTCCTCCTAAACACAGACGTTAACATTCTGGCCAAATTACTTGGGAATCGGCAAGAGTGGGTTCTTCCCTCCTTAATACACAGAGACCAAGTAGGGTTTATAAGAGGATGGCAGGGGTCCAACGACATTAGGAAAACATTGGACTTCATCCATTTAATTAATGAACAGGGACTGGACGCATGCCTGATCTCCCTGGACTCAGAGAAAGCATTCGACCGGGTTGATGGAAGTATTTGTGGAGGGTTCTGGAGAAACGTGGACTGGCCCAGAGATGGGTAGCAGCCATATATATAGGTCTCCAACACCTAGGGTCCAGATTAATGGGGTTCTGAAAGATCCCTTTAATATATCACGGAGTACTAGACAGGATTACTCATTGTCTCCATTGCTTTATGTTTTGGGCATAGAATCCCTTGCAACTGCCATCAGAGGAAACCCAAAAATTAAAGGATTACAATGTGGAGATATTGAATTTAAACTGTCAGTATTTGCCGATGATATCTTGGGTTCTTTGGGAGATGTAAAGGAGTTACTTCAGGTTTTGATGACAACAATTTGAACTTTTGGCAAATTCACTGGTCTAAAGATTAATACGATCAAATTCAAAATCCTTCCAAGTCGCCAAACGGGCTCAGTCCTTGAACATGAGAGGGAGGCACTAGACATGAGGGTGGCAAGAGAAGAAATTATATACCTAGGAATAAGTGTCCAACGACTTATCGAGATTACGATCCTTTAACTCGACCCCATTCTTGAGACCTTGCGAATGAACCTAGGAAAATGGGGTATGCTTATCCTCTCATGGTTTGGGAGGATGACATCAGTCAAGATGACATCCTCCCACTACCGCTTTATATGTTTAATGAGATCCCGTTGCCTCTGCCGGAGATTTTCTTCAGAAACTTATACAACATGATTCATAGGTTTATCTGGCAGGGGGGGAAAGTCCAGAATTAAGAGAGCCACACTGATGCTACTAAAGGAATAAGTCAGATTGGGTTCTCAGACTTCGATAATTAATACAAACCAGCCCAATGTATTGTTGGAGTATCTGAGAAACAACCACACTAATTATCGGGCGTACTTGGAGGATTTGGTAGCACACCCTAAAAAAGTTAGAGTTTCCTTGTGGACACCGACCAAGGGAATCCCTAACAGACTAAGATCTCACCCGACTAGATGTACTATGGACAGTCTGGAAAAAACAGGGACAAAATGAGAAACTATCTCCATGGCCCTCTCTGATGAGTACACTATTGGGAGACTCCATGGATCTGAGCTTGGGTGACTCCATGGATCTGAACTGCTTAAGTTTCCGTAAATCGCAAGAATGGTCAGATAGTGGCTTGGAAAGGGTCGGTCAGCTATTTCATTAGGGTAAGTTCAAGGAGTATGAAGAAGTTTGTGGAATGCTAGGTGGAGAAGCCGTAGGCGTCTTTGAGTTCTTGTGATTGAAAGGATGTATTACGGACCCTAGATGGCTCAAACAACTAGAGAGGAACCACACCACATTTGAAAAAATACTGTATCATTCGGAGCGAGGAACGGGATGGTTTAAAAATTACATAAAGTTCTTATCACTTCAGTAGGCAGGCAGAATTTTAGAAAGTTATTGGGACAGGATTGCAGGGGAAGAAATTCCAGACCCTGTTTGGGACAAGATTTATAAAGTCACGATCAATGGAAACCTACCCACAGTAGTGATGGAACACAATTTTAAGATGTTGCATGGGTGGCACAGGGACCCTTTGAAACTCTCCAAAATGTATATGGGGGCCTCCCCATTTTGTCCTCGGAGATGTTGGCAGGTGTGCTCCTTAAGTCATATATGGTGGTCATGTGCCAGGATACAGATCTCTTGGTCAGAACTTTTAAGTTCGATAAAGGAGGTAACAGGTGTTCAACTTGAATTGAAGCCACTACAAATTTTACTGGGCCTCCCCCCTAGAGAGAGAGAGTAATATCAGTTCCCGAGGATGTGGGAAGCTATGTTTGGTGCAGGAATATTGGTGGTTGCCGAAAAATGAAAGAATCAATCAGTACCTGATAAAGAATGGTTGCAAATGGTTTCGGACATTTTCACAATGGAAAAATGTACATATTTAGCCCACGACAATGTGGGTTAGTACCATGAAGAATGGGGGTTCCAGTCAAAGCTAAAGGGGGGGGGTGATCTGGGAGGGCTTGGGAAGGTAATAAGGGGAAACAGTAATTGACATGTACTTGGATATAGAAAGAAATTTAGAGCGTTGTGGAGACTATTAAATAGTACACCCAAGTTGTTGAGGGAGGTGTTGAGGAGCTCAGAAAATCATGATGTAAACAAAAGTAGGACTTCAGTGACGACATATCTTTGTCCTAGTTTTCCTAATGTAATAGTTCTGTAAGTTTCGCTCTCCAGAAATGTAAAAGTGGGTTTTTGTTGGGGGGAGGGAAAGGGTTGTTATTTTATATTGCGCTGTAAAACTTAAAAATCCAATGAAAACTTGTTTAAAAATAAAGAATAAAGGGACGCCACAGCAGACAGTTACAGGAAGGGTGGCACTTACCTTATGTGCATGGACATAGTGTGGGTCACAACATCCCACTGAAAGCATGGGATGGTCCAATGTGTATAACCCAAGATTCAGGGGTTTAAATATAACTGCAGGTGTTGCTGTTTCTGTGCCTTGCTGTGTCTTTGCCGGGATATATTCTGAGATTGGGGATCTGTTTTGTGTGATCACTGGGTAACAGCAGAAAGTTGTTATGGTAGAGAAGGGATGTGGTAAGAGGGATGCTTCGAACAAGATCTGCAGGAACGTTGATGGACAGGGCAAGACCCAAGCACTTATATCTCTCCACACCAGCTCACTAGAATCATAGGCTCTACTGTGAATGGGTATGTTACAGCCTGTGGAAGGTACAACATTGGAAAACACTGCCTGTCGCGGCAGGTAGCACATCCGCAAGAGATGCTCACCTGTCCCAGTTGTTGTTCCAGCCTACTCTCCAACAATCACATTCCTAACCCCAAAATAGCTACCCACAGAGACACACATCAATGCAGCCGAACGACTTCTAGGATCTACATCAGCCTCCAACATATCAACCCTGGTTGCTACATCATCTATGAAAATGTTTTTGCTTCACAAGCACTATTTGTAGCCACACGCTCAAGGGCAGATCTCCAATTTGGTCAGGAAGTTCTCAAAGGTCTGTTTGGTGAAAGTTAAGCATTTATATTCTTTTTCATAATGTTGCTGTACCCTCTCACTTACTTATGCTTGGAGATTCTCCCATGAATAGAGAAGTAAAGGACAGGACATGCAAGTATGTATACATTTCTCGCCATTGTACCTAATCCATTGTCCTGTTTCCTCCAAACACCCTTCCTCTGTCTTATTTTTTAAAAAATACAGCCCATAGCTAGTTCAAGAGGAAAGGGAGTGCCGTGGTGAGCCACTGGACGTGTCAGTTGACCGAGACAGGGCTTAGCTAAAGCAGATGTTGATGTCTTCCATCCTTTTCAAAGTAATACACCTTATTGTATGTTTTCTGTGCTTAGTTGAATTTGCGGGCCAAAATATTCTCAGTATGAGGAAAAGAGGACTATTGGCTAGGACTTCAGTAGCCACTTGGTTGAGTAACCTATACTTGTGTTTTCCATTTCTCTTCTACTTTTGCAGATGTGGTTCCCAGTCCCCCGGATGGACCTCCAGTCGTGGCATCTGTAACTGGAAGAATTGTCACACTGAAGTGGAATAAACCTAAGAGGCTGGACTCTGCAATAGGTAACTGTCACAAAAGAGAATAGCTACTGGTTGGGGAGTCACAAACACATTTGGAGGGCAAGTAGTTTGAAATGGATAGTGAGCCCAGGGATAAATAGTCACTTGAATACAGGGACAGTGATGGGCCTAAGGGGACATGCAATATAGGAACTGAGGTGAATGAATAGAAGGTGGATCTAGCACAGCGTGTCAACCCTGAAATGGACAGTCGCTGGGCAATAGAGATGGTGATTTGACCCAAAGAGGCTATAAGCCTTGGAATGGACAATCACTGGGAAAAATAAACTATGTATGTGATTAAGGAGGCAGAACGCCCTTAAATGGGCATTAATTGGAGAAAAGGATTGTGAAGGAGCGGAAGTGAGCAGTACACTTTCGAATGCATAGCTGCAGAGATATGAGGTCATTGAATGGGCTAAAGGGGGCAGTGCATGGACACACACTGAGAGGTGGCAGTGTAGGGGCAGTGAGACCTATGAATGACAGTAACTGGAATATAGGGACAGTGAATGGGCAGAATAGGACAAGAACCTCCTGTATGTACAGCGATTGGGTTACAAGGGCACAGAATGGCCAGAAAGGGCAGTGGCCCCTGAGATGGACAGTCACTGACAAATGGATGCAGTGACATAGCAGAAGGAGCGATGAGCCTTCCCCTTGACTGACCATAGGCCATGTGAGCAGTGAATGTGCAGAGGATGTAGCGAGCACTGACATTTTCATGGGATAGGCAGTCATTTGGACAAGGGGGTAGTGAATGTTTTGACGGGGCAGTGAGACCTAGGGTAGGCAGTGACTGGGACATAGGAACAGTAAATCGACAGAAGGGAGCAGTGCCTCCTGAGAGAGGCAGCCACAGAGAGCTGGGGACAGTGAATGTGTGGTGGACAGTCACAGGGAGATAGGAACACTGAATTGGCAGTCATTGGTAGCGAGTCCTGGGGTTAACTATCACTGAGAGATGGTGACAGTGAACTGGCATAAATACACAGTGTGTCCTTTGATGGCCATTCACTGAGAGATTGTTTATAGTGCTAGTTTCAAAATCAAAAGTTTCGAAAAACAAAAGTTTTGAAACAAAAGCTGTGACATGCTATATTTAACATGAAAAGTGCATTTCTTTCGAAACCAATCCGTCGACAATAGTCATGGATTGGTTTCAATTGAAATGCACTTTTACATGTTAAAAGTAGCATTTCAATGCTTTTGTTTTTGTAACGTTGAAACGTTACATGGAGCTGTCCAGTGCTGTTATTTCGCAAAAACCTACTCCATATTATCTCTCTCAATCGGCCACCTGATCCGGAAGGTCAATTCTTCGGCCGCCTCTCCCAACTAATTAACTCTTTCCCTCCCAATTACAACCTCATTCTCATTGGTGACTTTAATCTACCCTTTCTCTCTGCTGCTCTATCCACTGGCTTTAATTATCTTCTCCTTAACCGCCCACTCTCTTCTGTCCTCTCTCTACCCACCCATTCAAATGGAAACTTCTTCAAACTTATTCTTATCTCTTCTCAACTCTCCACTTCTAATATCTCCGCAGCACCTTCTCCCTCTGATCACTCTATCGTCTTTGCCTCAATCACCCCTTTTGCTTCATCCTCACTTTCTCCATATAATATTACTGCTACTAGGTGCAAGTTTCCCTCCTCCAAGCTCCCGGACTAACTCTCTGACCTACACCACTATCTCTCCTCCTACGCTGAACTCAACTTTCCATCCACTGAAGAAGCCTTCACTAACATCACATTGCTCTCTATACTCCCTCCTCCTCTTGGCACCCTATTTCCACATTTTCTCCTAAATCCTCCCCTCCATATCCCTGGATAACACCTCTCATCCGCACCCAGAATACAAGAATGCAGAAGAAGCTTTACATTTGGCAAAGGTCAAGACACTTCTCAGATCTCCAACTCTACCTCACTGCTCTTCAAAACTACTCTTCGTCTCTTAACTCGGCCAAACGTGACTTCTATCTCCCATTTTGTCTTAATCCTCCGAACTCGGGCACCTCCAAAAACCCACCAACACTCTTCTCTCACCTCCTAAACCCCCCTCCATCTCCTACACTCTTTCTGCGAATGATCTTGCTCTCTTCTGTAATTTTTAACAATCACAATACCCTTGCTACCTACCTTATATCCCCTCCTCCTGCTCATTTCTCATCCAGTCCTAACCTCCTCTCCCACTACTATGTCTTCTGTTGTGCCCACCAACCCAGGTGAGATTCTTGCCTTACTATTCATGGCTAACCCTTCCTGTGCTTCCACTGACCCACTGTCCCTGCACATTGTGAAGCACATAGCTCCCAGTGTTGCTGTATATTTTACTTCCCTTTTCAACCCCTCTCTTGATAATGCTTCTTTTTCCTCATCCTATCAGTCAGTTACTGTCATCACTCTCCTTAGGAAACCTGGTCTCGATCCTAACTGTCCTCCCAACTTTCATCAAATTGCTCTTCTACCACACTATTTTTTCGAAATCCCAGAGCGAGTAGTATTCAATCATCTTACTGAGTTCCTTGATGCTAACAACCTTCTGGATTCTCTTCCATCTTACTTCCGACCTCTGCATTCTACTGAGACACCTCTCCTTGATGTCAGCAACTTCATCTCTTTCTCACATCATGCAAACTGTTCATCTATTCTCATTCTTCTAGATCTCTCTGCTTCCTTTGATACGCTCAACCATTCTGACCTTCTCTCTATATTATCTCTCCTTGGCATCAGAGATAAGGCCCTTGCTAGGTTTGCTTTATACCTTGCCCTTCGGCATTTTCAGGTGTTTTGGAACACCCTCACCTTACCTCCCCACTCACCCCTTTACTTTTGGAGTTCCCCAAGGGTCTGCCCTTGGTCCACTTCTCTTCAGTTTTTATGCTTCAGATCTTGGCGCCCTGATCTCCTCTTACTGCTTCTCCTATTAACTCTTTGCTGATGGCGCTCAGATCTTCTTCCCTTTACCTCCTTATCCGATGAGCAGTTGTCAAATGTTTCAAACTGTCTCAACTAGAAAAAATACCGGAGAGGTGGGCACCACAATGTTTACTCGCTTCTATTCAATGTGTACTTCTCTCAGTTAGTTTCCAATAATTCTGACCTGGAGCTGCAAGTTTAAACAGGTCCTATAGCACAAGGACCTCCATAAACCACAAACAAAAGAAAGAAAAAAGGCAACTTTGCCTTATTATAACTGGCGCTTCTCAGTTGGCCCCTAGAGAGGGCTGCAAGTTCCCAAAATATTTATATCCAACGTTCTGATAGAGTCAAAGCATCAGTTAGATCTGTGCAGTTTTGGCCAGGAATGTTTTATTCACATCCCTGTTTTTCTAATTAAATTTATTCTGAATGTGATCTGTTGGGCGATCATATTTTGCCATCAATATACATTTAGCCAATGCATTTCGTTGTAAACCTTCATCAGGGCTGTATATAGGCTCTTGATTACATGATACTAATACTAAATGAAAATTTCTGTTTTTCATTAATTTTTTCTGGCGTACCAATTGAATATTCGTGGGACAAACAAAATGGTATGTGTGAATTTGTTTATGTATTGTATACAAATCATTCAATGAACTTGTATTGACAAATGTATGACTATGCATAGCTTGATGATGTAATCAAGAGCCTATATACAGCCCTGATGAAGGTTTACATCGATTTGCATTGGCTAAATGTATATTGATGGCAAAATATGATCGCCCAACAGATCACATTCAGAATAAATTTAATTAGAAAAACAGGGATGTGAATAAAACATTCCTGGCCAAAACTGCACGGATCTAACTGATGCTCTGACTCTATGAGAACGTTGGATATAAATATTTTGGGAACTTGCAGCCCTCTCTAGGGGCCAACTGAGAAGCGCCAGTTATGATAAGGCAAAGTTGCCTTGTTTTCTTTTGTTTGTCAAACTGTCTCAACGCCATCACATATTGGATGGCTTTTCCCTCGCCCATGCTCATCTCCACTAAGACTGAAGTTCTCTACTTCCCAGCCAAACAGACTATCTCTACCGCTCCTTCTCTTCTCTTCTCTCCTGACTACCTTCCCTACTCTGCTTCTGCTCGTAACCCTGGTGTTATCTTCGACCCATCTCACAACTTCTCGCTCTTCATCTCCTAATCTGCCACTGCAGCCAGATTCAAGCTCCTCAATATAAAAAAAATCTGCCATCTTCTTCCTTTCAATACTGCTAAACAGCTTATCTTCATAACTCTCAACTCACATGCTTTTGGCGGGTGTCAATCGCCACTTAGGCAGCTCTCTCACCTGCCAAGCTCCCTACACGCCCATAGAAATCAATGGGCTTTCACCCGCCAAATGCAAAATCGGGTATTTTCATCCACCCTAAGGCTATGAAAGGTTGAGAGCTATGTATCCTTTCCTTAGTCCTTTCTAAATGTTACTACTGTGCCAGTCTCCTCTATGACCTTCCCAGCTATGCCCTTTTACCTCTGGACAAAGCCCTCAATTTAGCATTCTGCACACTTTTCACTCTTTCTCGCTTTAGCTCTACCTACTATCTCCGTCGCCAGATTGGCTCGCTATCTATGTAAAAAAAGCTACGTTTAAACTTCTTCTCATCATCTTCAAAACTATCCATGGACTTGCCCCATCCTACCTATCCGCTCATCTCACTTCCTACTCTCCCACCTGCTCATTACAATCATCCTCAGCTCATCTCTTTGCCACTACTCAAGCCTCTTGTGCTCTCTCTCTCATTACCACTCTCTCCCTCTCCTCGCTCCCCTACTCGGGAATACTCTTTCTCTCTCTCTCCGTACTACTCTGGCTATATCACTATTTAAATCCAACTCAAAGCCCTCCTTATTTCTGAAGAACCCGTTTCCTAGCACTATACGTTACTCCATCACCCTGCTTCCATCTCTCACTACCCTCACGGACAACCCTATAACACTTTCCCATCCCTCCTTCTTCCTTAATTTAGCATTTTCTCCACCACCCCATTCCTATGTTGTTCTATCCTGTCCTCATCCCTGGTTTATATTTCCACCTTCCCCTGCAACATCTAGTATTCAAGTCATGATCTCTCACCCCATTGTCATGGAACCATGTCCTCTGCTCTGTTATCAATGTTAAATTCTTTACACATTTTTGCGCCAAAAATGCATTGCTTTCCTGTGATTTCTATGAATAAAATACATTTAAAAAAAATAAAACCAAAACTTGAACATAGCAATAGTGGTGGAAGGTGGAAGTAAGTCCTGAAATGGACCATGTCCGGACATTCCAGAAGCTATAAGAATTCCATGCCCATGCAGAGAGCCCTCAGTACCTCTTATGAGATCACCAGCGAATACGCTATTATCAAGGGATCAGGGATAAAGGTGGTGGGAACTGGAAAAAAAGACCTGTATGCCAGCCTAAGCTTGAAATCAAAGCGGAAATATTAGGACACAGGATCAAAACAGAGTGTTGGACGTGGAATAAATAGGCACCTGTGCATTGGGTATCGTAGCAGCGGGGACAGACAGCTCCATTAATAAAACAGGAAGCACCCTATCTTTAACAGTCCAACTTTGAAACAAACCGTCTGAATATCCACCAAACCAAGGATGCGCGACAAAAAGTATAGAACAAAATCCAGAGAAGTTCAAAAGCCGGCCCAAGGTTCAAAGTCTGATAAATCCAGAGAAAGAGAGTGTCACCAAATCTGATAAAGAGGAACAAAATATGTTGAAGGGGTGGGGGGGTCAAGCCAAAGCCAGAAGCAACAGTAAAGAGTAATGAATTCTGATAGATCTACATGAGCACAGATGATTTTTAGACATCAAAAACATGCCAGTGTGACTGTCTTTATGGTCTCAGGTTTACAGTGATCCCCGGTGAGCAGATAGATAAGTAGAGCACATACCTTAGATAACTCCCAAAGAGACCTGGCTGCTGGGTAGTAGAATGCTGCAGAAACAGTTCCCAATGCAAATGGCCAAAGTGCACAACATTTAGTCACCAGGCATGGCAGACATTGTAGTCTAATTACCGGGAGTGGGCAGGGGAATTGCAGAACCAGAAAGACGCTGAGAGATGCACACTTATTTTATCGACCCTGCAGTCTGGCACCAGCCTTTCTTGGGAGGCCATTAAGACAACAAAGGGTAGGTGGACCTGAGCTGCGGCCCCCCAGGAAGCAACAGTGTGACAGACCATCACTCAGAGATGGGGCCATTGTTTCAGAAATTCCGTGGCATTGACAGTGGGAGACGAGAACAGTGAATTGATAGAAGGGGGAAGTGAGTCCTGAGGTGGACAGTAATTGCAGGAACTGGGCCATGAATTGACAGAGGAAGTTCAGAGGTTCAGAGTTATTGGTAGATAGAGACAGTAAATGCACGGAAAGGGACAATGAACCCTTAGACGTATAGTCATTTGGATATAGAGACAGTAATTAGGCAGAAGATGGTAGAACGCCTTGATTCTAGGCTGACAGTTGAAAGATAGAAACAGTGAATGGGCAGAAGGGCAAGGAGCCCTACAATGCATCATCTCTGAGTGATGGGAGCAGTTAATCAACAGAAAGGGTGTCTAAACCCTGATGGTCACAGTCACTGGGAGAAGGAAACAACAAATGGGCCGAAGGGTTCAGTGAGGCCTGGGCTAGACAGTCAGTGGGAGAGAGGGACTTGAATTTTCAGGAGTCAGAAGGTAGCCCTGAGATGGACAGACATTGACAAATGAGGAAAGTGAAGAGGCAAAAGGAGATAGCGTGCTCTAAGATGAATAATCACATGAGCTCAGGCAGATAGGACACGCAGTGGAAGTCAGTTTGTCTTGGGATGGAGAATCATAGGGACACAGATGTAAGTGGGCAACATGTGGAAGTGTATGCAGAGAGAAAGTCCAAGTGACACAGTGAATTATGTCACCATCAAGGGCCAGTGCCCAGCGATATGGGGCCTTAAGTGGAGATAAGTTGGTCAGAAGCAAATGGCAGTGTGTGCAGAGACAAAGCACAAGTGAAGTGACACAGTAAATTTAGTTGGCCTTAAAGGTTGTTGCTCAGAGATACAGAGCCCTGAGGACACAAGATACTTAAGTCAGCAGCAAAGGCCAGATATAGAGAACCCTAGGGACAGAACGATACAAGTAAGTAGCATGACAGACGTATCCTTGTAATCAGAAAGGGAGCGTCAAGTGGTAGCAGAGTCTTGGGTCTTGAGCCATGTATTCACCGAGCTGTGTGTGAGCTGTGTGAAAGTTGAAACATGAGAGCCAGTTTCAGGAAATGGGTTCAAAGAAGACTGTGGGTACGTGCCAGAAGGTATTGTTAGAGCATGCTGGATTCCTAAGTCTCCATACGCTCTCTTTTTCACAGATCCTGCCCAGGTCAGCTACATTGTGCAGCAGCAAGCTTTAGGCACGGGCCAGTGGACAACCGTTGCTAGCAATTTAAAGGAAACCACCCACACCATTTACGTGCTTGCCAAAGGTGTCCAATACCTCTTTCGGGTCATCACGTCCACACCAAAAACCAATAGCAGGCCTTCACCTCCCAGTGATACCACACAGCTGCTTGACCGAGGTAAGGAATGATTCCACATTCAGGTGCCATCATGGTACTCCTTGATAAGAATGCACTGGCTACTGGAGCTCCATAATATTGTCTTGCTGAACACCAGTGATACAGTTTAGGGATATAGCTATTCATCGCTAATAGGTACAGTTATCTAAATTGCATATATATTTGACAGACTAATATTGCCTTGGAATGTGTATGATGTTTGTGAAAAGTATGCGGCTCTGAAGGGCCACAGTGGAGCAATCATGGAGCTTCATTATAGTACCGATGGCAGCTAAGGATTTAGGGAGACCGTTTTTTTCTGTTTCGGGGTTCATTGTTTCAAGTTTAGTTTTTGAATCTATGCAGGGATTAGAATGAACCAATATCCGCTTTAATCATAGCTTTGGTCATTTGCTCTTGAATTTGCAAGCTTAGATGTCTTAATTTAGCAATAATCATCTAAAAGTGTGAGTGTTCTCAAACTTCAATCCCAAAACAGTTTTACATTTTGTACAAAAATATCTCCTGTGGCAGCACTGGACATTACGAATTAAAGAACATTTTCATTTTTGATCACTGTTAAAATGGTGGAGTGTTTTTATATTAAAAACCTTTTGAAATGTGTTATGATTTGTGATGATAACATTTTCTTTTTGCTTTTTTAAACATTTATTATTTTTGTCATGCAAATATAAATAAAATGAAACTTATTCTGAATCCGAGCGTGCAAGGATAATCTTCTACACTGCTTCCTTTGTTATTTCCTGTGTGTTGCAACCCTCTTATCTCCAGCCTTCCCCTACCATTACATCCATTCCACCTTTTCACCCCCTTCCTGGTGGCAGCCACCCCAACCTCCCTAGTCGCCCCCTGAATCCTCTTTACCCCGCATCAAACCCTTAACCTATTTATTGAACATTTGTATGGCGCCTATACAGCGAAAAGTGTTTACACGTGCCACAAGACAAAAAAAGAGGGTGGGGGGGGGCAGAGGAGAGAAAAACTATAACGGTCCTACTAGGCCTTGTGACATTCAGATTGCGCAAGTGCAGTAACAAGAAGTGCAGGGAGAAGGGACAGATCAGGGCCGAATGGAGGGATAGGGAGAGGGAGAAGTGCTGGAGGGAGTGTGGGGGGGCGAGGGGCTGGGCAAGTGCTAAAGGGTGCTCAGGAGGGCAGATGCATGGGGGAATCAGGCGTAGGGGTCAAATGCGAGGACGGGGGTGGACCAGCCTCAGAAGGTTAGACAGGGAAGGGTGCCCAAGGTCAAGTGCTGGTAGGAAGCGATGCGAGTGAAGACTGGTCGAAGAAGGGCCTGACCTCGGTGAGGCTCATAAGGGAAACAGGTATCCAGTTGTAGCGGCAGGAGGATACTAACAGGGGAGGGGGAGAGTGAAGGAGGAGAAGAAAAGGAAAGTCTTGAGAAGCTTCTGGAACATAAGGAGATCCGGCTCAAGTCGGCGAGGGCCAGGGAGGCCGTTACAGAGTGGAGGTTCCTGCCGAAAAGAGAGATCTATCCCCACTCTCTGCTTGGAGAAACGTCTGATCTGCAATGAGTTGTAGCTAGAGGACCAGAAAATTCTAGCAGGAAGGTATTTAGGGACAGAGAGTTGGATGTATCGATGTCCCAGGCCCCAGAAGGCCTTGTGGATGATGCAAAGGGTCTTGAATTTGATCCTTGCAACCACTGGGAGCCAGTGGAGAGATTTTAGGGCTGGAGAGATGAGGTCCCTGGGCTTGAGGCCAAGGATAAATCTTGCAGTCCTATTTAGTTGAACAGGTCAGAAGGAGGAAAGAGGAAGATTAAGGAAAAGGCTGTTTTGAGAGACCAAAGCTCTGGAGACATTAAGTTTCTGGGAGAAGGTGAGGAAAGGGAAAATGCCCATGAGGAGGTGAAGCTGATAGTGGGCCTTCTTGGTAAGGTCAGCGATATGAGGTGAGAAGGAGAGAGAGGAGTCAAAGATGACACCCACGTTTTTAGACTCACACAAGGGTGAGGGGAGGGGGCCCAAGGAGGGCGACCAGAGTGTAGGAGGGAAGGGGGGGTAGGAGTCCCAATGAGAAGGATCTCAGTCTTACTGGCATTAAACAGAGATCGTTAGCAGCACACCATGCCTGAATAGCAGTCAGACAGTCAGGAATGAAAGAGGACGGACAGAAGGAAGAGGAGGGACGCTTAAAGGAGAGCTGTATGTCAGCAGCGTGACATTGGAAATGAGGAGAGAAGGTGGAGATCAAGTGTGCAAGAGGAGTAAGGTAAATGTTGAAGAGTGTTAGTACTCACGTACAATAGATCAGGACACCTGGAAGTCGTCTGGACGAAACTCCGCCTGATACTGCCAAAACATGACTTGAAACCAAGAAGGGTATCCTCAATTGAGGGCAACCTTTCTTTTGATACACCGTGCTACACGTAGTAATGAACGGGTACCACAATGATTCAAATGAGAGAGCAAGGTAGAGCCAGTACACGCCAGGCTGAAGAGAAAAGAAAGGAGAGGGTATCAGATAAAGAAGAAATATTGGTAAGTAGAACAGAATAGGGCCAATTGATCACTAACCTTATGTAAGCATGACTTCAGTTCCAGGCGGTGCGGATCACAAAATAACCAGAATCTTGAGAGGAGAACGTAGAACCCAGTACCAATCGAAGGGAACTGAATGGGATTTGATGTTAGTTTATTAGTAGGACCTATCCCGAACGAGGGAGCACTACAGTTCAAGGGACATGCTGGAGGGAAAGCACTGCATAGCGACCATGTCCAACAGGAGAGAGAATCCTAGGAAATATCTTTTCACAATCCAATCTGATGTGGGTTCAACGAAGTAGTGAGGCGGTCCAAAAAGGTACTGTAAAGGTGACAAGATGAGGGTTCAGGTAGAGACTGAGTGTAGGAGGTCTCTGAGGTCAGACTGTAGGGGACTCACTGAAAAAGCAAACAAGGAGCCGGCAAGGCAGTCCGTGGACGTTCCGAGATCAGAGCGCAGAGAATTCACTGAAAAAGCAACAAAGAAGCAGGCAAGGCAGTCCGTGGGCGTTCCGGGGTCAGAGCGCAGGAAATTCACTGAAAATGCAAGAAAGAGACAGGCGAGGCAGTCCGTTGACGTTCTGAGGTTAGAGCATGGCGTTTAACGAGAAAACGATCAGGACAAAACACAGGATGGTGTACCAAACTTCAATCAGAAGCGCCGCGAGTAGTAAGAGTGGAAAGGAAATACGTTCCCATGCGGTCACGTGTTACGGCATCCTACGTTGTTGCCCAGGAGACGGGATGTTGGGAAGTCTCTGTATGCGTGCCTGGCATTGATGAAGGCACCATGGCTATCGCAAAGGACGTGGACGCAGGGAACGTCAAATAGGCGTTCGGCCTGATGTGGAGCACACCGCTCCACGCGCTGTGACAAAGAGCCACAGCGAGAGGATAAAGCCCTGAGGGAAGCCGCAAGTCAAGAGTGAGGTAAAGGAGAGAAAAGGGCCCAGTTGCACATGGAAGGGCTGATTCGAGAGGAAAGAGGTCAACCAATCCAGTGCCCGATCCGTGATGCCAATTTATGAGGATGGAATGATTGACTGAGGATAAGGGCGGAATGAGAGTTGGACTCGAGGTTTCAGAGTAGGTCATCATGGGTGTTCAGGAAAGCAGTTTCCGTGCCTGTGGCTGCTCTGAAGCCAGACTGGTGCTCGTGGAGGCAGCTAACAGATTCAGTGTGATGGATTAGTTGGGAGCCAATCAACTTCTCCAGGACTTGCCCAAGAAGGGCGTAGTGGAGATAGGGTGGTAGTTAGCTGGGCAGGAAGGGTCCTCAGACCTCTTTTTTAGGAGTCGGTGCACAAGGGAGTGCTTGAGGGGTGAAGGTAAAGGAGCCAGTGACAAAAGAGTGGTTACAGAACTCAGCCAAGGAGGGAGCGAGGCAATAGTGTCCTTGATAGTTGTAGAGGAGCATGGAAGAACCTGTTTGGGGGAGACTTTCATACAGCGGACTGTCTTGGTGACCTCATAGGGTGCAATGGGCGAGAAGGATGAGAGTAGGGGGAGGGAAAGAAGGGGGCCTGGTAAGACTTGCATGCAGGCGGGGGAGGGAAGGGCGTAGAGGAGAGAGAGGACAGGATGTCCTGAGTTTTGGTTATGAAATGGGTAGCCAACGTTGTGCAGAGGGCCTGAGAAGGAAGAGGAGAAGTGGAGACTGCAGTAGGATTGGGAAGTTCCTTACAGGTTTTAAAAAGTTCAGCCATGTTGTTTGTGGCCCCAGAGAGGCGAGATTGGATATGGGCCCATTTCTTGGAGCGGGTGGAGAGTCTGTATTGCCTTTGGAGCAAG
Organism: Ambystoma mexicanum; assembly: GCF_040938575.1. Taxonomy (NCBI): domain Eukaryota; kingdom Metazoa; phylum Chordata; class Amphibia; order Caudata; family Ambystomatidae; genus Ambystoma; species Ambystoma mexicanum. The sequence goes on along the minus strand of NC_090931.1, from coordinate 1,459,774,114 downwards.
CAAAAGGCCAGTTTGTCAGAGGATGTGGTAGAATAGAAGCCAACCACTTCCGTTCGGCAACTTTGTACTTGCTTTTCCACGAGGCTTGGTCAGAATCATACCAACTATTGCACTTGGAAGCAGACTTAATGCGGATCCTCATGGCAGGGTCAAGGATGTCAAGGGTGTTGGAGATGGAGAGGTGGTTAGCAAGAGCTGAGTCAGTGTGAGAGTGAATAGTAGGAATGAGGGGAGTGAAGGAGGCGGCAAAACCAGCTACTGACACTCACTTCATCGGTCGAATGATGGAGAAGCAGACTGGCAGTGTGGGCAGAGGCATAGCCGGGTAGCCCAGGAGCTCCAGATGGGAAGAGAGGAGACGGACTTGAACTGGATGCTTCCAGCCCTTTAAGATGAGGTAGCAATACCCTTGAGATGAATGGGCATGCAGAAGTTACTCAAATATCAATAATCGAAACGACTCAGGTAGTTGGCAAAAGGATAACTGTTTTAGATTTGCAATCGTTATTTTAATGAGGTTAACTACTGATATCGACATACCCCTATGTTTTTGTTGTGTTGTTATCCTCCTGATTTCTTTCCGGATATTCTTTTTAGCTTTGTTTATTAGCTTGTCATAACCTTTACATGAACAAGTTTATTGGATCTTTCTGTTGCTGTTTTGTAATGTCTTTTTTCAGCAACTTGTACTTGTATGGTTTGCATTATGCTTGCGAAATTTGACAACATGAGCTCATTCGAGTTCCCACCATTCATTCCTTCTTGTATTAAACCAGGTAGTAGAGCAGTGGCTAATATATTAGCTTGCTCAATATTACGCTGGTGCCATAAGATGCAGTTCTGCCCCTCATTTAGATGTACCAACTCATTACCATCATATTCACTTTCTACATTTGTTCAAATAGGAAGAGGGATAATGGAAGATGGTCACTCTCCTCACGTTCGACTATGCTCATATCCCTATGGTATTCAAGAGAACATAGTGTCGACGCTGATCTTCCCTTGATTCTGGTAAATGCCATATGGGCATCTCCTGGTGTCAATCCATTTAGTTTCACTATTTTATGTGCTGCTAAGAGTGTATGCCATTTTTTGTCGATGCCTGTTAGATTTCTTATTAATGTTAGCAGAGGATTTTAGGCCTGATGAGTGATCTTCATGCAGATGGAGATCTCCAATCAGCGCATTGAAGTCGCCCACCAACCATACAGGAAGACGGTGGCTATACATCTGTAGGATAGTATCGACAACCTTAATGTTTTCTACTGTCATTACCATATTTGGAGGGTCGTACACTTTTATCACAATTACTATTAGAGTCAAGCGTGAAATCTTGGTTACCAAAATATTCTGAGTTGATTGTACCAGCTTCTCGATGTTGCATGGCAATAATATAGAGACTAAGAGTCCCCCTTAGGTCTCCCAAGAGGGCCTTGGGTAGCCACTTGATGGACCATGCATCTACCATCTAGCTGCACTTCAGCTGTCAACCATGTTTCTTGGAGTGCTACTATCTTAAACATCTCCATATTAGCCACCAAACCCTCATCTTCAAAAAGATGGATATGCCCTCTGGTGTTCCATGAGTAGAGCATTAACATTTTATCATATCAATGCCGTTCTGCTGGAAAGTGTGGCTTGAATGATACTGGTAGCCACTGCCAATAACCCTCAGGTAAATCATTAGGAGTTCGAATTAGGTGAAAGAATAGGGTCGGAAGCGGCTGTGTCTCGGCTGTGTCTCGGTTTATGGCAGGACGACAGTGCGGCTTGACTCTGTGGACTCTGTGGTTGGAAGGTCTTTTACTCTAATCCGCCATTACGGCGGCCGCGGCTGTGGCTGCGGGCTGCTGCGAGCTGCGGGTTGCTGACGGTGCTGACGGTGCTAGCAGTGCGGGAAAGCACAGGAGGCACGGGATACTCGGTGGAGCCCCGAGCTTACAGGCTCTGCAACGCCAAGGCTGAGGCAACGAGGACCGAGTTCTAGTACGGAGAACAGGACGGAGGCAGCAGCCACAAGAGCCTACTGTGTGCCGAGACGAGGCGACACCTCGGAGTATCACAAGTAGGTGGTAGAGCACTGGGCGACAGGAACGGAGTGGGTGCTGGTATTTCCGATTCCCTGACCTGAGTACCCCAGTGTGCTGGCATACGTGACTGTCCACCACGGGAGTGGTAGTGGTGTGGGCTGTGCTTTGGCTGGGGAGACTGGGGCTGGAGTAGGGGGCTACAGCTGGGCCTGGACGACTGATAAGGTGTGGTGTGTTTTGTGCAGGCCCCAGACAACAGGCCCACCGGGGTACTCTGTGGTTCCCTTCAGTACACACACACACACCCCCCCCCTGCCCCTTCCCCCTGCCCACATCATTTATATTCCTCCGTGAGCTATCCACTAGTCATAACGTTGCCTGGGGCACGTGACTTATAGAAGTGGCTGGTCTTTTCAGGCACAGAATTGTGGTGACTGTTCTAGGGTAGTATAAATAGTAGGACTCTAACTCAGTATTTTCCCACGGATCGAATTATCACGCTGAGGAAATGCAGCGAGGGAAAAAAGCACCACAGTCAAATTACAACCTGCGGAAAGGCAAGACTATGCCAGTGAACGATGGCAAGGAAAACAGAAAGAAAGGTAATAAAAGCAAAAAGAATCTTAACACAACGCCTGTGGCACAAGGAGCCATCACAGACTTTTTTGGAGTAAATCCACCACCGGAGATTAACTCAACAATAAATGAGGTAATGGCTGAGCCAGGGAATAAGGAGAGTATCTTACTAAATTCCTCAAATTATGAGGATATTGATAATAACTCATTACTTGACCTCTGCTTGAGTATTCAGAGAGGGATGGTAACGCAGAATCCAGCAAAGGCATTTAATAATTCTACTCACCATAAAGAAAGTAATAATATAACACTTGAGGAAGCCAATCCTGTGTCTAGCTGTGGACGTCTCTCGGTATCTCCTAATCTAGCGATGGCCTCCATAGAAGATGATCCGGAGAAGGAGGATAACGAAGATTTAAATCCGTACATTAACAACACGGCCATTATGGAGCTCCAATCATCTGTAGCGTCATTACAATTTGCACTCAAAATACTGTTGCAAATGACTGGGAGCATACTGACAAATACGAATAATATTACGAGGGCACTAGAGCGGAAGGACTTCCCGCAGGATGAGATAGAAGCAAACCTCTCGGATGCTATTCATACCATTGAGGAGATGAAAGAAGCAGAGGAGAGAATGGAAGAAGTGGCGGAAAATGCGATCCTGGACAAGGACCTGGAGGTCAATCCTCCTATAGAAAACCTTTCAGTAATAACTGTAGAGGATCTAGAAATCGTGCACAGCCCTGGGATCTTTCTTACGAGGAAACAACGAAGATTGGCCAAAAGGGCTTTGAAAAGCAAGAAAGTAGCAACGAATCCTATACCCTCCAGTGTAAGACCTAAAGCAGCCGCGGAAACACGTTCCAAAAAAGCCAGAAAAAGAAAGGCGAGAGCAGTAGCTCGAGCCGCAGAAGCTAAGGGGCCATTGGCCGATTGGTTAGTACCAGGAGAAAAATTTAAGGAGGCAGATCTAGACGGCCTCTCTGATGAAGACACTGACCAAGATGATAGTGTCACAGTCGAACCGGAGGATCAGATCGGCTCAGCTGGTACAGATGAAACACCAGAGCCGGTACGGCCCGTGCAAATTAGCACGGATGAGGAATGTAATGTGAATCGTATTTGCTACATTAAGAACCTCTACCCTAGTGGTAAAAATCCCTGGCTGGCAAGATCAGAATTCCTAACCCGACTACATTATATCCCACAGTTGAGAGTTATGAAATCCGACGACTTCTTTTTCATCGAACCCTTGCAGGTCCCTAATCCACATGTTTCCGCCATCCATTGTACTTTCCTAGCCTCAGCTCAGCTGATCAGAAAATTTAAAAAAGAACTGATAACCGTAGATATTGCTATTGATGTAGATCCACAGGAGAGAGACCTTACTGAAGAAACTAAGGATTACATGACCAAGGAGTTACAAACTCCATTGGACAAGCTAGTGGTGCAAGATAATGTGGTCAATCAAGAGGCACCAGAAAATACGGCGATGTCTGAAATACAACAAGCCCTCAAAACATTGTTGGAAGCTCTCCCGCGAATGATACAGAACCTCTGAAGCTTTTCCTTCGTTTCTTGGAACTGTCGGGGTTTTGCCCATCTTCTGAGATACGAAGGGTCTATGGATTTATTGCTGAAGCATAGCTGTATATGTCTCCAGGAAACATGGGCATTGAACTCTCTATTATTGGACGGTTTTGTAGTACATCAGACATTTGCCAAAAGAGGGGATAAGGGTCGCCCTTATGGGGGACTTATTATAGGAGTGGTTAATACGATCAACTCGCGGAAGATCCTGGTCAATGCCACTGATTACCATCTGGCGGTTGAGGTTGACTATCCCAAGGATTATGGGCACAGTAGATTCTTACTGATTAACCTCTATAATCCCCCGGGAGCATTGATAAGGGAATCTCTACAAGAAGCCATTCATGAGTTATTGACTTTTTGGACTCAAAGATCCGGCAATTTAGCGGTAGTGGTGATGGGTGATTTTAATTGTCATATGAAGGATGATCAGCTGGTCGCCAAATACCCTGCCCTGAATGAAAAATGTCTAATGACCCATGACAAAAGAGAGAGTGAAGGGTTGGGGTGGCTACAATTTTTTAAGACATGGGATTTATCCATGATTAATGGTAGAACAATGGGTGATAGGCCGGGGAAACAGACATGGTCTAATGGTATTTCATACAGCACCCTAGACTACATATTCATGTGTCCTGAAATGTTGCCTATAGTAAATGATATGAGAATCATACCCAATGAATGGAGTGACCATGCGGCTCTCGAGTGTTCCCTTCAACTTTCTCTCTCTCCCGCCATTAAGTGTAATATAGGCAATATACAAACCAATTGCACAGGCACTAGAATTATCTGGTCGGAGAGAAACATTAAAAAGGCTACGGAAGCACTCTTATCCCAAGCCCAGGCTCCCCTTCCCCATTTTGAACAGCTGACCGTAAATGAAATAGAAGAATGGATCCTGGAATTTTCAGGACTACATGCGACCTCAAGGAAAAACGTTATGATAAATCCCGGAGGTACCACTCAGCCTTATAATGAGGATATTCGTGATGCTAAGAGAAGGCTAAGAGCAGAATTGCGGGGGTTTAGGAGACTGAATATAGCGGGTTCCTTATACTATGACAAAGTCAGAAAAGCTAAAAACAAATATAGAGCTAGTATCAGAACCATCAGAAATACAGAGAGGAATATTAGAAATCAGAGGCTGGTAAACACTATCTGCGCTGGAAATTCGCGTAATATATGGCAGCTACTGAAAGAGAACAGAGAGAAGGCCAAGGGTCAGCTGGACAATCCTATAGGAGAGGAAACCTGGGTAAGATTTCTTCTGGACCGTAACTCTGGAGAGGTAGATGTACCCATAATATCTAGAGTGAAGAATCCCTTCCCCCCGCCCTTTGAGGCCTCGGAAGAGGCCATACTGAATAAAATAGCAACCTTGAAAGCTTCTAGAGCTCCTGGCCCGAATGGGCTAGCGAATATAGTCATTAAGAACCACCCAGCTTTTTGGGCTTCTCTTCTGTCAATACTCTTTAAAAAGGTATTAGCTCAGGGGATGATTCCCCGTTCATGGCAAACGGCGATATTGGTGCCGGTGTTCAAGAAGGGATGCCGTATGGATCCAAATAATTATAGGCTTCTTTCCATGCTGGATACCACGGGAAAACTCTTTGCGGCTTTACTGCTCACGGAATTACAGAATTGGGCTGAACAGACTAACATTCTTAGTAGGTTCCAATGTGGATTCCGGCGTGGTTTCTCTACCACGCACAATTTGTGGGTGATGGACATACTACGAACTCGGGCACTTAGCAAGGGACAGCCCCCGCTATACGCCCTTTACATTGACTTTAAGGCCGCATTCGATTCTATACCTAGAGCCAGGCTGTGGACAAAGCTGGAAGTTATGGGTTGCCCGCCTAGTCTACTTTACTACTTAAGACAGCTGCACCATAACACCATGGTGTGCCTCAGATTAAATCAAGAGGGATCCTTGACTAGACAAGTGAGACAAGATAGGGGGGTAAAACAGGGATGTGTAACTGCTCCACTGGTGTACAATCTGTACGTATACGATATCCCAATAGTGTTGGCCGAAGTGAATAACTGCCCACCTAAAGTAGGGGATACAACTTGTGCAGTACTGGCATATGCGGATGATTTGGTCATTTTCGACAACACTATTGCGGGTATTAGGAGCTCAGCGGTAGCACTATGGGAGTACGCAAAGATCAATGGGTTAGCTGTTAACCTTGATAAGACCAAAGTGATTAGATTCACGAAGAAAAAAGTCTCTCGTGTTGAGCTATGGGTGCAGAATGATAATATACTTTATTCCCCATCCTATCGGTATTTAGGAGTTGAAATTGAACCATGGGGTGATTACTCTCTGTGTAGACAAAATAGGAGAACTAGGGCGCAGCAAGTTACAGCTTTAATTGCGTCATTTACCAGGAGGCAGGCTGGTTTTACACTATGGGGGACGAGACACCTGTACATACAGGTGTTTGCGCCTATGATTACGTATGGCCTGGAAGCACTAACCTCTTCTGATCTAGCCTGGCTGCAAGTGGTGGAGGGAAAATTTTGGCGACGCATACTGGGGTTACCCCCTAGTGTTCCTATGGCCCTTATAAGGCTGGAGTTGGGTCTACCCTCACTTAAAGCAATGGTACTGAAAAAGAGGGTGGGCTTTTATCTCAAGATGAAGAATAGTTCTTTTAACCCTATGCTGGTTACCATGCATATAGAAGTAAGTAAAAAAGATACTACCTCTCCTCTCCAGAAAAGTATGACCCAATTTCTGAGAGATATTGGCTGGACTGACAGAGGGACAACCATTTCCCAGGAGGTCATGACAGCACTGGGGAAAAAGGTAGATCTCTGGGATTGGTTAGAGAACTTTTCCCATCTAGGGTGCTTAAAGTCATGTGCCTTTGTAAAGTATCGACTTTACAACTTTATGAAACCTCAGGCATATCTGTACCTATGCCCTTCCACAAGGCTAAGACGGTTTATTATTCTTTTCCGTCTTGAGCAACTACCGACCTTGTGTAATGTGGGACCTAGGGAAAAGATCGCAACTGTAGAACGTATATGTCGTATATATAACCTACCTGAAAGTCTGGAGACAGCCAGGCATCTATTAACTGAATGCATCACAATGAGACCCACAATTGTTAAATATCTAGGAGAATTTGCCCATAATCTGGAATCTATACAGGAAAATCAATTTTGGTTATACTGTACTAATACAGTAAATATGCATCTTTTTATTGCATTATATAATGTATGGCTCCAGATTGAAAAAGCGATGGGCATCCTGATTTAAATGATTGAAATGATTTTAAAAAAAAATGTTTTATTATGAAGTTTTTTTTTTTTTTTTAGGAAGCTTTTGGATATTGTAAAAGTTATATGTATTTAGATATACTTGATTTTTCTTTTTCTTTTTTATACTTACACAATTGTATAAATTGCATATTTTAAATTTTCCTTTTTTGATTATGTAAAAGTAATATGTGTAAAGTTTGAATTTTTCAATCTATATCACATTAAAGTATTATTTATTTATTAGGAGTTCCATTCATTGAGATATCTACCAGTGAGCTCTGTGTCCTGTCTGTTGTCAATACCTCAGAACTTTTCACCATATTAGGTATGTTCTTGGTAGGCTTACTCGGTAATGTTAGTCTGGTTGGGCATGCGTTAGTATTACCTGGAGCTACATTAGATGTTATTGTGACACTTAGTTTTACTAGGTCGCTACCCGGCTTAACCAACAGGATCACAACTCTATTGGCATTATAACCCAATATAAGGAGGTATCCTTCAAATTCCATTATGTAGTTTAAAGTTGCCTCTGCTTCAAAACATATATTTGATATGTATTGATTTGTGAGTTCTACCTGGTCAACTAGGTGGATATCATTAATAGTAATGATTCTCAACGGGACGATAGATTGAAAAATACATAAGACTGCTTTTCTATTGAGGGACAGTGGGGGGTTCTCCTGATGTAATCAAACAAGTTGGAGGGCTGACATCACATCAGAAAACTCCACCTTTTTAGGGATTATTTGTGGTTCCATATTTATCTCAATATTTTTGATTTGCATCGCCCATACCGCAGGGAGAGTCATTTGTGCTTTGCCCACATTATTATCCACCAAATCCTTTGCACCAGATTTTACTTGTATTTGGCCAATCTTCAATGATTTTCCAGGATTCCTCAGTTGAACCCCATCTACAACGGGGACACTAATGTTTACTTCACTCTCATCATTAGGATTCTTCAGCAATGGACCATTTGCCTGTAGGGGTACAATTTCCATACTTTTGTCAGGATGATGTACTTCAGTGACACGACTAACAGTGGTTGTACCTGCTTTTCTGTTTTCCAATATATGCAACCTCTGTTTACGAGATAATGTTTTATTGCTGTACATGGACGCATGATGAGCTGCACTGATTTTAATTTTACATTTCTCACTATTTTCTCATGGTGGGTACCCACCACTTTTTTACTCTTTTTGTTCCCTGGTGTGCCACCATGTTTCACCGGTGATGTACTGGTCTCTCTTATACATACTTAGTGGCATCGCCCTTCATGCTCATATGAATTAGCAACGATTGACTAGCAATCTTTTTTTCCAAATGATCCCATTTTGCTAACAACATGGTCAACACATTTTCTAATGCCTAGAACATGTCATCTGAGTTCTTTCTATTCTCATTTCCACTCTCACATTTCACTTCACAAGGATCACTCATTGCTTTGGTAATGGGTAGCTTAAGAGTATACTTTTCCCCCAAGTTGTTAGATTTGAAAGTGAAATCGGAGACTCTAGATGGATTAATCTCGTTCTTTATGTTCTTCGTGAACTCATAGTTGGGAAGATGCGAATAATCACTAGCTGTTGGCATAGTCATCTTGTTGGGTGGTGTGAAATACATGGGGGTAGAAGCTGCCTCTATTAAGAGTGATATTCAACATCAAACTCTTCCAACTTTGATGCTGATCAATCATTGGTGCTTTTTCCAGTGCTAGGATGCATGCATAATACCTTGCTATGCATCAATGTTTACGTATGCTCCATTGCTTTAGTTTTCCCCTCATATACCTTCTCTTGCTCAAGGGGGTCTATCCCTGTTCCAACTGCAGGTGAAAATATGTTCGCTTCACATTCCTCACTCTTTTTTATGGTCAGTTTTTTAGGCTGGCCGCATTTCACATCACTCAACAATTTGGCACTCACACAACGTAGGTCATTTGCTAATTCTGCGACTAAGTCTTCAGTCACAGATTTAAGCGATGTTGTCATCAAAGACGTCACTGCTTGAACTTTACCATAGTATTCCGTTATCTGTTTACATAAAGTCGGCACTTTTTTAGGATTTGTTGTAACCTTGTGCATGGCAATCTCTTCATCATAGGCGTCCATGGTCTCGCCAAACTTGTTGCCCACACATATCAAACAAAGTATACAATAGCGAGTGCGATTGCAATCGCTATTAAAGACTTCTGATCCGCTAGACAATACTGTGTTCGGTAATTGGCACGAGTCTACACTGTTCACACTCTCGACCCCTAGCTTTTACCTCTATTCACTTCCTAGCTTAGGTAGTGTGTCTCGCACTACACTACCTACATACAGACCGACTAAACAATAGACAAGTGTGGCCAGGAAAGAAAGGGAGGAGGGGAGAAGTGATGATCACCGCAGGTATTCATTATTCGTTACAATCTGCGGTGTCACCTCCACTATAGTTCTCTACGATGATTATTGAGATCTTCTTAGCTCATTACGCACGTCAGTTATTTTTGGCGTGTAACGCCCAAACGCCATACAGCCGCGACCAGTAACACCAATCAACGGCTAGCAGCTAAACACGCTGTTCTAAACATACAGCAATGATGCGCGTTGCAGTGCTCCGGAATTACAACAGAGACAACAGAGAGAAATGCAATCAAACACCAATCGAGGGTTAACAGCTAAACACGCTGCTCTAATCATACAGCAATGACAGCACCTCTTGGTTTGTTATGGAAGTACACTTACTTTCCATTATACATGATGCGCAGTGCAGCGCTCCTGAATGGCAACAAAAAGAAATGCTGGGGAAGCTAGGAATTGTGTGCTAGGTTTAGCTCGCATGCTGCGCTGCGAACAGCCGCACAGCCACTTCCGAGCCACTTACTGGGAGTGGGCACACAGGAGCGCGTGCCTGGCTGATTTTAATGGATCCTGGGTAAGTGGAAGGGGCTTATACCTATAAAAGTGAAATAAATTAATATATCAGCACTATATTACCATTTGGTACTTAGTAAATATATTAGAGAGTCCATATAAGTCCTTCTTGATATATCCATGGCTTAGAGCATACCAAATCACAGGAATCTTCAATGCACAGAGTTGAGGCTCCAGAGTCCCTCAGCCGAATGGCCACTTCTGAGCCACTTGTTCGGAGCGCGCAAGCAGGAGCGCGTGCCTGGCTGATTTTAATGGATCCTGGGTAAGTGGGAGGGGCTTATACCTATAAAAGTGAAATAAATTAATATATCAGCACTATATTACTATCTGGTACTTAGTAAATATATTAGAGAGTCCATATAAGTCCTGCATGATATATCCAGAGCTTAGAGCGTACCAAATCACAGGAATCTTCAATGCACAGAGTTAAGGCTCCAGAGTCCCTCAGCCGAACAGCCACTTCAGAGCCACTTACTTGGAGTGCGCGCTCAGGAGCGCGTGCCTGGCTGATTTTAATGGATCCTGGGTAAGTGGGAGGCGCTTATACCAAATCACAGGAATCTTCAATGCACAGAGTTGAGGCTAAGAGTCCCTCAGCCGAACAGCCACTTCTGAGCCACTTACTTGGAGCGCAACATGTTCTACTATATTTGGAACAAACCATTCTTCTGCAATAGTTGTGGCGATTCTCTCTCTAGTAACGTGCGCAGGGTGGTGTCGCTGGTCCAACACCACCCTTGATAAGGCTACAGGCATCACTGGTTTACCAGTGCTGTCTTGTTGCCACAATGCTTCAGAGGGGTTTAAAGAACACCCTCTCTGCGTCGACAGGTCTTTCTCATTCTGAGGTGCTTCCCCTTGGATCTCTGCTAGCTGAGTCCTAGACAAGTTATTATAACATTCAGGCACATCAGGCTTTCATTCACATCAGGCGTATCAAAATACATAATAATCTCTGAACATGCAATTCGCTTGCCTTCGTCATCTGATTTTAGATTTCCATGTGAGATAAAAATCTGCTCTTTTAGCATGTGCTACGCATTTAATTTAACTACTGCGATGGTTACTGGGAGTTGTAGTGCTTTAATGAGTCTGTCCAATAAAGCTGTGTGTTGCACTGGAGTGCCGTCCGCTCGGAGGTAGCCCCTTCTTTTCCAACGTGCTAACCCTGCATGCACTGTCGACGTTGCATAGGCGGAGGCACTGTACACGGTTACTTCCTGGTCTGTGTGTCTCTTGAGTGCAATAATCAACGCCACTAATTCTGCAGCCTGTGCCGAAAAGTGAGACGGTAGCCATGCACTTATCAATACTTCAAACTCCCCATTGGCCATGTGCTTCACCACAGCGGCACCTGTATATCTCTGTCCGTCATTTTGATAGATTCTCGAAGAATCGTCAATAAAAAGAATCTCCCCAGCTGACACCGCATTTTCCTGCACCCTCGGGAGTTCATCATAGAATTCCTCATAGTTCGAGCAATCGTGTTCATGCTCGCCCTCTGCCAGTGGTTCTGCTACAAACATGGCAGGATTCAGTATTCTGCATCTGACTATTTTAATGACCAGATTCAATATTACCACTTCATAGGCAGAAGCCCTTTGAGAAGTCAACGTACCCTTTGGTTTTTCCAAAATGGCAAACAAAGCATTTTCAACAAATAACGACATGGAACATCCCATTACTATGCTGGTAGCCTTCTCAATGGTGAACGCGGCGGCAGCCAAAGACTGTTCGCACAGAAAATTACCTCTCACTACTGGGTCTAGAATTCCACTGTAATATCTAAGGGGCTTGTATCCCAACATGGTTCTCTGTGTGAGTACAGCTGTCATAACAGTGCCATTCGTGTGTGAAAATAAGAACAATTCCTTAGCATAATTGGGAATCCCTAAAACTGGAGCAGTGCAAATTGCCTTTTTCAACTCGTCAAACCCTTTTTCCATTTCCTCAGTCCAAACAATTATTTTCATGATTTACCTGTGCTTTCTTCAGTGCTTGTAACAAGGGCCTTATGTATGAACTGTAATCAAAGACCCATGCTCTGACATAGTTAGACAGTCCCAAAAATCTCTGCATGTGATTTATCGTGAGTAGCTTTGCTGTTTTCAAAATAGCCTCAGACCTTTCAGGAGTAACTTTCTTTCCCTCACATGAAATTAACTGGCCTATGTACTGCAATTTCTCCTTGTCTACTTTATATCCTTTCCTTTCTCTGCAAGAATAATCATTAGCTGAACTGAATTGCGTCTGCACTCTTCCTCTGAGGTGCTACAGACCAATATGTCATCCACGTACTGCAACACAGCACTTTCTAAATCAATATTGCTTGAGTCCATCTGTAGGACTCTATTGAAAATCGATGGAGACTCACAGTACCCCTGGTGTAAACGAGTGCTTTTCAGACGATTTTGTCTGAACGTAATTGACGTCAGATCTTGCAAGTCTTTATGTGATGGTATTGAGAAAAATTCCAGTCAATCATTGCGAAATCTCATGCCTTAACAGGAATATTATATAATATCGTCGCAGGATTAGGAACTAGAGGGAACTCAGCCTCAACAATCTGGTTAATCGGTCTTAAATCTTGAATTAAACGCCACAATCCCCCTTTCCCTTTTTTAATCGTATAAAATGCGGTATTGCACAGTGACTCTGACGTCACTAAGCGGCCTTGTGCCACCATGGCAGATATCGTCTTGAAAATACCTTCATCTGCCTCTCGAGACATAGGATACTGTCATGCTTGAGGTAAAATTGCTCCTGGTTCAATTTAGTCTTCACTTCCCCAGCCCCCTTCAATAGGCCTACGTCATAGGGGCCTGTTGTCCATAAAGAGGCTGGCCATGTCGTCATTAAAATACTCAGGGCACTTTCGTACTAGCATCATTTTCTGAGGAACCTCACGTTTAATTGCTCTCACCCAATAAGTAATACTCATCTCAAATATTACTTCGTCATCTGATGGATGATCTCTAAACATATCCTCATCAGTGACGTCAGTCAATCTGTAACCCTCCCCAATGGCAATCACTGTGCACCATCGTCTTCCGTCATGATCATTTCCATCAAGCAAAGCCATTTCTCCTCTCACCATGGCTGCTTGTAATTCTAAAGGAAAGATTCTCCTTTCCTCCTCATCCATAGATATCTTTGGCCTGAATAAAAATTCACCAGATATTCTCATAGTTCTGCCCACTAAGCCTGGCAGCCATGTCAGCAAAATGCGTACCCCATGGTGAATATTCTTCTGGTTCTAATGGTATTCCTCGTATGACCACTTGTCCTGCAAACACCATAATAAATTCACTCACGTTTAAATAATGTATTCCTGGCGTTGAACACACTATGCCTTCATCAGTAAACAATATCGCCATGTTCAACTTGGACATTAAATCTCAACACAATATATTGACAGGTGTCTGCCTCTAATATAACAATGGCACAGACGTCCCAAACTCCCCTATAGAGACTGGCAATGCGTCAGTAAAAGGAACTCTGCTTATAGCTCCTGTGATACCTTGAGTATTCATGGCATCGAAAATGTCCCCTCTCGTATACATGAGTGTGTTGCACCTGTGTCTACTAAAAACGAAAAAGATGTGCCTCCTATATTAATGTCAACCTTCGGTTCCTCTTGAGGGTTAGGCGTTATAGATAGTATCTAACACATCAAGTCTCCCAGTGAGCTGTCCTATTGTGGGTACATTCTCATTCCCGTACCTGTGAAAGGATTTCCTCCATCAACAGTGACACCCCCTAGTCTACGAGTCATTAATTGCCCTGTGTTTGTGATCTGCTGTTTCGAAGGGATTGTGTCCTCCGACGTATTTCTTATCTTTGATAATAGATCATCTTCCAGCTTGCTGGCCTCGGAATTTTCTTTTCAGTAGAGGGCGCTGTGCGTCGACGTCCCTCGAGCCGATGTCCCTCGACGGCCTCCGTATCGGCGCCGACGTCACCCAGCATCCGTTGCTCAGTTCCGTTTTTCCGCACTTCGTGGGGCCTCGGAATATCGTTGCTCAGTTCTTCAGTCAAATATATCAATATATTCCTTGTGAATACCGACTCGTACTCGATGACTTCATCACCCGAACCGACGATTCCACGGTCCGGCTTCAACAAATGTCGAGACTGTGGAAAGAAAATGTCGTTGACGGATCCTCACAGGATCTGTTTGTGGTGCCTGGGAATAGAGCACCATTGTTCGGAGTGCGAGGACTGCATGTCCATGACGGCGAAAGCCTTGAAGGAGTGTAACGGGAAGCTCGAGAGAAGTAAGGCAGTTAAAACTTCTTCGAAAGTTTCCTCGGCGGAGTCGAGACATTCGTCTCCTCGCCATCACAAAAGACATTCTCGTTCTAGGTCACGAAGCAGTTCCCATCACTCTTCGAGATCTAAGCATTCAAAAAAGAGACGTTGAAGATCCCCTTCCTCGTCTTCGTCTTCTTCCGTTTCCCCAAAAAGGGTCTCCTGCCCCACAAAACATAGCTCTCAGGCTGAGTGGGAGGAATTCAGGAAAAAGATGCTAAGCGTCTTCGAGAAAGCGGCCTCGACCCCCTCGAAGACTGCTGAGGGTGATACCCTGGGTGAAAGACCCGAAAAATCAAAAAGCTGCGAGTCGCAGTACCCGGTGAAAGAAGCCACTTGAGAGTGTCACAAACCCTCGAGTAAAGGCAAAGTTGCGTATTCGATGCCGTCGTCGAAGATCCCTTCTACACATAGATCGGCGTCGTCGACACCGTTATCGAAGGGTTCTTCGATGCACAGGTCAGTCGTGTCGACGCCGTCTTCGACGCCGACGTCGAGAAAGGATAAACCCACGGCCACCTCACAGCCAGTGGCCATACCGAGAGCCTCGAGCACGAGAATGTCGTCGTCAACCTCGAGTAGAATCCCGATACTCTCGAGTTCATCGAGGCCTCTACCAACTTTCTCGATGCCTTTTTCGATGGCTTCAATGGCTTCGAAGCCTTTAACGTCTGCATCGACAATGTCGACGTTTTCTCAGCCAATCATGACAAATTTGGCTCCTTCTGCTCTGGAAATGGGATTTATACCATTTTCAAGAACTGATCACTCCAGGTTCTTATCTTCTATTTATGAAGAAGGGGAGGATTCGGTTCAGGAAAGACCTTTTGAGTTGCAGGGATCTGCAACTCCTGCACCAGAGGAATTTACCTCTGAGCAAGGTAGGTTGAAAGACCTCCATGAAACCCTACAGGAAGCAAGTTTGTTGGACACTTCCCCAGAAGTAGAATTTGCCACACTAGACCCAGGGGAACATGCTGAAACCCCTTATAGAACCTTGATGGCAAGGATAATAGAGTTTATGGGATGGTCCACACCCTCACCTGCTTTTCAGCAAGACGACCTCACAGACATCTTGGTCAAAGGTCCACAGGAGGATCCTGCGGTGCCATTTCGTGAGGCATTACAAAGGCGAATATTGGCAAACTGGGAAACACCTGAGGTAATCCTGGCAGTTAACACAAAAGAAATCAGCTAAATATCGGGTGTCTTCTGCTGACCCTGAATATTTATCCAAACACCCAACTCCGGAGAGTCTGGTTGTTCAGGCAGCTACTTCAGCAGGTAGTAAATCGGCTTACCCTACTGTTCCACAGGACAGGGATGATAAGAGATATGACTCTATGGCCAAAAAAGTATTTTCCGCATGTAGCATGGCGTTGAAATCCATCAATGCTACTTGTACGCTCGCAAGGTTCAGCCACACACTTTGGGAGTGTGCGTCATCAGCGGCTGATTGCCTCCTGGAGGGAGAAGAAAGGGAAGCGTTTCTCAACATCATTAAGGAAGGTAAGGACGCAATGTGCCAATCCCTTCAGACTGGCATCGATTCTGCTCACAGTTTCAGCAGGGCCATGGCGGCAAGTACAACAACCAGGAGATTTGCTTGGTTGCGAAAGTCTGGTTTTGCTCCAGATGTGCAAAGCAGACTCTTGAATATGCCCTTTAACGGCTCTTCTTTGTTTGGTAAGAAGGCGGATGACAGTTTAGAAAAACTACAAACATCAAAGGCAGTAGCAAATCCTTAGGAGCTGCAATCCGTCAGACACCATATCGCCCCTCAGGAACTGGCTTCTATTCCGCGTTCAGAAAGGGCAGAGGACAGACGGTTCAAAAGGGTCAGAAGAAATTCACCCGAGGTGGACGGGATAAAAACACAAAAGCCGCAGCAGCAGCAGGTGCCTCTTTACCCTCGGCATCTGCATCAGTCGCCTCCAAACCGCTCTGAGGACTCTCTTCACAAAACACCAGTAGGGGGCAGGTTAACTCAACATCTGACGGAATGGCAGGCTATTACGTCAGATGCTTGGACATTGGAGACAGTTGCCCAAGGTTACTGCCTGCCTTTTCTACGCATCCCTCAGAGTCATCCACCGGGGAACAGCTCTCTGAAAGTTCCAGATCCGCTCCTCTTGCAGGAGATTGTAGACCTGCTAGAGAAAGGTGCCATAGAACCGGTACCTGTAGCGGAGAGGTACAAGGGCTGGTACTCCCCCTACTTTCTCATACCGAAGAAAGACAGAGGACTGAGACCTATCTTGGACTTACGAGAATTGAACAAGTTCCTCAGGAAGGACAAGTTCAAGATGGTAACTCTCTCCCAGATCCTTCAGGCCCTCCAGCTCCAGGACTGGCTGGTATCTTTGGACCTCCAGGATGCTTATTTCCATGTGCCAATCCATCTCAAACACAGAAAATACCTGAGGTTCGCAATTGGCGGCTCTCATTATCAATTTCGAGTTCTGCCATTTGGTCTGACCTCCGCCCTGAGGGTCTTCACCAAGCTAATGTCGGTAGTGGCTGCAAGTCTAAGGAGGGAAGGGATCCACGTCTACCCCTACCTGGACGATTGGCTCATCAGAGCTGTATCTTCGGAACAAGCTCAGATCCAGCTAGGTTATGTCTGCCACTTCCTTCACAAACTGGGCTTCTCCCTCAATTTAAAGGAGTCACAGATGATACCATCACAGAGACTCCAGTTCATTGGAGTGGTCCTGGACACTTCCCTGGGAAAAGCCTTGCCACCAGAGGTGAGGGCTCAAGATATTCTGCAGATGGTCACCAAGTTTCAAAATGCCCAACGTCTCCCAGCCTTCGACTTTTTGAGGTTAATAGGCCTCATGGCATCCTGCATCTTCCTTGTGCCAGAGGCTCGCCTGAGAATAAGATCTCTTCAGTGGGCACTGAGAATTCAGTGGTCGCAATTCTCAGGGAGAATGACAGACCTCCTTCAGATTCCAGACAAGGTGGCTCGAGACCTTCAGTGGTGGGCCTGCCAGAAAAACATCTTGAAGGGGGAACTGTTTTGGCAACCATGGCCGGAGATAACAGTAGTCACAGATGCCTCACTCACGGGGTGGGGAGCCCATACCAACGACTTGAACATCAGCGGTCGTTGGTCTCCATCGGAGTCCAGACCACATATCAACCTGTTAGAGTGAGAGCAATCAGACTAGCGCTGAAGGCTTTCCTGCCATCTGTACAGGGGAAAAATGCCGTGATAATGACGGACAACACAGTGGCCATGCACTACCTCAACAAAAGAGGAGGCGTTGGATCACTGCCACTGTGCAGAGAGGCAATGCAGCTCTGGTTTTGGGCAATTCAAGAAGGAATCTCTCTATCGGCAGTCCACCTAGCCGGAGAGAAGAACTTGACGGCGGACGCTCTGAGCAGGCAGGGCACAGTCTCCCACGAGTGGGAACTAGCTCAGGAAGTCCTTCAGGAGATCTTCGCCCTTTGGGGAACCCCTCAAGTGGATCTGTTTGCCACCAGTACCAACAGAAAGTGCGATCTGTTTTGTTTAAGGGAATTTCCCCCGAGAGGAGCTCTAGGGGACGCGTTTCTAGTGGACTGGGAGTTCCCACTTCTGTACGCGTTTCCACCAGTCCCTGTCGTTCCTCAAATGATCAGGAGGTTGAGAAGATTCCGGAGAACCATGATCCTAATTGCCCCAGACTGGGCCAGGAGAACGTGGTACCGAGACCTTCTGGACATGTCCATCTGCCCTCCAATTCGTCTTCCACTCAAGGAGAATCTTCTCTCACAGAAGGGAGGTCAGGTTCTCCATCCAGACATCAGAACCCTCAAACTTCACGCCTGGCTTCTGAAAGGTTGAGATACAAGGATTGGGACCTCCCTGTTGACGTCATGGAAGTGTTGCTTTTGGCCAGAAGGCCAGCAACAAAGTCTTTAAACCGCTGCCGTTGGAACAAGTTTTGCAGCTCGTGTAGAGAAGAGAATATCGACCCCTTTTCATGTGGTACACCAACGGTGTTATCCTTTCTACTCTATTTGGCAAATTCAGGCCTTCAAGTTGGCACTATCAAGGGCTATCTCGCAGCGCTATCGATCTTCAAGCGCACTGCGGAGGAGCCTTCGTATTTCAAATTACCCTTAGTAATACAATTTCTAAAGGGATTAACTAATGTCTACCCTCCAAGACCTTTCCAGGTTCCTTTATGGGACTTAAATTTAGTCTTACATTTCCTGATGGGTACTCCTTTCAAACCACTCCACTCTTGTTCGCTAAGATTTCTCACCCTTAAAACTGTCTTATTAGTGGCTTTAACATCTGCTAGAAGGGTGAGCGAATTACAAGCTCTATCTTGTAAACCCCCTCAGACAATGTTTCATAAAGACAAGGTTGTCCTACAGGTGAAGCCTAATTTCCTCCCAAAGGTGGTTTCTGAATTCCACATCAGTCAGAAAATCACTTTACCTTCATTCTATCCGCCTCCCCATCCGGGTAAAGAGGAAGAAAGTCTACATAGGCTGGACCCAAGGCGGGCTTTAAGCTTTTACATCGGCAGACTTGCTATGATTAGGCAAGCAGACCAACTGTTTGTGGGTTACTCAGGGCACAAGTTGGGACCACCGATAACAAAACAAACCACTTGAGAAAAGCGGCGATTTTACTTTTACTTGCATTCCGGACCTGCACTCGGCACTGCGAGCCGCTCCTCGACTCTTGCCGACTCCACTGCTGCCTAACGCTTCCTGGAGGAGGCGGGGCCCGCACGACACGTGCCCTGATCACGTGATTCCGGCCCGATATAAAAGACACAGGCTGCCTCCCGCCCTGTGTGTCACCACTTGAGAAAAGCGGCGATTTTACTTTTATTTGCATTCCGGACCTGCACTCGGCACTGCGAGCCGCTCCTCGACTCTTGCCGACTCCACTGCTGCCTAACGCTTCCTGGAGGAGGCGGGGCCCGCACGACACGTGCCCTGATCACGTGATTCCGGCCCGATATAAAAGACACAGGCTACCACCCTTGCGGCGTTAAGCCCGGCAGGGGCAAAGGCCGACTACTGTTACGTGACTGTTGCGTGCTGAAAGTACGGACTACTCTGGAGTATCGTGTACGCATATTGGACACTCAGGTGAGAAAACATAATAGTGCTCATTTTTCTCCATAGAACCTGATTGTCACCATAAACCCTTAGTGCAGCTCAAGGGCACTCACAGCACTATGGGTAAATCAAAGCCTGCTAAACCACGGTACGATTTACGCAAAGGGAAGGCGGGGAAAATGGATAATCCAGCACCTGAAAGCCCTAAGAAAGATAAACAAACTGGAACAGATGGTGCAGCGGCTAAAGGCACAATTCCGGCTTTCTTTCTCAAAGACAATTCAAAAGCACAATCCTCCATTGATAACCCGACAGCTGACGATCACCATCCATCCCTCCTGCCCCCCCAAAACAATAATGAGGCTCTTGATTTAACAAATTATAATGATATTGATAATAATTCACTTCTTGATCTCTGTTTGTCTATCCAAAAATCAATGGCCTCCTTTAATCAGCCTTATACTTCTCAGAAGCCTACCCCAACAGTGGTAGAAGCTCAAATTCTGAATGAGGCTCATAATGACCAACGGAGTCTTTCACCCCCAAGTAGCCCTAAACAAACAGGTAATTCTACCTCAAATCTGTCTGGAATACACCCTATTCATCCCACTCCCACCGCACCTATAGTATCAACTACAGGACGTTTATCGGCTTCTCCAGATCTCTATATTGATATGGAAGATCCGGAACACTCTGGTAGAGACTTGAGCAATGCTGTTGAAAGCTTAAATAATGCAGCAATTGCAGAACTTCAAGCCTCTATGGCATCCGTTCAGTTTGCTTTAAAGATTTTGTTGAAGCTATGTGGGAGAATTCATAGTAATTCTTTAGCTCAACTAGGAAACATCAACTGTATTGAAAGTACGGACCAAATACCGCTAAAAGCGCCAATACCGAAGGGGGGTCGGGAGTTTACGAATCAGCAAGAAGAGGCACACTTGGGGGAACTTCAGGAGATTGCAACTGAAGTACCTCTAACTAAAAAACAACGTCGACAACTAAGACGAGAGGCAGCAAAAAACGTAGCAGTCGAGATAGCCTCCCTCCTGCCAGCCACTATTGCTCCCGCTGCTCGATCCAAAAAAGCAAAAAAAAGGGGGCGAAAAACAAAGAAGCGTATGAATAAAGGAGCAGGAACCTTAACAAGCTGGATTATCCCAGATATACCTCAGGAAGCTACCAGTACGATTCTGGAAGAGCCACACCATGATATGACTGATAACTCAACTGATGATTCCTCTAATTGCTCCTCCTCATCTGGGAACGCAAGAAACGAGGAAGACGAACATCATGATCCCATAGAGACAACAGAAAATGATGACTTTAACGCCAGTAAAATTTGTGTTATCAAAAATCTAAACCAGAAGAAAAGGGATAAGTGGCTCACAAGATCCGAACTTTTGATAAAACTACATCTGATCCCCCAATTGCGTGTTATACGCTCGGAAGATTTTTCCTTTGTGGAACCACTTACCGTACGAAACCCTAATGTCACAGCCCTCCATTGCTGTGTTATGGCATCAGCTAAATTAATCCGCTCTCACAAAAAAAGCCTTATGCGAATTGGGATAGAGGTGGATGCCTGTAAAGAGAAGGAGGACCCTTGTCTCCCAAGTGGCGATCCTGCCCCACCTAAGGCTAATGGCTGCAAACCCGCCCAACCTTTGGGGAAGAAAGTTCAGATGGCGGATATCCAAAACACGTTGAAATGGTTGGCCGATTCATTACCAATGGTACTACAACAATCATGAGATTATTCCCTACTGAGCTGGAACACCCATGGCCACCAACATCTTCTCACTGATAAGGGGTCTTTATCACTCATTAATAGCTACCCCATTATATTGCTGCAAGAAACTTGGCTATTACAGCCCACGGCCATGGACGGATACACAACTCATCATACCCTGGCTAAGAAAGGACAAAGGGGGCGCCCCTATGGGGGTTTAGCCATCGGTGTGTCAAATAAAATCAAAAGTAAAAGGATTTCAGTGGAGAGCAATTATATTTGTGCTGTAGTCTTGTCCCTCAGAATAAGAGAGGTCTGGGAAGAAACATTATTAATAAATATCTACAACCCCCCGGGGGCAACACATAGAGAGCATATACAAGATGTTCTAAATGACCTTCTCAGCAATTGGAGGTTATTAAATGATAAATATCTTGTTATTGCCGCAGGGGACTTAAACTGCCGGATAAACCATGGAGGGGGCACCACTAACAACCAGAACCTAGCCAGCAAAAGCTATTGGAAACAGACATACACCGATAACGAGGGAGAATGTTGGAGTAGTTTCTTCGAATGCTGGGATCTTGAAGTAATCAATGGCAGGACAAAGAATGATAGACCCGCAAAATTCACTTGGAAAAATGGAAGGAATGGAAGTACCCTCGACTATATCTTCACGAGTGCGGAAATTGCAAACATCATCGATGATATGGTTGTGAGGGAATGTATCTGGAGCGACCATGACCCTTTGACACTTAACTTAAGATCCCATATACCAACTGAGAGAATGGCAAATCTCGGTGAGCTGATAGCCAACCACTCTTCAAATCGTATATCCTGGTCAGCACAAAATGTGATGAAGGCATCTATAGCATCGGGAGATTGGGGACTTGAACAGTCTAAATTATTCTCACAGATGTCGCCCGAACAAATTGAAGGATGGATCAGTAATTTCTCTGGCTTGCATGGTTCCTATAAAATACGGATGATGGCAGGAAAATTGCCGCAAGAGCTAATCTATGATCGTGCCATCAGAGATCAGAAGCGCAAGCTTAGAAGGGAAATCCGGGCTATAAGAAAGGACCTGCATGCTTTTAATGATAAAGCAGCTACAATAAGAAAGCTGAAAGCTGCTTACCAAAAATGGCTAAAAATACATAAAAGACACAGGAAATTGGAGAGATGGCAATCTACAGTTAAAACTCTATGTAGTAAGAACTCCCGCAAAATATGGTCCATTTTAGGAGATGTAAAAGGCAAGAAGATCACCAATATGGTGAACCCCATATGTAGTGACAAATGGATATCTCATCTGGAAAAACGAAATGCAGGGATTAGTGATAAGCTCTGCTCTCCCACCTCTCCTAATCCTCCCACCCCTCCTTTTAGTGTTACCATTAAGGACCTACAATGCAGAATTAAGGAATTAAATTCCTCACGAGCTCCAGGCCCTAATGGTCTATCGAATGTAGTGATGAGAAACAACTCAATGTTCTGGGCTAATCTGCTAAAAATTCTGTTTGACAAAATTATGTCTGATGGACGCATACCAACATCTTGGCAAGAGGCCATCATCATACCTGTCTTCAAAAAGGGTAGCAGGAATGACCCTGAGAATTACCGATTACTATCTATGCTTGACTGTACCGGGAAGATGTTTGCTGCTCTCATTCTTAATGAACTACAAAAATGGACTGAGGAGGCAGGCATCCTGGATCAATTTCAATGTGGTTTTAGGGCTGGCCACTCCACATCACATAATCTTTTTATCATGAATACCCTAAGCAATAAGGCTTTAACACGCACTAATCCTCCACTATATGCACTTTATGTAGATTTTAGGGCCGCCTTTGATTCAGTTAATCGATCCCTTTTATGGGAAAAATTAAAGAATTTTGGTTGCCCCGCATCTTTATTATATTACCTTGAGCTGCTACATACCAATAACACCGTACAAGTCAGGCTGGATAATCAGGGGACAGTGACTAAACCTATCTCTCTGAAGCGAGGGGTAAAACAGGGATGTGTGACGGCCCCCATTTTATATAATCTATTTGTATCTGATGTGCCTAACTGCTTCTTGGGGATAAACAACTGCCCCCCTAAGATAGGTTCTCATCATTGTCCCATACTGGCTTATGCAGATGACCTGGTGATACTAGATCACACTTTCAGTGGAATACTCAGGTCAACCAATCAGTTATGGAAATATGCAGAATCCAACGAACTCACTATTAACCACAGCAAAACCAAATTAATGCTGTATACAGCAGGAAAGGTTGCTAGGCCTCGTATGATGGTGGGCCCAATCGAAATTGAATACACACTTTCATATAAATATCTAGGGGTAGAGTTCGACCACAAAGGAAACTACCATATGTGTATTCAGGAACGCAGATTAAAGGCTGCGCAACTTTCAGCATTAATTCATAGATTTACATATGAGCAATGTGGTTTCTCTATTTGGGCAGCCCGCCAGCTCTATCTGCAATGCCTGGTCCCTATGGTCATATATGGTTTAGAGTCTTTGATCACCATGGACCTTGGTTGGCTACAACTTGTGGAGGGGAAGTTCTGGAGAAAAGTTCTCGGTCTCCCCCAATGCATTCCCATGGCTATGATTAGGCTAGAGCTGGGCATCCTTTCTCTTAAGGCTATGGTTTTGAGGAAAAGGTTGGAATTCTACATTAGGTTCAACAACAGACCTACAACCAACCTCCTCAGGACCATTAAAGAGGATACTTCTGCGGGTAGACAGATAAAACTTGAAACCCAGATTAATACTCTGATCGAAGAAATCAGTTGGTCCCCGGAGTGGGGTAGGGAAAATGAACACCTGATTGTTAGCATGCGAAACCGCCTAAATTTATGGGACTGGCAGAGTAATTTCACACATCTGGGACGTCTGAAAAGCTATGGCTTCATCATATTTATACTTTATACCTACATGAAGCCTCAGCTTTATTTAAACCTATGCTCGTCGGACCAACTGAGGCGCTTTATATTACTCTTACGCTTCAATTATTTACCAGTTCTGTCAGCTCGTGGGGCATCAATGGGCCTGACTATCGCAGCTAGGTACTGCAGAATATGTGAGTCTACATCTATGCCGGAGACGGCATGCCACGTACTAACAAAATGTAGTAGGCTAAAAACGAGACATAGGAAATATTTGAAGGAATTTGTCCATGATAATGATCAAATCACACATCCAGATTTCTGGAACCAATGTACCAATTCCCTAAATCCTAAACTGCACTTAGCACTTTTCCAGGTGTGGCGCGAGGCCACTATATATCTGAAAGCAAGCACAAGGGTGGCCATCCATATGCATAAGGGGTTCTACCTCTAGCAAAATAGTCTTACAATATTTATCTAAAACTTTATTACGGATCTGATCTGTCCAAATGTTTCTTCTTTGCCTTGAACGAACGATTGATTTGTGATGAATTTTACAGTGTCTATAATGATTTTTTTACTGTATATTTGAATTTATTCCTATAATGTAAGTGTTTAATGTAATTTATGTGTAAAGTTTTTTACATTCTGTATAAAACTGTATCACATTAATAAATAATTAATTTCCAGTTGGTTATTTTGGCCATCCTGGAATGTTACAAACTGGCAGGGAAAGAGCCTCCTCAAAATCTTAGGGCTCATTCAACCAGGGGTATCGCAGCCTCCTCGGCCCTCCAAAGAGTGGTTCCGGTTCGAGACATATGTGCGGCTGCCACATGGTCGTCCGCACATAGCTTCACAAGATTTTACAACCTGGATTCCTCCTCTAGTCAAGAGACTAGGTTTGGCAAAGCCGTATTACATTCGGTTCATTCCTAAAAGGAAACATGGCGTTTTACTCCCACCTCCAATTGCACACCACTGCTATGGGAGTCTATCAAAGATAAGGAATACGTCGGAGGACACAATCCCTTCGAAGAACAAGTTATTTCTTACCTTGTAACGTTCTTTCAATGGGATGTTCCTCTGACATATTCCTTATCTCCCCTCCCATCCATCCCCGCAGTAATACTTCCCTTGTGGTTGCAGCTTAAGCTCCTTCAAGGTCAATAACCAATTCATGTAAAACAACTGTTAACGTCAAAACGGAACTGAGCAACGGACGCTGCACGAGTCTATTTATACGCGTGGTGACGTCGGCGCCGATAAGGAGGCCGTCGCGGGACATCGGC
This sequence comes from Ambystoma mexicanum, assembly GCF_040938575.1. NCBI lineage: Eukaryota > Metazoa > Chordata > Amphibia > Caudata > Ambystomatidae > Ambystoma > Ambystoma mexicanum. Next base: position 1,459,748,412 of record NC_090931.1, on the reverse strand, counting down.
TCGAGGGACGTCAACGCGCAGAGCCCTCTACTGAAAAAAATTTCTGAGGCCAGCAAGCTGGGAGATGATCTATTATCAAAGATAAGGAATACGTCGGAGGAACATCCCATCGAAAGAACGTTACAAGGTAAGAAGTAACTTGTTCATCTGCATGGGTGACTGCTGTGACTGCCTTTGTGGTGGATTCATTGTTGCCTGCTGTCTTTGAAAGTCTTGCTACATTCTCGGCGCTTGTGTCTGCTGCAATGTTTGATTCTGAGCAAACCCATCTCCATTCTGCTGCGAATATGGAGGCGGGTTTGTAGTCCCCCCTCTTGAGAATTGTCCATTCTGCGCGAGTCCTTGACTTCTACATTTGCGAGAAAAGTACCCTGACATACCGCATGTCCAGCATACAGGAGGAGGTCTCCTAATTTGCCCCTCCTGCATGCCTTGACTATCGTTCTGTGTGTTTTGAAACCCACCTTGATTGTTCTGTAAGTTTCCCTGATTATTCTGGAAGCTTCCCTGATTATTCTGGAAGCCCATACCTCGAAAGCCTCCCCGTGGTATGAATCCACTATTATTTTGATCAAACTGCCTTTGGTTATTCACCTGCGGCATGTTCTCTGCTTGCTGTGAACCCGACCCGTCTCCACTAGTCAACATTGCCCCTTCAATGGCGTACTTGGATAGTGTTTTCTGCACTAACTTTGCCTCTTCACCTTTCCTAACATTGTCCTTCTTTCGATTCTTCTCTTACAACAGCCTGCAATAATGTGCAATGGTCAGCTGTATTTCTGACCATGGCTTCGCTTCCATGCCCACCAATTTCTTGAGCTGCTTCTGTAATTTGTTTGGCAACCCTTGGCACAATATATGATAAAATACAGGTATAGATTTCCCCTAAGCCTCCCGTGTCTCCAAGGCCCACTGTTCTTGGAAATGTTTAATGTAAACAAGAGGATCATCCCCTTGCTGCATCTGTCTTGCCATTATAGCTCCCATATCTGACGTGTCCGGGTATAGTACTCTAAGTGCTTTCCAGACCGCTGCCTTACAGTTATTGAACGGTGCTCCATCATGAGCAGTTTTTATCATAGTAACACTAGAATACCCTGCTCTTGACCAAACTTCATCAGCCCTTTCCCCAAGGATGGCAATCAGAAGACCTTTAATGTCCCCTATAACTAACGTGTTCCCTCCTGTCATTTTCTCTAACTCATGTATGCATTTTCCAGTGCCGGAAGTTAAACTCGGGAGTTAACACCTAAAATTGTCCTTATCCATCTGTGGCCAAGGTATATCCTGTGGCCTAGCGCCTCCCTTCTGTAACAAAGAAAACTGCGAGATCCCAAACTCACATTCGTCTCCCATCGTCTGTCTGTCCATAGCAGGGACAATGGTTCTGTTCCGCCTTCTACCTGGCAGCGACCTTAGCATGCTCACATACGGTGGCGAGTCCCCTCTCTGACCATGCAATCACTCTTTAGGTTGATATAGCCGCGTCAATGATTCTAACGCCCGAGATTTGGGTAGGTCTAGATCCAACCATCTTACTTCCTTATCCATTGAAAAACACCCTTAAGGGCCACATGCGCCACCTTCCTCTTCCCCACGGAAGGTTGCTCTGTCTTGGTCTGACATATCCTGTCACCAACTCGTGTGACTTCTCTCCTCTTCGTCTCTATTCAGAGTCAGTCTATCTAAAGACAGCTCTTTGGACTCAAAACTACATGAGGCTTCCTCATTGTCGTACAACTGCGTACTCTCGCGTCAGTCATTTTTACCCTTTCCTTGCAGCACTTTCTTATTCCTCATATCATGATAGACTTTATAGATAGCGTCCCCAATGCTTCTCGAGTCAAACACATCCTCTAGATTTGCTCTAGATGGACCTGCTATTGGCTCATGTGCTGGGAAGAACTCTTCTATGTCTTCCCATGCCACTCCTGGATTAGGATCCATTACTTACTTTTCCATACGATCAATGTTGCATGCTCTTTGCTTTCTCTTTCATTCTAGCTCATCGTCATACTCTCTTTGCTTCCTTGCTTCCTCCCTCACTTACCCTTTCTTCCTCTTTTCTCTTCATGTCCCTTCTTTGGTTTACCCTTCGTATCTCTTCATCTCTTTGTCTTTGCATTCTTTTATCCCTTAATTTCTGTTCCTCTTTCTCCATTATTTTCCTTTTTAGTCTTTCTCGTTCTTCGATTGCCCTCTGTCTGTTGTCATACTTTCTCTTCTCCTCTGCTCTTTCCTGCTTTTTCAGTTGCTCTTCTTGATACAACTGTTCCCGTCTTTGTCTATCCCTTCTTTTCGTCCCATCTTCTTTCAATCTTTCCTCTCTTTCTCTATCCTTTTTGTCTTGCTCATCTCGATCTTTCCTTTGCCTTACGTCCTCAATGCTCTTACCATCAAGTTTGAACAAAATCTGACCACCCATCCATTCGTTCTGTATAAGTGCTAACTCATTAGTCTTATATTTTTATCCTTTCCATCTCTTTATTTCTCATCCTATATGTAAGGATGTACTTGGTCGTTCACTTCTCTCTTTGTCACGTCTCTCCTTATCCCTCGGGACCTTAGAGATTATATCTCTCTCAGTATGTGTCTCTGGGCCCTCGTCGCTGCTTTGCGCAGGCGATTCATATGCCGGGTTACTATACCCTGCCGATGCCTTGAGCTCCCTTAATCGGTACAGCCCATCATCCTTCTTACTATCGCCGTCTGCTTCATACATTAAGTATCCAATCTACAGAAGGCAGCTCTTCTCTCTCCTCCTGGTACATCTTCCAGAGCTCTAAGCTCGCTAGTCGCTTGTCTAACATGTTCTCCGTATATAAAGCATGCAAATATGTCGTCATATGCTGCAAAACTGCCTTCGATAGTGATCCCCTTGTGGCCATGGCATGAACATCTTGTCTGCCATACCCTTCACCCACTCTGCACTGTACTGTCTAAGCTTGGGCGCATGCTTAGGTAGCTGCATGCAGAGATGTATAAGCAGAGTAATATCCTCAATTTTGACTCGTCACACTTGACTGTCAATACTCACCTTTACACTTTGCAAATTTCAAAAGTATGTTTCAGAAAAATAAAATAATATGAGTGTGCACCAAACGTTGCAGGCTCCAAACCCTCTATATCACGTTTTTTACTTTACTGTATGTTTTCACTAAACACCATCAGTTCAATGCCAATAAATAAAAAATAATGAATTCACAATTCTTCTCTTTTCTTTTTCACGTCTATCAGTTCCTCTATTGTTTTTTCACCATATACAGTCACATAAAACAAACAGACAAAGGGGCATACTCGACCGCCCACATATATCTCAGTTTTGTCTCTAAGGCCTGTCCTACCCCTAAAAATATCCCGATTTGGGATGTGAATCAACCTCTTCAAAATCGTCTTTAATCGAGTTTGTCACCTATATCACCCGTAAATAGGGCTCTAGGTGCGATTCCTTCTGTTCCGTTCTTTAAAACGCAGGAAACCTGGGCGTACTCTTTATCGTGGCGTCTCCTCGTGATACCTCTTAATTGCTTGGCCTCTCCTCAAGTCAATTTATTTAATATTCAATTCTCATCGTTCTCAAGTTACTTTACCCCAATCTCCCTCCTTTACTTGTTTTCCCCTTTCTTCACTCACGGCCCATTTACACTTTTGCCACCTCATTCCATTTTACTCACCATTCGTGTTTTCAGCTTCCAACTCTCAGGATTGTATGCCTCCTCAGTAGCTTCTTCAACTTTCCTTCCGTTCAGCTTCCTGTAGACGCCGAGAGAGGTTTCTGCCTGAAAACGAGGGACCCATCTAACCTGGCTTGCTGCAAGACTTGCGTTACACTAATATCCGCTATCTACAGGGAGCTTCATGTCCTTTCAGCCGAATGGCAGAGGTTGTGCGATATTTCCGGGACCCCAAAAGCCTACTCTCTCGATGGATATCTAACCATCCTCTCAGCTAACACGTGAACTGGATGCTTCCAGCTCTTTAAGATGAGGTAGCAATACCCTTGAGAAAATGGGGATGCAGAAGTTACTCAAACATCAATAATCAAAACGACTCAGGTAGTTAGCTAAAGGATGACTGTTTTAATATCAATTATCTAAAACAGGGAGTACAACAGACATCAATGGACGTCTCAGTGTAAGATCTCACAATGCATCTTTAAAAAAAAGCATTCTTTTATAGCAAAAAATCATCATTGATGACGTCAACCTATGTATTACTAATGTTATCCTACGTGGCAAACTACAAAAACCTAGTGAAGAAAGTGATGTGTTCTCAAGGAACATCTAAGAATACGATCCATACTCGTCTACAGGAGTGAAGAACAGTGATAGGTTTCTTAACATCAGGTGGGGCAACTAAGTCCTCCCCTTAAACAGGTCACTACGAACGTCACTAAATACACAACGTCACATTGGCTACACAAACTATAGGACCCTTAATCACGCGGCCCCCTACCATTGGTTCGTACTCTAACCTTCGTCAGTACTTTTCCACCTACGTCTAGCAGCACGCAGACTGGGCTTCCAGGTGCTGGTGAGCTGGTCTTCAACCATAGCTTCCCACCAATTAGCATCTTCATCTATCATCAGCTCAGTGGTCTGCTGTCAATTAGGGCTTTGAACTTGTCCTTGGGAGTGTTCTTTGCTCTGGATTCAGGGGAGTGAAGGCATGCTCTGCCCTCATGCGTAGGTGTGACCATCATGCTCGTCCAACTTCATCCTTCCACGTGACTGAAGACCACAAAATCGAGCCTCTTGTGTATTAAAATACTATTTTCTAATAGACCTCTGACGTCTTCCTTGTTTTTGTCCATGCATCCTGAACAGGAGCTTCGTTCTTTCACATGATTTGTATCCAATGTCTGCTCACCCCAGCCTGATATGGCCTTTGCTTCTTGGCTCATCCAGTCGCGCCTTTCTGAGATTCACTCCTGTTAATTCACTTGTTTTCTAACTGTGACATAGTGGAAAAGAGGCCTTCCTTTTTTAGCCCAGCTCTTCTATGATACGTAGTGGAAACATCCATTCTTTACTCATTTATGTATATGTTTAAGTTGACGCATGCCGCAATCTATTCACTATAAGCTAGCCTCAAGAAAGCTTCATCTGCTTGCGTTTCTTTGCATATGTACACGTGTAAAATTACTTGACATCTTCATCCTTTCTGTAGCATAAGTTTCTTCATCTTGTTCTCAAGATGCCACATATCTTCGATACTTTCTTGATGCCTTATAGAATATCTGCACTCTCTAGTCTCTGCATCTCTTCTATGTGCATCAGCTCAGCTCTGCATGACGGCACCATTCTTCTTTGCCGTTAATTGGTCCTGCTTCTTCCGGGATTTCATTCAAACGGCCATCATACTCTCTCGTATGCAGGTATGGTTTTCTCAATGGGAACCTTGCCTCCAGGATTCTCCTTGGTATCGGTATTTTCACTGGTACCGCATGTGTCTCAACTGGTTCCCGACATATAGGCAAGATGGGCAAAGTGGTTGAGGTGGGTATACTTAGCTCCTTCTCTACAGCCTAACGTGCATCCTGATCAACAACAGATCTGTTGCCAAAAATCACCACTTCATCTACAACTTAATTTCATCAGAAGGCCCGGACATCCTCTTCATTACAGAAACCTGGTTCTCTCAGGACTACTGGCCCAGTACACACAAGGCCTGCTCTGGAGAATACACCTGTTTGGTGCATAACAGCAACAGTAGAGCGGGCGGCATAGTTATACTATACAAATCCATCCTCTCCATTTCACACAAGCCTGCAAATCCCCCTAGCAAAATTTCCCATAACCCCCGTACAGTTTCTTACTCATATACCACCGGGCTACAGTAGAAGTTTTGCTGAAAACCTCAGTGACTTCTTAGCTGCCATCCTAGTTTCCCACCCTTCCCTCACTGTGCTAGGGGATTTGAATATATGATTCAACATCCCTCATAACCCCATGACTCATCCGATTCTGGACAACTTGGAATCCCTTCCTCTGACACTAGTATCAAGCCTCACAAACTCAGCCGGCCACAACCTAGACACTATCGTTAGTTCTCTTGGACTGATCGCCACTTCCGCCTCGGCCATTGGTCTGGCCAGACCATTCAGCCGTTTTCTTCACTCTCACAACCGTAGACTCTCCATCCTCCCCGACAGCCCTACAACCCCCCTCCTGGCCCCCTCTATGGACAAAGGTCAAAGTAACTCCAGACTTGTCTGATTCCCTACTTGCTTCCCTAGCCTCCCTTCCACTGCAGTTGGGTCTGATCTCCATCAGCCATTTTGACCAATGGCTCTCCAAAGCTCTTAGCCCTTTCACCCCTATCAGATGCATCTCTAACAGACAGGGCCTCTCCCCCAGATGGTTCACCTCAATTCTCAAATCTCTCAAAACCCACAACCACATTCTTGAACGCAGATGGTGGGCAGACCCATCACCACACAACAGAACAACTTACAGCCACCAGCTTAAAGCATACAGGGCTGAAATTCGAAGGACAAAAATCCTTTTCCTGGAATGGAATCACCAATGCCCCTAACACCTGTAGGAACCGCCACAAGATTATCTCCAAATTCAAGGCCCCTTTTTGCACCTCCTCCTCCTCCCTATCCCACACCCAAGCACTCTGTGACTCTCTCTCCGACCACATCCACAACTTAGCCTAGGAAAATGGGATCTCCCCATTCCCACTAAAATAGCGTCACTCCCACCCCACCATCCTGCATCCATGCCCGGGCTCTCAGACCTGCCATCTACTTGCTCACTCTTCTCTTCCTTCTCTCAAATCACCTCCCCCCAGAATGTCTAAAGCTACTATCTAACAGCCAGCATCCCCTGATGTTCCATGCCCTCCTTCTCTTCTGAAAGAAATCCTAATCTCAATCTGTGCCGGCCACATTGCAAGATCGATCATGCACTCTTCTATCATTTCAGGCATTTTCCCAGCAGATTTTAAGACATTGTACATCAAACCCCTGGTCAGAAAACTCTCCCTTGACTCCCTTCTATCGGCCAAATACAAACCTATCTCAAACAACCGATACATAACTAAATAAATTGAATGAACAGCCGACACCCATCTATGCGTAGTTTATTTCTTATTTATTTCTGTTCACAGAAACCAACCACCACCTCGACCCTGCCCAATCTGGCTTCTGACCCCTACGAGGAACTGAATTGTGCCTAGTCTCGATCTGGGACGATTTCAAAGGAACCTCAGACTCAGAAAGGTTGTGCCGCACTAGTCCTTCTCGACCTCTCAGCAACCTTCGACACCATTGACCCTCTCATAGACAGACTCCACTCTCTCAGCAGCAAGGAAGTGGATCCTCCTTCCTCTCCAAAAGATCCCTCCATGCCCTATTATCACGGCGTACCACATGGTTTCTCTCTCTCTCTCTCCTCTACTCTTTAACCTCTACCTGAGCCTGTGACGTATCAAAGGTATTTGTCCCTTCTCCTAAGCGGTGAGCCACCCCCTTTGAGGCTAGGGAGTCCTGCAAGGTTCTCCCTAGGTGTCTGGGCAAGTGGGACCTCGATGGGTGTGACTCTCCCTTAGGAGACAAGGACTCTCATCCCCACGAGGAGCAGGACTCTGTAGACCACCCATCATATCTGGATATATGGGATTGTCTTCCATAAAAATATCTCTTTAAGAAGAGATATGTATATAACTGGGATCACAAGAGGAGAGAGTATGATGTGCGGGAGAAGCCCCATAATGTTATCACACTTTGGAGATGCAGACAAGGAGACCAGGACGAAGCTGGGGAACCCGTGACACTTCGAAAAGCAAAGAATACCAGCTTCTGGCGCCAGGAGCCCGGTGAAGCAGACAACAGGGAAGCCTTTGTGACGATGGGGAGAGAAAACATGTCTGACGTGGTGGTGTGACCACGGCCCTCTCGTGGTGGGCCAGAGACCAGTCTAACAATGCCAAGACCATTGCAGCAGGGAGTGCTGACAGCTCCCACCCACCAGTGTCCCTCAACCATAGCAGCCGACAAAGATGTGAGGAACGGAACATTGGAGAAACTGAGAAGCGAGAACGCGAAGCAGGTTACCCGGGCGAGTGCCGAGCCCCGCAACATTACCCTGGACAAATGAAGGTACAGGAGTGAATGGGCGAGGCGGGAGGCCGCCAGGGGAAAACTATTGTGAAAGGCCTGATGGCGACATTCAAACAGCAAATCCAAATAAATCGATATGTGAGGAACAAATAATGCGCTTGACAAACAAGGCTGAGTGGAAAATAGAGGAAAGATATAAAAAAAATACCCGGGGAAGAGAGGAAACAGCCACCTGAGCTCAGTGTTGAAGAGTGGAGAAGACACTCCATATACAAGTGTAATAAGAACTATGATTTGAAACTGCCAAGCGAATTAAATAACAAGAGAAATAAACCAGTAGAGAAAACCCAGGACAGAGGGATTCCTAACACAGATAAAATCTTACAAAACATAAGCAAGGTTGGATCGCAAAATGTGAGAAACCTGAAAGCAAAGTAAAGACTGGGAGAAAGTATCTTCAGGATAATCGTTGTATGCATAACACTAAAAAGAGTAAAAGACTGATGAACAGTTGGGATGAGCTACAAGAGCTCATAAAGGAAACTCCAAGAGAGTGTCAGAGAAGATCAGCGTAAGCAACATACTTCTAAAACAGAGACATTTCGTTTATTGACAATACAAGCAGCAAGATAAAATTCCTGAGAGAAAGCCGCAGCCAGGAAGGCAAAAAGGGAAATGACTAGGAGATGAGAGACATTCATTTGTCCGACTTTAGTTGTTTGTATTAGTTGGAGGGTTAGGTAGAGTTATGTTTAGGACTGAGGACTTTAACGTTGGACTTCCTGACAACAGGTGAGCACCTTTAGTTACTAAGTAAGGCACTGAATCCCCTCTAGCAATACAGATAGATAGGTATTTTCTTTATAATTTAATTCAAAGACAATCCATAGGCCCCGAGTGTGTCTGGCTCCTTCTTCCGACCTGCCACAGCCCCCTTTCTGCTATCATCCGCTCACACAGCATGTTTTTCCACAACTACAGAGATAAAACCCAAATCATCTTTAAGATCCCAAAGGACCCTTCCAACACCACCCCTAACTTTGCATCATGCCGCTCAGAAATCAACCATTGGATGACTTCTAACCACCTTTTCAACCCCAGAAAATATGAAATTGTGAACAGTGGGAAAGCTAGTATCTTCCCATAAATGCACCCCTTGGTGGCACTCTCTAGCCCCTCCCCCACCTTCAACACAGTAAAGGACCTTGGATGCACCATAGATTTAGACTTTACACTATCACATCAACTCAGTGTTAAAATCCTGTTATCTAAACACTAGGCATACTCCGACACATCTTCCTCTACTTGACCTTTCTACACAGAGTCGCAGTGATCACAACCATCGTCCTCTCTCACCTAGACTATGCCAACACCCTATGCCTGGGTGCCCCCGCATGAACAACATAGAAAATTCCAACGGGTTCAAAACACTGAAGCAAGGCACCTTATTGCCATAAGCCCCAAAGAACACATCACACCAGCCTTCCGTGTCCTTCACTTTTGCCGAAGCCAGCAATGAACCACCTTCAAGGTAATGTGCATCACCCACCATGCTCTCCACAACACAGGCCCAGAATGTCAAGCTCACACCCTACAGGCCTACCAGAATCTTGAGATCAGGCACGGCTCTCCTCCTGGCCATCCCAGTCGATATATCAACCAAAATCGGAGGATCCTCTTTCTCCATCCAACCTCCCACCATCTGCATTTCCATCCCGTTCAGCATCCTCAGCATAGAGGATCATCTTGCCTTCCGGAAGGCATTCAAGACCTGGCTCTTCCCTTTTACATCCTGACTGACCTAGCCCACCTCCTGGGTGAACTATTACCCCAGACAGTTAGGTGGGGGCATCGCTGAGTCACTTGAGGAGACAACAAGACGGTACCTAGCACGCACAGAAAGGATTCCAGTCGATCCGTATGATACGTTCCTCAAGCCCTCATCACAACTAGATATCAGCCATAATTCTCTGGTACGTATAGCACTTTAGCTCAATGTAACTTAGACGTATCCCTCAGGGGGAACGGCCACCCAACCGCATACACCTGCAATAATTTACTACTCAACCTCACAACGCACATCCCCTCTGCCACTAGAATGCAGCTGAGTCACACAATAAAGATTTGGTCCAGCTGGACAAATAATCAGTCTCCTCTACTTGCATACTGTCCCGACAGCCTCTCACAGCACCCATCCACTAGCCATATCTTCATGGGTCGCTAGTAGGGACTTGGCCACTCCTACCTACCTTTGTACCGGCTAAAATGCACACATGCATTTTAAAATCCTCTTCCCAAGTCTCGTACCTCAGACTTTGTTCCTCCAAGGGCATTCACCCACAGCGCTTTGAGGCCATTCCAATGGCATTAGGTGCTATACAAATGACATATAACATAACATATCACAGGACACAGTCCATCTCTAAGTTCCAAACAGTTTCAGTTGAGCTGAACAACTTCCTGTACTAATTCATGTCTTATACAGGCCAGAAATTGTCTTTCATCTTTCAATGAAGAAAAACATAAATTAAAACCACTTTTCTTTCTCTATTGACTCTATAAGTAAAGCTGTATTTTGAAATTGGATTAGTTAGTCTTTGAATGATTTATCTTTCCAAAAGGATATGCACTTACATTACTAGCTAATAGCTGAGATCTATAGACCTTGCATAGACCATGCCCCTAACTTCCATTTAGCCATTCAAGATGGAAGAAGAGGTTCTATATTAACATGGAAAACATGTACAACCTTGCCCAGGATCTCTGGTAGTTTCCACATCATTAGGCAGAAACGTAGTACTTAACTGTTGTAGGTCTTGACATGCTCTTTCGTGTAAGTCTAAAATCCAGTCTGATTTCTAGAATGAACTGGGTGTTGCCTGCAGAGACTGCTTTGGGGGTATAGTGAGTGATAAATGTTATGTTTACTAACTATTGACTTACACAGGGGGATACTGGCGGAGTCCCGGTAGACAGCTGTATACTTTAATCAGTCTACAGCAAGTAAAGTTGTTGGTACAATAATCATTGATCTCCAGCTGGATGAACAATAAGACAGAATTCAGGGGATTTTTGCAGCATTGTTCTTTGCCATCTCTATCAAACTAGGCAGGCAGTGCAGCTACATTTTCAATATCAATTCTTTTAACAGGCCCTTACCTGGAGGAAGCACCCCTCATCCTAGACAAGCCAGATTTGGTGTACGTGGTGGAGGATCAACCATCGAGTATCACTGTAACTCTGAACCATGTTGAGGCTGCAATTGCATGGAAAAGGTAAGAAACCACATGTTTTTCTTTCCCATTTGCGGACTAAAAGCAAGCTCTGCTTTCTCCCTTCTCACAGTGCTGTCTTTGTTCCAGGGCAATGAGAAAGTTTGATGCTTTAAAATATTTTTCAGTCATGTATTTATAATGCATATATTCATACGTCCCATCCCCTTTCCTTCATCCTTGTGGGGTGTCCCCCAACATGGGGACGATATCGGAAGCTTTGGCAGCAAACCATTGAGCTTCCCCTTTAAATTTAGTGTAGCGTGTGGGGGTGCGGCCTCGAGTGTGGGAACGCCCCGCCAAGGCACTGCCCTCCAGCGCCTAACCTCAGTCCCTTTTGCCGCGCGGACAGTGTCGGACCTGGCAGCCAGCGCAGATACTTTTTTAGCTTTCCGCTTGCTCCCTGTTTTTGTTTTTTACAATCTGATTGAACTTCCCTTCTGTGCCTTGCCTCCCGCGGCGCATGCCGGCTGCAGGAGCAGGGACATAATTTGGGGGTTGCCAAGAAGAGGAATAACAAATAATTTGTCGTTCTGGAATTCTATATGATAATTGCTAGACTCATGAAAGGTTTATTTCAGGCACACTTCAGGGGGTGAGTCACTGATTTAGTCTGTTCTTAAACACCTCAACTCAGCCTTTAATTCCTCTGAGGTTGAAAAATGAGCACCAACACAGGTTGGGAGATATTGTATGTATATTTGTTCTATATATAGCACTAAAGCGTAAGTGCTATATAATAACACATCATTATCATTTTGTCTTGGACGTCTTCTTGCATTCACAGTAATTTGGTAATATGGGCCTATACACACTGATATTAATGATAAATATGGTGATCCATTCTTGTATGAAATGTATGTCACATTAAAGTGACATCATAACAATATTTTTCGTACTGTATTTAGGAACAATGCTATGTGATGCCACTTTCTATTTTGTCAAGGGGTAAAAGGTTGTGTTTCATCGCTTCCCATGATGTCACTTCAGCGTGGGGTCGAATTACATTCTTCCTGTGATGTCATCAGAGGCCCAGGGTTATGTGATGTCTCTTCCGCTACCCCTGACATTTTGGTGAAATGACGTCCCTGTGCAGGAGGATTCACGAGATGTGCATCATGCGACCGCCCGACAACCGCTGGGACGCATGTTCAGCTTGCATCACCCTCGGTCACAGGGCTTGAAGAATCGGTTGTCGAAGTGGAGGGAGGTCTTCCACACTTGTCCTCCACCCCACCTTAAGGACTTGGTCTCCTGGACCTCTCGTCAACACAAGGTAGGACCTCTGTTCAGCATGGCTCCACAGCACAACGTCTCCTTCCCCGGGAGTTCCCACGGAGAGGGGTTCCTCGGATTCAGGTTCTGGCAGACCCAAGGCCTATAAGGCTACCTGCTCTGAAGCTGAGGGGCCAGGGGCTCCTCTGGGTGCTCCGTGGGCAGACCTGATGCCATCCAGGCTATCGGCTCCCAAGCTGCTCTCGGGCTGTCCTTGGAGGGACGATCAAGTTCATCCTACTCTTCGACCCCAAGGCGTAAGGGATCGTTAAGTGCCACCTCCAAGAGTCTGTCCTCGTCACAATCCAGCATGGCTACGGCACAGGTGCCAAGGGCGTTCAGCCTATTGGAGCTCGCTCCAAGGTTGTGAGTCAGGGCGTTACGACTAACGGCCATCCGGCTGAGGGCTTAACGCCTACCAGAGTGATCGCTGAGGTTGACGCTTCCCTGCGGGTGCAAGACCCAAGATGTATCCTCCCATGTCTGAGACCTCTAGTGGCTCAGAGCCTCCGCACCCTCACACCCAGGGTGTTGCACATGGCTTCAAAATGGCGGCCATCTTGGATCCAACTCAGGGCCCGCCCGTGCTCTAGCCCATTGAATGGGCTCTGCAGGAAGATCCCAGTCCACTCTGGTAGATGTAGCGGATTGTACTGTACAGGTATCTGGTCTCTTATGGGGTACATCTACCCCTCGCAGCCTTACGGCCAAACGCCTCAGGCACCTCAGCGCTTTGACCCGGAGCAGAGACTCAGTGCCATGGAGGGCCAGGCCCCTAGGAACCCGGTGGCTTGTGAGCATCGGTTTCTTCGAGCGGTTCCTCTACTCATGCATTGCCCTCAGATGAAGGGGCTCCTGTAGGATATAGTGAAGGGGGTCCTCCCGAAGGTGGCACCTACCTGGCCCCTCTTCTAGGTATCCTCCCCCCTTTCCTCCAGCACTGCTGGTCCCAGTGCTGGTCCCTCCCCCAGTCCAGGCCCTACCAGTTGTTCAGACCCCTCCACCTCCTCCTGTACCACCAACGCCTCCCCCTCAACAGACGTTGGCCTGTCTTTAGCTCCGGACTTAGTGGGGACTACGTCGGCACCCATGTCCCTGGGCCTGGACTCCCCTCAGTCTGTGAAAAAGGGCAGGACGATGACGCCCAGGACGATGAACCCTTGGCATCCATTAAGGCCTTTCATGACCACCTTCAGAGCCCGGCGGTGTTCTTGGGGGTCCCTATGCCCGAGGCAAGCCCCCAGGAGTCGGGAGTGCTAGCAGAGGTTTTGGGCAAATGCACCACGATCCGGTCTGACATCCCACTCTAGAAGGATGCCCTGCAAGTGGCAAGGAAGGTCTTGGACAAGCCCAGGGCCAATGCCCAGATGAACGAGAACTGGTCAGCAGGTTCAGACTGACGGACAGGGAGCCAATCCTCTTGGCCACCTACCCACAGCTGCATTCTTCAGGCTGCGGCCTTAGATACTAAACCATCATCTTCGTCATCATCCTCCATGGGAGTCACCTCCAGTTATCTTTCCAAGGAGGAAAAGGTCCTCTAGTCTTTGGGAAAGCGCTTTTATTCCATCACAATACTGCATCTGCGGGAAACAGAGCTCTAAGTGTTCTCTAAGTGTTCTCAGAGCGGTCTTGCTAGATCGGTCTTTTTTGTTTATTTTCGTGCAAACAAAAGATACATTTTCACTCCATACAGAACTTTCAATACAAACCTCTGTTGAACTCATTTGAACTTTACAACATAGCAACTGTTAATTCTAGGTGAATACTCAAAACGCAGCCTCTGTTGAACCCATGTGAATTTGCCAACGCAGACGCCCTCTTGGCTGCGGCTAACCAGAACCTGTGGCAGGAGCTCAGGTAATTTCTGCCTGACCTCCCTTTGGATAAGCAGACCTCGTTTAAGGCCGGTCTGGCAGATGCCCAGGCCATTGTACAGGACCTCATGGAGTCTTAGGCTCCCACATGGACACACGCCAGCAGAGGGCTGTGCTTTGCTGTTGAGATGAGAAGGACCATGTGGATGCACACCACTAAGTTTTCATTGTCGTGTAGGAGGGAATCCTGGAGCTGCCCTTCGAGGGCGTGGACCTTTTTTCTTTTGTCAACGGATGATGAGTTGACAAAGAAGAAAACCTCCACTCAAACTGCCACGTCCATGGCCATCCTCCCAAAACCTGGACAGAAATCCTTTCCTCAATCCCAGGGTAGGAACGAGTTCAAACCCTGTGCTTTCTCCGGCTTCAAGGGTTTTCGGGACCACAATGCACGGAGGCCTAACAGGCCACCCAGCGACAACGGGAGGAAGCAGCAGAGGATTTTGTCTCACCCCTCTGCTGTCCCCAGCCCTGATGTCAAGAAGCAGTGACGTCACGGTCGGGGAACACAGCTCGCCTGTCTCTTTTCCAGGACACCTGGAAGCATCTTTTCAACAACCCGTGGATCCTATTAATAGTTTCCACAGGCTACAGTCTTCTTCTTCCTTTCCCTCTACCATCCTCTTCTCCTCTTCGTCAGATCGGGTCCCCATCTCTTTTGCGGGAGGTCCTTTCGCTCTTGGAGATGCAGTCGATAAAACCAGTTCCTCTTTCAGACAGGGGCCCTGGGTACTATTCCAGGATTATTGCGGTACCCAAGAACAACCAGGCTGGCCTGAGGGTTGTCCTGGACCTGTCATTTCTAAATCTGTCTTTACTGCTGGTACACTTCAAGATGATTACTCCCGCGTACATAGCCGAGTCTCTGTGTTCAGAGGACTGGATGTGTTCCCTGGACCTCAAGGATTTGAACATGCATGTACCCATCTATCAACCGCATTAGAAGATTCTGCAGTTCACGATTATGTCATACCACTTTTAGTACAAGGTGCTGCTCTTCAGACTGGACTCAGCCCCTCGTGTCTTCGTGAAGTTGATGAACGCTGTGGCAGGCCTTCTCTGCTTGGAGGGCCATCATCTGTATCCTTATTTGGACAACTGGCTGGTGAGGGTTATGTTATGTTATGTTATTTTATCTTATACCGCGCCAAAGCCCGTAGGCATCCAGGCGCCGAGAGACAGAACATGCAGGCTACCTATAAGGAGAGAGAAGTACTAATGGAAGAGATAGGTCTTCAACTGTTTCCTAAAAGCGAATAGATCCTCCATCTTACGCAGTGTAGCCGGTAACGCATTCCAGGCCTTAGCGCCTTGGATATGAAACGCTCTGCCAAGCTCGCAGGATCGTTTCACACAATGTTGGACTAGTAAGAGATCTTCCGCTTATCTGAGTCTTCTTAAGGGTTGGTAAACACTTATAACATCCTTCAGATAGATTGGTGCAGTCCCAAAGATGCATTTGTGACAGATGGTATGTAGCTTAAACCGAATTCGGGCCTCAACAGGAAGCCAGTGTAGTTTTTCCCTAGCAGCGGTAATTGGTTCTGAATATTTCATGTGGAAGATGATGCGGATAGCTTTATTTTGTACTTTTTGGAGTTCAAGGATGTTGGCTTTACTTGCCCCACATAGGAGAGCATTACAATAATCCACACGTGGTAGAATAACAGCTCTCACCAGTTTAGTACGGTTTTCGATGGAAATAAGTGGGGCAACCTGTCTGAGCACTTTAAGATGGTAGTTGGTGCTCTTTGAGATAGCAGCGACGTGAGAGTCAAAATCTAAGCTACTCTCCATGACTTTCTGTACAACTTTTATATCACTACCATCAATCCTAAAACCTGAGTACGCCTGGTCCAGTTTAGTTACCTGACAGGGTCTGAATAGCATGAGCTCAGTCTTTGAGGCATTAAGGCAGAGCCAGTTTGTAGACATCCACTTTTTTATCAGTTGATACACCATATCTACCAAATTTTGGTCTGTGTCATGATTACCAGTGATGTCATGGACCAATTGGAAGTCATCCGCATAATTGCAAAAAGAAATCTGAAAGAATTCCAATTCATTGCAAAGAGGGAGGATGTAGATATTAAACAATAAAGGGGAGAGACAGGCCCCCTGCGGAACTCCACAGGTCAACAGTTGAGGTTCCGAGGCACAGTCCCCCAGTGTACCTGTGATCGACGACTCTAGAAACAATCTCAGCCAGTCTATGGCATTAACAGAGAGGCCCCCGACTGACTGCATTCTATCAAGAACTATGTTATGATCAAGCAGGTCGAAGGCTGCCGATAGGTCCAACAGCATCAGCAGCCGCGACCTGCTTTCTTCCATCTTAGAAAGCATAAAAGTCTGCAAGTCCAGGAGGGCAGTCTCAGTGCCATGGTGGCTTCTAAAGCCTGACTGTTTGGTATGAAGTATATCAGTCATCAATGCATAGTCCTGCAATTGGATGGTTGCAACCTTGTCTATAAGTTTGAGTAGAAACAGGGTATTCGTAATAGGCCTTAAATTGGCAGCATCAGAGGGATCCAGTCCAGCTTTTTTTAGTAGAGGTGAAACTGCAACATTTTTCAGTGGCTTTGGGATTTTGCCTGACCGAAAAGAGGCATTTGTGAGTCTACATAAGAAAGGCGCGAATTGCTCTTTGTGCGCCTAAATGATTTTGGATGGGAAAAGTTCACCTGGGCAATTGGTAGGCTGCATAGATTTCATAATATTAATCATTTCTACTACAGTGGTTTCCTTAAAGGTGAAACCAACAGCGGGTTCAGTTTTAGTGACAGTATTGGGCATAGAATTTTGTTTAGTATCAGTTAGTTTAGCATCAGATTGTGATGTCTTATTAGACAACAGTATAGTCTTAGCTATAGACAATGGGAGAGTCAGTGTTTCCTGCTTAATTTTATCTTGGGCTTTGCGTAATTTATCCGCAAAAGCTTTCTGCACACGATTGCAGTCCTCAATAGTGGGTTTAACAGTGGAACCACAAACGGTGGGTTTTTTCCAAGCTCTAAAAAGGCGAAAAAGTTCTTTAGTCTGATCACCTGCAGAATTAATTTGATCATTATAATACGTTTTCTTGGCCTCGAGAATTGCTAATTTGTACTGCCTCTCTTTTAGCTTCCAGTCCGACAGGTTGGCCATGGAACCATCTTTGTGCCAGATATGTTCAGCCTGCCTTTTACTTGCTCTGAGGTCAACCAGAGAAGGAGAGAACCATTTCTGACGATTAGGTAGATCCCTGACCAACTTATCTTTCATCGGAGCAAATTGATCAAGCATATCAGTGGTCAGTTTATTATAATTATCTATTAATGACTCAGGATCATCGGTATCCTTGGTTAAGGTCATCAAGGAGTGTAGGAAGTCAGCTAGGACAGGTGTGGTTATATTTTTTAAATTTCGGACTCTAACTGGATGCATAGGGACATGCACTCTGCGTGCAAGGGCTGGAAGCCGTAAAACACAGGTGAAGAAAAAGTGGTCAGACCAGATACATGGTGTGGTCAAAATATCTTCGAGAGATATGTTACTGCTACCGACCCAGTCCAAGATGTGGCTCTTATTGTGTGTTGGGTCAACATTATGGATTGTGATGTGGTGGTTAGCCACCAATTTTTCTAATGACAAGGCTTACTTGTCTCTCCTGTCACCTTTCCAGCGGTTGAAATCACCCAAGATGACCAGGCCAGTATTGGAGGTCAGCATAGGCGAGATGAGATGAACTAAATCTTCATTAAATCTAACAGAAACCTCTGGAGGTCTATAAAGAAGAACCAAATTTAGGGTGAAATTGGGGTTGGATGTCATCTTAATGTGTATCATGTCAGTCCCCCAACATTCAATTTGAACTTCATAGAATCCTAGAGATTTGTTACATATGATGGCCACTCCTCCTCCCACTTCCCCTTCTCTATGTTTCCCAAAAAAAGCATAGTCTGGGGGGGGTCACCTGAGGGAGTGTTGCTCTCCTGACAGAGATTGGCAGATATCCTTCATCAGCTGGGTTCTCCCTCAAACAGAGGAAGACACAGTTGTGCCCATCTCAGGATCTAGTCTTCCTATGGGTGTGTTGGAACACTACTGTTCAGCGGGTGTTCCCTACGCCAGAGAGGCTCCTGTCCCTCCGCAAGGTGGTGGGGCACTTTCTGGCCTGCTCGACCACCGCAACATGGTGGTACAAGCACATTCTGGGCCTGATGGCCTCCTGCGTGCTCACTGTACAGCACGCTTATCTCATGATGAGGCGCCTCCAGCTCCACCTGGCGGTCAATTGGAATCAGGAGATGGGGTCTCAGTCGGACAGGATTCCAGTACCTCCGCTCCTACTGCCCAATCTTTTCTGGTGGATGATGGATGGCAATTTTTCAGTGGGAGCCCCATTCACCCGACCGGAGCCTACCCTTTTGGTGACAACAGACTCCTCTCTTTCAGGCTGAGGGGCTAGTCTGGATGGCTATGTGATTTATGGCACGTGATCCAGGATGGTAGCCCTCCTGCATATCAATCTGCTCAAGCTCAGGGCAGTGGGCCTTGCCCTCAAGGCGTTATTGCCCCTCATCAGGGACAAGTCTGTTCTGGTCAGTATGGACAATTCTGCTACAATATTTTACCTGAACAAGCAGAGAGGCACCTGTTTCCCTCCTCCTCTGCATGGAGGCATTATCGATCTGGGAATGGGCCCTGACGGAGGGTGTTTGGATTTCAGCAGTCCACCTCCCGGGGACAGCAATGCAGAAGCGGACCAGCTGAGCCGCTTGAGGTTCAATACCCACGAGTGGGAATTGTATATCAACTCCTTGTTGCCCCTGTTCCAGCATTGGGGGTTCGCGGACCTGGATTTGTTTGCATCCCCTCTGAATTCCAAGTGCCCCCAGTTTGCTTCATGGGCAAGACGGGGTGGGGGTCTCTGGGAGACACCTTACAGATCTGTTGGCACTGCTGCAGGTGTTATGCGTTCCGGGCCACCGTTCTGCTCCAACAAACCCTCTGCAAGTTCCGGGCTTCGGTGGGTTGCAGCCTCATCCTGGTTGCCCCCCACTGGCCTTTGAGACCCTGGTTTTCAGATCTGCAGCGGTTGTGCTCCCAGGGTCCCGTCCACCTTCCGGTCTCCAGTAGGGGCTTGCTGATGCAACAGGGCAGGGCAGTGGAACAGCTGGACCCGGCCAAGCTGGCGCTGGTGGCCTGGTTTCTGACCAGCTGAGGCTTCAACATGCTCAATTTTCAGATGACAACTGAGACATCATTCAGCAGGCCAGGAGGCCCAGGACTTGGTCCAGTATAAGAGTAAATGGACTAGGTTCTGTCATTGATCTTGTGACAAGGGTCTGGACCCAGTCACCTGTCCTCTGGATGACGCACTGGCTTTTTCAGAACTCGTTCTGGGCTTCAGGTGGATACTTGCCACAATTATTTGGCGGCTATTGGGACTTACAAGAATTCCCCTGAGCATGTGTTTTTGGCAGCCAACTCGGTGGTTAAGGTCTACCTTAAGTGGTTGTCTAGGCTTTTTCCTCCGGTGCGTAGGCCTCACCCGGTCTGGAACCTCATTGTGGTTCTTGCACCTTTGCAGTGCAAGCCTTTCGAGCCGATGGCCTCTGTGGACATCCGCTTGGTGACACTAAAGACAGTTTTACTGGTGGCTCTCACCTCTGCGCGCAGGGTTAGTGAGCTGCAGGTGTTGTCTTCGTACAAGCCCTTCACCACGTTTCTCAGCGACAAGGTCATCTTGCGCACTCACCCTAACTTCTTGCCCAAGGTTTTCTCTCCATTTCATTTGAATCAAGAGATCTGCCTGCCGGTGTCCTTCCCGAACCTGCAGTCAGAGGCAGAGAGGGCCCTGTATTCCTTGGACCTTAGGAGAGTCCTCAAGTTTTATCACTCTTGGACGAAAACCTTCAGGAAGTTCTGAGGCATTGTTTGTGACTTTTCGGGACTCCTCCCCCAGCTCTCAAGCTTGCAAGGCTTCTATCACCCGTTAGAGAGTTCAGGCAATTTTGGAGGCGTATACGGCCATGGCCAAACCTGTTTGAGATGGGATTCATGCCCATGCGGTCATAGCCAAGGCCTTGACCGCTGTGTTTCAGAGACATGCTTGTTGGGATGTCATCAGCAAGGCAGCTACTTGGGCTACTTTGTATGAGTAATTAAAGTAACTCACCGTAGTGAGTAGAGTCCCCTTTCCTCCATACATCCCACCTGCCTTCCCTCGCTGGTATGTCAAAGGCAAATAGTTTATAAGTGTAGTCAGGTATCTAAGTGTCTAATGTGTTCAAAAGGGACTGAGGTGAGGTGGCAGAGGGTGGGACCTCGGCGGGGCGTTGCCACGCCTGAGGCTGCGCCCCCGGAGTATACTAAATTTAAAGGGGAAGCTCCATTTTTCACTGCCAAAGGTTCCGGTACCGTACCCATGTTGGGTGGCACCCCAGAAGGATGGCGGAAAGGGTACTATGGACTATGAGTACTCTAGTCACCACAGTGAGTAATTTTAATTTCTTCATCATGGGGTCTTGATCAGAATTCAAAACAGATGCCATGTTCCTGTGGATCCAGAGGAAGCCAGAAAAAATTGTAAAAATTCAGAATATAAAAAATATCATGTCTTTATTTATTTTAGCAAAATCCTCCCCTAAACAGATAGTGCTGTGTAACTTCCCATTTAAGTCTACCAACCAGCCAACTCCCTAGGAGTCAATGCAGTCAGATCAGATGCTCAAATCTAACTCTGAAAGTGTCATCTCTGAAAGTCTGTCTCATGGAATGCTTTCCCACTGGTTTCTCCAGAAAACTTTCCCAGCACTTGTTTTTCCCTTTTCTGAGAATCTAATGGTCCCGTATTAAAATACTGTACTAGATATGATGATAAAATGGAGGATGGAAACTCTCTGACAGCCCTGAAGATGGCTGCAAGTATTGATGGACTCTGCCCAATGGAGCTCTTATAGTTGTTGCAATGTGAGATGTGTAGTTTGTGCTCTAGAAAGGCAGGTAAGGAGCCAGATTGGAAACCAGTGAAAAGACAGAGGAATGTCTAACCTATATTCCCTGGATCTGGTTCATCCGGATTGGAACACTGTTGGCCCCATTAGAAAGATTTTGGGAGAAGCCATTGTTCAGCATGCTCCAGTTCGAAATCAAAGCATTATTCAAGGCCAATACATATGAGTTTTGATGTATTTTCATCACTAAGTGGTGTGGTCACAACACTTCTCTTTCCTACGTTAAGGGTGTCCACCCTGAGAGACAAGTTACTAACAAGGGTCCTGGTTATATCTCTCCAACCCTCTGAGCTGACTCTGAGAGCATGGACACCTCACAACAAGACCGACTCCATAAACCTGGAGGCTGATATTGCATTCTCCGGTCAGAAAAAAGGTTTCTAGCCTCTCAGTCTCAACCGCATTCTTTAGTAGAGGCGTCTGCCACCATTTTTGTTAAAGTCTTCTTCTGTTGGTCAGTCTCCTTCTCCCTTGTTTAAAAAAAACAATGACTAGCTCCAGTGGATGGTGTGCCTGGGGACTTTCCGAGAACAAAAGCTGAATCAACTCCATATTCCTGCACCGGTACGACCCAGAGAACCTTTTGACTTTCTTCTTTCCATTAAATGAGGTCATGGGAAAAAGGAGTAAGCAGACTTCAAGCATCTCCAATAAAGATAAAGTTGTCCTCCAAACTGTTCCATCTTTTATTCCCAAGATCCTTTCTGGCTTTCGCGTAAGTCAGGAAACTGTTTTTCCAATCTTCCATCCCAGACCTCACACTACCACAGCAGTGGAGACTCTCGACGCAGCAATATCTGGACAGAACTAAGTTGTTAGGGAAGGCGAACTACCTCTTCATTGCCTATGGTGGTTTTTCAGCTGGAAACAAAGTGTCTAAAGCTACCATTGCTAGATGGTTCATTTCTTGTATTTCTAAGGCTTATGAGATAGCGGGACTCCATGTCCTTGAAAGACCACGCTTATTCAGCAAGAGCTAAGGCAGCATGAGTGGCCTTTCAGAAACACGTGTCAAGGTTGTCGGGTCTCAGCTGTGTTTCAGAGTCACTTCCACTGGTTGAGGCTTCCGAAGCAGAGAGTTCGGTGGTAGTTTCTTCAAAAGGTTCCCTTCTTCATTTTGAAAAGATAGGGTCTGTTCTGAGAACTTGCCACTGTTGTTCGATTGAGAAACAATCACAACAAGAATGGCGTTTTCCCAGTGCAGCCCAGGTAGGGGAAAAAGCCAATGGCTGAAAAAAACACTTAGAGGTGTCCAGGTATGTTGGTAGAGTCAGAGAGAAAACAGGGATTTCCAGAGGCTCTGAGCGATGTGATCTTGAGGCACTTTCCAGTTATGTGAACTTGAGGCCCTTTCCAATGATGTGAACTTGAGGCACTGTTCAAGGGTATCCAAAGGGAGGAGCTATGCAGATCTAAGCAGGAACAGAGTAATAAGGCAGGATCAAAATAGATTCAGGTAAAAGATGCGGGGGAAAAGAAGAAGGGAACAAGTAAAAGAAGTAGCAAAGCCCAAGATACACAAGAATACGCACAGCGCAAGTCCGGCTGGAATGACCAGAATGACAGGCTTCACAGAGCCTGCAGTGCCGGAGACTCGCATGTAACAAGAGCAGAAAGGGAAAAAAAGGTATAGAGAGAGAAATGCCTGTGACCGGCAACTTTTATTAGCCGCGAAGGAAGCTCGTAACCTGCAGGACCGGGGGCACTGTGATTCACTGAGGCAAAGGGAGAAAAAGGCAGAGCGACAGGAAAGTAGAAGGGGCGAGTGCCGGCAGCACTGGAAGAGTAGGAGAGAATCCTACCGAGCTGAGGCTACTCGCGAGGGACAAGGTACTGGAGAGTAGAAAATAGAGGAAGGCAGAAAGCAGCAGGTAGGAAGAAAGGCGTGGCAGAAGACCGCCAGAAACAAAGATAAGAAAGAAAGGGAAAGCAGAGAAATAAGCAGAAAGCAAAACCGACCGAGACCGGTAGACGGAAGGCATACGGAGGAGTACAAAAGCGTAAACAAGGTCACAGAGAAAACAGCTACGACCCGAAAGGCGAACTGGTGAGAGCATACTGCAAAGAGCTAGAGTTGCAACGTGCAGGGGTCCGGGGCAAAGAGAAAGATAAGGAGCCAAGGACAGAAAGACTAGACCGTGCTCAAAGGAACATGGCAGGCCAGCTAGTGGTGGCTTCTCCACTGACTCCATAGATTCCAGGCACTTTTATTTGTGACATTATGCCTCCTTCCAAGGGCGAACATCCCTGGCTTTCTCGGATGAAGGTGGTGAAATCTCTGCAAACATCTGGGAGCGGCTATGATCATGACAGGTTCTCAACTGTCTTCATCTGGGGAATATCCCTTTCATCTGACCAGATATTGCAGTATCCCCTTGTGGTAACGGGAGTCCACAATCTTCTCCAACTCGTACATTTCTGGAGAGGTATCCTTGATAAGTACCTTGAATGTTTCCTTTCTCTGGAACTTGTCTGGGATAAAAGGCTTGAACAAAGAAGAGTGGAAGACTGGGTGGATGCGCTTTAGTTGCTTGGGTAGTTTGAGTTTGAACGCCACCGGGGTGATTCGTGACAAAATGGGAAACTGACCCAGGTACCTGGGCGCTAGTTTGGAGGGATGAGTCCACATTGGTAAATATTTGGTGGAAAGCCAAACAAGATCTCCTTCTTTCCACTCAGGCACTGGGTGGCGATGGGCATCTGCCTGGCTCTTGTATCTTCTGCGGCTCTCCTCCAAATTGAGTGAGGCCATTCTTTGTGTGGTGGAGACGGATTCTAACAGAGAGTCCACTGTAGGTAGTTTAGAGGAGGGAAAAGGGGTAGCAGGAAATGCATGTGGATGTCTCCCATAAAGACAGAAGAAAGGAGACATCTTGATGGCAGAGTGTCTAGTGTTATTGTTTGAGAACTCCGCTGTGGAAAAAAGAGAAGCCCAATTATCTTGTTCAGCATTAGCAAAGCACCGAAGGTATTGTTCCATGGTATAGTTCAGGCGTTCTGTCTGCCCATTAAATTGTGGGTGGTACCCTGACGTGAGTGCCAGCTCGATGCCCAGAAGATCGTACAGGGTTTTCCAAAAAGTAGATGTATATTGGGACTCTCTGTCAAAGAGAATAGTATTGGGTATACCGTGAAGTCTGACAATGTCTCTTAGGAAAACCTGAGCCATCTCAGGGGCCGAAGGGACTCCTTTCAATGGTGAGAAATGGGCTACCTTGCTAAAGCTGTCCACCGTAACCATTATGGTTGTATACCCTTGAGCCTGGGGGAGGTCCACCACAAAGTCTGTAGAAATATGAGACCAAGGTTCTGAGGAGAGTTTGGGTTGTTCAAGTAACTGAACGGTCTGCAGGAAGCGTACTTACTTCTGACACAAATCGTACAAGATCGGACATACTGTTTGACATCCGTCCGTATGGTAGGCCACCAAAGCTTTTGAGTGACTAGATCAGTGGTTGCTGCCACTCCTTTATGACCGGCGATTCTTGATTCATGACCACATGAGAGAACAAGTTGCTGTAGATTGCAGCAGCACTGGAAGAGTAGGAGAGAATCCTACAGAGCCGAGGCTACTCGCGAGGGACAAGGACCGGAGAATAGGAAATAGAGGAAGGCAGAAAGCAGCAGGTAGGAAGAAAGGCGCGGCGAGGACCACCGGAAATGAAGATAACAAAGAAAGGGAAAGCAGAGAAATAAGCAGAAAGCAAAACCGGACCGAGACCGGTAGACAGAAGGCAGACGGGGGAGTACAAAAGCGGGAGCAAGGTCAGAGAAAAAACAGCTAGGACGCAAAAGGCGAACTGGCAAGACCGTACTGCAAAGAGCTAGAGTTGCAACGCCCAAGGGCGCGGAGCCAAGAGAAAGATAAGGAGGCAAGGACAGAAAGACTAGACCGTGCTGAAAGGAACGTGGCATGCCAGCTAATGGTGGCTCCTCCACCGACTCCACAGCTTCCAGGCACTTCTATTTGTGACAACATGTCCCATTGTGGTTATCTCTTTGCAGCCACCTGGGCTACTCATCATGCTTTTGTTAAGCCCTATTCTTTGGAGGATGCTTCTTTGAGGAATGATGCTGCCTTTGGCTAACAGATTCTGTACAACCATTTTGCTTAAACCCTCGCCGAGCATATGTTGTCTCCTCCACCCAGTTCTTGAGTCTGTACAGTCTGATTTACAAATGATCTGGGAAGTAGAGAGAGCAGTATGAAATAATTACTTTCATTGCGATTCCGGTAATCTTTGTTCTTGCTCTCCCTCCTTCACATTGCCCTCCCAGACATCCCCTCTAAGCATACGTTGTGCGACAACATCCACAGCAAGAACAAGGAGATGGAGGTTGGTGACGTAATAGGGAGAGCAGGGCGCTCGAATGGATTCTCACATGTGCCAGCCTAATATTAAATCTCTTTAAATCATAGCATCCTCTTTTTTCTCATCCAGCCTGTGGTGCACGCATGCCCAACTAGTTCTGAAGGAGAAGGAGCAAGGACTAAAAGTACTGGAGTCTCCATGAAGGTAATTTGTTTGTGTCGACAGATTACAATTCAATGAGCCGAAATAGTTAAGCATATGGCTATGGTACTGCAATGACCATGGATCATATCCCCAGAGTCTGCCTTTTGGATCTGCTGCATATTAAAAAGAATTGTAAACTTCAGTTACGGCTTCTTTCCTTAGAGATGGTACTAGCAAAGAGACGCATAGCCTTGTACTGCATACCTACGGATTCACTGGAGTCAATAAGGGGCCTAAAGAAATGGGCCTTGATAGGGTGGGCTGGAAGGGTTGGGGCACACGGGATCAATCTACCTGTACAATATGGCATGAATTTATTGACAGTCGACTATCATTCAGACTTAACGCTCCTTGAGCAAGGTTTTTAATTGTTTTTTTTTGTGCCTGTTAACTGTTTGAATCAATTAATTATGCAGGCACTTATTAACGTATCTGAGGCATGTATTGTTTTACTGATATTCCCTTACCCAGTATCATATGAACAAGTTTCAGTAAGCAAAATGAATTCCTCTTTAGTATTCAGTAATGATATGCTACCATTGTGGAACTGCTAATGTATATGTGATGACTCTAAATTTTGATCTGTTCTTTCCTCACGTACTGCATTCAGAGCTGTTATTGGTTGGTTAATCAAGTGGTGGTGGGAGTTTTAGGCTTTCCTACTGCGTATTGCTATTTGTTGCTTTTTAGAAAAAAGCTAATAAAGCTATTTAAAGGAAATGTTTTACAACAGAAGAAAAACGGCACACTGTTAAATCGCTTTGTTGAGGTTCACTTTCTTCAGGCCAGAATAGGGTCATTTACTGCCATGATCCGGATTAATTTTGTAGCTGTTTGTACATGTGCAATACTTGTCATTGAGCACACTGCCCAGTGTAATGTGTATCTCTTACTTCAGAGGCGGCAATATCCTTGGGGGCCGTAATGGCGTTTGTGAGCTGACAATGCCTGATGATGACCAGCATTCTCTAAAACTCTTCAAAGTGGGCAAGGACGACATTGGAGAGCTCACATGTGAGGCCAAGAATGGATATGGAATGGACAGCTGTTCAGTCTGCCTCGAGCTAGCAGGTACACATGGAAGGGGTAATAATAGAAAGGGTTATGTGGAATCAAGGGATAAAATGGGTTTATGAGAGGGATGGTGCGGAGGGGTCCGGCTGAAGAAACAAAGAGAAGCTGATGATCACCAGCATAAGTGGGGTAATGAGATGCAAGAGGATTCATTTTCTGTCCCCCCCAAGAGTGTCACATAATTCTTTCTTTGAATACTGGGGACTATGAATACAATGTACCCATGGCAGAGGACCAGTAGCACTTCAAATATGCTCACGTGAAGACCTGAAGCACCATGAATTATGTGTTTGGGGTCCTGTTGAACAGGTTCTCCAGCCTTGATGAGAGCACAGGTGGCTTCAATACTATTTGTAGAAGATGTAGTATATTGGAGTATTATAGTCCATGAAGAATATAATGTGCTTATGCTCCACGAGACAAGGATTATGTGGAAGGTGGTGATGAACACATGCCAAATATGCCAGCTCTGATGCTTGGGACGCAGATAGCAGATAGAAGATGAAATAAAAATATATTGCTTCAATGTCCCGTCCTCTTTTCCCTATACTTATTGTATGTCTCTGAAAGAGGTTGGGACCAAGACCTTTTTAGTCTGCAAAGTAACCGAATTTTAAAGAGAACCTGGTACGCATGTCAGCAGTGTAGCTCTGATCCTCTGGGCCCTGCCCTTCAGCGCCATCCACTAGCTCTTCTCTCTATGCTGAGCGGGTCTGTACACATTGTCACACTGTTCATTTTGTCTTTTTCAATCCTGTTGATTTTTCCTTCGGCCTTGGTTTCCTGCTAGTTCACGCGGCTGACTTATGCCACAGCAAGCTATCTTTTCATTCCGTAGCTCAAGCAACATTTATTTTTCCTTAGTGGATTCCCACACACTATGTCTGGAGTGTTTATGTTCAGAGCCTGTGTGATATCTCTACAATGTTTGCATCACACTCTTTGTCTGCTCCCTAAAGAGCCTATAGTGCATTGAGGGAATCTTCTACTTCTGTGGCTCAAGGTTTTTGTAACAGGCAAAGCAAAAAGAAGACTGTAGGTAAGACACCCACTTTTTTCCAGAGCACCCATGGCTGACTATATCCAGCATGCTCTTTGCTTTCTGAGAGTTCCTCAAGGAACACTGTGTTACAGGCACATCTAAGGTTCCCTCTTCTGGGGCTGATACTGATCTTTCCACTGAGGGATCCCAGAGTTTCATTGAGGTAGCATCTAAGGGCTACAAGGTGAGTAAAATGGCTACAACATAGACATGCTTCTCAGGGGTCCATCGTCCTGGTACCAGAACAATTTCTATCTTTGATGCAGATTTGTGTAGTGAGAAATAATTCCAGGTCCTCCTCAAGAGCTCAGACCGCAGGGGACGATAGGTTTAATCACCCCTTCTCAGTCTGAATCTTCATAATTTGAAGGCTCTATAGAGGATCCAGATCCTTGGTTGTCAACGAGCACTTGTAAGGACCCCACACGGGATGGGCAGGGAGGGAGCAGAATCCTCTAACCTAAACAGCACCAACCCCAGGGCGGGGAAACACGCCTGCATCAGCCAGATACACAGGAAAACTGCCACTCCCCAACATGCTTGCCAACTAGGCGGACAAACTACAATACCAAACACACAGGATTATCAAAGATGTTGAGCGCAGAAACGCAAAGATAAAGAGGTAAGGAAAACCTGCTAACCCAACTCTAAAACCTCAAATTTCCGCATACACGTCTCATACAGACACTCACACAACCACTTCTCTGCACAGCAATCTGCAAGTACTTCACCACATTGCAACAACAGACAAACAACACATAACCCGGCACAAAAGCGCATGGGAATTCGCACCGACCCGAAAACCGCACTTAAGCTCAGCAAACGGTGCAAACCGAACTGAAGCTACCACCAGGACATCACAACTCTCACTTTCCTATTCCCTCTACACCCTAATAAGCCCTAACCCCCCCATTTTTTTCACACCCTCCTTTTCAGATCTGCCAGAGCACCTGGGGACCACTCCGGCGGTGACAGTGCACGATACAAATAACTTTAACATTAACATTAACTTGTAGAAACACCAGTTCTTGGGGCAGTTCAGTCTTTTCCATCTCACTGCCCTGGGGTCTAGGAGATGTGCCCCTGTTTACCATGAGAGTAGTTTAGATCCCGTTCACTAAGGCCAGGGTCAATACTTTTGGGGTGCCTTCAAATTTGGTGTACACCGATAATTGGAATCAGGGGCCCTCAACCTCAGATTTGCACTACTCCTCAGAGCCCTAAAGGACTGCTTTTTTATCAAGTTCTAGAAGCTGATGACATCTCACCAATGAGGGGTTTCTTTATGAGTCGTACTAAAAAGCGCAGCAATCCATGCCAACTCATCCAACTCCAAATTTCACATCTGCACCAGATAATCTTTAGTCTCCATCTCCAGAGCTCCCCATTACCAAAGGAGTTGCTTCCAGTTAGGCCCCATGCCCCTGTCTTGACTCTGGCTGACCTGCTCCTGACGACGCCACAGGAACCTCTACTGGTTACTTTGCTGCCCCACCCTGTGGCCCATCTCCACAACAGTTCATTCTGGCACCATTTTCCCCTGAGCCTCTTCGGACTCTGTAAAGGAAGGCATCACTGTGGATCAGGGAGATGAGGATTTAAAAAAAGGCGCTTGAACTCTGCCCATGTCTTTCATGACAGGTTTGATGGGCTTATGGAATGTATGGGCATTGTGGTTCCGGGGACCCCAGCATCAAGAAGTGGTTACTGGTCTTGGCCTTAAAAACCAATGCCAGGCGCAGTATTCACATTCAAAAATAGGAGAAGCACAAACGATCTTGGAGAAACCTCCTTCTGCAGCACCCATGAGCCTCTGGATTGATGAATGTTACCAGCCTGTGAAGTCCGAAAAATTATACTTAGCCTCTCTTTGGCAGGCTCACTCTTTTGTTGCAGTGGCAGCTGTGTGCTGGAATAAATATATATACAACTCCATTATTTGCCTCCTCTCTATTAAGCATTAATGACAAAATGCAGTCCTAATGCAGCTATTTTGGCAGCTAGTAATCATAAATCATGGAATGTGGAATTAGATCACTGATTATGGCTTATTGCTCCATTTGGAGCATTGGGCAGTCTTTCTATCAGGTTTTTGATACAGGAGAAACATCGAGCAGCTGACATGATTGAAGCTAGCATCCATTATATCGATACCACAGCCGGGGGAAATCGATACCACAAGCCAGGAGACAGTCTTGGATCAGATTCGCAAGATGTATTACTGACATCCAAGAAAACATTTTAGATTTACCTTTCGACATGCTAGCTCTCTTTAGCACTGATGAACAGCACAAAATGAAAAAAGACTTTGTACTAACAGCAACATCTTTGACCCCATTGACTGAATAGCCACATAAACATTTTAACACCAGTCATGATCTAGCATACCCAGATAAATATCTGTATTTTGTGGATTGTAGACAGGAAACATAGATTCCAAGACATACCCAGTCAAAGATGCAGTAAACAGCGGATGACCCAACGTACAGGTTTTTCTGTCCAGTTCTCTGCCTCTGACTCCAAAGCTAAACAATGGCATGACGGTCAGGGATCACTTGACGCAAAAAGGGCATCTCTAGTCTGTATAATCACACAGATGGATACTATGATTCAAGAACCCCTGGTTAATTTCAGTGATTTCCAATGGCTGCTGTATGTTCATCTCATCTCTTTAACCAATTCACCCTCCCTCATCCGAGGTGCGGAGCCATGTTCTGTGATGAGAACTCAACCAACTACATGCAATGAGGGTTATAGACACAGCCCCACCTGAAAAGAGGAACTGCAGCTTCTTTTCCGGATTGTGTGTATTTCAAATAAAGACTCAGACTTGCTTGAATGCAATCCTGGACTTTTTGCTCCTAAACCATTCTCTTCCCTTGGTGAAGGTCACAGATTTAATTTGGTTGCCCTTTATTTAGAACGACTGGCTCTGTGCAGTGAGTCTGAAAAAAAATAAAAAAATAAATATATATATATATATATATATATATATATATATATATGGCACATACCTGCAATTTCCCATTTGGACGCCTCATCTGGGGTTCCTGCGGTTTTCTTTGAGGGGTCACCACTTCCAGTACAGAGTCCTTCCCTTAGGTCTAAATTCATCTTTTCAAGTGTTTACCAAGTCAGTGGCCTCTTGCCTATATCTGAGTGATATTTGTCCAGAGGTTGTCAAAGTAACTTGAATAAAAAAGGACAGACATGAGATGTCAGAAAACACAATGTTTAATAACAACGGCCAGGAGGTCAGTCACCCTCGTGACGATGAAAAACTGAGCTCAAAAAGCATACATCTGACTCCATTTAGACAGAAAAACCTCAACATTAACATAGTATCTGACTCCATTGTCTATGCAGAAAAAACCCCACAAATGTTAGCATATTTTCCAGACATTGTCGCGGGTGCCAAAAGGTCACTCCTACCTATACAAATCAAATAACACATGAGCTGGTCTACCCCGATTGGCTGGCAAAAAGCAAGCTTTTCGTATCATTGTTATACATCTATATACATTCTACAGTGCATGTGCATGTGATTGGAGGAGAGACAATCTTCCCTACCTTGCCAACAACCCATGCATGGCCTAATTTGATGGAACAAACACCCCCAATTCAGTTTCCACCACCTCGCACACCCTGAACTTTGGACAGGTGGCTACGCTTCTTCCTACCAGTGCGGATGTGGCCTCCTCATCTTCTTTGAAGTAGCAGTTCATTCCCCTACCCTACTCTAGTGTATTACATATCCTACCTACACATGTCCCTGTACAAAACCATGCACATTTGAAGGTACTTTCCATGAACTTTATCTGTTCAAAAACATCTTGTGACCCTATTGTGGCGTATCGAGCAGTACCTCCAGATATGTCCTAGTTCTAACCGGAACTTCAAGCTTCTCTGCACAGGGTGTATGTGTGAGTCTCTTAACCTTTAGCTCTGAGCACTTCCCTTTAGCTTTCTTCTGTAGATGTGAAAATAGTGTTCTTATACATAATTTTTCCTCAACATATTCATGTGTATACCTACCTGGACAAATGGCAAGTCCAGGGTTGCAGCGACTAAATTGTCAGCCTAGACACTTGTGCATGTCCTACATGACCTTGATCTTTCAATCAATGTAGATAACTCACAGCTTGTACCTACCCAGAGACTGACAGGTTATGTCTGGGAGACAACATACACACCTGCAGATGATCACAGACATCAAGAAGTGGGTATATCATTTCCAATCCTCTTATGCCTGCGGGCTATGGCGCGTTAGAAATAAACAAATAAATAACAGGATGGCCTGGAGGTTCCAGAAATTGATGGCATAGTATGTAATTGCTGTTCTGATGGCTCATGAAGCATACACAAATGCATATAGTCAATCTCTGGGATCAGAACGAGCACAGTCAATCCCCTCTCCTGCCTATCTCAGGTACAGTAAAACAGGAAGTGGGGTGGTGGTCAATCATTCAGAATCTGCTGTTAGGTCTATCCTTTCACAAACTCCAGTTCTGAACCACTTTTCCAACTCCACCGGAGAACCACCATTGACAGCTTGTGCATCATGGTCTAAGGAGCTTACAGGACTCTCTGCTGCACATAAATATTCTGGAGCTAAAAGCTCTATTTCTGGTATTTCTGGCTTTGAAAGTGCTTCTCGTCCCTCCATACTTTTGGGAGTTTCCACCGTGCCGGTGTGGAACCGTGACCATGGCAAGCAGTAGCATGCTGATCCTTTAAGGATTGGATGCGTGGAGGCAGCCAACATTCGCAGAATGCAGCCATGCCCTAGCCCATGCCCCACATGCGCCTTCCCCTAAATCCATTTCATTGTGGGAGCCAGTCAAATACCTGATGCAGCTCTCTGCTGTTTCTTTTCGCTACTTCCCTGTAGTACTTTTTAATTTATAAAATTATTTTTCCCCCAGCTTTTCTCTTGCTCTCTCCTGTGTATGCTAGTTAAAGCAGGGTTTTCAGTGTGCTCTGGGTGTCGCAGGTAATTTTTTTGCTGTGGACCTTCACACTCTCCGTATTGAAAGAAAACCTTGAAGAAACGGTTGATGCAGTGCAAAGAGCTCTTCTGGGCTTCACTTCTGGACCACCTAAGAAGATTTAACAAGGCTAAGAAGGTGAGGCACACTGTCCAGTTAATGCCCTTCAGGGGGTTGACTGAGACGAGAGGGTTCCTTCAGGGCTTGCTGCGGCTAGCCCCCACATGACCAGGGTTCACTCCGAGGTCTCTTTTAAGACTGCTACCAGTGCTCACACTGAGGAATTTACGGGGTCTGTTACCAGACTACTGTCAGAGGATGCTCCTACCTCTGAAAGGGCTTGTACCGGGAACGATGTTCCCAAGTGTGACTTGCCTTGATCCTTGATTTGTCCCAAGGCCCATCCCGCTCAGGTGACTGGGTCGGTGCCTGAGGGTTCTCAGAGCCGTGTGGTAGTAGGTAGGCCCTGTGCTGTGTCTTCCCACAGAAGGCTCTCCAAGCCATTCATTTTCCACATTCAACCTCAGTTGCGGAATACAATGGCGCATCCTTCTTTTGCCATGACTGTGTCAGGTTCAGACTCTCGTCAGTTCCAGAGGAATATCTCATGGGGATATATTCGGAGCAATCAGCAACAGGGTCTCAGATTAATTTCGCCCATCTGCCCGGTTCCTTGGAGCTTCCACCATTGTCCCATGTCTCCCAGGCTATGCGGCTCCACTTCTATCGGTTCACCCCAGTAATTGGGCGCCAAGGGCCACACCTGACCCATCTGACTGTCACAGACATGCATCAACGGAGAACAGATTTTTTTAGAGGTTTCAGGACCTCATGCACTCAGTGCTGATAAGGGCCTAATGTGGGAGATGCTTCTTCATGACCCTCAGCCAGGTTTTCCACAGAACCCTCTCCAACAGGCTCCTCAACTAGTAGTTTTAACAGTTTCTCCACAGCCAGATGCTCCTCCAGCAGATCCCAGTGCACTCCCCTCCTCCTTTACCCGAGGACCGCCCACGACCCCTTCGTCCCCTCCCACATGGGTGTTTGGATGATGACCCCGAAGTGGACCATGATGTGGTACCTAAGGACTTGGAAGAGATCCCGATATCATCCAAAGTGTTTTATGACAGGGTTCAGGGCCTCATAGAATACTTGGTTATCCTAGTTCCAGAAATGCCCCAAGTAGACCAAGGCATTCTCTCTTCTGATCTATCACTGGGCGGATGGATCAGGCATCTATTTGCATCCGGATGTGAGGGAAGTGGGGTGAAAATCTGGCAGAAGCAGGCTTCGGTTCCTCTGGATGCAGAGAAAGTAGCCCTTTGTTATTGGCCCCTGCCCAGCGAGAAGCTATCTGCAATGGATGTCCCTGTGCACATTTCACTATAGTAGCTGCCACTGGGCCGCGATGACCATAATCTAGACCCAGATGGAAAAAGGTCTAACAGAAAGCTGCATTATTTTTAACAAGCAAATGCAGAAGTTGTTATGGTGTGCCCAATCTAAAATTTCACAGATCACAGGGTTACAATTCTGTGCTTCACCCTGACTTTTAGGCTGGATTCCACTCAAGATTTGCTGAGGCGTGCCAAGTGGCCCTGGTCCTAATAAAAACCTCCTACCATCACTTAGAGAATGCTGCAAGAGACATGGTTTAGGGGATGGTTCTTCTGAGACTGATGGACTTCTAAGAGTGTATTCTGAATTTTTCATTTAATGGTTTACAGGTATTCTTTTTGGTCACATACGAGAAATTCAATAAGAACACAGACTGCAAAATCTTTTTTTTAAAATTAAATGTGAATTGGTTGAAACATTCAACCTTACACGCATAAAACAAAGGAACAAAATAAAACAATTATTTTAAGAATGAGCAAATGACAATGCAATCAATATACATGAAACACATTTACCATAAAAATGTGGGGGAAAAAGAAACAAGTTCCAATTCAAATTCATCTGTTCACTTATCATATGAATTCAGATATAATATTATTAATATTTAATGTTAACCAAACCAATTTCTGCTCGGAATTTCAGGATTCTTATTGTGAGGGCAGTCTCCACCCATTTTTCATTACAACCAAAATGGGCAAACATCCTATTTCTCAATTCTTCTAAAGCTGTACATTCCACAAGAGACGCTTTAATGTTTGCACAATACCTTTTTTTGCAGTGGGAACAACCGCTCTACCCCTTGGCTTTTGTTTCAGCAGATCTGGCAGCTAAAACTTCCCCAGTCAAAATAATTTTAAGGTGAAATCGGAGAAATTTAGATCGCCAGTATCCGTTTCCAGACCTAGCAACACCCCTGGTCTGTATGTTCAGCTATCCAATTATAACTGGTTTTCATTTAGGTACCTCTAACATTTTAGTCATTTCTTGGCATTGGACCTTCGACCCACTGTACCAAATGTACGGGAAGTGCTTTAGCTATTGGAGGTTCCCACCTGTGTCACGCAAACACAGGATGTGGTTTGTTTTGTGCATAATCTCTTTTTGTCCAGTTAACACTGGGCTCTTTTGGAAAGTATAGATGAGGTGCACTGTGCAGGGACAGCGCTCAGCCTTGGATTTGGGGACTGTGTTCATTCATCTCTGGATGGCAGGATACATTATAGATACTGTGCTTGATCAAGACAAATGGAAAAAATGAAGCAGCTTACACAATTTAATCCAACAAGTTCATTCACATCCATGTTAGAGGAACCAATGTTGTGCAAGCTGAGCCGGTCTGAAGCCTTCCACTGGCGGTATCACAGTCCCACAGAGTTAAAAACGAGGCATTTCAGACCCAGGCTGAAACATCTTGTTTTTTGCTAAGACTTTTGCCAAGTTAACTCTTGTGTGTTGTCATGTCATGATCGTTCGCCTCTGGCTACTAACACAAACAATGTTATTGTAACAAGCACCTGGCAGATACAGGGACAGGTTCGGGGTGAGAGCCGAGGTCACACTTACTCACATCCTTCATTCACTCCCTGGCAGATCAGCAACTCCCAAGGTCCTCCACCTTAGTTTTAGGCTATCAGTTTGATGCTCGCCCTGCATCTTGCTGCACAAATCAAGTGACCGATTTCTGAAGTCGTGATAGCCTTGCCTTCTGATCTTATTGATCGATTGAGGAGTGTAAAAGTTTTATGGTCAGTGGTCTGGGTTTGGACTGTACATGCGGGGGTCATGGGATGAAAGCATGGCAAAGCTGCATTTCTCGTGTGGAGATCATTGGGGGCAGGAGTGCCTTGCTATCTGTCCCGTGGGATGGTACTGGCAAGAGGCACTCTGCTCCCTTCTTGGGACCTTGCAGAGTGCATTCTTTCCAGGGTGCAAGGGGCCTGTAACTTTCTGAACAATGGAGAAGATTGTGGATCTGTGAAACATGGTCAGGGCGGGGGTGGTGTTGGCGCTCATGCTAGAGGGTCTAACACTAACAGACAAAGTGCTGTTTGTCGTGCTTGGGCCTGACGTCTAAGATGGATGCTGCTGGCATTTACACCTGCATCTATAGAGCTTGTAATACATGCACTAAGGTGATTGTGCACCCTCATCTATGGGCACCCCTCTTCCCCGTGCTCCCTGGATGAGGTCACTTAGCATTTATTTCTCATTTGGTATCGTCTAGTGGGGTGGGAAGACCCTCTCTCCTTCCCAACATTCCCCCCTTTCGTTAATCCTAAATGAACAAACTTCTGCCGCAGTGTCAGTGGAGGCTAAGTTCCAATACATATTCTCCTCCCTCCTCCGCACTCTCTATAAGATTTCAGCTTCTAGGAATGGGGGAGACCCTTCCTTTGGAACTTATGCCCTGCAAACATTTCGCAAGCTTGCCCCAAACTGGGCATATTCTTCTGTGGTACATGTCATGTAAATACAACCCCCATCCCCAGCTAAGCCGACCCTGTGCTCTGTGTAATTCTTGGGGTCCGGTGGCGGTGTAGTGATGGTGCCCCAGGGGTTTAAGGCGTGATAAAGCTCTACCATACAGGGTTTGATTTGGTTGTCTGTTTGGGTATGCAGTATCACAAAGTGCTTTGGGTGCTACCCCAATTGAGACCATCATCATTGCGCTATTGGGCACTGCTTTGGCACAACACCGGAGTCCCATCTGGCATATGCATAAAATGACCAAAATAAAGATGATGATGGGTACCAGCATCTTCACAACCGCCCACAGTCAGGATGGGGCCCAAGAAAAAGTCATATAGAGCCAGTATTCATTTTGTATTCCAGATTCTTTCATCATGTGCGCTCCCAGATTGTGCACAGCTTCAATGATGTGTGACAGAGAGCCATTCTCTGCATCTTCGGGAGGCACGAATGTGCAGCAGGAATTCCCAATTTTCTTCCACACGCCTCCTTCCATTGCAGTAAGTATATCTAGGGCATAGCGATTCTGCATGGTCAACAGCCTTAGAGCACAGAGTTCCACCTTTATGACATTGAACCCTTGTTCTGTGTCGTTAGCCAGTTGAATCAGTTCCCAGAGGGCAATCTGCAGCCATTTAGCGTTGGACACAGCTTGCACACCAGGTAGTAACAATGAGGCAAAGAAAGTCTCTGCTTTCCTGAAAAGTCTATACTTGTCCGGTATTTCATTGAGAAAGTTTAATGAGTCTTTAGATAGATAGTTTGTTCTCTTCTTCCTCTGCAGTTTGTCATGTTTTTCTTTCCCAGGGAGGTTGTGGAACTCTAGTGCTGTCAACACGTTTTTTCTTTCTCCCTCAGGGGATGGAAAGGTGGTGAGAGTAAAAGTCTCTGTTGGCCCCCCTTGCAAAGGTACTTCTGGGATTACAAGTAGGGCTGAGTGCAGCATGGCCAGCGAACAATAGCCCCTCCATGATGGTGGGAGGTGCAAGTGCACCTTTTGGCCACACATCCAGTAGTAATAAATCACTGCTGCTGTGGCTTTCTTGAGATCAGGAATGAGCAGAGTCTTATTGCAATGTTCATTGGACAGTACAGGTATCATTCCAGTACTGTAGAAGCAAAGTTCATATGTTTCTTCTCTGTGCACTTTCGCTGGATTCTCCATTGCTTCAATCCAGGTTAGTTTTGTGATGTGTTCAGTCCAGAACGGTGCACATGCTGCTTCCACCCGAACTAGAACCCCTTCCTTGTAGCCTATTATGCCCTCTGCCATGCAGCTCACTATTGTTTCTTGCCATTTGTTTTATGTGTATTTTAGTCCTTGTATAACCAGGTAGGGTATTTTCGGGCATTGGTTCATCTTCAGATTGTTGTTGCTATCTGGATCGACAATTTTGAGCATCACATTGGGCCTTATCACGAGTTGGGTGGTAGCGGCCAACTGTAATATCGTTAGCCCCAACCGATCCAGTGATATTACCGCTGGATCAGGGGTTGGGCGTTAAGAGTAAATCCCCATTGAGTCCATGGGGAAATTTCGGCACAAATACTGCGCGCTAATACAGCCGGCGGTAATTATGCCGAAAATAGGCCGCTAAATTGGATTTTCACCTCCAGAAAACAGCTGGAGGTAAAACAGCCCATTTAGCACCCAGCACATGATAGGGTCAGCCCTTAAATGCAGTGTTAATACAGTTACTGCCGCATTTAAGTGCTACCGCCCAACTTGTGATGAGGCCCAATGTACCTGGAAAGTGCCCCTGAGCCTACATAGCGCAAGATGGACTAGGCATTGTGCCTCTAAAATTGGTACTTCCTGTGGCACTAGGACCTTGGGTGCCCCTGAAACATATGGTATCAACGAACACACATAGGCAATGCCATTCACTTTTTTCCTGCCCACCAAGCTCATATCTTTGTACCAGCTATTAGAGAGTTCTCAGTGACGCACATCTTCTATGGCGTCAAGACCAAGCCTGTGGTGTGTGTCGTATTTCATCTTTTGTGCTTGTCTCTTTGTATGTTTGGGTGCACATATATACCCAATAATAACAGTACTAATATTATTTTCATTAGTAGAGGTGGAGTTGTGAAAGGTATTGATAAATCTTGGGAACAATAGGGACCTTGCAATATATTCTAACAATCCAGTGCGAGTGGGTCGAATATTACTATCTACAGAATCGTAGACATGGTGGTGCGTAAAGTTGGGCCTTGGGGAAAATGCATATTCAGTTTCATTTGCATGCACATTTGACCTATTATTTA
Source organism: Ambystoma mexicanum (assembly GCF_040938575.1). NCBI lineage: Eukaryota > Metazoa > Chordata > Amphibia > Caudata > Ambystomatidae > Ambystoma > Ambystoma mexicanum. Next base: position 1,459,709,163 of record NC_090931.1, on the reverse strand, counting down.
CAGTGAAACTGTAATGTCCTCATTTTCCCCACCACCTGCTCTTTTATATAACCCTCTAATATAAAAGAAACTCCTAAATAAATCCCTATAATAAACATTGAAATAGCAAATATACCCGCAAAAAAATGCATTTCACACATACATATTTCTATTCAATCTGAAAGGTAGGATTTATGCACACAAAGAGGAGAAGGAGAGAGAGAGAGACAGAGAAAGTAAGAGAGAAAGAGAGATAAAGAGAAAGAGAGAGAGACGCAAAAAGCATCTGTTTTGTAACTGTAACCTGTTTGGCAGCAGTGCAAGTGCATGGGTTTGGGGTGGGTGGGGCAATACGGTAGTGTAAAGGGAAGTGAGGTAGATGTACACTACCAGCCTTTTAAAGTACTTGTGCAATGTTTGAAGGTGCCTTATGAACGTCGGACAGGTGGATCCAATAACAGAGCCCCTCTACTTTCGCTGCAAGAGGAGTGCAATAAATTACCTCAAACGGTCCATTGAAACTGCGGCTGTTCTACCGGCAGGCAACGGGCCACACGTGGACGCTTTCTCCTGGCAGCAGCGGTTGAGTGGGAGGGGAATCAGTCGTGGAGTCAGCTGTGGCACCTGGCACGTCCTCTGGTCGTGGTGGTGCAATCTGAGGCACTGCTTCCACAAGTACAGTTATTCCATACACAAACATGTCCGGGTATATGGGAATTCCACTAACCACCACTTCTCATCCCATCGCATGTATTATCAACATTGACCTCACAGTACACATCCCTCACATGGCACAAACTATGTTACTGTATGTGAATGAGATTGTCATGTTGAGCTTGCTGAGCAGATCCATACACAGCAAGTTCACTTGTGAACTTTCAGAGTAGAGTAGGGGCCCGCACCATCTTCCCCCCTATTTTGATGCCAACCTCTTCAGTGTATGGAACAGTGGAGACTGCCCCAGAGAATCCCTGTGTGTCAATAGTGTGGCCTGATAGTGGGAAGTGTCCCTCACTGATGCAAGATTTTGTGGCACCTGTGTCGACCATGAAAATGAAGTGTTTGTTTCTTATCTGTTCACCCACCAACTGTTCCTCATCACGGTGAACTGTCATAGATAGTACTGGGCACGCAAGCGCTCTCTATGGGCTGTCCTAATCTGGGTATGAGTTTGACCCGGGGAACTAGAACGGGTTATTTCCCATCACGCTCACCCCTCGATAAGACACTACGGTGCCATTTGGTCCTTCGTTGGGCATGTGCATGTTACTATTTCCATGCTGGGGTATTGTCTGCTGGGGGTATTGCTTTTGTTGGTGCTGCTGTTGCTGTGCTTGCGGGCCCGGGGGCCGGGATGGGTGTTGTGTGTATGCTTGGTGTATTTCATAGGGTATGGAGGTCTTTCTTGGTGTCGGCATCTGATGTGTAGTCTGCGGTGGTAATTATTCTAGGTGTTGTATCCGAGTCCTGGCCTGCTTCTGCATTCCCTTGATAAGTGTCTCCACTTCCCGCAGTTCCAACACTGTGAGGAACCCAAATATGCCCCTCTTGGTCCCATTCCTCCAAAGCCTCTCCTAAATCCACCCCTCCCACGCTGCTGGCCTCTTTGTTGCCACTCCTACTGTCTGCCTCCCTACTGCCCTTGTCTTCCTTCTGGCCAAAATGCTGCTTTTCGGACATCCGTGGACCCCTGCGTGCCCCTGTCGCCTCTGTCTGTGCAGGTGTGGACACTGCCCCCTCTACAGTTATTTTAGCCAGTTTCCTCATTTCCCTTTCACGTTCCTTTATTGGTTTCTAGTGGTGCACTATTAGACTCTGAATCTCCACCCACCCCTTTGCTTCAGTGCTCACAATCTTGTCTAGCACCTTCTGCACTTCCTTCGGTAAGCCCCTTTTAATAATGAATTAGAAAAGGTGAACTGATCGGTCCCACTAGAACTCCGTCTCTGCTCTCCGCAGCTTCTGAACCTTATTAATGTACTGCGCAGGGTCTTTGTCATCCCCCATAGCATATTGCATAATCGACTGTATGTCTGGCATGTAAGGGTAGGTGTGATGAACCGCGCCACGCACCTGTGCTCTGATGTTGTGGTCATTGTCGTCTAACCTCACTCCTGGGTATCCCACTTTAATCCACACATCTCCGGCCTGGTCACCCACCATCGCCACCAATAAACTTTTCATATCCCTTACCGCGAGGGGTATACCGGCAGTCTGTTTTTCAAACATATATATCCATTTCCCCACCCCCGCTATTAACGGCAGGAGTGCCTTGATCAAATTGATCTTGTCCATCTGCGCCCAGGGTACATATTGTGCCCTACCCCACGCCCTTGTGTATCAAAGGCATCTCTAAGCCTGCTCTCTTCCCTTCTTTCCTTCCGGCACATCCCTTTTTCTCTGCCAATGCCATCCGGCCAAACCTCCTTACCCTCTCATCCCACAAACGTTCCACCTGAGGTGTTATCTCCAGTGCCTGTTGTCCCTCCTCCTTACCGTCATCTTCAAACTCATCCACGGCACTCCACCCATCCTCTCCTGGATCCCCACCAAATCCTCTTTCTACTCTTTTGGACCTTACTGTTCCATACCCTGTGCTGGCTGCTCGCCGGTCCTCTTTTTTCTCTATGTGTACATCTTTTATTGCTGTGCTGTCCAATCTGAACAAAAATGTCCCCCCTGCTCTCCACTCATCTAGACCGCTCCCCTTTGCTCAGATACCCAGGCCCTGCCATTGGAATCAGTTGATTCCTGATAGGAAACAAGATGGCCTCTGTGGCTTCTTGCTTTCTATTGCCTGTTACCTTGTTTTCCCAAAATCCTGGGAAGCCCTGACTCTGTCCCTTCCCCCTGACTGGCTGTTGGGTGGAAGTTCCATATATGGTGTTATTGTAAAGTCCAGGCTAGACTGGTTGGAGCCTTCCCAGTGACTGTATGTTGTGGGTACACCCTGTGGGTGGGACCTGGGTGAATGGAGTGCATGACCAATATGCACTTCTTGTTGTGGATGTCTGGTTTCTGGTATGAGAGACAAAGACTGAGGCAGCCCTGCCCAAAACTGGCATGAATGCAGTGTGTAGTGTTGAATGGCTGGGTACTTGTCCCAATCCACATTCCTTGTTGTGAGTGTCTGAGAGGGAGGAGTATGGCCTGAATGCACTGTATGCCTGATTGGCTGACTGACTGCATGAATGCCCTTCTGTATGATTGGCTGCTGAGTGTGTGTCAGCAGTGTGGATGAGATACACAATAGTATATCTGGGGACCTCTCACCACTGGAAATTGTTCAGAAGCTAAGTTGACATTTGAAGAGTAACTGGAACTGCTTATCCTCGGCGCCCAGCTGGAAGAAGAAGAACGGCTGCTGCATTTGCTTCGACCCGATCCAAAAGCTGTCGAGTTTGTCGAGGACTGATCCGAGAGAGGACCTGGTTAGGCACCCTCTTCCCATGCTCCGAGGGACCATCGAGCACCGCCAACCTTCGCCGAAGCTCTCTGGGAGTGAGACCTTTGAAAGGCTGCCGACCGGAGACGGGGACCGCCGAGAAGAACGAAGTGAAGCACCCGGACATCGATGCCGTCGAAGTCCATTGCCGTCGACCAGGGTTCGGAGTATCGCCGTGTTGCCCAGAAGAGGGGACCGCTTGACGCCGTGCCACCGACTACCGGAGCTGCCCGCTCCTTTGCCTAAGACTTTTGAATCGAAGGTCTCCCTTATCCGCAACGTTGACTGCTTTATCCCGCCGGAGAAAGTCGAGGACGCTGACGCGCCGAGGAGAATCCGCCAGTGGGTTTCCCACCACCCAACGACCACAAAGACTTCGATGACTTGACGCCCTTGTCGGGCCACAGTTCTTCAGAAACTCTTTGCGTCCTGAACTATCATTCGCTGAAGTGCCCCGCCCACCTCATCATCGCAGGACGTCGCAGATGAGCACCGCCTGGATCGATGCCGCCCCGACCTAAGGTACGGGGTAGTCCTCAACCTCCACCGCTCCGCGGACTGGATTAAGCCGGGTCCAGCGCAGCAACTACCATGACGCAGGCACGTGGCATGCAGCAAAACAAAATGACGGCTCACCCGACACCATCTCCCTTTGGGGACCAGGTAGGGGAGCGAGTTTCCAGGTGGGACTGGTCAACGCCTGTCACTTGGCCCTTATCATACCCATCGACTTTGCAGGGCTGACACACCTCGACCCATACAGTGAGACAGGGCGCACCTAGGCCACAGCAAACCTCAGAGCCCCGCACCTATGCCTATTCCATCAGGCACTCCTCTGGCCTGTGACGAAAGGTTCTTTGAGAAGTTTCTTACTCTCCTGAGGTCCCCATAGATGGGTACCACCCTTAGGGATGTGATCAGGGACATGCTCCCTCCGGTACAGCCGCTAGCACCTCACGGCCACGCCGCCTTTACGTCCAGTTCCTCTGGGTCCAGCGCAGCCACAGGCGCCCGCGCCAGCCCCTACTACACCAGCTCCCATGCCTGTACCAGTCATGGCAGCCGCGTCTACACTGCCACAGCAGCCTCCGGCACTAATAATCAGTACGCTACAGCTTCATGCGCCCAGCACTCCTCCGTCTGCACCGGACCAGCAAGACACAATGGTGTATACAGATGAAGAGGAGGACCCAGACACTCCATCATCAGCCAAAGCCTTTCACAAACATCTGGCAGGCCTGGCTGAGTATTTGGGGATCCCACAGCCACAGGTGGAACAACCAGAGGCGGGGTATTGGCATAAGTTCTACGTCCCACGGCTAGAACGGGAATCCCACTGCAGAAGGATGAGGTGGGCGCTTGCCAAAAAAGGATGGCTCAAGTCAGATTCTACCATGCCTACCAATCAGCGTCTCGACACTAAGTTCAGGCAAACAGAAGGGGACCCCCTCTTACTGTCCGCACCCCCCGAGCCATACTCCTCGGTGATAGAGGCAGCATCACTCTACTCTAAGCCTAAATCGTCCTCGGCTGCATCTGCCTCGGCACTCCTGGGTAAGGAAGAGAAGATCCTGGAGTTGTTTGGAAAGAAAATCTATTACAATGCCACCCGCCATCTGCGCCAGTCCAATGCGGATGCCATGCTGGTGGTGGTCAACCCGAGGCTCTGGCGGGAGATCTCTGACTTCCAAACTGAACTCTCTGTATGGAGGCAGACTCACTTCAAGCTTGGGCTGGTTGAAGCCAAAATAGTGGGCCAGGACATAATGGAGTCCACGGTGGCTCACATTGATACCTCAGGTCATGCCATCTGTATTGCTAGCGACATGAGAAGGACGGCTTTGCTAAGGGTGAATAAGTTCAACTCTGATATCCAGGAACACATACTGGACCTTCCTTTCAAGGGGGGGGCGATCTGTTCCATTCAACAACGGATGAGGAATTTGATAAGAAAAAGAATAGCTCACAAACTGCTAAGTCCTTGTCGATCCTCACCAACTCCACCCCTAACATATGTAGCCAAGCACACCAGCATTCAGACAAGGGACGGTCCTTTCGGAGGCTTGAGGGGCTTCCAAGAGAGACGGTCCAGACAACCGGACAGATCCCTGAGCCAGCACAGGCGCAAGCAGCACAAGGCGGCTCACAAGGGCCTTTTCCAGTCCCTCTCTTCACCCCCAGCCTCAGAGGGAAAGAAATCGTGACACACCCATCCGGATCCACAAATCTACAGTGGGGGCAGTCTTGCCCTTCACGGTCACTGCTGGCAAACAAAGTTCACAGACCCATGGATCCTCTCCGTAGTGTCCATGGGCTTCCGGCGCTCTATCCCTCCTTCTCCTCTCTCCTCCCCTCCGCTCCCACAGATTGGTACAGCAACTCCCTTGGCGTAAATACGCTCGCTCGTAGAGAATCAGGCAATGCAGGACGTCCCAGCCTTTCATACACAAAAAGAACCAGGCTGGCCTGAGAGTTGTGTTGGAAATTTCCACCTTGAACCTTTCCCTTCCTCTCCAAAAGTTTAAGATGGTGTCAGGTTTTCACATTTTGTACCTCACATTTGCAAGGGTCCTTTTAGAAGTTACAGCTATTATTCCTGGAAAGCTAGAAAGAGGGGTTTGTTAAAGTATTGAATTACTTAAATCATCCCAGGTGTGAGGGTAGAAAATTTCACTAAAAGATTTGGTCATATTTCCTTAACTACTTTTTTCAAATTAGAAAGATGAGATTGTACCAAGCCAAGATGGTGGAACACTTTCTCAGCAGTGATTGGTTTGGTTTACTGCAGGCAGCATTGTGTTGTCATTGTGAAATGTTCTAAAAAGTTCTAAACTGCCTTTCATTAAAGTTTCTACCAGAGTAGGTCATGTTTTAGTTAGCTCCAATAAATAAGGTTTATTTCCACATAATAAGTGGTAGAATACAGTATTATAGCTTTACATTTACCATAGTATTCAAGTTTGATTAAGACTGCAGTAGAACAAAGAAACTAGTTTCTAGTGACTCTGAAGCTGAGCAACTGTTTCCAGAAACTAGTTGCAAGTGACTTTGATGCTGAGCAGCTGTATCCAGTCATCCAGTAAAAGACAAAGATAAGTGAACTTTTGGATCTTTAGAGATTAATTTATTGGGATTCAAGTGACAATTTATGTTAAAGTTTCTCTACTGAAATTAGAACAATAATTTTTAAGACTGGTTAACTTTAATAAGATGATAAGTGCGTATTCTGTATTTTAGTAACCACTAATAAGGCGTGCGGTTCTATGCGCCGTATTTCTAATGTTTAAACATTAAAAAGTACTAACTTCATTTTTTTACAAGCGCGAGTCGTGCTTTGCTCGTGTGCGCTTAAACTTCATTTTCTACGAGCGCGAGTCGGGTCCGTATTGCTCGCGAGCGCGTACCGGGTGTATTTGGAAGCGCGCAATTAGAAAAAAGGACCTAACGTTGTCGTTCAAGCGTTGCGGCCATCTTGAAATTCGTTATTTCTTCAATACGAGCGCGTTTCTTCACGGAGGATGTTCGAAAGTATTTGAAGCCTTAGATGAAGCCGAATTCTTCCGATTTAGTCTCCAGTTACAAAATAACATCATCTTCGTCCAATATAGTACAAGGTATTATTTAATTTCTAAAAAGTTAAGTTCAAAAGTTATTTAAAAACTGGAATTGTAGTAGTGATAAGTTTTTGGGTGTTTATTTTTAAGGACATTCGAGGTGGTGTTAGAAGAAAAGATAAATGATACTACATTGTCAAGAATCGAATTACAGCAGACTACCTACAATATTGCTACATAACCACTTAAGAAATTAAATAGCCTAACGCCAATTCGAGCTGACGCTACAGGTAATAGAATCTAGTAATCAGAGGGTTAGTCATTGTAGAGAAATAGAAAAAGGTATTCTAAGACTGCATTTTTATTTTAAGAACACTACTGAAAAATAATACCAGATCTTTCCTGCGAAGACAGGCAGAAGTGCCAGCAGTAGGAGTTCCAGAGAGTTCCAGAGTTGTTGTCTCTTTTCTCTCAATGCAATTCCCCTTTCCCCTTGGGTTTGCCTGTCCAGTAGTTTTATTGTTACAGGATTGTTGGGCAGGCAGGCTTTGGGGGTTTAGAGGACCAGCTTCACTCCTGCAGGATTCTTCAGCATTGGTTCTGACAGATGGTTACCCCAGCGCTAATAGCAGAGACATTGTGTGCAGGAGACTGGATGTGCTCCCAAGATTTTAAGGATGCCTACCAACACGTCCCGATCTGGCAATCCCATCGGTCCTTTCTGAGGTTCAGGATCATGGGTTTTCACTTCCAATACCCTTTGGTCACAATTCGGCCCCCAGGGTCTTTACAAGACTGGTGAACGCTCTTGCAGCGGTATTAGCATAATTGATCGTTTTAATTTTTTCGAATTATACATTTGACCGAATTTGGCCTGTACCATTCGATCGAATAAAAACAATTAATAAGGCTAATACATACCGAACATGTGGAAAGTGGGTTGCAGGGGTGTCCCCCGCTCCATATGAACGGTATGTATTAGCCTTGGGGGGTTGCAGGGGTGTCTCCCGCTTCCTCAATATTGGAAGCGGGGGACCGAGAAAAAAGAAAAAAGAAGAAAAAGGGACCCTTCAGCGTCAGATCCGACCCGCATTAGCAGGACGTATCTGACGCAGCAGGGCTGAAGTGGATCAGGCAGCGGGCAAACAGGTAAGTAGGGAAGGGGGATGGTGGGTGGGGGTTGGCGGGGGGGTTGGCGTGAGCGCGTTTGATCCTCTGATAAATGATCACATGCGGGCTGGGTTTTTTTCGAAAAAGTTTGCTGCAATCAATTTTCAGATGATCAAACACCCCCAAACTGCTGCAGCCCTACTCAGGGCACAAGGGAATCACATCTACCCATATCTAGGCAACTGGCTAGTCAGGGCAAGGTCTCCGGAGGCAGTCAAGCACACTGCCTCCGTTCTCATGAATACACTACACGAGATGGGATTTTCCATCAATCTCAAGAAGTCACAGTTGGCGCCCAGGCAGAGTCTAACCTTCCTGGGCCTTATCTGGAATACAGGCTCCGAGAGGATTTACCCCTCAGTGGACAAGATTGCAGCCATCAAGAGGGCCACGGTGCATTTTCTCAGCAGAGCAGTGATCTCGCCATGGTGCTACGAACACCTCTTTGGCATCATGGCGGCATGTCTCTTGGCACTGCCACATACGCAGCTCTAAATGAGGTAACTGCAGTTGCACTTATCAGCCTCCTGTAGTCAGAAGAGGGGTTTCCAGGCAGAGCAGGTCTGCATCCCATATCATCTCCACCAGAACCTAGTCTGGTGGAGCATGGACAACAACCTATGGATAGGCAGGCCCTTCCGTCAACCAGCACCTCAGGTCACCATCATCACTGACTCATCCCTAGAGGGCTGGGGAGCTACCTTGGGCAGCCACAGTGTCCATGGGTTAGGGTCCCGTCGGCAGCAGGCGGCCCACATCAACTGGCTCGAGTTGATAGCCATCTGGCTCGCTCTCAAAGCCAACCTCCAGATGATCAGTGGCAAGGCGATCTTCATTCAGACAGCTCCACCAGCATGTATTATATCAACAAGCAGGGTGGCAACAGGCCTCCTCCCCTCTGTAATCTAGCTGTCAACATTTGGAAGTGGGCTCTGGTAAACTACATGCCCCTGACAGCAAACCACCTCCCGGGGGAGTCCAACCTAGAGGTGGACAGGCTCAGCAGGCTGGGTGCGGACAGCTACGGATGGCAGTTGGACAAACAGGTCTTGCACGGGATCTTCGACAGGAGGTACCCACAGTTTGCATTCTGGCAGGGAAGGGCATGGGGCTCTCTGGGTGACATGATGCAGATTCAGTGGAACAACATGAATGTGTATGCCTTCCCTCCCACTCCCCTGGTCCCCAGGGTAATCTGCAAGATGAGGGAGGCGCAGCACCTCCATTTCATCCTGAAAGCTCCATGTTGGCCAGCAAGGCCATGGTTCTCGTAACTACTCAGCCTGGCGGATCAGGCCCTGGTGCACCTTCTGCTGGGCCCAGCACACCTACTCTCACAGCAGGGTGGCACGGTTATCCACCCCACATGCCTGAAGTTAGCCCTTGCAGCGTGGTTCCTGAACAAGTCACACTGAGGCATCTGCATCTGTCACAGGCTAACCTAGACATTATAGTAGGGGCTAGGAGCGATGCTACCAGGAGCCAGTACAAAACCAAGTGAACCAGGTTTTGTCACTGGGTGGAATCAAAGGAGGTTGATCTGTTGACCTGCATGTTGGACGATGTACTATCCTTCTCTGCGCACCTCGCACACTCGGGGATGCGGGTAGACACATGCCGCACCTATCTGGCGGCCTTTGGAGCCTACAGGAACTTGGAGGAGGAGGTATTTTCATCCTTTATTCCGGTGGTTGAAAGACACTTGACGGGCCTGACCAGGCTCTATCCACCTATCAAGAAGCCACACACGGTGTAGGACCTCAATGTGGTATTGGGCGCTATGGCACATAAACCTTTCGAACCTATGACGTCTGAGGACATCAGGCTAGTCACCATTAAGATGGCCCTCCTGGTGGGCCTTACCGCGGCACGCCGTATCAGTGAAATCCAGGTGCTGGTGGCCTCAGTGCCTTATACTACTTTTCTTAAGGACAAGGTGGTGCTTTGCACTCACCCCGCATTCTTACCTAAGGTTGTCTCCTCCTTTCACCTAAATGAGGAGATAGTGCTACCAATGCTCTTCGCGGACCCTACGGATGACGTTCAGATGGTATCGGACTGTTTGGATGTGAGGCGTGCGCTGAGATACTACCTGGACAGGACCAGGAGCTTCTGCAAATCAGACGCCCTCACCCTTGGTGGGTCAAAGCCTGGCTGTCAAGCCTCCAGGGCTTCCCTAGCAAGGTGGATAGTTACGGCCATCAAGAAGGCGTACGAGGGGCATCACAAACCTCTTCCAACAAATATGCATGTCCACGCAATCAGAGCTAAGTCACGGCAGTTGCTTTCCAGAGGCACGTCTCGTGGCAGGTTATCAGCAAGGCGGCTACATCGGCTACGCCCTTGGCCTTCTGCAAGCACTACTGCTTGGATGCCGGCTCCAGGTCGGATGCAGCATTTGGTCAGGCAGTGTTAATGAACTTGTTTTCTTAAGAGAGCACCTCTCCACCCTGGGGCTACATTCAGTTGTACTCACCCATATAGTATGGAGGAAAGGGGACGGGATATAGGAGTAATTATAAGTTACTCACCGTAATGACTAACGCACTCCTAGTCCATAGTCCCTTCCTCCATACGTCCCACCATCCTCCCCCCTAATAAAACTGGTGTCATTGGGAAATGTAAATATTGTGGACGCGTCAAAGGGGACTGAGAAGTGGCGCCGGTGGGCGGAGTCAGGGGAGCGCATGCTCCCAAGGCCGCATCCCCCCCGCACCTCTAAATTTAAAGGGGAAGAGGATTTTTCAGGTGAAAAAACGTTCTGTATCCTGACCCTAGCGAGGGACGCCCATACAGTGTAGAAGAAAGGGGACTATGGACTAGGAGTACATTAGTCACTACGGTGAGTAACTTATAATGTAGCGGTAATAGTCTATCAGGATAACGTATGCTTGTATACAGTGATATCACATCCATTGTCACTATGATCAACTGATTAAATGCTTTTATAAGCTGGGAACACTATCAGATTGAACTGTCTCTTGGTGAAACGTATGCACCCATTTTCATTCTTTGGTATACTTTTATTATGAGATAAAACATATTTTGTGTCCATTAAATAGGTTGGTAAAGCAGTTATGAAAGGAAATGATATATGATATGATGTGCCATTTATATCGCGCCTGTGCACAGGTGTTTCTAGGTGCGACAAGACAAGGGGAAGGAAACAAAGGGAGGACAAAGTAATGATCTTACTAGGCCTTGTGTCATCCAGATTCCGCAGTGCTGGGAAGAGGGAAGGAGAGAAGTGCCACGGGGGAGGGGAAGGGGAAAGTGCAGTTAACTCACAAGTGCAGCCAGCGGGTGGCTCATAAGGGAACAGAGAAGGGACTGTAGGGTTGCAGATACAGACCCTTAAGTGCTGGGGAGCCGGAGGCAGTGCAAGGGCAACTGCACATGCAGGAGCTTGGGCCAGAGTTCCGAGGGTGACCAGGTGACCAGTGCATGGAGTAGTCAGGTGCATCAGCAGGGGAGAGGAAGAGAGAAAGCGGAAGTGAAAAGGAAGGTTTGAGTTGCTTCCGGAACCAGAGGTGGTTCTGCTCAAGTAAGAGAGGCAGGGAGGCTGTTCCAGAGGGAGGCTCCAGCCGAGGAGATAGATCTGCCCCCAACTCTCTGCTTGGGGAAACGTTTCGCCCTCAGAGAGTTGGAGGTGGATGAACAGAGAGCTTGTGAAAGAAGATGTTTTGAAAGAGATAGTTGGAGGTAGAGCGGTCCCAGGCCCCAGAAAGCCTTGTGGACGATTCAGATGGTCTTGAACTTGTTCCTTGCAACCACGGGCAGCCAGTGATGAGATTCCAGAGCTGGAGAGATGCGATTCCTGGACTTAAGGCCGAGGACAAGTCTCGCAGTCCTGTTCTGGATAAGTTGTAAAGGTTGAAGAGTAGAGGCAGGAAGATTTAGAAACAGGATGTTGCAATAGTACAGCCTATAGAGGACCAGAGCTCTGGAGACAGTGAGCTTCGAATGGATTGTTTCCTCAAATGTATTCCTCATCTTTGACATGTAATGTCCAGCTTTGGCTACTTTGGAAAACTTTTTTCGGCAGTTGGTGCTCGGCGTCAATGGCGTTGAGTCAATGTCTCTCAAAGGCCTCCGTCGAGAATGATGTCATCGGAGGTTATATATAGCACGCACGGCGCCCGGTGGCCTCAGTTCTGTTTTTCCACAAACGCGTTTGCTTCGTGAGAAACTCAGTGTGCCTCGTACTTGTAATAGTATATTTCTGTGTGAATTTTCAAATCTACGATATGTCATCGTCCCCTACACCGTCGACCCCTCAGTCCGGATTTTAAAAAAGTAGGGACTGCGGGTCGAAGATGTCCATAACCGACCCACATCGGATCTGCCTGTGGTGCCTCGGCGAGGGCCACGATACGGTGCCATGTTCCATGTGTCAATCCATGACGGGAAAGGCCTTGAGGGAAGGAAAGGGGAAGCTCCAGGTAGGCAAGGTTTCCAAACCCCCTAAGTGCCGACCTGCTAGGCCTTCGACCGATGAGTCAAGAGACGACTCTCATCGGCGAAAGAAGGCCCAGCATTCTAGATCTAGGAGTGGTTCCCGCCACTCGTCGTCTTCTTCAAGAAGGTCGAGGGGAAGGCACCGCCGGTCGCATTCACTGACTTCTTCTTCGGACGGTTCCCCCGTGCGGATTGCATGCCCGTCCAAAAAATCTACTCCTGAAGAATGGGAAGCTTTCCGAGTGGAAATGCTGAACATTTTTGAGAAACAGGGTCTCGGCCAAACACTTGCACGCCCTCGAGCCAGGGTAAATGGCGTGATCCCCATCGAGAGTCCTCTAGGCCTCAATCGGATAAGAAATCGAAGGATCACTCGAGACGTGAGGATTGATCGAGTTCGTCGACGCCTTTGAAACCCTCAAAGCCCTTGATCCCATTGGCGCCTATGACGCCCATCGTCTCCTCGACCCCTATTAGGCCACCGATACCGGTGTCGACATCAAAGCCGAAATTGTCGACGCCAGCTGTGCCCCTTTTGCCAACTCAGCCATTGGTGCCTAGTGTTCCTCCAAAGAAGGCACTGGCTAAGACAAAGTCGACGTCTTCGACACCGTCGAAGCCTCTGGGTTCCCAACCAGAGAAGGTGTATACTCCTCTCTGGGAATAGGATTTTTTCAAGTCTCTGACTTTCATCTTTGAGGAGGAAGAGCGTTCGGTGAGGATGATGCCCCTTTCGGGCTTCAGTACGGCACACCAAATGTGCCTGAGTGCCTTATTTCAGAGGAGAGTAAAATGCAAGATCTTTTTGACAATTTGCACAATGCCAGTGGCATTGACACCTCTCCTGAGTTGGAGTTCGGAAGACCAGAACCAGGGGAGCATGCCGACTCCTCATATCACTAATTCATATCTACGGTTGTGGAATACTTAGGTTGGTCTAGACCTCCAGCGCCTTATGATCAGGATGATCTGACTGATATTCTGGACAAGGGTCTGCATACTGATCTGATCTTGCCTTTCCATGTGGCATTTCAAAAAAAGATGGCCAGGAATTGGGAGACTCCAGAAACTAATCCGGTAGTTGACAAACATCTCACAAAGAAATAACGCCCCTCCAGTACGCTACCGGTCCAAACACCCCACTCCCAAGAGTCTAGTGGTCCAGACAGCTACGGCTACCTCAAAACAGGCAGCGTACCCTACCATACTTCCTGATAGGGGCGATAAGCGCGTAGATGGATGACCGAGAAAGGTTTTTTCTGCGGGTAGCATGGCTTTGAGATCTGCCAACTCCACTTGTGCCCTTGCAAACTTTTCATTCACTCTGTGAGAGTGCATTTCTATGGCGGCAGAGCATATTCCTGAAGGGGATGAACAGGACGGTTTCCTGGATATACTTAAGGACGGCAAGGAAGCTATGTGTGAGTCCCTTCAATCTGGGTTGGAGTCTGCAGATAGAATCAGCAGGTCCATGGCTACCAGCACCATGATGCGCAGATTTGCGTGGTTGCGAAAGTCGGGTTTTGCACCTGACATGCAGGCTCGACTTCTCAACATGCCTTTTGACGGGTCTCATCTTTTTGGCACAAGGCTGACGAGAGCCTTGAAAAGTTACAGACCTCGAAGGCGGCAGCCAAGTCTTTAGGCGCTGCTGTTAAGCAACCTCACCCTTTTCGCGCTAGCGGACAACATTGGAGGGGTAGATCTTTTCGCTACTACTCCTCATTTGGAAGGGCGAAAGGAATGGCCAGTCAAAGAGGCCAGAGAAAATGTCCTTGTGGTGGACGAGGTAGAGGTGCCAAGCCAGCTCAAGCAGCAGCCTCTTTACCATCGGCCACTGCAACAGCTGCTTCAAAACCACTTTGAGGGCTTGAGTCACAGCTCGCCAGTCGGGGGAAGGATGTCTCAGCATCTGGAAGAATGGCGAGACATTACTTCCGACGCTTGGGAGCTGGTAATAATAGCCCACGGTTACTGTCTTCCCTTTCTAAAGAAGCCCCAGAACAATCCCCCGGGGGAAACACTCTTTGAAGATAACAGATCCGCTCCTTGTGCAGGACATTTTAACCCTGCTAGAGAAAGGCGCTATAGAACCGGTGCCTGCAGCGGAGAGGAACAAGGGTTGTTATTCCCCGTATTTTTTGATTCCTAAAAAGGACCGAGGACTGAGACCCATCTTGGACTTCAGATACTTGAACAAGTTCCCCAGGAAGGACAAATTCAAGATGGTCACTCTTTCTCAGATCCTTCAGGCCCTCCAACTTCAGGATTGGTTGGTGTCATTGGACCTTCAGGATGCTTATTTTCTTGTTCCAATCCATCTCAAGCACAGAAAATACCTGAGGTTTGCAGTTGGCGGCTCGCACTTTCAGTTTCGAGTCCTGCCATTCGGGTTGACCTCCACCTGAGGGTTTTCACCAAACTGATGGCGGTGGTGGCAGCGAGTCTCAGGAGGGAGGGGGTTCACGTATACCCCTACCTAGAGGATTGGCTGATCAGGGCACATTCTCCCGAACAAGCCCTGGAGCATTTCTATGTGACCTGCCGCTTTCTTCACAGACTGGGCTTCTCCCTCAATTTCAAGAAGTCCCATATGACACCTTCCCAAAAGCTCCAGTACATCGGAGCTGTGCTAGATACATCCTTGGGAAAATGCTTTCCACCCGAGGTGAGGGCTCGAGACATTCTTTAGATGGTGACAAAATTTCACAGTCTTTGAAGTTTTGAGGTTGCTCGACCTCATAGCATCCTGCATTTTTCGGGTGCCATAGGCCCGCCTGAGAATGAGATCCCTTCAATGGGATCTAAGAATACAATGGTCACAATTCTCAGGAAGGAGGTCGGACCGTCTTCAGATTCCAACCAGAGTCCCACAGGATCTTCTGTGGTGGGCCTGCGAGGAGAATATTCTGAAGGGAGAACCCTTTTGGCAACCATGGCCAGAGATAACGTTAGTGACGGACGCCTCACTCACGGGGTGGGGAGCTCACGCCAATGATCTGACCATCAGCGGTCGTTGGTCTCCATCGGAGTCCAAACTACACATCAATCTTTTGGAGCTGAGAGCAATCAGATTAGCGCTGAAGGCTTTCCAGCCCTTGGTAAAGGGAAAGCATGTACTAATAATGTAGGAAAACAAGAGAGGAGGTGTAGGGTCACTACCTCTATGCAGAGAGGCAATGCAGCTCTGGTACTGGGCTACTCAAGAAGGAATCTCCCTGTCGGAATTTCACCAGGCAGGAGAGGAGAACATGGCGGCGTATGCTCTGAGCAGGCAGAGCACAGTCTCCCACAAGTGTGAACTAGCTCAGGAAGTCCTTCAAGAGATCTTCACCCTTTGGGGAAGCCCTCAAGTGGTTCTGTTCGTGACCAGTGCCAACCGGAAGTGCAAGCAGTACTTTTCAAGGAAATTTCCTCAGAGAGGAGCTCGAGGAGACGCGTTCGTGGTGGACTAGGAGTTCCCTCTACTATACGCGTTTCCTCCAGTCCCCGTCATTCCTCATGTGCTCAGGAGGTTGCGAAGGTTCGGGAAGCACACGATCCTAATTGCCCCAGATTGGGCCAGGAGAACGTGGTATTCGGACCTTCTGGACATGTCCATCTGTCCTCCAATGCGTCTTCCACAAAGAAAGGACCTTCTCTCGCAAGAGGAGGGTTGGATTCTTCTTCCAGAGGTCAAGAATCTCAACCTTGACGCTTGGTTTCTGAAAGGCTGAAATGTAAGGATTGGGACCACCCGGATGACGTAATGGAGGTGCTGCTTTCGGCCAGAAGGCCAGCAACAAAATCTCTTTACTGTTACCGTTGGAATAAGTTTTGCGACTGCTGCAGAAAAACGAATGTTGATCTTTTTCAGTGTAAAACTCCAGATGTTTTGTCCTTTTTGCTTTCATTAGCACATAAAGGTCTTCAGATTGGAACCATTAAGGGCTACTTGGCGGTGCTATCAATCGTTAAGAGTTCATCAGAAGAATGCTCTTATTTCAAGATCCCAATGGTGACTCAATTTCTAAAAGGGCTCACTAATGTGTTCCCTCCATCTCCTTTTCAGGTTCCGGTTTGGGACTTCAACCTGGTTTTAAAGTCTCTGATGTGTGCCACATTTGAACCATTGCACACATGTCCATTAAGGTTTTTGACCTTTAAGACAATACTATTGGTTGTTATAACATCAGCACCTAGAGTGAGCGAGTTGCAGGTACTTTCTTCCAAGCCACCCTTTACCATGTTCCACAAGGACAGGGTTGTGTTGAGGGTAAAACCCTCCTTCTTGCCTAAGGTTGTCTCAGACTTCCATTTAAGCCGGGAACATTGTGCTACCGGCTTTATATCTGGCGCCTCATCCTGGTAAGGAACAGGAAAGGCTCCATAGTCTGGACCCTAGGAGATTGTTAAGCTTTTACATCTCCATAATGTCAAAATTGAGAGTGGACGACCAGCTCTTTGTAGGTTACACAGGACACAAGCTAGGGCAGGCTGTTACTAAACAGACCTTGTCTAGATGGATAATTATAGCAATTTCTGAATGCTACAGATTGGTAGGCAAAGATCCTCCTGAGGGTCTACGTGCTCATTCCACCAGGGGCATGGCTACATCGACAGCCCTTCAAAGGGGTGTCCCTATTCAGAAAATATGTGATGCTGCAACGTGGTCCTCAGTACACACGTTTACAAAGCATTATTCTCTGGATGCTTCCCATGCTCATGTTGTCGTTTCTGGTAAGGCAGTACTCTATTTTGCCCTTTAAAATTATGCATATACAAATTCTACACCCTCCTCCATTCATGTCAAAGATGAGGAATACGTTGGAGGACACAATCCATTCGAAGAACAAGTTACTTACCAACTGGTAACGTTCTTTTGACTGGATGTTCCTCCACGTATTCCTCATCGCCCTCCCAACCTACCCCTCTGTATAATTTGCCATGCTATTACAGCTTTTGTTCCAACAAGGCTGAGTACTGTCGTGCCCGTATTTCTGGGCACTAGTGCGGCACGAGGAGGGGGAAAACAAAACTGAGTCCAACGGGCGCCGTGTGTGCTATATATAACTTCTAATTACGGCACCCTGGACTGAGGCCTTTGAGGGACATTGACTCAATGCCATTGACGCAGGATGCCCTCTGCCGAACATGTTTTCCAAAGCAGCCGAAGCTGGACATTACATGTCAAAGATTAGGAATATGTTGGAGGAACATCCAGCCCAAAGAACGTTACCAGTTGGTAAGTAACTTGTTCTTCTGGGGGAAAGTCAGAAAAGGAAGAATACCTCTGAGGAGGTGCAGCTGATATTTTGACTTCTTAGAGATGTCAGAGATGTGAGGAGAGAAGGAGAGGGTGGAGTCGAAGATGACACAGAGGTTCTTAGTCTCAGAGTAAGGAGCAGGAAGAAGGCCAAGAATGGGTGGCCAGAGAGAGAGAGGTAACGGAGGAAGCGGATGCCCCAATAAGGAGGATCTCAGTCTTACTGGCATTAAGGCAGAGATCATTGGCAGCACACCATTCCTGAATTGCGGCCAGACAATCTGGTATGAGAGAAGAATCAGAGGTGGCTGAGGGGAACCTGAAAAAGAGCTGAGTGTCATCTGCATAACATTGAAAATTGGAGCAGAAAATAGCGATGCAGTGGGCGCGAGGTGCCAGGTAGTGGTTGAAGAGCCAGGGAGAGAGGTTAGACCCCTGAGGAACACCACCAGTAGAGAGAGAGAGGTAGAAGAGAGGAAAGTGATGAGAGTATTAATCTACCAGGGTATTTTTATAGACTTTTTTGGACTATAGACTGAATATAGCTACAAAGAGTTAATTGGAATTTAACCACTGGTACACATTTTTCCCTCTGTGCTTATTGGCCAGAGATATAGCAGTCATCTAATCCATTTGTCCTGGTATTCTGATATTGGCATCCTTCATTTCTCTTTTCAGGGACACAAAATAAAGAAGGGGTTTTAAAAACTGAAAAACAGCACTTTGCGAATGGCCCAGTCCTTCTGCCCCTTCCTGGTTAAGGGTACTCTACTCGTATTGCCCTGATGTAGCCATTTTTTAAATAAGTACATGACGTTTTGGGGAGTTGAGGTAATTAGAGGTCCACAGCTGCAGGCCAGGGATGATGCTGCTTAACCTCATTCTTCTCTTTTGACCTTGTTATTAGCCTTCTCTTTTGACCCCCTTATTAGGGTACACTTGGGCCTACAGGGCCTTGCTCCACCACTCAGTGGCATCAGGAAAAGAGGCTTTTGCTCTAAAGCTCGCCCACATCTGTGGGCTTGAACCACCTTACCCTCACCTGTGCAGCCAGGTTGCGACCCGCTGTGGCAATGTTTTTCAGAGACCAAGTGGAGAGCATAGCAAAAATCTTCACCACAATGTGCAGTCATGTGCATTGTGCACATGGTTCCATGTAATAATGACCCCGCAAAAATGTTTCCTTTGTTTTTTGCGGAGATATTATTATATTGAACATGCAGAGGAAACCCCCACAACCCCGAAATAATTTTTTTAAAAAGGGGAACAGGGGACATCCCCCGCAACCTGTCCCCATACATAATGTCACCATATATAATGTTGCCAGTGGCTTTTCCCGGCGACATTATGTATGGGAACATTATGTATGGGGACATTATTACCAGATACTGTGCACAGTGCACATGGTGTCCACCTTAGTTGCATGGTCGAGGAAGTGTCTATTAATACTCTAGTTGGGATTTAACACATGCAGTCTGCAACACCAACGTATTAGGTAAGCAGTGCATCAACAATAAAGAAGTTTCTACTCTGAGAATGTCTCACAAGTAAAAACATGATTTTATTCCAAACGTAGGCTAAATTCCTTATCTTAAATCTATGCTGCAGCTGACCACAGAAAACCTTTCCCGCAGGGGGCGTTTTGCACTCTCCGCATCAGTATCCTTTGACTCTCGCCTTCCTGGATGGCAGCGCCCAAACATATAGATCACACCACACCCCGTGACTGCAGTTTCTATCATTTTTTTTCCCCATGCTCAGTCTTGTTGGGGAATCATCATTGACAAAATAAGGTCTCCCAAGTAAGGAGCCTGAGTGGGCAAGAATACATATGCTCGAATGAAGCTCCCATTAAGAAGATCTTTACCAGATTTAAATCCCAGTTCATCAAAATGAACAGGTCCAGTGAAACATGTTTGTCAGTCCCTTGAGAAATGTTCTTACGAGGGGTATTGTAAAGTACAATCCTTTCTCGGGTGGGCGCTTAAAGATCGATAGTGTCACCAAATACCCCTTTACTGTACTCGCCTGAACACTTTGTTGAGCAAGGTGAAAAAGAAAAGCTGTCACTTTGTTGCATAGATAAGGATCAAGTTGCTTTGCCCTGAACCAAAAATATTCTCCAATGGCAGCCATGCATTGACTTGTTTGCTGGTCTTCTTGCCCAAGATACCACTTCCATGACGTCCTCTCGGAGGGCACAATCATTTTACCTAATCCTCTTAGAAGCTTTGAGTGAAGACTGCGAGTGCTGATGTTCGGGGGATGTGCAGGGAGCAGGTCTGCCCTCTGAGGGAGACCCCACAGTGAAAAGGAATCTGTGAAAAGACCATCAGAAAGAACATTAAAGAAGGTAATTCATTGTTCTTCTTTCATTGCAGACGTGAATGCCACAAATCAAAAGACACAATATCTAATAATGTTGTAAATATTCAAAGTTACACTTGCATATAATCATGACTGCATTCATGGTTAACAGAGAGCACACACATATATATAGGAAAACTCCACACAGAACAGATGTTAACAACTCATCCTGCTCTCTTGCTCTTATTTATTCTCCCTCAGGAAGTTATGTGTCCTTTGCATTAAAACCAGCATATATCGAACAGGAAATTATCTCACTGAAAAAGCTGCATTCACAATACCAACTATATAAAAATCTAGAAGGGACCAAGAAAAAAGAAGCACATGAATACAAAAACACATGTTTGCTATAAATAGTGCAAAATAATACATACTAATTCTTATCACACTAAAATGCATAAACGTCAATGTTTTAAAGTTGTCTATCTTAAAAACAGTAATACTAATATGCAGGAAAGCCTAATTATTATCTTGTGGTATGCTTTCCTATTCCATGTACCTTCTACCAATTAATGGGAAGATCTAGGCTGCATACTCTAAAGAAATCCCTGCATCTTTGCTTCTCTGCAAAATGCGTGTATGCTGTGTTGTTGTTGCACATAAACCTTTTTCCAAATAAAAGATTCCCGGATATCTTTCAAACATGAAGTACAAACGTAAATTTAGTTTCAAGTTATGTAAATGAAAAGACTAATTGTCACTGTAACTATCATATATAAAACCACCTTCTGTGACAAAACTATACATGTGCACCCCAAATACCTGGAGTTCATTCTTTAAGTGTAATACAAAAATGTATTAAGCGTGAAACATGCACCGGAAAGCCAGTCTCAAGGCACAAGATAAAATACATGAAGAAAGAACACAAACAGCATTACACCCAACAAACAATAAAACAGGAAAAAAGTATTAACCTATGCTCAACGCACTGTGTTTTGGTCTACTTATGATTATTCAATCAATATTTCAAAGTGAGGTACATTTATTTTGAGTTTGCAATAGTGTAATGACAAAGAATTTCAAGTTTATGATATAATATATGTATAAGCAATTGTTACTGACTGAAGTTCATCAATTCTTCATTAAATTACAACAGAACATCTTTTACAAAGCCAATATTATTACTAATCATATTAATCAATTAATTCTTAATTTCCAATATGTTGCTAATCATATTCATCAATTCAGTTGTTGAAACATAACATCATTTGCCAAGATCATCAATTCACTCTTGGTGTACAGTTGCTTAAATGACAAGCAGCTCAGCTTTAGAAACACGGACTGTTTAGCATAGCCTTAGTTTACGATCCTTTTACTCAAATGACAAGGATCTCGGTTTAAGAAACACAAAAAAGTTTAGCTTAGTCCAAGCATCTCAGTGTTAGTAGCACACACTCGTCTGCCTGGTCTCCATTTATTTATATTTATTTATTTATTGGTCATTTATTAGGCGCTTATACAATTAGCAAAACTGTTTCAAAGCGCCCACAGTACAACAGGCTGGGGACAGGGGAAGGTAGATAATAAATTACCCACAACGATAAATAATTGAATTAATAGTACCAACGAACAGAAAAATAACAGGGAGGGGAGGCAAACCTACCATGCCTTGTGAGTGTTCAGAAAGTACAAGTGCAGAGGGGAGGGAGTAGGGGATAGGTGCTGTGGTGCTAGTGGAGAAGTTCTCAGCGTGAAGTGCCAAGAGGAGAAAAACATAAGTGCAACCTCCAGTGGGGAGGGTGAGAATAAGCAAGTGCAGTAAATAAACAGCGGCTGGGGGGGAGATGTGAGGGGTCGGGTCCACAAGGATACATAAGAGTCCCGCACATCAGTCGCACTACTGTGAGATTGGCAGGGAAGAGGGAAGGAGAAGAAAGAGGTGAAGAGAAAGGTCTTGAGGCTTTTTCGGAACTTACGGAGGTCCTCCTCCTCAAGACGCAGAGGGAGAGGGAGGCTATTCCACAGAAGGGAGCCCACTGAGGAAAGCGATTGACCACCAGCTCTTTGTTTAGCAAACTACTTCACATGCAAAGAGTTGGTGCCAGAGGAATGCAGGAGTCTAGAAGGGGAGTATTTGGTCAGGAAGCATTGAAGATAGAGTGGTCCCCAGCCCCATATAGCCTGGTGTATGATACAGAGGGATTTGAATTTAATCTGAGCTGAGACCGAGAACCAGTGAAGCCTTTGTTGGGCAGGAGAGATGCAGTCCCTGGTCTTCAGCCCAAGCATAAGTCTTGCTGCCCTATTCTGGGTTAGCTGGAGGGATTGCAGGGTGGACGATGGAAGATTTAAGGAGGAGGCTATTGCAATAGTATAGCCTGGAGAGAACCAGAGCACAGGTAACATTGAGTCTCTGAGGGAAGTTGAGGAAGGGTAGAGTTCCTTTTGAATATAAGGGATGATGGAAAGGGAGGAGTCGAAGATGACTCTGAGATTCGTGGCTTTAGAGGAGGGGGCAGGAGGAGAGCCCATGGATGAAGGCCAGAGTGCAGGGAAGAAGTAGGGTGCAGGGGACCCAGTAGGGAGAATCTCTGTTTTGCTGGCATTGAGGCAGAGGTCATTAGCAGTGCAGCAGCCATGGATGGCAGAGAGGCAGTCGGGGATGAGGGAAGGTGCAAGGGCGTCAGTAGGAAGTTTGAAGAAGAGTTGTGTGTCATCAGCGTAGTACTGGAAGTTGGGGGAGAAGGAGGAAATGAGGCGTGCCAGCAGAGAAAGGTATATGCTAAAGACCCAGGCGGAAGAATGGAGCCCTGGGAGATGCCACAGGTGGAGGAGGAAGTAGGGGAGGAGAAAGGGCCCAGTATGGTTTTGGAGGAGCGGTTAGTTAGGAAGGAGGTAAGCCACTCCAGTGCCCACTCCGAGATACCAAGGGTATCATGGACCCTTTTTATGAGGATGGAATGGTTCACTGTGTCAAATGCAGACAAGAGACCAAAGAGGATGAGGACAGCAGCGGCGTTGGAATCAAAGGTAGCGAGCAGTTCTTCACGAGTGTTCAGAAGAGCTGTTTCCGTGCCTCTGGAAGCTCAGAATCCAGACTGGTGGTCGTGCAGGCTGTCAACAAGTTTGGTATGAGAGTTGAGTTGGGGGAGGGCCAACTTCTCAAGCAGTTTCCCCAGGAAGGAGGTGATGGAAATGGGGCAGTAGTTGGCTGGGCAGGAATGGTCTGCAGAGGGTTTCTTAAGGAGGGTGCGCACAAGGGAGTGCTTGATCGAGGATGGAAAAGTACCAGTGGGCAAGGAGTGGTTGCAGAGATCAGCAAGGGCAGCGGCAAGAGAGGAGATGTTGTCCTTGATGGTTCTTTAAGAGTATGGGGCAACCTGTTTGGAAGAGACCTTCACAGAGTTGACAACTCTGGGGACTTCTTCAGCGGAGACAGGAGCAAAGGAGGTGAAGGAGAAAGGAGCAGGGTGAAGGGTGGGTAGGGCAGGGGGGGAGGGTTGGGTTGGATGAGTGTTTGACAAGGCTGTTCAGTATGCCCTGGGCTTTGGAAATGAAGTGAGAGGTGAGTGCATTACAAAGGGCCTGGGAGGGAGTAGGGGCAGAAGATACTGAGGATGGGTTGGCAAGTTCCCTGCAGATTTTGAAGAGTTCAGCCGTGTTGTTGGACGCATTGGACACTCATGCCTGAATGTGGGCTCTTTTTTGGCACGGATGTGGAGTCTGTAGTGTGTCTGGATCAGGCGGCAGGCCAGTTTGTCAGAGGGTGAGTCTGAAGTGTGCCATTTCCATTCAGCAGCCCTGCACTTACGTTTTTGGTCTGCTAGTTCGGTGTCGAACCAGGTGTTACACTTGGAGGCAGGTTTCAGGCGATCCTCATGACTGGGGCAAGGATGTCAGGGGTGTGGTAATGGACAGATATAGGTTGCTGAGGGCAGAATCAGTGGTAGAGTCTGTGTTGGGTGGGCAAGGTGGAATGTAGGTGCAAGAGAAGGCAGCAGCTGCCACTAGTTTAACCAGATGGATGTTCGTGAACGAGTTTGGCAGAGCTTCATGAGGAGTTGTCACAGGGCCATAGGGACCCAGGTGAGAGATGAGGAGAGAGTGGCCAGACCAGGAAAGAGAGGTAACCAGGAGAGTAGAGAGAGTGAGATTGAAGTGGAAGATGGCCTCAAGCGTGTGTCCAGCAGAATGGGAACGGCCTGGGGGTAGAATGGAGAGGGATAGGGAGGAGTAGAGGTCGGTCAAGAGGGTGGTTGCTGTGCAAGAGGAGTCTAGGTGGATGTTGAAGTCAACTAGTAGTAGCAGGTTAGAGGTGGTAGAGAGTACGGAGGAACATAGGTCCGCCCACTCAGAGAGTTACAGAGAAGTGCCCGGAGGCCGGTAGATGGTAGCAATGGTCAAGGTGGAGGAAGGAGAGATGACCAAATTTCATACTAGGCTCTCAAAGGACGAATAAGGCCGAGCGTAGTGAGTCAAAGGAAGTAACTGAGCTGCCACTGAACCAAGTTTCAGTGAGTGCAAGTATGTCCAGGTCAGTGTCTTCAAGGAGAAGGCAGATGTCAGCAGAGTGTTTGATGGCTGAGCGTGAGTTTAGGGTCACCAGGTGGAGACGATCGCTGCTTTTGAAGGTTTTTTGAGGCAGAGAGTCGGGGCGTGGTGCCTCTGACTTACTGTATTGGTGGAGCAGATGGGGCAGAAGGGGGAGAGGCAGGGGAAGGAAGGAAATTGATGAGAGGTGGAAGGATCCGTTCAAAGAGAATGAGGTTTGCCTGAGGACCTTGAACCAGGACTGTGCCCGTGAGGTAGACATTGATGCAGCAGCGAGATGAGAAGAAGTCCGCAAGGAGGGTTCCATGTAATGATGTCCCCGCAAAAATGTCTCCTGACAAAAAAGTCACAGTTTTTTGTGGGACATTATTAAACATGCGGGGGATACCGCTGCTACCCCCAAATTTCTATTTTGTTTAACAAGGGGAGCAGGGGACATCCCTGCAACCCGTCCCCATACATAATGTCACCATATATAATGTCGCCAATGGCTTTTCGCGGCAACATTATGTATGGGGACATTATTATCTGATACCGCAAGGAGGACTTCCCACTTGGTACCGCCATTAATGGAGGTGGAAGAATAAGGTGGGAGAGTGGCAGTAAGGTGAGAGATCCATAGGTCAGGGGATGGTACAGAGAAGATGATGTCAGTGAAGATTTCTCTTGAGGATGCACTGATGTAGGTGTCTGCAATTGGGAAGCCAGGGTTTGCAGCAAGGATGTCTTTTTATGCTTTTTCCGTCTAGATTTAGTGAGATTGGGAGGATAGATGATGGTGTAGCAGTTGCAGTAGATTGGGGAGATGGAGAGTGCCATCTCAGAGTGAGAGGAGGAAGTGAGAGGCAGAGAGAAAGCGAGTGGGGGATTGTGGGGGTGAGTATGATGCAATGCACAGTTCTGAACTTGGAGCACAGTTGACCAAGTGGGTGTAAGTAATACAAAACAAAAAACAATGCAGGATGAAGGCACACCTAAATTCGACTTCTGCACTAACAGACAGTTTCAAAGCAGGATGAAGTCACACCTAGATGCGATTTTTACACTAACATACAATTACAATGCAGGATGAAGGCACAACTAAATTTGATTTTTACACTAACAGAAAATATCAAATCAGGCTGAGGGCACACCTAGATGCAAGTTTTACACTAACATACAATTACAATGTAGGATGAAGGCCCACCTAAATTTGATTTTTACACTAACAGACAATAACAATGCAGGATGAAGGCACACCTAGATGCGATTTTTACACTAACCGACAATTACAATGCAGGACGAAGGCACACCTAGATGCGATTTTTACACTAACAGACAATTACAATGCAGGATGAAGGCACTCTAGATGCGCTTTTTACACTAACCCGACAATTACAATGCAGGATGAAGCCACCCCTAGATGAGATTTTTACACTAACAGACAATTACAATGCAGGATGAAGGCACTCTAGATGCGCTTTTTACACTAACCCGACAATTACAATGCAGGATGAATCCGCACCTAGATGCGATTTTTACACTAACCGACAATTACAATGCAGGATGAAGGCACACCTAGATGCGATTTTTACACTAACCGACAATTACAATGCAGGATGAAGGCACACCTAGATGCAATTTTTACACTAACAGACAATTACAATGCTGGATGAAGGCACACTTATATGCTATTTTTACACTAACAGACAATTACAATGTTGGATGACGGCACACCTAGATGCGATTTTTGCACTAAAAGACAATTACAAAGCAGGATGAAGACACACCTAGATGCAATTTTTACACTGACAGACAATTACAATGTTGGATGAAGGCACACCTAGATGAGATTTTTACACTAACAGACAATTACAATGCAGGATGAAGCCACACCTAGATGCAATTTTTACACTAACAGACAATTACAAAGCAGGATGAAGGCACACCTAGATGCATTTTTTACACTAACAGACAATTACAAAGCAGGATGAAGGCACACCTAGATGCATTTTTTACACTAACCGACAATTACAATGCAGGATGAAGGCACACCTAGATGAGATTTTTACACTAACAGACAATTACAATGCAGGATGAAGCCACACCTAGATGCGATTTTTACACTAACCGACAATTACAATGCAGGATGAAGGCACACCTAGATGCAATTTTTACACTAACCGACAATTACAATGCAGGATGAAGGCACACCTAAATTTGATTTTTACACTAACCGACAATTACAATGCAGGATGAAGGCACACCTAATTTCGATTTTTACACTAACAGAAAATATCAAAGCAGGCTGAAGGCACACCTAGATGCAAATTTTACACTAACAGACAATTACAATGTAGGATGAAGGCACACCTAGATGCGATTTTTACACTAACAAACAATTACAATGCAGGATGAAGGCACACCTAGATGCGATTTTTACACTACCCGACAATTACAATGCAGGATGAAGATACACCTAGATGCGATTTTTGCACTAACCGACAATTACAATGCAGGATGAAGGCACACCTAGATGCAATTTTTACACTAACAGACAATTACAATGCTGGATGAAGGCACTCTAGATGCAATTTTTGCACTAAAAGACAATTACAAAGCAGGATGAAGCCACACCTAGATGCAATTTTTACACTAACAGACAATTACAATGCTGGATGAAGGCACTCTAGATGCAATTTTTGCACTAAAAGACAATTACAAAGCAGGATGAAGACACACCTAGATGCAATTTTAATACTAACAGGCAATTACAATTCTGGATAAAGGTACACCTAGATGCATTTTTTACACTAACAGACAATTACAAAGCAGGATGAAGGCACACCTAGATTCAACTTCTACACTAACAGACAATGACAGTGCAGGATGAAAGTACACTCAGATGCGATTTCTACACTAACAGACAAATTACAATGCTGGATGAAGGTACACCTAGATGCGATTTTGCACTAACAGACAATTACAAAGCAGGATGAAGGCACACCTAGATACGATTTTTACACTAACAGACAATTACAAAGCAAGATGAAGGCACACCTAGATGCAATTTTTACACTAATTGACAATTATAATACAGGATGAAGGCACACTAGATGCGATTTCTGCACTAAAAGACAATTTACAAAGCAGGATGAAGCCACAACTAGATGCGATTTTTACACTAACCGACAAATACAATGCAGGATGAAGGTACACCGAGATGCGTGTTTTACACTAACAGACAATTACAAAGCAGGATGAAGCACACCTAGATGCAACTTCTACACTAGCAGACAATTACAGTGCAGGATGAAAGCACACCCAGATGCGAAGTGTGCACTAACGGACAATTACATAGCAGGATGAAGGCACACCTAGATACGATTTTTACACTAACAGACAATTATAATGCCGGATGAAGGCACACCTAGATGCTATTTTTGCACTAACAGACAATTACAAAGCAGGATGAAGGCACACCTAAATTCGATTTTTGCACTCACAGACAATTACAAAGCAGGATGAAGGCACATCTGCATGCGATTTTTACATTAACAGACAATTACAATGCTGGATGAAGGCATACTTAGATGCGATTTTTACACTAACAGACAATTACAATGTTGGAAGAAGGCACACTAGATGCAATTTTTGCACTAAAAGACAATTACAAAGCAGGATGAAGACACACCTAAATGCGATTTTTACACCAACAGACAATTACAATGCAGGATGATGGTACACCTAGATGCTTTTTTCATACTAACAGACAATTACAAAGCAGAATGAAGGCACACCTAGATGCAACTTCTACACTAACAGACAATTACAGTGCAGGATGAAAGCACACCCAGATGCGAAGTTTGCACTAACGGACAATTACAAAGCAGGATGAAGGCACACCTAGATGCGATTTTTACACTAACGGATACAAAGTATGGAGGATGACACAAGAATTGCAGCATAGCAGTAGAGAGGTGGGGACAGTAGAAATGTTGCTGAGGGAGTGAAAGCAGAGTGAAGTTTCACTGTAGTGCAGCGGACAACTGCAAAGTGAATCACTGGAGAGGCAGAGGGAGTGAGTCAATAGAGACAAAGCAGCCACCAAGCAACAGTACTCACGTGATGGCAAGAGGGGGATGGCGCAGTACCAGTCCAGAGGTGCATTGAAGGAATAACCAACATGAGTGAGCATCATTGGCTGAAGTTGATAGTGAGTGGGGCCCAGAGGCCCTGCCAGGCACTGACAGGAACAGAAATTAGTCTTAGGAGTGGGGCCTTGGGAGGCAGGCCGGCATTCACCTACCGGCTACTTCTGATTGGCCTTATCTGGCACACAAGGCCCAATCAGTGAAGTCCTTCCCAGGACCAAGGCACTCCAGTGCCAGTAGGACAGGAGGCCATGTTGGAGAGGGGGGCAAATGCAGCCAAACGAGGAAACAGTGCACACGTGTTATTTAAACACACAATCATTTCGGATTTTTTTTTACTCAAATAACAAGCATCTCAGTTTAAAAACACACATTCTTAAACCTAACCAACACATGCCTCGATCAAACAATGTTTTTTTTCAAGGCTAATTAAGATGAACTGCATTACAAATTAATTTGATATTATTAAGTACTTTGGACATATTACGAGTTTGGTGCAAATACAGCGTTAATTCCGCCCCAGTGGTATTACTGGTACCGCCATGATGACTGGCGGAATTAATGCTGTATCATGACCTGTCAGACATGCGCACCCCCATCGGTATTACCAACCATAATGGTAATTTGGTGGTAGTACCATCCAGATAGAAGGGTATTACTGTTACCGCTGGCTCACCGCTGGTGGAAATACCCATTGCTGATACAGTAAGCATGGCTGTGGCCATCTTCAAAAACTCAATCCACTCTGAATCTCCCATTTCCTATTGCCATTCGGACACCATACTTGGCAAATCATGTCACATGAAAAGGAAAAGGCTTGCCTCCCAGAAGTGAGACTGTGTAAGCCAAAGTTCAGATTTTCTATACTAACGTTATAGAAAGTGATAATTCTATTAAGGACACAGAGGCGAAGAATTATGCTTCACTCTCAGCTTTACTTCTTGAGCAGCAAATATTAAAACAATTATATATACAGTAACAAAGCAAAAAAAAACGACAACATCTAGTTGGAGTCTTTGGTAGTTCATATATTACTGTTCTTTCTCAAAACACGTGATCCTCATGACCAATCAGCACATCACTAGTCCCATGAACCCTGAAACCATCTGGTTCTAAACCTCTTGCTTTCGCGGAACCTTCTTACAACATTTTGCGTCCAGACAGGTAGACGCGACTGAAAAAATAAAGTCCAGTCAACTCTTCAGGTCCTTGTCGGCTTGCTTTCTGCATTGGAATCTACAACATAACAACATATCTCAGGTATCTGGTCTTTTAGGTTGGGTAATCGTCTACACAACAATACAGAATCATAAACATCATCAGCAACATCAAAACATTCATATTTACGATTGTTAGGGTGGGATGATCCTTTGGTGCCTTTAATAGCATCATGACTTTCTATAACGTTAGTCTGTAACGCTATGAGCAATTGTTTCACCCCTGCGGGTCGCAGGTCTCTTGACATGTGTTTGTATGCCGCTATGCATCGAACTGGACATAGCCTAGGTTGATTCGGGAATGAGTAGTAAGCTACTGTCCTTAAACCTGTCTTTGTTGTCTTTGTGATATAGAAAGCCACTCCCATTGGAGATGCCAATTTTCTGGTAACTTCCAGTGCTCTCACACCAGAAACTCTCTTGCATGATAATAGACACAGAAGCATTGTCAGTTGGATGACAGCGCCTTCCTGGATAAATCCATGTTGTCAGGCCAAGTTGCAAATAACTTCAGTGCTCTATCAATATCCCACATCTGGGAGTACCTCGCACTAGGTGCCTGGAGCATTTTTATTCCTCTCAACAATCTGCATATTAAAGGGTGTTCTCCAATAGCTTGCCCCTCGACATGCAGGTGACCCGCTGATATTTCTGAGTGCACTGTGTTAATGGTCCTATATGCTTTCCTTTGTGCTGCCATTTGTGCTAGGACATTTGTGACATGCACCACTTCTGTTCCAGAGGAACAGACGTTCCTCTCCATACACAAGCTCAGCCATTGTATCCATGCTGATCTATATGCCTTCCTTGTCCCTGGAGCCCAGTACTCTTCGATAATGCATTCAGCCTCGCCCAATAATCCCAGCCTAGCCCAGGATCTCCTGATATTGCCCATTCAATTAGGTTGAGGCTACCTGCTCGTACCAACAGGTGGCTGCTCCCTGTGGGATCCCGCAAGATTAATTTGTTCCTCGGGAGATCTATTGGGTTGTCATGAGTCATCTCCAAAAGATTGGTAGGCCAAGCCTGTCCCTTCCAATACGGAGTGGTTATAATCAGAGAGGCTTTCTGTTTCCTCACCTGGGCCAATGTCCTTGCAATCATTAAAAAAGGTAGGAAAGCATACTCCCTGTCCAGGCCCCATGATTGGAGAAATGCATCCTTTGCTTCCACTTCCGGATCGGTCTCCAATTGAAAAACCGAGGTAACCGTTTGTTCAACCTCGAGGCAAATAGATCGGCCTGAAACTGGCCCGACTGTGCCACAAATTCTTGGAATACTTTCACATCCATCTTCCAATCGCTGGCATCCCTGAGGAAGCAGGAGTTCCAGTGAGCCACTTTTTTCTTCTGTCCCGGCAGATACTCCGCTGTCTCTGATACTTTGCTCTGTAGGAATGAATGCCAAAAATCCTTTGCCAACTGTACCAGCATTTTGGATCTAGTGCCCCCCATTCCGTTTATGTATCTGACTGTGGACATGTATTCCATCTTGAGGAGTACACAAAATTGTGCCCTCTCCTGGGTCTAACATCTTACTGCAAACGACCCCACTAGCAATTCTAGGCAGTAGATAGGCAGCTCCAATTCCTGCTCTGACCATTTGCCTCCTGTTGACAACTCTTTGCATCGTGCAGCCAAGCCCCCATCTGCTGGAATCATGCTCTATTATCAGGTCCAGGGATGAGCCAAATATTGCTTTCCCGTTCTATGCATCCATATGATGTAGCCGCCACTCCAGCTCCACTCTCGCCTCTTGCGATATCGGAACTCTTTACTCGTTTGATATGTCCCTTCTGAGACGCTGAATCTTCAGTCCCTGCAGGGCCCTGTAATGGTGTGGTCTCGGGAATATAGCCTGAATTGATAATGCCAAACACCCCACCAGTCAGGCTATCTCTGTAAAGACATCACTTCTTTTGTCAGTGTGCTCCTGATCTTTATTTCGAAGGGATTGAGTCCTCCGACGTATTCCTTATCTTTGATAAATCCACTTCCAGCTTGCTGGCCTCGGGAAAAAATGTCCACAGTAGAGGGCGCTGCGCGTCAATGTCCCTCGAGTCGGTGTCCCTCGAAGGCCTCCGTATCGGCGCCAACGTCACCATGGGTATAAATAGACTTGCGCAGCGTCCGTTGCTCAGTTCCATTTTTCCGCGCTTCGTGAGCCTCAGAGACGCAACGTTCGGTTCCTTTCTTCGAAAAAATCTTCAAAATTCATCGAAAATCTAAGTTTCTAACGATGGCATCTTCATCCGAACCATCGACTTAAAAAAATGCCGAGATTGTTGAAAGAAGATGTCTCTAACGGATCCTCACAGGATCTGTTTGTGGTGCCTGGGATCAGAGCATCAGTGTTCAGAGTGTGAGGACTGCATGTCTATGACGGTGAAAGCCTTGAAGGAGCGTAAGGGGAAGTTAGAAAGAGGTAAGGCTGTTAAAACTTCTACACCTTCAAAAGTATCCTCGGCTGAGTCGAGACATTTGTCTCCTCGCCGTCAAAAGAAACATTCCTGATCGAGATCTCGAAGCAGTTCCCATCACTCTTCGAGATCGAGACACTCTAAGAAGAGGTGCCATAGATCTCCCTCTTTCTCTTCCGTAAGTTCTCCGGAAAGGGTCACCTGCTCCACAAAACACAGCTCTCCAGCTAAGTGGGAAGAATTTCGTAAACAACAATGCTTAGGGTCTTTGAGAAAGTGGCCTCGACCCCCTCGGAGATGCCTAGAGGTGATACCCTGGGTGAAAGACCTGAAAAACAAAAACGCAGCGAGTCGTTGAACCCGGCGAGCAAAAATACTCGAGAGCATCATGAACCCTCGAATAAAGGCAAAACATCATTGGATAAGACTGCGTCATCGACGCCATTG
Source organism: Ambystoma mexicanum (assembly GCF_040938575.1). Classification (NCBI taxonomy): domain Eukaryota; kingdom Metazoa; phylum Chordata; class Amphibia; order Caudata; family Ambystomatidae; genus Ambystoma; species Ambystoma mexicanum. Next base: position 1,459,676,238 of record NC_090931.1, on the reverse strand, counting down.
TCGAAGGTACCTTCGACGCACAAATCTGTATCATCGACGCTGTCGTCGACTCCGATGAAAGATACGCCTAAAACCTCTACTTCGCCACGGGCACCGGAGTTGTCTAAAGCCCTGACCAAGACGTCGAGCGTGGCATCGACAATTTCGGCGACACCGAGTAGGATTCCGGTCCTCTCGAATTCATTAAGGCTTTTTTTGATGTTTTCAACGCCTTTTACGGGTTTGTCGAAACCTACAAGGTCTATGTCGACAACCATGATGTTTTCACAAGCAGTAACCACAAATTTGGCTCCGTTTTCTCTGGAAATGGGTTTTACTTCCTATCCAAGATCTGATTACTTCAGAGCTTTATCATCTATATATGAGGAAGGGGAGGACTCTGACAATGAGAGAGCTTTTGGACTACAAAGAACAACAGTACCCATTCCAGAGGAATTCATTTCTGAAGAAAACAGATTGAAAGAACTACAGGAGTCTTTCCAGGAGGCCAGTAGTATAGATACCTCTTCAGAGGCAGAATTTGCTAGACCAGCACCTGCAGAACATGCAGAAATACCTTACAGGGCCCTTATGGGTAGAATAATGCAATTTATGGGGTGGACTAGACCTACACCCTCTTTCCAGCAAGATGATCTCACTGATATATTAGATAAAGGACCTCAAGAGGATCCCATCGTCCCTTTTCATGCTGCACTGCAAAGGAAAATATATGCAAATTGGTAGACTCCTGAAGTTATCCCTGCAGTAAATAAAAAAAACTCTCTGCTAAATACAGAGTGTCAGCTTCAGACCCTGAATATCTAAGCAAGCATCCAACTCCAGAGAGTCTAGTTGTGCAGGCAGCAACATAATCAAGCAGTAAGTCGGCATACCCCACTATACCACAAGACAGGGATGATAAAAGATTTGACGCCATGCCAAAAAATGTCTTTTCGGCATGCAGTATGGCGCTTAAATCTACCAACGCCACTTGCACGCTTGCAAGATTCAGCCACACCCTTTGATCAGGAGGTTGAGAAGATTCTGGAAACCCATTATCCTAATCGCCCCGGATTGGGCCAGGAGAACGTGGAACCCGGATCTTCTAGACATGTCCATCTGTCCTCCGATTCGTCTTCCGCAAAGAGAGGATCTTCTCTCGCAGAAGGGAGGTCAGGTTCTCCATCCGGATATCAAAACCCTCAACCTTCACTCCTAGTTTCTGAAAGGCTGAGATACAAGGATTGGGATCTCCCGGATGACGTAATGGAGGTGTTGCTTTCAGCCAGAAGGCTCCGTTGGAACACATTTTGCAGCTGGTGTAGAGAAAAGAATATTTAACCCTTTTCATGTAATACACCGATGGTGTTATCTTATTTGCTTTATTTAGCAAATTCAGGTCTTCAAGTTGGCACAATCAAGGGCTACCTTGCAGCACTATCAATCTTCAAGCGCACTGCAGAGGAGCCTTCATACTTCAAATTGCCCTTAGTGATTCAATTTCTGAAAGGATTAACTAATGTTTTTCCCCCAACTCCTTTTCAAGTTCCAATGTGGGACCTAAACCTAGTCTTGAAATTTCTAATGGGTACTCCATTCGAACCCCTTCATTCCTGTTCATTAAGATTTCTTACTCTTAAAACAGTCTTTCTAGTGGCTTTAACTTCTGCCAGAAGAGTGAGCAAATGACAAGCCTTATCTTGCAAACCTCCACATGTAATCTTTCACAAAGATAAGGTTGTTCTACAAGTGAAGCCACATTTTCTCACATAGGTGGTCTCAGAATTCCACATCACACAAAAGATAACCTTACCCTTGTTCTATACTCCTCCACATCCAGGGAAAGAGGAAGAGAGATTACACAGGCTGGATCCAAGGCGTGCCTTAAGTTTTTACATTAGCAGACTTGCAAAGATCAGGCAAGCAGACCAATTGTTTGTGGGGTATGCAGGGCACAAATTAGGTTTGCCCATTACAAAACAAACCATTTCAAGATGGATTATTTTAACCATTATAGAATGCTATAAATTGGCAGGAAAAGAGCCCCCTCAACATCTCAGGGCTCATTCAACCAGGGGTATCGCAGCCTCTTCAGCTCTCCAAAGAGGAGTTCCAATTAAGGACATATGTGCGGCTGCCACATGGTCGTCCGCACACACTTTCACCAAATTTTACAGTCTTGATTCCTCCTCTAGCCAGGAGACGAAATTTGGAAAAGCTTTGTTGCACTCTGTGCATGTTTAAAGGGAAACATTTCATTTTACTCCCGCCTCCTCTATATACTAATGCTATGGGAGTCTATCAAAGATAAGGAATACGTCAGAGGACACAATCCCTTCGAAGAACAAGTTACTTACCAAACTGGTAACGTTCTTTCGATGGGATGTTCCTCCGACGTATTCCTTATCGCCCTTCCCATCCCTCCCCGCAGTAAAACTTCCCTTGTATTTGCAGCCTACGCACCTTCAAGGTTATTAACCAATTTATGCAAAGCAAAACAGCACCTCAAAACGGAACTGAGCAATGGACGCTGCGTGAGACTATTTATACCCATGGTGACGTCAGTGCCGATACGGAGGCCTTCGAGGGACACCGACTCGAGGGATGTCGACGCGCAGCGCCCTCTACTGTGGAAAACAATTTCCGAGGCCAGAAAGCTGGAAGTGGATTTATCAAAGATAAGGAATACATCGGAGGAACATCCCATCGAAAGAATGTTACCAGTTTGGTAAGTAACTTGTTCTTTTATGCTGTTCACTTTGCTCAAAGTCAAGCTTAGCGTGCCCTGGTTCGGCTCTACTACAAAACCCAGAAATTCCATGATCTGTTCCGGTTGCAGTTGGGATTTCTCCCAGTTCAATACAAACCCTAGGTGCATTAGCAGTTCTATCTTGACTTTCACTTGATCTCGGATCAAATTCTTGTCCTGCACATTATGCATATATATATATATATCGTCCAAATATATAATCAAGGGGATACCTTGCTCCCCCAGGTTGCTCACCACAGGTTTCATCAATTTGATAAAGCACCACAGTGCTGATGCCAGCCCAAACTGTGGGCATGTGAGCTCTCATATCTGGTTCCCCCAGCGGAACCTCATAAATATCTGGTGTTCTGCTGCAATGGGAATCGTTAAGTAGGCGTTTCTGGCGTTTATCCTGGCCAACCAGTCCAATTGTTGTATAATGTCCCTCAGGAGGTAGATCCCCTCCATTTTGAATTGCTTCTATACAATGAAGTCGTTCAACTCCCTTAGGTCGATAACCAGCTTCAGCTTGTCTTTTCCTTGTACCAGAAACATATTGCTTATAAGGCCATCTGCGGTATCTGTTACCTGAACAATGGCTGTCTTTTGCTCCAGCCACCTTATTTCCGTGTCTAGCAACTGCTGGTCCGCTTCGCTTTGCACTAATGACCTTGGTAGCCCTGCTTGCACTGGTAGGGCATACAAATCTATGTGAAACCCTTGGACTGTGTCTAACACCCAAGAAACTCTGGATATGAGACTCCAGTTCTTTATGCACTGCACTAGTCTCCTGCCTACTGCCGGTATCATTTTGGTTACTACTTGTGCTTGCTGCCTTGTGCTTGCTCTCACCTGTGTTATGCTGTTGCCGCTCTGCGTGCCGCCAGCCCCTTCCTCTGCCTCTTCCCCCCTTTAGGGGAAGAACGGGTTTGGCTTACAGTCATCCTGTTCCTTCAATTGACGTCTGTCGCTGAAGGACCTGCATATGCTTAGCAGTTGGCCGAGCAGCCCCTGCCTCTGCCAGCCCGTCCGAAAACCTGCTTGCCAAAGACCCTATTCAGGGATGCCTGTGCCTTGTCTAATGCAGCGTAGGTATTGGCGAACTACGTTAGTTCCTTCATGAATTAATCTCCAAAGAGATTACCTTTGGGCGCAGCAGCCCCTCTGAATTAGCCAGCTTGCTTAGTTTTGGGTCAATCTTAACCAAGATGGATCTCCGGCTTTCTGCGTTGATCGCGCTGTTGGCATTCCCCAACAGGCAGATGGCCCTCTGAGACCACCCTGTCAGAACTACAGAGTCAATGCTCTCATTCTTCTCCTTCGGCTCTTGCATCGTCTGCAGGATTTTTGTAAGCGGTCACACAACGTCCAACATTTTATCCTGGCATGAGTGCCAGGATCTATCCAGACACTTCTTTATGTCTATCACATATCTGGCCATGAATGTGACCAACAATTTCTGGGGTTTAAGCAATCCCCTCCAACAGATGTGGCCTGGGACATTCCGCTCTAAGCTTATTTCTAGCTTCCTTTGCTAGAGGTGTCCTTAGTCTCTTCTTCAGGTATGCCGCAATTTTTGTCGGCGGCCCCCCCTCGGAAGACTGTGGATGCATGAGGGATTCCGGGTTAAATTCATTACTGTCCCCCTCTTTATTCTGCGTGGTTTTCCTTCTTGGGAGCTTTCTTTTGTCTTACCTTACTGGAAGATGATATTGTCTCCACCTCATCCTCAGTGGATTGCTCATGCCAGTCCTCGTCCTCTTGCTCATCCGAGCTGCTCAAGATTTCTGTCTTGCCACCTGCTTTCCTTCACTCTCAACCTCACTGCCTTCTTTTTGCCACCTTTCATCTTTGGTGGTGTGCCTGGGGGTCTGAGTATCTTGTGTCCTGCAGGCTTTATTTCTTCCCCCTTTCTCTCTCCCAGGCTCACCTGCTCCCCTGACTTCCTCCATGGCCTGGCAGAATTTCAGCCAGTCCTCCATAAGGGATCATTGGTGAGACCCATGTCCCAGACTGACCGCCTTTGCCTTTTAAATAACCTGGCCCATTCTGGGCTGTATTTTCTTTTTACTAATGTGAGCTCTGCTCTCTTCACTAGAGCTACTCATCTTACCTCTGGTTTTGGGAGGATAGCTCAGGGCAACGCACTCGCCTTGGAAGCAAGACAACGCCGAGCAACACAGGTTCTATCCCTGGATCTGTGCTTATAACCCTCTGGGTATTAAGCACGTTATAAATAACCAATTACAATTACAATTACTTGGAGAGCAAAGGGAGGTTTCAACACACAAAGGATTCTTGGGCCTGTTCCCGTCAAAGTAACAATAATAATGATGGTACTAGGCAGTAGTCTTACTTTTTGTGGGCCAGTGTAATGCTGATTCTCAGCAATCCAGTTTTTACATGGGACTGTGCCCATCACAATGATTGCCATATAATTGGCATGTATTGCCAGCATGGGCCGCTGTGCCAGTTGCGTGCTGTTTTCTGGCAGATTTTGAACTATGTTTGCTTTGCACGTGTTCCGCGTGAATAATCCTGTATGTTTCTACCAAAGCTACTTGTCAATGAATTGCACTCTCCAGAGCACTCTTCTCAGGCTCGCCCGCACTGGACACTAACGGTCATGGAAATGCGATTTGAAAGCGCCGGAACTACGAATCCTGATGCGCTTCAATGGCCTTCCTTGACTGCAATGCCCCCTACCAGCCAGCCTGTATCTCTGTGGTCGGCGGTGCCTCAGCTCTGACTCGACCAGTGAAGTTGCAGATATGCTCAGCCTTCGATCCCCGATGCGCTTGCGCTTTACCAATCCCCCACACGAGCGCGTGTTCTGACACAACAAAATAAAAAAATAGATATATGAATGAATGAAAGAACTGTGTAACTTCCAGCATTAATAATCAAAGGATATACTTAACTCGCTGCCCGAGCAACAATGAAAGAGGATTCAAACAAGATGGTTTTAGCGTTTATGGGACAAGTGATGTGCTGATTGGACATGAGGATCACTTGTTTTGAGAAAGACCAATAATATATGAACTACCAAAGACGCAAGCTAGATGGGAGTTGTAGTTTCATGCTTTGTTACTGTATATGTTTTTGTTTTAATATTTGCTGCTCGAGAAGTAAAGTTGAGAGCGAAGCATAATCCGAGCCTCCGGGTCTTGAAGTAGAATTTACTGAATCAGACCTGAATGCTCTGGCTGATGAAGTAGTGCACCCCAAATACAAGCTGTTTGGCAGTAGGCAGCTAAAGATCTCTGCCCAGAGGAAGGCAGCAATTTGGGCCACTATCAAAGACAAGATGACGGCTGTGGGCACCATTCCACGGGATGCAGAGGACGGACGCAAACGGTGGAATGAAAGTCCACCCAGGTTTGCAGCCTCATCTCAAGCCACAAGAGGGAGAGTGCAGCCAAAGGAGGTGGAACTGTGGAACCCCTCACCCTCATGCCATGGGTGGAGAAGGCAAGCTCCATCTTCCACATGGAGGATATCGAGGGGATCAGAAGTGCAGCGACTGAAGCAGGAAACCACGGCGATGTCTATTGGACTGCATGTACATGCAAATGCACTGGCCAAAAGCATGCATCCCCCAGCATAGATGAGCACAATGGGCAAGGGAATGGGCAATCACGTGGCAATCACAGCAAATGCACAGTGAGTACACACATGTGCCAGGGGAGCCGGGAAATGTAGCAATGCACATGCACTGTAGGTAAAATGTGCATGACAACACATGGAAACATGAGAAGCACCCATGTGTGCCATGATAGTTCATATTGACAAGTGAAGCCCAGCGCACCTGCAACAACATACGACCGTGGCAGGCCAAGAAGCAATGTGAGCATGCATGCATCATATACACCCTGAACAGGCCCTACCTCCACCTAACAGTAGCAGCACTCATTGGCCTAATTGCACCCATTCCAATCAAACAAAATGTGCTTCTAGGAACACACACAAGGTCGAATGAGTGTCTTGGAAGCCTGCTGACATGTCTGTAAGATTACTGTCAGCATGTCATTGTACTTCCACCAGGTGCACAGTCCGCTGACAGTGAAGAGGCCAGACCCTGCACTGCTGCCACTCCGTCCACCTCCACCCCTGTACAAGCCAGACCCATAGGCAGCAGGTTTAAGAGGAGGAGCAAGGCCACAAGAAACCACCCCTTTGGAACCTCTGACAGCAACAGGGGGAAGCATCATCCCCACCTCAGTGCCCAGTGGCCCCTCGACCTGTCATGCAGGCAGCACGTCTGTCCGTGAAAATGCCACAGCCACTCCACAGCCGGCCCCTGTGGCAATCCACACAGCGGCAGTCCCCACTCTGGCACCCATATGCCAGGACACCAGCACACCCTCCTCACCATCTCGGGTAGTCCCACATGAGCCCCAACACCATCGTGGGGGTCGTGCTGCGGCCCGCAAACGCATAACCGATAAGGAGGAGGAGGAGGACATGGGCTTCCGCTCCCTGTGCTTCAGCCCCAACCCTCACCACAGCCTATCACCTCTGCCACGGCAGAGCATGTCAGGAATTTGGGCATGGATAGATGCCTTAGAGCGGCCCCAGGCCTCTCGGGACACTACAGGGCCAGCAGGTGGAACATATGCAGGCCATGACGGACTGCCTGCAGGGGTGTTGCCGCCGGATGCCCCGTTCCTTCTGCCAGGCCACTGCTGCCATGATCACAGTCGGGCAGATGATGCAGGAACACACTGAGGTAATGTTGTCCTCTGCTGAGTCCCTAAATGCCTGGATGCTGCTGTTCCTGCAGCATATCCGGGGCCAGCGGTGTGAGCCCTCCACTTCTGTCACCCCCACAGAGGGTTCACAGCCCAACACCCCAAGGCGTGGCTCACAGCGCCATCTTACTCCTAAGGTGCTGGAGCAAGCCTTCATGCCAAAAAGGCACCGGAAATGACTGCTATTCTTTTGACAATGCAAGGGGTTTAGGGGGGATGGTGTTTTGGGAAGGTACTTGGGGATCGGGCAGGTGTTTTGGGGATGGTGTTTTGAGGGGCTTTTGGGAGGGATTTTGGGGATAGAAGAGGTGTTTTTGGGATGCTGTTTTGGGGGGGTGTTTTGACATTTGTCCATTAAATAGTCGTTGACTTGAAGCAATGCTAGGACATTCATTGGTGTGTGCACGTCTTTAATTAATAATGTGACTGAACACAGAGGTGCATATGAATTGGCCTCCAAAGAAATTGTTAATCAGTTCTTGCCAAACCAGACGTCCATCCCTACCCTCTTCCTGCTCACTGCGTGGTAGCACAGTACCGGCAGGAAGTGATTCCTCCTCTTCTGGGGGTGGCATGTCTTCATCAGGGGCAGGGGAACATTCTGCCGGAGGCAAATGTTGTGCAGTGTGGCACAGACAAGGGCAATTTGTCCAACCTTATCTGTCCTGTACATTAAGGCCCCTCCAGACCAGTGTAGGCACTGGAAACAAGCCTTCAACAGGCCAAAGGTCTGCCAGATGCAGAGCCTGCCCTGGACGTGTGCCTCCTTGTAGGCCACCTCTTGTGGCGTCTGTGGATTTCCGCATTGGTGTCATCAGCCATGGTAGCTGGGGGGAATCCAGAGTTTCTTGCAATGGTAAAGGTCATAGGCCAGTCACAAAGCATTGTGGATGTGTTGCCCATTACAACGGCATGTTGATAGACAGTCTGTGTGTGCATTTCACGAGTATTGTCACGCAACATAATTTACCATGCCAGTAATTGCATATGGAGACATTTTATCAGGGGGTACATTTGCTCTGTCGTGGAACACCATGCACACAGCCAGCACTCATTGCTTTCAGGGTCTGTGATTGGCAGGGCAGCATGCCATGATACCTTTGTTGGGCCTGTGCGTTTCTCTGGTGGGTGTTTAGTTGTACTGCAAGTATTTCATGATAGCTTCACATCCAGGTTCACCTGAGTACATTACATTACTACTGCCAGTATTGCATCCCTTTGTTGCAGTGTTGAAGCGTGTCGCTCCATGTATAGGGATGTGTAATGTTGGATTGTGGTTCCTGTAGTCCTATGTGTGTATTGCTAGCCTGTTGGGTGAATATGCATTGGGGATTTATTGCAGCATTGCTACTCATGTCCTAATCATGTGGGATGTAGCTTGTCATGTGCAGGGTTAGTGGGCAAGTCGTACATGCATGGGGCCTTGACATAGCATGCATTCTTCAGGTGTGGTAATCCCCACCCCTCATATGGCATTGCACTTGTGCTGCGATAATAGTCTGTGTGACGGCACTTTTATTCACCCAATATCCACGTCTGTTGCCCTCTGTGCCTCTCCATGTATCCAGGCAGGGTGCTGTTCTAAAGGACCATGGCATTGTGGGTGGAACCAGGGATGCCGGCACAGCAGTGTGTAATGAGGAGGTCAGGATTGCAAGCGACGTGGACATTCAGGAAGTGGTACTGCTTCTGGTTGCGGTATACCTCTTCAGATGCCCGGGGTGCCACTAACTTCACATGGGTACAGTTCAGAGCAGCAGTCATGTTGGGCATGTGTGCTGCTTCATAGAAATGTGCTGTCTTGGTGTTCTCCTGTGCCGGTGTGGTGGGCAGGGAGATGTGCATGGGAGACATGGTGCAGCATGCCACAGTGTGCTGGAAGGTGCCCTTTGCCAAGAAATGCCGGACTGGCATAAGCTTCAGCAGCAGGGGTAAGGCTGTAGTGATGTTGATCCTGCTCTCTATGTCATCCTGCATCAGGGTCAGCAGCTCAGAGATGGTCTCCCTGTTCAGCCTGTACAGGGTGATTAGCCAGTTGTCAGTCAAGTTCCAGGGTGAAGGTCTGACCCGGGGTTTGGGTGCTCAACTTGCATGGTGTCTCCTCCTCTCCTCTGTATCCTGTACCCTGTGTTGCTCTCCCACCCTCTGCATCTCAATGCAGAGGTGGAGCATATGCACGTCCATGTTCACAAGAGCAAGTGGCAACATGATGATGTTGGAAAGTGTGTTTGGGGAAGGTGTGGGCCTTATATACTCTTCCTGAGTGGATTGGGTGCACCTGTGGCTTCATTTCCATCATTTGTATGCGTTAACCTCCACCTTTAGGTGGAGGTAAATGCACTGTGCTTTGGCAGTATTACCGTCCAATTTCTTTCTTTCTTTCTTTATTTTTAATTATTATTACATTTATAAAGCACACCTAGCCCTCAGGCATCTGGGCGCTTGTCTTAAGAATATGGTTACATTTACATTTCTTGATTTGTGCAATGAGCGATGAAAAAGTGCAAAGAGAGTTACAGAGTTATACATTGCAGACTTGTAGACAGTCGACAGGTAATTACTAAGGTATTACATGATAAACAGAAGCAAGGCCTAAGTAGCGCGCTGCGACTTGCTGGGAATTAGGAAGGCAATGGTGTTGGTCTGGGGATTGCTGGGTAATTAGAATGCACCATTGCATAGACTAATAGAAGAAAGCAATGAAGTAGGCATGGTTGGGGCCTGGGGGATGAAGTGGGTCTGAGGTGGAGGTAAGCTTAGTAATTTGACGTGTAGTGCTTATTAACAGGAGCTTGCTGATTCCTGGTGTCTTGGTTGAAAAGCCAGGTTTTCTGTTTTTTTTCTGAAGGAGCATAGGGAGTGGTCCGTCCTAAGTTCAGGCGGCATGTCATTCCAATAGTTTGTTGCAAGGACAGGGAAACTGGAGCCACCAGCTTTCTGTCTTTTGGATCTTTGTGAGTTCAGTTGCCCTATGTAGGCTGAACGGGTGGGTCTATCTGATTGTGTTTTTAAGATCAGGTTGGAGAGGTAGCGTAGGGCTGTGTTAGCAAGGCAGTTATGGGTCAGGGAAAGTATTTTGAATGGAATGCACTCTCTGACTGATAACCAGTGGATGTTTCTTCTAGCTGTGGATATGTGGTCTGACCTTGGAATGTTGAGGGCCGCTCTGATGGCATTGTTTTGGTTAGTTTGGAGCTTCTTAATGTTTTTGGTGGAGGTACCGGCAAAGATGGCATTACAGTAGTCTATCCTTGAGAGGATTAAAGCTCTGGCTAGCGTGATGCGATTCGCCACCCTGGGTAGGGTCTACATGCTGTGATAAGTTTCTCAGTGTTCGCGGATGCCGTCGAGATGGCGTTCACTTGCTGGGATAGGGTGAGTGAAGAGTCAAGGTACACATCTAGTGTCTTGACTTCTTTGCAGACTTTGATGTTGTTTCCATCATTTTCAAATGATTGATAGGTTGGTGGGAGTTTCTTAAGTTTTGCAGGGCTACCTATGATCAGGATATCCGTTTTATCGTCGTTGAGGCAGAGTTTGTTTTCGGCCATCCAGTCTTGTATTGTGAGGTAGATTGCATTGAGAGCTTTGGAATCTGTGTCATAGTCTCCCGTGATTGCTAGCAGTATTTGGGTGTCATCAGCATAGTTTGTGTATGTGACACCCAAATTATCTAGTTTATCAAAGAGTGGTTTGGTGAATGTGTTGTACATGGTTGGGGATACGCAGAATCCCTGTGGTACTCCACATAAGACTGGGGTGGGGTGTGCCGCTTCCGAGGCTAAGAAGACTTGCATTGATCGATTTGACAGGAACAATTCTATCCAGCTAATGGCGTTGTCAAAGAAGTGGGCGTCGCTGGCCAGGTGGCGTCAAAGGATCTTGTGATTTACAAATGCTGTTGAGAGGTCCAGTAAAAGTAGGAAGGCTAGGTTGCCTCTGTCTCTTATTAGGTCCATTTGGGTTTTAAGATCGACAAGATCAGTTTCTGTGATGTGTCCTGGATGGAACCCTGATTGGCGTAGGCCAAGATGGTTGTGTAATTCAAGGTAGTTTTGAATTTGTACAAAGGCCGCTCTATCTAGAATTTTTAGAAGAAATGTCACTGTTGTGATTGGCCTGTAGTTGGTGGGCACATTTGGGTCTAATGTGGGTTTTTTTAATAAAGGGAGCACCCAAGCTTCCTTCAGGTTATCCGGTACTTGATTGGTTGTAAAGGATTTGTTTATCAAAGCAGTGATAAATGGTGCCAGGTTGTCTGCTCAATCTTTGATAAGTTTTGCTGAACAGATATCTCCTTGACATTGTGAGGGTTTGAGGCCTTTAATGATTTTGACCGTCTCCTCAATAGTAATCGGAGAGAACTCAAATTTGGGGAAAGATTTTGGAGGTTTTCTTTCAGGGCTGGGTTGGGATGTGGTGTTGAGTTTCATTTTTTTTAGGTTGATCTTTAGTTGGAGAGAGGATATCTTATCCATGAGTGCCTTTTGTATGTTTTCACACCAGGCTTGGTCTTTAATGCAATGGTCTGGGGTCTGTGAGGGAGATTCTAGTCCCTGTAGGACTGAGAAGAGCATTTTGGTGCCAGATTTGGCATTTTCAATATGGGAGATATATGCGTTGCTTTTGGCTAGTAGTGTGGCTTCTCTGTATTCAGAGGCAAGGGTTACAAAGAGTAATATGTTTTTGTCCGAGGGAGATTTATTCCAGTTGCTTTCTGCGTTCCTTTTATTGTCGCGTAAGTCTTTTAATTCCTGGCTGTACCACTTGTTGATGTGGGGTTTAGCTTTCCGGGTGGTCAAGGGTGCCACTTCATTGATGGCTGCCTCCATAGTCTGGTTGTAGGTAGTAACCAAGGAGGATGGGTCTGCCGTGTTGGCCTTATGGTTGGTGAGTGTTGAGAGTAACGGTAGCATGTTATCAGGCGTGATATTGCGGGTGTTATGGGTTTGAGTTGCCGGTCCGATCAAAGGAGCAGTTTTGATTTGAGTCTGTGTGTTGATGGAGAAGAGGATCGTGTTGTGGTCCGACCATGTGGATGGGTTGTTGTTTGTGATCTGCGTAGGGCAGTTATGGTCCGCGAGCCAATCGAGGGTGCAGGCTTTCGCGTGCGTGGGGCCTGAGGATTGCAAGGTGAAGCCTTGAGATTCTATGGTGTGGGCCAATGTGGTTGCATGAGGGTCAGAGCTGTCGTTAAGCCCCAGATTGAAGTCAACCAAGATGAGTATTTTGGAAGTAGGTTTTAGGTTGGTTGCCAGTAGAGTAGCAATGTCCTCATCAACTGTAATACCAGTGGCGTTGATTCCGCTGGTGGTAATCCCATTAGTTGTACTATTGTAATTGTTTATTTATAAAGCTCTTATACACAGGTGAAGTGCTTCAAAGCGGGAAGGGAACAAGGGTTGACAGTCGTCATTCTTAGGCCTTGAAGATTCCCAATGATATAAACAACATAAACTAGCAAACTAGGCCAGAGGCATATTTACTAATGTAAGTGCATGATAAAGAATGAGGGGAGAAGGGACGGGGGACATACAGTGCAATAAACTACAGTACTAGACCAGGCTAGGGAGCGGAGACAGGGGAGGACCGGACAGGCAGATTTGCTAGGCCTAGTACAATTAAAGTTGTGCAAGTGCGTAAAGACAGGAAGTGCAAGGGAGGGGGAGGGGGACAAGTGCACCCAGTCCAGCAGGGGCTAGGGTTAAGTGCAGAGTAGTTGCCCCTCTCATGGAGCATAATGAAATTGTGCCTAGCAAAGTGCAGAGGCCCGGAAGCAAGCGCAGGACTGACAGGGGAGCATGGGACCTGTAAGGCTCTGGAGGTGCACCAGGTGACCAGTCAGCGAGCTGAGCAGGTTGGGCAAGAGAAAGAAGGAGGGAAGGAAGCAAAGAGAGAGGAGGTTAGCAGGGGAGAGGGAGAGAGAAGGAGGAAGAGAAAGGGAAAGTCTTAAGGATTTTCCAGAACTTAAGGAGGTCAGTTCAAGACGGAAAGAGGCAGGTAGGCTGTTCCAGAGGGAGGCACCTGCAGAGGATAAGGATCTGCCCCCAAATCTCTGTTTGGAAAAATGGCTCACGTGCAGAGAGTTGGAAGAGGCCGAGCGGAGGGCTCTAGAAGGAGAGTATTCGGGAAGAGAGCGTTGTAGATATTGGGGGCCCTGGCCCCAGAAAGCCTTGTGGACTATGCAGAGGGACTTGAACTTGATCCTTGCAGCCACTTGGAGCCAGTGGAGAGATTTCAGCGCCCGAGAGATGCGGTCCCTGGGCTTGAGGCCAAGGATACGTCTTGAGGTTTTGTTCTGGATAAGTTGAAGAGGTCGGAGAGAAGAAGTAGGAAGATTGAAAAAGAGACTGTTGCAGTAGTCCAGTTGGTTCCATGTGTTAATATCCCCGCAAAAATATTGCCATACAAAAATATTGACAGATTTTTGTTGCAGTATTAAGCCATGGATCCTGCGGTTTCACCCCCGCAACCCCCATATTTTTAAAGGGACCGGAGGACACCCCCACAACCTCCGTCCCATGTACCCCATAAATTATGCCCACCAATAATATCGCCTATGGAGGTGCAGCTGATAGTGACATGTTTTGGACATGCCTGAGATGTGAGTAAAGGAGAGAGTGGAGTCGAAGATGCCCCCCATATTATTTGCCTCACCAGTGGGTGGGAGCGCAGGACCAAGGGTGGCCAGCCAGTGTGGGAAAGTGGGAAAGTGGGAGCGGGTGTCCTAATGAGGACGATCTCTGTCTTACTGGCATTAAGGCAGAGATCATTAGCAGCACACCAGGACTGAATTGCGGACAGACAGTCTGGAATGAGCGAGGAGGAAGACGAGGCAGAGGGAAGCCTGAAAGAGGGCTGAGTGCCATCTGCATAACACTGAAAGTTGGAGGTGACGGCAGAGATCATATGGGCCATGTAGACATTGAAAAACCAGGGGGATAGATTAGATCCCTGGGGGACACCACAAATAGAGAGAGTGATAGTGAAGAGAAAGGAACTAAGTTCCACCTGGCAGGGACGGTCAGAGAGAGAAGACGCAAGCCACCGCAAGCCCTGATCTGTGATGCCCAGGGTATCACAGAAATGGGAGAGCATGATGTTTTGGTTTACTGTATCCAAAGCAGAGGAGAGGTCAAGGGGAATGAGGACAGAGGGAGAGTTAGAGTCAAGGTTTGCAAGCAGGTCTTTATGGGTCTTCAGAAGAGTAGTTTCCGTGCCTCTGGATGCTCTAAAGCCAGACTGATGATCATGGAGACAACCAACAGATTCAGTGTGAAGGGTAAGCTGAGAGATAGCCTACTGCTCCAGGATTTTTCCAAGGAAAGGAGTGATGGAGATCGAGCGATAGTTTGCCGGAATAGAGGGGTCAGCAGAGGGTTTTTTGCGAAGAGGGTCCATAAGAGAATGCTTGAGTGAAGTGGGGAAAACATCAGTGGTGAAGGAGAGGTTGCAGAGGTCTGCCAAGGCTGCAGCAAGAGAGTCAATGTTGTCCTTGATGGTTTCGGAGGGGCAAGGGTCCACCTGTTTGGAAGAGGCTTTCATAGGCCGACTTGTCTAGGAACCTCCTCAGGTGTGACAGGGGAGAGGGAGGAGAGAAGAGGGGCGTGGTGGGGGCGGCCGAAAGGGGCCCAAGAGATGATGGTGCATGAGTAGGTGCGGAGGAGAGAGGACAGGATGTCCTGTGTTTTGACGGGGACGTGTGCTGCCAGGCCCCTGCAAAGGTCCTGGGTGGGTGCAATAGAGAATGATGCTGCAGTAGGGTTGGCCAGCTCCTTACAAAGTTTGGCCGTGTTGTTGGATGCTGCAGAGATGTGGGAACTTGTATATGTACTCTTTTCTTGACCCAGATGCAGAGTCTATAGTGCCTTTGCAGAAGTTTATCAGAGGGTGCACCTGAAGATCCCCATGTCCGTTCTACTGCCCTGCACCTGCGTTTAAGGTCAGCCAAATCAGAGTCATACCAAGAGTTGCACTTTTTGCACTTTTTGGGAGGCTTCAGTCGGACCCTCATGACAGGGACAAGGATGTCAAGAGTAGTGGCGATTGAAAGGTGAAAGTTAGAGAGGGCTGTGTCAGGGTGGGAGTCAGCCGCAGGAATAGGAGGAGTGCAGTAGGTGGAGGTAAAGGCAGCTACTGACACTTTTTTCATGGCTTGGAATACCTTGTAGGTTGAAACCAGTGCAGGGTGTGCCGCTGTTAAAGGATAAGAAAGCTTCAAGTGGGAGAAGAGTGATCAGTCCACGAGAGTGAAGTAGTGAGAGGGATAGAGAATGGGATGTCTGTGGAGACGAGTGCATCCAAGGTGTGGCCAGCCATGTGCGTCGAACAGAGAGTCAACACGGGTTCGAGTCCCCGGGTCCAACCTCTGGGTATTAATCTTGTTATAAATAACCAATTCCAATTGCCTCCTAACTCTCACTAGCCCTGCTGCATTAGCTTATGAAACAGTGCCATGTTCTCTTTCGTGCCCTCATCTGAGCTTTGTTTGGTAATGCTGAGCAAGTGGTGCTCCTTTTCAAAATGTGCTGGTGCACTGAAGAAAAGCACTGTGGTGTAGCTGCGCCTTAGATGAGTGAAGTCATTGCTAAGAGTGGTGGGACATCACTGGGGGGGGCTTTCATCTGAGTCTGCACTTATTTACTGTACAATCCTGATCACTAGCAATGTGTTCTTGCTGGCTGTTCCCTTTCTTGCTAGGTTGATGTGTTGCTCTCTGAATATGGGTTTTAGATGCATGCTGCCACGTTTTCTGCCCCATTGTACCTCCTGGTGCCGCAGGGCAGGAAGTTTGAGATAACCGATGTAGGCAGGGCACAGGTTGGACGGCTTCTTAGGGCCCTTCCCTTCCACACAGCAGGAGGCTGCATGGCTCCGGTGACTGAACTGCTCTGTATGGTCCATCTGTCCCTTTGCAGGTCGTCTTTCCTCTGTGGTATCTTGGCTGTATGTCTCAATACAGTCCCACATTGCAGACTTCAAGCTCCCCACCCCAGCCGCTCACACTCCCAAGCAGTGTTGGCTGGCTGGCTAAATGGCTCTCTGATTAGAGCTGCGTCCACTTCAGGTCTTTAATGTGGTGGTGAGGACTCCATGGTGGGTGGGTGGACTTTTCTGGATACAGTGGGTGTTGGTTTTTGGCGCAGTCCACCCATCCCTTATGAGTTATCAAAATGTTGTAGGTTCAGGGATCGAAAATAAGATTAGCAGGAGTCACCACCGGGGAACGACGAGCTAATACATAGCGTTCCTCAAATCTAACTTACACATAAGATGGAAACCTATCATTTTTTCCATTATCCTCTTGTTTTAAATTGTGTATGGATGTGTCCTAATGTTTATTTATAGATTGTCCCAAATGCTAGTTAAATTCACATTGGTGTGTTTGTTCAGCATCGATTGGCCAGGGAGCCAAATGTAGCTTCTGGTGGCTGTAGTTGGAAAGCTGACCCGGCTCTAAAGAGCTCCCAGTTCCCCTCCATTTCGTACCCTGAGGTTTACTCAGCCAGGCATGTCACTGGAGCAGGGTCACAGTTTTGGAAAAAGATGTATTCTCTCCATGTAGGTCATGCCATCTGATGCCAACTTGTAAGTAGGCATCCTGATACTGTCTGTTTGCATCACTGTATCCACTGGTAGCAAAACACTGGGCAGTCTGCAGAGGGCGCCCTGCTTAGGGTCATCCCAGGTTAGCGCAAAACCTTAGCCTTTGACTCTGTCCCCCCTCCA
Organism: Ambystoma mexicanum; assembly: GCF_040938575.1. Lineage (NCBI taxonomy): Eukaryota > Metazoa > Chordata > Amphibia > Caudata > Ambystomatidae > Ambystoma > Ambystoma mexicanum. Next base: position 1,459,659,030 of record NC_090931.1, on the reverse strand, counting down.
TCCTCTGTAGTGATGTCGCACCACAGCCCAAAACAGCCACCTAGTTAGAACTGTGAATATTGGCATGCCCAGGCCCATACTAGATTGTGAGTGTTAGCAATGCCACACTTGGTTAGAATTGTGAACATTAGCCTGCACCAGACCCATACTAGATTGTGAGTGTTAGCAATGCCGCACTTAGTTGGAATTGTGAACATTGGCCTGCCCAGACCCATACTAGATTGTGAGTGTTAGCAATGCCGCACTTGGTTAGAATTGTGAACATTAGCCTGCGCCAGACCCAGACAGGATTATGAATGTTAGCAATGCTGCACTTAGTTAGAACTGTGAATATTGGCCTGCCCAGACCAAGACAGGATTGTGAATGTTAGAAATGCTGCACTTAGTTAGAACTGTGAATGTTGGCCTGCCCAGACCCATACTAGATTGTGAGTGTTAGCAATGCTGCACTTAGTTGGAATTGTGAACATTGGCCTGCCAGACCCATACTAGATTGTGAGTGTTAGCAATGCCGCACTTGGTTTGAATTGTGAACATTAGCCTGCGCCAGACCCAGACAGGATTGTGAATGTTAGCAATGCCACACTTAGATGAATTGTGAACATCAGCCTGCCCAGACCCATTACTAGATTTTGAATGTTAGCAATGCTGCACTTAGTTCGATTTGTAAAGATTATCCTGCAGCTCTTCTAGATAGGATTGTGAATGTTAGCAATACCACACCTAGTTAGAATTGTGAACATTAGCCTGCCCCAGACCCATACTAGATTTTGAATGCTAGCAATGCCACACTTAGTTAGACTTGTAAACAGTAGCCTGCATCACTTCTTTATAGTATTGTGAATGCCAGCAATGCCGCACTATTAGATTTGTGAACATTAGCCTGCGCCAGACCCAGACAGGATTGTGAATGTTAACAATGCCACACTTCCGCACTTAGTTAGAATTGTGAACATTTGCCTGCCCAGATCCATACTAGATTGTGAATGTTAGCAATACCACACCTAGTTAGATTTGTAAACAGTAACCTGCGCCACTTCTAGATAGGATTTTGAATGTTAGCAATGCCACACCTCCGCACTTAGAATCGTGAGCATTGGCCTGCCCAGACCCATACAATTTTTTTTTTATTTAAAATTGTTTTTAATGCAAAGCATCTTTACAATTATAAAATAAACAATACATTTTTTTAGCACATTAAACTAAACACTCTCGTAAAAATCTATAGACGAAAAATAGCAATCTTAAAATCAATAAGTGCAAATATCCTCTATCACATTTCCAATCACCTATAAGATTACAATGTTTGACCTAAGCATTTGTATCTTTGAAGTAGTTGCTTGATGTTTATTTCCAAGGATGACATTAGTTAAATATCCGTCTAGCACATTTAGTATCTAAGATGTAAGAGAGACTAGATGATACTTGCCTAAACAGAGGTTAAAACAATGAAAATGTTATTTCATACTTCATCTATTTTGGTTTGAATGAAACATAAAACACGTGTTAACGCAATGAGCAGGATTCTAGTGCAAAGATAGACTTATTTTCTAGATATTTGCTCAAATATAGCAAGCGTTGCGTTTCAAAAAAATGACAATAAAGTATGAGATGTTTTAACATTTCTGTTTCCTTTGTATTCTGACAAAAACGACATCCTTGATCAAAAAGCTTAACATAATTATCTTTCCAATATTTGGTGCGCTCTTGGGTATTGAAGAGGTTGAGCCTGAATCTCATGAACATTTGTCTGATACGTTCACTAGGACAAATCTTTAAATAATGCATCCTTGGGATTTGCTTATGTCTAAATTTTGCGTATTCCAAATATTGTACATAATGTGCTAGTTGGTCACCAGTAGATATCCAATCCATTTGGAAAAGTTTTTTCTTAACATGCCTTGATCAGTAGACTAAATCATACTCAACCATTCCCAATTCCGCTAGTATGTCAAGCATTTGATTTTTGAATCTAGCCATGGAGCTCTGAGACTCATTCTTTATCATATCAGCCAAATCTTCATATAAAGAATTTGCTGGTGGTAAGAGGATTTTACTAAAATTGTTGAGTCGTCGCCATTTTAACCGACAGGCTAGAGATGAAAGACCTAGTTCATGTCTGATACAGGCATTGGGCAAACTTTTAGGAAGAGATAATACCTTTTTCCAGACGAGACCCTGCAACCTGTTTAACTGATTGTCTATATTTAGGATACAGATATCCAGACCATACAGAAGAATAGACTCCAGTTTGAGTAAGTAAAAGTCTATTAGTGGTATCAATGAAAATGTACATAGTTTATAACAAATGATTCTCATTCGTGCAATCAAAGGAGCTGCTTTGATAGTAAGAGAATGATACCAGGAAGATAATGAATTGGTAGCAGTTAAGATGTAACCTAGGTATGTAAGATTCGATTTTACTTGGATATTTTTTCCCCCTAAGCTCCAATTGTAGTGAGTAAATTTCTTTCGTTCGTTGTTTCTCGAATAAATCAGGATGTTAGATTTTTGTGCATTAGTGACCAGATTATGTTGGTTACAAAATTTCGCAAAGATGTCGATTTCTGTCTGCAGACCAAATGGCGTTCTGTCAAACAGAATGACATCATCTGCGAAGGCCATCCAGCTAAGACGAAGAGAGCCCAATTTGGCAGGAAATGATTTTTGGTTAAGCCATAGGTCGTCCACGTCCGCCAAATAGAGATTTAATAATATGGACGCCAAGTTGCAACCCTGCTTGACGCCTATCTCTGTGGAAATTCTATCCGTTAAGCTGCCCTCTTGATCAATTCTGATTTGATAATTTGTATTCCGATGTAACAGAGCAATTATGGCTATAAGATGCGATGGAATACCCATTTTTGTCATCTTCGCTCATAAAATACTTCTGATAACACTATCAAACGCTGAAGATAAGTCCAAAAAGGCCATATATATGGGACCATTTGAAGATTGGTTTGAAGCAGCCAATAAATGTGATAAAATGGTCACATTTAATTGTGTGCCAAGATGTTTCCTAACGCCAGTTTGGCAATGTGACATGATGTTATGCTTATTAATAAAGAAATTCAGATCTTGTAGTATCAACGAGGCAAAGATTTTAGCAGCAACATCAATAATGGCAATCGGACGATAGTTTACTGGAAGATCCTTCTGTCCTTTTTTATATAAAGGAATGATGAGGGACGTAAGCCATGAGCTTGGAATACTCCTAGTAAGAAATACAATATCAAATCGCCTTTTTAGAACGGGTGCCCAGAAGTGTGGATCATCCACATGGTGGTAGGCCGTCAGAACCAGCCGCCCTAGAACTTTTTAGCCTGGTTATGGTTTTGTGAATGTCATTTAGTTCCCACGGACACACCGGAAGAATATCTTTTGCATAATCATGCAGTTCGGATTTACAAAATATATCTGGAAGGGAATACTTAGATCTATAATATTGCTCCCAGGTATCACCGGAAATTGAAGTTTGAAAATCAATTTGGTGTTTGCCTGTGGGGTTTCTAATCATCTTCCATATTTGCCTTGTGTTTTTTTTACAGATGAAATTGATAATCCTTTGATTGTTAGTCAGATAAGCCTCAAATTAGATTTTTTTAATCTCATTTTTGTTGCCATAACCTCTCTATCACTACTAAATGACTTTTTCAGATGTCGTAACGCACGATATTTTTTTTTTTTCAGTGTACTGATCAAGTGATTATATTGATTTTGCCAACCCATGGATTTCTTTTCAGAGATTGTCAAAGCAATATTCTCAAGATGCTGGCGAATCATTTTTAGGTTCCATTTATCAATTTGTATAGCATGCGCCTCACCAATAAGGTCGATGTGAGAGACCCAGAGATCGCGATTAACTAAGCTATTCAGTTTTCTACAAGTTGAAAGAAGCCATTGAACTGAAAGCATCTGTCTATCAATCATAGGAAGAGTTATGATCGAGTCAATTTTATAGGTGCTAAGTGGCACAGCTATAGAGCAATTCAAAAGAAGATGATCACTATGTCCCGCTCGAACTGGTCCTAGGGGACCAGCCATTTTGGCTAGTCCATTTGAGAGTGCCAAATAGTCTATGTACGATTTATGTGGGCCTCTTTGCCAAGTGAATGAGTTGGATTGAGCGTTATCAGTTATTGTCTGAAGATCCCAGTCCTCTAAGAATTGTGTCCAAGCCATGCCCTTTTTCTGCGAATGAACGTTCGAGGAAAAGAAGCTGTGCGCACCATGGAGCGAGGTATTAAAATCGCCTCCGATCAAAATTTCAAATTTGTCGTTGAATATAAGAGCATCAGTGAGAGTTGCATTTAAATTGAAAATAATATTTTCAATAGGGACCACGGCTGGATTCCAATATAAAGAAATAATCAAAATAAACTGACAAGGAGTCGAGAAAAAAGAGTCAGCTGAATAACTAAAAATTGCGCAGAAGCTGCAAAGAGACAAGAAGAACACTCAATGTCAATATTGATCAAAATCGCCAAGCCACCATACGGTCTGCCTATCATTCCTTTCTCTGCCCGGTATGAATAAGCGGTATAACCATCTGAAACGATGTCCTTCAATTACATAGTTTCTTGTAGGATGATGATGGATGGCAAGTTGGATGGAATTAGAGATTAGAACCATGTGTAATAATTCTTAAAGCCACAACAGTTCCATGAAAAGACAGAAAGCAAGGTATTTTATGAAGTCTTGGGGGTGATGTTAGCAGCCGTGAGCGTTTTGATCAACGGTTCTAGCCATGCCAGACCTTTTACTATATTTGTGACAGATTCTAATTGCTCTTTTAAGGCATTGCTAACCGCTTGTGTGTGCTGCTCCAAGTTTGTTAACTGTGGGGGCACATCGACATATTGTGGTTGATGTTCAATAAAGGCGATGGATTCTTCGATGGTTTGGATGATACTAAATTGTGAATGATAGCAATTCCACAATAAGTTAGACCTGCGTCACTCCTAGATATGATTGTGATTGTTAGCCATGCTGCACTTAGTAGATTTGTGAACATTCGCCTGCGCCAGACCCTGACGGGATTCTAAATGTTAGCAATGCGACTTCCGCTCTTAGTTAGAATTGTGAACATTAGCTTGCCCCGACCCATACTAGAATGTGAATGTTAGCAGTACCGAATTTAGCTAGAATTGTGAACATTAGCCTGCACTGGACCCGGCAGGATTGTGAATATTAGCAATGCCACACTCATTTAGAATTATGAACATCAGCCTGCGCCAGACCCTGACAGGATTGTGACCGTTAGCCTTAGTTGCTTCGAGAATGACATGCAAAAGTCGGCATGTCCCACACTTGGGTGGAGATGTGAACACTAGCCTGAACCGCATCTGGATAGAAATGCGATAGTAAATGTTAACATACCCCACACGTGTATCACTGTGTACCATGCTTTCCTGTTCCCCATGGTGTTGCTAGATATCTGTATCCCCCTCCTGTCGCTGTAAGCCCAGCCCCATGTCTCTATGTGTCCGTGTGTCACCCTGTTCCCTACCATCCTGTTCACGTGCCTGGTCTCGGGCGCTCTAAAGATAACCATCATATCACATCACTACGCTTACTCTCTACTATACACCATCATTCAACTAGAACACAGCTATACCCCTGATTAATTCGGCCTAGCTGTTCACATACGAATACGACCGCATGAACACCTCATCATCCTAATAAAACACAGCTAGCCAAGCACATTCCGGCCTCGTTGCTCACATATGCGTCCTTCAGGCCTAACGCAGCCAGAGCCCAGTCTGGGTGTCCACCCACCAGACTGCACACATCCAACTGATATCTTCAGCACCACACCTAACTCTAGGATGCAGCTGCCATCCGGCGATTACATCAGCTGCACACATATCTAGGAAGGGAGAGAAGATGCTATTACCGCCAATGGTATCACTGTCGCCTCCTAATTTGGTGACATGGTAAATGTGGCTGTAATACCGTTAACACCCTTTTAATGTATACCACCAGACTTACAATGAGCCCCTTTGTTCCTTAAATATATGGTTTATATTCAAAGAAGCTGAAATGCATTGCATTGCATTGTGTTTCTAAAACTGAGATGCTTGGGCAAGGCTAAAGATGTTGTGTTTCTAAAATAGATGCTTGTAATTTGAGTAAAGGCTAGGCTCAAATTACATGTTGTGTTTCTAAAACTGAGATGCTTGTCATTTAAGCAAAAGGACTGTAAACCAAGAGTGAATGGATGGGCTATGAAAAAGATTGTGTTTCAAAGACTGAATTGATGAATACTATTAGCAACAAATTGGAAATTAAGAATGAATGGATAAATATAGTTAGTAATAATATTGACATTGAAAAAGATTTACGGTTGCAAGAAAACAAGTGTTGTAATCTATGGGTGAATTGATGAACTTCAATTAGCAACAATTGTTTATACATATATTATGCCATAAACTTGAAATGCTTTGTCATTAGACTAATATCCTATTGCAAACTCTAAATAAATATTCCTAACTTTCAAATATTGATTGAATAATCGTAGACTACAAGACACAAGGGTAATCATTTTGACATCATATTTAAGTGGCTTTGGGCATAACCATATTATTTTTACTCACGCTGCAGTCGACTAACAAATCTAAACTATACTTTTGGCCCTTACAATATGTTTCTGCCTCAATACTTTCTTAATTTAATTAATTAATTATTTATAATACACTTACTCCTACATCCCCTTCCTCCATACTGAACAGACATCCCGACATGGGGACGGGACTGGAACAATTTTGCCTTGCAAAAAATGCTATTCTCCTTTAAATTTAGAGTACTTGGTGGCGTGGCTGCAGGCGTAACCACACCCCACTAGCCTCACCCTCATGCACCTCACCTCAGTCCTCTTATCCGCTCCGACGGTATCAGAAGTGCCTCGCGTTAGCGCTCACATTTTTTGTTGCACAGCAAATTTTTCCCTCTGTTTTTAGTCTTCATCTGGCCTCTGGCGCTTCGCTCCCTGGTCGATGGTGGCTCTGAGCCATTTTTCCAGACTCGCATGCTTTTTGGCTTTTGACCCCCATTCACTCTACTTAGTGGGCCTCATTACACGGATGGCGGTAACCATGGCGCTATTAGCACCATGGTTGCCGCCGGTATTTGACCGATTCCGCCTTGGTGAATGGGGGAATTGCCGCCCCATTCCAAGGTTGGCGGGACGGTAATTCCCCATTCACCAAGGCCCTTCCCCATTCCCATTTGAGCCCCCATAGGGCTCAGTGGGAATGGGGAAGGAGCAAATAACGGTACCGCTGTTAGCGGTACCGTTATTTGCCCTGAAGTCCCTCAGCGGGTCCCTTCCTTAACGTGTGGTCTGGCCACACATTAAGGATGGTACCCGCTGAGGGACCACGTAGTATGGCGCTAAGGGATTACCGGCACCGGTGCCCTTACCGGTGCCGGTAATCCCTTAGCGTCATCCGTGTAATGAGGCCCGGTGTGTCTGGTAGCTGATCACCGGTGGAATTTGTGCACGTCGTGTGACACACTTACTCTGAGGTGACCCATAAGCTGTCTTGTCAAGGTTGTGATGCTGGAAATTATTTGGAGGGACAAGGCCTCCTTTTCCTTGTCCTACCACCTCCCTGTCTGTGCTTTCTGTATGTTTTTCTGCTGCTCAGGAGTCCAAGTGAACCATTAGCAGTGCAGCTCTTCATTTTTTCTTTCTGGTGAACAATACCCATGGTGTACCTCTAGTGTATGTTTTTGGGCACCTGTGTGTTGCCCACAGAGCAGGGTATCGGTGTTAAACACATGCTGACTTGACAGTGGCTATGGGTGTCCTACATTTTTGGGACACTTAGGCCCTGCCATAGGAATCAATGGATTCCTGATCAAAGGCAAGATGGCCACTTTAGCCCTTTGCTTTTCCCGCTTGTTTGTGAAAGTCCTGAGAAACCCTGGCTCTGTTCCCTCCCCCTGATTGGATTTTGGGTGGAAGGACCATACATGAAACAGGAATGAATGCAGTGTGTGCTCTGAAAGGCGGGCAGTTGCCTCCAATACATTTTCACTGTTTGAGCTTTCTGGATTTGGGCGAATGCCCTGAATCCCTGTGACCCAGATTGGATGCTGCTTGATGAATGCACTCGTGTGTGATTGGCTGAGCATAGCTCAGCCCGAGTGAATGGGGGACATTTGTGTATAACAAGGGACCCCTCACTTATCTCTGTGTCAGAACCCAGAAGAAAAAAACCTGGAGTATTCTTGAAACTTGTATCCTGAATCCAGCTGGAGGAAGAAGTCTGCAGCAAATCCAAAAGCTGCTCTGCTGATTCAAAGACTGACCAGCGATGACCTGGACAGGCAATCTCTTCCCTAAGCAATGAGGGGACATTGTGCAACTGCTGTTCATCACCACAAATGTCCTGTAAGCCAGACATGTGTGCCTGCCATCCTGCAGAGGTATCTTCATGTGTCCTGAGGAGTAGTGACTTGACATCCTGTGCCCAAGAAGTTCACCAGCGTCTTCCAGGTTCTGGAGGCTGTTTGTGGCTGCTGGGAAGTCAGATACCTGTGTATCTTCCAGAAGAGGGGGCACCCCAGCATAGTGGTGCCCAACGCCCGGAGCCAGCCAATTTCCAACAAGCTGAATAAATATTCAAAGGGCATTGCAACCACAAGAACTATCCACTTTTCCGGGGCTGACTAAGTCCAGTGTCGCTGCCTGCAGAGAAGTGCCCGCCGGTGGGTCTCCCTCTGTTCCGAACCAAAGATCGAATCCTGAGGGTCCAAAATTGGTGGTGGCCCGCAGAGAAGTCCAGTGCTCGAGTCCAAGTCACCAGAAGCCATCTGCCATCTGTGCTGTGGCTGCAGCATCAAAGAACTGAACAGCGGCCAACTACGAAATGGCGAAACCCAACACCTATTCTGTCACTGTACCCATCGCCACTGAAGGTCATTGACGAAAACCAAAGGACACATCCTCACCTCCAAAGCAGTGTTGAGGTCCACAGTGAGTATCAGCTTTGTGGGACATCCACAGTCGGCAGAACAACCCAACCAAGGAGACCACTGCAACAGACCTCCACTGTTGCCTTTCCAGCACTGATTGGTTCCTTTTCCTGCTGGACACTAATGTCCCAGCGACTCCCTCTTCCAGAGGGGCAGAAACTACACCACTTTCCCCACCATGGCACCCAAGTTACTGTGACGAGGAAGAGTGTCTTCCATCCCCTGAGTACATCCAAGGGTTCCAGATTCATCTTCGTTCTTGTTCTCCTGTGGCTTTCCAGATACTTTGGGGTGGTGGGATCTATAGAAACAAAAGCAGACAATTACTGAACATATAAGTCCTTCCTTTTTTCAAAAACAAAGTGTAACTTAACTTTTTCTTACAGGTTGCCCAGGTGGGGGGATCCTATCAAAGTATTGCAGTTTTATTCCCAAAGAAAGCATTCTGCCAATGGTCTAAGAATTGCTTACATTTCTACTCTAATGTCTATGAGGTTAAACATTGCCTAGTAATGGTATTGCTTAAAATAGTAAACTAAGTGTCTTAACCCCTATGGCTCAATACAACACATCTTCACATACCTAAGAATCCAAACGTAGTCTATCAATAAGATGAGACTGAAGGCCCATATAGCACCTATATGGAGACGAATATAACAATGAGTAAACACCTATGAGTATAGTATTAGAACAAAGAAGTAAAGAAAGGAATCATGGCATATGCATAGCAGATATGAGCTGTTAAAAAATACAGTACCTGTCTATCTATGTGAAGACATGAGTGTTGGTTTATCATTTTAATACTTTATAGAGTAGTGATTTTCTTACACTGGTGCCAAGTTACTCTTTTGCTCTTATGTTCATTGTACGGTTCTATTCTTATCTGGTGTGGTTTTTCCGTATTTTTCTCTAAGCTTGTTCTTGAGTGAGACATTAAATGATTTGGAGATATATGTCTCGACATTTAATTTTATTATTATTTTATTTATTTATTTAATGTATTTATTTTTGCATTTATTTCAGCGCACAAGGTTCTCAGGCATCTAGGCGCTAGTTACAGAAAGTGCATGATACATAGGTGGAGTGCACGAAATAGGATGTGGTTACAGATATACAATGGTGTGAGTACACAGCCTGGCAAAGCCTCACCTCATGTTACGGGTGGTTACAACAGGCAGCATGAGAGTCAAAATAGGTAAGATTACACCGGCTGTCAAAGCCTCACATCATGTTATGGGGGACTACATCAGGCAGCATGAGATTCAAAATAGGTATGATTACACCGACTGGCAAAGCCTCATCTCATGTTACGGGGGGCTACATCAGGCAGCATAAGAGTCAGAGTAGGTATGATTATGAACAAACCACCTAGATTCGAATTTACCCAGAGCACAATGCAAAGTAAAATGGATGCAGTGATGTAAAGGGCACAAACCACCTGGATTCGAATTTACCCAGAGCACAATGCAAAGTAAAATGGATGCAGTGATGTAAAAGGCACAAACCACTTTGATTCGAATTTACCCAGAGCACAATGCAAAGTAAAATGGATGCAGTGATGTAAAAGGCACAAACCACTTTGATTCAAATTTACAGAGAGCACAATGCAAAGTGAAATAGATGCAGTGATGTAAAAGGCACAAACCACCTGGATTCGAATTTACACAGCCGAATGCAAAGTAAAATGGATGCAGTGATGTAAAGGGCACAAACCACCGGGATCGAATTTACCCAGAGCACAATGCAAAGTAAAATGGATGCAGTGATGTAAAAGGCACAGACCACCTGGATTCGAATTTACACAGAGCACCATGCAAAGTAAAATGGATGCAGTGATGTAAAAGGCACAAACCGCCTGGATTCTAAATTACAGAGAGCATAATGCAAAGTAAAAAGGATGCAGTGATGTAAAAGGCACACCCACAGTGAAACTCGAATTTTTCTGCAGTGTGAGAAGTTGAATTAGAAGGAGATGTAGCGAGTCAGAGTAACAAGTCAACAGATAAGGGCCAGGTGTTAGCGGAGTATGCAGTAGGAAGTTCGGCCAACTCACACGCTCCACATGGAGAGAGTCAGGTCCAGGGGTCATAATCCATCGGGAGCAGGGTGGAACAAGCGGCCAACGCATTATTTAAGCACAAGGTTTGGTGGGGTCTCTGTGCGAGCCTCCTCTGCAGCCCGGGAAACAGAACAGCTGATCAGGCTGCCGCATGGGGCGGCCATGTTGGAAGGTCCCTCAGCAGCAGGAAACAGATGCTGAATGCACCGCAGTGTGCAAAAAGGTAGTGAGGGACAGCAGCAGGGTGAAGGAAGAGAAGAAGGCTCACCCACCAGGGAGGGAGAAGTTATATGCTTGGCCCTTGAGGGGCTCAGCGGTTGCCAGCTGGCTCCGGTTCGGCATCAGAGGATGTAGTGGAGAATAGCCAACCACGGCGGGCCTCCTCTGCAGCCCGGGAAAACAGAGAACAGCTGATCAGGCTGCCGCACGGGGCGGCCTTGATGGAAGGTCCCTTGGTGGCAGGAAACAGATGGTGGATGCACTGCATTGTGCACAAAGGTAGTGAGGGACAGCAGCAGGGTGAAAGGAGAGAAGGATATATGGATATATATTAATAATGTTGTAAATAATTATCGTTTTCAGAACTAATTGTGCAATCATTTTTTACATTTAAAGTTTTGCTACTGAAGAAGGGGGATCAGCCCAAGCACTGATTTTCATGATTAAAGGAAGCTTAATTGTTTGAAATAATCTGTTTAGTGAATTTTTTAGTTATTAACTATTCGTTGGAAGTATCATATTTAATTACTGTTGGATGTGTTCACAGCATTAAAGTGCACAGGGTACAGGGGCGTCCTACCCTTAGGACACCATTTTGTCAGTGGGAACATTTCAGTTTCTCCATCCATCACTTGGTGATCAAGAATCAACTGTGGTAGTTCAGGGACAAGCACCCTGATTCACCAGATCCAAAAAGAAGGGCTTTTGGCTGTTTAGGGAAATGGGACAGAAAGTGCCTTTTTCATTTGCATAACCTCTGCCATTGAAATATCAGTGCTCTGTTAAGCGGCGGTTATGGAATTCAGAAATCAAGGTATTCTTAAAGACAAGTATTCGTGTATTTGCAGTACGACGCTCATTCATCACCAGGGTTTGTTTTGCTTTGTTTTTTGCAGCCAATTTTTTGGCTGAAAAAACTCATAGAAAAATATGGGGTTGTGGGTAAAGGGATATAAGGGGTACGAGGGTGTGGGGAATAGGTAGTAAAAAGGGAAGGAACCCCCAAATTAAAAATATTTGATTAGTTTTTTCCACCTAAAATCAGCAGCAATTGCAGAGCCAGGTCTTTCATCACTTTTTGCATGCAAATATTTAGTTTTATGGTGGTATTAGCAAATTATCAATGATATAAAATGGTATGATGTTTCCCATCATAGATGCAAATCTATCTGTATGTTTACTATTTTGTCCTGGCCTGCACACAGTTGTGTGTGCGGCTGGCTGGGTGGGTGAATGCATGTTTTTGTGTATTTTGTATTCCCGTTTCTTATATATTTTCCTTCACGCTAGTGCATGCTTGAGCCTCTTTGTTTACCTCTAGCTCTGTTTGTGTATCATTTGCTATTCTTCTAGTGACTGTCTTTCCATCTGTCTTTGGTTATTTCTGGTTCTTGCACTGTATTCAATTTGTGATGTGTGTATAGTGTTGACACCATAATCTATTCAAATACTTGTGGTCAGCCTGGATGTATATGTAAGTTTGCTGAATTTGTGTTGCTTTAATGCCTCATCATACTAACACTTTGTTGTCTTGTTGTGTTGTTTGTACTTGTATTTATTGGAATTTGTGAAGCGATTTTGCCAAAGTTCTGTACATACATAGAAATAAGGTACAAAAAACAAAGGTCACGGAAATACAGGTCAGTGTTTAGGAATCAGACAGAAAAGAAAAATAATGAGGTTTGAGACGGGTCCGGAAGATGTGAAATCAAAATGAGGAACAAATAGAAAGTGGGAATTCCAGTGGAGGGGAGCAAGAATGGAGAAAGACGAGGATGCACAAGGGGGTTTAGGAACAACAATACAAAAAGTGTTTTGAAAACAGAGAAGAAGAGCAGGGGTGTAGAAGCAGACTGAGGATGAGAGATAAGATGGAGCTAAACCCTGAAGACATTATAAAACAATAGACAAAAAATTGAAAATTAGTTGCAATTCAAATGGTAAATTGGAAGCAAAATGGAGCGAGGAGGTGATAGACGCACGGGGAGGAAGAGAAAAAAGAGGACAGGTGGAGGACCTGTAAATAGAACAAAGAGGGGTAAGTCGGGATGCAGGGAGACCAATAAGAAGGGCTGAGCAGTAATCAAGTAGAGTGGGCAGGACAAAAACCAGACTGAAATGGGGGAAGGAGAGAATGCAGGTGTAAGTAAGAAGAAACCTGTGAGTAGACAATACCCCCCAGAAGTTTCGATAATAAGGGAAGGAGAGAAATTGGGCGAACATTAGAAGAAAGAGAAGAATCGATAGCAGGGTTTTTCAAGATAGGAATGATAGTGGCATGCTTAAAGGAGATGGGGAAGGTAGACAAAGAAAGAGAAAGGTTTATAAGAGTAGTGAGATAGGGAAGAATCTGAGGGTAAACAGATGGAGAGGATCAGAAGGGGACGCCGTAGTGGGAACGAGTTAGAACATTTGCAGTATCAAGATTTGAGAGGAGAAAAAACAGAAAAAGAAGGGCAGGGAGAGTGGGAGGAGGGTGGTACTGATCGGGAAGGTACAGAGGATGGAGTAGGCAAAGCAGAACGAAAGGTAGCAACCTTTGAGGTAAAGTATTCAACAAGATCAGAGGCAGATAGTGTAGAAGAATGAGAGAGATCAGGTGGGCGGAGAGATAGGATACTATTGAGAAGTTGAAAAAGACGATGTGGGTGTTGAGAAAGGGAAAGGATGAGAGAAGAAAAGTGTTGTTTTTTTGCCACAAGAAGAAGGGAATAATAGCAGGAATGAAGAGAAGAAAAACAATTAAGATCAGGAAGAGATTTAATTCTTTCCAGCTGCGCTCAGACCTCTGGAGGGAGGGACATACGGGATGGAGTCAGCCATGGTTGAGTGGATTTACGGGTAGTGGTTGAATAGTCAAGCTGGTTAAAGACTATCTAGGGAAGCGATACGAGCAGACTCGAGAAGTAGCTGCCAAATCAACGGTCACCTATGAAAATTACTCAAGGGGGGGAAGAGAAGAAGTAAGGGAAGCAAGGAAAGAAGAAATGGTAAAGAAACGAAGCTCTCAATGTAGAAAAGAAATGGCCATTTGAGGAGGAGGAAGGCTAGGAGAGAAGAGGAAAGTAAAGGACAGGAGAAAGTGATCTGAGGAATACAGGGGATATGAGGAAAGCCGTGATTTGCAAGCAGCTGTGAAAAAAGTGAGGTCTAAAGAAGAACCAGAGGAATGGGACGGTGGGCTATCCAAAGAAAATAAATGATAGTAATCCACAAGTGGAAGAAAAGCAGAAGAAGGATAAGTAGATTCAAGATATAGATTAAAGTAAGTCACCTACAAGAAAAAAAGGGCAGACAAAGGGCAGAACTGAAGTAAGTAAAGCCTCGAGATCGGAAATAAAGATAGACAGTGAGTCAGGAGGACGGTAAATAATAAGAAAGGAAACAGGGAAAGACTTTTTGAAGGTAGCAAAGTGATATTCAAGTGTAGGAAAAGCTGGAGGCAAAAATGATATAGGGTGCAGAGTCCAAGAAGAGTGAGCAAGAATGCCTACACCTACACCTCTACCAGATGGGTTAGGGGTCTGAGCGAAATTGGCAAAAGAAGAAGAAAGGGAAGCAGGAATAGGAATATTAGTGTCAGTCAGGGAAGGCCATGTTTCTGTAAGACACAGAAATTGAAAACTGAATCGTAGGAAAATATCAAGAATAGAGTGAGATTTGTTTTGAATAGAACAGGCATTTTGTAGCCCAATATAAATTGGGGATGGAGGGCAAGGTAAAACAGGAGGAGAAATTAGACTGGAAGGTAGACGTGAGCGTAGTGTGGGAATTAGGGAGAACGGGACGAAAGATGGATTGGGATCTGGAAGTCCATATCAGTCAGAAAAAAGAAAAAGATGAAGCAGAGAGACAGATTGTGTGATTGGGACATGTTGTTGAAGCTGGTTTTATTTCTCCTTGAGGTGACTATCATTAATATTGATGAACACTGAATAACTTCACCTGTGTGTGGGATGTCAGACCACAGTACTAAAGACAACTTTTCTTTTCATTTATAACCAACTGTACATTTTAGAAAGCACATATAGCTTATTGTTTTGATTTTTTCAACAATAAATTAACAACATCCACAGAGGCGATTTGGGTTGCTTTGAAATAATTTATTTGACTTCACTTTAACAATGTAAAAGGGATATCAGTTGGACAGATAGGCTGTCATGTAAACATGAAACTGAAATACTTCCACTTTAAGGCTGCCAGGTTGCTATCAGAATTTCACACCAGTGTGGCACAAGTGCAGGTAAATAAGGAGAGAGGAAGTCAGATGAAGACTATATGAGAAACCAGCCACAGGCAAAAAAAAGGGAAGCGATTATGAGAATGTGAAACAAGACCAGAAGGGGCAGGGGCGTAGGTGCTGCAGCCTAGGCTCCGGCTGTGTTCAGCATTCCCTGGGCTCCCACTCTCCCAGCCGCGGCCTGGCTCTTTCACCTCCTTTCCCAGAAAGTCTCCCAGCCTTTGTAGGCCTCTCCCTGTAGCATGAACACAACACCATTGATCCTGTGGGTCAGACCTCCAGGAGGGGTCAGCAGTACAATCCAGTGCAGTTAAAGGTCCCACTATATTATCATTATTATCATTCCTCATATATACTGAAAACACTTGGGACATTGGTACTAAGGGAGATGGTGTACACCTGTGCACTGGAGAGTTCTTGTTCACTAAGTGGGTGTCACCCCCATTGAGATCCCGCTTGCTCTGTCCCTCAGGGAGGATTTCACGATGCAGGCTCATCTCCCTAGTCTCTTAGTTTCTGACTTAAATTAAGGAGCTGTGATGAATTCAGCAAATTCGTCACAGCTCCTTAATTTAAGTCAGAAACTAAGACAATTTAGCATAATAATGGCATTGACAGCCCACTTGGCAATGACAAAGCTGGTATTTGAATCTTCTTTCTTTGTCAATGCATGCAGGATCTCCTACCCAGAATGAACTGCTGCCTATTCCACCACAATCTACTGTCTCGAAACCTGTCCACATTGCTCCTGAGTACCTGCAGTGCTGTCACATGAACCTTCTTTATGACTACATGGATGTCCTAAAAGAAGCTATTAGAAGAATATCGAGACCCGTTCAAGGAGGCAGAGTTTATGCAGTGGGAAGCAGAGCTGAAGGACGCTGGAAGCCGGTGGCAGACTGCAAGCGGGAGAGCGGTACGGCTGAGCGAAGCGGTCGTACGGATACCGAGCTGCAGCTAGAACATCATCAGGTGAGCAGAGCCATGGGAAGCCGCTGGGAGAAAGAGCGAGGTACCGCACAGGAAGAAGAAAGCCTGTGGCGACAGATGACCTTGCAGAAGAGCCATAAGATCCGACCAGTGAGTGTACCAAGAAGGGGGAACACCAGGCTGGCAGACGCATATGCAAAGCAGGCAATGAAAACTGATTTAAAACGAACTTAAATTACTTTTGAATACCGAATGAAGTGAAAGCCAATATAAGTGCTTTTGAATACCGAATGAAGTGAAAGCCAATATAAGTACTTTTGAATATCGAATGAAGTGAAAGCAAATATAAGTACTTTTGAATATCGAACAAAGTTAAAGCCAAAATAAGCACTTGTGAATACCGAACAGAGCGGTTTTGAGCATTTAAACATTGAGCATTTGCCTGATTCAAGAAACTGTATGTCATGAGGAAACGTGCATTGGCAAGAGCCAGGAGAATGCAAGAAAGTTTGACAAATGCCTAGTGGCCAAACAAGCCACGATACAGTGTCAGGAGAGTGTGACACAGGTGAATGAATCAAGCATCACTATCAATTTTGTTAGAAATGGCCATCGGAGAGGGTTGGCTGTAAGCGCAACAGCTCTGCGATCCTATGGCTGAAAAAGCAAAGAAACAGCAAGGAAACATTACAAAGAAACTCTTATCCAGCTTATGAGCAACATGCAATGCTGGGGAACACTCGGTATAAGTGGAGAATGGTAGGGGTTTTCATAGGCAGAGCGCCACGACATCAAGAGAGTGGCCCGGCAAACAGGGCCACACTCTGCTGAGCGCCAATACCAACCGACACTTGCCTAATCCTTCCGGGACCTGGCCATGCGAGTTTGAGTACGCACAGGTGCCACGCAACCCTACAGCTGTGGCTGGCTGAGGTGCTGGCTCTTGGCCCCGGGGAGGCCGCTGTACCATGGTGCAACGAGGGACGCAGGCTGGAGGATAGGTACCCCTCTGCCTCTGGTAGCGTCTGGAGGCCGGGCCCGCCTGGTGGGAAAGGCCATTGAGCTGGGAGAGTGAGGAACAGCACCACTCCCAGCTCCATCCAGACTCCTGGACACCTGCCTCTGGATCTCCCGGCGAAGATCCCTTGACTGTCCCAGGAGGGACCTGGAAGAAACACCCACAAGAGCAAGGCAGCACTGGTTGCTCCAGCCGGTCATGATCACTGGCAAATTACATTGAGCAAATCAGCCCCCCCCCCGCAATTCAAAAGGAACCAGAGCCCAGAAGGGAATGCCGCCCTGTCCCAAGAGGAACCTGGGACAAAACGCACTCAAGTGCGTGGCAGCAACGTGAGCTTCGGCCAGGCGGCACTGTTCCATTTTGGCTCAGCAGCATTTTACGGGCTGGAGACGCCCATGTCAGGTAGGAGAAAGTTCAAGGGACAGCAACAGTATAACATTGCCAGTAAAACAGTACGGTGGGTGAACGTTCGTTGCAATCTGCTGGGTTTGATCTGCAGTGGGCAAATTTGAATCACTGGCAAGATGGATGCACCCCTTTGCTGAAGTGTCCTTGCCCCTGATTGCAGCAGGTCATTTTAATTGCTGCCTTTTCAATCTGTGAGGCTTCACCCCTACTCTTGATTGACAAACTGTATCTACTGGCTGCATTTCAAATGCTATGCCTTCTACCTTTTGGGTGTTTTTAGAATTACTGGCTGTGTTTCAAAATGTCTCCCTTCTAGCTTTATTTTGAAAGTCGAATCTGGGTGTTTTTAGATTTCCAAGCTGTGTTTCAAATGTTATAGAACAGAGCGGATGCAAGTTCTATAACACATCGAATCTAGATGTGCTCTTAATCTGCTTTTAACTGCATTTTACTGCATTTTTATTGTATTGCTGGAAAATCGAATCTAGATGAGCTTCAATCTGTACTTTAACAGCACTTTGCTGCATTTTTACTTTATGGCTGAAAAATCTAATCTAGTGGCGTTTAAAATATGCTAGTTACCGTTGATGTAATTTTTCACTTGTTGCTTGTGACTCTCCCTCATCTGATTTGCTACTAGGCTGCCTGATGAGTCCCTCCTGCACTGTGCACCCACCTGCGAGGCTAGAAAACTTGGGGTCATCTTCGACTCCACTCTCTCCTTCTCCTCTCACATATCGGACACCTCTAAAAAGTCTAACTATCAGCTACATCTCCTCAGAGATACTCTACCTTTTCTCTCTTTCCCCCAGCGGCTCTGTGTCTCCAGAGCCCTGGTTCTCTCTAGGCTGGACTTCTGCAACAGTCTCTTCCTCAACCTTCCTGCTTCTTCCCTGCGCCCTCTGCAACTCATCCAGAACAGAACGGCAAGACTTATCCTTGGCCTCAAGCCCAGGGACGGCATCTCTCCGGCACTGAAATGCCTTCACTGGTTCCCGTGGCTGCAAGGATCAAGTTCAAGACCCTCTGCATTGTCCAAAAGGCTTTCTGGGGCCTCTGACATACCTATCTACAACGTTGCCTACCTAAATACTGTCTCTCCAGAGCCCTCCGCTCATTTACCTCCAACCTTCTGCGAGTGAGCCGGTTCTCCAAGCAGAGATTTGGAGGGAGAGCCTTATCCTTAGCAGAGGCCTCCCTCTGGAATAGCCTCCCTGCTGCCCTCCGTCCTGAGCCTGATCTCCTTAAGTTCAGGAAACTCCTTAAGACCTTCCTCTTCTCCTCTTCCTTCTCTCTCCCTCTACCCTTCTAACCTAGCTCTCTGCTCTTTCCCTCTCTCCCTCCTTTTACTTACAGCTTGCTGACTGGCCGCCTGCTGTACCTCAGAGTCTCACAGGTCCCTGGCACCCCCGCCAGTCCTCTATCGCACTTGTCTCAGGGCCCGTCACTCCCCGGCCCCCTCAGTGCACTTAAGAAATGACCCAGGAGAGTGGCTCTCTTTGCACTTACCCCAGTCTCCACCAATTAGGTGCATTTGGACCCCCCTCCCTGTAACCATATGTGCACTTGCACGATCCGAATGCATCGTGCCTGAAGATTGTCCGTTTGTTCTCCCTTGTCTTCACCCCTTAATTGAACTTGGTAAAACTGAAGAATCGTCGCCAGGTCTATTTGCTTTGTCTCAACTGTTAATTGTATTATATGCACTTACCTGCGCAGACTATTATCGTATCAGAATTTCAAGGGCTCTGAACGACTGTTGTTTTTTCTCATGTTCCCACCCTCTTGAGCGCTTTGAAACACTTGCCTTGTGTATATGCGCTTTATAAATAAACATTACCATTACCTTCTTCTACTCTTCACCTCCCCCTCCCCGTAACTGTGGTGCTCTCTATCCATCCCATCTATTCTAATTGCTACTCTATCACCTTTCCTACCCCTTTCATGAAGGCAGGAATGAAAACATTTAAGAAAGCACTTCCAGACTCCAACCCAGGTTTGCCCATTGCATGACATTTACAGCAATGCTTACTCCAGGCAGACTATCACCAACTTTCTCTTTACTGTCCCCTCTCCTAACCTATGGATTCCCCATATGATAACTATCCTCTCCCCTTTTTTCTTCCTCTACCATTAATGGTGGGAAGTTCTCTTGGCATACTCCCTATCATATAGGTGCATCATTAATGTCTACCAGAATGGCACTGCCATGGCCCAGGACTCTCAGGAAAACGTCCTCCTTCTTGACAGGCGTCATCCCTCTCTCATTAACCTCTTCCATCCTCCTGCCACTCCTCTTTCTGCCACCCCCCGGGCCTCTTTGCCCCCACCGATGGATGTACCCCGTCCCTGTACCCCACCTCGGAAGACAGTTAAAGGTGGCAACCTGCTTCACCTCCCTACCCTCAATTCCCGCTCTGCTGTCAGACACTCCTCTGACATCTGTCACCTCCTTGAAGACTTTGACATTGACGTCCTTGTTCTCACTGAGATGTGGTTCAATTCCAGCTCTGTCACTGCTTTTGACTCTCTTCTTCCTGAGTGCTACAAGATCCTCTCCAAACCCAGGTCTAATTGGTCTGGAGGTGGGGTGGCTCTTGTCTTCCCTGAATAGGTCCTTGCTTCCGTCATACCCACTCAAACCTACTCCTCCTTTGAATATCTTGTTTGTAAGCTTTGTATCTCCCCTTCCCTCTCGCTCACTCTCGCTACCATCTACAGGACCCTGGGGCCGATCTCCCTCTCGGAGTGGGCCAACCTCTTCTCTTCTGTCCCCTAACCCTAAGCTTCTCCTCCTTGGAGACTTCAATATCCACCTAGAGTCTTCTGATGCAGCCACTCTACCCTTCCGCAACCTTTGCGACTCACTTTCCCTCACCATTCTTCCCTCTGGTCTAACCCACTCAGCCGGTAACACCCTGGATGCAGCTGATATCTCTTTTCTAACCCTCTCACTACCCCTCTATCCTGGTCTGACCATGCTCTCCTCTCCTCCCATCTTGAGCTCCCTGGATCCCTGGCTAAGCCTCTGCCTTCACTGCCAGTCTCTTTCGTCATTCGAGCGATGATGCGAGTGTCAGTTGTTGCTGTTTTTGCCACCTCCTTCATTCCTCCCCCATCCCTGCTATCGACTCCCGCGCTGACTCTTCCCTTGCTAACCTTCACCTCTCCATCTCCAACACTTTTGACTTCTTTGCCCCTGCCATGAGGATCCACATGAACCCTGCCTCCAAGTGTAATAGCTAGTATGATTCCAACCTAGCCTCGCTTAAACACAAGTGCAAAGTTGCTGAAAGAAACCCACTTCACTAACAAAACTCAGGACATTCTGTAATCTCTCTCTTCTCTTCCCCCCACCCCTCTCCCTGTACCTAGGCTTCCCTTGGCCCACCTCTCTCCTTCCCCCTTTCTCTTCTCCTTCTCACACATAGCGCCGGACAAAGTCACCAAGACAGTCTGCTATATGAAAGTCTCATCAAAACAGGTGCTACCCTGCTTTTCTAGAACTATCAAGGATAACATTGCCTTTCTCGCTCCCTCCTTGGCTGAGTTCTGTAACCATTCTTTTGCCACTTGCTCCTTGCCATCACCCCTCAAGCACTCCCTTGTGCACCCCTTCCTAAAAATTCCATCTGCTGACCCTTCCTGCCCAGCTAACTACTACCCTATCTCCACCACCCCCTTCCTGGGCTAAACTTTGGAGAAGTTGGTCATCTCCCAACTAATCCACTACACTGAATTTGTTGGCTGTCTCCACGACCAACAGTCTGGCTTCATAGCAGCCAGAGGCACGAAAATTGCTCTTCTGAACACCCGTGATGATCTGCTCTCAAACCTTGATTCCAACTCCCCTTCTGGTCTCATCCTCCTCAATCTGTCTTCTGCCTTTGACACAGTCAATCATTTCACGCTCATAAATCGGCCACATGATACCCTTGGCATTACTAACCGGGCACTGGATTGGTTGACCTCCTTCCTCTCGAACACGCCCTTCCAAGTACAACTGGGCCTGTTTCTCTCCTCTATCTCACTTTCCACCTGTGGCATCCCTCAGGGCTCTATCCTCTCAATGTGGCTCTTTAACATTTACCTTGCCCCTCTTGCCCACCTAATCTCCACATTCTTTCCTAATTTTCAATGCTATGCTGATGACACACAGCTTCCCTCCTCTGTCTCCTCTTCTTCCTCTTTTATTCCCGAATGCCTGACTGCTATTCAGGCATGGTGTGCTTCTAATGATCTCTGCCTTAATGGCAGTAAGACTGAGATCCTTCTAATTGGGACTCTTGCGCCCTCTCCCCCCCACTCTGTGCCACCCTCCTTGGGCCCCCTTTCCCCACCATCGTGGGAGGCAAAACACTTGTTGGTCATCTTTGAATCCTCTATTTCCTTCGCAGCTCACATTGCTGACCTTGTAAAGAAATCTCACTTTCAGCTTCACCTAAGAGGCATTCTCCCTTTCCTCACCTTCTCCTAGAAGCTCAATGTGTCCAGAGCTATGGTTCTCTCCAAGTTTGACTACTGTAATAGCCTCTTCCTTAATCTGCCTCTTTTCTCCCTCCGCCCTCTTCAACTGATCCAGAATAGGACAGCAAGACTCATCCTTGGCCTCAAACCCAGGGGGCCGCATCTCACCAGCCCTAAAATCTCTCCATTGGCTCCCTGTGGCTGCAAGGGTCAAATTCAAGACCCTCTGCATCATCCAAAGGCTTTCTGTGGCATGGGACCTCACTACATCCAACTCTCAGTCCCTAAATGCCTCCCTGCTAGAGCTCTTCAGTCCTCTAGCTATAACTCTCTGCAAGTCAGATGATTCTCCAAGCAGTGAGTGGGGGGATAGATCTCTTTCTTCTGCAGGAGTCTTACTCTGGAATGGCCTTCCTGTCCCTCTCTGTCTTGAGACGGATCTCCTTAAATTCCAAAAGCTTATCAATACCTTCCTTTTCTCCTCTGCCTTCTCCCTCCCCAACCCCTGCTAGTTCCACATGCCTCTATGCCTGGTTTCCTGTATCCCTAATGAGCCTTACTGGGGCCCTCTTTCGACCAGTCTCCTCCTCTCCCCCTACCAGCACTTGCCCTCAGGCACCCTTCCCTGACTAGCCTACTGAGTCTGGTCCACCCCCCCTCCCTCGCACTAGGTGACCCCTATGCCTTTTTCCCTGAGCAGGGGCCCTCTTTCCCCCTGGCGCTCTGCACTTCTCCCTCTTCCTGTTATGCTCACCTGGTATCCACAGGGACGCCACCCAGCCGGGTTACTCGCTGGTATGCTTCTCAGCTTTGCCCTGATGTGGTCTGCGGGGAAGGTTCTGCCTGAAAATACAGGAGGACTGTGTTCAAGACTGACCGACTGGGGTAAGTATCCTCCCTCCACTCTGTATGATTTCAGTCCCTCTGATGCCCTCTCCTCACCTTGTGGTAGAATTAGGCGTGCTCTCCGTCCTGCCTTCTTTGCAGGGGCGCGTTGTCTTTCATGGGCGAGTGCGGTCCAGTTACTTCACTGACGCCGGCCCATTTGATATTGTTCAGGTAGGTCTTATTGCTGTTCTTTAGTTTTGTTGCTATCCTGCATGCCTTTCTTTGTTTAAAATGTCTCTTTTTTCTCCCTTAGGTATGCAGTGTTTCAGCGCGGCGAACTGGCTTGGTTGAGCCCCGCTGGCAAATGATGGCGCATTAAGAGCGCTATGATGAGGTAAGTAAGTGCTATGCGCAGCGCTGCGAAGTCTTGCCTTTGCTAACCTATGTTTTCCTTCCTTGTAGGTCGCAGTGTTCTTCAGCGCGAGTGGAATGTCCGGAGTGGTGTCAGCCGAGAGGCGACCAGCCAGGTAAGCCTTTTGAGCAGTTCGTAATTTGTAAATGTCTCTACTTCTTTCTTTAATGTTGCCTCTATCTTCCTCTTTCAGGTCGTTCTGTCCGGGAGGCGTGCAGATTCGAGGAAGCTGTTCTCAGTAGCTGCAAGTGTTTGAAGATGAAGACTGCAGGTAAGATGCTGCTGCTAATGATGTTCCTTTTGTCTCCTTGCAGGTTCTGCTTCTCCGAGGTTCAAGGGAATAGCTGGACACGGTGAGCGTCACGTTGCAAGCTGCAAAGTAACGCGAAGCGTGTTGTCTTGCTCGGGTGTGGTTTAAATAGCCCCAAAAAAATAGTCCAGGTAAAGTAGTCCCTAGGCTACCACAGCCAAAGTACTACACTGCATAGCTTGGTTCTTAGGAACCAAGCTATGTGGATGCCTCCATGTTGGCTGACAATACAATAAAGTATTTCCCAAGCACATTGTTTTTCATGGTGTATGAGCCTGGCGCCGTAGGCGCCAGGACTGGCCCCATGAGGGCTTTTGAAGAGGATGCCAGGCTCTAGAGGCCCGAGTCCTAACTCCACCTCGCCAATGGGTTTGCCAGAGGGGGTTTTTGGGTGAGGGCTGTGACACTTCCCTTCTCCCTGCACTTCCTGTTTATTGCACTTGCAGGATCCGAATGTCACCAGGCCTAGTATGTGGCCTAGTATGTATGTTACTGTTATTTTCTCCTCTGCCCTCCGCCCCCTTATCTTGTGACGCCTGGAAACACTTTCGGATGTATAGGCGCCATACAAATGCTCAATAAATAAATAAAATAAATAAATAAATACAAGTTGAAGCTGTGGCATAGAGTTCATGGAAAAGCAGCCAAGAGGGGGTATTGGTTGCATGACCTGTAATGAGTGGACTATGTGGTCCGACAACTGCGCCTAGACCGAGTGCCCCCTTAGTATGAAAAAGCCACTGAAAGCACCTATAAAGAAGTTTGTGTTTTACAACAACCTTGTATGTGTTTTTGAAGTCAGGGAACTGAACTGCCTATATGAGCTAGTGAAAAGTAACAATATCATAAGAGATGGGAAGTGTCCCAGGGAATTGTGTTTTGAAAAGCTGGAAGATTTTTACTCTTGGGGAAGGGAACCCCTGTGCCTTTGGAACTATTTTGAACTTGGGGAAGGGAAGCTGATTACAAGCAAGCGCTGGAAGAAGCTCTGAACTTTACTTTGAACACTATTTGTTTTGTCGCTGACATCCCTACACATTGTATACAGTAAAACGTGAGGGCAGGTATAGGTTTTTGACACAGACAGACATTTTCTTTTGAATTCCTGACACGTACAATCCTTAGTTTTCTTTAGGTAGAGAAACCCCATCTTAGCATAGGGCAAGTTAGGCCTTAATCCATCCTGCCTTTTGAGTTAATAAAACTTTGTGGACCAAAACTTGAACCTGTTGCATGTGTCTGCTTCATTATGCTTTCACACCCCATGAGAATAAAACATTGTTCTAGCTAAATCCTCAGGTCTTCTTTTGAAACAATGTACATAATGGAGTTTGAACACCTTTCTTCGAAAGTGCCCTTCCGAGTGGTCAAAATATCGGCTAGAAAGATTAGCCAGATTCAGGCCGTCTGTGTTCAAGCACATTGCTGGGTATTCACAATAGTAGGGTAGCTCTGAAAACACACATTTCTTTCCCTTTAAACATGGTTTCAGATTTCCACATTAATCAAACCATTTTGTTGCCATTGTTTTTTTCCAAACTTGTGCACTCCAGCAGAGAGATTTCTTTAGACCTTACATGTGGATAGAGTCCTCATATACTTTCTGGAAATTATTAAGGGCATTCTGAAACCTAAACAACTATTTTTAAGGTATGAAGCAACTAAAACAGAGTTTAAAACGAGTAAGAAATCAATTGCCACATAGTTGGTCTTTTGCATCTCTCTCTGATCCCAGAAGGCTAATAGGGGTGTCACGGTATTAGTTTTATGACGGTACAATAACCTTCTTGCCAAATGACGGTACATCATGGTTATCGTGGTATAGCAGGTGGAGTTAACTAATCTTAACAAATATTTTCTAAAAGGTCATAAATTGTCAGGTTTATCATCACAAACAAAAACAGGCACCCAGGGCCAGAATTGGGCTTTTCAACATACTTTCCACTGAAATGCCACCCCTTGCTTCCACCAAACACAAACACGTGTGGAAAGGGGGGGGGCCTGCTGCAACTGGCAAAGCAAACTGAATAAGTTTTCTTAAATGGTCCTTTAGGCTTTTAGCTCCCCCACTGGCTACTGGTGAAGATGAACATGTTGCCATCTTGATAATCTGCATGCCACAGATAAATGGAGTCTGATGGTAGTATACGCTTGTGCGCATACACACACACACACACACACTCTCTCTTTATGTTACAGCCTTTAGTTTACTTCCGGGCCAAAAGGTGTTCAGTAATCACAGACATGTTACCCTTTGGTATGGCAGCAGGGAATACCCACAGAGATGATTACATTTCACAGTGTGACTTATTATATGTAAATTCAATGAAAGAACCAGGCAAATCCCCCATTGTCATATGTTTAGAAAACATTATCCATTATAAATATATAAACCCCAAAGCCACCAACCCAAAGTCCCGGGAGGATAGCTCAGCGGCAACGTGCGTGCCTTGGAAGCAAGACGACACGAAGCAACACAGGTTCGATCCATGGGTCCGCGCTTAGAAACCTCTGGGTGTTTAAGCGTGTTATAAATACGCAACGAAGACAAAAACAATTACGCAACTAAATAAACAAAACCAATTTCTTTAACAGCGCCTCGATGCCCGCAGGCTGTATGAGCGCTTTAAAAAAAAAAACCTCTTCCTTCTTGGCACTGTATTTATTCTTCCTATTGCTAACATATTGCTTTTGTGTCAGGCACGTGTGGTTTATGGAATGGCATTAAAAACTGCTAAAACTGAAACTACTTAGCAGACGGCACATCCAACAGTGCAATACCAAGACTGTGCAGCACTTGCTTACTGCAGCCTTTCCAAATCAGATTGAAAAGCCCACTTAACGGTATGAACGGTATACCGGTATAAACAATGTGACGGTTATTATTGTTCAATTAAGTGGTTCACGGTATCTTTAACGGTATACCGTAATACCGTTACATCCCTAAAGGCTAACAAGTCTCATGTGGGAGATTTTAGGACTGTCCACATGCTCCCTCCATAAGGTAAAACCCAATTTCTGAGGTATGCAAAGATTCGACCTAGAGCAAAGTCTATACTTTTGGTGGCTCATTACAATCTTCTTTTTAATACTAGAGCTGATGTACAAGTGGAACAAGCATTCATCAGTAGTTTGTTTGAATGCTTCTCTTTCTGCTGTTCTTTTGCCTTCTTGCTCCCCCACCCACTCCAATAATAAGGGAGAGTTTGCTATTCTCTTCAGTGTTCATGAATGCTAGTGACAAGCCTATGATGGAAAAGCAAATGTTAATTACAAATCTTTCATGCACGTTTAACCTTTTGCTCCCCCTTGACTACTTTTCCCCTCACCTGTTGTCCTTTGTATATTTTCTGTCCGCCCAAGGCCAGGACATTGCTGACAGGGGCACAATATGATTCTCTACGGACATATGTCAGCACTATTAGACCACTAACGTGGTGACTGGCACTGTATACGAAACTGCTACCATTACATAACATAGCATAGCATAATTTGTAATCCTAGATATAATCCTAGTTTGCCTTCAACATTATCTTCATTAACCTCATAAACAATCCATCTGCCTTCCTGAAATTCGACGGGAAAGAATTAGATGAAGAAACATAGAAAGACATTCTTCCTTAACAATGTGTCAAACTAAAGGGCTACCGCTGTAATGCATCAAAGAATGGCAAAAAGACTGACTAATTTAAAGAATCAGTGTTCTTTCCCTTTTTCTCATTCTTATAGTGGAAGGACCTAGATTACTTTAAAACATCATAAATGTGAATTCTGAATGTTAATCATAAACTCATTGTTGAAATGAAATTTGAAAAGTAAACATTTTAATTCTCAATAAATGATCAGAGAGCTTTCACTCTTTTAAAGTATTTTGAGATCCGGTTTGTGGATGGGCCATCCTTCAAGGCCCATCACAGAGTACAATCTGATGGATATACTTGGCAAAGGCCTTTCAAAGGAGCAAGTTGTGGGCCAATCACCAGATGGCTACAGGAAAAGGGAGTCAGATACCGCTGGGGACACCCATTCTATTTGGCATTCGAATGGCAAGGCGAGAAACATCAGCTTGTGACGGAAGAAGATATCCAAAGAGCCATTGATGAGCTGATTGGAGACTCCTCAGATCCATCAGGGTCACAGACTGGGACGGACAGGGATCCGGGCTGGGCCCCGCGGGATCCTGATCTAAGCCAAGGGAAATATAAAGTGAAAGGCACCCGGAAATACCAGAAAATTAGACATCCCCCGGGGGGCTGCGGCGGACCTGGCTGATTGCGGGGGAGGTTAGGGAATTGAAAATGAAAACGTTGAAGTTATTTTTCATAATGTGGTTGCTCAAGTGGCCTGGGGGGTCCCCAGAGCAGGGAGCGATTGCATGCCACCTCAAGAGGTTGCCATTGTTGGCGAAGTTAAGGTTTCATTGATATGACAGAAAAAGTCTGAGACCCATCTTGTGGAGGGTTGGAGGGGCGGTGGTCTTCTCAGAGGCAATTATGGTTCTGTCTCTGATTCCGGGGAACTCCTCCCCGCCTCACATCGAAAGTTAACATGTAATGGGCCTTGTGATTTTTTGGGAGACAATACAGGTTGTTTTTAGCGGGGGGGGGGGTTAAAGGGGAGGTCCCATACAGGGATCGGAAATCCATTTGAACTTGGGTATTGTTCCTCATCAAAAAGACGGAAGATATGTTCCGTACCAACCAATCTCCCGAGGCCGGGGAAGCGACCCTGGTGGTTCGTTTACTAATCCTGATGTTGGTCGGGCAAGGGAAGCAAACGCCTCATAAAATGGGTAAGGGAGACGGGGAACAAGGGAAGGGAGGGGGGAGGGACAAGGGAAACGGTTACACCATACCATGGAACTGGGGCCTAAGCAGGTGGTCTATATGGAGGGTACTTATTGAAACTTCACAGGGCATGGGCAGCGACGATCATGGCTGAGGACGGATTGGTACGCTCAACGTCAAGGGCCTCAACTCACAAAACAAGCGATCGCTTACAGGGAACATGTTCCGTAAACAAAAATTGCTTGTCCTCTTCCTGCAAGAAACACACTACAGGGGGGGATCGGAATCAACAATAAAGGGAAAAGATATAGGTAGGAATTTCTGGGCATCACACAAATCATCAAAGAAGGAGGGAGTGGGCATTCACCTTGGTAAGTCACTACACCTCACCGATGTCGAGACTAAACTGGGCTTTGGGGGCAGATTTCTGGGGATCAAGGGTTCATCCCAGGGCACACGGGTCACCCCGGCCACTTTGTATGCGCCGAATACAGGGCAAATTAAATTTATTCACAAAATCCTCAAAGTCATGGATGAGTGGGCTGAAGGAGCTATGATCCTGGGGTGGGACTTCAATCTTATTCAGGACCCCCAACTAGACTGGTGGTCTGCTAAGGGGACGGGACCGAAAGCTCCCACTAAGGAAAACTTAGACATGAGGGACCTATTACAGGACTACTATTGGGTGGATGTGTGGCGAAGATGCTGGCGAGCCCCGGGGGGTTATACATTTTTCCCTCCCCCCCATCAAACATACACCAGGATCGATCTATTGCTGGTATCGGAGGAGGGAGGAGGGGAGGTCGGTGGCATCGTGGTCGAACCGGTAACCTGGTCAGATCATGAGCTTCTTGTCATGGAATGGCGATTACAGGACATCCCGAAATCGTACAGGTGGCGCTGTAACGACATCCTCATGAGTGACCAGGTGTTCAGGGAATTCCTAAGGAAAGAAATGGAAGCCTTCTTTGTGACAAATGATACAGGGGAGGTCCCAATGGCCACGGTTTGGGAGGCAGCAAAAGCCACCTTCAGGGGTCTCCTTATTGCAGAGGGCTCGAGTAAGCAACAAGAGAGAGCCCTAATACAATCTATGCTCCGAGAGGACCTACGGGACATGAGGGCACAGCTCACAAACGGCGAGGTAGACCGTGAAGACCTCCTTAGGGAAATGAGAGACAAGAGACAGGCCCTACACACAATCCTTATTGGGGAGGTGTTAAAAAAAATGAGATATACAAAGCAACGATACTACGAGAAGGGAGACAAGGTTGGAAAACTCTTGGCACATAGGCTCAGAGGGAAGAGGGCAGATAGGCGGATAGAGAAGGTCAGAGATGGGGAGGGTAATGTCCAGATCGCAGCCAAACGCATCGCCACATCCTTCGCGGGCTTCTACGAAGCGCTCTACACCAGACAAGGGGACGAATCATTAGAAAACATCCGCAGATACCTTGCGGACCATCCCCTGCCCAAGCTTACAAACTCGGAGAGGGAGGCTCTGGAAAGGGAAATGACAGAGGAAGAGGTAGAGGAGGCCATTAAAAGACTAAAAGTAGGTAAAACCCCCGGGGGGGTTGGATATACAGCCGACTTCTACAAACAATATCAACCGGTACTGACACAACCTTTGGCCAAACTCTTTAACCAAATCAAAACCTCGGAAACCATTCCACCAACATTCTTGCAGGCCCTGATCACAGTAATTCCCAAGCCCGGCAGGGACCCGGTGGACTGCGGCTCGTATAGGCCCATCTCGCTTTTGAACACGGATGCGAATATCTTCACCAGGAACCTAGCAACACTGGGAAGGGGTACGAGACAGGGGTGCCCACTATCCCCCCTCATATATGCCTTAGTAATGGAACCCTGGGCCATAGCTATCAGGGGGAATGACAAGATTCAGGGCATCAAGATGGGGGAAACCGATCATAAAATAACCTTATTTGCAGACAATGTTTTACTATATCTTTCTAACCCATCCCAATCGGTCCCGGAAGTGCTGAATAGCCTGGACCAATACGGTATCCTAGCGGGTTACAGGGTAAAGTTGGACAAATCAGTCGCATTCCCAGTAGGCCAATTCAGCAACGCAGAGGGACAATACATTGAAACCCTCCCATTTAGCAAACAGCTCGAGGGGTTTCGTCACCTGGGGATCCAGATACCATCAGACCTAGCAGATCTGTTTAGGGTAAACTACCCCCCCCCCTTTGGTCTGCAATCAAACGAGACCTGGAGCGTTGGACAAAATCTGGCCTCTCATGGATGGCATGACTTAACTCTATCAAGATGATGATCCTCCCCAAATTCTTATACCTCTTCCAGATGCTTCCAACCCAAATACCAAAACCGTTCCTCCTAGAGGTTAAGCGGGTCCTCCTCCGCTACCTTTGGGCAGGAAAAACTCATAGAATAGCCTACGACACCCTGATACGGCCAAAAGACGAGGGCGGAGTCAATTTCCCAGATCTAGACACGTACTACAAGGCAGCACAGCTACGAATCCTGGTGGATCACTTGGTGATGGGCCCGAAGAAGCAGTGGGTGGGCTTGGATAACTTGCCTTTCTCCCCGGTCACACTTGATGAGTGGTTGTGGGTTCCGAAGGTGCGTATCCCCAAAGGAATTTTGAAGCATCCTGTCCTGGGGGTGGTATGGACCATATGGAAAGAGGGGGGTTACCTTAGATGGCTCACAACATGGCCCTCACCGCTGAGCTGCATTTGGGCCCCCGCACTTTGGGAAGGGATCAATGAGACACTAGCTTTCCAGCAGTGGTATGAGGCAGGCCTCTGTAGAGCTGGGCAACTTTGGAGGGAGGGGGTGTTCATATCATTGGAGGATTTAAAAGATGCCCTGGGCCTCCCCAATCTTTCTCCCTTTCGTTATTTGCAGCTCAAAGGTGCCTTGACCGAAAGCAGATGGGGCGATACTCTTAGGCGAGATTTAACAGACTTTGAAAAGTTCCTCATCACACACAAAGGAACCACAGGGGTTATATCACGACTCTATAGCTTCTTGCTACTCCCTACCCCACGGGACCCCCCTTCCTCCAAGCTACAATGGGAGAGGGACCTAGGCACACCTATTGCTGAAAAAAGATGGCTTAAGATGTGTAGACAGGCTAACCGTTTCACAGCTGCGCCCCAATACCGCCACCAGGCCCTTAAGCTGATCCATAGATGGCACTACCCCCCACAGAGGATAGCCAAAATGAAAAAGGGCTACGATCCACACTGCTGGAAATGTCACACCGAAAAAGGGGATTATGTACATATGTGGTGGAAGTGTCGGGTGGCACAAACCTACTGGAATGAGGTCCTGTCTTGTATAAAGGAGGTGGACGGATGGAAAGGACCTTATCCCATTGGCTAACGTTGTTTGGTATTGAGGTGGAAGGGGGTCCAAAGGTTAAGCATGATCATATGCTGCATGTAATGTTGGTTGCAGCCAGATGTTGTTGGGCTCAAAAATGGAAATCACCCGACACCCCTGGGAGAGGGATTGGGTCTCTAAGATACGGATAATATACGATATGGAATTCCTGACCCACCTGATCGATGAATCCAAGTCAAACATTGAGAGCCTATGACTTCCCTTCTTCGATAAGTATGGAAAAACAGCATAAGAGTATCTGATGTATCCCTGACGGGTTCCCGGCCCTGACCATTGCGGTTTGGTGACCCCCTCTTGATCATGAGGATGTTGCTCGGAATGGGAGAAGCTCCCTCCATGTGTTGGCCCTGGCCAGTTGGGCGACCCACACCCGCTCCAAAACGGCCCTATGCCAGTGACGCGATTTTGTTATTTAGCAAGATGGACCCTATTGTTATCACTATCCTCCGAACCATGGTATGGGGGATGGAGGGGGGAGGGGAGGGACGGGAGGGGGGAATAAGTTGTGTTTAAATTTTTCTTTTTCATTTGTAAAGTTCACTTTGCCGATCGTACAATTGCATCATTTATGTTATAACCATCAAAATCTTAATAAAAACTGAATTTTCAAAAAAAAATCAGCAATAGAAAGCGGTGATCAAAGTCAACCAGTAACAATCAAACATACGACTGACGTAAGTGAATTTGTAAGGAAGAGCAAAATAAAAGAATAGGAGGTAATAGAGAGGAGAGATAGAGGGAGAAGGTTCCAATGGAGGGGTGCAAGAAGTTGGAAAGATCGAAAGCGGGATTGCGCACAGGGGGCGACAGGAACATTAAGTCGAAAAAGACCAGCAGGGCGGAGAGGCAGAGAAGGAGAATAGATTGAGAGAAGGGAAGAAAGATAATCGGGGACAAGACCATAAAGAGATTTGAAGACTAGACAGAGGAAGTTGTATATGAGCTGAGAGTGAAAAGAAAGCCACCCAAAACAGTCAAGAGAAGGGGAAATTGAGTCTCGGTAAGAGAGCAGACAAAGTGAACGAATAGAGGAATGATAGATTGATTTGAGAGGGACAAGACGTGAACAGGGAAGACCAAAGAATAGAACAGAGCAGTAAAAGAGTCGAGAAAAAAGAATGAAGAGACTAGAAGCTTGGTGGCATGAAAAGTAAGAAAAGGGTGAATTGTACGTATGTTGTAGAGATGGAATCGACAGGCCCGTGAAGTAAGAGAGATATGATGGGCAAAGGAAAGATTAGAGTCAAAGTAAAGACCAAGATTGCGAGCAGTGGGGGAGATAGAGAGATTAGAGGGAGGAAAGGAGATAGAAGGAGGAGGAGATGGGGATGGAAGAACATTAGCAGGAAAGATCCACGCGTAATGAACGCTAGGATGTCATCGCAAACCACCTAAGCAGGGTCACAAACAAAGATTACAAACAATCACAAGGCTACAGTCATAAAAAAAACAATCAATGAGAAAAAGGTTAAAAAAACATGAATACTGCTAAAGTAATTAAATACAAATCTTTTCAAATACATGTTGCTGTCCAATCAAAAATGTGTCAAGCCTAAATAAATATTATAACAGTCACTTCCACATAGAACACTCCATGTCAAAGTGGACAAGCTCACAGTCTCAAAATTCCAAGTCATGTACTTATTCCTTTCACAATCCAATCAATATAACTAGTTTAATGTACCATTTCTACAATTCTTCTACACCTTGCCCTGCAAGGTCTTCAGGTGTCAACAGTGAAAGGGTACTTGGCTGCGCTATCGGTTTTTTAAGAGCACAGCTGATTAAGGTTCTTACTTTGCCATACCTACAGTTTTCAAATTTCTTAAATGCTTAACAAACATGTTCCCCCGCTTCCCTTCATTGGGGCTCATTGCCGGTTTGCGGGTATTCCGGAAGTAAATCTGCAGGAGTACTGGCAAACGGAATTACTGATACCACCACTTGGTCAGTCAGTATTACCGATGGAGGTATTACCTCCAGCTGTAATACCGCCAGATTACAAGTGGTGGTTTGGCAATGTAAATCCGCATTTTATGGCCGGTGAACGAACAACAAGCCCTTTCCTGTAATACTCCTTTAACTGTCTTTTCCAGGGAGAAAGTTTCCCTTAGAATCTGACAAGCTTTTTGGCCAAAGTAGTCTCCATCTTACTCAAAAGATTCAACCTCAACCATTTTACCCACTGTCACATCCATCTAAGATGTAGGAGAGGTTTCATAGATTGGATCTCATGAGAGCCCTACTAAGAGTCTACATTTTAATACCATGGGAGTTTAGAGTGGATTATCACCTTTTTGTGGTATATACTGGTCGTAGACTGGGTAGGTCAGTCACAAAACAAACTCTGCCCACATAGGTCAGTATTATGTATATGTAAATGCTACTCCATTGCAGGAAATGAAGTGCCTGAGGGCCCTAGAGCACACTGATCTGGAGGAATGGTCTCTATTTCAGCCATCCAAAGGGTGTTCCTAAGCTAGATAGCCTGGTCACTGTTACTCACCTTCTCAAAGCACTACTGCCTAGATTCTCTGTCTGGCCTGGAAGCCCGTTTTAGCAGGGCCGTTCTCCAAAACCTTCTGGTTTTACCTTTGCCTCTGGGTTCGTTCTCGTCACCTCCAGGATCTGCATACTGCTGTGGGAGTCTATCTAAAATGAGGAATCTGTGGGAGTACACTATCCATTAGAAGGACAAATTCCCTACATCTGGTAATCTTCTTCCTGATGGTTGTTCATCCCACAGAGTCCTCATTGCCCTCCCATCCTACCACTCTGATTAAGTGCTCATCTAAAGAATGTGTTTGGTGTTTCCCCAGTGCAGCTGATTATGGGGGAAAAAACTACAGAAACTGAGTTTGTGAGGCGTGGTGAGAGCTATATGTAAGGATGCCGCCATCACATCCTGCTTCGAGGAAGAAATGCATTGAGTGATCCCAACCTTGAGGTCACATGGTGATCCCTGCTGGTGAAAAGGTTTCCGTAATTAGATGAAGCTGCAATAATATATCTAAAATGAGGAATCTGCGAGAGGAACATCCATCAGAAAGACCATTACCATAGGTAAGTAATGCATTCTTTCATTTTCCACAAATTAATTGTTTATCAATTTTTGCATAAACTAGTCATGGTTGGTTCAGCCCATATGTGCTTGAGAGTGTTACATTTTTTTCCAGCTACGGCATATTCTTTGCCTCCTAAGGATGCACAATTTGCCTGTCTCCTGGTCTATGTATAGCTCTGCTTTTGTGTTTATTTTGTGTCCTACCTGTGTGGTGTTGGGTTAACAAGGGTCTGATTGTCCATTACAGTTCGTAGTGACTGAAGCTCTTCTCTGTCCATAGAGGCCCCCCGCTTTGAATCAATCATGGAAGATATTGAAATTGGCACCAGCGAGACAGCACGCTTTGCAGTGGTGGTAGAGGGAAAACCACTTCCCGACATCATGTGGTACAAGGTGAGCCTCCCACTGTGGTTTGAGATGCATCTCTGGTGAAAGGTTTTGATGATTTGAGCAATTTGGGGCACCACTGTCAGTGTCCTTAAAACTCACTGGGTCTCTTGATCATCCTTACAGTGTCTTTGAAGGCAAAGTAGACTGGTCAAGAAAGGCTATTGCATGACATGCTTGAATGCAGCTATGGACTACAAGGGGGATTTTGAAGGGGAAATAAATGAATAGCTGCATGTCAGGTACTGAAGTAGTGGCAGCAGCTTCTTAGGAGTGCATTTATATGCCTCAGCCTATTAATGCTCCTGTGGGGTGTAACATTTTCACTTCCTTTCTTCTTGTAAGTCTACTTCTATAGAGCATATAAAATGCCAAAGGGACACATTGGCGCTTGACATGATGCTAGTTGGCTAAAAGCTCTAATCCAGTAAGGTTAGAAATCATAAAGAAGATTAGAAGGTTTATATACAGAAATTCAACTTATTTATGGGAAATGAAAGTTTAAAGCTGTTTTCCAAAAGAAGTTTAATTGTCTAACTTCTCAAGAATTTCTGGTAATGAGTTCCAGAGGAGGATCGATGGGGGGAAGAAAGTTCTGCCACTATGACAGGGTCAGGGAAGATCCCTCTCAACCTGGGACAAGAGGCCTACCACAGGGTTTCCCAGAGTCAGGAGTTGGGAGGGCCCCAGTCTCTGTCCCTTCTACTTATCCATGGATGAATTACTTAAGTACAACCTTATCTTGTGCCATGCCAGTGGTGCTCAAATGCTGGCCAGTGTTTCTCTCTTTTTCCCTTAGGTCTACACCTCCCAGAAGTCCTGGGTGTAGAGGCAAGAAGGAGCAACTCCATCATGAAAGAGCCGGTGAAGTTGCACAACACCCTAGCAATCCAGACACACTAAGTGGTCCGGAGCAAATCTTTAAAACTAAGCCTACCATCAGTAAAACTGCAAACCTACAATTCAAAGGCTCCACGTAGTCCTTATCTGAACATTGGAGCTGAGTGCGCCATTAAAAAGGCGCCAGTATCCCGCACTGGCGGCCATACGAAAGTGCCAAATGTCAGCAGACTTGTATGTGAAAAGGAGGTGGAGCTTAAAGCCTGTTATATGTTTTCTAATTCCTGTAACTCGTCCCTTGGGGAAAAGGAACCGAGTGGTTTGCCTGGGGAACCAGCTGAGGGAGTGGGGTTGGGGGTGGGTTCAATGGCAGTAGAAGGGGGTGTACAGAAAGTGAAGAAACTTCATGACAGTGTGGGTTGGCC
Source organism: Ambystoma mexicanum (assembly GCF_040938575.1). NCBI lineage: Eukaryota > Metazoa > Chordata > Amphibia > Caudata > Ambystomatidae > Ambystoma > Ambystoma mexicanum. The sequence goes on along the minus strand of NC_090931.1, from coordinate 1,459,622,252 downwards.
AGGTGAGGTCAAGGGAGGAGAAGGCAAATAAAAAGGCTACGCAGAGGAAGGACAGTGTCATTTAGCATGGAGTTGAATTGCTGAAAGCATGTGTAAGATTAGGTATTGGTTGATGGGAGAAAGTAGTACTTGGGTGTGAGAGTGCATGGAAGGTGAGTGACTGAGACTAGTAGAGGGAGAGTAGGGGGTGAATGCGATTGATTGGGAAGGTTATCACAAGAGTGAAAGTAAGGTGACTGGGAGAAAGAGTAGTAGTGTGAAGTGGAAAGAGTAGTAGTGAGGATAGGGGAGAGTAGAAGTAGAGGGTGAAGGAGAGTGGGAGTACATCAGAGGGATAGAGGGTAAGAGTGAAAGAGGAAAAAAGACAAAGAGAGTGGAAGGAAGAAAATTGAGGAGAGTAGAAGGTATGGAGAAAGAAAGAACAGGGCAAGGAGTACCAGAGCGTCCAATGAAAGGATCAAGTAAGATCTGGATGATTGGAAGGCACCACTTGTAACATTTTATTGTAGGACCTAGGTTAGGAGTCATCTAGATTGTTCTAAAAGGTGTTTGCCCTTAGGACATCACAACCATCCAGTCCGTTACTAGACAGTAGGGGTGGCTGATCTCTAGGGACCAGCTTGAGGATTGAGGACAACTAGGCTCAGGAGGGCTCTGCCCAGGGGAGACAAGAGAGGGATGGACAGCCTTAGTGAGCCCTTCGAATGGATTGTGTCCTCCCACATATTCATCATCTTAGGATATCTCCATATCCAGTTTTAGCTGCTTTGAAAATGTCTTCCAGCTGGGGACGCTGCGCTTGATGCCTGTTGACTCGATGTCCCTCGAGGGCCTCTGTCTCAATGTCGATGTCCTCGATGGTATATAGCGCATGCAGCAACTGTTGGCTTCAGTCCTGTTTTCCCGCAAGAGCTATCGCTTCGGAGGATCTGCACGCTTCAGTTCCTTGATAAGAAACCTTTCAAAATTTGTAAAAATTGCATTGTCGCTGGCATCATCGACTCCGAGGCCAGGGTTAAAAAAATGTCAAGACTGCGGGGCGAAAATGTGTCTTATGGACCCTCATCGGGTGGGCCTGTGGTGCTTAGGATTCACTAATTTACCATCGGAGTGTGGGTCCTGCCTTTGGATCACAGCAAAAGCACTGAAAGAGCATAGAGGGAAGTTAGCTGCAGGTAGGTCACGTAAATCCCCTTTGACCACTCCGTCAAAAAAAGAAATCCTCTGACGAGTTGTGAGGCGACTCTCCTCGTGGGAAGAAAGCTATAAGGACCTGATCCCGCAGTGGTTCACACCACTCGTCATCATTCTCACGGCGGTTGAAGAAAAGGTGCCACAGATTGCTATCTTCGACGTGGAGTTCCTCCCCGGAACGGGTCTCTTGCCTGACCAAATCCGCCTCACCACTCACTGGCTGAATGGGAGAGGTTCAGGCTTAAAATGCTCAAAGTGTTCAAGAATGCCGCCTCGACCCTCTCGCAGAAAGATAAGTGCCATGCCCATGTCAACAAACACGACAAAATGAAGGCAAAGGACATAACCTGTGTGCCCTCGGACCCTGGTGTCGAGGAGAAAACTCCTTGGGAACCCTCAGAGATTCCCTCGAGTAGAGAAAATACTCCTTCAAAGATAAAGTCATTGAGGCCATCAGCGCTTAAAGACTCCACGCTGATGGATCATACGGGCAACTGATGTCTAGAGTCATAGAATATCTGGGATGGAGTAGGCCTGCACCACTTTTTGAGCTGGACGACCTGACTGATATTTTAGATGAAGGAACCCAGGAGGACCCTATTCTTCCTTTTCATGTAGCCCTACAAATGTGAGATAATACCAAATGGGAGACGCCAAAATTAATTCCAGCAGTAGACGAAAAACTGACAAGCAAGTACAGAGCGACGAGCAGTGGCCCCTATTATCTCACAAAGCATCCAACTCCTGAAAGTTTGGTAGTTCAGGCTGCCACTTCTGCATCCAAACAAAAGGCATACCCAACTTTCCCCCCGGACAGAGATGACAAGCATTATGACGCTTTGGCTAGAAAGGTTTTCTATGCAGGGAGAATGGCCCTTAAACTCTGCAAATGCCACGTGTACACTGACCAAATTCACTTTCACTCTATGGGAATGCATAGCGATGGCGGTTGAACATATCCCCGAAGGGGAAGAACAAGAGGGATTTCTAAATGGTATGCTATGGTGGCTAGCACTGTAATGCGCGGATTTGCCTGGTTGAGAAAGTCTGGTGTTGCTCCGGATGTGCAACCTAGACTTCTTAACATGCCCTTTGACAGCACATATTTATTTGGCAGCAAGGCTGATGAGAAGCTGCAGACCTCCAAAGCAGCTGCCAAATGCCTTGGCGCAGCAAGCAGACAGCCACAAACTCAGCCCACTGGTACAGCTTGGAGGGCAGGTTCTTTCACTATCACTCCTCAGTTGGAAGAGAGATAGGACTGTCGAATCAAAGATGTCAGAGAAGATTCCCCCGTGGTAGATGGGGAAGAGGTGCTAAGACTGCCCAGGCAGGGACTACTTTACCATCAGCCGCTGCATCAGCTGCCTCAAAACATCTCTGAGGCCTTAGTCCACAAAACCCTGGTGGGAGGCAGACTCTCACAGCATCTGAAAGAATGGCAGGGTATTACTTCAGATGCATGGGCATTGGAAACAGTAGCCCCGGGTTACTGCCTTCCCTTTCTAAAAAGGCCTAAGGATAATCGACCGGGGAACAGCTCTTTCAAAAATCAAGGTCTGCTCCTTATGCAGGAAATCAAAAATGAGAGGAACAAGGGTTGGCACTCCCCTTACTTTTTAATCCCCAAGAAGGACGGAGGATTGAGACCCATCTTGGACTTGTGAGACTTGAACAAGTTCCTCAGGAAGGACAAGTTCAAGATGGTTACCCTTTCTCAGATCCTTCAGGCCCTCCAGCTTCAGGACTAGATGGTATCATTGGACCTTCAGGATGCTTACTTTCATGTGCCAATCCATCACAAGCACAGAAAGTACCTGAGGCTCGATGTTGGCGGTTCTCATTATCAGTTTCGAGTTCTGTCATTTGGGCTGTCCTTCGCCCTGAAGGTTTTCACCAAGTTGATGGCGGTGATGGCAGCGAGTCTCAGGAGAGGGGGCATTCTTGTCTACCCCTACCTGGACGATTGACTGATCAGGGCCTGTTCTTCCGAACAGGTCCTGGATATCGCAGCTCCACCTGTCACTCCCTCCACAGACTGGGCTTCTCCCTCAATTACAAGAAGTCCCCCATGATACCATCTGAAAGGCTCCAATTCATCGGGACAGTCCTAGACGCATTCTTGGGAAAAGCCTTGCCACCGTAGGTGAGGGCTCAATACATTCTGCAGATGGTCACTCAGCGTCTTCCGGCCTTCGATTTTTTGAGGTTGCTCAACCTGATGGCATCCTGCATTTTCCTGGTGCCAGAGGCTCACCTGAGAATGAGATCTCTCCAGCAGGCTCTCAAGACTCAATGGTCCCAATTCTCAGGCAGGATGCCAGGCCTTCTTCAGGTTCCAAGCAAAGTAGCACAAGACCTTCTGTGGTGGTGCCACCAGGAAAACATTCTGAAGGGAGAACATTTTTGGCAATCATAGCCAGAGATAATTGTAGTGACAAAGCCTCACTCACAGGGTTTGGACCCCACACCAAAGATTCTGACAATCAGCAATTGTTTGTCTCCATCGGAGTCCAAACTACACATCAACCTTTTGGAGCTGAGGGCGATCAGACTAGTGCTGAGACCTTTCTGCCCTCTGCACGGGGAAAGACTATCCTGATAATGATGGACAACACAGTGGCCATGTACTACATCAACAAAAGAGGATATGTGGGGTCGCTACCACTGTGCAGAGAGGCAATGCAGCTCTGGTTCTGGGCAATTCAAGAAGGAATTTCTCTATCAGTAGTTCACGTAGCCGGAGAGGAGAGCACAGCGGCAGATGAACTGAGCAGGCAGAGCAGTCTCCCACAAGTGGGAACTAGCTTAGGCGGTACTAGAGACCTTTGCCCTTTGGGGAACCCCTCAAGTGGATCTGTTCACGACCGGTGTCAATCGGAAGTGCGAGCTGTACTGCTCAAGGGAATTTCCTCCAAGAGGAGCTCTATGGGGAGCGTTCGTAGTGGACTGGGAGTTTCGACTCTTGTACACGTTTCCTCCAGTCCCCATCATTCCTCAAGTCATCAGGAGGTTGAGAAAGTTCGGGAAATCCATGATCCTAATTTCTCGGGATTGGGCCAGGAGGACGTGGTACCCAGACCTTCTGGACATGTCCATCTGCCCTCCAATACGTCTGCCACAAAGAGAGGACCTTCTCTCGCGAGTGGAGGTGAAAGATTACAGTCAAGGCTTATTACCACATAATAGAAATACGCCAGTCACGAGGTCAAAATTACAATTGTATTTATTAACAAGTAGCTATTTGGTTCTAAACACCCCACAATGTGCGTAAGCAGACACCGTGAGACGAGAGAGAGCGAACATTTCACTAGTACATACATTTATACGGTTTCTTCACAGCCCTGGACACGTCATCCAACCCCCCTTCATGTAATGCAAAGCCTAGGGTTCATGACCTGGTTATATGACTGATTTATACTTAAACATCATTACTGCACAATTTGCTGTTTTTCATCAGACAATTACGGTCTGGGAGTAGGGTGAACTCGTATGCAAAGGCGGCATATCATATTTTCTTAGTACAAGGTACAAGGTAACTCCTTGTTTTACTCGCTTTATGTTATCTACTGTTGTTCTTGGACTTAAGGTCAGTCAGTTCTTAAAGGAGTGAGATTTCTGCGGTGGAGCATGTTCAGCTGCTCATTATCTCATTTTACTGTTTGCATGGGGAAGGCACTGTTAGGACAGGATGGCACCTAAATTACTGATTAGCAGAGCTCCTGCTTAGCTTCAAGGCCCTTCAGTGTAGGATAAACAACTCACTTTAGAAGCTTCAACATTCCTGTGTGTGTCAGCACCATAAAGTAGACTAAAGTTCACACAGAGGCCTCTTGCTGTGTTAAGGCTGAAAACACATAATCTGAGCATGGAACAAAGAGCAGGAAGCTATCAAGATGGTGGATAAAACAAAATGGCAGCGTAGTCAGCTTAGTTAGGTTCATTCATTGTGATATAGTGCGATGTGAATGTGCTTAGGCCAACATTTACTATCAGACGGCATTATGGCAAATAAGTTTTCACAAACCCTCCTTTTGGCCTAAACCAAGAGCATTACCGAAGCATAGCATCATCTGAGGACCACATATTGTCATCTGAACATCCTGAATCGCCATCTTCATAAACATTGATTGCCATGAATTCCTATATGGTGACATCCTGCATTACCAAGGCATTAGTAACATTTTCCCGCTGATGTGTATTAGTTTCTAGTTTACCAATGGCTTGTGCACAGCTACCCCCTATCATGGAACAAATCGCAGGAAGACACTGTATGCAGCAACAACAGAATAGTACAATGCCAAGAATCACCATCAGAACTGCAAATATTTTCAAGCCCCAAGTTCGTAACAGGTCCCAGAACCATGCACTAATATTCCAGTTTCCCTCTGGAACATGTATTTCAGTACTCAAGGTGTGCAATCTCTTTATTGCTTTGAATATGGTGGGGTAGGAATCGGGTATGAAAACGTAACACGCGGATCCTATCATTTTGCATACACCACCACGCTCAGCCAGAATGATGTCTAGTACCATCCTGTTCTGGAGAGCCACTAATCTACTGGCCTTTTGTTCTAGTGTCAGATTGTATAGAATGTCGGAAGTTTCATTGATGGTTTTCTCTAGGACCCTAGCCAGTTTCCTAATATCTTGGGAGCTTATTATCTGCCCCCAGAATGGTACAAGGGATTTAGCAACATCACCCAGAATCTGTAGAGGAGTGTCAACATCCTCATCCCGCCTGGGACGAGTTTTAGACACTTCGGCAGTAGTAGCGATATATACACCAGGTAGAAGTATCCCTAAATAACAGGTACCCTTCCAGCCTCTTGCCAGCCATGGGTATGCTTTGTTATCACAAACAAAATAAACTGGACCCGCGATGTACAGAAGCCTATCCTCACTTGTCAGTACAGCAGTGTTCATGCATCCATCAAATGTGCCCATTGGCTGGGATCCCTCCTTTAGTATACAGAATGGGACAGAGTGCGGACCATGGTTAATGGTATAGGAAGTAGGAATGACATCCCTATTACCCACAGGAGACATCTTGAAGGTGATCATGGATTGGTACGGTCTGGAGAGTCTATCAGAAGGCCTAGTAGAAGCATCATTTAGCTTGCTCCTATTTGCAAACACGGAACACCCCAGAGGTGCCAAAACCTGTCTTTCAAACTCATTGAGATTTGAACCATCAAAATGTCCAGTGGCACTTTCATTCCATCTGCCAAAGAATAATGCCCTGAGTGAACCTTAACAAGCAGTAGTTAGAGGGAGTGGATGTACGTACCAACCCAACCGCCTTTCTCCATGCTGTGGCAGATGTGCGCATACCCAACAATTGGTCTTATTTAAAATGGCATGTGTTGCATTCATTATCATCAGGAGGGTTTTGTTTTGATAACCCCCTCTATGTCTGAGATCTCGAGGACGAAGAGTATGCAAATGCACATATGGTGGAGACACTTGTAGTTGAAAATAGAGTATCAAGTAGATGCACATGTTGTAAGTACCATAATACAGGTATCAATGTGATTACAATACAAGCTGTTATTGTGATCAGTATCCATTTGGTCCTAGGGGACCATGCCCCTTGATAGACAGGCCCGTCATCAGCAAAACAGCCAGTGTCATCATTAGTACGAGCGGCCCCAAAAACGGGGATAGTTTCTCAGTGTCCGTTAAGAAGCCTCACTGTTAGGCTTTTTCTTTAGTTCATCTGTGGGTGGAACTTCACCACATGGCCAATCTTACTTGAAGTAGCTTTGCCTGTCCCTGCCCCCTATCACATGCAGCAGAGGAATGATGAAGGACTGGCTGCACGTTGGCTTCTTGTGGGTTTCTTGCGGGTGCAGAATCCTAGCTGCACTTTCCTATTCTATTACAAAATGTAATGTCAGGCCTTAAATCTAAATCCTGTTTCGTGGTCGCAGATTGTACTTTGAAACACCAGAAACAGAATGATCAGCAAACAGAGCGTTGTCACTCTCTGAAGAGGATGAAGAAGCAACGTCAGTCGATGGTGAAGAAAAAACTGCAGTCTCCCCAGGCCCCACGGGCTCAGGAAGCAATTTGGTAACACACTTGGTATCTTAGGTATTGCTCAGAGCTGGCTCACTTGGAGAGTCGGGATCCTTCTCATCCCATTTGTCATAGGGCAAAGGAAGAGGTACTCTTTTCACATGCGTCGCGTGGATCCACTGTCGCTTACTGCTCACTCGTACAGCTGTTTGTGTAGCCAAAAGGATCTGGTAGGACCCCTTCCAGCAAGGTACAAAACAGGTGCCCCTCTCGACATACTTCACCAAGAACCTCTCGCCAGGTCAGAGTCAGTGACCTGGACCCTCATATTTTACAGGGAGGGCTGTTCATACCTGTTCGTGAATCAAACGCAAGTTTTGAGTCAACTGATCACAATAATCAGACAAAAGCGGACATTCAATGTCTCTCAATCGTCTTGGTATTGGTGCTTTCCATGCATTGGTTTGTCTCCCTATGACAATCTCATAGGGATTCCCCTGTTTTTGACTGTGCGGTTGTCCGCATTTTTAGCAAAGCTATTGGCAAAGCATCAGGCCATTTCAGTTTGCTGTGTGCACACACCTTGGCAAGTTTCTTTTTCAAAATACCATTGTGGCGTTCCACCAATTCGGCACTCTGAGGATGCCTGGCCGAGTGGAAATGTTTATCGATCTGTAATCCCGCACATACGTGCAGTATGGCATCAGCGATAAAGTGTGGGCCATTGTCAGACCAAATTACTCTCGGCAAGCCAAACCTAGGAAAATATTCCTTAAGCATGGCCTTGGCCATTGGCATTGCTGTGGCGTCTTTCAGTGGGAAAGCCTCAACCCATTTGTTAAAGGCACAAATTACTACCAATACGTATTTATAGTTCTGGCAACTTTCCATCTCAATAAAATCAAAATGTATCACTTTGAATGGCATGGAGGGAGGACCAAAACTGCCCTTCGGTGTCGGTGTTCCCTTCCCAATGTTATGTTTTAAACATATTATGCAACTTGGGACCAAGCGTTCAGCAGTTTTCTGGATATTCGTGTTATGCCAGACGGGATCTAACTGTTGGCATATCTTTCTAGTACATATGTGTGTTGGGCCATGAGCCATGGTAACTATAGCAATGACAGAGGCATAGGGCAGCATCCGTCTCTGTTTCTCATTGTCCACCCAACAACCCTCATCGTCTAAACCCGCTGGACCCTCAGCCCACTGTTTGATTTCTTCTGGAGAAGCTTCAGCATGAATCTCTTTTACACTGCTGATCCCTTCCCCCATCATGCAAGTATCAGTAACCAATCTCGCTGGCTATTCTGTCAGCAAAAGCTTTTCCTTTTCCTACATCGTCCGTCACTTTCTGGTGTGCAGCGCACTTCATTATTGCTGTTAGGAAGCGCAAGTGCTGACAGCAACCGCACTATCAGAGTGCCATGTTGAATTTTTGTTCCATGTGATGTCAAGAATCCCCTCTCAGCCCATAGTCGGCCAAAATTATGAACTACCCCAAATGCATACTAGCTATCTGCATAGATATTTAAACTAAGCCCTTCAGAAATTTCACAAGCTCTAGTCAATGCAATAAACTCTGCAGCTTGCGCAGAATTGTGCAGAATTCGTTTGCTCTCTACAACAGTGTTTAACATGGTGATTGCATAAGCAGTGGTGGATGTACAATCTGGTAGCTTAAAACAGGAGCCATCACATATTAGCTCCCCTTGTGGACTCTTTAAGGGTGTATCAGCTAAATCAATTCTGCCCTCGGTTTCTTGTTCTGTAACAGAAAGGCAATCATGTGAAATCTTGTCACTGCAGTCTGTCTCTTGTGGAGAAGGTAATAGTTCAGCCGTATTCAATGAACAACATCTCTTAATTTGGATATGCGGTGCAAATAGAATCAGCTCGTACCTTGTTAGTCAAGCTGATGTGAGATGTCTGCATTCTGTTTAATATAACGTCAATGGAGTGGGGTACCATCACGGTTAAAGAGTGACCTAAAACCATACCCTCACGTTGTTTTACAGATGCAGCAGCACCAGCAGCTCTCAAACATCTTGGCAAAGCACATGCAACAGGATCTAACGTGGAAGAAAAATAGCTGCACAGCCTGTTCTTGCCCCCATGTTCCTGTGTCAAAACAGCCAGCGCACACCCGTCTCTCATGCACATACAAATCAAAGCCCTTCTCGTAATTTGGTGTGCCCAAAACTGGCGCTGCACACAACGCAGCTTTGAGCAAATCAAAAATGTTCTGGCAATCCATGTCCCACGGTAAAGGCAAAGAAATGTCCTTCTTTGTATAAAAAACATAGGTTTTATCAACAGTGAAACATTCGGAATCCATTGCCTACAATATGAAGCCATGCCAATTAAAGCCCTGACCTCCTTCTGTGTATTTGGAGCAGACATATCAGAGATACTTTGTATCCGTTCAGGTGTCAGCCTTCTGCCCTCCTTCAACAGAAATAGCCCAGATAGGCGACCTCCTGTCGACAATACTGGAATTTTTTCAATGAAGCCCTATACCCATACTCTGCTAAATAAATGAGCAGCAACACGGTGCCCTCCTTTCAAGCATCTTCAGAATCAGCATCTATAAGTAGATCATCTACATATTGCAGCAACGTACACGTGGAAAGTAATTCAAGCATATCAAGCTGTTCTTTCAACGCTCTACTGTAAATACGTGGACTCTCAGTGTACCCTTGCGGCACACAAGTGAATGTGAATGAGCGTCCCCCTAGGGTGAACGCGAACAAATATCTGCTGTCAGCATGCACAAGAATACTAAAGAAAGTGTTTTTCAAATCCACAACACTAAAATGTGTAGCCGTGGCTGGAATCATAGCCAGAATAGTGGTGACTGTTAGGCAGAAACCTGTGCAGGTCCCTTAGGGACCACTGCAAAAGATTTAGGACTACAGGTGGTTGGCAGTAAACCCAATTGGTAGCAGTCTGTACCACCCAGATTTACCTGGTAGCTGTGGCTAAGCAGTCAGACTTCTCTCAAGATGAGTTAGGCAGTATATAGAGTATACACAATAGGTACAGAGATACAGTAGCACAAGCAAACACTGACCAGAGCTTTGGTGTAAAAGTATATAATTATTTATTTAAAGACACACTTGTAAATTACACTAGCACAAAAAGAGGTAAGTAAATTCAACACACAGTCACTATTATATACAACCCTGATTACTTATTAGACAAGTCTTAATGAGAAACACCACTTATTTTCAGACAGAGATGAGCGCTTAACATAAGATGGCACTCTAATAAGTTATAGAAAAAGGGAGGGAAAAGGCAAAGTTATGGAAGCACACAATTTCAATACCTTTCAAAGAACCACAGTGAGGCAGGTTAGGCAAAGTCTACTGGAGAGTAAGGATGTTCAAATGTCAGGCCCACTCTTAGAGAGAGCAAGCGAAATGTGTCCAGGATCACACAGTGGAGTTATCCCCAAAGAGTCTTTGTAGATAGTTCATAAAAGATTGAGATCAAGTCAGGAAAAGTTAGTTAACAGGCCCCAGGCTACCCCAGGTTAGAAAGTCGAGGATTTACTGTCACCCCGAACGATCTGTCGCAAGGGAAGCCAGGCGGGACACAGTACCTGAAATGGAAAGAACGCTCCAGCGGGGGCAGTTGTTCCTGGCAGCGGGTGCAAGTCGGTGTTTCGTCCAGAGGAAGAGGAGGTCTCGACGTGGAGGAAAGATGAAGGTTGTTGCACTGCCTGGGAAGAAACCAGCCGCAGAGTTCTCTGGTTACAAGGTACTACCCTTTTCTTCGCAGTAGTGGTAAACCGTGGTATTCTGGTTGCCGGAGTGCTTGGCACAGGCAGGGCGGCCACAAGATGGTCCAGGAAGGTAAAAAGACGGGCAAACTGGTTATCCCCACCAGTCAAAGGAAGAAGACTCTCCGGACTGGAGATCTCCTCTGTCGTCGGGAAATGTGGTGAGACGGTTCAGCAGGGCTCCACCGGTGGTGTCGTCGTTGCAGGTCGGCTCGGCTTCTCCCTCCTCGGATTCTTTAGGACCTGTGGCGACTTCTGAAGTTCCAGTCCCCAAAGCCCTGCTTTTATGCAGAAAACCCCCATTCATTCAGCCTAGCTGTCACTCAAACATGCTAAGTGGTGAGCCGGGCGGCTCACCACTTGGGCCAATCACACAAGAGTGCGACTTGAGTTGCCGAGGCAACTCAGTCCAGGGTGCCTAAACCCCCTCCGACACCCCCTGTGGTACCCAGACAGAGTGGCACCACTTTTGGAGGCTTCTGTGGAGAAGCCCGCCAAAAAATGGAACAAAGGGCTCGACTTGGGTTGGAGTCACAGAAGCGAACACAAACGCCATTTTGGAACCAAGTTTCGGCAAAAAATACCAACCAGTGAATTTATATTAAATTAATAAAAAGGCGGTATGTTCGAGGCTATAATAAAAAGTGGCAGCCTCGAACAATGGGAAAATCCCACAGGAATATATTTGCGGTCGAATATAGAAAGTAGTATCCACTGCCACCAGCCAAAACTCGGTCGGGGGGGACTGGACAGTGCCCCCTCGAACAACAGACCCCGGGGTAATCGAATTGCCCCGACCAGTACGTCCACAATATGATGGTTTGTACTGGTTCTGTTCACAATTTAAGACTAGTAAAGCCAATGGTGACTTTACATGCCCTGGGAGACAGTAGTCAGTCCCAGGGTATGGAGTCTATTTTTGGGGGTCGCTACAACACCCCAGGCTTACGGCACGGAGGGTGCTGTGTAACCCACATATCAAAAACACATGAAACCCTATGGGGTAAAGGACCCCATAGCCCATAGAACACATACAAAGTCAAAGGAACACCTCAAATCATGTCTAAGAGTGGGAGGAAAAAGTCTCACTCTTGGCAGGAGAAAAAAATAAACCCCAAAAATCCAGCAAAGCTGCTGGGGGACTCACTAGGTTTGGGAAATTAGCCTTAACAGAGAATTCTCCCTAACACTCACCCCCCCCCCCCCAGACTAAGGGACAGGAGGATTTAATCCACTCCTGGATTAATCTCATACCTCTAGTCGATGACATACATCAGCATTTTGGTGGTGACACCCTGACCTGTGCTCAATGGTGAAATCAAACCCTTGCAGGCAGATTGACCATCTCAATAGTTTTGGATTTTCTCCTTTCATTTGCATCAACCATCTCAAGGGTTGGTGGTCAGTCTGAATGACAAAAGTAGAACCATACAAGTATGGCCTAAACTTCTTCAGTGCCCACACAATAGCAAACAATTCTCTTTCAATAGTTGCCCACCTTGTCTCAGGATCGTTCAGCCTTCTGCTGATGAAGCAAATGGGGTGCTCCCTACCTTTCTCATCCAGTTGGCTAAGGACTGCACCTATACCTACATTAGAAGCATCTGTCTGCACAATGAAAGTTTGGTGATAGTCAGGAGCTCTTAATACTGGTGCTTGGCAAAGAGCTTTTTTCAGGTTTTCAAAGGCCTGATTGCATTCCTCATTCCAATTGACCTTCTTGGGGAATTGTGGAGAGGAGATTACATTCAGTGGAGAAGATATGGTCCCATAGTTCTCTATGAAATTCCTGTAATGCCCAGTGAGGCCTAGGAAGGCTCTCACCTCGGTTTGAGTAGTAGGTGTTGTCCAATTTTGCACAACTTCAATCTCACTGAGAAAAGGCCTTATTTCTCCACCTCCTACCTCATGCCCAAGGTAGACCACCTTACTCTGACCAATTTGGCATTTTCTTGCTTTTATGGTCAGATTGGCCTGTCCAAGAGCCTGCAAAACATGTCCTAGGTGGTTAACATGTTCTTCCCAGGATTGGCTGAACACTGCAATGTCATCGAATTATGCCATGCAGAAATCCTCCATCCCAGCCAGAACCTGATTTACCATCCTTTGGAATGTTGCAGGTGCATTTTGCAATCCAAAAGGCATAACCTTAAATTGGTATAAGCCAACTGGGGTAGAACATGCAGTCTTCTCCTTGGCACGGTCTGTCAGGGCTATTTGCCAATAGCCGGACGTAAGGTCAAATGTGCTGAGGAACTTGGCTGAACCAAGTCTATCCACCAAATCATCTGTCCTTGGCAAAGGGTGGGCATTAGTCTTAGTGACTGCATTAAGAGCTCTACAGTCCACACATAATCTCAATTCTATGGATCCTGCCTTTGGTACTAACACAACTGGGCTAGACCATGGACTAGTAGAGGGCTCTATTACCCCGAGATCAAGCATCTTCTTGACCTCCCCTTTGATGTGGATCCTTACATTTTCTGACATTCTATATCCTCTGCTTTTGACTGGCAGACAGTCACCAGTGAGTATATCATGCTGTCCCCAAGGGGTCAAGCCTGGTGAAAGTGAGAACAGAGAGGCAAACTGATTTAACATGGCTTTGCACTCTTCTTGTTGCTCAGGTGTCACATTTGAAGAGAGATTTACTCCTTCAATTTTTTCGTCCAAGGGTAAGCCTCTGAGGAGATCAGGGAGAGCTTCACTCTCTTCTTCCTCTTCTGTTGAAGCTAGAAGCAAGGCTCCTACTTCAGGCCTGGAGACATACGCCTTTAGTCGGTTGGTGTGGAAGACTCTGGGAGCCTCCTTGGGATTGCCCAAGTCCACCAGATAGTTCACCTCTCCAGGTTTACCCACAACCTTGAAGGGTCCCATCATTTATCTTGCAAGGCCCTCTGCCTTGCTGGGATCATAACTAGAACTAGCTGGTCTTGAGTGAACTCAACCATGTTAGCCTTTTGGTCATGCCAATGTTTGACCAAAGCTTGTCCAGCTTTCAGGTTATCACTTGCTTCTGCCATCATTTGTGACATTCTCCTCCGAAGACCTATCACATAGTCAGTCACTCTGACTGGCTTGGGGGAAGGAGCACTCTCCAGCCCCTCCTTAATCAGGGCCAATGGACCTCTGACTGGATGGCCATAAAGAAGTTCAAAGGGAGAATAACCTACGCCCTCCTGAGGGACTTCTCTATAAGCAAAGAGAAGGCATGGCAATAGAAGGTCCCACTTTCTTTTAAGGGGATCTTCTAAAGCACCTATCATGCTCTTCATGGTTCTGTTGAACCTTTCTACCAACCCATTTTTCTGAAGGTGGTAGGCGGTAGAGAACTTGTAAGTAACTCCACAGGTTTTCCACATGGCTTTCATGTAGTGGGACATAAAATGTGACCCCCTGTCAGAGATTACTTCCTTAGGAAACCCAACCCTGGTACAAATACCAAGGAGAGCCTTAGCCACAGCCTGAGCTGTAACAGTCCTCATAGGAATTGCCTCAGGGTACCTAGTAGCATGGTCTACTACAACAAGGATAAACCTGTTGTCTGAGGAGGTTGGGGAATCAAAGGGACCAACAATGTCAATCCCTGTCCTCTCAAATGGAACTCCCACAACTGGGAGAGGCACTAAAGGTGCCACATTCTTGGAACCCACCTTACCAGAGGTCTGGCAGGTGTGGCAGCTCTTGCAAAACTTATCTACTTCAGCCCCCATCTTTGGCCAATAAAAGTAGAGTGAGAGCCTTTCCTTAGTCTTCTTGAAACTCAAGTGACCAGCCAAAGGAATCTCATGGGCCAGTTGCAAGAACTTTTGTCTGTTTTCTTGAGGTACTACAAGTCACTTGTAGTCTCCAGGTGCAGACTCAGTTGGTTCACTGTAGAAGAGGCCATCTTCACAGTGTAACCTATACTTTCCAGGCTCTTGCCCATCAGCCTGAGAAGCTGCCTGTTGGCGAAGACCTTCCAGAGTTGGACATTCTCTCTGTCCCTTACTGAAGTCTGCCCTGTTGGGTCCACCTTCTGCCAGTAAAGACTGCAGCTCAGGATGGTCAACAGGATCCAGATCTCCAATGAGTTCTTGGCCTTCCACTAGCTCTTCTTCAGAGTCTAGCTCAACCATACAGGGTTGTACTCCCTCTCAGCCTCAGCTGGATGTGGAGTTACAGGCGTAACTTTGGACAACCTAGGGAAGTCCTGGTTGGAAGCACTGGAGTGCTTGCTGTTGGCTGTTTCTTGGAAGTCTTGGGTTTCCCCTTTGCTTCTTTTTGTTCATTGATAGCAAGTTGTAACTTCTCGTGGAGTAGGAGTGATATCTTTCTTCATCATCTCCTTGGGAGTACCTCTCATGGTTCTCTCCCTTGCAGGTCTGGTGAGCTCCTGTAACTTTTTACTAGGAGGTCTGGGGGTGTGTGACACTACTCCAAGAGTTTTCAGGTCATTACCCAACAGAACCCTTCCTGGTACCTCACTTTGTATGCTGACAGGTATCTTCACAGTCATGTCATTACACTGGATGAGAACTGGTAATTGGGGAAGCATCTGCACTGGCCCTCCAGCTAACTTGGTGAGGCATTTGGGTGCCTTAGCAACATCCTCAGCCTGAAAAAAAGATTTATCCACCACAGTTATGCTGGCCCCAGTGTCCCTAATGGCAGGAGTCTCCTGACCATTCACCTGGACACTGTCCTTATAATACTCTTTAGTATTATCTGGGATAGAGTTATAAACATCTAAATTCTGTTGTTCCCACAGACCCAGAGATAATAAAGAAACACTGGCTGAGACTCCAATGGGTTCATCAGCCAGCAGTAGAAAGTTTCCACTTGCCATTTGTACTTCCTCCTCTGGAGCAAAGGCTAAGGAGACAAGCTGGACCCCTGGAGGTGTACCCTTACACCTGGGATCTCCTTTCACGTGGTCAAGCGAGCCACAAACATAGCATTTACCAAATGCTTTCTGGAATGGTGGCTTGCTCAGGCCTCCTTCTGGTTTTCCACCAGAAGGTGCACTACCCTGATTTGGTTTCCCCGATGGCTTACCCTTATTGTTTTGTTTAGGGCCCTCTTTGGGATCGGAATTATTAGAATTCTCTTTGGAGTCCTTTTTTGGCTGTTTCCCCTCATCCTTTTTCTGAGTTACCCCAGAGTCCTTGTGAGTAGCCCTGTTGGCAACCCACAGGTCAGCAGCCTTAGCTAGTTTCCTGGAATCTAATTCCTTTGAATCAGCCAAGTGCTGTCTGAGCTTAGGAGAGCAGGCATCATACATTGACTCCAACATCACAAGATTCTTCATTCCCTCATAAGTGTTCACTTTGTAACCCTTAATCCATCCATCTTCTAAGTTCTTCAAACTTTCACTTACCCAGGTAGCCCAAGGGGTACCATCATGCTTTTTGAGGGTCCTAAACCTCTTAAGGTACTGGGAAGGGGTCTTCCCAAATCTAGCTATCAAAGCTAGCTTCACACATTCATAATCCTTCTTATCCTCCTCCCCCAACTCCATTACCACATCAGTTGCAACAGGGGGGAGCCTAGAGAACAACCAGGAAAGTAACTCATTTCCTGTAATGTTCTGGAGCCCATGATTATATTCAAACAAACTCAACCAATCCAACACATCCAACTAAGGCTCATACATACCCACCAACTCCTTAGGAATCCGGGGTCTTTTGGGACTGGAACTCCTAGAGGATTCGGAGAGAGAAGCACTTTCCACAGACAATGTTTTCATTTCTAGCTCATGGTTGAGCTCCATTTCTCTGAGCCTTAGTTCTTGGTGCCGTTGTTCTGTTTGAGCACTAATTCTTTTGATTTCAAATTAAACATTCATTTTTTCTAGTTCCATATATTGGGGATTAAGTGTGGGACCGGGTAAAGGTCCAGTAGGTACAGCTGGCAGGGCAGGTAGAGGCCCAGGGGAGACAACTCTATCATCTTCCCCCTTCTCTTCTGCTTCTGACTCAAAGTTATCAATACTAACATTCATACCAATATCATTGATGTTATCTACAGTTGCTGGAGTGGTAGGTTCCTCTGAACCACCATCCAGACTTTGATTTGCTAACAACCTTTCTATTAGCTCCATTTTCTTGCCTTTAGTCAGGAGATTCTTATGCTTACTCTTAAACAATCAGCAGTTTTTGTAGCAAGGGACTCTTGACTATAACTTTCAATAGTTGACAGGTTTAGAAAATAACTTCTTTAGTGCTAAGCTTTGTGGTTAGTTGCACTAAGGTATCTATAAGCACACTAAAATGTATACTCAATACAAATCCCACCGCTGTACACCAGTGTTAGGCAGAAACCTGTGCAGTTCCCTTAAGGACCACTGCAAAAGTTTTAGGACTACAAGGTGGTTGGCAGTAAACCCAATTGGTAGCAGTCTGTACCACCCAGATTTACCTGGTAGCTGTGGCTGAGCAGTCAGACTTCTCTCAAGATGAGTTAGGCAGTATATAGAGAATACACAATAGGTACAGAGATACAGTAGCACAAGCAAACACTGACCAGAGCTTTGGTGTAAAAGTATATAATTATTTATTTAAAGACAAACTTGTAAATAACACTAGCACAAAAAGAGGTAAGTAAATTCAACACACAGTCACTATTATATATACAATCCTGATTACTTATTAGACAAGTCTTAATGAGAAACACCACTTATTTTCAGACAGAGGTGAGCGCTTAACATAAGATGGCACTCTAATAAGTTATAGAAAAAGGGAGGGAAAAGGCAAAGTTATGGAAGCACACAATTTCAATACCTTTCAAAGAACCACAGTGAGGCATGTTAGGCAAAGTCTACTGGAGAGCAAGGAAGTTCAAATGCCAGGCCCACTCTTAGAGAGAGCAAGCAAAATGTGTCCAGGATCACACCATGGGGTATGCCCAAAGAGTCTTTGTAGATAGTTCATAAAAGATTGAGATCAAGACAGGAAAAGTTACTTAACAGGCCCCAGGCTAACCCAGGTTAGAAAGTCGAGGATTTACTGTCACCCCGAACGATCTGTCGCAAGGGAAGCCAGGCGGGACACAGTACCTGAAATGGGAAGAACGCTTCAGCGGGGGCAGTTGTTCCTGGCAGCAGGTGCAAGTCGGTGTTTCATCCAGAGGAAGAGGAGGTCTCGACGTGGAGGAAAGATGAAGGTCGTTGCACTGCCATGGAAGAAACCAGCTGCGGAGTTCTCCGGTTACAAGGTACTACCCTTTTCTTTGCTGTGGTGGTAAACCGTGGTATTCCGGTTGCAGGGGTGCTTGGCACAGGCAAGGCAGCCATGAGATGGTCCAGGAAGGCGAAACGACGGGCAAACTGGTTATCCCCACCAGTCAAAGGAAGAAGACTCTCCGGACTGGAGATCTCCTCTGTCGTCGGGAAAAGTGGTGAGACGGTTCAGCAGGGCTCCACCGGTGGTGTCGTCGTTGCAGGTCAGCTTGGCTTCTCCCTCCTCGGATTCTCTTTAGGTCCTGTGGTGACTTCTAAAGTTCCAGTCCCCAAAACCCTGCTTTTATGCAGAAAACCCCCATTCATTCAGCCTAGCTGTCACTCAATATGCGAAGTGGTGAGCCGGGCGGCTCACCACTTGGGCCAATCACACAAGAGTGCGACTTGAGTTGCCGAGGCAACTCAGTCCAGGGTGCCTAAACCCCCTCCCACACTCCCTGTGGTATCCAGAAAGAGTGGCATGACTTTTGGAGGCTTCTGTGGAGAAGACCGCCAAAAAGTGGAACAAAAGGCTCGACTTGGGTTGGAGTCATAGAAGCGAACACAAACGCCATTTTGGAACCAAGTTTTGGCAAAAAATACCAACTGGTGAATATATATTAAATTAATAAACCGGCGGTATGTTCAAGGCTATATTAAAAAGTGGTAGCCTCGAACAATGGGAAAATCCCATAGGAATATATTCGCGGTCGAATATAGAAAGTAGTATCCACTGCCACCAGCCAAAACTCGGTCGGGGCGGACTGGACAGTGCCCCCTTGAACAACAAACCCTGGGGCAATCGAATTGCCCCGACCAGTACGTCCACAATATGATGGTTTGTACTGGTTCTGTTCACAATTTAAGACTAGTAAAGCCAATGGTGACTTTACATGCCCTGGGAGACAGTAGTCAGTCCCAGGGTATGGAGTCTATGTTTGGGGGTCGCTACGACACCCCTGGGTAACGGCACGGAGGGTTCCGTGTAACCCACATATCAAATACACATGAAACCCTATGGGGTAAAGGACCCCAGAGCCCATAGAACACATACAAAATCAAAGGAACACCTCAAATCATGTCCAAGAGTGGGAGGAAAAGAGTCTCGCTCTTAGCAGGAGAAAAAAATAAACCCCAAAAATCCAGCAAAGCTGCTGGGGGACGCACTAGGTTTGGGAAATTAGCCTTAACAGAGAATTCTCCCTAACAGTGACATCGGGCACATTTGGGAACTGTGGAGCAACCACCTTATTAATTGCACGCAAATCAATAATGAAACGGAAAGGAAGCGCATTATCCCCTTTCTTGTAAGCTGGTAAAATCAGGCTATTACACACGCTCCCCACAATTTCTTCAATCACACCTCGGTGTATTAAATCAGAAACAATACTTTTCAAGGCCTGTTCACCCTTGACTGAAATCTTATACTGCGGGATGCGCGGCAATTTAACACCTGGTTTCAAAACTATTTTAACTGATTCAACCTGTAAAATTCCAACGTCATTGTCATTAACTGCCCATAAGCATGTGGGAATCGCATTAAATTCAGTTGGCAAAGGGATAGACAGAAATTGTGAAACGGAAGATTGTTCCGGTGAAATCGTCAAATGTACTCCATCTGGAGAACAATAAATCACAGCATTCAATTTCTTTAATAAATTCAATCCCAACAAATTTTCGCCACACTTTGTTGTCAATAGGAATGGGCAAGAATCAGTGAATGGTCCCTGTGAAATTTGTACCGGCCGAGAGACCGGACTAACCACTGGTGTACCAGAGAACCCTACAGAAATGTTGCTCTGCCCTGACAGTGGTATATCTGGAACCCGCGGATGATCAATAGAACACTTCTGTGCTCCTTTATCGATTAAAAAGACATGCTCCCTATTCCCCACCTTCATTTCAACGTAGGGACCTTTCTGATCGACGGGAATAGGTATCGGTTCCAGACCCTGCTTCGGGGTGTCCTAACGGAACAGTATGTCGTCTTATGCAAAATCTTCAGAGAAATAAGCATTCGAAGGGATATCAAAAACATTCCCACCATTAACATTCTGTTGCTGCACCCCTTGATTATCATGTGGTGGTGTCTGTTGGTTCTGTGCAAACTGATTTCTACCAGGACCCCTTATCCCAGAGTGGCCTGTGGATCGTCTACTCATGGTGCCGTACGTGCCATTCGATCTCTGCTGAAGGAGCTGGCACTGTGCTCGCCAATGACCTTCCTGTCTACAAATGCACACTGGTTTATGTGTACAGGACCCAGTTATTAGCCACCCTGTGGTGTAAATTGGCTTCTAGACTGTGTATTCTCACCTCTCGCTCCTCTTGCTGTTTGCTGTATTAACGATCTAGTCTTCAAATCGCCCTTCTTCTTTTCCATCTTCTCTTTCTCCGTATTAACCCTATTTTCATAATATTGGTCCATGTGTAACACTTCATGATGGTGATTTTGCTTGCCATGCACTCCCAGAAGTCATAATCAGTGATTGTATTTCAGGCAGCAATCCACACACAAACTTGTCAACAAACAACCTCTTTCCTGGCTCTGTGCTTAAATCAGGACTGCTAAAATCCGAAAAAAACTTGCTCAAATCTGTTAAAATATTCTGTTGCACCCTCTGGCTTCCCTTGCATGCAAGCTGTAAGCTTATCCCATATAATTCTCTTTTCGGGTACCAGAGTTTTTAATTTAGTCACTATGTTATTTGACAACATCATTATCACCTGTGGCGGCTTTTCGCCAGCTTTCCTTTCCCCATCTGCTCATACCAAGGCCTCCAATGTATCACCCATCACTGCCTAATCGTATACAGTTCTAATTTGTTTCCGTAAGTTAGCAGGAAGGATCACGGGAAACAACAAATCAATATCACCCGATGTAAAAACTGACGAATGCAAGACAGATTCTATTTCTTTGTAAAATCCTGCTGGATTCTTCCTAATATCTGGAACTGATTGCTTAATGGTATTTTACTTCCTGTCTAGAAAACAGGACATGGACAAACTGTGAAATATAATGTGCTGCAATAGTGAAGTCAACGCAGTATCGAGTGCAAATGCTCTTTTATAAAGAACCATCAAATCGGCGGGACAACATACCTTTCTCTTCATATATTCATCCTACAAATACTCAACCATCACCTGTAACACTTTCCTTTGCATTGCCGGAGGATACTGACTAAACGTGTCATGCACTTCAATGGGAGAAATTGACACATCCGAAATCCATCTAAGAGCGTCTCTTGTGCAAATGCGCATTTCTTCACTAATGGAATTTAATGGAGGAAGAAATCACTTCTGCACATTTGAAGCCTGTCGTCCATTTTTATCCATTTCATCTTCATGCAAACGATCAACCTCTATTTTAAACACAAATACTTGTGCAACATGCTCACATACTTTCGCCGCAGTGTCCCTTGAGCGGGCAAGGAAATTCAAATCCAGCAACCCCTGTGGGACATTTTTGTCTGTCAAATAACTCCATATCTCAGCTAGTTCCCGTCCGCTCTATCAATACATTCTGCTCAGGAATACCCCTGTGATCAGACATCGCAGCTAAAGTAGCTGATTCATCACCTCCCCCATGAACGTCTCAGCCCATCTATGAAACTCTTTCTTTCTGTCATTAGTTATTGTGCTACGAGTCACTATTCTTGAATCAGCTCCCACCCCGTCAACCACTATGGGTGGAGCAGAACCACCTGGCAAAGAAAGTTCATACAAATAGCGTTCAGTAGGTGGCTGAGGAAATGACGCTGCAGCGCAGACGTAACTATTTGAACGGCAGCTGTTGGCACGGGTGCAGGTGCAGGAGGAGGAATAAGAACGGAAGGGGGCACATAAGGTGGTGGTGCAGTTGGGTCAGTACCCAAACCAGTCCTACGCTCATTCAACAATTTGTTAATTAACTCATCTGATGCATGCAAATCCTGAGATGGATATATCTTTTGCACATCTAGCTTGAAAGCCCTGTCCATACCTTTAATGGATTCTGACTGTTTCTGCTGATCATGCAACAGTGCTTTCTCAGCATTCGTCATGTGTCTACGCGCATGCTTCTCTCTACTTTTTGTCGCTGCATAGCTTCCTTCCTCAGTCTCTAACGGCATCAAATGCTGCAGGCCTAGCCTTTTTCCGCAAAAATACAAGCGGGCGGCCTCAAAACTGCCAGAATTTGGCCACTGAAGTTCGGGGACATGTCTGGTCTGTCTGTGCCAAATATAATTGAATACGATAGCTCCCAGGCCGTACTTACAATACATCCCATAAGCCGGTGACCCTTCGGGTGGCGCCGGCTGGCTATGTTCCAAAGAATGTCTTCTGCAGCAAAACAATCTCCCAAAGCAGGATGACAATTTCCCAGGCATATCAAAAATCACTGTTTTACCTGGCTAAGTTTGTATTTGCAAACAAAATACTTGCTACCAAACAAATATCAGGACTTTTATGAATCGGGGCACGGCTCACCTGATATCAACCAACAAAGGTCCAATGGACATCAATCGTCATGGCTGGCGCTTTTGTCAAACAAGCCTCGATACCGGGACCCTCGTTGTGATGCTCTCTAAAAGCTGCCCACCGTCCAGGGATCGGGCGTGCAGTACTGCGGAGGAATCGCGTCTCACTTTGCAGGGCACCCCGTCACTCTCCGATTCCAGTCTAGTGGCCTCGTCTTCGATCAAACGATGTGGCATTAATCCTGAGGCTCCCTATTCAGGCGCCATCTGAAAGATAAAAATCAAGGCTTATTACTACATAATAGAAATACGCCAGTCAGAAGGTCAAAATTACAATTGTATTTATTAACAAGTAGCTACTCGGTTCTCAACACCCCACAATGTGTGCAAGCAGACACTGGACGATGAGAGAATTAACATTTCACAAGTACATACATTTATACAGTTTCTTCACAGCCCCAGATACGTCATCCAACCCCTCTTCATGTAATGCAAAGCCTAGGGTTCATGACCTGCTTACGTGACTGATTTATACTTAAACAGCATTAACGCACAATGTGCTGTTTTTCATCAGACAATTTACGGTCTGGGAGCGGGGTGAATGCGAATCCGGCATATCATGTTTTCTTAGTACAAGGTACAAGGTAACATTCCTTGTTTTACTCGCTTTATGTTATCTATTGTTGTTCTTGGACTTAAGGTCAGTCAGTTCTTAAAGGAGAGATAATAAGGATTTCTGCGGAGGAGCGCGTTCAACTGCTCATTATCCCTTTTTACTGTTTGGGGAAGCCAGTGTTGGGACAGGATGGCACCTAAATTATTGATTAGCAGAGCTCCTGCTTAGCTTCAAGGCCCTTCAGTGTAGGATAAACAACTACTTTAGCAGCCTGTCTGTGTCAGCACCATAAAGTAGACTAAAGTTCACACAGCAGCCTCTTGCCGGGTTAGGGCTGAAAACACAAAATCTGAGCATGGAACAAAGAGCAGGAAGCGATCAAGATGGCGGATAAAACAAAATGGCAGCGTAGTCAGCTTACTCAGGTTCATTCATTGTGATATAATTGTGTGATGCGAATGTGCTTAGGGCAACATTTACTATCAGGCGGCATTATGGCAAATACGTTTTCACAGAGGATTGGGTTCTCCATCCAGAGGTCAAGACACTCAACCTTCATGCATAATTTCTGAGAGGTTGAGATGACCAAGTTACTTACCAACTGTAACGTTCTTTCGACTGGATGTTCCTCCCACATATTTCTTATCTTTGATAAATCCATTTCCAGCTTGCTGGCCTCTAATATAGTAGAGGGCGCTAGGTGTCGATGTCCCTCGAGTTGGTGTCCCTCCAAGGCCTCCGTATCGGCGCCAACGTCACCATAGGTATAAATAGTCTTGTGCAGCGTCCGTTGCTCAGTTCCATTTTGAGGTGCTGTTTTGGTTAATACCCTTGAAGGAGCGTAGGCTGCAACTACAAGGGAAGTTTTATTGCGGGGAAGGATGGGAGGGGTGATAAGGAATACGTGGGAGGAACATCCAGTCGAAAGAACATTACTGTTAGTAAGTAACTTGTTCTTCGAATGGATTGTGTCCTCCCACGTATTTCTTATTTTTGATAGACTCCCAAAGCAGTAATGTGTAGAGGAGGGGGGAGTTAAACGAAATGCTTCCCTTTAAAGATGTACAGAGTGCAACACAGTTTTTCCAAATCTTGTCTCCTGGCTAGAGGAGGAATCAAGACTGTAGAATTTAGTGAAAGTATGTGCGGAGGACCATGTGGCAGCCGCACATATGTCCTAAATTGAAAATCCTCTTTGGAGAGCTGAAGAGGCTGCGATACCCCTGGTTGAATGAGCCCTGGGATGTTGAGGGGGCTCTTTTCCTGCCAATTTATAGCACTCTATAATGTTTAATATAATCCATCTTGAGAAGGTTTGTTTTGTAATAGCTAAACCTAATGTGTGCCCTGCATATCCCACAAACAATTGGTCTGCTTGCCTAATCCTTGCAACTCTGCTAATGTAAAAACTCAATACACGCCTTGGATCCATCCTGTGCAATCTCTCTTCCTCTTTCCCTGGATGGGGAGGAGGATAAAACGAGGGTAAGTTTATCTTTTGTGTGATGTGGAATTTTGAGACCACCTTTGGGAGAAAATGTGGCTTCACTTGGATAACTACTTCATCTTTGTGAAAGATTGCATGTGGAGGTTTGCAAGACAAATCTTGTAATTCGCTCACTCTTCTGGCAGAAGTTAAAGCCATTAGAAAGACTGTTTTAAGAGTGAGAAACCTTAATGAACAGGAATGAAGTGGTTCGAATGGAGTACCCATTCGAAATGTCAAGACTAGGTTTAGGTCCCACAGTGGAACCTGAAAGGGAGTTGGGGGAAAAACATTAGTTAACCCTTTCAGAAATAGAATCACTATGGGCAATTTGAAGTATGAAGGTTCCTCCACGGTGCGCTTGAAGATTGACAGCGCTGCGAGGTAGCCCTTGATTGTACCAATTT
The DNA here is from genome assembly GCF_040938575.1 of Ambystoma mexicanum. Taxonomy (NCBI): domain Eukaryota; kingdom Metazoa; phylum Chordata; class Amphibia; order Caudata; family Ambystomatidae; genus Ambystoma; species Ambystoma mexicanum. The sequence continues at coordinate 1,459,597,086 of NC_090931.1, read as the reverse complement.
GAAGACCTGAATTTGCCAAATATAGCAAAAAAGATAACACCATTGGTGTACTACATGAAAAGGGTTCAATATTCTTTTCTCTGCACCAGCTGCAAAATTTGTTCCAACGGCAGCAGTATAAAGATTTTGTTGCTGGACTTCTGGCTGAAAGCAACACCTCCATCATGTAATCCGGGACATCCCAATCCTTGTATCTCAGCCTTTCAGAAACCAGGCGTGAAGGTTGAGGGTCCTGATATCCGGATGGAGAACCCGACCTCCCTTCTGCGAGTGAAGCTCCCCTCTTTGCGGAAGACGAATCAGAGGACAGATGGACATGTTTAGAAGATCCGGGTAACACGTTCTCCTGGCCCAATCCGGGGCAATTAGGATCATGGGTTTCTGGAATCTTCTCAACCTCCTGATCATTTGAGGAATGACGGGGACTGGAGGAAACGCGTACAGAAGTGTAAACTCCCAGTCCACTACGAACACGTTCCCTAGAGCTCCTCTCGGGGGAAATTCCCTTGAGCAATACTGATCGCACTTCCGATTGATACTGGAGGCGAACAGATCCACTTGAGGGGTTCCCCAAAGTGCGAAGATCTCTTGAAGGACTTCCTGAGCTAGTTTCCACTCGTGGGAGACTGTGTTCTGCCTGCTCACAGCGTCCGCCGTCAAGTTCTTCTCTCCGGCTAGGTGAACTGCTGATAGAGAGATTCCTTCTTGAATTGCCCAAAACCAGAGCTGCATTGCCTCTCTGCACAGTGGCAGTGACCCTACGCTTCCTCTTTTGTTGAGGTAGTGCATGGCCACTTTGTTGTTCATCATTATCAGGACATTCATTCCCTGTACTGATGGCAGGAAAGCCTTCAGCGCTAGTCTGATCGCTCTCAGCTCTAATAGGTTGATGTGTAGTCTGGACTCCGATGGAGACCAACGACCGCTGATGGTCAAGTCGTTGGCATGGGCTCCCCACCCCGTGAGTGAGGCATCCGTGAATACTATTATCTCCGGCCATGGTTGCCAAAACTGTTCTCCTTTCAAGATGTTCTCAGACCCACCACTGAAGGTCTCGAGCCACTCTGTCCGGGATTAGTAGGATATCTGACATCCTCCCTGAGAATTGTGACCACTGGGTCCTTAGCGCCCACTGGAGAGATCTCATCCTCAGGCGAGCCTCTGGCACTAGAAAGATGCAGGATGCCATGAGGCCGAGCAACCTCAAAAAGTCGAAGGCTGGTTGACCATCTGTAGAATATCTTGAGCCCTCACCTCTGGTGGCGAGGCTTTTCCCAGGGATGTGTCCAGGACTGCTCCAATAAACTGGAGTCTATGTGATGGTATCATCTGTGACGTCTTTAAGTTGAGGGAGAAGCCCAGCTTGTGGAGGAAGTGGCAAACATAATCTAGATGAATCTGAGCTTGTTCCGCGGACACTGCTCTGAACAACCAGTCGTCTAGGTAGGGGTAGACATGAATCCCTTCCCTCCTTAGACTTGCAGCCACAACTGCCATTAGCTTGGTGAAGAAGGAGGTCAGCCCAAATGGCAGAACTCGAAATTGATAATGAGAGAGTCATGCATGCTAGACACTGTACCTCTGGATCTGGAACTCCGTTTGTGCATAGAACGGGTTATGCTCATAGAACAGCTAGACCGTTTTACTCAAGATGGAGGTTGTTTGATGTATTACCAGGAAAACGACGTCTGCATTATTCACGTCATTGAAATTCACGTGATTTCGGTTAGTCACGTGTTTTTATGGCAGAATGTTTATAAGCAGCATGGAAACGCCACTCGCTGCTTCTGATTGCGTCTTGGTAGCTGAACTTTTCATCTGCATCCTCGCATCCTCAGTTGCTTCCTCGACCTTCTTCGACGTGTTTCCTTCACACGCGATCTCCTGCATCTACAACTGACTTTGTTAGCGTGTCTTCTCACATGCAAGGCCAGGTTTCATTTGGATGCAGTTTTCCTGTTCACGTGAAAATACCCACATAGACTCTGAACCCTTCAAGCGCGGCTGTCCGGGCTGCATGAACTGGTTTCGCGTGTAAATCGCACGCGGACGTTGGAACTCTTCAAGCGTGACTGTCCTGACTGCGTGTACTGAATTCGCATGTAAATTCACACGCGGACGTTAGAATTCTTATAGCGCAGCTGTCCTGGCTGCGTGTACTGGTTTCTCGTGTAAAATCACACACGGACGTTGGAACTCTTGAAGCGTGGCTGTCCTGGCTGCGTGTACTGGTTTCGTGTGTAAAATCACACGCGAACGTTGGAACTCTTGAAGCGCGGCTGTCCTGGCTGTGTGTACTGGATTTGCGTGTAAATCGCACGCGGACGCTAGAACTCTTCAAGCGCGGCTGTCCTAGCTGCGTGAAATTGGATGGCGTGTAAATCGCACGCGGACGCTAGAACTCTTCAAGCGCGGCTGTCCTAGCTGCGTGAACTTTGTTCATGTGTAAATCGCATGCGGACGCTGGAACTCTTCAAGCGCGGCTGTCCTGGCTGCGTGTAGTTGATTCACGTGTATCCAGCACCTGGTTGATTAAAGCCTGTGAGGAAGTATCAGGTGGACTCATTTTCGTTATAAGTTCTGTTCCTGGTGGGATAGGATGGTGTATCTTCGACTACAACTTTAATTTGAAGGTGTCTGTGCACAGAACTATGAACGCTATGCTGTGGTGCACCAACCCGGTAACTAGCGAGAGCCTCGTGCCGTTCGGGATAAGTCTCCCTTACTAACCTTCCCTCCTTTGTCATTGTTTTTTATTTTCTTTCTGGATACTTCATGGACTTTGGTGAAGACTACAGTTCTAAGCCTACAGGTTAGTGTTGGAATCTGCATTTTTACCATTCTTTCAGAAAGGCCAGTTGAGATTGATTCTCAGTATGCTTTCTTTTTCCTAGGCTGCCTTCCTATAACTCTCCCACGCCCTTTCCAGTGATCCTCCTCTCTGCCTGTTTCACCAGTCAGAGAGTTGTATCACTTGGAAGGTCTAAACTGACATCCTTTCTATCAAGTCATGTGAATTAAAGGATCCGGAAGACCTTTATCAATTGTATCGTTTTTGGTTACTGTATCCTTTTCATAAATAACTTTGGGGATTTATGACAGAGAGTTGCCAATGGCAAACCTCAGGTACTTCCTGTGCTTGTGATGGATTGGCACATGAAAGTAAGCATCCTGGAGGTCTAGAGATACCAACCAGTCCTGAAGCTGGAGGGCCTGAAGGATCTGCGAAAGGGTTACCATCTTCAACTTATCCTTCCTGAGGAATTTGTTTAATTCTCTCAAGTCCAAGATGAGTCTCAATCCTCGTCCTTATTCGGTATTAGAAAATAGGGAGAATACCAACCCTTGTTCCTCTCCGCTACAGGTACCGGTTCTATGGCACCTTTCTCTAGCAGGTCTAAAATCTCCTGCATAAGGTGCGGGTCTGGAAGTTTCAAAAAGTTGTTCCCTGGTGGATGACTCTGAGGAGTGTGTAGGAAAAGCAGGCAGTAACCTTGGGATACTGTTTCCAATGCCCAAGCATCTGACATAATAGCCTGCCATTCTGTCAGATGTTGAGTTAACCTGCCTCCCACTGGTGTTTTGTGTCGGGAGACCTCAGAGGGGTTTAGAAGCGGCTGACGCAGATGCTGAGGGTAAAGCGGCACCTGCTGATGCGCGTTTAGTACCTTTGACTCGTCCACCACGGGTGAATCGTCTCTTGCCCCTTTGAGCTGGCTGCCCTCTGCCTTTTCCGAATTTGGAGTAAAAACGAAAGGGCATCCCCTTCCAGGACGTACCTGTGGGGCGACTTGGAGTTTGACGGATTGCAGCCCCAAGTGATTTTGCTGCCGCCTTTGAGGTTTGCAATTTCTCAAGGCTGTCATCCGCTTTTTTGCCAAATAGAGTGGTACCGTCAAATGGCATATTCAGAAGCCTGGCTTGTACATCAGGAGCAAAACCAGACTTCCGCAACCACGGAAATCTGCGGATTGTGGTACTCGCCGCCATGGCTCTGCTGATGCTGTCAGCAGAGTCGATACCTGTTTGGAGGGACTCACACATCGCATCCTTCCCATCCTTGATGATGTTCAAGAATGCGTCTCGTTCCTCCCCTTCTGGGAGACAGTCAGCCGCTGATGAAGCGCACTCCCAAAGGGTGTGGCTGAATCTAGCTAGCGTGCAAGTGGCGTTGATAGACTTAAGTGCCATACTGCATGCTGAAAAGACTTTTTTATAGACATGGCATCAAATCTTTTGTCATCTCTGTCTTGTGGTATAGTGCGGTATGCCGACTTACTATTTGACGACATCGCTGCCTGCACTACTAAACTCTCTGGAGTTGGGTGCTTACTTAAATACTCAGGGGGGGTCATTACGAGGTTTGAGGTAATGGAAAAACAATGCCGGTAAAGGATTACCGGCACCGCATACCGCTCCGGGCTATTCCGACCCAAGAACCCGGTATTAGAGGCGCCGTTAATAACGTTGCCGCTAATAGCGGCATTGGTGCAGGCACGCAGGCCTTCAGGCCGGCAATACCGGGATGCCGCTGACAGGAGGACATCACAAGTCAGGCGGACATGCAAATACCGGCATCATGAAGCGCTAATACGGGATACCGGCATGCCGGCAATACCGGCATCGCGAAGCACCCTTAATCTGCTATGTTCAGTGTTCCCAACTGCCACAGGTGCACACAATCAGCACAGGTGGAGGCAATGAAGTATGGGCCAGCACAAAAGGAGCACACCCACACACCACACCCCTTCCCAAACCAAAATTATTCCACTAGTAGTAGCAATACTGGGGCTGGAGTACATGCTTGCATTGCTACACCAGCAACAACAACAGCAGGCACCACAGAGGAGACCCAGGAGCAGAAGGAGGGTGAGACAGGCCCAGCATGCCCCACCAGTGCAGCCAGTGGTACCACGCAGGCGGTCACCAATCCCTCTCATCAGAGCCAGTTCATTCAATCTAACCCCTGAGCAGATCCACACCCTGTACCGTCTGGACCAAGACACCATCACCACCATTGTGGACATAATACACAATGACATTGACAGCCTCATTGAAATACGCACCGCCATCCCCCCTCTACTGAAGGTAGTTTCGGTGTTCCACTTCCTTGCCACAGGCACCTACCAGCACACAGTGGGGCACATGCATGTGGGGCACAAACCAATGGTTTTGGTCCTCTGTTTCTAAAATTCAACAGCTACCCTGGTTTGATCTTCATAGTTCTCAGAGTATATAGCTAGGTACAGTGGGCCTTGCTACATCTGAGATCAGACGTACCAGCTGGTCTTTTCTCTTTTTTTCTTTATTTCTTAATTTCTACCCCACTCAAGTTCATAATAACAAGTTGCACCCAGGGATCAACTAATTTGATCCTGCCTAGACCAAACACAGTTCAGTTTGCTCTATAGGTCTTTAGAGGGAAATCAGGTCATTAAACAACCTGAGTCTATATTTAGGGACCTAACATTTGGTGCCCTTACCTCTTGAATCATGATGGGCAAATGCTTAATAATCTTTGCCACACAGTGCTAACTTTTGAATTACGATGTGCAAATGCTAAATAATCTTTGCCATACAGTGTCAACTTTTTGCTACCCTTTTCTCTTTTACATGTTTTACTTTGTTGCTGTACAATGAAAACTGTATCACACAAATGAGACTAACCCACCAAAACATGTGTTTCTTAGATAATCATTACATAGGTTATGCTTTTGCCTTTTCTTTCTTTGTGATTTTGTTTTAATGCTTGATTTGAGATTTCTTCTTCTTTTTTCGGACAAATACTCTGATTGTGTACGAGTTAACAATACAGACAAAAAATAATTTGAACTAAATAAATATTTATATATGAATAGGGGATTTGTGCCTTATTTTTCCATAATAGGGGATACAATTGTGTATTCATGAAGATACTAGGTTTACTATTTGAAGCCTCAATTTGAAAATAACTTGAATAGAATTATTTAGACACCACAAAGCTAGTGTTTAGAAATTTAACTGTGGTTGGAGCACTCCTTTTGTTCTCTATCTGTACAACAGCCCTCTCAGCCTTCCACAGTAGGGGCTATCCCTTCCATTACCAAACATGCATGGCATATCACAACCCTTATTTTCTCGCATGCTGAACCAAGTGGTGGATGCCCTCCTGAAGCACACAAGGGACTGCATATCCCTACCACGGACTCCCCAGGAGATTTTCGATACAAAAGTTGTCTTCCATGCACTGGCAGGCATGCCAAATTGTGCCCTCGACTGCACCCACATGGAGTCGGTGGTCCTGCATTCCATGGAGGTGGTGTACCACAATCGCAAGCATACCACTCCATCAATGTGCAGATGGTATGTGACGCCAGCAAGATCATCACACATTGTTGTGCCCGATATCCTGGATCAACTCATGACTTAATGGTCCTGCAGAACTCCACGTTACCACGCTACATGGAGCGACATGCAGGATGACTTGACTGGCTGCTTGGTAAGTTGCATGACAGGCACATGGCAGTGAAATGGGGGGATAGATGCACATACCACCATGGTGTCATTGTTGTTGTGACAGCACGATATGCACATCCCAAAACACTGTGCCCCAAAGCATCCAAAACTGAACATGACAACCAAATCCCATAGCAATGAAGTAAGCTGCACATCTATCACAGCATGCCAAACTTAAAACTACCCCACATCCCACAACACGTGCACCACCCATCATCGTACCTCACCCTCCGTAATACAATCCAGCAACATGCTGTGAATATTCACTATGTAAATGTCTGCAGCAAATCACCACACAGGACAAGCATCCATGGGAGTGCACTGAACAAAACCACCAAGGGAATCCACTGCTTGTCACAGGGCCGCCACCACCACAAAAGTGCAGCATGTCACCATGGGAATAATCAGCACTGAATGGAAAATAATGCAAAGAGTACGGCCAACTCTACCAATTACAAAATCATACAGAACACTATACATTACATATTCAACACAAACACAGCGGTATGCGTCCACAATGCATGAGCAACATCAAGGCAGTGTACACCGTGTATCATCTTGAAGATGCAACCCACACCATAAGTTCATGGCACAGAACATAGTGAGGGCATGAGAAATGAGTGCATACAACCAGGGACATGTGCATGTGACCATCAATTATCTGCAGGCATGTGTGACAAGTACAGCTGTCCATCATTATTTGACTAACATATACCTTTAATTTCCTCTCATGCCAGTGATATCCCTTGAAGCCGTGGCTCCTCACCCCTGTCGGAAACCCGCAGAACAGGCACGAGGAGGACTACAATCGTTCCCATACCCGTTCCTGTGTGGTCATCGAGCAGACCTTTGGCCTGTTGAAGGCACGGTTTTGCTGCCTTAGCCGGTCGGGTGGGGCACTCCTCTACAGGCATGAGAAAGTGGCCAAGATCATCATGGCATGTGTCATGCTGCACAACCTGTGCATCTGACGGAACGTGCCCCTGCCCCCTGACATTGAACTGCAACAACCTGGTGATGATGAGGGGGATGAAGACGATGTGGGCGCACATCATCGCAATGCCGATGCACAGGAGGGACGTGCTATGCGTCAGTCAGTGATTGCACAATATTTCTAACACACATGTGTGCAGAGGCTGACATGAAAGTGGGAGAGAGGGCACTGGGTGTGGGAGTACATGTACACAATGCACTGTATATCAATAAATGACACATATGCAATAAGGAATGTCCACTCAAGATTTTATTTTATACAACAGGTGTATTAAACTGTCCAATAGAATTAAGTGCTCAAACCCTCCACCTCACACATCCTCTCCCCCCTCCCCCTCTCCCACAACTCCCCCACACACCCTCTCTCCACTCCCTCTCCCTCCACAAATCCCCCACACACCCTCTCCTCCCTCACCTCCCCCCACAACTCCCCCACACACCGTCTCCCCCTCCCCATCCCTCCACAACTTCCCCACACATGGTGTCCAAGCAAATGCTTCACGTGTCTGCGTCCATTGCCTTAATCAGGCTGCCCCATCTACATCCTTCCACTTCCTGCACCTGATGGTGGCATGTCCGATCGGCTCAAGGTGCGCGCTGACCTGCGTAAGGGGCTGGATGAAGAAGGGGTGGCCGCTTGCTCTAGTCTGCTGGCCGGACGCTCAGCCTCCAAGGAATCCGCTATGCGGGAGAGGACCTACCTCAGTGCAGACACCTCCTCTCATATTCTTGTGGTGCTTAACTCAATGGCCTGCCTCAGGGAAGCAGTGTTGTCGCGCCCCTCCTGCCTTGCCTGGGCACTGTCTGCAACAAACTGCCTCACTAGGGCTGTGAGCTCCACCTGCGCTGCACTGCATGTCCTATCTGCTGCACCCCGTCTGTACACCAGTGGAGGTGGAGGGTGCATGTGTGACATCACCAAATCAATGTAGCTCCTCTATGGGACTCATGCTCCCTTGTACGGCCTCCCCTCCAGACTGCTCCGGTGTGGTGTCATGGTAGGAGTACACAGGTGTGACCTAGGGGGATGGTGCGGGACTGGGTGTTGCAGGAAGGACCGAGGAGTCGTCTTCGACAGGAACACACACCTGGCCCTGCGCATCATCGTCTGTCTGGGGTGCCGTAGCTGCCGCCTCCCCAACAGAGCTGTTCTCTGCTGAATGTGCCACATTGCCCACTGTCTCCTGTGCAGGTGACACAGGTGTTGTGGGGACTGTAGCGATGGGCCTTAGCGGCACCAGTGCCGTGGCATCCTGTGCTGTTTGCAACTTCAGTGCCTGTCGTGGCTTGGCTGGGGCTTTCGATGTGCAAGGCCTGTTGCCTTCTTCCCTGGCCCTCTTCCGGGGAGTTTTTGCCTGTGGGGGTGAGTCCCGGGCCTCGCTGTCAGGATCTGAGCCTGTGGGGGACCAAGAGAGGGACGGCATAAGTGATGGTTTGACAAGCATCATGCATACATTGGTATTATTGCTCTTCTACACATTAGAGGGGATTAGTCAGTGGAGTTTTGATGATCACGTTGCTTGCTATATGGGTGGTGCATGCAGGCATCCGTCAGGATCACTCATGTTGGGGCTGGCGTATGCTCTGTGACATTTCTGTTGTGTACTGCGTGCAGTGTGACTTATGCCATTTTCATATTTGTGTGGTGTGTGTCAGGTATGATATGATATGATATGGCATTTAAAACGCGCCCATACACAAGTGTTTCAGGGCGCGAGGCAAGGGAGGGGAAAAAACAGTGGGAAACAAACAAAGATCCTACTGGGCCAGGTGAAATACAGATCGTGCAAGTGCATGGGTAGGGAGAAAGGGCAAATGCCTGGGGGAAGGGAGAGGGGGAATGTGCAGTGCAAGGGATGGAAAGAATAAATAAGATAATAAAAGCGGCCAGATGGTAGAAAGTGCAGGCTAAGCACAGAATAAGTGCTGGTAGGGGATTGTAGGGAGACAGAAAACAGTCCCAAGGTGCGATCGGTTGCCAGGAGGGGCATGGCAAGTGTGCAAAAAGCAGGGCCTGGCCTGGACCCAAGATCAGAAAGGGTGGCCAGGTGACCAGTGCAGTTTCAGCCAGGAGTTTCAGCAGGGGAGAGAGGCAGAGAAAGCAGAAGCAAAGAGGAAGGTTTTGAGGTGTTTCCGGAACCGAAGATGGTTCTCCTCAAGTTTCCGGGAGGCTGTTCCAGAGGGAGGCCCCTGCTGAAGAGAGAGCTCGACCACCCACTCATTTCTTGGAGGAGCGACTGACTCTGAGGGAGTTGGAGGCGAAGGTGTGGCATTGCCATGCTGCATGCATGTGCATGTGTCTGTGCTGCGGACGGCTTCTAGGCAGGGATGTGTCAATGTGTATGTAATGGGCCATGCATTGCCTCTTTGGACGGACAAATGGGTGGACTATCATCATACTTTGCATTACAGTGTTTTCTTAGGACACTCACCACCATCCGCCGATGGGGTGAAGCCACGTTCCATCTCGCCGACACCTTTAAGGCCTCGATGCCAATCGTGCTGGCGCAGATCTCCTCCCGCCGGCTTAGCTTGATGGGTGAGCTAGGACCACCGCCAGTAGCCATGGCCTGGCTCTGGTTTGCAGACAGAATGTTCCTGACTCTCAGGCGCAGGTCGTCCCATCGCTTGCGGACATCCTTGATCGTGCGGGGGGTGTTGCCTACGACACTGACTTTTTGGGCAACAAGTTGCCAGATCTCTTTCTTCTTTATCTGTGCCTCTCTCTTGAGGCTGTTTGCAAAAACAACCTCTGCATTGTCTGCCAGTATCTCTGCCAGCATAGTCAGTTCATCCTCATTGAAGTGCTCTTTGCGCTGCCAGGAAGTGCCTTTTTTTACATCCTTGGGCATGATACTGGTGCTGAAGGTTGATATCTGTAGTCAGAGAAAGGCTCCAGATCCTGTGTGGTGAGGATGGTAATGGATTGGAGGAGACGAATGTCTCGACTCAGCCGAGGACCGGTTTGAAGGGGTAGAAGATTTAACTGTCTTATCTCGTTCTAGCTTGCCCCTATGCTCCTTCAAGTCTTTCACCGTCATCGACATGCAGTCCTCACATTCCGAACACTGGTGCTCTGATCCCAGGCACCACAAACAGATCCTGTGAGGATCCGTTAATGACATCTTTTTACCACAATCTTGAAATATTTTGAAGCTGGACCGTGGCGTCGATGTTTCGGACGAAGATGCCATCGTAGGATATAGTATTTTTCAAAGATTTTGAAGATTTCGAAGATTTTTCGATGAGTAGGACTGAGCGTTGCGTCCCTGAGGCTTACAAAGCGCGGAAAAACAGAACTGAGCAACAGATGCTGCGCGAGACTATTTATACCTATGGTGACGTCGGCACCAATACAGAGGCCTTCGAGGGACACCGACTCAAGGGACGTCGACGCGCAGCGCCCTCTACTGAGAAATGAGAAAAAACTTCTGAGGCCTGCATGCTGGAAATTGATTTATCAAAGATAAGGAATACGCGGGAGGACACAATCCATTTGAAATAAGGATTGGGGCTTTCCGGATGACGTAATGGAGATTTTGCTTTCGGCCAGAAGGCCAGCAACAAAATCCTTCTAACGCTGCTGTTGGAATAAATTCTGAAGCTGATCAAGGGATAAGAATGTGGACCCTTTTACATGCAGTACACCTATGGTGTTATCATTCTTGTTACACCTGGCTAATCTGGGGATCCAGGTTGGCACAATTAAAGGGTATCTAGCAGCGCTTTCTATTTTTAAGTGCTCCTCTGAAGAGGTAACTTTCTTCAAGATTCCACTAATTATACAGTTTTTGAAAGGATTACCAAATGTATTTCCTCCGGTCCCTTTTCAAGTCCTGGTTTGAGATCAGAACCTAATTTTGAAATTTCTAATGTGTGCTCCATTCAAGCCTATTTACTACTGTCCTTTAAGATTGTTAACTTTAAAGACCATCCTGTTAGTGGCTCTTATATCAGCCCGTCGGGTGTGTGAACTTCAAACCTTGTTCTGCAAGCCTCCTTGCACATTCTTCTTTAAGGATAGAGTGGTCCTTAAGGTTAAACCTACCTTTTTACCAAAAATTGTGTCTGAGTTTCTTTTAACTAAAATAAATCATTCTTCCTTCTTTTTATCCTCTAGCTCATCCTGGAAAGGAAGAGAAGGGGTTACACAGGCTTGACCCAAGACGTGCACTTAGCTACTACATTTCCACAATGTCTAAATTAAGACAAGATTATCAACTTTGTGTTGGTTACAGAGGCCATAAATTGGGTATGGCGTTCTCAAAACAAACATTATATAGATGGATCATCTTAGTAATATCTGAATGCTACAGATTATCTGGAAAGGATCCTCCTGAGGGTCTCAGAGCACATTCCAATAGGGGCATGGCTACTTCCTCTGCCTTACAGAGGGGAGTCCCAGTTCAGAATATGTGTGAGGCAGCCACATGGTCCTCCGTCTACACTTTCACCAAGAATTATAGTCTGGACTCTTCCTCAGGCCGGGAAGGTGTTTTTGGGAAGGCATTGTTACATTCTGTACACAGAGGCCAATAAGGAACTCCTAAATTATTATGAAAGATTGGACAATTCTGACTCTCTCCTCCGGAACTACAAGCACTGCTTTGGGAGTCTATCATAAGATGAGGAATACGTGGGAGGACACGATCCATTAGAAGAACAAGTTACTCATCTGTGGTAACGTTCTTTTGACTAGATGTTCCTCCTACGTATTCTTCATCGCCCCTCCCAGCCTACCTCGTAATAGAATTTCCCTGTTTTGTTATTACAGTTTACACTCTTTCAGGGTGAGTAGCTGTCGGGCATAGGATAAACCAATACACATAAAAAAACGGAACTGAAACCACCAGTTGATGCGCGCGCTATATACCATCAATGACGTTAACATCGAGACAGAGGCCCTCAAGGGCCATCGAGTCAACAGGCATTGACACGCAGCTCCCCCTGCTGGAAAAAGTTACTGCAGCAGCTAAAGCTGGATTTGGAGATATCATAAAATGAGAAATACGTGGGAGGAACATCCAGTCGAAAGAACGTTACCACATGTTAGTAACTTGTTCTTCTCAATTATTTCATTTGAACACCCTTAACCTGTCTTTGAGAGGTGGTGTGCTCTTGAAGCCATCTATGACACCACCTAATTTCATTCATCAGAACTTATCAGGAACTAATATATATGCATTCTAGAGGTGAGATAGATGTGGAACATTTATATATTTTTTTATTTGTTTCGAAGACAGCATCTGAACTGGGGAGAGCATTATCTATTAGGCAAAGTGCTTTCAAATGTCTCCTTTCAACCATGGAAAGATAGTGCAGCTGTAGGAGTGCAGTCGATGTATATGTATTGCTAGGACATTTAAGTCTGAATTTACTAACAAATTAAGCAATCCTTTTTCTCTTAAGACTTTTTGGGAGATCCATGTAGACTGGCTTGTCATAATCAAGTTGAGAAGTTGCAAATGCATTCATTGCTTGAACTTGATAGCTGAAAATAGAGGAGTCTTTAGTTGACTTTTTGAAACAGATGCCAACCACTTTGTTAACCTGAAGGACAAGGGAAATGTATCTGGTGATGGTATTTCCTACGTTTCAGACTTTATTTACTGGATTTGGTTTGGTACTAGCGGCAGTTTGCTAAAAGGTTGGATTCCAGTATATCCCTTAGATGGTTGGACCACAAATATGTCATTTGGTTTTGCATGCATTACATTTGAAATTATTTTGGTCCATCCAGTTATTTACTGCTGGCTGATAAGTCCGTAAGGATGACACACATTTAGATGTAATAGGGTTTGGGTGTCATTGGCGCTTAAAAGTCGCACTGTACTTGTGAAAGAGCTTTGTAAGAGGTGGAAGGTACCAATTAAAGAGAACTGGGGCAGTAGCAGCTTCTTGGGGGAGTGTTTTGTTAAAAAAAGGTATTATGAAGGAAAGGGTTCAGCTTGCGATGCCAGTGCAATGAAGTCTGACCAGGAGGATTGTGTTGTCAATGGTGGTGAAAGCGGCAGACAGCTCTAATAACACCAACATACTGCCATCATTCACAATCCTCCTGATTTAGTCAACCACAAAGGTGTCTACAATCACTGACCTACTACAATAACACCCACCAACCACTTTGTCTGCCTATTATAATTTTTGCTGATTTCACCATCAGAGCTGCCTCAATCATTTTGACCATAAAGGGAAGTCTAGTGATGGGACGATAGTTGGCGTCAACTTCAGCAAATGTATCAAGATGCTGTCCTTTGGAATGACCATCCTGCAAAGAGTGCCTCCATCACTCAGCTGAGAGGGCTTCCTTACAACAAATGTTTTAGAGGACGCTTTCTTACATGTAGCAATGCACCAATTCCACCTGCATTTCGTGATGGCCTGAGATCGATATCAATTCATGGTGCTTCTGTATGGGCTGCAGTCAGCCGTGCAATTGTTCACCAAATGCTTGTCACTGGTGGCTTTGCTTTTTTGCAGAGACAGAGTATAGCTTTGTCGCTGAGACAGACTAAAGCTTTGTCGCTACATGAAGTGTTGGATATTAAGAGTGTATCCAACTCGATCCAAAACCACAGAACAGCTGGTTGAGGAGTTCACCTGAGTGAGCTGTGGAATCACAAAACATGGTGTTATAAAGCAGAGCAATGACACGTTGCATATTATAGAGGTGGTTCAACAAATATCTGTGGTTGGCATACGCAGATGATGTGGTTCTATTGGACTACACTCCCGTATGTCTCCAAGGGCAGATTGATGCATTTGGACACTACGTGGAGATAAATGAACTCACCATAAATCCCACTAAATCAAACATAGTCAAATTCCATATTAGGGGGAAACGGTTCCCCAGATTTGACTGGCGGCTTAACGGAACATCTGTCCCTGTGGTGCCAGAGATTAAATATGTGGGATTTGATTCTCCTCATCCTTGTGCACGGCACCATTTGTGGACAGACTGAATCGTACGGCTGACCAACTTTGTTCCCAGATGAAGAGGAAAAACCAATTATATTGCAGGTTTTAAATACTTCCTTTGATCAGATTTTACAGCAGTAAAATAATTCCTAAATTCTTTATGTGATGGAGAATGATCTACGTTCCTGGACTATTGACTTTGTTAGAATTGAGGGGAGAATTTGGAAGAGAACATTGAACCTCCCATTATCTCTTCCCATGGCTAGTTTGAGATATGAATTGGGCCTAATATCCTTGGCGGCCCACTTGGATAGTAGAATTGGGGTTGGTTTACCACAGCAGAAATAACCGCAACTGAAATTACCAAATGAGAAATGTACATAATGCAAAATTGTTTGTACATTTCCCATTTGGTCGTTTAAGGTAAAACAACCTCAAATCTAAAGAAACCCTAACTCCCCTCTCACACCCTCACCGCCTACTTACCTTTCCTTCAGTCTGGCTGGTCCTTGCGATGCCAGTTCCCTTTCACTTCTGTGATCGGGAACTGGCACCGCAGGGTCCTTTTGTTTGGGTCAGCTGCAGGGTTGTCCCCCGCGACCCCTGTTCACTATAGTGAGCGGGGGATGCGGGCGACACCCCTGCTGCCTTTTTTTGGGTCGGGTCAGCTGCAAGTGTATACTATAGTGTATAGTATAGTGAGCGGGAGTTGCGGGGGAGGCTCCCGCAGCCTTTTCATTATTTGGGTCGGGTCATCTGCCGAGACATCTGTTCCGATCCCCAAAAAATAAAAAATAATGGCCTATACCACCAAATAGATACTACAAAATGTCCTACGAATATTTAGTCAGACTTATAGGCACATCTTACTTCCGGAGAGGGACACATTATACGAAGGTCTAGCTCTCCATTCACAGATGATCGCCTCTTCTGTATTGTCCGATGAAGGAAATTGTGGATAAGACCCTTTCCAATATCAATAGACCACTGGATAATGTTAAGGCAAACCCTCTGGTTGTTAAGAAGGCAATATTGGACTATGACTGGGCATGCACTGTAGATACAATGCACTTTTCGCTCATAGCTGCGTCCTTTTCAACAAAAGGTAAAGCCAGAACAAGTCGCCCAGACTATCTTTCCCGACTTCCGGACTTCAAGTGGAGATCAGAGTTCCTGAGATTGAGGTTAAACCTGATTCCTACTGGGGAGATAAGGGAGATTGAAGTAAGAAAGCGAGGGGATCATTTATCCCTAGGGTGTTGTCTGTGTAACTTTCATCAAGTCCAAACTTTGCGGCACATCCTAATAGATTATAATGTGGTCCAAAGCCTCCGGATAAAACACTTCTTTTGTTTAGCATTGTCTGAGGAATGGCTTACATCTGCCCATTTCTGGGAACGATTAGCATTGGGGCATGAATTGAGCGTGGTATTGGAGGTACTTAGATTTCTCAAGACTCTTGGTTTTATCAAATTGTAAGGGGAAAATTACCACACGTTATTTTCTCCCTAACTTTGTAATTGATGACCTCAGTCAAATGTTCAAATTTGTCATAATTAAGCAGCTGTGTTGGTTGACTTTTTGTTTTCTTTGTCCTCAGTCTTTTGTTTTTCCTTTGTTTCTAAGGTGTGGCACTGTTACGTTTTCTGTGATTTTCTAGGTATAGCTTGTATATTATTTTCTGTGCACTTTGTATTTGTGTATTTATGAAAAGTCATTTGACTATAACACAAAATAAAATTACAACATTTTTAAAACATTTCTAAAAATAACTGTATTAACTATCTCTTCATTGAACGTTTTGGACCAAATGCCTATCGCATCTAGAGCACAAGGTAACAATTATAAGGATGCTTCTGAAGTAAAATGTGTCAGGGATGGGTCAAAATAAAGTGTTTATTTCTTCAGATGGCCAACACCTTAGGAGATTAATGTTTAAATAATAAAGCTCTTAACTTACTTGTATATGTCTTTGCTCCCATTTGGGGCACCCTACTCTGCAAAAAATATCCAGTGGTGAAAGAAAGTTGTATAACCAAATTCTGCGCAGTCTTTTAGCCTCCTGGCAACCCTAAGCTTTAAACACCAAATGTTCCAAGGTTCGGGCAACAAAAAGGTTCACAAATCCTAATTTAACACAGGAAAATAAAGAAGTTCTCCTGTGAACTATTTTCAAGGGTGTTCTCACAGTCCAGACTCTTATACTGTTTTCCTAATCCCACCTACCCTCTGAAGACATCTCCCATCTTTCAGGTTTGGAAGTCCCCTTTATCGGGCTGCTTCTGTTAGTTTTTCCATCAACCTCTGTTTTTTCAATGTGCACTCTGCTTCTTGCAATAGTTCTTGCACAAAGTCATGTCTCTCCGCAACCCTGGGATATTCACAGTAGGCCTCTCCCAGATCTTGTGGATCACAGCATTTACTTCACTGGGTATTTCTGCCCCCTTATTCAGGATCTTACTCTTACGTCCCCTCCCCTTTCCACCATACTGCATGGGTGTCCCTTCCAAGAACCTTTTTCACCAGAAAAAACCCACCTTCCCTGTTAAATTTAGAGGCGCGCGGGGGTGCGGCCCTGGGAGCATGCACTGCCTTGAATCTGCCCTCCGGTGCCACACCCCAGTCCCCTTTTCTGCGTCAACGGAAACGGGCCGAATTCACCAGTGCTCCTGGGTTTGGCTTTGGTCATGTAATTCTATGCACGGATACTTCTTCTCTTTCGTCTTTTTGTCTTTTTATCACAGGTACTCGGTCCTCAGGCATCACACTCCTCCCCGGCGCATGCCAACTTCTATAGGGTTCAGCAGGTGTCCATCCTGTGATGGGCTCTTTCCAACTAAAGACCCCCATGCCCTCTACATACGTTGCCTTGGCCCAGACCACGGCTGGCAAGCTTGTACCACGTGCGACGCGCTCTCCTCGAGGACTCTGAAGAAAAGACTAGCCAGGTGGAGGGAGCTCTTCCAGAGATCGCCTCCAGAGGACCTAAAGGACTTCGTCCATCATCGATCCAAGCCCAAGGTAGGGACGCTCTATTCCAGGGCACCCTGCAAGGGAGACAACTTCCCAAGGTCTCGCCCGTGCAGGAGGGACCGCTCAGGTCCTCATACTAGCACGAGTACCAAGGCTATACCAGCTACCGGCCGGCAGGCCGAGGGGTCAGTTGATCCTCCCGGTGACAGTGCTGAGGGACCGGAAGATTCTTTTACCGGTGCTTTACCCGAAGAGCCACGCCCTAGTACCGGCAACATGTCCGAGGGGGTGTCTTTACGCAGTTCTACCGGTAGATCTGCCGAGGACGAAACACCTACCAGGTCTCGTCTTGAGGGACAGGGTAGGCCTCATGATCCACACTCAAGAGTCCTTGACACGTGGAAGGCAGCTCAACAAAATGTCCACTGTGCCAGCCGCTTCTTACATCCAGCCGATACCGCCCCAAGGCAGGGAGCAGGTGGAGGAATGGGTGTCAAGGTGAGACTGGTGTCTACCAGGTATGTGGACTACAGCCTACCCTTCATTTGTGTAGTGGAGGTTTCCACTGCGTCCGTATGGGCAGGGTACGCAACAGCTCCAGCAGCTGCCCACTACCCCGTCCATATCACCTTCCACCCCTCCGGCCTGCGAGGACAGATTCTTTTAAAGGTTCTTCGGGCTCATGAAATCTCCTCCGATGGGGGTCATCCTCAGGGACACCATCAGGGACATGCGCCCTCCAGTGGCTCTGGCGCAGCAGGCCCCATTACAGGCGCCCGTGGCCCCTGCTCAGTCTTTGCCGCCCGCTCCGGCCCTACCGAGTGCAGGTGGTTCCGTACCAGCCTCTGCTGCAGCCTCCGGCTCCGGTCTCCACACCCCAGCCTTCGGCCCCCAGCACCCCTCCACCGGTGCCGGACCAACCGGACCCTCAGGTGGACACAGATGTGGAGGAGGACCCCGACACACCATCATCAGCCAAGGCCTTCCACAAACGTCTTGCAGCGCTGGCAGAGTACTTGGGCCTTCCTCAAACCGAGGTCGAGCAACCATCAGAGAGGGTCCTCGCCAAAGTCCTCAGGCTACATCGCGCAGCGAGAGCAGGGATCCGATGCAGAAGGACGTAGTCGCCTTGGCCAAGAAGGGCTGGCTCAAGGCCCACTCTGTCCAGCCGGTCAATCGATGCCTGGATGCCAAGTCCAGGCAGATGGAGGGGGATACACCCTTGCTATCAGCCCATCCTAAGCCACACTCTTCGGTGATTGCTGCAGCATCACTATACTCCAAGCCTCAGTCGTCCTCGGTCTCTTCCTATGCGGCACTGCTAGGCAAGGAGGAGAAGATCTTGGAGGCATACGGGAAGAAGCTGTATTCCAATGCATCCCTGCATCTTCGTCAAGCCGATGCCATGCTGGCAGCCATTAACCAGAGGCTTTGGTGGGAAATTGCAGATGTCCTTCCAGAGCTTTCCGGTGCAGAGCCAATCACGATTCAAGGCGGGACTGGCTGACGCCAAGATGGTGGCACAAGACATAATGGAGTCCACCGTGGCCCACATTGACACTTCTGGCCGGGCAATCTCCATTGCCATGGACATGAGAAGAACAGCCTGGCTCTGTGCTACTAAATTCAACCTGGATGTCAAGGAACGCATATTAGTCCTTCCGTTCGAAGGGGGTGACCTCTTCCACTCCTCCACGGACGAGGAGCTGGACTAAAAGAAAAACAGCTCACAAACGACCAAGGCTTAACCATCCTGACAAAGACCACAGCCAAAACGTAACCCAGTCACAGCAGCGCTCGAACAAGGGGCATACATACGGAGGGTTCCCCAGCTTCCCAGAGTGGAGGTCCAGGCAGCCTGACCGTTCGCCGACCCAACATCGGCACAAACAACAAAAGGGGGGGTGTGAGGGCTTTTTCCAGTCCCCCTCCTCCGCAACAGCCTCAGAGGAAAAGCAAGCATGACACGCCCCTCCGGGTCCACGTGTCTTCAGTGGGGGGCAGGCTTGCTCTCCATGCACAGTTCTGGTGCCAGAATTTTGCGGACCCCTGGATCCTCTTAGCAGTATCCACGGGGTACCGCCTACCCATCCCAGCCTCTCCTTCCGCTTCCCCTCCTCTCCCACAGGTTGGGACAGCAACTCTTCTGGCAGAGATTCGGTCGCTCGTCGAGAGCCAGGTAGTGGAGGAAGTCCCAGCCTTCCAGCGAGGCTTGGGCTTCTACTCCCGGATTTTTGCCATTCAGAAAAAAAACAGGCATGCCTGAGAGTTGTGCTGGAACTTTCCACCCTCAACCTCTCCCTACCTCTACAAAAATTCAAGATGGTTACGCCAGCATTAATAGCGGAGACATTGTGCAAGGGAGACTGGATGTGCTCCCTGGATCTGAAGCACGAGTACTTACGCGTCCCGATATGGAAGCCTTATCGCTCTTTTCTATGATTCAGGATCATGGGCTGCCATTTCCAATACAAGGTGCTTCCCTTTGGCCTCAGCTCGGCCCCCAGTGTCTTTACCAGGTCGATGAATACAGTGGCAGCCCTCCTCGGGGCCACCACATCTATCCGTACCTCGACAACTGGCTCTTCAGGGCTTCATCTCCCAAAGCGGTGCACCGCACCTCTCACGCCCTCATGAACACTCTTCACAATCTGGGCTTCTCGCTCGATCTCAAGAAGTCGCAGCTGCAGCCTACGCAGACTCTGACCTTCTTGGGTATCATTTGGGACACAGGCTCAGAGAGAGTTTTTCCTTTGGAGGACAAGATCACGGCCATCAAGAGGGCCACTGCGCACTTCCTCAGCAGAGAAGTGACATCGGCCTGGTGGTACCAACACCTACTGGGTCTCTTGGCAGCGGTCCTATTGTCTGTCCCCCACACGAGACTCAGGATGAGGAGGATACAGCTGCACTTTGCGGCATCATGCAACCAGGAACGGGGATCTCTGGCGGAGATGATTATCATTCCTCCTTCTCTTCACCGGACCTCACATGGTGGTCCAGGGACTTCAACCTGCGGACGGGCAAGCCCTTCTGGCAACCTACCCCAAAGGTCATCATCACTACGGACTACCCTCTCGAAGGATGGGGGGCCACCCTGGACAACCACTGCATCCATAGCACCTGGACCCAGCAGGAGCAGGAGTACCACATCAATTGGCTGGAGCTGAAGGCGATTTGGCTAGAGCTCAGAGTCTTCCTTCTGGTTATCGAGGGCAAGGTCATCCTCATCCAGATAGACAACTCAACCAGCATGTTCTATGTCAACAGGCAGTGAGGTACCAGGTCCCCACCTCTGTGCAGACTGGCAGTCAGCATGTGGGAATGGGCCCTGGAGACCGACATCTACCTCACGCCCGTCCACCCTCCGGGGGAATCCAACCTGGAGGCGGACAGGCTCAGCGAGCTGGGAGCAGACAATTACGAGTGGCAGCTAAACGACCTCGTACTGCAGGAGATCTTCAGCAGATGGAGACACCCCCAGGTGGACCTCTGTGCCTCCTGAGACAACAAGAAGTGCCAACAGTTTGCCTCCTAGCAGGGGCAGGGCCCCGGCTCCCTGGGCGACCCATTTCAGATTCAGTGGATCGGCATGACAGCATACGCCTTCCCGCCCACTCCGCTGATACACAGGGTGATATGCAAGATCAAGGAGTCTCACCAACTCAGCGTCATTCTGATAGCTCCATGGTGGCCAGCCAGGCCATGGTTCTCGGAGCTGCTCAGCCTCTCTGAGAGACCTCACATTCACCTTTCGACTGGCCCAGCACATCTGCTGTCGCAGCAGGGGGGCAGGGTCATTCACCCCGCCCCAGAAAACTAGCACTCACAGCGTGGTTCCTGAGCAGGTCACGCTAGGAAACCTCAACCTGTCTCAGGCTAATCTTGAGATCATACCGGGCGCTAGGAGCAAAGCTACCAGGGCCCAGTATAAGAGCAAGTGGACCAGGTTCTGCCACTTGGCAGACTCTAAGGATATCAACCCCCTTGCACGTACATTAGACGACGTGTTCTCCTTCTCGGCGCACCTCACCCACTCAGGCGTGCAGATAGATACTTGCTGCACTTACTTGGCAGCCATAGGGGCCTACAGAAACTCAGAGGAAGAGGATTTCTCCTCTTCCAACCAGATTGTTAAAAAGCATCTGACGGGACTAGCCAGAGTCTACCCGCCCATCAAGAGGCCACACCCCGTGTGGGACCTCAATATAGTGTTGGGTGCCCTGGCGCACAAACCATTTGAGACAATGGCATCCGCGGACATCAGGCTGGTCACCATCAAGACGGCCTTGCTAGTCGTCCTCACCTCGGCTCGCAGGATAAGCAAAATCCATATGCTGGTCACCTCAGAACCCTATACTACGTTTCACAGGGATAAAGTAGTACTGCCGACACACCGAGCATTCCTACCTAATGTGCCTTCCGCGTTCCATCTGAACGAGGAAATAGTGCTGCCTACGTTTTTTGCTGAGCCCAAAGACGAGGCACGAAGAGTTCTGCATTGCCTGGATGTCAGGCGTGCCCGGAAATTCTACTTAGACAGGACCAAGGGCTTCCGCATGTTAGACGCCCCTTTTGTCACCTTTGCCGGAGCAAGACCGGGATATCAGGCCTCCAAGGCCTCCATAGCCCGTTGGATGATCGCGGCCATCCAAGAAGCTTACGAGGGACAGCAGAAGCCACTGCCGGCCAACATGCACGCTCATGCAGTCAGAGCCAAGGCAACGGCCATCGCATTCCAGCGGCATTGCCCCTGGCAAGTCATAAGCAGAGCGGCCAAATGGGCCACCCCATCGGCTTTCTGCAAGCACTACTGTTTGGATGCCAGCTCTAGATCAGACGCGGCATTTGGACAGGTGGTTCTTAGAAACCTGTTTGCTTAAGGGGGTCTCCTCTCCACCCTGGGGCTACACTCAGTTGTAATCGCCCATGCAGTATGGAGGAAAGGGGACGGGACGTGAGAGGATATCCAGCCAGACGATAGGGAATTATTTAAAACATGTGAATCTATGAAAGATACCAACTCTGGAGCTAAGCAACGTTTTCCTGTCTCCTTAAAAGAAATAGTTTGCATAAGTATAATCGTTTTTTATTGCATGCTTAATACCGAAGAAGTTTTTATGCACTGACCCGGGATTCGAACCTGTGTAGCTCTGCATCATCTTGCTTCCAAGATGGGCATGTTGCCACTGCGCTACACTACTCATGGTCAGTAGAGAGAATTTTTAACCAAGTTTGGAACCACCAACTGTAACTTCACCTTAGTGACTTTGAACAGGAAATAAGTAACAAATAAAAACAGTAAACATATGTTCTTGTTTCTTCACCTTATATAAGCGATTTGCCTCAATCTGCCATCCAAGAATAAACATTGAACATGGCATGATGGAATAGAGAGAAAATATAAATAAATAAGAAAGAGAGAAATAAGACCTTGACTTGAAACATCTTTGGCAGCATTTAATGCTTAACCATTTTTTAATTATCATATTTGTGTGATTTGATGATGCCCCTTGCCTAGATCGGGGGACCACCAAGTTGGTGACTTGAGATTTAATTTGAGTCATTTCTAATGCACAGGCTGGACACAGTTAACTGCATTTGGGTACAGATGGTACGTATAGACTCTAATTTAGTGAACAGAAC
The DNA here is from genome assembly GCF_040938575.1 of Ambystoma mexicanum. Classification (NCBI taxonomy): domain Eukaryota; kingdom Metazoa; phylum Chordata; class Amphibia; order Caudata; family Ambystomatidae; genus Ambystoma; species Ambystoma mexicanum. The sequence goes on along the minus strand of NC_090931.1, from coordinate 1,459,574,061 downwards.
ACACAAGACCAACTCCCAACTTATGGAGAACTATTTGAACAGAAAGGTTTTGAGGGATTTCCGAAATTGTAACAGTGTATTCTGTAATATCTTGGTACCTGAAGAACACCCGGACCAGCAGGTAAGATATAATGTAGGTTTATTTAAGATTGTATCCAGGAACAACATTTGCATGTCCCCTCAAACCAGCATATCTATCAACTGTCAAGCGAAGAACCCAGCTTCAGAGAACAACACCCCAACACTCCACTCATGCTGACCTCACCACATTCCATGTACATTGATGTCATCACCTCATCCAAGAAACATTACAACACTTCTCCCTCCTTTCCTTTGTTGAAATAAGAGAAATTCCACACCAAAACCACCACCGGACAAACCCCTAAAAAACACGTGTGGCCAGCACGTAATGCACCAACTTACCAACTCCACTGGCGACAAGAAACTGCCACCCAGAGAACACCTATAACCCTGAACACTCCAAGGACACTCCAGATCTATCCAGATCTATGAAACAGGAAAAGTGCTCAACCAGAAAAACAAGGAAAACAATAAAACCCACATGGCACCCCCAGAATACTATCTAACTGTGCCAAAACAAATTGGGCAACATAACACCCTGTGTCAACCAACACCCCTGGGCACGAACCACACAGCTCAACCAGAGCAACAACAAGCACAATAACGTAGACAGTTCACCACAGCACCCCTAAAGGGTACCCCAACACCAAAAGAACCTTGAACACTCGAGAACCCAACCCAAAAGGATTGTGGAAACATAACCACCCTGAACCATACACACAAACACCACGGACCCCTGGTCCAGCCTACTGCACAACGCAGCACACCTACCACTTACCTTGGACCCCAGATCCAGCCTACTGTACAAACGCAACACTACCACTCACACAATGGACCCCTGGCCCAGCCTACTGCACAACGCAGCGCACCTACCGCTTACCTTGGACCCCCGGTCCAGCCTACTGCACTACCACATACCACGGACCCCAAGTCCAGCCTGCTGCACACCGCAGCACAACGACTCACACAATGGACCCCTGGTCCAGCCGGACTGCACCACGCAGAACGCCACAACAATTAAGGACCCCAGTCCTACAACAAATGCCATATCATATCATATCATACACAATGCTCTGTCCCCCTCACGCACTGTATACACAACTGCAAACACACACAGAGATTTTCAATACATTAAAAATACTTTCTTTTTGCACAGACAAATGCAAATGCTGTACTTAGTCACAATACAAACCCGCAAGTACCCCACCCACGGGTCCGCACAAACCCAATAATGGGAACCCGACCTGCAAGAAACTTGTTAAATAATGGGCCCCACCCACAAGTCCGAAATCCCGCAAGTTCAGTCCCATCTGTAAGAAATGATTTTATAAAGGAAAACAATATGCAATTTCAGGCATATCCATGCAGCAACACACTCAACAACACCTCATTAGCACACAAGATTGGCAATTATATACAACTCAAACATTCACTCATACACAACTTTCAGCGCGCGCATCCACTCACTCACACGGGCCCACGCACACACTACACACCCGGTAATATACTACACACCCGATAATACACAGAAATCTCACTAGTGAAGAAAGTTCTCTCTCCACCGGAACGTCCTCTTCCTCGTGGCGAGCTGCTGCGACATCGGGCTTAGCTCATCCAAAGCCCATGCAGCACAATAACTCTTCCCGCAGGCTGCAGGCAACTCCTCCCTTGCGCCCAGCCTGTTGGAGGTGCAGCACCCAGAATGCTCCTAGCTGCGTCCCCCAGACTCGAGATCAAAATTATCCGCACAGTACCCGCGTATGCCCACACTGGCCCCCTTACTGACATAAGGGTCATCCACGACATCAGCATTGTCCAGAAGTTGGGATCGCCAAACAACATCCAGAGGATAAACTGAACAGCCATTCCTATACCGCGTACTCGTAATGCAGCACAGTCCTTCCTCGCGTTCCAGCAGCTCACGCTGGAATGCACGTCACAACCAAGGCAACGTGATAACAAGTACACGTCCAGTGACGCCAACTGCGCGTTCGGCCACATCTCCACGAACACGTCTGCATTCCGGCTTCCCTTGCCATACGCGAGACCAGTGTTCACAACGGAGGGCCTCACAATGACGCATTACGTCATCATTTTTGCTCCAGACACCGCAGCGCTCACATGTCCTGCTCTTCTCCATATGGTGAAACGACCCGGAACCATCCGCCTTGAAGAGCGTGGGATGAACAACTGTGGTCCCGGACACCTCCAGCTGCCCACCGGAGCCCACACAAATGCGGTCCATGACTTCCTGCTAACTGGACCACCTGGCCTCCAGCTAACACGAAGGAACACACCAACCTCCTTAAGTCACGGCGCCCACATACCGCTCTGGGAGCTGCTTGCTCGTCACAAAGCTGAGATGCTAGAGCCGCCTCCCCTTCCGAACCTCCTCTGCCAGCACCAGCTAATTCCGAGCAGAAATCAGACTCGGCAGCTGACGGCGCGGGTGTCCTGGGACTTGACAAATGGAGCATGGACAACTCTCCTCAGAGCTCCGCACACCGACCCGTGTGCCGACATGCACCCCCAGTACCACCAGGTCACTGGGTCAGGCCAACACCGCACATGAACAAGAGTGCTGAATAACCGCCCCCAAAACCCCCAGCACCACCCGGTCACTGGTTAAGGCACCTGTGTCGACAGGTACTGCACCCCGACCTGAGTGCCGACTGGACCCCTCAAGACAGCACCGCCCGGCCTGCTGAAGAGGATAAACAGGCCAGTCAAACAACTCTGGCCTTAAACTTGCTGATAGCTTCTTCACGGGACATGGACCAACTGGAGGGCAATGTTTCCTGATTCTGGACTGTCCCCTCCACGACAGGATCCCTACCTCATCGCCAGTGAAAAATCTAGATACCTGAAGAACACCCAGAATAGCAGGTAAGATATAATGTAGGTTTATTGTAAGATAGTATCCAGGAACAACATTGGCATGTCCCCTCAAGCCAGCATATCTCTCAACTGTCAAGCATAGAACCCAGCTTCAGAGAACAACACCCCAATACTCCACTCATGCTGACCTCACCACATTCCATGTACATTGATGTCATCACCTCATCCAAGATACATTACAACATATTCTTATTCTTAGGCAGGTATTTCCTAAGTCTGGTACACTGCAAAGTGTCTGACTCCCTGCGAGACACACTGGCATGGGGGGGGGAGTGCAGCAGCAGTGTATCCATAGAACAAGGTGGTCTCATAGTATTTTTCTGGTTTTGTACGATCGGATCGAAAAAAAAAGGTCTGACCGTACAAACCGACAAAAAATGCTACCACCAAAGGTTCGAACACCAAAAGTTCAAACCTTTGGTGGTAGCATTGCAGGTAAGTAAAAAAAAAAAAAGATGGCAGGGGCTGCGGGGGGTGTCCCCCGCAACACCCCGCTCACTGTACTGTGTGGCATAGGGAGCGGGGTGTTGCGGCGGACACCCCCGCAGCACACCTGCAAACAACAAATAAATAAATGAAATGCAAAAAAAGTGGGGGCTGCAGGGGTGTCCCCCACAACACCCCGCTCACTATACTTTACAGTATAGTGAGCGGGGGTTGCGGGAGAAACCCCTGCAGCCCCCGAAGTATGTAAGTGTGTTTGCATGACAAAGGTGCAAACTTTTGGTAGTTCGCACCTTTCTCATGCAAACATTCCGGCCGCAGCAAAATCAGCCACGGTCGGATCACTTAGAATAATTTTTCTTGCTGAGATCCTCATCAGTGCTGGGATGAAAAAGCTGTAGACTGTGTTGAAAAGCAGATCCAGAATCACATCCTGGACTTCAGTGTTGAGATTGGCTGCCTGCATCCAATCCTGCCATTTGGCATCACAAACGCCTCACAAAAGACGCAAAGAATAGGTGGTCCAGTTCGAAGCACTCAATCCAGAGGGCATGCAGAAAACCCAGTTCTGCCTCTCAATGGTCCACCCTTCCACTTTGTTCTCAAGTCATTTCAACCACTCTGAGCGGAACTGGGTGCCTTGTCAGTGTGCAGATTTTTCCTTCATTACCAGATTATTTTTTGATGTTTTCTCATATTTTTCTCTTGCTCACCTGTCAGTCTGCATGGCTGGTCTATGCTGCAGTAGACTGTGTTTCAGACTTTTGCAACAAGAATTTCCCATTAGTAAATTCTCGCACACTTCTAATGGATTGTGTCCTCCCAGATATTTCTCATCTTTTGATATCTCCAATATCCAGCTACAGCTGCTTCGGCAAGAAATGTCAGCAGAGGGCGCTTTGTGTCGATGGGGTCAACTTGATTTCCCTCGAGGGCCTCTGACTCGAGGATGATTTAATCAAGGTATATATAGCACATGCAGTGCCCGTTGGATTCAGTTCCGTTTTTCTGAGTAAGCTTTTCCTTCCTAAACTACGGTACGCTTTAGATATTTCTTCGAGAAATGATTCAAATGTCTTCATCCTCGGCTCCGCCAACCCCGAAGACCGGTTTAAAAAATGTCAAGACTGCAACGGCAAGATGTCGCTGATGGACGCGCATCGAGTATGCTTGTGGTGTCTCGGTGTGGAGCACAAGACCTTGGCCTGTTGAAAAAGTGTCAGTTGATGACCGGAAAAGCTCTGAAGGAGCGTAAGGAGAAATTGGCGTTAGTTAGACTGCCTAAAAAAAACCTTCGAATAACCCGTCGATCACGCATTTCCTCCGACGAAGCAAAAGGCAACTCTCCTCAACGGAAAAAGACTAAAAGGTGTAGGACCCAGAGTGGCTCCCACCACGCCTCGTCGAGGAGATCGAAGAAAAGGCACCACAAGTCACCTACTTCGACATCCTCGTCTGACTCCTCCCCAGAGAGGACTTTATCTTGCCCCACTAAGGCCTCTACTCCGGCTGAATGGGAATCATTCAGGCAAGAAATGCTTAAAATCTTCGAGTGCCAGAAACCCTCGAAGCAAGTAGGCCATGCTCCTACCGCACCTTCTGAAGCCGATAAGAAAAGGGCTCGAGACAAATCCTGCACGCCCTTGAGCCGGGACGACAGCTAGATTCCCATCTAGAGCCGTTGAGGCCTCAACACAATGAAAAATCATCAAGGAATCCTTCAAGCCATTGAAGTCCGTCACGGACAAAGGACAAGCCATTGTAGAAGTCGTCAACGCCATCGACACCAGCGGGGCCTTCAATGCCACCGGTGCCATTGACGTCGAGGACGTCTTCATCAAAGGCATCGATTACCTCATGGGCATCTGGCTCGAAACCTTCGAAGCCACCAATGCCTTTACCAGAAATGCGGAAGACCTTCACTCCTTTCCCTAGGAAGGAGTTCTTTAAATCACTCACTTCCATTTATGAGGACAATAAGCCATCTGATGATAATGATGCACTCTTTGGATTGCAGTATGGCACTCCAAATGTCCCTGATAGCATTATATCAGAAGAATCTAGGTTGCAAGACTTGCATGGAAATGTACAGCCAGTGGAATGGACACCAGAGTTGGGGTTTTGAAGGCCAGAATCAGATGAGCATGCAGAAGCCTCTTACAGACAATTAATGACCAAGGTAGTTGATTATCTGAGATGGAGCAGGCCTTACCTCCCATTTGAACAGGATGACCTTATGGATATCCTGGACAAAAGTCCTCAAAGGGATCCTATCCTACCCTTTCATGTCGCTCTACATCAGAGAGTATTTGCTAATTGGAAAGCACCGGAATCATGTGCGGAAGTTCATAAGAATTTAACAAAGAAATACTGACTGTCAAGTAGTGGCCTCAGCTACTTGTCGAAACATCCTACACCAGAAAGTCTGGTGGTGCAGGCAGCTACCACTACATCCAAGCAGGCAGCTAATCCAACCATCCCACCAGATCAGGATAATAAACGTATAGATGCCTGGTCAAGGAAAGTCTTTTCTGCTGGGAGCATGGCTCTCAAATCAGCCAACTCGACATGTGCCCTTGCAGAATTCACTTACACTCTTTGGGACTGTATTTGCATGGCGGCTGAGCATATTCCCGAAGGGGAGGAAAGAGACGGGTTCTTGGCCATTGTAAAGGATGGCAACGAGGCCATGTGTGAGTCTCTTCAGTCGGGTTTGGATTCTGCTAACAGCATCAGCAGAGCCATGGCGCCAAGCACTGTGATATACAGGTTCACATGGTTAAGGACGTCTGGATTTGCACGGGCGCACAGTCTAGACGCCTTAATATGCCTTTTGACTGGTCTGATTTTTTTGGCAGCTAGCTTGACGAAAGCCATGAGAAGCTGCAGACCTTGTAGGGGCCAACCAAGTCTCTAGGTACTGCTATTAGGGAGCCACAGCCTTTTCACTCCAGTGGAACGACTTGGAGAGATAGATCCTTTTGCTACTACTCCTCAGTTGGAAGAGCGAGAGGAATGGCTGGTCAAAGAGGCCAAAGAAGATTCCATTGTAGTGGACGAGGGAGAGGTGCAAAGCCTGCCCAAGCATCTTTGCCAACAGCCACTGCTTCTGCCACCTTAAAACCTTTCTGAGGTCTTGATTCACGACACCCAGTGGGAGGCTGACTGTCTCAGCGTCTGAAAGAATGGCAGGGTATTACTTCAGATGCTTAGGCACTACAAACCATAGCCCAAGGTTACTGCCTCACCTTCATTCTGAGATCTCCTCCGGGGAGCCATTCCTTGAAGGCTCATGATCCGTTCCTTCTGTAGGACATTTTGACACTGCTAGAGAAAGGTGCTATAGAGCCAGTATCTGTAAAGGAGAGGAACAAAGGATGGTATTCTCCATATTTTCTAATCCCCAAGAAGAATGGAGGACTAAGTCCCATCTTGGACTTGAGATACTTGAACAAGTTCCTCAGGAAAGACAAGTTCATGATGGTCACACTTTCTCAGATCCTTCAGGCCCTCCGAATTGGATGGTGTCATTGGACCTCCAGGATGCTTAATTGCATGTGCCAATCCATCTCAAGCACAGAAAGTACCTGAGGTTCGCCGTTGGCAGTTCTCATTATCAGTTTCCAGTTCTGCCATTCGTGCTGAATTCCGCCCGAGTATTTTCACCAAATTGATGGCAGTGGTGGCAGCGAGTCTCAGGAGAGGTGGGATTCACATCTACCCCTACCTGGATGATTGGCTGATCAGGACACATTCTCCCGAACAAGTTCTGGATCCTCTCAGTGGGACCTGCCACTCTCTCCACAGACTGGGCACCCTCAATTACAATAAGTCCTACATGATACCATCTCAAAAGCTCTAATTCACTGGGGCTGTCCTGGATACCTCCTTGGGAAAGACCTCACCACCCGAGGTGAGAGCTCAAGACATTCTGCAGATGGTCATCAAATTTCAGAGTGCCCAGCGTCTCCCGCCCTTTGATTTTTTGAGGTTGTTCAGCCTCATGGCAACCTGCATTTTCCTGGTGTCAGAGGCCTGCCTGAGAATGAGATCCCTCCAATGGACTCTCGGGACACAATGGTATCAGTTCTCAGACAACATGTCAGACTTACTTCAGGTTCCAAACAGGGTCGCACAGGATCTCCTGTGGTGGTCATGCAAGGACAAACTCTGAAGGGAGAACCTTTTTGGCAACAATGGCCGGAAATAACAGTAGTGACGGACGCCTCACTCATGGGGTGGGGACCCCATGCCAACGATCTGACAATCAGCAGTCGTAGGTCGCCATCGGAGTCCAAACTACACAACAATCTTTTGGAGCTGAGAGCAATCAGACTAGCGCTGAAGGCTTTTCTGCCCTCTGTACGGGGAAAGAATGTCCTGATAATGACGGACAACACAGTTGCCATGTACTACCTCAACAACAGAGGAGGTGTAGGGTCCCTACCACTGTGCAGAGAGGCAGTGCTGCTCTTGTTCTGGGCAATACAAGAAGGAATCCCTCTATCAGCAGTTCACCTAGCCGGCGAGGAGAACACGGTGGCAGATGCTCTGAGCAGGCAGAGCACAGTCTCCCACGAGTGGGAACTAGCTCAGGAAGTCCTTCAAGAGATCTTCACCCTTTGGAGAACCCCTCAAGGGGATCTTTTTGTGACCAGCGTCGACCGGAAGTGCGAACTGTTCTGCTGCAGGGAATTTCTCCCAATAGCAGCTCTAGGGGGTGCATTTGTAGTGGACTGGGAATTTCCACTCCTGTATGTGTTTCCTCCAGTCCCCGTATTCCTCACGTAATCAGGAGGTTGAGAAAGTTTGGGAAATCCATGATTCTAATTGCCCCGGTTTGGGCCAGGTGGACGTGGTACACAGACCTTGTAGACATGTCCATCTGCCCTCTGTAAGAAACCTGACAGTGTCTCACTTACGTGTCCCTGGGGATCTGTCATCTAGGTGGCCAGGACACGGCCATCGCTATTTGATCCAGTTCCTGGGGGTGAACCAGTGCGTGAAGGTCACCTGGGGGAGGGGTCTTCGGGGAGTGGAAATGGGACACTGAAGGCTGAGACGCGGTACGCCCTTCCTTATGACACCTTTTCCCCATTCTACCCTGTAGAATATCTAGAAACTCAACCCTGCCCCCTCTTTCTTGACACAAACACTTTCTCACAAACCGATTACCATGAAAGACAACGGACTAACACCAGAGTCGTATACCTGACATGTCCCAACACAATGGTCAGGTAGAGTCAGGCAATTGCCGATATATGCACACCTGACTTCCCTTCCCTTTCCCCATAGGGATAAAAGGCGGAGCACGAGGGCACACTCTGAGCAAGGCCAAACGCATGTGGAAGCAGCTATTCTAGGACGGCAGTTCAAACGAAGGAGAAAGACAGCAAGACTTGAAAGGACGACGAGAGAATTGCCCTTACCCTTTTCAACCCAGACCCCCGTAGCCTCCGACAACCTAAGACTGGGAATTGCAGCTGGCGAATGCTGAGAAGATTATCAGTGTTACATGGGACCCTCCTGCACTGATAGCCAGGGCAGGGAGAAGCGTTTGCCATTGTGGTACCGTCCTTGACTCCAGAGGCAGGCGATGCCAACAGAGTTCGGCACAGCCGGTGAGTCGGAAAGAACGGATAATAGACCGGACTGTGTGGGACTCAAGGTTACAAAGAGCAACATTATATGAAGAAATAAGACTAATGGACAAAGGTCCTTTTAAAGTCCAAATTTGTATCAGAGTTAGAGTGGTCTGGTGCCACATGGGCGCTCATTCGAAGGACTCTGACCGGTGTCTCGCTCCTGAACAAGGAGAATGTGTTGAACTGAGAAATCGAAGTGGTACTGCAGCGGGTTATGTTAAATCCTGAGCATAGGAGAAAGCCCTATGTTGTTGTAGAAACTACAGGTACCAAGAGGCCCTAGAGGAGGCTGGTGTGAGGTGGTCATACAAGGGTCAAGCCAAACCCCTTGTAAAATCGAAAGTCCTTGGCACGTTGCAGAAGTCTTTGAGGAATATGAAAGTGTGAATCCGACTAAGGGAAGTGTGAAACTGGTTTTTGAAACCGTATGAGGGGAACGCTGTGTGAACTGTGATATGTTGAATTACACACTGGCCAGAAAATAACAGAGTGACCCAGCGAGATGTGATCACCCCTCGGAATTCTTTGTTTGAAATAGCAAGTGCTTTAGGAGGCCCGTGAAGGAAGGTCTGTTAGGGAGAATTCTCTGTTTAGGCTGAATTTCCTAACCTAGTGAGTCCCCCAGCAGCTTTGCTGGATTTTTGGGGTTTATTTGTTTCTCCTGCCAAGAGTGAGACTCTTTTACCCTCACTCTTGGGCATGATTTGAGTGTGTTTCTTTGAATCTAGATGTGTTTAATGCGCTATGGGGTCTTTTACCCCATAGGGCTTCATGTGTTTTTGTGATGTGTGTTACACAGCACCCTCAGTGCAGTAACACAGGGGTGGCATAGTGACCCCCCAGTATAGACTCCATACCCTGGGACTGACTACTGTCTCCCAGGGCATGTAAAGTCACCATTGACTTTACTAGTCTTAAATTCTGAACAGAACCAGTACAAACCATCATATTGTGGACGTACTGGCTGGGCAATTCAATTGCCCCAGGGTCTGTTAGTCGAGGGGGCACGTCTCCGTCCCCCCTGATCGAGTTTTGGCTGGTGGCAGTGGATACAACTTTTTATATTCAACCGCGAATATTTTCCTATGGGATTTCCCATTGTTTTAGGCTACTATCTTTATTTAATTATTTACGGTAGCCTCGAACATACCGCCGGTTTATTTAATTAATATTAAATCTCCGGTTGGTATTTTTTGCCAAAACTTGATTCTAAAATGGCGTTTGTGTTCTCTTCTGTGACTCCAACCCAAGTCGAGCCCTTTGTTCCACTTTTTGGCGGGCTTCTCCACAGAAGCCCTCCAAAGTGGTGCCACTCTGTCTGGGATACTTAGGAGGGGTGGAGGGGGATTTAGGCACCCTGGACTGAGTTGCCTAGGCAACTCAAGTCGCACTCTGTCCTGATTGGCCCAAGTGGTGAGCCGGCCGGCTCACCACTTAGCATGTTTGAGTGACAGCTAGGCTGAGTGAATGGGGGTTTTCTGCACAAAAGCAGGGCTTTGGGGACTGGAACTTCAGAAGTCGCCACAGGACCTAAGAATCCGATGAGGGAGAAGCTGAGTCGACCTGCCACAATGACACCACCGGTGGAGCCCTGCTGGACCGTCTCACCACTTTTCCCAACGACAGAGGAGATCTCCCGCCGGAGAGTCTTCTTCCTTTGACTGGTGGGGACAACCAGTTTCACCGTCTTTTCGCCTTCCCAACGTATCTCGTGGCCGCCTTGCCTGCGCCAAGAACCCCGGCAACTGGGATACCATGTTTTACCACAACCGCGAATTAAAGGGTACTACCTTTAACCAGAAAACTCCGCGGCTGGTTTCTTACCTGGCAGTGCAACGACCTTCATCTTTCCTCTAAGTCGAGATCTTCTCTTCCCCTGGACGACGACATGACTTGCACCCACTGCCAGGAACAACTGCCACCTCTGGAGGATCCTTCCCACTTAAGGTACCGTGTCCCGCCTGGCTTCCCTTGCCACCGACTGTACGGGGTAGATTTAGTCCCCGGCTTTCGAACCTGGGTTAGCCTGGGACACCCTGGCTAAACTTTTCTGATCCTCTCTAAACTCCTTTTGAACTCCCTGCAAGACTTTCTAAGCCTAGGGTAACTGTGTGATCTGTGCTCTTTTTGTGCTCTGCTCTCTCTAAGAGTGGGCCCAGCCTTTGGACTTTGGCTCACCAGTGACTTTTGCTCTTCTGCCTTGCTAACAGTGTTCCTAAATCTTAGAGTGGTGTACCTTTCCATATTCTGCCTTTTTCCCTCCCTTTTTCACAAACTTAATGGAGTGCCATCTAGTTAAGCGCTCACCTCTGTATGAAAATAAGTGGTGTTTTACTAAGACTCATCTGATAAGGAATAAGGGGTGTATATATATTATAATAGTAACTGTGTTTAGAGTGTTTTACAATAAGAGTGCTGGAGTGTTTCAAACAGTGTGTTTTTAAATAAATAGTTATATACTTTGATACCAAAGCTCTGGTCAGTGTTTGCTTGTATTATTGTGTCTGAGTGCCTATTGTGTATACTTTGCATGCTGCCTAACTCTTCTTGAGAGAAGTCTGACTGCTCAGCCACAGCTACCAGGTAAATCTGGGTGGTACAGACTGCTACCAAGTGTGTTTACTGCTAACGCCTGTAGTCCTAAATCTTTTGCAGTGTTCCCTAAGGGAACTGCACAGGTTTCTGCCTAACAAGGTCTGAGCCCGGATGAGGGGGATCTAACTAAACTAATGGTTGTTTAAAAAGACATTAAGACTTTTGAAGACTACAAATGAAGAGATTGTGAAGAAAGTGAACTACATTGTGGTGACAAACGTGAACCCGACTGAGGGATGTCCACAGTGAGAGGTTGGTCTGAGCCCAACAGAGGGAGGCTAACGTTGAGAGAAGGATTGGAGCCCGGCTGAGGGGGATCCAAGTAATTGCCTGACGTGAAGATAAATAGAAGGAACTTTTGGTATTTATGATACATCAGGGCCTCTGAAGCAAGAGACTTTGCATGAAAGAGACTTGTTCAGAGAAGGTCCTGATATTGAGAAAAGGAACTGTAACCTCGTGCTGGAGAAGCCCAGGACTGTGCTCTGCTCAAGAGTCCCGCCTTGTCCCAAGCTAAAAACGTGGTGAAGGGAGACCCTGCCATAACATCCTGACTTATCGTTTTCTTTTTTTTCTTGTGAACATTATCCCACACTCTTTTGTAGCATAGCAGTAAGGATTGGCAATAGTTTTCTTTTAGTATAGGCCCTGTTTATTTGACTAGACTCCTCTAGGACTGTATTGTTATTATTTGATGGTCGTAGCTTGCTCCCATCTTAGATTTAGGTTTAGATTAGGTGTTTATCTCACCCTTTTACAGTTTAATAAACACCCTTGAACTGTGATCACTTGTGTCTTACTTTGATACCATGCCTTCCTTACACCTCCAATACGTCTTCCACAGAGAGAGGACCTTCTCTCGCAAGAGGAGGGTTGGGTTGTCCATCCAGAGGTCAAGACACTCAGCCTTCACGCATGGTTTCTGAGAGGATAAGGTACAAGGATTGGGACCTCCCGGATGACGTAATGGAGATTTTGTTTTCGGCCAGAAGGCCAGCAACAAAGTCCTTCTACCGCTACCATTGGAACAAATTCTGCAGCTGGTGCAGGGACAAGTGTGTGGACCCCTTGCTATGCAAAACACCAGAGGTGTTATCATTCTACTGTACTTGGCCAATCTGGGGCTCCAGGTTGGGACCATTAAAGGTTATTTGGTGGCACTTTCCATCTTCAAGCGCTCGTCTGAGGAAACATCATATTTTAAAATACATTTTTCATTGAGGATTCGGGTCTGTCTTGCTAGTGGAATGTACACAGTGTCCTTTTGCTACCTTGCTAGCCACCTCCTCTCTCTCTGGTGCTCCGCCAGCTTGTGTTGCCATGGCTCGGCATGCTGGTCTTTGCAGTCCTGTGAAAGGAGAGAAAGAATACTGGAGAACATGGCACACAGCAGCAGTTATAGAGCAAGAGTTAGCAATATTTAGCATTTCCATAAAGGTAGAAGGGAGAGAAAATGGGACCCTCCTAAATCCCACACCACACTTTTGAGATAAGGGCTGGCTCTGGATAATCCCATGGTAGGCTACTGTCCAAGGTTGAGAGGGGTCCTCATCCCCTCTTGACAGTGTCAGGTATCTGACCTTGTCACGCCAATTATTATTATCAGAACACCTAAGGAAAGCAATGACGTGAGCGTCAGGAAACATGTGACACCTGTTGAAGGCAGATTGTTAGAGCACGAATGTGGATTAATCTTTTCAAGGAACCTTGGATTTTGGCTGTAATTTGAAGGTGCTTCTACCTTCCCCCTCTCACTCTTGATTACCCTAGTCAAGGAGCAAGCCGAGGTCCTACAGCTGCTCACCATGAGAGCAATAGACCTAGTTCCTTCCCCAAAGAGGAACTCACAATACATTTCAAGATTGTTTGCAATACAGAAAAAGAACTGCAAGAAAATAACGTTAGGGTAAACTGCTTATGAGTGCGCTAGGGCTGAGATTGTTTAAAATATATTGACGAGATATGCTGTAGGGCTGGTAAATTTGAGTCTTACCCTAGACCCAAAGAAAAATAACAGATTATGTAATTAAACCAGTATTCTGCGCTTACCGAATGTCTTATGAATACATTTGTGTGATAACACCTTACAAATCAAAAAGGTAATATTTAATTGGCATACAGTCCAGCCAACACGTGTTTCGACCTCTGGTCTTTCTCATGGCTGGTATTAGTATCAAACATATCATAAACATCTGTAATTACTTGCAAAATGTGGTGAATGCATACCAATATCAGGTAAGGGAGATTGGCAGAAAGAAAAGAGCAAACAAAAAACATAACTATGTTCGCAAAAAAACATCAACTTCAGGTACATGTTAATGATTTAACTACAGATACCCTGTAATGTGATCTGATTGTTGTCAATTACACGACATGCAAAGCGTGGATTTAGTGTAGCACCCTAAATACTCAAGTCACAAATAATTAAAAAACCCAAACTAATCATTGAACGAGTACAGCTATCTGCATTCTTATCACACCCATGCTGGTGTCCCATTCAGCCTTCAAGCTATTGATGCTGTGTTGGTGTTTAGTTTCTCCAGATCGAATTAGCTAATTGCTAAACTCAATTCAAATTAGTGACCCCACCCATCGTTCTATAACGGGTCGGGTCCAAAGCACTCACCAGTAATTGGTTCTAAGGATGCTCTGAAATGTGAATTTGAAATGTTCGAGTTATAGTTAGCCTTAGAGTTAACAGCTATGTAGGGTTAGGACCCCTCACTCAGAAGTGACAGGTTAGGTGTAAAAACACTTACCCAGTGTCTATCATATCCTATAAATTGCATGAATGTTCAATCTAGTTCTCATTTAGGTCTGAGTTGTAACAATACATTGCACAAGGTAAGACTACAACAAATCCAGTGGAACAGAAGATGTTGAGGTGTGCCAGGTAAATAGCGCTGGAGCAATTAAGTATACAAGAAACAATTCAATTGAACCTCAAAGGATAGGGTGCAGCAACCTGTGGAAAAAGCGGGCACCTCAAACCCACTTAACAAGACAAATATAACATTTGGTATTCCCACATCGTGGATGCGCTCCCACAAAACACTTCGAAAGAGAGGTGATCCTTGTGTAGATTTCCTTTACGATAAATGTTCTGAAATACCTCAATGATAAGAGTTTCAAAAGTAAAATCTTCGTTACATCCAAGGTATGATGTAACTAAACAAAGACAAATGCCCTGAAATGTCTCAATAATAAGAATTTCAAGAGTTTAATCTTCGTAAAGTCCGATAATGTAACGTAACAGAAAAAGATGCCTGTTGTAAGAGTATCCAAAGTTTAATCTTTGTAACATCCGAGGTATGATGTAACATAACAGAGAAAAATGCCTAACATCCGAGGTATGATGTAACATAACAGAGAAAAATGCCAACACGTGTTTCGACCTCTCTCGGTCTTTCTCAAGGCAAAGCTCTGTACAGCAGGTATATAAATGCAATATTGTAATCCAACAAAGGTCCACATCAATAAACCAGGACATAAGGTACAGACAGCACATACAAGCAAAATTATTAAAAATTGCAAATATACATTACCAGCAGGGTGGATATAACATGATCATATGCAGCACATAGAAAATAATAAATAACACGATTTAGAATTCAATCCGGAAAATCTGACAGTGAATACCACATGTACCAGTTAATATAAGTGTCTAAAAATTAGTAAGAAATACCTTCTGAAATTAAGTTCTAGACCATTCATAACATGAGTATATTACCCGAGGATAACCTCCCTAAGGTGTAACATGATATACATTTGATTCTCTGTGCAAGATTACACCAGTGTGTATCACTTCCCAATTTCCATTCGTGCATGTGATCGCCAGGTGCCAATCCATAACCGGCACTGCACACAATACCGCACCCGATGGGTCAAACCATGAACCATATCACGATCGTCTCATGCAAAATAGAAATAGTTAAAACCAATGAGGCCACGTAGACCAGAAGAATCCATTACCTGACACCAAATGTGACAAATTGCCCGAATCCATTAAGATAAGATACCATTAATGGAAGCAGTATATAGACGTATTGAATATGATGTGCAGCCCGAAGATTCAAAGAGAACATGAAATCAGTCGTGAAACAACTCAATCAAAATGGTGAAACCCCAGGTCACCAGTGAAAGTGTTAGTAAATAATAACCAAATACCTGTTCATTCTAGATTTTATAAGTTGAAATCAATTCGCACATGGTCCTGCAAAAAAACGTCCCGCCTAGATTGGCCTGTCAATTAAAATAGACCAAATGTTCTATTAGAGTGGAGGAATTCCCAGAACCAAATTACGTAACTCATCATACGCAAATCCAGTTCATTTATCTAGCCCTTGTCTCTTAGATGGTTGTAAAGTATTGTAAAGCGGACTTACCCCTATAATAGCCTGGTTATATACTGCTAGCTCTGCATCTCTGGTGAGTAATTTCTCCCTCCAGGGGGTGTCGTCACTGTGGGGAGCATTGCGTATGTTAGCTAGTGTTGGCCTGTGCAGTCGGCATTATTGCAGAAATTGCCTCCTTGTAAAAGGTGTAGGGATTATATTTAGAATTAGCTACTAAAATCCACAGTATAATTATAACAGCTAAAATTTGCCAGTTGCTCTTGCCCGCTATAGGCATGTCCTCTATGATTACTATTGCTATTGCCCCCATGTTAAGGCCAAATGTTAATCTACATTGTTTAGTCTGTATACTGTGTTAAAAAAAGAGATATCTCTTACCTTTTTAATGATCTGCAGTCCCTCTTACTGATCCAGCACGGCCCTCCGCGTGTTTTTTACTCATGGGCGCCATATTTAATTTGCCATAAATAAATAGTGAGGGGGACGTCACGCGCACAATTGCGCGTGATGTCACCATTGTAAGTAAAGATGTCCCGGTCATGTATCCCGGCGGTATATAGTCTAGTCTGTTGCTCATTAGGGGCTTTAGCATGTGAATTGACCTCCCATGCTGTTGCAAATTACTATCATTTGCAACAGTATGTGTTCGACCTTCACAAAAAGTATTTTCGGTACTCAATTGGTCAATGTTCTAATGTACAGCTGATTTAGCATTCATCCTAATATACATTTCTCCAGCATTGGATCTTTCATAGATTCAGATGCTTGAAGATTCCCCTTCGTCAGACTGGGAATCTTCAGTGATAAAAATTATTATAATTTTTTTTTTTAATATACATACATTATTCCATAGAGAATGTATGTAAATAACCCATTGTGGCCTAGGAGCCATTCTATTGTGTAGTCCCTCCCCCTCACTTTGGTCCTTTATAGCCCCAACCAATGAGGTGACAGGACTTAAGCTCCGCCCCAATCAGCCATCTCCAGATGTTTCACTGCAGTCTATCAGACAGAAGGAATCCTGCAGCTCTCTGAGCTTTCGATTTTGGTTCCCCTTTTGCGTGTAGTGTATATTTTTATAATATATTCTACTGTTTTCCCCTCCTTAGGGGTTTTCTATCCTGAACTTTTGGGCTCTGAGAATCCTTTTTTTTGGGCACAATTTCGTCGAGTGAAAGTTCTCCTCAGCATGGCTGAGCTTCAGTCTGCCAAGAAGCCTTCCCTATTTAGGGACTGCACGAGGTGCCAGAAGAAACTGGTCTACATGAAGGGCCCACATGACCACTGCATCTACTGCTTAAATCCACGTGACATCAACAAATGTGACATTTGCAGGTCTTTCTCCACCAGAACCATGCAAGACAGAAACAGGAGATTTCTGTTACACCTAAAAGCCAGAGGTCTGTCCTCTGATGAGAAGTCTGCCAAGACAGCTCCTGTGTTGTCTACTAAACCATCTGAGAGACAAACCTCTAAGAGAAGGGTGTCTTCAGTGGAAAGGAGTTCCTCTCCCTCTCATAAGAGTAAGGGAAAGTTGGAATCCACTTCTTCCATGCCTCAAGACACATCATCCTGAAGAAAAAAACACCTCCAAAAAAACCGGGGGAGGGGGGGTGGGCAGTCATCCACGGAGAAGCCGTCCAAGAACGGCAGCAAGGTCAGAGACCCACCGACAACCAAGCCATCGACAAAACCCCCATCGACAACGACGACACTCCAAGCCTCATCGTCCATGACCAAATCCTTGTCGTCGAGGTCAACATCCACGAATCAGTCGTTGACAAAGGAAGCTCATCACTCGTCGACGAAACTCTCGTCCACGTAGCTCTCGTCCACAAATCTTTCGTCAACGGAGGGGTATCAACCATCTTCAAAGTCTTTGTCCACGAAACCATCGTCGACAAAGCCATCGTCCACGAAACCACCGTCCACGAAAGTACCGTCGACAACACCGAAATATTCTTTGAGGGTCATTACGAGTGAGGCGGTAAGGGATTAATGGCGCCGGTAAAGGTGCCGGAGCCGTCAACCCCTTACCGCCTCATTACGAGTCTGCTCGCGGGAACCCGCTAAGGACGCCTGGTTTTACCAGTTGCCCGTAGCGGGTCCCGCAAGCAGACCAGGGTGCTAACAACAGGCCTGTTATTAACGGGCCCGTTGTTAACACCCTCCCCATTCCCATTGAGCCCTATGGGGGCTCGAATGGAAATGGGGATGGGTTCCTTGAATGAGGAATTACCGGGCCCTCCAAGGTCGGAATGGCCCTGTAATTCCTCATTAAAGGAACCCGGACCCGGTAAAGGGGTAGCCATGCCGCTAGTTGCGGCATGGCTACCTCCTACCTCGTAATGACCCCCTTTGTCTTCTGATGAAGCAGGACCCACAACATCACTTGCGGACGTCACAGATAAATCATCCAATGTGAGCAGTCTCCCCAAGTCTTTGGGAGCAACGTCTCCAATTTCAGATACTCCTGAGCCAGTTGGAGCACAGTTATCCCCTTTAAAAGAGATGACAGAACTTCCTGACATCATTCTGCAAGAGGAGTTCTGAGACACGGAAATTATTGGTAAGCAACCTTTCCTCATTCCCAAGGAAAACAGCCCTCCTTGGGAACCGGATTCAGAGGACATCGCTGATCCTTATGACACGGTGCTCATGGCATCGATGCAAAGAATCATTGAGGAATTCAACAGGCGTCAAGAACAAAAGAATAGGTCATCTGTACCGAAGGAACCTAGGACCCCTCTGAGGGACGTTTCACCTCGGCATAGCACACCCAGATACTCCCCTTCCAGGAGTAGGCCACAGAAAAGAGCACGATCACCTGAGCCTCCACGTAGATCCAGGAGCAGAACACTCAGTGCTTCACCCACAAGAGTCCCCTCTCCAGCATCACCACATAGACCTCAATCTCCAGTTTGAGATCCAACTATGGTGCCTTCATCTGTGTCAGTCTCTGATTGGTAAGAGGATCCGTTCAGGGATTTCTCAGATCCTGAGGAAGGTGAGATCACGCAGGAGTCTGATGCTCCCAGTGAATGGGATGATTATATCGTTGGGAAGCCCAGAAAGAAAGACTCTCCAGGTGATTCTTCACCTCCGGACGATTTAGTATCGTTTCATACTATTATCGGTAAAGCTGCAGACTTGTTCAAATTACAAGTTACATCGCAAGAGAAGAAGTCAGTGCTTTATGAGCACAGGGACAAGCGCAGAAGAACGGTTTCCACCATTCCTTTTCTCAACACCATATGGGAGTCTGGGTCGAAGATACTGGCCACACCTTTATCCACACCTTCGTTGGTTTCAAGACCTGAAAAGAAGTAAAAGGCACCTGACTCAGCACCACTTTGTTTAAGGGGTCATACTAAGCCAGACTCAGTTATTACAGTACCGGCCAGAAAGAAGTTAGCCAACCCGTCATCAACACTGTCAGCACTACCAGACAAGGAAGGTCGTAAGCTGGAAGCCATGGGTAGAAAGGAGAAAGGTGTCTTCCTCAGCATCTCTCACTATTAGAGCGGACAAGGCATTAGCCACGACAGCCAGGTTTGACCGCAAACTTTGGCTTCGCATGTCCAAGCTGACCAAACATCTACCTGCAGATGTACAGGAAGAAGCCAGGTCTATCATTGCAGACGGAGAAGCTACTTCAGATCACATGATCGACGCTGCAGTCTATGTGTCTGAGTCAGGTTTCTGGCAAATGGGCCACGGCACGATACTAAGGAGACAGGCCTGGATGAAAGCCACAAATTTCAGGCCTGAGGTGCAGGCACAAATATTGGACATGCCCTTCGACAGGCAAGACTTATTTGGCAAAAAAGTAGATGACCACCTAAAAGGAATAAAAACGGACACGGACACAGCTTGAGCCATCAGTTCCTTGAAGGGTAAAAATAAAGACTGTAGGTCTTTTCGGCCCTTTTGAGGTTCAGCGTCAAAAGACAGAGGATATACTTGTTCTTCCTATGGTCAAAAGACGCAAGGAAACACATTCCAAGGCAACAGATATCAATCCGACAACAGGTACTCCCATTGAGGAAGGCGCGGCTCTTCCCAAGTTAAAGCCCAGAAGAAGCAAAATTGACCATTTGGTCCTTCCCCCTCTAAGTCAAACACCTGTGGGGGGAAGGGTAAGCCAATTTTTTCAACGCTGGAATGTGATGACATCGGACAAGTGGGTATTACAGGTGGTCCGCAAGGGACACACCATAGAATTCATAGATCAACCTCCCTCACTTGCTCCCACCCCTCGCAAGGTTCACATGCTGCGACACGTCATGGCAGAAGATCAAAATTTACTGCACAAAGCAGCTATGGAACCAGTTCCTTATCCCCAGAAGGGAAAAGGTTTCTACTCCCATTTGTTTCTAATCAAGAAAAAGAACGGCCAATGGAGGCCAATATTGGACTGGAGGGCACTCAACAAATACATCAAACGCATCAAATTCAAAATGATATCCCTGCAAGGCGTCTTACCGTGGCTGAACAGAAACGACTTCCTAGCCACTCTGGACTTAGAAGACGCATACTTCCACATTCCAATTCATCCTGCCCACAGACAGTTCCTAAGGTTTGCTATAGGAGACCTGCATTTCCAATTCCGGGTACTCCTGTTCAGGCTAAAATCAGCACCGAGGGTATTTACCAAATGCCTGGCGCCCATAGCTGCAAACCTCAGAAGGTTGGGAACGGAGGTATTTCCATATTTGGACGATAAGGCAAGCTCCTACAGTCAAGCTCACTTGGCAGTATTGAAAACGATAGAACTCCTAAAAGGGTTAGGTTTTTCGATAAACAACATAAAATCCTGCCCAGTACCCAGCAAGACGGTTCTGTTCCTGGGAGCCGAGTTCGACACCACCATTCCCAGGGTAAGACCAGCGGCGGACAGTGTAGCAGCCATCCTCCGCTATACGTCATTGTTCCTAGAAAAAGAGACAACCACGGTACGCTCTTTCAAATCCCTCCTGGGCATGATGTCCTCATGTATATTTCTCATACCAAATTGCAGACTTCACATGAAACCAATCCAGGAGGCCCTGGACCACCAATGGAAACAAGCGATAGGTTCATGGGAAGATGTAGTCCAGATACCGAAGACAGTACACAAGGCACTTTGATGCTGGAATACTCTGCGGAACCTGTTCCAAGGGATGCCATTCCAGGCACCAACATCTACTCTTCTCTTAAGGACAGATGCATCCCTTTTGGGATGGGGAGCGCACTTGGCAGATCTCCAAACGAAAGGGGCTTGGTCAGACCATGAATCACAGGTCCACATCAATGTCCTAGAGCTCAGGGCGATACAATGGCCTCTAAAAGCTTTCCTTCCAGTAGTGGCGGGTCAAGTGTTGACCATCCAGACAGACAATACAACCTCCATGCACTACACAAACAAGCAAGGGGGCACGAAGTCAGAGATCTTATCACAGGAAGCTCAACTGCTATGGTCATGGGCCTTGCACCACAAAGTCCAGATCAGGGCGGAACATCTCCCGGGAGTGGACAATGTCCTAGCGGACAAACTGAGCAGGGTGTACGTGTCATCCCATGAATGGGAGCTAGACAAAAAGGAAGTCCAACAGATTTTCTCCGTATGGGGCCAGCCACAGATCGACCTCTGAGTCAACAGAAAATGTCAACCATTCGCCTCAAGGTACCCGGAACATCAGTCAACAGGAGATGCATTCTCAGTGGACTGGACAGGGAAATTCTTTTATGCTTTCACCCCATTCCACTCATAGCCAGAATTCTGCGCAGAATGAAGGAGCAGGACTGCTCAATGATTCTAATAGCACCGGACGGGGGGTGACAGATCTGGTATCCGACTCTGCAGCATCTATCCCGATGGCCTCCAATTTGCCTCCAGGCACATCAATACCGCTTGACTCAGCAGAACCACAAAGTCCTCCACCACAACCCAGCAAGCCTCTCCCCCAAGGCCTGGTTCCTGAGCAGCGCAAGCTCATGAACTTGAGCCTTCCGGCGGACTGCTGGTACATAATCAGGGCCTCTAGAGCCCCCTCGACAAGGATCACCTGTGTGCGAAAATGGACCCGATTTGCTAAGTGGTGTGAAACATCTACGATTAACCCACTTACAGCTTCGGTAGAACAGATACTACCTTACTTATTACATTTGACTAAGGCAGGCTTCTCCCCTACTCTGGGGTTCTTCTCTTGCTTCTTCCCCACTCTGGTATTTTCTCAGTCTCTTGCGACTCCTGGGTTCATCCCCTTTTCACTCTCCTCCTCTGGGTTATTCTTAGTCTTTCCTCACTCTGGGTTTCTCTCTGTTTCGGCCGCCTCTCGTTCACCTTGAGCCACTGTGTCTTGAGCAGTACTCATCGGGAGGGTTCGATCCTGGTCAGCTCTCCTATTGTTGCAGAGCCGTTAACAAGACTTTTCAACTGGACTCCGTGTCTGCCTTCCAGGACTCTTCTTCCTGGTCCTTGCAACTTCTTTGCTGGTGAGGAGTAGCATACGCAACGTTTCAGCTGGGCCCCACTTCGGCCTTCCAAGGCTCTTCTCCCACGGTCTTACAGCTCCTTGGTTGGTGCTTACACAATGTTACAGCTGGGCTCTGTGTCGGCCTCCCAAGGATCTTCCTCCTCACTCTCACAGCTTCTCTGGGCTGCTCTGCCCAGCCGCCAACCGAGTGTCGCTGCACTCTCCTGGTGCAAGTCACTGCCCTGCTCGTCGACACTGGTGTTCTTCATCTTTCGCTGGCCAATCATACTTTGGTCTCTTTGATGTGGTTAAACTCCACTGGCCCTGTTGAGAGTCTTTCCTGATTTGTTGTCCCAGTGATGCTCCTCCAGGTGACTGGTCTACTAGTCCCTATTTAGCCTTCATAGGAGATGGGCACACATAAAGCCTGAAGCCAAGTCAGCCATTAGTAAAGGGTTATTGTAAGACCTATCCCCTAGATACCCTACAAAGGTGTTTGTAACTGGGTGGAAGAATGGTGACTTATATCTCGATCAGGGAGGGATCTCGCTTACCCTGTCTGCTAGTGAGTGGTAAGCGTAGCAGGCTCACCTCCCTAGTCCCAAAGGGGGTGGATCTCCCTTGCTGAGAAGTGTGGATCACCATTGAATAGTCACAATACTTACATGTCCTGGTCTGAAAGCCCCACTAATAAATGCCTTCAATCATTTTTAAAGTTGCACCACTTACCGTAGGAAGTTCTCACTTTTGGATTGAATCCAGAACCTCAATTGTTGACCATATTGATGAATGCAGTGGCCACCAGTGTGTGTCTGAAATGCACACTTGTATATTACTTTTTCGATGACTGGCTAGTTCAAGTAGTTTCTCCTCAGGAGACTAAAGCATCAGTCCAGGCCTGATGGATCTGCTGATCAACCTGGGTTTTTCTATCAAAATGGAGAAATCGCAACTCATGTCTTCTCAGTTATAGAACCTCATTGGATTATGGATGTTATTTTTCTTTTCCAGTGATGTTAATTGTGAAAAGTTCCCGACTTCAAAACTATGCGAATTTGCAAAGTTTGCTTGGTTGTTTCCATATGCACCATTCCATTAATGGATGAAATTTCCTGCACATTCTTGTACATTTAGTGGAGAAAAACACACTCATTACCACATTTGCTGGAGTACATATAATGGAATAAAATAATGCATAACTATATATTCATCCCTCCCCAAAATTGTAATACAAAGTTCCAACAAATGTAATTAGTAATACTCCTACGTCCCGTCCCCTTTCCTCCATACTTATGGGACATCTCTCCATCCTGTGGGACGGGACCGGAGCACTTGGTAAAAAGCATCCACATTTTTTTAAAAAATGTGTCCCTCCTCTCTTTCCCGTAACCCCGCCCACCTCGCACTGCCCCGCGCATCACCCATCAGTCCTTTTCTCCGCTCGATCGGGGCCGGACGCACTTGCATCCTTGGAAGATTTTCTTCCCTTTTTTCCTCTCTGGCTCTCGCTAGCGTTCGTTTACTAGTCTGTCTATGTCTTTCAAATGAGACTTTCCAGATTGTTCATCATGTCACCGTCGCTTCGCGAGGGCGGATCCCCATCCTCTTTGTTTAGAGTGTTTGGGTCCGGAACACCGTTGGGACTCCTGTTTTTACTGTGACTCCCTTTCGGTCCGGGCACTTCAACGTCGGTTGGAGTGGTGGGAGGAGGTGTTCCGACGAACTCCTCCTTCGTATTTTCAGGCATTCATCGACAAGAAGAAAAAACGCCCGGTAAGTTCTTTACTTTTCAGAGCACCCCGACCGGGGGATACCTTCCCGGTTCCTCTCGGTCTGGGAGGGGTGTTGATCGTTCTGTTAGCGGGGTTCGCCCTGATGTGCCCGTTGGGCCTAATAATTCTACCAGAGTTTTTCTCCGAGGGTCTCCGTAAGGGGCCTGTGAACACTGGAGTACGCTCCGAGGCCCCTCCCGTGGGGGCTGTTTGTAGACCCAGTTCTACTGAGTCGTGGGGAACCGGAGTTCGCTCTGAGGCCTCTCTGTCGGCTTCCCTCAAAAACAAAACCGGGGTGTGCCCCGAGGCCTTGGCTGGGATGTTCCAGGCCCGCGCAGAAAAGGCTGTTACCAGGCCTGGGTCCGAGGTCCCTCGTACAGAGGCTAAAACTACCAACAGTTCCGAGTGGCCGATCAAGGCTTTTTCGGTGAAAGCGCACCGTTCTCGATCTTGTGGTAACACCAGATCTGTTCAGGGGGCAAAGAAGCAAAGTTCTTCTTTAACCGGCAGTGCCGAGGTCCTTCCTTCGAAGGCTCAGTTGGCGGTTGGTATGTCACAAAAACATTCCAGGCCTCATAGTACTGGCTCGGCCGAGGTTCCTTATGTTAAGGCTAAGATTAAGACCCCTGATCCACCGACGGGGACCCCTGCCTCACTTCCTCACTTCCTCACGTGCCGCAGTTCCCCTCAGATGAGGACAAAATGGCGCCCGTTCCCGCCACGACCACGGCTGCCATTTTAGGTGCTACCCCTACAACTACGCCATCGGCTTCTGGTGTAGGGCTCGGTCTCTTGGGTGAACCTAAGGTCCCTTGTGCGCATCCTTACCGGCCGGTTTATGATGGGGAATGCCCGGATGCCTCTTCCGCACAATGTTTCGTTGCCCGCGGGGGCGGCTCCTTTGATTTATGTGGATATGTCGGTGGAGGGGCCGGTGTGGCTCCCTTCCCCGTTACGTCCCTGGATTTGTCCACCTCATGAGAGGCCTCCTCAGGTCCCGAAACAATCTTCTGAGGATGCCTTTTTCGGTAAATTTCAAGCACTTGTGCGTACCGACCCCATGAGGGAATATTTCAAAGGGCTTTTCAAGGAGATATGTCCACCGGCGCCTCCGGCTCCACCTGTTCCTCTGGTGGTTCCGCCGGTGCCTCCCCCTGCTCTCCCGCCTTTGCCTCCATTGTCCCCAGTGGACAAGGCAGTGCCTGACACCGACCTGACAGATGACCCTCAAGGCGATCAGGACAACGAGGACCTTCCCCGCTCTATCAGAGCCTTTCAGGACCGGGTGCTAGACATGATGAGTTTCTTTTCTTAGATGTTCCGGTACCCGAGGCACCCGCTCCGCAGGAGGACGTGCTTCTGGGGCGTTCAGCCTGTCTCCTTTGGAGCGTACCGGCCTGTTCCTGCAGAAGGACGTTCTGGCCGAGGTCCGAAGAGTCTGGGGAAAGCACATTCGGGACTTTTTGTCAATAAAAATATTGACGCGAGGTACAGGCTGCATTCTTCGGAAGAGGTGGCCCTGTCGTCTTGTCCGCCTCCCTCCTCCTCAGTGGTGGCTGCGGCCACTTTGCAGTCCAGGCCTGCAGCATCCTCTTCCACGATGGCTACTCAGGTTCTGGGAAAGGAGGACAAGCTCCTCGACTCCCTCGGGAGGAAAATCTTCGCCAACTCGGCCTTGCAGCTCAGGCAGGCCAACGACAAATTGATATTGGCGGGAGCTAACATGCAGATGTGGAAAGGTCTGTCAGAGTTTGAGGCACACATCCTGTTCGAGAAGCTGGAAGATTTCAAAGGAGGCCTTTCCGATGCCAGGGTCTTGGCCCAGGATCTCCTGGAGGCTGCGGATCATCACGTAGACACCTCGGCTCGGGGCCTGATGCTTGGGGTTGATACCTCACGGCAGGCGTGGCTGCATGCCACAAAATTTTCAAAGGAAGTGCAAGACAAGGTGTTGGACCTTCCACTCGATGGTAAGGAGATTTTTCATTCTTCTATTGATGTAGAGCTCACCAAAACCAAGGGTAGCACTCAGACGGCTAAATCATTGTCTGTTCTGGTTAAAGCTCCTTTCAAATCCCAGAGACCGTTGTCGAAAGTCGACTTTCCTCTCGTTTTAGAGGCTTCCTCGACCGCAAATCTCGCAGAGTGGATACTCCTGTGGGGAATAACCGCCGTAGACAACAGCGTATGCGGTTTTTCTCCCGCTCCTCAGCCTCCTCATCAGGTTCAGGTGGCACCGCCACCGATAAGCCTGCCAAATGAGGGTTTTCCCTGCTCGCATGAGATCCCGGTGGGAGGACGCATTGCGTCTCATTGGGAGGTGTGGCAGACCATCACAGAAGACAGATGGTTCTTGTCAGTCACTCGAGCGGGCTTCCGCTTACCTTTACCCCCTACCACACCCCTCAACCCTCCTTTTCAGCTGTCGGGCTCACCCTCCCTCAAGGCCGAGGTTCAGAAACTTCTGGACCTCAGAGCTGTGGAACCCGTTCCCCTTGTGGAGCGAGGGGAGGGCTTCTAATCCCGGCTAATTACGGTGCCCAAACCCAACCAAGCTGGCCTGCGCACCATCCTAGACCTTTCCCAGTTCAATCTTTTCCTACCCCAAGAGAAATTCAAGATGATCACGCCCGGCCAGATTCTCTCCTCTTTGCAGATGGGCGATTGCCTCAGCGTGGTGGATCTTCAGGATGCGTACATGCATATCCTGATTTGGAATCCACACAGGAGATATCTCTGCTTCTCTTTGGGAGAGGAGCACTTCCAGTTTGGGGTGCTTCCTTTTGGCCTCAGCACGGCGTCGCGTGTCTTCACGAAGATGATGTCGGTGATTGCGGCCTATCTTCGTCTCCAGGGTATCCATGTGTATCCTTATTTGGACGAGTGGCTCTTACGCAGCCCTTGTCCGTTGGCAGCAGTGGGCAACCTCCAGTCTCTCCTTCAGCTCCTGTTCCATCTTGGGCTGTCGGTGAACTGGCGGAAATCCTCCATGACGGTCTCACAGGACCTGATCTTCCTGGGTTTTTGTTGGAACACGATCGACTGCAGAGTGTATCTGACCGGGGACAGAATGGCGGATCTGTTGGCCACGTGTCAGATGTTTGCGCAGACGGAGAGCATGTCGGCCTGGTGGTTCCAGAGGCTTCTGGGCCTCATGGCCTCGTGTGTACTGGCTCTTCCTCTTGCTCGTCTTAAAATGAGACGGACCCAGATGGCTCTTCGGAATTCATGGCGTCAGGCAGTGGATCCGGATTCCATGCGGATAATGATTCTGGATTCCATGAGAGTGGACCTGGATTGGTGGTCATCTCTCAGCAATCTGTCTGGGGGCACGGAGTTTCAGGACCCGGTCCCCACGGTGACGATCACAACGGACTCCTCCCTCCTCGGGTGGGGTGCGAAGTTAGATCTTCTTCAGGTCTCGGACCTCTGGTCGCCTCAGGACAAGCTCCTGCACATAAATCATTTGGAGCTTCTGGCGATCTTCCTAGCGCTCAGGGAGTTCAGACCGCTCATTGTCAACAAGGTGGTCCGCATAAGCACGGACAATGTGGTATCAATGTATTACATAAACAAGCAAGGGGGAACGAAGAACAAGAAACTTCCTCAGTATGCCTCCAGAGGGGGGCTGTGAGCCTCCTCTCTGGGGGATGCTCTCGAGATTCCCTGGCACAACATGAGAGCTTACGCCTTCCCGCCTCTGCCTCTAGTTCACTGTGCAATTTGGAAGTTGAAGAACTCTGTGAACTGTTCCCTTCTACTGATAGCCCCGTGGTGGCCGGGCAGGTTTTGGTTCTCAGAACTTCAACACCTGTCGGTGTCTCCGCCGATCAGGTTACCAGTAACTCCCGATCTTCTTCACCAGGGGGAACAACAGATGTGGCACCCCTCCCCACAATCGCTCAGCTTGGCGGCATGGTGCCTGAGTTCAAGTCTTTAGAGCATCTGAGTTTGTCTGCGGATAACATGCACATTATCCAGGCAGCCAGGAAACCCTCGACCAGATCTCAATACAGGAGTAAATGGCTCAGGTTCTGTCATTGGTGTTTGGAGAAGAAGTTGGATCCGAGGGTGGCCACGATTGACACGGTGCTGTCCTTCGTGTCCTCCCTAGCAGAGTCAGGGGTTCATGTTCTGTCATGCAGGACTTATCTCTCGGCGGTTTCCGCTTACCTTTCTACAGACCTTTGTTCTTATTCTGTAACTAACCCATTTTGCTGGCTTGACACGCCTCTAACCTCTGGTTCGTAATCCGCACCCACCATGGGACGTAAATGTAGTCCTGACGGCGCTGTGCCATACACCCTTTTAACCAATGGCTACGGTAGACCTCAAGTACTTGTCTTGGAAAGTGTCCTTTCTGGTCGCTGTTACGTCAGCAAGGAGAGTGAGTGAGCTCCAGGCATTGTCGGTGGAGCATCCTTTCTTGGTCTTCCACAAGAACAAGGTAGTCCTTCTGACAAACTCGTCTTTCTTACCGAAGGTAGTGTCCGAATTCCATCGGAATCAGTCGATCTCCCTTCCGGTCTTTTTTCTGAGCCTGGCCTCAGAGGCTGAAAGAGTTCTACACTGTCTTGATGTCCGAAGAGCTCTTAAATTCTACCTGGTCAGGACTTCCGAGCTTAGGAGTGCTTCTCAACGTTTTGTGACCTTCGGTAACCCTCAGGGCAAGCCGGCGTCTAAGGCAACTATTTCCAGGTGGATTGCCGCCTGCATCACGGAGTCTTTCACCGTCCAAGGGCTGAAACCTCCTAAAGGTATCCATGCACACCTGGTGCGGGGCAAGGCAGCCGCAGTTGCTTTTCAGAAATATGTTCCCTGGGGGTCCATCGCTAGGGCAGCTACTTGGGCCTCCCCATCTGCTTTCTGTAAACATTACTGTCTCGACATGAGCTCTAGACCTGACGCTCAGTTTGGTCAGGCTGTGCTGAAGAACCTGTTTCAGTAAAGGGTATTTCCATCCACCCGTAGTTCCTGTAAGGAGTGCTTGGGAATCTCCCACAAGTATGGAGGAAAGGGGACGGGACGTGGGAGTATTACCAGGTTACTCACCGTAGTGACCACCTTACTCCTAGTCCATAGTCCCCTTTCCTCCATACGCCCGCCTGCCGTCCCCTCTAATAAGGTTCCTCTGTTATTGCTAATGGGTCTTTGACCTGGCGATAGAAAAGGGCTGATGGGCGATGTGCGGGGCGGAGCCAAGGTGGTCGGGGTTACGGCCGCGTGCCGGGCCCCACGCAGGAAAGAGAGGAGGGACAAATCTTTGAAAAAAATGTTGATGCTTTTGACAAAGTGCTCCGGTTCCGTCCCACAGGACGGAGAGATGTCCCACAAGTATGGAGGAAAGGGGACTATGGACGAGGAGTAAGGTGGTCACTATGGTGAGTAACCTGGTAATTACCTGTGTTTTCGATAAAAACAATGTGAGGATCTCACAGCAGTCCAATGGGTGTATCCAATAATTCCGGCTGGATACCAGGAAACGGACCTACCATTACCGGCGCCTGATATCCCAGTAATTCCGGGATTTTCCAGGTGCCTGCAATGCCGGTCATTACCTATTCCCAAACCAGCTGTTTTTTTACAGCTAGGTAAATGATTTACCACCCGCTCTTGGTGGGAGATAAGCCAGTGAACCCCCACGGGCAAACTTGTAGTCTTGCAGTGTGGGAAAAGTGGCGGTCACGGAATTACAGCCCCTTTTAAAGCCACGTTTCCTGCGCCGCAAAACTTATAATGAGGGTCTAGTCATTCTCACTCCCATGGGATTTATGAGAGAAAACGGGGAGTGGTACACTGTCTTTCCTGCTGCCTGCAGTTCATAGCACGATTGTCCCTATCGCCCTTGGTTGACCTGGGAGTAGTTTGTTGGTGAGAAATGATTTAATCAAATAGTGTTAATAGGTTCAGCCATCTGCAAAACACAACACCCACAGAGCACAATTGATCACCCTAATAATCGCATAGGCATACTTAAATGCCTGCAAAACCCGATATTAAGGCATTTAATGGTGGCTGTGAAAAACTTTGCAACTTCATGAAGTTTGGCAAGTTTTATGGTACCTTTATGAAGTATGTTTGATAGGGTGTCTAGGAAACCAGCCAAGCCTTGGTATTTCCCACCACTCAAGGTTTCAAGCACACTGGGTCACACGTTCTACAGATGGAGCACACAACAGCCTGGTGGTTTTAGATGTTTCTAGGTTTAATGGCCTACCGTCTCCTGGTTGTGCCTATGACTTGCCTACACATCACATTTACACAATTGCATGTTTTATCCCTTTGGGACCAAAACCAGCAGAGCCAGCCCACTTGTCATCCTATAACAGCGGGAATCAAGCAGGACCCAGCATTGTGAGTGACCACCCACAGTGGCCTGTTTTTCAACACATCTGAATCCCCAATTTTAATCATTATGTGTCATGGATGGGCAAGGTTCTTTTTCTCTGGGGGATGTAATGGATTGACAGTATGAGGGTGTGTGCATTCCATTTAGTTCCCTTTGTACACAAAGGCTTTGAGAAGGTTTAGGAGGTCAAGAAATTGCCTTATATAATAGCATCCTCATAGTCTCCCATTGTCTTAACAAAGTTCCGATCCTCAGAATTCTTATCACCAGCTGCAATCCCTTCTATTCTTCTTCTTTTGCAATCTCCTGAACTCTTCAGTCAGCAGGCGGGTCTAATTTTCTGTGTGTCCACTCAATCCTTGAGTCGATGTGCCAGAGGACTTAACTATAGGTGTTCTGAAACTTTCAGTAGCCAACATGACTGCACTTTCTAGGTTTAATGGCCTACCGTCTCCTGGTTGTGCCTATGACTTGCCTACACATCAAATTTACACAATTGCATGTTTTATCCCTTTGGGACCAAAACCAGCAGAGCCAGCCCACTTGTCATCCTATAACAGCGGGAATCAAGCAGGACACAGCATTGTGAGTGACCACCCACAGTGGCCTGTTTTTCAACACATCTGAATCCCCAATTTTAATCATTATGTGTCATGGATGGGCAAGGTTCTTTTTCTCTGGGGGATGTAATGGATCTCACATTTGACAGTATGAGGCTGTGTGCATTCCATTTAGTTCCCTTTGTACACAAGGCTTTGAGAAGGTTTAGGAGGTCAAGAAATTGCCTTATATAATAGCATCCTCATAGTCTCCCATTGTCTAACAAAGTTCCGATCCTCAGAATTCTTATCACCAGCTGCAATCCCTTCTATTCTTCTTCTTCTGCAATCTCCTGAACTCTTCAGTCAGCAGGCGGGTCTAATTTTCTGTGTGTCCACTCAATCCTTGAGTCGACGTGCCAGAGGACTTACCTATAGGTGTTCTGAAACTTTCAGTAGCCAACATGACTGCACTACAGGAAGCTAGAAAGCCTTCTACCAGAACTCAATAGCATAGCAAATGGATCTGGTTTTGCCATTGGTCCATCAACAATAATGTGAACCCATCACATGTCTCCTTGGATCAGGTCATGGGCCTCATTAAGAGTTTAGTTGTAATTCGGCAGTAAAGCGGCTGAATTATCAGTTACTGTCACTTGGACCTATGGGTTTACCACGGGATTATAATGGTGGTGGGGAGGATAATTTTTAATTTTAGGAGTTCATAGGATTCCTTGGGGATTTTTGGCAGATTTACCAGCGGCAAAATTACTGCATTGTGAAACCGCCAAGGTATATCCGCCTATTTTCTTTCAATAAATTGGTGGATTTATCGCACAGTAATTACACCAGTGGTAAATCCATCAAAAACTATAATTCGTCCATTGGAAAAATGACAGTAATTCTGTTACCACTTAAAAAAACTGTCAGTAACGGAATTACCACTTTTTTCTTTGCACCGCCAAACTTGGAATAAACCCTCCTTGTTTTCAACAGAATGTACCTTTCCCCCATTGTGGTCTATTGCAATTCAGAGAAGTTGTCACTGCCTCTAATCCCACAGTGAAGAGTTACTTCAAAGGCATGCTTTGTATATTTCCTCCATTTAATCTGCATCATTGCTCCTAGGATTTGAATTTGGTTATGAATGACTTGGCACATAAGTCCTTTGAACCTATGGCTTTGGTCGGCTTACACTTGGTATTCGGGAAAACAGTTTTTTGTGGGAGGATACATCACCAGCCTGATTAGCGAGCTACATGCCCTTTCATTCACAGTTTTTTACATTAGTCCTTTGAGCTCTCCCACGCTTCTTGCACAGAGTAGTTTCTGTCTTGCATATGAACCAGGTAATTTGTTTTTCAACCTTCTTTCCAAATCAGTCGCTGAAAGAGGGCTCCATTATTTGAATGTCAGGAGAATTTAAAGTTTTGCCTGAATAGAACAGCGCAGTTTAGGCATTCGGACAGTCTTTTCGTAACTTTTTTGCAGGTTGGGCAGGTCAAGCAGGCTTCCAAAGCCAATCCCACAAGATGGATTTCTTCATGCATTATTAAATTCTATAAATGTCAAGGCAGGTCTGCCAAGGATCAGCCTGCCAATTCAGTAAGAGCTAAAGCCGCTTTAGTCACTTTTTAAAGATTTGTTCCCTTTATCATAATTTGCAGTGCAGCCTCGTGTGCCTCCACGTCGTCTTTTTGTAAGCATTATTCTATGGACCTGAGCACCAGGGCCGATGCAAGGTTCAGACAAACAGTGTTACCAATATATTTGTGTGAAATCCAACCACCCATTTATGCCATTGCTGTGTAAACTCCCATGTATGTCAAAGTAACTCTCCCTAGTGACCAAACACCCCTTGTCTTGCATATGTCTTTCTGCCATTGCTGCTATCCCGTTACTTGTCTTGTCGCGAGTTTCGTGGAACCACCCGAGCTAAACTAAGAATGCTGACTCAAATAGGGAGGATGAAAACTCCCCTTTCAGCTTGGTGGAATTAAGGGCTTAGCATACTTTTCACACCACTTGGTAGCTAACAACCGTAGGCTCAGATCCCAGAAAATGCTTTTTCACATCTGATTACAACACTGAAATGTGCTCTGTTACAATGTATACATTTATTGGGTTTGTTGTTCACCTCATGGGAGCTGTGAAAAACCCAAGGGTCCTTCCCTGCCTACTCCCCAGGGATCTTCTACACAGGCGACCAGGAGAGGGCCATTGCTTTTGCATGCCAGCCGTGGTGGTGGACCAGCGAGGGAGGATCACCTGGGCAAAGGGTCGTCAGGAATTGGGGTGGTAATACCCAAGTGCGAGACATGGTATCCCACCTTTCCTGATCTCAACCTATTCTATCCCCCCTCTACTGTCATAGGATATTGCCACTCATGTCCTCTCCTACCCCATGACTTTCTATAAAATACTCCCAATAGAAGAAAAGGAAAGAGATCTAAAAACAAAGTTTGGCGAAATCATTTTTCTAACTATGACACTGACCTATCCCCCCTCATCTCTTGAAGATTCTTGTGAAACACAATCCTTTCCCTCTCTGTTAACCTCATTTACTGAGGATATAAGAATGAAAAGACCAGAGCATGCACCCATTTGCTATCATTATAGTAATACGGCCAGAAGCAGAGGAATCGACGTGTCACCCCCTTACAATTATTAACATCACTCTAACATTGAGCTGGGGAAGAGAAAACTAAAAGTGATACAACCTTCCTATCATAAGTACCCCTCAAGAACTGAGACACGGTATCTGCCCTTTTTTGACATTGGCCTACCAAACCCGTCTTTGTTTCCCAAAAATACCAATCCAGTACTGTGACGAAGAAGAGGGAGTGAGGAGGAATAAAGCCTTTCTATGTGAAACACCACTGTGGTACTGAGACGAGGAAGATGCAAACAGGCACACCAGTATACTCAATGGAGATGTCTCAATAACAAGGCCAAGCAAGGTCAGGCATTTGAAACTAAGTATACCCGCCTGCAACCCTTTAACCAGTCACAGGTATATAAAAAGGAGGGAGAAAACAGCAACAGCAGTACCAGTCCTGGGAGTGACAGAAGCAGATGTGGTTGTAAAGCCAGAACAGAAGCTGAAAGTAGGCGAGACTCAGAGGGGAAACTGTGTGTGCAGTGCTGCAGCCTGGAAAGTGCCCACACCCTGGGGACTAGGAAGGCTGTTGGTCCTAGCAGGTGTTGCTTAGGAGCTGGAGCTCCTTGGGACAGAGGTGAGGCAGAGGAAGGTCGCCAACTGAGGGGCCATTCTTCCACCCACCAAGAGGATTGCTCGCCCGTCTGGAGCACTGTGACACAGATGAAGTACCTGAAGGGTAGAGGACGAAACCCTAGAGGCATTTCACGAAGTTGGTGGCAAGCACAATAGAAAGGAAAGTCTTCAAAGGGGAGCCGGTGAGTGTGAGAGGCTGAAAAACCCTGTGTGACTTTGTGAGTGCTAGAGGAAGAACTTCTATTCTATCCAATTTTTAAGTATACATTGTATCATAGTGGTCGCGTTCCTTCAAAGAAGGCAAGGGACATTTTCAAAAGCATCCATGTGAAATGTACCTTAAAGTAAATAGCCTCTGTCAAGAAGGAAAACATTTGTAAAAGGGGAGCTGTGTGAAGCTGTGAAGTGTGAGCAAAAAGGCATTGAGAAAAGGGAGAGCTATGCAAAGAAATGAAGTGTGAGCAAATTCCCCAAGAAAAACTATAAAGAACAATTAATCATCAGGGTGGACCCCAGGCGGGAGAGTGATCCAGGAGTGCTGCAGAGACCCACCATAATGCAATATATACTGGTAAGGTTTCCTGGCAGGGGAGTGATCCAGGAGAACCACATAAACCCAGTAAAGAAAATATGAAGAAACACTAATTTATAAAGAAAGTAAATGTTGGAAGAGAATATTATTTTGGCTAATGAACTTTAAGAAGAGGACACAGCTAACGCCCAGGGCACCTGGTTGTGCGACCTGTAGTGGGTAGACCCTGTAGTCTGACAACTGCTCCACAACCAAGGGAGCCCCATTGAACAAGTGATCTGCCTGACAAACTAAAGCGAAATAAGTAAAGGGGAGCTATTGAGAATGGGGAAGGGAACCCCGAAGGAAACCCGTTGAACTGCCATGGTTTTGCAAGTGGAACTTTTGTGTTAAGCAAGTTGAACTTTTGTGTTAAAGAAAGTGGAACTTTAACTAGTTGAACATTGGTATTTTGAAAGTGAACTCTGTGGAATCGAAAGGGTCTAAGCTTGGACAGGGGAAGCCTGGGAGACCCATTGAAGAGTTTAAACCAAAGGGCTTGTGGGTTCTGGGAGAGGGAACCCGGAGAAGCCAAATAAGGTACTGTGAACGTTTTGATAGGTGAATCCTGTACTGTGAACTTTTGACACGTGAATCCTGAGAAGCCTGTGGAACTTTGTGATCCCGAGTGCCTTGAAATAGGGAAAGGGAGTTACAGAAGAACTCCATTGTCAAACTATGTTTTACTTTGAACACTATTGAGTTTACCAAGTTCCATACACATTGTTATTCTATAGAAGTGAGGGGAAGCATAGGGTTTGAGACATACACTATTTTGTTTTGGACTGACGGACTTAGACTTCCCATAGTTTACTTTCTGATAGGAAACATTCCCACATTAGAGCAAGGACAAGATAGATGTTACACCATGCTGACCGGTAAAAAAAAGGTTTTCGAACTATCTTGTAGTTGTCTGTGTCATCTCTCGATACCATGACTGTCTCACAGAGCTCAAAGTCTGTGTTTCTCTCCAATCCACTTGCACTTTGTTAAGTAAGGTGTTACCTCATGTACTTACTGACCCTGAACCACGTTCACAATAGCACATATTTTAACAAAGAAGGGATAGTGACGAGCAAAACAGAAAGACATCATTTGAATGGAGGCATAATACTTTAACACAACGTAATGTCTCCAAACACCAGAGTCAGGAATGACTAACGTTATGTATAAAAATGGCATTTATTGCACAAATATAAAATATTCCTCAAATTGTTCTTTCTACTGATTCTTATAGTTCCAACTAATCAACATTTGCAATCTCTTTAAAAACCAAAAAAGGCACTGTTCATCCCCACATGGGAGTAACTCACAATGCTCTTTGAGAAAGGCCTAAAGCCCTTTATATGCCTTACCATCAACTTACTTTCAATTCCCAGACCAAAAGCATGTTTAAGAGAAATCACATAAAAAGGTGATGCAAAAATGAAAGCACATTATCCAATGCATTAATCATCTATCAGAAAAGACCAGCAATATAGCATCATGAAAATGAAATGCAAAAATGGAAACACATTATCCAATGCATTAATCACCTATCAGAAAGGCACAGTTTAAGGCAAGTTATTCCACAGCAAATAAGGTCCTATCTTCTAAATGAAGTAAAACATCCCCTTTGAGTTGTCTGTCTTTGCAGCCCCCTCAACTTATCCCATCTAATCCACTAGCACCCCAATGGACTTTTCATGAAGTTTATACAAGGCCCAGGTGGAAAACCCCTAATTATTAACTTGCGTGTCACTCTATGGGCAGTATTTCAG
The DNA here is from genome assembly GCF_040938575.1 of Ambystoma mexicanum. NCBI lineage: Eukaryota > Metazoa > Chordata > Amphibia > Caudata > Ambystomatidae > Ambystoma > Ambystoma mexicanum. Next base: position 1,459,537,359 of record NC_090931.1, on the reverse strand, counting down.
TGAATGAACAGCTATGGCACCTGGCATTACACCCGGCCTCACATTTTATGATGTAAGTAAACATCCTACAAGGACACCTCCCCATCAGCACAAAGCTTCAATAACAATTCTTTAGAGAATGCTGCCATATCAGTTGTTCGCAAGGTGCCCAATTTCTCTGGATGTTGGTTATTAGTCCCTTGTACAAAGCTTCAGGTACATGATGCAATGTAGGGCATCATTGCTATAGCAAATCAAATTGTAGATTGGTGCTGTGAACTTGTAGTCATCCAGATATCACTGCACAGCATGAACAGCATTGTGCCACTGGGTGAAGAGTGAAGGCCCTGTACACGGCCCTGGCTTCTTCAGCTAAATGCTGTTTCTTAGCCCTTGTTCATGCTGGAAAAAAAATGAATTTGCTTGTATGTATTGCTGGTTCAATGTATAAGTAATAGGATACTATGCAAAACTAAATATGTATGCATGCATTATAACTAGAATTGGTTATTTAATACCCAGAGGTTTCTAAGTGTGGACCCGTGGATCGAACCTGTGTTGCTCCACGTTGTCTTGCTTTCAAGGCGAGCGCTTTGCTCCTGAGCTATCCTCCAGAGATTCAATGCGACTCAATGCATGCATATTGAATAAGCAATCTAGTTTCTAGGTGCCTTTCTATAATAAATGATTAAGTATGTTCATACATGAAATGCAACTTAAAAACACACACCTTACTAAGAGGCTGCTTTCCAAATGTCAAGCTATTCTACGCCTCTAAAAACCTAAAAGTGCTTTGAATGCTTCTTGCTGGTTGAAGCACTACAATTTGCCAGTCTAAATATATCAGGTTGCAATGAACATCAAGTATATAGAGTTACATTAGTCTCTAAGCACTACATTCAACTAACAGACCTTGTCCGGCCTAAGCTAGGTTACATATATGAGGGGAATTCTAGCATGTCATGGCATCTCATATGCTGATTTTCTCTGTCCCATTGGGGGAAGGATGGGTCCCCAAATGGTTCCATGTCTTAAAATCGCAGCAACAATGGCTGTGTATTCAAAATATTGCAGCAAAAATGCTGTGGTTTGCCGCCACAATCATGTAAAGTATGCAGGGGACACCCCTGCAACCCCCAGACCCATTATACAATTTAAAGGGTGCGGGGGACACCCCCGCAACCCCGCTCCCCTTAAATGGTATAATGGGGTAACCTTTACTGGGTCAAAATGCAGCATTTTTGCCACGATTATTTTTCCTGCCGACATTTTTGCCGCAATTTTATTACCTGATACCGCCTATACATGACATCTCCTGTAGATAGCATGAAATGTTGGAATTTACCAAATATTTCCTCTACCTTTTCTATGTTATTGTTTTAGAAACATCATTGTTTACACTTCCCTCTTCCCCCTTCTGTCGTATTACCTTTGTTTCCAGGAGGTCCTAGATCTATATAACTCTCTCTTTGGGGTATTCAATAGTACTTCGGCAGGACTTGTGTTTAATCACTAATTGATGCCTTCTTTAGGTTACCACAATTCTATATTTTAATATGCAATTTGACATTCTACACATTACAATTGTGTGCTAACTAGCATTACTTGTACTGCTGTAACAATGCCTAGTTTTACTCTTCAAGAGCTTGTGATTCCTGCTCTGATTCAGTATTCGTAACATAAATAAGCATGTCATTCACATTCCATTGGATCATATTTTTTTCTGAGAGACTCTCCCCTCTTAACTGCAAGGAGTGTACATCTAAAGTATCCAAATGATCAGCAGTTTAGATTAATCTATTGATGTTAACTGTGGTGGCGGCACTAGCGCCATTTCCATCTGTGTCTGAAATCATTTCATCCTTCAATATTATATCAGACAATCCCTCGCCTGAATCTTCTAACTGATTATGATGTATGAATTTGTTATCCTCTCTACTCTGACCAATCAGTTCATTAGCCGGCTGGCTTGCTTCTGAAACACCAGCCACTTCTCCAGTCAACTCTCGTTGAGGTTCCATGCTGCCGTGTTGCATCTGCTCGATGTGAAATTCTTCTCCATGGCTGTACTGGATGTGAAAGTCCAGCAGATCCTTCCACTCATTGTGCTTCTGTATACAGTGTTTCCTTGGTGCAAACACTTAGTTTGGAAGTCTTCTTAACAGGTATTTTATAGGGGCACCTAGTGCAGACCGTTGTACCATCAAAGGAACTTCCGACTCTACCAGGTTCCAATGCCATGGTGTAGGTTTTGGTGTCCCATATCAGCTCTCCACCCAAGGCAGCATGGTAATACTTCCAGGATACAGTGCTTCTGGTTACCAATGTAGTACTTTGTGTGACAGCTATCTACATTCTTCAAATTCAATGTGTGTAGGCCCTGTAATCACTTTTCTTGCTGTATCTTGGAACAAAAATAAAATGAGAATGAGAATAAGGCCTTATTACTCTGATACTGAATACACAGAGCAGACCCCAAAGCACACCTCAAAGTCCATGAGTTTTCGATTGTTCAGATGCCTCAAATGTAGGCCGTACAGCAAGGATCAGTTCTTCTTTGCTGTGTTTAAAAGACTGGACTGGTGATGTCACTTGCCAGTGGTGGATGTGAGGCTGGATGCTCAGGGACTGGAATGTTATTCTCTTCTCTGCAAGAATGCTATTCTTCTTGTGGCTTGTAGCAACGTGGATGCTAGACATGCAGTAGGCCGCAAGTCAAAGTCTTTCTGGACCCGTGATGGCTCAGCTGACTATTTGTTTGGAACTAAACAGGTGCTGTTTTTCAGATGCAAGGTCGAAGGCTTCCCACATGCAGTAGGAAGATAGGAAGTTTTGTCACTGCTTCGGACCAAGACTGTTGTAAAGAAAAGGACTTTCTAATGGATTGTGTCCTCCCACATATTCCTCGTCTTTGATATATCCAATATCCGACTAGCAGTTTTGGAAACTTTTTACAGCAGAGGGAGTTTTGCATTGTCGACTAAATGTCCCTCGGCGGCTTCCACTCAGCTCTCAACCATGATGTCGACACTAGCAAGCACCGAGCCCTTTGCCTCATTTCCGTTTTTCCAAATGCACTGCACGCTTCGAAAGGTTCAGAATCACCTCACTGATTTTTCAACTACGTTTTTGTCCTAATCTTCGAAGAATGACCATGTTTAAAAAGTGTACCGAATGTGGGTCGAAGATTTTGATCACTGATCCGCATTGAAAATGCCTTTGGTGGTTTGGACCCCGACACAAGGTTGAAGATTGCGTCTCATGCTAGTCAATGACTGTTAAGGCCTTTAAGGAAAGGAAGGGGAAGCTCTACCTCGGTAGGCCTGCACCTAAGTCTCCTTCTACTACCCTGTCCAAGATGAGGACATCAGAAAAGAGATGCTCGAGGGATATTTCACCTCAGTTCGAGAAGAAGCTCTGGAAACATTCAAAGCACTCTGGTTGAGAAGTGGTTTTCAGCACTCTTCATCGTTGGTCTCCTATAAGAAGTTGAAGAAGAGGCGTCATCGATCCCGTTCATCTTCTTTGGATTCTTCACTGGATAGGAAATGGGTACGTTTACCTGGTAAGTCAGCATCAAAAGCCGAATGGGAGGATTTGTGCCTCCAAATGAAGAAAGTGTTGGAGAAGGCTGCTTCTGAAGAAGACTTTGGTCCCCATCATGCCTTGTAAGGCCGACAGGGAGTTGGTTGAAGCTGCTCGCGTGCCTTTGAGCCTGGGCAAGAAAGCAGCAAAGCTTCCTCGAGAAGCATTGAGTCTCAAACGTTCGAGATGCATCGAGGCCTAAGCCCCTACCCTCCACTCCCTCGAGGAAGTTTGCATTGAAACCTTTGACGTCTTCAACGTATCTGTCGGAGAGTTTTAAACCCTTACCCAAGAAGGACTTTTTTAAGTCCATGAGCTCAGTTTTTGAGGAGGATGAAGATACTTCTCTGTTTGGCCTGGAGTTTGGAACTACAAATGAACCTGAGGAGTTGATATCAGAGGAGTCCAGTTAACAGAACCTGGTAGACTCACTGAAGGATGCTAGTAGGCTAGATACCTTGCCTGAGGTTGATTTTGCCACCCCAGAGCCTTCTGCACACACAGATGCTTCATATAGAACTGTCATGGTTAAAGTGACAGAGTACCTAAGCTGAGGAAGACCTGTCGATGCATTTAAGCAGGATGACCTTACTGACATCCTCAATAAAGGTCCTCCAAAGGATCCTGTCCCAACCTTCCATATGTACCTGAAGTGCAGAGTCCTGGAAAACTGGAAGAAATCAGACACTACTCCGGCTGTCAATAATGACCTCACAAGAAAATACAGGCCTTCTGCTATGGATCCAGAGTTCTTGTCAAAGCATCCTACTCCGGAAAGTCTTGTGGTTCAGGCAGCCACATGTACCTCGAGAGCAGCTGCCTACCCTATGCCAAGGCGACCCCTGCCCAGCACCTATTATCAAGGAAGCATCTCATGAGCTAGTCCCGTTCATTACAGCATTCATAAATGCTTCTTTCAAGACGGGTCTTGTCCCCGACAACCTAAAGGATGCATGGGTTATCCCACTCCTCTAAAAACCCTCCCTTGACCCTAATATCCCAACTAACTTCAGACCTATCACTACAGTCCCATTCCTGCTCAAGATCCTGGACCGCGCAGCCTACCTGCTGATTCAGGATTACCTCGAACTAAACAATCTCCTGGGCTTAAAACAATCAGGGTTCTGCCCTAAACATGGCACGGGGTCAGCTCTGATCGACTTGAAAACTCAGATGGAGTCACTGAAGGACAATGGGAAGCTAGCTCTTCTCCTTCTCCTCGATCTCTCCGCGGCTTTTGATCTGGTCAACCACCAAATACTCTGCCAGCATCTCAAATCCGCAGCCCACTTCTCCGACTCTACCAATGCCTGGATCCACTCATTCCTGAGCAATAGATCCATGAGGGTCTTCTCACCTCTGGCATCAGCGGATCCCTCCCCTATTCACTGTGGCGTTCCTCAAGGCTTGTGTGTATCCCCTACGTTGTATAACGTATTCACCAAGCCCCTCTTCGATGTGCTTGACTATCTGGGTGTCTCCTACACTAACTACGCGGACGACACCCAGATACTCATCCCTATCACATGAGACTACACAGCTGACACCAAAGCCCTTAACGATGTTTACTCGGTCATCCAGGCCTGGATGGCACAGCACAAACTTTGCCTTAACGATGATAAGACTGAGCTCTTACTTTTAGGATCAAATCATCGGCTCAACAAACTAGACCAAACCTACAAGTCCTTCATTATTGACGGCAATGACATTAAAGTCTCCAAAGATACTAAGACGCTAGGTGGCTATCTTGACTCCTCGCTTTCTCTGAACAGACAAATAAATGCAGTTAGGTCAGCTTCGGCCTATACCTGCAAACTTATCACTGCCTGTAGACCCTTCCTAAACTCCACCAACTGTATCACACTCGCCAGAACTCTTGTTATGGCCAAAATCGACTACTGTAGTGCTCTCTACCTAGGGACCAGTCAGTCTAACCTTAATAAATTGCAAACTGTACAAAATAATGCCTTAAGGGCAGCCTTAAACATCCCGAGACGCTCTCATATCTCCTCCGTCAGATCGGACTTACGCTGGCTCCCGGTAAAACAGAGAATTGCCCTGAAAACCATAGCTTTGACTCACAAATGTCTGAGCAACAACGCCCCACCTTACCTGTCCGCTCGCTTCTCACGCCACACCTCCACTCGACCTACCAGAGAAGCCCAAACTCACAGCCTCATCGTGCCTAGATGCAAACTCCAAAAAGCTGGTGGGGTAAGCTTCCCCGTCCTGGCCTCCAAACTCTGGAACACCTTGCCCACACCTATCAGAATCGAACCATCATTCCACTCCTTCAAGAACAATGCTAAAACGTGGCTGCTCTCCCAAGACTTATGAGACCTTGACACAGTCCAGACTCCATGTGGGGTACAGGACTGAATATACATTTTCTCTCTGCTCTGTCCCTGTATTATATGCTGTTAATGGTACCCTTCGGTACATGTATATATGCTGTATATTCTTGTAACTCATTGTAACTACTGCTTTTTGTAACATGTTTAAGAGTATGTACATGTATATATGCTGTATATTTTTGTAACTTCTGTAACTACTGCTTTTTGTAACATGTTTAAGAGTATGCGCCCGGTTGCCCCTGGGCCTGGTTTTTTGCGCTTTATAAATAAAATAAAATCAAATCAAATCAAATCTCTCTGGATAGGAACCACAAGAGGTTTGGCGCCGTAGGAAAAAGAGGGTTCTTGGCAAGTAGCATGTGATTTAGCTAAGTAAATGTTTACTTTGTGGGAGGTGGCTGTAATAGCTGTAAAGCACATTTCTGAAGGTGAGGAAAGAGAAGATTTCCTTAACGTCATCAAGGATGGCAAAGATGCTATCTGACTTGCACCTCGGCTGATACTGTCAGTCGGCGATGGCAGCGAGTACTGTTTCACAAAGGTTTGCTTGGCTGCTAGATCAGGATTTCCTCCAGACGTCCAGGCAAGATTTCTTAATATGCCCTTTGATGGCTCCCAACTATTTGGCTCCAAGGCTGATGAGAGCTTATGATATGATAAGTCATTTATAACATGCCTGTACACAAGTGTTTCTAGGTGTGACAAGACAAGGGAGGGGAGACAGAGGGAGAACAAAACATACGATCTTACCAGGCCTTGTGTAATTCAGATTGTGCAAGTGCAACAACGCAAAGTGCAGGGAGAGGGAGAAGGGGGAAGTGCTAGGGCGAGGGAAGGGGGAAGTGCAATCAGGACAGCATTGCTCTGAGGACGAGCAGCCAGGGAAGCGTGGCTCTGGGTAAGTGCAAGGAGGCAGGGTTACAGTTACAGCCCCTAAGTGCACGGTAGGCCTGGAGGTAGTGCATGGGAGACTGATCATGGAGGAGCCTAGTACCCAGTTAGACTGTGAGGGTAGCCAGGCAACCAGTCAGCGCAGCAGACAGGAAGGCCAGCAGGGGAGAGAGAGAAAGAAAGCAGAGAAGTTTGAGAGGGGCAAGGAGGCCATTTCAGCGGGAGGCACTTGCAGCGGAAAGAGATCTACCCCCACTCTCTGCCTGGTGAGGCGTCTGACCCTCAGAGAGTTTGAGGTGACTGAGCGAAGAGCTAAAGAAGGAAGGTGTTTTGGAAGAGCAAGTTGCATGTAATGCAGGCCCTGCCTCCAGAAAGCCTTGTGGATGACGCAGAGGGTTTTGAACTTGATCCTTGCAGCTGCGGGGAGCCAGTGGAGAGATTTCAGGGCTGGAGAGATACGGCCCCTGAGCTTGAGGCCAAGGACATGTCTTGCAGTTGTGAGGTATCCATGGTTTCAGAAGGTAGACACAGACACAAAGATACAAGTTTTAACACCTTTATTAAGTTTTGAATGGGGGATGGAGACTTCCTAGCTCGCCCTAAATCTATAATGGGAGTAGTCTCAACCATTAAATGAAAGTAATCAGTCAGAGTCAATCTAGTCAAAAGAAAGCAATGCCTATGCTTGCCCTCATGCTTTTACAATACCTAAGCAGTGGGAAACAAGTCAAAACACAAGAGTGTATCAAAAGTAACTCAGGATGGCAATGGAGTTGAATAACACTCCCTTCCCCAAGCTTGAGCTATAAGAGTTATTCAAGAGCTGAGGTGGCTAGTTCACACAGTCCAATGAGGCACAATTCTTCCAGGCTTCCCTCGTCATTCAACAGCATACAGGTTACTCAGGCTTCCCTCGCCTGGTTAATTTCTCTCAAATGCACACTTTCCTCAAAATGCTTTGCAATGGGGTTTCCTTCCCAATAGTTCAACATTTCTCCAGTGGTATTCGTGACAGAGACCTTCACAAACACACAGTATCTGCCAGCCCTGTGTGGGACCACTCTGTCAGTCAGGCTTTCCCGATAATTCTTACATTCGTGCCCATGGCACCTCTTTACTCCACAGTTCAGTAACAGAGACTTTCGCAAACGCACAGTATCCTTTTCAGCCCTGTGCGGGACCACTCTGCTACTAAGGCTGTCACTACAGTTTATGCTTCTTGCATTAGTTCATCATGTAATTTTGTTGTTCCCCAGGCACTATACACAGTTCATGCTCTTTATCTTCAATATTACACTTGGTTCTGCCACCGGCACCGTAAATAGTTCACATCTCTTTGTGAGTCCCAGACCCTCTTCTCGGTTCACATCACGGGTCCCAGACCCCATTACGATGAGTTCATATATATCACAATTCTTATTCCACTTTTGCTCGTACCTCTGACCTTTTTACAGCTTCCCTTCCTTTTAGTAAAGCTGCTTCCGTAATTCATAATTCTCAAAAGGTCTCCCTTTGCTCATGTACACTTGCACGTGGCTTTCCACTTGCCATCACTTTGTTTCTTCTTAAACTGATTTAACAATGGACAATTTAAGCTATTACCTTCATCGCGTCTCTCGCCATACGCGTGTGCTCACCTTGCAACATTGTATTTTACTTGCGCCTCACGCCTTTCACAAACCAGGTTCCCCTCTGCTTTGAACTCACCAGCTGTGTTTCCTTTTATTGCTGGATACGTGACGAGGTCAGGGTCTCCTCCACTGTCCCTCTGACACTCCCCGGCTTTCTCACACGCCCTGGAGAACAAGCATCTGCAACAGAACTCCCTTTTGGAGTCTGTTTCCTCGAACAATTCTGTTCTGGCTCCTTGGAGACATGGCTCCCTCGCCACACTTGCTGCTTCCTTTCCGGCTCTCAGACCCTTAGCATGTCGGCGCTTTGCTCTCCCTTGACGGATACCCGAGTACCCAGGTGACCCAGTTTGCCTGTCTGCTCGACCTCCAACTTGTGTTTCTTCTCTGGATCCAACTTGTTCACTGTATGTCTTCATGCTGCACCTCTTATACCCTGAGTGGCCGTCAGTGTGTTTCAGGTGTGTGTGATTATCATAAAGTGCCTGACCCTGCCTGGCCTTATTACTGGGACAGGCCCATAGTCTATCACTAGTGGTAATCTTCACAATCTAAGTCTTCCTCTTCCTCGTCTCAGTAGTTGGGCTGACACAGAAAGGAGGGGAATTATGGGAGTTGTAGTATCCCATAAAAACAGAGGGAATATGGGGCAAACAGTTGTCGGTAAATGGAGGATACCATGTTTCGCCTTCCAGTGTTTCCTCCCCACTCTGCAAGGACCCACTACCCAGGTGATCTTCCCTCGCTAGTCCACCCCCAGGGTCGGGATCAAATACCGATGGCCCTACCTTGGCCACTAGAATAAGGGATCTCTTGGGTCTGAGCAGTGAAACACCCTCTGGTTTTTCACACAGTCCTGTTCTGGATTAGTTGCAGAGTGCAGAGAGTAGAGGAAGACAGATTGAGAAAGAGGCTGTTGCAGAAGTCCAGCCTCAAGAAAACCAGGCCTCTGGAGGCAGTGAGCTTCTGGACAAAAGTGAGAAAAGGAAGAATACCTCTGAGGAGGTGCAGCTAGTAGTGGGCCTTCTTGGACAGGTCTGTGATGTGAGGAGAGAAGTAAAGAGTTGAGTCAAAGAGGACACCAAGGTTTTTTGCTTTACAAGAAGTCAAAGGAAGAGTGTCCAAGGAGGGCTTAGAGAAGCTACAGTCCTCCAAGGTGGCGGGAAAATTGCTCGGTGCAGCAATTCGTCAACCGCAGCAAGCACACCCGACCTCTCAGAATTCGAGGGGGCCATACTTTTGATACTTCTCTTCAGTTGGAATGACAAAAGGCCAGAACTCTCAAAGGGGCCGAGATGGTTTTCTCGTGGTGTACGAGGACATGGGGTTAAGCCTTCCCACACAGCCGCAACCTCTTAGCCATCCACAATAGCCACAACACCTAAACCTCTCTGAGGCCTTGGTCCACAGGATAGTAGTGGGGGCAGATTGACACAGCATTTGGAAGAATGGCAAAGCATTACTTCCAATGCTTGGGCACTGCAAAAAGTAGCCCATGGTTACTGCCTCCCATTCATAAAAAGGTCTCTGAATTGTCCACTGAGCAGACAATCCGGATCCGCTCTTCTTAGAGGAGATTCTCACCCTGTTTGAGAAAGGTGCAATAGAAAGGGTACCTGCAGTGGATAGGAAACCGGGATGTTACTCCTCTTCCTTTCTAATTCCCAAAAGGACAGGGGTCTGTGACCCATTTTGGACTTGAGATGCTTGAGCAAGTACCTCAGGAAGGACAAGTTCAAGATGGTAACACTATTGCAGATCCCCCAGGCCCTCCAGCTCCAGTATTGGATGGTTTCACTCAATCTTCAGGATGTGTACAAATCAGAGGCCATCAAAGTACAACCTACAAATGCATTTCTAAAAATGATAATACAGTTCTGATGCATGAATTCAAAAGACAAAAGGGAAGCTAACATAGCAGTGCAGATTGGCCACCCCCTCCATAGGGAGCCCCTGGATGACTCATTTAGCCGATAATCAAGTCCCACCACCCCCTGGCCTCAGCCAATTTTCATGGCACCTTGGGCCCAGAGAAGTCAGATAAGCCCCAGAGAGGGGGCTATTGCTAGGGGGTCCCCAGTGTGACACAGAAAGGCCTGAGTGGGGATAGAACTAACTATAATACCACTTTTCCTTGACCGCCTGTAGCCTTTACACTTTTCCAGAACGGCCCTTGCCATGATCATGTCCCCAAAGACTAATTTAACAGTGTCCGTTCTAGCTGATGAGTTTGTCAATCTGGTACACTTCAGCAAAGAAACCCCGATCAAAAACCCACAATCCCCCACCGCCAGCAGCCAGTGGAGACATTTGTTCCGAAGGGCATCCCTCGGTTCTCTTGAGTCAATGGAAAGTTTAGGGGTACCATGGAGAAACACCCTGCTGCAGTCTTTAGGCATATGATTCCCAGACAGGTGCCTACACGTATCAGAGGTAAAGGCTCTGTCCTCCCTCCCCACTAAGCACAGGTTGCCCTGGGCTCTCCTACAGAGTTCCGTACTAGTGAGGGCTCGAACCCCGGGGCTAAGGTCGCGGAGGATTCGCTCAGTACAGGTGATACTGGGGGGTGGGCCATCTCTGGTCGACTCCTCAAGAAGGTGGTGGGCCTAACCATTGAGGCAGCAGGCAGCCCATGGTGCAAGAGGTGTGTTCCTTCAACACAGTCTGAATTCAGGCCCCTTGACCCGGCCCCTAGTGGCTCCATTACTCCCCTCCCCATACCTCCTTCATTCTTGGCCCCCAGCACCCCCTTGATCAGGACTAATAGGAGTTTTTTTAATCTCAGCCAGCTCAGGGAGCAGGATCTGACAGGTACAACTTGGCAGATTGGTGTAGGCTATGGAAGATGGGGCTGGTGGGCAAAGTCCTCCTTTTGTAGTTTGTTTAGAAGCCCAGAGAGGGCTAAAACGGAGGAACAAACTAGCCCCCGAGGGAGCCTCAGACAAGTGCTGGCTCCCAATGCTAGATGGAGGGCTCGTCTTCTCACCCAAACCCGAGCCCAGACCATCTTTGCCCATACCCCCGGGGTCCATAGACATGTGCACAGAAAGCGGGTGGAAGTGTGCTTCAGGAAGGACCAGTGTCAACTGCATGCCTAGGGTGTCAGGATTTGGGCTAGGGGTTGGGTGGGGGGTTGCCAGATCCAGAACAGAAGCACAGAATCCAGCCAGGGGTGGGACCGGCAGAACAGGACCACCAGTAAACTCCAAAATGCCTTTTGAAATCCTCTCACAGCCAGTTGCCAGATTGTTCAGGAGATTGGCCATAGCCACACGGCCAAAGCCCTCACCAGGGATAATCAGGTTAGCAAGGGGTGCAAATCCTTTTAGAAAGGGGCTAGCCAGACTATTTGCAGAGCGTGCAAACGGCACGACGCTGCAAGACCCAGTGGGCCTTGGTAGGGACCCTGCGTGCAAACTTTGCGTGTGGGAGTGCAAAGATGTAGGATCCCCAGAGACTCCCTCATTGTCTCATTCTTGGTCTCTCTCTTTAACGCAGACAGTAGCCGAAGGTGCCAAAGGTGCCAAAGATGCTCCATTCCCACAAGGGGGACCCAAGACATGCTCCATTTCCCTGCGTGACCCCCGAAGCCATGCACGTCAGGCCTCTTCTCAATCTTTTTCCTTGAATGGGTTTACTATATTCCAATGGGGCAGGAGGGCCTTGAAGACTCAACAGAAGGGAGGAGTGCGAGAGGTGGTGGGATGAGGAAGGGGAAGAAATGTCTCCTTCCGAGACACCAAAGTTTGCGCCACGAAAAGGGCCAACCGTCATGTGGTGAATAGTGGGGGAGCCACACAAAAGTTCCAAAAGGTTTTTCCAGCATCCAGGATTTCCCCCTTCCAAGCGAGAAGAGAGGGCTCGCCACAACCCAGCGGAGTTCAGCACCCGACCTTGGAAGCCATTGTAAAAAAGGTCAGGAACCCCCCTAATCCCCAATGCTAGAGGTCCACAACAGTGGCTAGCTGGCTCACCTCAGAGTCCGGTCTGGTCCAGTCCATCCATCAAGTCAGGCCCCTGCAGGGTTGCTAACACCCCGAGCGGGCCGCCAACATCACGCGGACTTCACCCGTTCGGGCCAGGGTATGTGGGAGAAGTGAGCAAGGGGGCGTGTGTACTTCCATGTGCCCATACATTCCAAGAACAGGAAGTACCTGAGGTTCGCCATTGACAGTTCTCATTTTCAATTTCTGGTACTGCCATTCGGACTCACCTCCACCTTAGGGTCTTTACCAAATTGATGGCAGTAGTAGCAGCAAGTCTATGGAGGGGAAGGATTCACATATACCCCTTCATGGACGATTAGCTGATCAGGGCTTGTTCTCCCAAACTCTCTCAGAATCACTTGCCGCTGCCTCCACAATATGGGCTTCTCTCTCAATTCCCACATGATACCTCCCCAAAGGTTTCAATTTATTGGCACAGTTCTGGGTACTTCCTCTGGGAAAGCTTTGCCACCTGAGTTGAGGGCTCAACATATTCTGCACATGGTCATGAAGTTTCAGAATGCGCAACATCTACCGGCCTTCGATTTTCTGAGGTTGCTCGGTCTCATGATATCCTGCATTTTCCTGGTTCCAGAGGCCCGACGGAGGATGAGATCCCTTCAGTGGGCCCTCAGATCCCAATGGTCACAGTTCACCGGCAGGATAATGGACCTTCTTCAGGTCCCCAGCAAGTTCGCACAGGATCTCCTGTGGTGGGCCTGCAAGGAAAATTTGATGAAGGGAGAACCTTTTTGGCTGGAGACTACAGTAGTTATGGACGCCTCCCTCACAGGTTGGGAAGCTCATAGAAACAATCTGACAGTCAGCAGTTGTTGGTCTCCATCAGAGTCCAGACTACACATCAACCTTTTAGAGCAGAGGATAATCAGACTGGCCTTTCTGCCCTCTGTGCGGGGGGGAAGAATGTCCTGATAATGACGGACAACACAGTGGCCATACATTACATCAACAAGAGTAGGGTCACTACCCCTGTGCAGAGAGGCAATGCAGCTCTGGTTTTGGGCATGCAAGAAGGAATCTCTCTATGGGCCGATCACCTAGATGGAGAGGAGAGGAGAGCACAGCGGCGGACGCTCTGGGCAGGCAGAGCACAGTCTGCCACGAGTGGGAGTTATCTCAGGAGGTCCTTCAAGAGATCTTCTCCCTTTGGGGAACCCCTCAAGTGAATCTGTTTGCGTCTAGTATCAACAGGAAGTGTGACCTGTTATGCTCCAGGGAATTTCCTCTGAGAGGAGCTCTTGGGTACGCGTTTGTGGTGGATTGGGACTTTCCACTACTATATGCTGTGACGAATCCCGAGATATTGCCACTTTTCCCTGAGAGGGAGCCCCTTCCCATGAGGCCAGGATTGTGAGGCCGCTACCCGAGTCTGTTTTTATGGGATACTACAACTCCCATAACTCCCCTCCTTTCCATGTCAGCTCATCTACTGTGACAAGGGAGACGAAGACTGAGATTGTGAAGATTACCACTAGTGATAGCTCATGGGCCTGTCCCAGTAATAAGGTCAGGCAGGGTATGGCACTCTATGATAATCACACACACGTGAAACACAATGATGGCCACTCAGGGTAAAAGAGGTGGAGCATGGAGACACACAGTGAACGAGTTGGAGCCCGAGAAGGAACACAAGTTGGAGATCGGGCAGACAGGCGTACTGTGTCACCTGGGTTCCACGGTATTCGTCAAGGGAGAGCGAAGCACCGCCATGCTAAGGGCCTGAGAGGCGGAAAGGCAGCAGCAAGTGTCACGAGGGAGCTGTGTCTCTAAGGAGCCATAAGGGAATTGCCCAAAGAAAGGCACTGCAAATGGGAGTTCTGGTACAGGTGCTTGTTCTCCCGGGCGTGTGAGAAAGCCTGGGAGTGTTGGAGGGGCAGAAGAGGAAACCCTGACCTCGAAATGTATCCAGTGATCAAATGTAACACAGCCGGTGAGTTCAATGTAGAAGGGAACCCGGTTTGGGAAAGGCGCGAGGCGCACGTGAATTACAATGTTGCAAGGCAAAGGCACACATATGGCGAGAGATGCGATGAAGGTGAAAGCTTCAATTGTCCATTGTTAAATCAGTTTAAGAAGAAACAAAGTGACAGCGAGTGGCGAGGCCATGTGCAAGTGTACATGAGTAAAGAGAGAGTTTTTGAGAATTATGAATTACAGAAGCTGCTTTACTAAAGGGAACAGAAGCTGTAAAAAGGCTTGAGGTACGACCGAAAGTGGAATAAGAATTGTGATATTTGTAAACACATCGTAGGGTGTCTGGGACCAGTTTTTGAGAACTGAGAAGAGGGTCGGGTACCCGCAACAAGAATTTGTTAACCAGAACGGGTGCATGCACTTGCGAAGCATTTTCCCAGGTTCTCTCACAAGAGGCGTACCGTTTCCAGTTAATGAGGTATTGCAGGTGACCGCTAAAGAATATAGAGTCACAGATTTGTTGTACCTCATATTCCAGCTGCTGGTTTCATATCAAGGGGGAGGTGTCTTCGCTTTAACACGAAAAGGAAAAAGTAGACACATATGGTTTCAGCAGTCAACAGTGAAAAACTGGATGGATATGTTTCCAAGAGGAAAGATTGATGATTTTATCCACAGAAACGGGTCTGAAATACTTGGGGGAGAATAAGAAGAGTTATTATTGGAAAGTTCAACTGTGGCTAGGAAGGACATCCAATTGTCTTGTGTGGCTGTGACAAAACAACAAAGGTACTGTTCTAAGATTTAGTTGATATGCTCGGTTTGGCTATTCATTTGTGGATGGTATCCTGAGGAAAGATTTCTTTGTATACCCACTTTACGACATAATTCAGACCAAATCTTAGAGGTATACTAGGTTGCTCTATCAGAGAATATTTGTTCGGGCAAATCATGGTGTCTAAATATCTCACTAAGGAAGATGTCACTTATCAGAGAGGCAGAAGGCAGTTTGTCCAGTGGGGTAAAATTAGCCATGTTAGTGAATGTATCTATACTGACCATTATCACTGTCTTGCCTCCAGAAAGAGGTGGGTCAACTATAAAATAAGTAGAAATTATTTTCCACGGTCTTGAAGGGACTTTGTGTTGTAGAAGTTCACCCGTGGGCTGATGCCTAGGCACTTTCATTTGAGCACACAGCTTGCAAGAGGTCACTTACAAAGTGGTGTTTTTGTATTTTCCTGGCCACCAGAACTGGCGGTTCAAGGCCTTATGGGTAGTTTTTATTCCTCGATGTCCTCCAATTGGGGTATCATAAAACGAGGAAAGCAGACGAGCATGCATAGGCAACTAAGGAAAGTAAAGTTATGCGTCTCTAAACAACAATCTGTCTTTGTATTTAAGAGACCATTTGTCACAGAAATCATGACCATCGAGACAATAGATCTGCCACCATGTTCTTAGATCCAGCAAGATAGGTCAATAAAAAAATGATATTGGGGGGAAGAAATGCACCAAGTGGATTGCTGTTTTGGTAGTTGAATGCTTGTAACATTTGGAGGTTACGACGATCAATTCTGATTTCTATAACTTCTGGAGCCCCTAACAATAGATGTCGCCATTCCGTGCAAGCTAATTTTATAGCAAGCAATTCTTTTTCAAGTACTGAATAGTTTTATTCTGAATGCAGAAGAGTTTTGGAAAAGAAGGATATGGGATGTTCCACTTGGTCATCCTGTAACTGTTTCAGAACAGCACCTACAGCTCTGTGTGAGGGGTCAGAAATGAGAGGTGGACACAAAGAGGTATCATTCTCAACATTTATAAAAAGGGGTTTGTTTAAAGGCCCTTCCTCTAAAACTAAACATAAAGCAGGATGGCCTTGTGTCCGAGCTCAATCTGACCCTCACACTAATACATACATAGAACATGTGCAAGGTACATCTTTTAAAGTTTAACTAAACAGAAAAGTGCAATAACTCAAACATATAACTTCAACAAAACATTCCTTTTATCCCGGGGGTTGGCTCCCTTCCCCTGGATTTTTTCAAGCAAACTATTCACAATATTCGGTGTCAAGACCAGACTCTTAAAGGCATTACAATTGTCCCTTTCTTCCAATGCTCTCCTCGGGGTGATCAAACAAATGTGCTTTCCATGAGATTGATATGGCAAAGAGGAATTCTCTCCTAATCTTGCAGAATGGCAAAATTGTATTTGCATTTTTATTTATTTATTTGTATAGCGCAGCCAAAGCCCTGAGGCATCTGGGTGCTGAAACTTCCATGATATACAGAAACCAATTTACAAACAATAATAATACAAGTAGAGAGAAATAACAGTAAGACAGAAAAGAAGAAGAAAGAGCAAATTACTTAGTCAAATATATACAGATAAAGGCAGATAATATACAAATTGCAGACGTATATACAGTAGATAACCTTAGGGGGTACCGTCAGTGTTGTACCTCATGTATTATGGGGTAAATTAGTTATGGTCCTGATTTGTGAACCAGACTTGACCTTTGGCGGAAAACCGAAAAGGAAGGTTCTTCTCTTATGGAGATAGGAAGCGCATTCAATTTTGTTGCAGCAAGGACTGGGAAGTTATTTCTGGCCCTCGTTGTTGGGTGAACCGTGGGATGACAAGACAAGAAAATGTGATTGCGCTGTTCTGCTAGGTTGTGAAGATGTATAGCGAGAGAAGGAATCACATAAGTATATGGGTGCCTGATTGTAGAGGCACTTGTGGGTGAGTGAAAGCAAATTAAGGTCTATTCTTTGCTTAACATTAAGCCAATTTATATTCTGTCTGGATGCCCTAATATGGAGTTTCCTTGACTTTTTACATATTGATCTAATTGCATTATTTTGCATAATTTGCATTTTGTTAATATTATTTTGGGATGTTCCTAAGTAAAGCGCGTTGCAATATTCAAGTTTAGATAGGACTAAAGCTCTTGCTACTGAAATGCAGTTTGTTGTGGTCAGATAAGGTCGGCGAGCTGTAATAAGCTTACATCTGTACGCTGTAGATGAAGCTAAGCCATTTGTTTGTCTTGTATGTGAAACTGCAGAGTCGATGTAAATACCTAGAGTTTTCACATCATTTGCTGCTTTAATAATATTACCGTCAATATTGAAGGCTGTGAATGCAGTTCCTAATTTTATCAATTTAGTTGGAGAGCCAAGGAGGAGTAGTTCAGTTTTATCGTCGTTTAGACATAAACCGTGCTTGGCCATCCAAATTTGAATAGTGCTATAGATTTCATTCAGAGTTTTACTGTCTGCAACGTAGTCACCATTGATGGGGATGAGTATCTAGGTATCGTCAGCATAGTTTGTGTACGTGATACCCAGATGATCAAGTATATCAAATAAAGGCTTGGTGAATACGTTGTAGAGAGTTGGGGACACGCAGGAACCTTGCGGGACTCCACATGTAACTGGTGTAGGTGAGGCTGATGCAGAGGGTGAGGAAGGATTTAACCCACGTGTTTGCTTGGTCTGAGAAGTGTGCGACAGATGACAAATGTTTGCAGTGGATTTCATGGTTCACCAAGTAAAATGCCGCTGATAAATCGAGTAGTAAAAGTAGGGCAGATTTCCCTTTATCTTTTAGTAACTGGATTTGTGTCTTTAAGTCAATGAGCGCTGTTTCAGTCCCATGTCTGGGTCTGAAGCCTGATTGTCTTTGACCCAGCAAGTTGTTAGTTTGCAAATACTGCTGAATCTGTAGGTATACTGCGCGATCTAGATTTTTTAGCAGGAACGTGACAGTAGTAATGGGTCTATAGTTGTATGGGATATTAGAGTCAAGTGATGGGTTTTTTAATAATGTGAGTACCCATGCATCTTTCAAGTTGGTGGGTACAATGCTGGAATCAAATGAGGTATTGATGAGTGTAGTAATGAAGGGAGCAAGTATATTGGCAGCTTCCTTAATAAGTGTGGTTGGGCAGATGTCGCCCTTACAATTGGAGGGTTTGAGTTTGAGTATGATCATCTCTACTTCTTTGGTTGATACACGTTTGAAATTGAACTGTGGCATATTGGGGTTGGCCGCTGAAGGCAGGTCTTGTGGTGTGTCGTTGACTATAAGGTTTTTTTGGTAGATAATTTATTTAGTAGCAAGGTGATTTTATCTTGGAGAGCATTCTGTATGTTAGTACAACATAGGGTGTCCTTTGTACAAGAGTCAGGTATAGGAGCAGGAGATTCAAGTTCTTTTAGAATATTGAATAATTCTTTGGTACTGGAATTAGCTTTGGCAATGCATTCATTGAAGTTATCTTTTTTTGGTTGAATGATGGCTATTTTGTAGTTAAGAGAAGCCGCCATGAAAATATCTTTGTTTTGCTCTGATGGGAAGTTTTTTCCAAGTAGTTTCTGCTGTGCGTTTTTCTTACGAAGTGCTATCACGTTGATAGCCTGAAGGATGGTTTCATTATATAAATTCACTAGATCAGATGGGTCTGAATAAGACGTAGTGGGATGAGTGATAGGACGTAGTAGAGGAACCAGGTTTTCCAAGGTAAGGTTCTGTTTATTTCTTGTCAGCATAGCTGGAGCATGTGAATGTGTAGTCGGGGGTGCTGCTTTGTCAATGGTGAATGTGATTAGGTTGTGATCAGTCCAAGCACATGGAGTGTTGGCCAGTACATTAATGCTGCAATTGAGATCCGCTAGCCAGTCAAGCGTTGTACCTTTGTTATGGGTAGGACTGGTTATGCAATGTGTAAACTCTAGCTCTGAAATGGTGTCCTTAAGGGCAGATGCTTTGGAATCTTTCGGGTCATGAAGGCCTAAGTTAAAATCTCCTAGGATTATAACTTGTGAATTACTTTTTGTATTAGTGGACAGAAGATGTGATATATCATTTTTGAATGTGGAAATAGGTCCAGGGGGTCGGTAAATCAGATGAATAGTAATGGTGGATGTGGCCGAAGTGGATCATTTAATGGATAGTAGTTCAGTAGATGGTAGATATTGTTTGTTGATCAATCTCAATTCTAACTCTTATTTAAAGATAAACGCAATACCGCCTCCTTTGGCAGTATTAGCCTCTCTGTCTGCACGTAAGATAGTGTAATTTTCTGGTAAGGCTAGTGCTAGTGAGGGACCTGAGGTAGGATTAAGCCAAGTTTCAGTGATGGCAATGATATCAAGGTCATGGAAGGTCAAGGTGTCCGCTTTGTCCAAGGCGTGTGCTTGGAGGGATCTGGCATTGATGAGCTCTACTTTAATAATATTGGTACTGTTCCTAGATGAGGGTATTTGTATTTTGCAACTATTATCAGGTTCAGTAAGTTTGGCCAAGGCACTATTTTTCTTAGTAGTAGTAAGGTTTCTAGCTTTAAGGCTTTGTGTCTGATGCCGTAGAGATTTGCAACCAAGTCTAAGATTTCTTAATGGCGTAGGACAAGGGGCTGTAGTCAATATGTAGGGGAACACATAGGTTCTATATGCCGAGTCGTAGTAAGATCAGGGCATAATGTGGTGAGTGGTTCTACCCTTATGCTGTACAGCGTTATGTTAGAATGTGAGTAATCCACATTAAAGTGTAAAGGTGGGATCCTTGGTTGAATGTGTGAGACCACATTAAGGCAAGGGTGGTTGAATTTAGAAGGAGGGATAACGTTTGATAGTGGCAAGTTAGTTGTCATGGTGAGGTTTACGAAAGGTGTGTTATGATATGGAGTCCATGTTATTTAGGTAGTGGATACTTGTCCTAGCAGTTAGGTTAGGTATAATGGAGTAGATAGAGGCTCTGAGGATGCCTAGGAGCAACGTTATTTGTAAGGTCATCATATTTGATAGCACTATGTGCAGTTTACCCTAGGATTACACAAGTGTCAGTAAATAGACATCATGGTAGGGTAGTTCAAATTAAGTGTAGAGCAGACCAAGGACTAGCAGATTTGGGCGGCAGGTTGGGACGAAAAGCAGAGAAACCCTAGATTCTGTAATATACTGATATTACACGACAGGCTACCAGTTAATATATTTTCAACTGTGCGCCAGTGTAGGTGAGGCGCGGCACTTGAGAATGGAGTATATCTAATGGCTCGCGAGCACAGGATTACTTTGGAAGGCTCATGGATACAAAAATATAGATCAGGCTTACAACAGCTACATTCATGGTGTGCAGGTATTAGCAGAGGCTCACAGTTGTATAGTGCCAGAGAGGCCGTTCATCTTATAAAGCAACTAAACTCACAAGAAGCAGAGCCCTGTTCAGTACGAAAGTGCATTATCATTACATCAGTAAAAGGCACACGATCTACAGCAGCAACGGCTCAAGGAGGCTCCAAAGCAAGAGGAAGAATATCATCGGCAGGGTACATTTTCGAATGGACACCAATGTGAAGTATGCTCAGTCAGACATTACAGGGCAACGCTTATTCATGGCAGATATCTGAAGACTTGCAAACAAAGAAGTGTGATTTGCGAACTCTTTAGCAAGAAATACAGTTAGCAGTACAAATGTTAGCGGAGTTACATGGATAGACAGTGCTAGATAGGCAGTTGCTCATATGGAGTAGCTGCGACTCGCTAAAAAGTAATAAAGTATTCTTTCCACAATGTTGGTTTGAATCAGATAAAGGAAAGTCTTTACAATTTTTCAGGATGGCAAAACAAATGTCTTTTTCAGAATAGAGGTTTAAACATGGGAAAAAATATGTATTTTTAAGGTTGCAGGTTGACAAAATGTTCAAAGGAAACAAGAAATTAAGATGAACAAATCTCTTTTCAGCATACCAATTCAAAGTAAGTATCCTGGTACATTTTCCTGCCAGGAAACTCATCAGCTGTAAACACTTGATTTCGAATGGATTGTGTCCTCCCACGTATTCCTCATCTCATGATAATTCGTTATCTCCAGCTTCGCTGCTTCGGAAAAAAAAATTCTCTCGGCAGAGGGCAGAGGTTGTGGCGTCGATTGTCCCTCGACGGACTCCGTACTCTGTCGATGTCACTGATGGATGGTATAAATAGCTCGAGCCACGCCCGTTGCTTCAGTTCCGTTTTTCCGATCGCTTCGCTATCGAGAATGGCGCGCTTGATATTTTCTCTGAAGCAAATGTCATCATCTTCGACTCCTTCGACACCCAAGACTGGGTTCAAGAAGTGCGTAGATTGTGGATCAAAAATGTCGATCACGGATCCTCATCGGGTTTGTCTCTGGTGTCTCGGTTCCAGTCACCGGATCGACGACTGTGGTTCCTGCCAATCCATGACCGAGAAAACTCTTCGTGAGAGGAGAGGTAAACTGTCGGTGGGGTGGGAAGCCTCTAAGAAGGCTGCGTCCAAAAAACATCAGAAAGCGACTGATTCGAAGGAATCGGATCGCCATAGGCACTCCAAGAGATCTCGATCCAGGAGTAGATCGAGACACTCTTCTTCCTCGTCCAAAAAAATGAAGAGGAGACGTAGATCTCCCTCATCATCATCTTCAGAGTCGACCGAAGAAATTCGATGTCCGACAAAATCGGATTCTCCCAGAAAATGGGAAGAATTTTGTAAAAAGATGATGGAGGTATTCGAGAATGCGACCCGACCCCCTCGAATGAACCTCGACGCCAAGTCGTCAAGGACTCTTCGGGAGTCGAGCACCTCTCCGGTGCCATATAAAAAACATTCGACTGTTTCGGCATCAAAACCAAAAACAACCTCGACGCCCGTGTCGAAGTCATCTTCGAAGTCTTTGAAGATTCCTTCAACAACTTCGAAGGATTTCTCTATTCCTTCGACACGTATGATAGACGAAGAAAGAAGAATCACTCCGTTGCCCAGATCAGATTTTTTTTAAGTCCATGTCCTCAATTTATCAGGAATCTGGCTCAGAGGAAGACGATGTTACTCCTTTTGGAGTTTCATATGGCACAAAGCAAGTTCCTGAGGAACGTATTGATCAAGAATCTAAAATGAGAGACCTGAGTGACACTCTCCATTCTGCCAGTGGGATTGACACCTCCCCAGAATTAGAGTTTGCCAGACCTGATCCTGCAGAGCATGCAGACGCTGGGTACAGGGGTCTTATGACCAGAGTAATTGAGTATATGGGTTGGGGTAACACTTCACCCGTTTTTGAACAGGATGACATGACGATATAATTGTCAGAGGTCCTCAAAAAGATCCAGTTCTCCCTTTTCACGGGGCTCTTCAGAGGACGGTGAAGAAGAACTGGGAAAAGCCTGAGAGAATTGCTGCTGCAGATAGTAATTTCCCCAAGAAATACAGACTAGCAGGTATGGATCCCGAATACTTAAACAAGCATCTGACTCCAGAAAGTCTAGTCATTCAGGCAGCATCCACATCAAAGCAAACTGCATATCCCACTATCCCTCCAGATAGAGAGGATAAAAATGTTGATGCCTGGGCACATAAAGTTTTCACGTCAGGCAGTATGGCCCTTAAATCGACAAATGTCACCAGTACCCTGGCCAGGTTTACCCATACCCTGTGGGACTTTATTTCGGCGGCGGCTGATCATATTCCGGAAGGCGAGGAAAGGGAAGGCTTCCTGAATATAGTCAAAGACGGGAAGAGGCAATGGGGGAATGTCTCCAGTCTGGACTGGATACTGCTGATAGTATCAGCAGATCCATGGCTGCAAGCATTGTGCTACGCAGATTTGCGTGGTTGAGGAAGTCGGGGTTTGCACCAGACGTGCAAGACAGACTCCTTAACATGCCCTTTGATGGCTCGAGGCTGTTTGGCAGCAAGGCTGATGAAAGCCTAGAAAAACTTCAGACCTTGAAAGCGGCAGCTAAATCGCTTAGCACCTCCATGCCTCTAAAACCCTATTCCGGCTCATCTTCCTGGAGGGGTCGTTCTTTTCGTTACTACCCCTCATTTGGTAGAGGAAGAGGACAGGCTTCTCAAGAGGCAAAAGAAACTTCCCTCGTGGAGCACGGGGAAGAGGTGCAAAATCAGCCTCAGAACTGGCATCTGTACCCTCAGCCACTCCTGCAGCCGCCTCCAAATCCCTCTGAGACCTTGTTGCACAAAACACCGGTGGGAGGCAGGATCTCTCAGCATCTGAAGGAATGGCGGGGCATTACCTCAGATGCATGGGCACTGGAAACAGTCGCCCAAGGTTACTGTCTCCCCTTCATAAAAAGGCCTCAGAATCATCCACCGGGAGCCAACTCCGCCAAAATTCCACCTCCGCTCCTGTTGCAGGAAATTTTAACCCTGCTAGAGAAAGGTGCCATAGAACAGGTACCTGTAGCGGAAAGGAACAGGGGTTGGTACTCCCCATACTTTCTCATTCCAAAAAAGGACAGAGGACTGAGACCCATCTTGGACTTGAGAAACTTGAACAAGTTCCTCAGGAAGGACAAGTTCAAGATGGTGACTTTTTCTCAGATCCTTCAGGCTCTCCAACTCCAAGATTGGTTGGTATCATAGGATCTTCAGGATGCTTACTTTCATGTGCCAATCCATCCAAAGCACAGAAGGTACCTGAGGTTCGCGATTGCCAATTCTCATTTTCAGTTTTGAGTTCTGCCATTCGGGTTGACCTCCGCCCCGAGGGTTTTCACCAAACTGTTGGCGGTTGTGGCAGCGAGTCTCAGGAGAGGAAGTATTCACATATATCCCTACCTGGACGACTGGTTGATCAGAGCAAGTTCTCCAATACAAGCTAAGGAACATCTTTCGATCACTTGCCACTTCCTCCACAAATTGGGCTTCTCCCTCAATTTCAAGAAGACTCATATGATACCATCCCAAAAAGCCCCAGTTTATCGGAGCAGTCTTGGATACTTCCTCGGGAAAAGCCTCGCTTCCCGAAGTGAGAGCTCTCCACATCCAGCAGATGGTAACGAAGTTCCAGAATGCCCAACGTCTACCGGCCTTTGATATTCTCAGGTTGCTCGGCCTCATGGCATCCTGCATTTTCCTAGTACCAGAGGCCAGGTTGAGAATGAGATCCCTTCAATGGGCACTCAGAACTCAGTGGTCCCAGTTCTCAGGGAATATGTCAGATCTTCTGCAAGTCCCGAGCGCAGTTGCTCAGGATCTTTTATGGTGGGCTTGCAATGACAACATTCTCAAGGGAGAATCTTTTTGGCAACCATGGCTGGAGATAACAGTAGTGACGGACACCTCACATAACTAGGTGGGATTCCCCGGCACGATACAACCAGTTATCTAGACATCTACATCGACACACTAACCCTTCAGTGTCTGTCCAGCCCTGATGAATGTGGCCCTTGTGCCACTGAAACCGGTAGGCTTCAAATATCAGGAAGAGTCCCAGACGAGTAAAACAATGAATTCAAAACCCACCTGGGCTCCCTGATTCAGGACTCCCCATCAAAAAGATGGGAATCATTTAATAGCCTCTAACCTGGATTCTGAAAACTAATCATGAGAAAGATCGGAACAGAAGAGGAATACGGGAGATTCAATAGAAATATGTTGATCTGTACCTCCTTTTTATACCCTGTGGATAGAGAAATCAAATAAAATTACTTTTTTTTCAGCTATGAAGCAGCCTTTTTTGAAGTAATCCCAAGTACCTCTCTAGAGTGTGAACTAAAAACAAAAATTAAAAAATATTTTGTGAAAATATCCCCACAGAATTAATCAACCTGAGTTCTATTGTGTGAATGTATAAGGGTACACTCAGGCTTGAGACCCTTTTCCTTGGTCCTTTTGTGTCAAGTGACCCGAACCTTCTAGACATGTCCATCTGCCCTCCAATACGTCTTCCACAAAGAGAGGATCTTCTCTCGCAAGAGGAAGGTCGGGTTCTCCATCCAGAGGTCAAGACACTCAACCTTCACGCATGGTTTCTGAGAGGTTGAGATACAAGGATTGGGATCTTCTGGATAACGTAATGGAAGTCTTGCTTTCGGCCAGAAGGCCAGCAACAAAATCCTTGTACCGATGTCGCTGGAACAGGTTTAGTAACTGGTGCAAAGATAAGGATGTGGACCCTTTTCAATGTTGCACTCCAGTAGTGCTCTCTCTATTACATCTAGCCAATCTGGGGCTCCAGATAGGAACAATCAAAGGGTACCCTGCTGCGCTGTCCATTTTCAAGCGCACCTTGGAAGAGGTTTCATATTTCAAAATACCATTAATCATTCAATTCTTAAAAGGGCTTACTAACGTATACCATCCAGTACCTTTTCATGTCCCAACTTGGGATTTAAATTTAGTACTAAAATGTTTGACTTGCATACCTTTTGAGCCTCTGCACTCCTGTACATTGAGGCTTCTAACACTAAAAAATGTCCTTCTTGTGGCCCTATCATCAGCCCGCAGGGTTAGTGAACTTCAGGCTCTCTCATGCAAACCACCATATACTGTTTTTTATAAGGATAAGGTAGTCCTTAAGGTTAAACCTTCCTTTTTACCAAAGGTAGTTTCGGACTTCCATTTGTCACACAAAAAATAATACTACCAACATTTTATCCTCCTCCTCATTTGGACAAGGGAGTGGAGAGACTGCCAGACTAGATCCCAAGAGGGCTCTTAGTTTTTACATCTCAAGGAAGTTTAAATTACGACAAGATGACCAACTGTTTGTGGGTTATACTGGTCATAAACTGGGCTTATCAGTAACAAAACAGACCATATCCCGCTGGATCATTTTGGCCATAATTGAATGCTACAGATTGGCGGGAAAAGACCCAACAGATGGGCTTTGAGCCCATTCTACAAGGGGAATGGCTACTTCTGCGGCTCTAAAGAGTGGAGTCCCGGCAGCAGATATTTGTTCAGCTGCAACTTGGAAAACAATGCATACTTTTATCAAGCATTACTGCTTGGATACGGCCTCCTCCAATGAAGGGTTATTTGCCAAGGCAGTTCTGCAGTCTGTCCATGAAAACTGTAATTAGTACTCCCACCTCCAAAATTGCCACTGCTATGGGAGTCTATCATAAGATGAGGAATACGTGGGAGGACACAATCCATTCGAAGAACAAGTTACTTACCAACTGTAACGTTCTTTTGACTGGATGTTCCTCTCACATATTTCTCATCGACCCTCCCATCCTACCCCACAGTACAGTTTACGTTTTCTTACACTTTCCTCTCACGAAGAGTGGATCAGTTATGGGGCACGCCTGGGTGTTCCTCCTATATGTTCAATCGAAAAACAGAACTGAAGCAAAGGTCGTGGATCGAGCTATTTATACCATCGGTGACGTCGACAGAGTACCGAGTCCGTCGAGGGACAATCAACGCCACGACCTCGAGCACAGCGCCCTCTGCAGAGAGAAACATTTTTTCCGAAGCAGCGAAGCTGGAGATAACGAATTATCATAAGATGTGGAATACGTGGAAGGAACATCCAGTCGAAAGAACGTTACAGTTGGTAAGTAACTTGTTCATCTAGGTTTACTCTCCTGCCAGGAATATCTTCTTTTTGGCCCACTGAAATCCCCTGGTGTATTCTGCTGCTGGGTATCCTTTTCCAAAAAGAGTTCACTACCTGATATCCTTATCAGGCTTCTCTGCACATTCACTTTCTCCATAACTATTATTTGTACCAATTACCCCCAAACCGTCATCCAATATCTTAGCGTCTGCTCAAGCTTTTCCTTTTAACAATCTCTCTTGGCAATCCTTCTGCCAAGTATCTTCCAACTGACCTCTTTAAGTCAGGAGTCTTACACCATAGTTGCCAGCTTTGTTCTTTTGACATTGTCTCTTGGTTTAGGCAATGCTGTTCACAGGTTTCCCCCAACTGACATCTCAAGTCAGGGAAATTGCACCACGTTCACCTTTTCCATTTAGTTCTATTGTGTCCATACTCAAAAAGTACTTTCCATATGCTTATCAACATATCCGCACATCCAGGTGGCCCCCTTCACTATAAGGCTGACTCACCGGCTCTCCATACTGCGGTTAAGAGATGCTTGCAAGGGCTGACTCCCCTTCAGTGGCAAAGTCCCGCTGTGTCTCTGCGTTGGCTCTACCCTACTCTGCTTTTCAGGACAGCGTCTCCTCACGGCTCCGCGGGGCACCTCCTGCTTCCTCTTGACCGGTGCTCCTCTCCAGACGCCCGAACTCCACCATGCTTCTTTCCCCACAGTCCTTGGAATGTATTCTGCCACCAGCCACGCTTCCTGCTCCGTGCACTCTGCAACCTGCCTTCTCTCTCCACCCATGTTGATGTTCTTGTTGGTGTCCTTGTCTCTGTCTCATCAGCTACAGGTGACTTGGACATTTAAAGGTCCAGCGCAGCTGGTTAGCTTTTTGACAGCTAGACTGCACATTGTTCTCAATGTCACATTTCCTCTACATCAACTCCCTGCTCCTCTTCCTCGTCACAGCACTTGAGGATTTCTGGGACTTTGGGTCCAAAGATGGTTTACTGGATTTTACATCACATATTTGAACAGCTACACCAACATTACAATTACTATAAACATCAGATGTTTCACATGTTTTACTTTCACCATATCTACATGAAGACTGAATGGGTTTTTGTTTAGACACAGTAATTCTCAGAATCAGATGGTTTTGAATAATGGCAGCAAGCCATTGAAAACCCTGGAATTAATGGATCTTCTTCACAATAAAGAGACATATATTGCTTCTTTCCTTGTGGAGTCACCGCTCTCGCCTTAGAGCCATCTCCTCCTAGTGATTCACCCTCAGAATACCACCCCCAGGGTTATGATCAGGTAGCAACTACCTAAGCCACGTGGGAGGAGACTTTAGGTTGGGTATCAATGATGACTCAGCAGGATTCATCACACCTGTTGGAGGCATCTGATTCAAGAATTAATGGTTTCCTAGTATCAGGTTGAACCAAAACTCTTGCAGTAGTGAAGCAGGACAACAAAGGCTCTTTCGGCTGTGTCGTCCCAACCTTTCTTTAGCATTTCCGTCAGGGGTAGTACCTTCTTAAAGAAAGCTGGTATGAACCTTCAGTAAACATTTGCCAGGCCTTAGAACTGTTGGACGTCTTTGAAGGTACTCAGAGCCTTCCAATTCAAGATAGCCTGTACTTTTCTGGGGTCCATAACTTTCCCATTAGGTGACAGGATGTAACCTAAATAGGGTCCTGATGATGCCTCAAATATGCATTTTTCAGGTTTGGCTGGTAAGGAATTCACCTGCAGATGATGGAATACCTTTTTAACATGATGCAGATGCTCTTCAGAGGTCTTAGAATAAATCAAGATGTCGTCCAGATATATGTTCTCAGAGGTATTCTTCCTTTCCTCTCCTTCCCTCAGAAGCTCACAGTCTCAAGAGTTCTGGTTCTCACTAGGCTGGATTACTGCAACAGCCTCTTTCTAAATCTGCCTGCCTCTACTCTCTGCCCTCTGCAACTCATCCAGAACAGGACTGCGAGTCTTGTCTTTGGCCTCAAACCCAGGGATTGTATCTCTCCAGGACTGAAATCTCTGTACTGGCTCCTAGTGGCTGCGAGGATTAAGCTCAAAACACTCTGCATTGCCCACAAGGCCTTCTGGGGCCTGGGGCCTCAATACCTTCAACTCTCTCTTCCTAAATATCTTCCTTCTCGAGTCCTGCGCACATCCGCCTCCAACTCCCTCCGGATCAGTCGCTTCTCCAAGCAACGAGTTGGTGGTAGATCTCTTTCCTCGCTGGACCTCCCTCTGGAACAGTCTCCCTGCTTCCCTGAAACTTGAGAACCATCTCCATTTCCGGAAACACCTCAAAACCTTTCTATTTGCTTCTGCTTTTTCTCCTTCTCTCCCCTGCTGACCTCCTGACTGAAACTGCACTGGTTACCTGGTCACCCTCTGATCTCGGGCCCAGGTCCCTTCCCCGCCAGTCACACACACCTGCACTGCCTGCCTGGCAACCCCACACTTGGGACTGTTTCTGTATCCCTACAATCCCACCACCAGCACTTGACACCTGATTTCTGCACTTACGTTTGCACTTGCCACCTGCTGGCCATTACTTACTTGTGATGACTTGTTCCCTGTACTGCACTGTCCCGTCCCCCTCCTCCTGCACTTTCCTTTCTCCCCGTCCCATGCACTTGCGCGATCTGAATGACACCTGGCCTAGTAAGATTGTTGTCTGTCCTCCCCTTGTTCCCCCTCCCATGCCTCGTCGCGCCTTGAAACACTTGTGTATAGGCGCGTTATAAATGCCATATCATATCATATCATACGATGACTGAGTGTTGGAGCAGATCAGAAAACAAGTGATACATGAACCTTTAGAATACTGCTGGGGTGTTGGAAAGGACAAAGGGCATCACCTAGTATTCATAATGCCCAAAGGGAGCCCTAAAGGTAGTTTTCCACTCATCTCTGCTCTTTATTCGCACAAGATGGCAAGCACCCCTTAAGTCAAGCTTCGACAAAACAGTGGTACATCTAACTTCTTCTAGAATGCCATGTATGAACGATAAGGGATACCTTTCTTTGCAAGTGATTTGGTTAAGTCCTCTGTTGTCAATACATGGCTGTAGATTTGTTGTATCCCGCTTGGTAATGAAAAATAAGGATGCCCCTCCTGGGGAGGTAGATTCTCAGATGAGACAGTTCTCTAAGTTTCCTTTGAGATATGCCTTTAGGCTACTTTCTCTGATGGAGACAAAATATACATTCGACTGAATGGCGGAACAGTGTTTGGAAGGAGCTCAATACTTCAATCTTCAGGCCACATGGTATGGCAGCTTGTGGAACAATGCTCTGACCCAAAAAATAAGGCATTATCTGCCCAGTTAATTTAGGGATTATGATAAGTGAGCCATTGAATGCCCAGGATAACAGGGTAGTGTGCTGCCTTGATCAAATCAAAGGCTAGAATTTCATGGTGTTGAGCGATTTGCATGTGGCGGTCAATTGTATTCTCCTTGATTGTACCGCTTTCTAAAGATCTTCCATCAACTCCCTCTACTGGAAGGGCCATAGGCTTAGTTATACAAGGAACTCCCAACTGCAATACCCATGTATGGTCTATAATGACTCCGGCAGCTCCTGAGTCTACCATAGCAGGAACCTCACAAGAAAAGTTATCAGAGTATCAAAGATTGACCTTCAGCACTAATAAGCGAGTCTAACGAGACTGTTTAGTACACATCGTGGAAATCAATTGCCTAGAGGGACTAGTTGAAGACTCTTGTACCTGTCCTTTTCAAGGATGGGAACTTTCGTTTCCCTGGCATCTGTGAGTAGCCACGGAACATTGGTGTAATAGGTGAGTCGCCAAGCCACAGTACATACAAAGTCCTTTGGTACAACGGGCTCTTTCTTCGTCAGACAGGAATTCCCTGTCTGCAACCATTTGCATAGGTTCAGACGATTCGGTAGAGGGTCCAGCTGTCATTTCTGGTGGAACTGTAGGTAATGGACATAGATATTTTAGCTTCCCTTTTTTCTGCCTTCCTCTCTTGTAGGCGGACGTCTATCTGTAAGACCAGCTGTACTAATTGGTCGTAGGAAGGAGGCCTAGATCTTTGGTTAATCTAAAATGATGTAAGGTGAAGCATGCATCCTCTGGCCATCTGGCTCCTAAGGCCAGTTGTTTGTAGCGTTCATATGATGTATATGTTACATTAGGTCTATCAAAACATGCCTTAAAAGCATTCAAAAAGGCATTGTAGTTATTCAATAGTGAATCTTCCCTTGTTACCAATGGTGTCACCCAAGGCAGGGCACTAGAGGCAACGTATGTAATCACTGTCAGTCTGGAACATGACTTGGCGGAATGTGAATTCAATGCTACAGTGCAGGCATCAAGACATTCTTTTAATTTCTTAGGATCCCAATGACATTTATCAGCTTGGGACCCGAGGCAAGAGAGCCAGCAGGCAAGGCATCTCTAGTAGCTAGGACCTGCCGCAGAACAACATTTTCGTTCTTTAATACCTCGACTTCAGCCGTCAGGTTTTAAGCAGCAGCTACCAGGTTTTGTAATTGCACCATATCCTCTTCTCTTTGGCGTCGCAATCTGTGAGATGCGCATCTTGTGTGGGTCAAACATTGAGTTTGCTCAGGATAGAGATAAGGTCTGTCCTTTCGGGCAGCAACCTCGACCCCTAATGGTACAGGGGAAGAGAGAGGCTGTTCCTAAGGGCAGAACCCAAAACAGGGAAACCCCAATAAAGGTTAAAAAAAACTTTGATTCTCAGCAGGATCAACGTAGAACAAGGTTCAGACTTCACCAGAGGTCCAGCCAGATGAAGGGTAAGCCAAACAGCAGCAGCCAGGAAATCCTTGTAGTGAAATTCAGGAGATTTGGAAGAACAAACAGACAGGAGAGCAAGGACCAGGGGAGGCAAGAACAGCAGGAATTGCAAGGTGGAAAACAGGAAGAATAAGGGAAAGCTCAGTTGCGACACACTGCTTACCGGGACCGCTCTGTTCTTGTAGTCGCTGCTGGCGTAGGGACGCTTCAGGGTGGGCACAATGTTCCCGGGTGAACGCTGCGTAGCGGCTACCATCTTGAGATGTTCAGCGTGATACGGCGCCATCACCATTTTGGAGTGGGCCGCAAGTGCAATCTGACAGGAAGATACAAGAAAAGATCCCAAATGTAATCCCAGGGCAATACCGCCAAAAGAATGCAAACCCCCTTGCGAGAAAAATTTTGAACCCTTAAAATATGTAATCCAAGAACCTGAGAGGAGGGACAAGAAAAGATTTATACGCCCTAGAGAAAAAACCCTCACTAACACCGAAGAAAGGAAAGGACCCACAACCCTAACTTCCATTTGTTTCTTCTGTGGCGCAAGTGGGCATATAGCCAAAATCTGCCCCAAAAACCATAAGGAGGAACCCATGGAGGTAGGCTGGATGGGAGGAGAAGATTTGGAAGAGCTACATTCTAC
Source organism: Ambystoma mexicanum (assembly GCF_040938575.1). Classification (NCBI taxonomy): domain Eukaryota; kingdom Metazoa; phylum Chordata; class Amphibia; order Caudata; family Ambystomatidae; genus Ambystoma; species Ambystoma mexicanum. The sequence continues at coordinate 1,459,505,205 of NC_090931.1, read as the reverse complement.
ATTGCTAGAAGAAGATAGTAACTATCTCTTTCTATCCACTCCCTATCAAACACACAAATCTATTAGGGTCAATGGTGTTCCAGCTTCAGCCCTACAACTTTCCTGGAGTAAACAAACAGAGGTGAGGGTTGACCGTATCTATGCCGACCAAGTACACCAGGGCAAACCTGTCATAATCACGTGTGTCCCAAGAAATTTACCCCAAGACCCCTGTCACTCTTAACATCAGCGGTAAGGATACCATGATTAACTCAGCAGTGGTGCCAGGGCTACTAGAGTAGACAATTGTAGGCACTGACTTTCCCATGTTTGGTAGTCTTATAAAAGAAATTAATCAGTCTCCCATTAGGTATTCCCCTTTTGACACCTGGGAAGAGGAAACATATAAGATGGTAGAACCCACATGGCAATGGACTAAGACCATCCAAGCTGGTCATCAACCAAGTTATTTTCAGGGGGAAGCCAGTGGCATTAGGGGAAGGGTATGTGATGAATCCTGAGATGTCATCACTTCTTCCCAAGGGGGAGTCCATTCCCACGAGGCAAGGATGTTCAGGCAGCTACCCGATAGTACCACTGGGGGTGGTACTCAGCAAGAGGATCTCATGGGAAGGGACCTGGCTTCTGGGGACAAAGGAGAACATTTTATTTATTGGTTATTTGTTGCGCCTATACAGCCAAATGGTGTTTCAAGGCGCATCAAGATAAAGGGTAGGGAGAAAGGAAGAAACAAAGTAAAACGATCCTACCTGGTCTTGAGACATTCGGAACATGCTAGTGCTGAAAGATGACGTACAGGGGCTGGGGGATAAAAAGGAGGGCTTGTAGGACAGGGAGGAAGGGATGAGGACAAGCAAACCAAGCCAAAACAAAACGACGATCCTACCAGTCCTTGTGACAATTTGGAAAGTGCAAGTGCTAAACATGAATTGCATGGGGGGAGGGGCTTTGGCAGAGTGCAGGTCGGGAATGAACGGGGTGAGGAACAAAAACAAAAACAGAACAAAAACGCACCTACTAGGTCTCAAGACAATTTGTAACGTGCAAGTACTGTAACATGAAATGCAGTTAAAATGAACAATTAATTAATGTGGACTGACATCAAATTGGCGCTGATTTTTTGCAAGAAATGTTAATTAAAAACAACAAGAAAAGCTGAAAATGATACAACAGTAATTGAGCCCGTGCAATCTCCAACAGGGCTCACAGATGCATGCGGGTAAAACTCAGGTTTATCACAAACATTACAACATGTCAGTACTACCTACGGACAACTCAACATCAGCAAACCTTTTGCTGCCCCCAAAGTGTGACTTCAACAAATAAATCAAAAGAAAGGGCAAAAGGCTCTTAATCGCAGCAACATGTTATCATATACCAAAAGCGTTTCTGATCTCTATTTATTCTCAACCAATGATATTGACCGCTTATCATTCCCATATGATAAAAGCACACATATTTTATAACTCATACTCAAATCTAGTGAAGGGGCAAGAGCCCTGCAATCATATGCGCCAGATCTCAAAATCATAGGAGTAGAGGTGTTTACCGCTCTACCTCCATTTACTCCAAGTGACCAACAAACTGTGCCAACTGGTTCGACAAATAACTCAAAAAGAAAACTATCGCAAAGTAGACAATTACCCTCTTTGGAGGAAATTCCCATGCAAAGCACAAGATCGGCACATACTAAAAAAGAGAATTCGAAACTATGGACTTTACTTCCAGATATCATATCTGAGGTATTCCAACAGCTGAATGTAGCAGAAGATCTGCTCTAGGGAAAAGATACAGCCAAACTTCCCAGTTGGAATACAAGAGGTCAGCTGTTCTTCGGAAATGAAGATTCTAGTTGGAACATTTTCACAGAGTTTGACTTAGTTCTTTTTCAAGAAACATGGCTTAGGAGAGAAATATATTTGGATGGGTTCACGTTTATCTCTCAATTTGCAACCTGTCCTAAACAAGGGTGGCTGTCTGGTGGTCTCCTAACAGCAATCCGAAACACTGCAGGACATGATGTACAGTGTATACACAATGACATTCCTGGTATCTTGGCAATTAGGTGTAGCATTGTGATCAAAGGTCTCCAATTATTAAATATATATTGGAATGCTGTAAACAGAGAACTACCACTTTTTCTTGAGGATCTCTCCACCATTCTTACAAATCTAAATATTATTTTTCCGTTCGATGTGAGATTGATTGGTGGAGACTTCAATGCATGCTGCTCCCCCATAGCTAGGTTGTCTTTGAAATCTAGGGTTAACAACTCCAATGGAGAGATGTGGGAACAGCTATTCACTGATTGGAATTTAACTATCATCAATAGTAACATTAATTCTGACTGTCCTCCAGCAGTGACGTGATCAAATGGCAAAAATACATCCACAATAGACTATTTAATAGTCTCTCCTGACCTGTTAAAATATTGTATTTGGTTGAATGTTGTTCCTATGCATCATAGCGACCACAATTCATTACAAACCGCCTTCTCTTCGGGAAAATATGAGACTGAAAACTCATATACATCTAAACTCCAAGTTAATCTGCAAGAGAATTGTATTGCCTGCTCTAGCAACAGGGGTCGAAAGTTGAATGAAAAAATAGAATCCTCCTCAATCAAAGCGGCGATAAACTAAAGACCTATGTGCACATTTGTGATGAGATAACTTACGCAAAAATAAATAAAGCTTAGTAAAAAATTGCGAGATTTAAAATCTAAGAATCTCGAGTCACACATTTACACAGCGGAAAAGAGCAAATTCAAAAATAAAAACAGATATTGGTCATGCCGGTCACAGAATAATGTGCAATTTTCAAGATGGGCAGAGCATGCTTCTAACTCTCCTACCCTCCCAGACTAAACATTTTTGCCCATTAATAAACAAAACAAAATCTCAAAACGTACCACAGTCGTCCATAATATCCAACTCTGTATGGGCGATTTATTTCAAAGAAGACTTGCTTGCATGTCCATTTTTAGAGACTTATATAGATCATGACATCTCATGGGAGTTACATATAGCCGAAGATGAGATACTAGGATTAATCATAACATTTTCAAAATCTAGTGCAGCCGGCCCTAATGGCCTAACCAACGTGATGTTTAAATCTGATCCGAATACATGGGCAGTAATATTTGCCAAATTTTTTGCAAATATTATTGAGACCAAAACATTACCTAATTCATGGAAACTAGCGATAGTAATTCCCACCTACAAAAAGGGCGAAAGATCAGACCCAGCAAATTACCGCCCAATAGCTTTGATGGTGCGATAGTAAGCTCTTTTCCGGTCTAGTGCTACAAGAACTTGAAAAATGGGCAGATAGTCATCTTATATTATCAAAACTACAAATAGGTTTTCGGAAAGGGCTATCCACTACTCGGAATGGGCTGACCTTAAACATTCTAAAAGTACAAAGCTTAAGAAAGAAGTCGGTGCCAACCTACATTGCCCTGATTGACTTATCAAAAGCTTTCAATTTAGTCAACAGGACAAAATTATGGCACAAATTAAAACAATGGAACATCCCGGAAGGTCTGTTTCAAATCGTCATAGCCTTACATGACCAAACATCAATCCGGGTTAAATTGAATTTAATGGGTGATTTATCTGCCATCATACCCACAGTAAAAGGAGTAAGACAATGATGTATTCTAGCAGCTTTTCTTTTGAATTTGTATCTTTCTGACCTTGCAACATTTCTGCAAAAACACATCTTTGTCTCTCCTTCTATAGGCAAAAGTAAAATTAATTTTCTTGCCTATGCCGATGATATAGCCCTCATCGATAATACTCCAGTAGGGCTCCAACATCTAATCAAGGCAATGGAGGCATACGCCAAAGAAAAGGATTTAGTCATCAATCCTGCTAAATCCAATATAATAATGTTTGGCCAAAAGACTATAAAGAAATCTAAATTACACTGGAGTATGGACCAACAGATAATACCAGTAGTAAAAAAGTAAAATACTTAGGATTTCACCTTAGATCTACTCAGTGATTGAAAGACCTTACAGTGGAACTCAAGAGTAAAATACATCAATACATGTCCCAATTGAAGAAACTCCTAAATATGTTTTGTAGATTCTCACTTATGCCTCTAATAAAATTGTATAAGCGTAAAGTAATTCCAGCTATTTTATATGGAATGGAATGAAATCCCAGTGCTCGTAATCTCAACTGGGACGGACTTGAGGGACGACTATGGAAAAGGACGTTATCTCTACCTTTGTCTCTACCTATATCAAGGTTGTGATATGAGTTAGGCTTCCAATCTCTGCAATCTTACTTCAACTGGAAAGTACTTGCCATATATAGATCAATTTAAGTCCCTCTTGAGCACTCGCTGTATGAGGATATTAATGATCATATCCGCACACAGAAGAGTACCTACTTGTCTAATATAAAAAATGATGCCGAAAAGACCTTACACAATTGTGACTATAGCAATAAGATCTTAATAGAAAATCCTGATCTGGTAAAATGTGCACTTATGCGCGCTAATTGGATAAAAACCAGAGCGTCATTTATTGATTTGAAGAACTCCAAAAATGTTAGATTATGTGAGAAATCTAGCAAATATGTTCTTCCGTAATTAAGATTCCCCAAACCAGTCTGGTGCACGGAATTACTGCATTTTTGCTTAAACTTAATAAAAAAAACGAAACGCTGAGAATTTGGCTAAATCTAGAACGCTCTGCTGGTGAGTGTACCCTGTGTGGCGAAGGGTTCCCACAGGATATGAAACATCTATTGATAACGTGCACATTTGCGCAGGTATTAAGAGAAAAATACTTATCAAATTTTGTACATAATATAGACTGGATTGCCACTCAGGACTTTTGGCATAGGCTATCGGCTGGAAAGGAGATTCATTTGTCTATTGCACTTTTAAAACGTTTGAATGAACGGAATTTTATACAAATTCCTTTGTAAAAGCAAAACCATTGTACAGAATGTAAGTTTGCACATAGTCCTGTTCATGTGTTTTTTACATGTTTGTATGTATGTCAAATGAAATTTGTTAATGACAATGTAAGATGGAAGATATGTAAAAAGTACTCTTATGTGACTAACTGCACACTAAATAAATAACAAAAAAAAGAACTGCAGGGGATGGGAGAGAAAGAGAAGAAGGGAGAGCAGGTGTAGGAGGAACAGTGGTGTGAAAAAAGCAAACAACAGGCGATCCTACTAGGCTTTTGGACAATTCAGAATGGGCAAGTGCTGGACATGAAATGCAGGGCAGGGGGGAGGAGTATGTCAAGGAGGAGCAGGGGTGAGGAACAAAACAAATAAAACAAGCAATCCTGCTAGGCCTTTTGACAATTCAGAACGTTCAAGTGCTAACATGAAATGCTGGGGTGGGTGGGAGGAGGAGGAGAGGTCCACGGAGGGGAGGCGGGAGCAATGCTAGGATGGAGGAAGGGAGGAGAAGGGACAAATAAATGAAGGTGAACAGGTTCGAACACAGCAAAGGTTGTACATGAGGAGGCATCTTGGGAGAACGCAGTATAATCACCCTCCACCCGCGCCCTATACACCCCCTCACTCCTTAAGCCACACTTCCATCATAAACTCTTATATTGAGGTTGTCCCATGTACTTCTGTAATAGATATAAGATTGACATAACCAAATGTACTGGGACGAAGAAGAGCTTTGATAACTCTGAGTACTGGGACGAGGAAGACAGACTGATATGACAACTACAACTACAGATGTTGAAGTTGTACCAGGGTGGAGCCTGTGCCATAAAAGGGAAACAGAAGAAGGACTACTTGTCTTCAGCCTGCGACGAACCCAGAAGTTTTGAATCACGTCCAAGTTTAACCCTGAAAGTCCAGGATCTCATATTGGACCTTCCGTTCGAGGGTAGTGACCTCTTGTACTCTACCACCGACGAGGAATTAGATAAGAAGAATAACAGCTCGTAAAAACTGCAAAGTCTTTATCTATCCTGATGATGGTCATGCCCAAGGCGTACTCCCAGTCGCATCAATGCTCTGATAAGGGGCGGGCGTTTGGCGGGTTCTGGGGATTCCAGAAACAGAGGTCAAGACAACCTGACCTCTTGCCGAGAGCAACAAAAAGGGGGTGGGGGAAGCAAGGGCTCCTTCCAGTCCCCCTCCTCAGCAGCAACCTGAGAGAACAAAAAGGCATGACGTGTCCCTCCGGGTCCACGTGTCTCCAATGGGGGACAGACTAGCTTCTCAAATACATTTTTGGCGCCTGAATTTTGCCGACCTGTGGATCCTCTCAGTTGTATCCACAGATTACCGCCTACCTATACCCCCCTCTCCTCCTTCCTCCCCTCCCACAGATTGGGACAGCAACTCTGTTGGCGGAGATCCGGTCACTCGTCGAGAGCCAGGCAGTGGAAGATGTACCAGCCTCCCAGAGAGGATTAGGCTTCTATTCCAGGATTTTCCCCATACAAAAAAAGAACCAGGCTGGCCTGAGAGTTGTGTTGGACCTCTCCACCCTCAACCTCTCACTCCCTCTTCAAAAATTCAAGATGGTTACGCCAGCACTCATTGCAGAGACATTAGACAAGGGAGATTGGATGTGCTCCCTGGATCTGAAGGACACTTACCTACACGTGCCGATTTGGCAGCCCCATCGCTCCTTCCTACTCTTCAGGATCATGGGCTGTCATTTCCAGTACAAGGTGCTACCCTTTGGCCTTAACCCAGCCCCCAGAGTGTTTACCAGACTCATGAATGCAGTGGCAACCCTCCTCAGGGCACAGGGCCACCATGTCTACCCGTACCTGGACGACTGGCTCGTCAGGACAAGATCCCCGGAGGGGGGTTGTCCACACCTCCTCCGCGCTTATGTGTACCCTCCACGACCTGGGGTTTACCATCAACCTCAAGAAGACTCAGCTGCAGCCCACACAGAGCCTCACCTTCCTGGGCCTTATCTAGGATACAAGCTTCGAGAAGGTATTTCCCTCTGAGGACAAGATTACGGCCATCAAGAGGGACACTACGCACTTCCTTACCAGACCAGTGACTTTGGCTTGGTGGTACCAGGACCTACTGGGTATCTTGGCAGCGGTCCTCTTGGCAGTGCCACACACGAGGCTCCGGATGAGGAGACTGCAGCTGCACTTCGCAGCCCCATGGAATCAGGAGAGGGGCTCCCAAGCGGAGCTGGTCAGCATACCGCCTTAACTCCCCTCGGACCTCACGTGGTGGGCCAAGGGCTGCAATCTGCGTATGGGCAGGCCACTCCGGCAGCCGACTCCGCAGGTCAACATTACTACGGACTCCCCCCTAGAGGGCTGAGGAGCCCCTCTGGACAGCCACAGCGTCCATGGAGTCTGGACCCGGCAGGAACAGGAGTCGCATATCAACTGGCTGGAGCTCAGAGCCATTTGGCTAGCCCTCAGGGCCTCCTTCCGCTCATCGAGGGCAGGATCGTCCTGATCCAGACCGACAACTCCCCCAACATGTACTATGTCAACAAGCAGGGAGGTACCAGGTCCCCTCCGCTGTGCATCCTAGCGGTCAGCATGTGGGAATGGGCCTTGGAAAACAACATCTACCTCAGGGCCGTCCACCTCGCAGGCGGACAGACTCAGCAGGCTGGGAGCGGACAATTACTAGTGGTAATCGAACGACCAGGTACTGCAGGTGGTTTTCAACACATGGGGCCATCCTCAGGTGGATCTATTTACCTCCTGGAGGAACAGGAAGTGCCATCAGTTTGTGTCTTGGCAGGGGCTATGCCCCGGCTCCCTGGGCGACGCCATGCAGATTCCATGGGAGGGCGTGACAGCCTATGCTTTTCCGCCAACACCCCTGATCCTCAGGGTACTCGGCAGGATAAAGGAGGCTTGTCACCTCAGCATCATAGTGATAAAGCCATGGTGTCTGGCGAGACCGTGGCCCTCCGAATTGCTCAGCCTCTCAGACCGTCCGCCCATTCACCTTGCGCTGTGCCCAGCACCTCTCCTGTTCCATCAGGGGGGCAGGGTTCTCCAACCCACTCCTCAGAAGCTAGCCCTTGCAGCGTGGTTCCTGAGCATATCACCCTCAAGCACCTCAACCTATCAAGGGCTAACCTGGAGATCATCCAGGGCGCTAGGAGCAAGGCCATTAGGAGCCAATACAGGAGTAAATGGAGCAGGTTCTGTCACTCAGCAGATTCTAAGGAAATCAACCCCTTTACGTGCACACTGGACGATGTGCTCTCTTTCTCGGCACACCTTGCCCACTCACGCGTACAGGTGGACACATGTCGCACCTATCTCACAGCCACAGGGGCCTACAGAAATTCGGAGGAGGAGGTCTTTTCCTCTTCCAACCCGATAGTCAGGAAACATCTGGCGGGCCTGTCCAGGCTTTACCGGCCCATCAAAAAGCCACACCCTGTGTAGGACCTCAATGTGGTGTTGGGCGGCCTTGCGCACAAACTCTTAGAGCCAATGGCGTCCGCGCCCATCAGGCTGGACACCATCAAGACAGATCTGCTATTAGGTCTCACATCCACTCACAGAGTCAGCGAGATCCAGGCTCTGGTGGCTTAAGAACCCTATACCACTTTCCACAGGGATAAGGTAGTCCTGCAGACTCACTCGGCTTTCCTACCTAAGGTACCCTCCGCGTTCCAGCTAAACGAGGAAATAGTCCTACCTACATTCTTCGCTGACCTCAAAGACGAGGCTCAGAGAGTCTTGCATTGTCTGGATGTCAGACGCACTCTGAAATTCTATCTGAATAGGACCAAGGGCTTCCACAAGTAGGATGCACTTTTTGTCACCTTTGGGGGCTCCAGAGCCAGTTACCAGGCATCCAAGGCCTCCATAACAAGGTGGAGGGTTGAGGCCATCAAAGAGGCATATGAGGGGTAGCGCAAGCCGCTGGCAGCCAACATGCACGCCCATGTCATCTGGGCCAAGTCCATGGCCATCGCATTCCAGCGGCAGGTCATAAGCAGGGCAGCTATCTGAGCCACCCCATCAGCTTTCTGCAAGCACTACTGTTTGGACGCCGGCTCTAAGTCAGAGGCGGCCTTCGGACAGGCGGTTCTAAATAACTTGTTTGCTTAAGGAGGGTCTCCTCTCCATCCACTGTAGTGACTAACATTCTCTGCGTCCTTAGTCCACTTTCCTCCATACATCCCACCATCCTCCTCCCTATTAATACTGGTGTCATTGGGCAATGATAAATATTGTTGACGCGTCAATGGGGACTGAGGAATGGCACTGGTGGGTGGAGTCAGGGTAGCACATGCTCCCAGGGCCACACCCCTGCGCGCCTCCAGATTTAAAGGGGAAGAAGGTTTTTCTGGTGAAAAAGGATCTGTCTCCCGTCCATAGGAAGGGACGCCCATACAGTATGGAGGAAAGGGGACTGTACGTTAGTCACTACGGTGAGTAACTTGTAATTTTTGATGGTAGAAATGCACCAGAGAGAGAACGTTTTTGTTGTTTTGTTGGCCTGAGGAATAGACCTGATGGGTCCTGTCTAGGACAAGTTCCTCTGAGTCTGGAAGATCAAGCAATGACTTGAAGAGTGCACCCACATATGCCGCAAATGCCGCAAGTTCTTGGTCTGCCGAATGGCGCAGAACCCCATGAAGGTGGACATTGTTCCTTCTCAATCTATTTTCTAAATTTGCTTATTTCGGCAATATGTCCTCAATGTGTTCCTCCAATCCCTCCATTCTCTTCGCAAGCTCTACGTAGTCATGTGCCTGTTCATAAGCTGTATTTTCAAGGTCGTTAACTCAAGATTCTAAGCCCAGCAGATGAGTGTTCAGGTCCGCGATTGATAGAGCCAGGGAGTCTTTAGAGGTTTTTATCTCATCCTTTATTTCATGCCTGATGTATTGCTTAAGACCCTTCAACAGATCCTCAAGATTCCTCTGGAGAAAGCAGTGTCAGAGAGGACGGGCACGGAGGGGGCGAGTGGACCTCGGCCCACACCACCTGCATCCCCGGTTTCCCTGAGTCTTGAGGGGATAAAAACGCAGTAATGTCTGTTGGTTTCCCTTTCGCTTCTGCTTTGGGCATTGCTGAGGAGGCCTTATGCGTATCAAGTGGGGGGAGGGTTGCTCCAGTGAACAAGGGCTGGGTCGAGCCCCGGGGCGGCCCCAATAAGCTCCCTAGGACAACGTAGGCCCCATCTATGCGAGGGGAGAGGTGGCGTGTACTCCCGGAGGGGATCCGGAAGGCCAAATATGCTGTTCGGAGGAGGTCCCACTGTTGGTCTGGAGGCTCGGAAGTGCTGTTCCCAGCGTGGAGGGTCGAGGGATTCAAGACGAAGATCTCCATCCACTGTTGCCTTAAAACATTCTCTGCCCTTATTAAGGTATGCCGGAATCTTGATGTGGAGTTACTTGGATGGCGCAGGGCCGCAGAGCGCGGTACTTTCTCATTAAGGCAGAAGCTGTGGAACTGCTGCTCACCAAGGGGCGGACACCTTTTCCACCACCCATATGTGTCCCCCAGAGATTCCCCTTATTTAATTCAGCAGCCTGGCTGGGCCCTTGTTCAGTAGCTATATGGGGGAGGTGGTGATAATGGATTCCTGCTTGCAGGCACCAGGGACGCGCCGCCGGTGTTGACTATGATGAAGTGTTCGATCCCGAGGCCGCACCCCCAAAGCTTTCTCCTGCGCACCTCGTCCGGTCGCCCAAAGCACTGGGTCTGGGGTTGCGTCAGCTTTAGAATTGTCCCGGGTGCTCACGATCAGCACCAGCTCCCTCCATTGGTGGCCCGCGGGTGAGTGAGTGGGAGTGAGAGGGGCCAACCGGGGTGTGACAGCTGTTGGGGCCCGTCTGTATGTTAGGACGCCTCCGCCAACTCTTCACCTCCATGACTGGATGGTCACTGCTGTTGTTCTGTTTCCCGGGCTCTGGGCCTCCACTGCAGTACGGGGTTGGATCTCGGGGCAACTTCTCTGCTTCTCTCAGCGCCGTTGGATTGGCAGGCGGTTAAGCTGACCATGCTGCTTACCACTAACAATGGAAAAAGAATGGAAAGATAAAGGCTTTGCAAGGTCCTTGGAACCAGAGGAGCTAGACTAAGAATGCTGACCATAATGGGGAGGATGGAAACACCACCCCCCCACCCAACCTTTGAGTTTGCCTAGAATTAAGGGTAGAGCACACTTTTCACGCGACTGGGTCGAAAACAGCCATTTGCTTAGATCCCAGAAAATACAAGGCCGAAATGTACTCTGCTACAATATATAAATTAATTTGGTTTGTTGTTCATCTCATGAGAGCTCAAAGCCTGTGTTTCTCTCCAACCCACCAGCATATACAATAAAACGCTTGGACCACGTTAAGTAAGGTGTTACCTCATGTACTTACTGACCCTGCAACATGCTCACAATAGCATATATTTTAACAATAAAAAAGCGATTGTGAAGAGCAAAACAGAAAGACATAATTGGAACTGAGGCATGATACTTTAACACAATTGTCTCCAAACACCTGAGTCAGGAATGACTAACTTATATTAAAATGGCATTTATTGCATACATATAAAATAGCCCTCAAATTGTTCTTTCTACTGATTATATAGTTCCAACTAATCAACATTTACAATCTCTTTAAAAACCAAAAAAAAGCAGTGTTCATCCCCACATGTGTGTATCTCACAATTCTCTTCAGAAAGGCCCAAGGCCCTTTCCATGACTTAACATCAACTATCTTTGAAGAATCCGGTTAATCTGATCATCTATCTGAAAATAAAAAAATGACCAGCACAGTTTAAGGCAAATAAGGTGCTAACTTCTAAATTAAGTATTAGACCCCCTGTGAGTTGTCTGTCTTGGCAGCCTCTCAGATTGTCCCATCTGATCCGTCAGTACTCCAATGGATTGTTCACGGGGTTTATATAAGGCCTATATGGAAAACCCCTAATTACTAACGTACGTCAGTCAATGCACAGTAATAGTACATGGCATTACACCATAACTCACATTTCATGATGTATGTAAACATTCTACAAAGACACCTCCCGTCAGCACAAAGCTGCAATAACAATTCGTTAGAGTCATATCAGTTGTTCGCAAGGTGCCCAATTTGTTTGGATGCTGGTTATCAGTTCCTTGTACAAAGCTTCAGAGACATGATGACCTGAATGGCATCATTGCTGTATCAAATTGTAGCCTGGTGCTCTGAATGTCTAGTCATCTAGCTATCACTGCACAGCAAGAACAGCTTTATGCCACTGGGTGAAGAGTGAAGGACCTGCACACTGTCCTGGTTTCTTCAGCAAATTGTCATTTCTTAGGCTTTGTTCATGCTGGGAAAAAATGTATTTGCTTGCATGTCTTGCTGGTTCAATGTGTAAGTAATATGATTCTATGCGAAATGTAATATGTATGCGTGTATGTATATTGAATAAGAAGTATAGCTTCTGAATAAGAAGTATAGCTTCTAAGTGCATTTCTATAATACATGATTACATATGTTTATACGTGAAAAGCCACTTCAAAACACACACCTCACTAAGAGGCTGCTTTCAGAATGTGAAGCTATTCTAGACTTCTAAGAACCTAAAGTGCTTTTAAGACTTCTTCATACTGGTTGAAGCACTACAATTTACCATTCTATGTATATATATCTATATCTGTGTGTATATATATCTATATCTGGTTGCACTGCTCATCAAGCATTTAGCGTTTCATTCATCACTAAGCACTACATTCTAACAACAGGCCTTTGGATTAAAGCACTATATAAACAATAAAATACAAATAAAAGGAGCCACCATAATGCCAACAGAAGAGTAAGTCAGCACAGAATCTGGAAGCATTGAAAAATGTGTCACATGTGTACAACTTTATTCAGTCCCTTCTCACAAGGATTTATCTACTCTGGTGCAATGCCACTATGCCTGTCCATATAAGGAAAACATGCTTTCATAGTAAGCCATAGTAACACATGACTCAGTATCACAGTCACTCGCAATTCAGGATCAAACTGTGAACAAGGGGGCCAAAGGACTACCCACACCGAACTAGGAATTTAGGTCAATCACTCATTCATACACTCATAAATTCATTCAGATACTCTGACTCAAAATCGCTCACAGTCACCCACACACTTGTATACTCAACCTACACTAGCCCACTCAGTCACTTATTCACTCATACACTTACACACACAACTTACCCACTCACTCATTTCCATTATCTCTATGGCAACTTTCCCCCACATTTCTAACATCATATTTGGTTGTTTAAATTTCAGAATCACGTACTGATATCAGAGAGCAGCCATCACACCTTTGTGTATGATGACAACGAGTGTTCCCTCATAATCCTCAACACAATAGAAGACGACAGTGGTGTCTACACCTGCACTGCCAAGAACCTAGCCGGGGAGGTCTCCTGCAAGGCAGAGCTGATGGTACATAAAGGTAAGCCATTCTAGTAATGCATATTTCTTGAGATCAAAGTGATACTGTAGAGAAAAGACCAGCAAATATGTTTATGACCTGCCCAATTAAGCTCCACTTTTGTTTTTCAAAGCAAGGGAGCAGAATGGCACCTTGAGCTTCGATGGGAAGGGCTGAGCACTTGTCTTGTCTCTCCTCAATGATTGCATTTCCCTTTAAGATGGAGTTAGGATTCAGGCCTACAGCAGGTGCAATGTGTCTAGAACTCAACAGCAAAAATGGCCACTTGAGTTCAGAAAGGCGCAACATTATGGAAATGATATTGACTATCCATAAAATGGTCAACATTTCTGCCTAAATACTCAAGTACCTGTACATAAACAAACCTCCTACATCTGAGGTACGTGTGTGACCATAGGACAAGCTGACCTCTCCTTTGCAGGCTGTGGCCAGTTAATTACCAACCAACAAGCGACCTCCTCTAATACTGAAAATTGCTTCAAGCCATCTCCATTCATCTCTCTCTCCTTTTCACCTCTGCCTACTCAGATCTAAAGAAAGCCATTTCCTGCTATAAAATGTACAGTAACCTACATTGTGCTGAAACCAAATATGAGGTGGAAATATCTGCCTAACTGCTAGAAATCAGGAAAAACACCCACATGCATAATCTATGTTCTTAAAAAAAACGTTATAAAATAAAAACATATTTCCCTAGCATTGGATATTTCATGTATTCACATGCTATTGAATGTTCCCCATCGTCACACTGGAAATCCCTGGTAACATTAAAGCAGTTTACCGTTACATTTTCAAACTGCTTGTCACTTTAGTGCTCTAATAGAGGCATACTGCCCATAGCCAATCAGACAGGTGCCCTGGTGGCCATCTTCAGACTTTTTACCACACGTTAAGTGTAAGGAGCCCTAGAGACTCTCACTTATTTAAATTCAATGTTTTTTTTGGTCTTATTTTTGCTATTTCTTTTCCATCAAACCTCCTGGTTTGGTGCTGCATCGCTTCTCGCTTATGGCATTCAAGTCTTGGCCTATTACATTGCCTCCAAAGTTCCTATCTTCCATCTAAGACCTTCAAGAGTCCATAGGTACGGTATGGTATGGTATGGTATTGTTTATTTATAAAGCGCCTATATGCAGGCAAGTGTTTCAAAGAGCTCTAGGCAGGTGGGAACATGGGGAAAAAACAACAGTCGCTCAGAGTCCTTGAGGTTCGGAGACGATAATAGTCTGCACAGGCAGAGTAAGTGCGTAAAATACATTTAATAGTATGAGATAAAGCAAATCGGCCTGACAGCGATTCTGAAGTTTTACCAGTGCAATTGAGGGCTGAAGACAACAGAGAACAGACAGACAATCTTCAGGTATGGTGCGTACGGATCGTGCAAGTGCACAGACGGTCACAGGGAGGGGTAGTCCAAGTGCGCCGGTCGGTGGAGACTGGGGTAAGTGCAGAGAGAGTCACTCTCTTGGGATATTTCTTAAGTGCAGTGAGTGTGGGTGGGGTGTAAGGTCCTGTGGCAAGTGTGAAAGAGGACTGGGGGCGGGGGGTGCCATGGACCTGTGAGACTCTGAGGTACACCAGGCGGCCAGTCAGCAAGCTTTAGGGAAGAGGAGGGAGAGAGGGAAAGAGCAGAGAACTATGTTAGGAGGGTGGAGGGAAGAGGAGAAGAGGAAGGTCTTGAGGAGTTTCCGGAACTTAAGAAGATCAGGCTCAAGACAGAGGGCGGCAGGGAGGCCATTCCAGAGGGAGGATCTCCCTCCAAATCTATGCTTGGAAAACCAGCTCACTCGCAGAAGGTTGGAGGTAGATGAGCCAAGGGCTCATGGGGGTTCATTTAGGGCTCATTTAGGTAGGAAGTGTTGCAGGTAGGTAGATCCCAGGCCCCAGAAAACAATTTGAACAATGCAGAGTGTCTTAAACGTGATCCTTGCAGCCATGCAGCCGTGAAGGGGTTTCAGCGCTGGAGAGATGCAGTCCCTGGGCTTGAGGCCAATGATAAGTCTTGCGGTTCTGCTCTGGATGAGTTGCAGAGGGCGCAGGGCTGAAGAAGGGTGGTTGAGGAAGAGGCTGTTGCAATAGTCCAGCCTAGAGAGAACCTGGGCGCTGGAGACAGTGAGCCGCTGCGGGAAACTGAGAAAAGGTAGAGTACCTCTGAGGAGGTGTAGAGGTTTTTTTGAGCAGAGGGTCCACAAGGGAGTGCTTAAGGGCAGTTGGGAAAACCCCAGTGGAAAAGGCGAGATTGCAGAGACTTCAGCCAAGGCTGGGGCGAGGGAGTCAAATGTGTCTTTAAAGGTTTCAGCGTGGCATAGGTCCACCTGTTTGGATGAAGCCTTCATAGATTGGTCTTGTCTGGTGACCTCATCAAGTGTGACTGGCGAGAGAGATGAGAGGGTAAGTGGGGGGGGGCAGGGAGGCTCTAATGTTGGTGTATACTGTGGTTTGATGGAGGATAGTGATGATGGACACAAAGAAGAAAAGCTTTTTCAAGGCCTGCTCGACATGTAACTTAAAAATCATTTACATCGAGGATCTTCATGGAAAGTGTCTTTACTGTCTGTACACAGACACAACTTGACCAACTGTACCATCCTTCAATTGTTCTCATCCAAGACCCCGCATCAACCGCCACCGAAGGTTAGTGGCCTGGTTGGATGAAGGTTCTAGAGCCTCTGACTTTGCCTCTGTCCATAGTTTTGCCTCTGCCAGGCACAACATACATCTAAAGCACACTCCCTCTTCGAAGTTCAGCGCTGAGCACACCTTTGTCAACAGCGTCATCATTGAAGCACCGCTCGTCCATGACTACGATTCCTCAGTCCACGCCATCATTCCCGACAACCACGTTGATGACCCACAGTTAGCCTAAATTCTCTTTGGTAACATCCACCATCCCGGCGACGACTCCGTCGACCACCAAGTCGACAACTAAGACAACTACATCGGTGATCAAAACCATTGGTTCCGTCCCGTCGACCATTTCATCGACGACCAAATTGTCGACTACGTCTTAATCTTCTACATTAACTGTTTGTTGCCAGCTGGACCGACACCGTCGCCAAGCATGTCTGCATTGTCTATGACGCCTGTTCAAAGGCCAATGGTCTCCACCTTCTCAAAGGGAGTTGCTCTAGACGGGAATGGTCCGTCTGCGTTGTGTTACCTTCCCAAACCAACTTGTGCTGATTTGCATATGGTCTATCCCCT
Source organism: Ambystoma mexicanum (assembly GCF_040938575.1). Lineage (NCBI taxonomy): Eukaryota > Metazoa > Chordata > Amphibia > Caudata > Ambystomatidae > Ambystoma > Ambystoma mexicanum. The sequence goes on along the minus strand of NC_090931.1, from coordinate 1,459,488,608 downwards.
TTTGTAATGGCTCGACAGGTGAAGAACGATGGTCTGGAGGGTTGCCTGGAACAATGCCAGAGGTTAAGATTAATTCTAAGCCTTCCAGTCATCACTTCTTTTGTTTTGCTGCAACTCGTGCTAAGCCACTGTGTTCACTGGCTACCTATGCACCACCTGCAGTCCCTTGTCCACGCATGGCCCCTCCTGAGCAGCTACAACCGCAGGGTGCTGATTCGGACCTGGATGTACTGGAAGTTGTGTCCTCCAAGGAGGATGAGGAGGATTCTGTGCCTCCTGTGTCTGACATGCAGCTGCCAACTCCACCAAAGCAAGGCCTTCCTCTACCTAAGCCCTACTGAACCTTCCACAGTGGAACTCATGCCGATGCCCTCGCCCTCCGGGTTCCTCCACTTTCCTGCTCAAGAGATGTGTCAATGGACATCCTATCCACACTGCAGACTCTGTCGTTTAACTATACTTTATTTTGGCTTGTCACCATAAAAGCAGATTACAAAATATCACAGTAAAAACAGACAGAAGGCAAGCCCTTAGTATGGAATATAAAATAACTCATAAACAAATTCATCACATTTTAAAAACATCAAGGTACAAAATGAATAGTACTTTCAAGATGAACAATCATACTCTATTAAAACTATTTCATCACAAAGTTTGCAATTTGAATCTTCTGCTCCTAGCTCTAATTAAATAATCCGATACAGCAAACACAAAGTTGGGAAAAAGAGGAATTTCTACATATAACCTCTGCTTCAGACAATGTGCATATACCATGATTCTTTAAGCACAGTCTAAGATTTCCTCCACTTATTCTAGAATAACCCGGACAAATATACATAAAATGCTGAACAGATTTAATCATATTTGTGCAAAATGGGCACCAGACATTTCCTGTTTTGTACCAGACATTGGTGAGTGGAGTAAGCAGGAGAATGCTACATTTTAATTTCATATAAAGTGAGCGCGCAAATGGGAGTTTTATATCCATCAAATAATGTTTGCGGCCCCACTTGATCTTACATGACAGAAAATACCAACCAGCCACCAATAATAGGAAGTCAGTAAATTGTTTGGAACACACATATTCCCAGTAAACCACCTTGATGGTATCTGAGACGTTCCCTTGCATAATCCAAGGTTCAGACCATAAGTAACCCCAATTCAAAGAGTACAGTGTAGATCTGATGTAAGCTACGCACGGAGGGTTGGTTGCACCCTTGCAGCTCATCAAGTCGGTGAGTGCTTCACAGTAACAACCAAGCTCTTCATTATGAGTAAGGGTTTGATCTTTACCATATCAACAATGCATTTTAGATCTAATTCTAAATGGACAAAGATATTGGGTGCACAAATGGGGAGCATAAGAAGTCTTTTTAAAAAGATGTTTTCAATCACAGTTAAACGACCAATTACACTATACCCTACAATTCTGCACCGTAACTTGCAGCCCCAACTGCCTGAGACCTACATAATTCGAAAGCAGGGTTTATGACATTATTCCTGAAAAATTCCCAATCGCAGCACATCTGCAAGATAATGTGAGAAAAGCCTTTTCCACATGTTTGTCCCACTTGCTGTTAATGGCAAGTGGATAATGGAGCTCCAGCAATGGCTTCCTGCTCCACCATTGTCTTCTCCAGCACAAACCCATGGGTTCCCTGCAAGGGAAGGCGTGGTGCCTCTTCCACTACCCTCCTGACTCTTGCAGGGGCTCCACTTTTGGCACCAGTCACCCTCATAGATACATATAGAGACGTCAACAACTATCCAATAGATGGTTCTCCAGCCACCCACTCTACAGATGAGTTTAAGGCTCTAGTGCCAGGTGACGGTAAGCCACCAGACCTACCGCCAAGTATTGGCTCCTTTCATGCCCTCATATCACGAGCTGCAAATCATTTTGATGTTCTACCTGAGGAGCAGACAATGGAGGGATTCCTGTACCAAAGGTGTACTAGTCAAGAGTAAATAACATGTCATAACAAGGCATTTAAAAGAGATTTGCTCATTCTTCTTTAGGGCAGAATTCTGGACTGCCCAAGCAACTTCAATGACTGTTGCAGTTCCCCCCGGCCTTCCACGACCTGTCCCAGTAAACACTTATCTCTGGTGCACTGAATGGCCGGTGAGACTATCTGCCTGTCAATTCTATTGATATGGTACTGTGTAAGGGCCAATGTAACAATAATTCAAGAGTAGGTCACGGTATTGGGGGCACTAACAGAGGAGCAAGAGGATTTTGTCCCTAAAATCATGAAACCCACCCAATTGTTACGGTGTCTTTTATCATATAGTGTGAACTTAATCTCTTAAAAGGACTCCAGTGGGTACAGTTATATCAGAGGGAGATACATTTATTCGTCCAGGATCACACACTTTCGCTAAACAGAGAAGGAGGAATGTTAACCCGCTCTACAATTTGAGAACTTGGCCACACACCTACAAACTTTATTTGGTACACATATTTTAAGTTTTGGATTAGAAGGCCTACAATAATACTGTTGTATACAGTTTACTTGCAGAATGCAGAAATTGGAGCAACCTGACATGTAAATCCTTATAGAAACATCTTAAGCTAAAAGAATACAACTGTAGTGTTAATGTTCTCATCCTGAAAGGAAAGCTAAGTCCCAGAATGCAAAATAATAAAAGCCTGAAACATTACCTTTTAACATCACTGTACTTTTATGTCCACTTTCAGACACATACTGAAAGAAGTTGTGTAATAAACTAAATTAGGTATGGAGATTGTGTCAGACAATTTCAGCATGTTGCTATGCACATTTGTTGCATATCTTAATGTTAAGAACATTTGGCTATCTACATAAAGATAACCTTTTTTGAATGTTATGCTAGTCAACATAATGGACACACAAATCTTTAAAAGGAGGTGTAGCTGTTACCGCACTTGAACTGACTTTGAAGTGAACACTGAACTGGTGTTGTTTCGGGCCTTTCAGTTGTAAATGACTGTTTATAGTCAAAAAGTCGAATCCAATAATGTCGAAAGTCAAAAAGTCGAAAACAAAAAGTCGAAAACAAAAATGTCGATTTTTTTTTTTTGGTTGCTTTTTTTTTTCGAAATGGAGGGGTCCCCTCCCCAACCCCATTTTTTATTTATTTTTTTTGTTTTACCCCTTTTTTTACCCCCAGAGCCAAAAAAAATATATAAATAAAAAAATAAAAAATTCGACATTTTTGTTTTCGACTTTTTGGATTCGACATTTTTGTAATTCGACATTATTGTTTCGACATTATGACTGGACACCGTAAATGACTCATTCGCTAAAGAAAGGCTCTGCAATAAGAAACTCAAGCAACGTGGCTCTACTGAACAAAAGACACGTGTTTGCAGGTCTTAAGGTGCTAGCTTGAGAGCCTCTGACTATGCTCTGTGTTTTTATGTCTCCACCAAGCCGTGACTGGCAAATGGGCAGCAGACATGCCAACATTGTGGAGCCCCTGAGAGGGAGATTTCACCACAGAAATCTGGAGAATGTAATTTTCCCATAGGACTGCGTTGGGGTTATAAATAATTTAGGCGGGAGACAGTAAAAATAGCACTATTTTTTTATTGGAAAAACAGGAGTCTAAATCGGGATGGTTGGCATGTATGGGACAGTTCTTGCTCGTCCCAGCCACCCCGATTCTAAATATAGCTTTGGAGAAAGAAAATGCAACAAGTAGATACCAACTTGTAACAAAGCTTTGAATTTCAACGATTTGTGCAGAAAATAACCCAACTGCAACCCCTTACTCCTACTCACTCTCATGACATTTCAGATCACATGAGGCTGTGTGCACGTACGTTTAAGGGCTCTGAAAATAAAACCACTATCAGTGCCATTTACTAACAAAGTCCCCCCATCAATCCTGAAACTAGAGTGATTTAAAAATCTAGAGGAAGGGGTCACCCGGACCCGCAAGTACTGTTACCCGCCAGGGCTCCACTTGAACGGGGAGAGTGCCTTCAATTCCTTAGCTTCATTCTCCCCTAAAGAAAGATTCATCAATTCAGACTTTTTCCAATTAATCCGCAGCCCCGACACCTCCCCGAATTTGGTCAGCACTTCCATACATGCCCTGACTGAGTCATGTCATCCGCGAAAGCCGCAACCTTGTGCTGATATCCCCCAAATGGTACTCCCCGAATTCTGTCCATCTCCCTTATAGCTATCAACAGGGGTTCTAAGTATATAGCGAAAAGCAAGGGAGACAGAGGGCATCCCTGTTAAGTTCCCCGCCGAAGCCTAATCAAATGCCGGAGGATATAGGATCCTTAGAGATATGTTTCGGGCTCAAGAAGTGAAGTCCTTTGAGGAATGCAAGCTGGACTTTGAAGTGGGCAAGGGTGAAAGGTTTAGATATTTCCAACTTAGACATTGGGTCTTGTCAAGGGACATCAGGGAGGCAGCAACACGTTAGCTGACACACTTCGAGCGCTTTCTGATGACCCACGATGGCTCCAGAGGTCTCATTTTGGACCTATATAGGCTATTGGAGAGTGCAACCCCCAAGGATATCTGGCCGTACATGAAGGAGTGGGACCGACGGGTCGGGGCGACGATGGAGTGGGACGACTGGGTGAGGCTATGGAGGTCGATTCCAAAAGTAGCCCGGGCTTCTCAGCTACAGGAAGCCTGGTACAAATATATTTATGGATGGCATTACACCCCCGCCCGGTTGCATGCTATGTACCCAGGGACTTCTGAGGCTTGTTGGAGGGGATGCGGGGAGACGGGTACGGCGGTACATATATGGTGGGATTGCCCGCATATCAGACCCTTCTGGTGCGATGTTGTGCGTGCCCAGTCCATGGTATTGGAGACGGGGGCGGCCAAGACCCTTGCGAGATCTTGCTGGGGAAAAAAGGAAAGGGTGAGGAGGAGTAGAGCCTGGGGAGACATAAAGTGAAAGTGGTCTTCACCCTGGCGGCAATGGGGCTTATTGCTCAAAAATGGAAAAGCCTGGTGATTCCCATAGAACAGGACTGGCTTAGGAAAATGTGGGATATTGTTTCTTTAGAATGGGCCACGTACACAGCGGAGGGGAGGTTGGGAAGCTTTGCTGCCGATTGGGGTGAAATATTGGATTTCTTGAAGGGGGAGTTCAGGGAACAATGGTGCCCACAAAGACTAAAGTTGCTGCACTTCTAATGCTGAGGAGGTGGACGAGGGCCCTCGAATGGTAACTCTTACGCACGCTACGACTGGGGTTGGGTGGCGGGAGGGGGGGAAATGTTCTTGGTTGTTCTTGTTTGAGCATTTGTTATGTTTATATAATAAAATCAATAAAGAGATGTTAAAAAAAAAAATCTAGAGGAAGACAAAACCATGCATTGATAAGTGGCCATATTTATTAAAAACATAATATAACAATATTGTGTTGTAAAAATGTAATTTTTAAACTTTAAAAACCCCAAATTAATGCAAAATAAGACAATAACATGTACATTTTATAGTTAAATTAAATATAAATGGCAATAAAGTGCTACATTTTGTCCTGGCCTGTCAGAGTGCTGTGAAAAGCAGCAGTATTTTACCATTTCAAGATGGGCACACTATTTGTAGGTCTGAAGTGCATATGGAAGTAAAGGAGTCCCTTGTGGGTGTGTTTTTGAAGGGGATGGTTGGAAGGGGAGGGAAGAAGCATAGGCCTTAGCATGGGCTGGAATGGGCGGGGGGGAGAACCAAACATCACCCACATACTGTGTGCTCCTCCTCAGATTGCATGTCCCAAAATATCTTCCTTCTCAGATCCCTTCTCCTATAACTCCCCTCCACATGACAATAATTTTGGCTTATAGCTGGCATCTTCAGTGCCACCTAATAGCCAAAACGAATAATACCCACACATGAAGTGGTGGAAAAGGGGTGCGTTTTTGCCCCCAATTTGTTTAATTTGTACATGTTCAGCTTGAATGGCTCGCTTACACTGACAATATTATACTCTTAGACTATACAGCCTTACAGGGTGCGATTGGTTCTTTACATGCCTGTTTATTGGAAAGTGATCTTGAGATAAACACTGTAAAACTAAAATGATCAAATTTTCAAGTCAGAAAAAAACACCTAGGTTTAATCGGTTGCTGCAGGGGCATAAGATCAAATCGATTACCCACCTAAGCTACTTGGGTTTCCAGTTTTTTGACAGACCCAATCTATCTTTACTTTTTACCCTTCTTAAAAAGAAAGAAACAAGTTACTACCTGTAACTGTTGTTCTCCAGAATGGGTCTTCCATGGATTCACATGTTCATGAATATTCCCTGCCATCAGGCCAGGAATCCTCAGTAAGAAAAAAGAAAGCAGCCTTTCTTTAAAAGTTTGCACATCACCTTTCTCTCATTATCCAATCACTGGAGACCGAGTCATACTGCACCCATCTAATAACGATCGTCTCCCTGTGTCCCACCCCCCTGGTGCCCATCTTCAGATTCTAAGCATGTGACGTGCCATTATGAACTCAGAAGAGCCACAGCGGGGAAAGTGGGATGATTTGGGTGTCCAGTCATTAATTCGAAAACAAAAGGATTTCAATACATTCGAGTCAAAAGGACTGGAAACAAAAGACCAAATGACTTTTTTTTATGTATTTATTTTTTTGGTTTTGGTATAGGTAAAAATAATGTTTTTTGACCAAAAAACGGTGGTTTGGGGGTGGGGTCCCCCCCAAAAAAATGGAAGAACAAAAAAAGGTGCATTCGGTCTTTTTTTTCTCTGTCCTTTTGACTCGAATGTATTGTTATTCGAACCTTTGTTTTCGAATCTTTGACCCTAAACCATGCTTTGCCTGTGAATCCATGCCAGACGCATGCCGGAGAAGAACAGCTACAGGTATATAACTTGTTCCTGCTCCAGCATGGGGTCTGGCATGGAATCACATGCTCATGAATACGATTATACAGAAGTAATCACATACACAACCATGGGAGGTGGCAAGGCTCAACAGAAGTACAAACACTTATCCGTGGAACAAACTCACCTCAAGCAAACAGGTTGCGTAGCACCGCTTAGCTGACTCTGGACTCCTCTCTGGAATCCCAGTCGACACTGTAGAACCTCGTGCAGGTGTGCATGGACCTCCATGAAGCAGCCCTGCAAATGTCCAGCAGTGGAACCCCAGAGAGAAACGCTGTAGTTCCAGCGATGGCTCTGGTGTAGTCGGCTCTAGGCTGACCTAGGAGTGGTCTGTTGGTCAGACGATGACAGTGCATGATGCACTGGAGAGACACCTGAATATGAACGCCTTTGACAGGGCATTCCCCTGATTCACAGGTCCAAAGTTCATAGAAAGTTGAGAAGTCTTCCAAAAAGCTTTTGTGCGGGCCACATAGAACTTTAAGGCACAAGCAACTTCCAGCGTATGCAGTGACCGTTCATTAGCTGAAGCAGGAGTTGGGAAGAATACTACAAGGACCAAGGGTTTTTTAAAGTGTAATTCAGACAGAACATTATGCATAAAGGAAGGATGAGTACGAAGCACCACCCTTGCAGCATGAAACGACAGGTAAGGGCGTTTGCAGGAAAGAGCTTGAATCTCCCCTACCCATCTGGCCGAGGCAATAGCTACCAGGAATGCTTTCTTCCAAGAAAGAAACTTCAGGGGAGCCTCATGTATCGGCTCAAAAGGTGCCCCATGAGCCTTTTGAGAACAACATTGAGCTTCCACGCCGGGGCAGGGGCCTTCACTAAAGGGAAGGATCTGAAGAGACCCATCATGAATTCTTTGACAGGTCTGTGGGACCATAAGTATGCCTGCCCGGTGAGCGGGTGTATCGAGAGATAGCTGCCAGGTGCACCTTGATGGAGATGTGGGCCAACCCAGCCTTGGCAAGCGACAGCAGATATGGCAAGAGCTGGGGGCCTGTGGCACTCAGAGGTGTAATATTCTGTGACCTGCACCACACCGTGAAGCGCTTCCACTTGTGACCGTAGCATGACAGAGTAGACGATGTCCTGACATTGACAAGAACTGGGCTACATCTATGGGAAGGTGGTAGTGGCAAAACTCTTAAAGCTGCAGGAGCCATTGGCTGAACAGGTGAGGAACCTGCTCTTGCTCAAACTACCATTCGTGCTCGGACCGCAGCTCCCTGCTGAGGGCATCCGCTACAGTGTTCTTGACGCTCGCCAGGCAAAACGGGATGCGGAACACGTTTTGAAGAATTGCCCAGTGCCACAAGGCCTGAGCTTCCAATGAAAGAGCAGGGGATCGGGTCCCGCCCTGCTTCCTGATGTAGAACATTGTGGTGGTGTTGTATGTGAAGATCCTCACTAATAGACCTTTTAGAAGATGTAAGAATGACTTCAGGGCCATGTGCAGATTCTTCTCTTCCAGCAGCCAGAGGCCCCTGGCGTGAGACTGACTGGTGTGCACCCCCATCCGCCCAGAGAGGCATCCGTAGTGACTGTTGCCTGGGACGGTGGAATCTGAAACGGGGAACCGTGAGTAAGGTGTGAGCATACTCCCCACCATCGTATGGACTGCCTGAATTCCAGATTGATGGTTTTTTTGACTGTCCATTTCCCTGTGACCTGGCACCACCTGGTGAACTCCTGAAGAGGCCTCATCTGCAGCCTGCAGAACGGGACCAGCTGGATGCAGGAAGACATCATGCCCAGTAGTGATTTGATCACTAGGATCATCACGGATCTCAATGTGGGTAGCCGATGCACCTTCCCCAGGATGGCCATCACCCTCTCCTCCAAGGGGTATGCCAATGATGCCACTGTGATGAGGCGTGCACCCAGAAAAAGCAACCTGTGACGGAACCATGCAGGATTTTGTATAATTGATGAAGAATCCAAGCCCAATCAGTAGGTGCATGATCTCTCCTCTGTGTGCTGTATTGCCAGGTCCTAGGAACACGACGGATGAGCCAGTCATCCAGGAAAGTGTACAAGTGTATGACTTCGAGGTGTAGATGAGCTGCCACTGGGGCCAAATAGTTTGTGAAAACCCTTGGCACCAATGTTAGGCAAAAGGGCAGAGCCTTAAACTGATTTAACTAGAACTACAAATCACAGGAGTGTTTGATGCTTCGGGTGAAATTAGGCATCCTGCAGGTCCAGCGTTGTCATGTAATACCCTCCCTCAAGTTGACCGAGCACTTGCTGCAACATGACCATCCTGAACTTTTGGGATTTTAGGACCAGAAAGTATCTGGAGTAAACTCTGGAGCCCCGGAGGCGCAGGGGAACTATCTATTGTCCCTTTTGCCAGCATTGCTTGCACCTCTTGGAACAGCTGAGTCATGTGTAGCTCCTTCCTCGCTACAGAGGGAATACGAGGGCACCTGTTTTGAACTCCAGGGTGTGTCCGTAATGAAGTATGTCCAGCACCCACTCGTTTGTGGTGATGTCCTTCCACATGCTGACAACCACCCACTGGGGTGCTAAAGTGGGGGTCCCGGCATTGGGCCAAGTCAGGCTTGCTTCAATGTTTTTGTCTTGCCTTGCGGGCGTCAGCAACGCTGCCATCCTCCAAAGGACTGCGACCAGCCTCTGTATGATTCCTGGGCTGTGGAGCGGGAGGGCTGATGGTAGGAGGCAGAGGCGCATCCTCTGGAAGATCTGCTAAACTTTCCCCTTGATGATCGGAAGGCAGAGGACCGACGCTGTTGCAGGGTCCCTAGGGATCTTGCCATCTGAGTGTCCTTTTTTATCACCTGCAGTGTCTCATGCACTACCTTTCTGAAGAGGTAATCCCCTCAAAGGGCATATCGACCACCTTGGCTGGGACGTCAGGTCTAAAGTTGGTGGCTTTCAGCCGGCCTTGGCGCCTGAGTGCCACACCAGTACCCATTTGCCAAAAACCTGAATCTGCTACATCTATGGCTACTGTGATGGCATAGTCAGAGGCCACCACTCCTTCCTGAAAAATGGCGAGAGCTTCCGTCTTTTTGTTATCTGACAAGAAATCTAGGAGTGGGCCCAGCTTAAACCAAAACTCCCTATCATACTGGGCTAGAATGGCCATAGCGTTGGCGGCTTTGATGGTTGATTCTGCAGTGTATATGACACACTTCCCCATTGCAGCCTTCTTGGTCTGTTGGAACCATAGACTTGGAGGACAGGTTAGCAGACCACTTGCTTGCTTGGTCTGTTGGGACCATAGACTTGGAGGACAGGTTAGCAGACGACTTGCTTGCTGCAGCTAACACCACAGAATCCGGTCATGGCTGTGATCTGACACACTTGGGGGCTCAGTCTGGCACCCTGTATTTCTTCTCTAGCGTTTCCTTTTTTGCTTGTGCAGAGCTTGGGGTCTTCATCAGTTCGAGGCCTTCCTCCCATACTTCGTCCTGCAAAGAGACAGACAATATCGTCTTCCTGGCTGATGTGCGCCTCTGGTAAAGGGAACCCTCCTTTCTCTTTCCTCGGGTGTTAAGTTGAAGAGAGTAGATGCCCTTGCCATCTTGGAATGGAACAACCCCACCTCATCTGGGGGAGGAATAAAGTCGTCAAACTCATCCGTGTCTGTGGTGCCTGTATCAGTGTACGTTGCACTATCTGTCTGCGGTGCGTCCCCTGCTGGTGCTGCTGGGACGGGAGGTGGCATTGGTGGTCAGCTCGGTGTAGGAGGCCTTGGAGGGATGTACTTGGGGTTGCTCCCCGATGGGGCTGCTATTGGCGGAAGCCGCTGTTGTATATCTGAGACCAGAGAACTCAGCACAGTAAAAATACCTTGACACATGTCACTAGAGTCCTGTGGGTGGGCCACAGGGGGAGCACTGGTGGTGAACTAAAATGTCTCACTGGGCTAGTATGCCTTGTTGACTGTATGCCCGTTTGGGCTGTGCCCACCCGTGTCCAGGCTGTCCTGCAACGTCTCCTCCTCAAAACTCGTGTAGATCGCCATGATTGGGCCGCTCGCGACCTCCTTCCAACTCCCCCCTGGTCTGGGAAGGAAATCCATTGTTGAAGTTGTGATCAAAGGCAGCAGTGAATGGGGTCTCTGTTTGTGCAGCATCGCTGCCGATGAAATCGTAGAAGTAGACGTCAAAAGGGACCTTGATGTGGCCTCCTTATGGGAATTGATTTTTTGGTCTATCATTCGACGGAGGGCCATGTTTCGAAGGTCTCACAGACAATACCCCACCTACTGGCAAGCTTACTGTGGACAGGTATGGTGACGCAAAGCACATGTGCCCCGAACATGGATCCGGAGCTGCAGCATCTCTGGTTGGCTCATCAGCATGACACTTGGCCTTATGGACACGCTGCAGGGATACGTCCTCAGCCGATCTCGGCCTCTTACCCAAGGGAGAGCGCTCCAGAGGTCGAATGGATCTGGTATCCACCTGAGCTTGCCCGTAGGCCATGCCAGGGGCCCTGTCTTCCTTTAGCCATGCCACCAACTGTTGGTAACGGTCTATCTTAGTCTTGGCTGGGAAAACTCAGTAAATGTCACATCGTTCTTCCTCATGGTAAGGATGCAGACAATAGAGGTACCTTGTGTGCCTGTTCTCCACGTAGATGTTCCTCAAACCACACGGGGAGCAAAGCTTGAAAAGACTGCTCTTGCCTTCCTCTGATAAAGTGAGGCGAGAAGTAGGCCTCATGAGGCATTCCCACGTAGATCTGACGGTAAAGGGGACGATCTTCCCCAGCAACGATTCATCGCTACCGGCACTGACTACGAGTCAACGGATGATAGATTTAGGACAAAAATAAGAATTTATTCTAGCGAAAAACAGCAATTATGAAAAATAGCAACTCACGAGGACTCCCTGCACCGAAATGTGTGGTAAAAATCTGAAGATGGCCGCTAGGGAGGGACTCAGGGTGACAATCGTCATTGGATGGTGCAATATGACCCAATCTCCAGTGATTTGATAATAAGAGAAAGCCAGTGTTCAAGCTTTTAAAGCAAGACTGCTTTTTTTTTTCTTACCGTGGATTCCCAGCCTGATGGCGGGGAATATTCATGAGCATATGAATCCATGCCAGACCCCATGCTGGAGAAATATTTTTCTGTCAGCAGAAATGAAGCGATTAAAGAGAAGGTTTTGTAACTTGTCCTCAGTACTGCGCCTCAAATTCTATACTGGAAAGGTTATCCTGTGTATCGTTTATGGCCTGGAACTTTGCATTTTGACGATTGGGGCAAACTGTGTAAGCAAGAGAGAATGTTGTGGAGAAACGTTTTATGGCTGCCTAACTGTGTACCTGCTCCAGTTATTAGACTTCAGTCTAATTTGTTTAAGATCACAAATACAATGGAATTTATTATCATTATATAATAAGACTATGATGGGTTTGGGACAGTGGGAACCCACTTCTAGTTAATTATCCAACCTCTCTAAGTCGCATAACGAAAAAGGGATTTAGGGTAATTAGGTGGACATCTTCTCGGGAAGCACCTTTACAGATGAGGGTTTATTGTTCCTCTGAAGCAGAGAAACTGGCCTGCCTGAATCCTCATGCCAATTTGAGAGAGATCATAGCTGCTTTCTCTCGCATTATTGCTAATTGCAGTAAGATTTGTAGCCCAACTTGCTCCGACATAGAGGGCACCAAGAGGTTTAGGAGGTCTTGGATCTCCCAGTAATGCAAGGACAAGAGGAAAGCCCTTGTGGCAGCCCTGAAATGTCAGACACCTGGTATTGCATGCATCAGAGATAGGTGCCCAAACTACAAAGCCAAACTATTGTGGAGGAAGGGGGAGATTATGGCCAACAGGTAGGACAGGCTATGACACTCAGCAGGACAGACAATACCAAGGATTTCTGGCTTATGGTGTAAAGGAATACTAACAAGTTAGATAAAGGATCTAGGGAACTCCCAGAGTGTCACATTACAGAGAAGGTCTGAATAGACCACTTTCAGGCCTTGTATTAATGTGTTACTAATAGTCAAGACATATCAGAGGTGGGGCGGCAAACAACTGCTGAATTGCTACACCCCCAGCACGGTGGCTAAAGTGACATATGTGATCTCTAAGCAGAGATCTCTTTAATCACCAGGCATAGATGCGGTACTAAACTATATTTTTCTCTGTCAGCCTGAACTATGGATACCGGTTTTTGTACAATATTTTAACGCACATATTAATACTAATATGCTGCCACTCAGTTCGCCTACAGGGATTAAAGTACTGATATTTTAAAAGGGTGTTAAAGCACACTCCTGTGCCTACCGCCCAGTCACACTGGTGGACGGCTCTTCAAAGCTGTTTGCAGGAATCTTGCTCAGGTGACTGGGGAAATGGTAGCCCGACAACAATGTCCTTTCAGGTTCCCAGCAAGCTTCTAGACCAGGGACGAGTACTATCCAATAGGGTCTACATTTGTATCTAGTCATGGCAAAAGATTTAAAAATCTTGGGCGTTCCAAGTCACGTAGCCTTTATGGATTTGGGCATGGGGTCCAGCAAGGTTATGTGTTAGCACCCCTTTTATTCAATCTGTACACCAATCATCTCCTTGCCTTGCAGGCAGATTTTCCACAGGGTGATAGAAGGAAACAGCCAGTTTTGAGTTACACAGAGGATGAGGTCCTCCTGGCCATCACACCCAAATCCCTTCAACTTTTGGTTGATTGAGATATATAAAGAATATAGTCTTGAAAGGGGACTAAGGGTTAACCAAAGAAGTGTCTGATAATGTGTGTTTCAGACAAAAAGAAGACCAACTCCAGAATCTGCCTAATTGGGTACCAGCTATGTCACATTTATGATTACCTGGATTTCAGGTTTAACACAAAACTGAACTGGGAGGATCACACAGTTAAATCAGTGGCAAAAACTAGACAGACCTCTGGGGATATTTCCAGATTTACTTAAAATATCAGGCACCACTACACAGAGCAAATGCTGACTATTTATAGAGACAAAGCAGTAGCAACAGGGATATAAGGATGTGACATATGAGGCTACGGCAACATAGACTGCCTCCAGACGACAGAGAATGATTTCCTGAGGAAATTACTATTGGTACTACGGCCCACTTCGGTTTACGTAACCCATTTCGACACTGGAATGTCATATTGAACAGAGATAATCCAATCTAGACCAACATTATTTTGGCATAGCCTCTGGTCAGCTAGTGGAGACAACCTAGCTAAGCTCCTGGTCACAAATGTACTGACCTTCTCCGGCTGGAGCAAGGTGGGATGGCTTCGCACCTTCAGACACTTGTGTATAGGCACGTTATAAATGCCATATCATATCAAGTCACTTTTCTATAAGCTGGATTTGGGAACCTGCTTTACTGACCATCAGCTGCTAGTTAAGATACCCAAAAGCACACTGATGATTACAATTGCACAGTTTTTTCCAGACAAAAGGGAAGATGAAATGATGTTGAGTTCCCGGGTTGGAACATATCCCCCTTTTGCACCTAGGTTGGGTCTATCAGGTTACCTCCTCTTTGTGTCAACCCAGCAGCAAATGACCTTGCTCACCAAAGCCAGGTGAAACGTGCTCCCATTGGCAGTACGCACGTATTAAATGGAAGTGAGCCTGCAATTGCTGTACTTGTGGACTGCAGAGAACTTGGCAGACTTCAATATTTTCTGTCCCATTCACGCAGATATCAGGAAGAGCTGGCTGATAGGTGTCCTTAGACACAGTGGGCTAAGGCACTTCTGACTTTCTCTCACATTTTTACTCCTGTGTTCGGAGGTGAGAGTTGCCTTCGACCTGGGTTCATACTTAAACAGAACTTGCACAAAAAGAAGCAAACTAATGAACACCAGCTGTGCTCATAATACTCTGCCCAAATCCACTATGCATACCAACGAGGGCTGACATTTGTACCAATTAGGGCTGACATTTGCAAGTATGTACGCCATCTGAAATTTAGAAGCTAAATCTAGTACTTTTTGCTCCTCATCATAGTGCTGTATATTCTCTTACTGCATTCACGCTTTATCTGTATTATATTGTGTATGGTAACTGAAAATAAAATGTTTTTGTATTTGTATTGTACAAAGATATCGAAACTGGCTTAAAGTATCTAAAGCCTCTAGGCTCCAATTTGACGCAGAACATATGCTTAGGACGCTGTTCAAAAATAACACTAGCCACCTGTGGGAACTGCTAAACAATGAGGGGAATTTCAAGCCGGCTCTCACTTTAAACCAGGTACCAGAAGCCAGTTGGGTGGATCATTATTCCAAGCTCTTCTCCAGAGTGGAGGAGGTTTCCCCAACGGGAGACCCTGTACCCAAATGGAAGCTGGTCATTTAGCTTGGATATAGAAGAAATTAAAATAATGATCTTTAAGTTGAGCTCCTCGAGAGTGGCTGGCCCAGATGGCCTGGCAAATTATGTCCTGAAAGGAAACATTGAGGCATGGGCAGATTTAACAGTAAAGCTATTTAAACAAGTCCTGCCAACTAATCAGATTCCCTCTACATGGAGAGAAGCAATACTAGTGCCAATCTTTAAGAAGGGTGACCATAGGGTCCCAAACAATTACCGCTCAATAGCCCTATTAGACACCTTGGGTAAGCTATTCGCAGGCCTACTATTAAGAGACCTGTATCAGTGGGCAGCCGAGTCGGGACACATGGACCCAAGATGGACAGGGTTTGTGAATCGGGTTGGTGCATCACTAAATCTCTTTCTTTTAAACCTACTGAAGCTTAGATCGATGGAAGCCGTTAGGACCTTGAACAAGCCTTCAATTGTGTTAACAGTGAATGGCTTTGGCAGAAACGTTCTAGTGGGGAACTGCCCGCCTGGCCACTTGACCTGGTAGAAGCAATTAGGCTATTTTACTCTGATGCATCGGTCCAGGTGAGGCTCTCATAAGAGGGGGTACTTTCAGAAAAAAATCTGGGCATATCGGGGCCCAAAGCAAGGTTGCTCTTTAGCAGCATTTCTTTTTCACCTCTATATGGCAGACCTGAGGGAGTCCCAACAAGGGATCCGTGCTCTCCCTGCCCTCCAAATACGGGGAGATACAGCTGCCTTGGGTCCTGAACGCAGACGATTTAGTCTTAATTGATCAGATGCCGATCGTACTCCAATGCAGATTAGATAACCTTTACCTTTTTCGCTAGAAAATCGAAAGTCCTGATAATGTCCTCTGCGAGTTAAAATCATAAGGGAGGACCGACTTGGAGATTGGGGCATGAAACTGTAGAGAAGGTAGATGTGATAACATATCTAGGGACTATAATTAACAAAAACCTGGACCAGACGGCTCACTTAGTAATGCTGCGGCCTAAGGTTGGGAGACTTACGATTCAGGCGACTGTCATGCATAGGAAATTTGGGGTCTTCTTGCTGCTACCTGCGCTGATGTTTTATAAACAAAAAGGTGTCCAGATTCTTACATATGGGGCACAAGCAAACCTCAATATAGCATGAAAAGACTGGGGTGTCCTAGAAGGGCTGTTTTGCAGGAAGGTTTTGCGACTTCCAACCTCTCTCCCAGTGGCATGTATCCATTTTGAGCTGGGGTTGCAATCGATGGAGTCACTGGTGGTGTGGAAAATCATTTACCTATATAGGAAATGTCTGACTTCCGATAACTCCCCTACCTTTGAAATTCTGAGGCAAAGGGAATCAGCCCAGTCAGATGTATGGCTCAAAAGATGGAAGGAGCAGTGTGATAACCACCTGAAGGCATGTAGCATAACGCTAGACCTACTACTTAACAATCCATTGAAGGCCAAAAAGAGGATGCAGGAGCTTCACTGGATAAATACATTGCAGTCCGGTGGCTCCTACAGGCTCTCTCTGGTGCTTTCCGAGGAACAGAGGGGGTTACACCAAATCCTGGGATATCTGCAAATGTTCCTCTCTGCCCATTATCGGAACTTGTTTATGCAGTGTCGCCTAAACATTCTGCCGTCAAAAGAGGTGCTTCTAGTAAGGAAGCAGATTTTGGAAACTGATTTGAGCTGCAGATATTGCTGTGCCCCCAGGAGAAAGAGACCATATTCCATCTGGTAACCATCTGTAGGGCATTGGCTGAGGTCCAACAGCAATACCTGGGAATCTTCATTAAGCACGCTGAATCACTAACAGCTAAAGAATGGTGGAACTGGGTACTCCTAGGAGGAAAGACTAGCTTAGTCTTATCGGTAATGTCTTTTTTGGAATTTTTTCTTAAAAATTAAACACGTAGGGAAATAAGAACAGGAAGTAAATCCCTCTCTTCTGAAGATGTTAAAGGAGGTTTACCTCTGTTCCACATGATGAAGACTAGGAAGAAATGCTGTCAGTCCTCTCTCTACCGAACAGAGGCTATGAATGTAATTTTAGTATGTGGAATTGTGTAAACGGTATAAGACTGTTTTCTCCTTGATGGAGATAATGAATGTATTTTTCTTATGTGGATTCTGTGTAAAAGGTTTTCATTTTGTAATAAACCAGAAACATTTTAAATTAAATAAAATTAAGAAAATGTTGTTTTTAATGTGCCTTTGATAGTATTTTACTTTGAGCAATTGTGTTTTGGCTGCTAACCACCTTCAAAGTCCAGATAAGCGGGACGCTCAATAGTTTTGATATGTGGATACAGCATTCGCCATTATTTTACACTTATTAGTTGTGTCTAGTTTTACTGCTCTTCAAACTATGTGTACAAGATTGTTTTTTTATTGTGACTCTTTTATGGCACATCACGATGAAATAAAAACGTGTTGATTGATTGATTGCTAAGATTGTTATCCCTCCTCAGAATTTCCTTTGTGAAGATTAAGGCTGGGCATGGAGCTAGGAACACAACGGGCCTCATCGCGAGTTGGGCGGTAGGCCTGAAAACCAGCGGTAATGGTGTTAGTGCCGCCAATACTGCTCCACCAGATCAGGTCCCTGTGCTATTAGCACCATACCCAAAAGGTACCAGCGCTATCACAGCTGCCGCTATTACATCCGGCGCTTATAGCACTGACAACACACATTGCTATTACAGGCGGATCACAACTCCATGTATGGCGGTATTAGCGCCAGAAACCGGTGCTAATACAGCACAGTCGAGAAACACCTCCAGCTGGAGGTTATTCAACCCATATACCATGAATAAAGCCACCGGTGCACACAGTGACACACCCAGGCTCAAAACACTGCTACCAACACCATGCAACCATTATTTGCTGGAAGCTGGGACAGCAAGATGCTCATGCTGCGGCTGGAGCTTGAGATGTAGGCCACCCTTGCCATGGCACAGGGAGTACCGGGGGTGCAGGGTGGAATGATGAGGAGAAGGAGTAGGAGGAGAATGGTACCAGCAAGACGAGCACCCATCCCCAGTACCAGGCCCTTACCCTGGGGACTCAGCAACACCCAGTTGGTTACTGAGTACCGCTGGAACCGGGAGACAATCATGGAACTGCTGGCCACAAGCCAGGACAAAATTAGGAGTAGGACCCGGATCCACACAGCGGTGCCCCCACTGCGGTAAGCATGTGGCAGTCCTGCAGTTCCTGGGGACTGGCACCTTCCAGCACTCTGTGGCCATGATGCATGGCATGGCACAGCCCACATTCTGCACAGTCCTGTGCCATGTGCTGGATGCCCTCCTGCGCCATGTCAACCGACACATTACACTGCCCACCACCCAGGCCCAGGTCAACGACATGAAGGCACAGTTTTATGCCACTGCACAACTGCCCAATGTTATAGCAGCCATCGACTGCAACCATGCAGCGTTGGTTGCGCACCAGACCCATGAGGCCTCATACAGGAAGCAGAAGCACAACCACTCCCTCAACGTGCAAGTGACATGTGG
The DNA here is from genome assembly GCF_040938575.1 of Ambystoma mexicanum. Classification (NCBI taxonomy): domain Eukaryota; kingdom Metazoa; phylum Chordata; class Amphibia; order Caudata; family Ambystomatidae; genus Ambystoma; species Ambystoma mexicanum. The sequence goes on along the minus strand of NC_090931.1, from coordinate 1,459,469,919 downwards.
CCCTGACCTCATCATCACTCACTGCTGTGCCTGCGATCCAGGTCCAACACACGACTCCATGATCCTACGCAGCAGCACACTACCAGAATACATTGAGAGGCACAAAGGACAATGGACCTGGATAGTGGATGAATACAAACGCAGCCAAATATGCACAGTGTAGCACAAGAACAGAAGGAGGGGTAGCCACAACTAAAGGTAGCACTGTATGCCGAGAGGATGCACTGGAAGCACCCGGGGCCGCACCTACACCTACGAAGGCGGGCATTCAAGGGTGCATGCACACATCATACACACCTGTCCACACATATGCTGATGGACACATACCACTGCCATCATAATGACACATCGAACCACATGACCCACAATGCATCTTGAATGTTGCACAGCGCAGATTCACACAGCAACACCCAACAGCATGTCCACCCATGCCACAGCCGTCTGTCCATGTGCAGTCACCTGGCGCAAGCCACTGACCACCCTCCACAATAAAAATGGGTGCACGTACAGGACAAGGAATTTATGGTATGATATACAAAGGATGCACGCCCATCACACATACACATTGCATGGGCAGGATGCACACAATAATGCTCACGGCTAACCATGCCCAGATACATTGAGACTGCAGAACCATGCATGAGAAAAATGACTGATGTCTGTATTTCACACCGTGCAGGTGACTCTGGATATCTGCAGCTAGCATGGCTGATGGCCCCTGTGCGTGACCCACATACAACACATGAAACCACCTACAACCATGCCCACAGTCGGACACGCAAATGCATAGAACGCACCTTTGGACTCTAAAGGCACAATTCTGGTGCCTAGATTACACTGGTGGAGCCCTTGTGTATGCCCCTGACAAAGTATGGAACATAGTACTGGTGTGTGCAATGCTCCATAACATTTGCCTGAGGAGGAATGTGCCCCTACCCCCAATGCTGGAAGGCACACCCAGAGGAAGATAGAGAGGACCACAATGTGGCAGGAGCCAAAGCAGATGCTCACAGGGATGACGTGAGGGAAGGGGGAATGGTCCGACAGGCACTAACAGACAATTACTTTTAGAACGGTGACTTAACTCAGTACACAACCAGAACAGTGTGAATAAAGTGCACACGTACACAATCATGAATGTTCTTGTGTGATTTATGTGAAACAGATTTTAATGTGACTTGTCCTAACACTATCCCCCTCCCCCTGCCTTCCACCAACACCCCAGCACACTATCCACCCTCCACCAACACCCCAGGACACTATACCCCTCCCCCCACCCTCCACCAATGCCCCAGCACACTATTCCCCCTCCACCAACACCACAGCACACTGTGCCCCCGCCACAGGAATGCACAGCAACTTAGGCTGCGTGTGCTCCCTCGCAACTCTAGGACGTGTGCGCTCTTTCTCTCTACTTGGCCGTGCGCACCCCTCCTTCTCTTAGCCACTGCGCTCCTTGCTTTCCCCGCTGGCCCTTTCCCTCCCCCTCTTTCTTAGCTCCCTCCCCTGATGTATTGTGTACTGTTCTTGACTTTGTGCTCTCCACGGTTGTTGGCTCACATTGCATTGCCTATATTCCTGCTGTGTTCATTGTACTTCTAGGTTATTTTGGTGATTGTTCTGTTCTTGCCATTTTGTTTCTCCATGGTTGTTTGCTTACATTGGACTGCCTGCATCCCTGCTATGTTCATTCTTTACATCTAGGTTCCTTTGTTGGCGGTACTGTTCTTGTCATTTTGTTTCCCCGTGGTTGTTTGCTTACATTTTACTGCCTGAATCAGTGCTGTGTTCATTCTTTAATTCTAGGTTCCTTTGGTGATTGATTTTTGTCTATGTACTGCATCTGATTTTCAGCCTGTTGTTCTGTCCTCTGTGTGTCCTCCTCCTTCTGTGCTCCCCTTAGTGTTTTCCCCCACCTGCCTGCTTCCCAGCACTAGCCCCTCCCTGCTTGGGCTCCCCATCTTCCTCCACCCCTGTCTTCTCTCTGCACCCTCTAGAGTGCTCTCTGTCTAACCTATCTTCTCTAACTGCTGTTCTATCGACTATCCTCTCCCTCTCACTAGGTTTGGCAGGAAGAAGCTCAAAAGGGACATCCTGGTCTCCAACCCAGGCCTCCCTATTGCTAATACCTTCACCAGTGCTTCGTCCAGACAAACCCTTACCGACATCCTCTTTGTCGTTTGCTCTCCAGGCTTATGGACTCCCAGATGGTCTTTGTTCTCTCTCCTTTTTCCTCATCGCCCATTACTGGTGGGACCCGGCAGTAGGCCCTCCTGGCCCCCTTCCACTCCTCTGAGACCATCATTAATGTCTACCTAAACATCACCGTCTTGGTCCAAGGCCCTCAGCCAACCTCCTCCTTTTTGATAGATGCTTACTGCGCCTTATCAACTTCCTTTCTTCTCCTGCTGTCCCTTCTTTCCCCTCTCTGGCTGCTCTGCCGCCTCCATCCTCTGCCACCTCTACAGCTGCCTCTGCTGCTTCTCCGGCCAACCTGTAGCTGCCTTCCTAAGCCACCACTCTGGCACCCACCACCTCCTCCCTGGCTACCTTACCTTCTCCTACTTCCTCCTCTGCCCATCCTCCGGCACCTGCAACACTTCTGCAGGGTGTACCTCTGACTTGGACCCCTCCACGGAAGTCCTTCAAAAGGGGCAACCTGCTCCACATTGATACTCTCAACTCTTGCTCAGCTGTCAAACACTCCTCCAACATCTGCCGTCTCCTGGAAGAACTCGATTTGGATGTACTCGTCTGACCGAGAATGGGTTCACGGCCAGCTCTGTCACGAGCTTTGACACTCTCCCTGATCACTACAAGATCCTTTCCGAACCCAGAACTAACTGTCCTGGTGAGGGTGTAGCCTTGATTTTCCCAGAGTGGATCCCTGCTTCTATCATTCCCATGCAGGACTACTCCACCTTTGAATGCCTGGTCTGCAGGCTCTATATATCCCTTGGCCTTTCTCTCACTGTGGCCACTATCTACCAGCCGCCCGGCCAGGTCGCTCCCTTCCTCTCTGAGTCAGTGAACCTCTCCTCCTCCCTCCTCGCCTCTACCTCTCAACTTCTCCTCCTCGGAGACCTTAACAGCCATCTGAATGCTACCTGCTTTTCTTCAGGACTCTTTCGCAACCTCTGTGACTCTCTCGCTCTATTCCTCCCTCTGGCCTGACTCATTCTGCAGGCCACACCCTGGATGTTCTGATCTCCTTAGGCGGTCTCCTCTCCAACCCTCCCACGACTCCTCGCTCCTGGAGTGATCACTTTCTCCTTTCCTCCCACCTCTCCCTCTGTACCACTCAGGCCAAACTGACTCCAGCACTGCCACCTACCTTCTTGGTCATCTGACCCATGAAGCGTGTGTCAGTTAAGGCTTTCTCATTTCATCACTAAAACTCAGGGAATCCTGTCCACCTTCTTCTCCTCTTCCTACTCCTCCTCCTCCACTCCTGGCCGCCTGTAGCCGTCTCTCTTCATCCCTTCTCTGCCTTTCCCTTGTTCACCCCTGACGATGTTTCTAGACAAGTCTGATCTATGAAAGTCTTGTCAAAACAGGTTCTCCCCTGTTCATCCAGAACCATCAATGACCACATCGACACCCTTGCTCCAGCCTTGGCCGATTTCTGCAACCACTCCTTTGCCACTGGAAACTTCCCCTCCCCCTTTAAGCACTCCCTTTTGCACCCCCTCCTAAAGAAACCCTCTGACGATCCTTCCTCTACGGCTAACTATGACCTGATCTCCATCACTCCTTTCCTGGGCAAACTCTTGGAAAAGATGGCCATCTCCCAGCTTAATCTGCACACTGAATCTGTTGGCTGTCTCCAAAAGCACCAGTCTGGCTTCAAAGATGCCAGAAGCTGGGTAACTGCTCTCCTGGACACCCGCAAAGACCTTCCCCCTAACCTTGATTCTAACCTTCCTTCTGTCCTCATTCTCCTCGATCTTTCTCTGCTTTTGATATGGTCAACCATGCCATCCTGCTCAATTGCCTCTGTGATAACCTGGGTATCACTTATCAGGCTCTGGCCTGGCTGACCTCCTTTCTCACTGACCGACCCTCTCAGGTCCAACTAGGGTTGTTCCTCTCTCTTCTTGTGGTTTTTCCCAGGGGTCTAACCTTTCTCCCTGGCTTTTCAGCCAATACCTGGCACCTCTTGCCCACCGCACCGCTGCTTTCTGCACCAACTTTCAGTGTTATGCGGATGACACCCAGCTCTCTTTCAGGCTCCCCTCGGCCGCCTCTTCTCCTTCTCTCATTCCAGATTGTTTGGCTGCAATTCAGGAATGGTGTGCTGCCAATGATCTCTGCCTTAATGCCAGTAAGACTGAGATCCTCCTCATTGGCACACCAGCTCCCTCCTTTCCTCTCTCACTCTGGCCACCCACTCTGGGCTCTCTTCCTGCTCCTGCCTGTGAGGTTAACAACCTTGGGGTAATCTTCGACTCAACCCTCTCTTTCTCTCTTCACATCTCTGACGTCTATAAGAAGTCATACTATCAGCTGCACCTCCTCAGAGGTATTCCTCCTTTCCTCACTTTCCCCCAGAAGCTCACTGTCTCCAGAGCTCTGGTCCTCTCTAGGATTGACTATTGCAACAGCCTCTTTCTAAATCTTCCTGCCTCTACTCTTCGACCTTTACAACTTATCCAGAACAGGACTGCGAGACTTGTCCTTGGCCTCAAGCCCAGGGATTGTATCTCTCCAGCTCTGAAATTTCATATTGGCTCCCCGTGGCTGCAAGGATCAAGTACAAGACCCTATGCATCATCCACAAGGCTTTCTGGGGCCTGGGACCCCTCTACCTCCAACTTTCCCTTCCAAAACATCTTCCTTCTCGAGCTCTCCGCTCATCCACCTCCAACTCTCAGAGGGTCAGACGCTTCTCCAAGCAGAGAGTTGGGGGCAGATCTCTGTCTTCCGCTGGGGCCTACCTCTGGAACAGTCTTTATTTTTTATTTTATTTATTTTTTACATTTATAAAGCGCACAAGGCAGCCCAAGGGCATTGTGGCTCTCTTACAGTAGAGGGTACTTGGTTACAGTAATGACAGAAAAACAAGACAGGTGCACATGATGATCGTGGAGCATACCAAGGTACATAAGGTTACGAAGGACATCGTGCTGCTAGCCACTGTAAATGAAGTTAAGCAAAAGACATTAGAGGTTCTTGGTTTGGCAGGGTGGTGATGTCTTGAGCATGAGTGACTTAATTGAAAAGCCTTGTTTTCAGGGCTTTGCGGAAGGCAAAGTGAGACGATTTATTCCTGAGTGTAGGTGGCAGGGCATTCCATTTTTTAGAGGCAATGAATGGAAAGCTAATGCCTCCCGCCTTCGCACACTTGACCCTCGAGGTCTATAGTTGTTTGGCGTAGTGTGTCCTTGTAGGCCTGTTAGAGATTGCTCTAACCAATTTCTCTGATAAGTAGGCTGGTGCTGTGTGCGCAAGGCAATTGTGCGTGATGGCAAGTGTCTTGAAAAGGATACGTTCTTTTACAGGGAGCCAGAGAGCAGAGCATCTGGCAGCTGAAATGTGTTCCTTCTTTGGAATGTTGAGGGCAGCACAGAGTTCGTTATTTTGAATTGTATGCAATCTGTTGATATTTTTAGCTGAAGTGCCGGCCAAAAGGACATTACAGTAGTCTTTGTTTAACTCCTATAGTGGCTCTCGCAATGGAATGAGATTTTTCTGTGGAGAGGTATGGTTTGACTGCATTAATAAGCTTGGTGGAGTACGCTGCTGATGAAGCAATAGCGTTAACCTGACGTGACATGGAGAGTGTGGAGTCCAGGTAAATGCCAAGCGTCTTGACGGCCTTGGAGACCGTAATCTGAGTGTTGTCCAAGGTGAAGGAGGTGTTCTGAGTGTTGAGTTTATTGAGCGTTTCCTTGGGCCCCACTAGCAGGATCTCAGTTTTAACCACATTTTGGCAGAGGCCGTTGGCCGCCATCCAAGCATTGATAATGGCTTAAACCTCTTACGAGTGTTTTGGTGTCAGCTTCATAAGAGCTGGTGAGGGGAAGGAGAACCTGTGTGTCGTCGGCATAGTTAGTGTACGCTATGCCGAGAGCGTCAAAGATGTCAAACAGTGGCTTGGTAAAGATATTGTATAGAGTGGGAGCGATGCAGGAGCCCTGCAGGACACCACAGTGTATAGTCGTGGGTTCTGCGCTAGTCTGGTCTGAGAACACCCTCATGGCTCTTCCTTTGACAAAGGAAGAGATCCAGGAGGTGGCTTTAACTGAGAACTGAGCTGCAGAGGTGAGGTGTTTGCATAGGGTCTTATGGTCCACTAGGTCAAACGCTGGGGATAAATCGAGGAGGAGGAGTAGTGCTGGTTTCCCATCATCTATGACATTGCATAGTTGTTTTTTTAAGTCTAATAGGGCTGATTCGGTGCCATGACCTGGGCGGAAGCCAGATTGCCTCTTACCTAGAATGCAGTTAGTTTCTAGGAAGTGTTGGACCTGCGTGTATGCTGCTTTGTCCAGCATTTTTAAGAGAAAAGGCATTGTGGTGATGGGGTGGTAGTTGTTGGGGGAAGTAGGGTCTAGGGATTTTTTTTTAACAGCGGGCATACCCACGCTTTTCCAGCATTGGATCTTTCATAGATTCAGATGCTTGAATATTCTCCATCATTAGAATCCTCAGTGATTAAAATATTTTTTTAAAAAATTTTTTTTTTATTGTTTAATCAAAATAAGATTTTTACAATATATTTGTCACGTTGTATTCAATGTCCTTATCTTAACATCTGAATGTTCGTTTGTATCATCTGGGCTTTTCGTTTTGCTTTGGCCATAGTCAGCTTGTTGCATCGTTAATGACTTTGAATAGATCATTCACAATGAACTCTAATATTTTAGCTGTGATTATTTGCCAGCTCGTTCTGTCACCCCCAATAAGCCTACACCACCAGGTTTGCTCTTCCATCAGTAAGTCATCATGTAATTCGAGCGCGAAATAACTTTTTCTTATAGTGCATGTCGCCGGGCATCTCGTCAGGAGATGACGAATGGTTTCTTGCGTTGGAGGCATGGTGTTTTGGCAAAAACAACAATTTGGTGTTGCAGATAGACCTCTTATATGCAGGATTTCATTAGTTGGCAAGAGATTTAACCTCGCTCTTAGGATTAGATTTCGTGCCTGTTTGTTCGGAAATCTCTTTAAGAAGCTTTGTAGCTCATTTAATGTCCTTGTGTTACCTGGCAGATGGAAAGAAAGTCTTAAAGTGGCGGCTGTTTCGGTCGTCTTCGCCCAGTCTGCTTCCTTCAGTTTGCGCACAATTCTGCAAGGATTGAAGATGAGATCATCTTCATGGGCAGCAATGGTGTTCAGGAGCTGGATGTTTTCTTTTTGCCATGTTGCGAGCAATTCAGAGTTGCCTGTGTCCATCTCACGTTTTATCATGTTGTACAGCTCATTACCGTCTACCATTCTGCATTTTCTGCAGTAAAGCGTTGCAGTTGACCGTGCATTACATAGACTGTAGGCTCAGCTCATGTCTTATCGCTACACCTGAAGTTGAACTCGGCAGATTCAGCACTGCTTTCCAGAATGATGCTTCCAATTTGGTCCAGATGTTTTTAGGGATGGTCGGCATGGCCTCGGCACCGTATGTCATCGCAGGCACCACCTTCATTTTGTAAAAATTGATGGTTGGTTGTAAGGAGAATTTTCCAAACTTGCGATCAATTGTTTTGGCTTGTGCAGCTAGTTTCTTGATCTTAGTGAACAACGTGGCTTGCATGTATAGTTCGCCTTTTGTACTGTCAAGATGTACTCCCAGGTATTTGAAGGACTGCACCGTCTCAATTTTTGAGCCTCCAAGGGACCATTTAAGTTTTTGAGTTTTCTTTTTCTTGCTCTGTATTATTAGTACCTTTGTTTTGCTTTTGTTAATTTCCAGGAAGTTTTTCCTTGCGTACTCTTGTAGGCTGTTGAGTTGACGTTGGAGGCCTAATGGTGTTTGGTCGAATAGGGTGAGATCATCTGCGTATAGAAGTCGTTCTGTTATCGTATTTCAGATTTTTGGAGGAAAAGCGTGAGTAGTAGTTGTATGCACTTTTAAGTTGCCTATGTAAACTAGGAACAAGGCTGATGCTAAAGGGCATCCCTGCTTGACTCCTCGGGTAGTTGGAATTGTGTTGGACAGCTCACCATCGCGGCTTAGACGAACTCTCATTGAGGTGTTATGATGCAATGCTTAGATAGGTGCTAGTATGTCTTCAGGACAATTCCACCCACTTAATTTCTTCCAGAGGTGGGATCTTTCAATGCGGTCAAACGCTTGCGTAAAGTCAATAAATACGGCAAATAGCCGTTGGTTGAGTTGCAATGCTCTGCTTTTTAAAATGCTGGACGCTAAGATGTTACCCGCTGTTCCAGTGTTTTTTTTAAAGCCTGATTGTAGCTGATCATTGCATTTGGCTGATGCCGCCCAGGATTGAAATTTCTTTAACAGAAGTGATCCAAAGACTTTGCCAATGCAGTCGAGCAAAGCTATAGGACGAAAGTTCCCAGGGTCCTTTATGTCTCCTTTTTTATAGATGGGAATTATGGTCGCTGTGGTCCATGATTGAGGCACCGAACTTGACCATACACAGCGTTGAAAGATTTCGCTGATGAAATTAGCCCACTCGATGGGGTGAGCTTTAAGCTCAAAGTTGGTGATCCCATCCGGGCCAGGCGCTCGTGAGTTTTTAATCTTTTTGATGATTTCTAAGATTTCTTCTTTGTCTGCTAAGTTGATCCACTTTACTAAATCGCTGTTATAAGCGTGTTTTTTAGTTGCAGTAGTGGTCTTCGTATCTGTTCTTATATGCATATATGCCTTTAACAAAGGTTGGTAATCAACTAGTGTAGTTTCTGTTGACTGTGCTTTGCCTTTGTATCTTTGTGTTAGCTCTTTGATTGCAGCTGTACTTAGTTTGAGTCGAGTGCCTCTGGCGTTGTTCTCAGTGTCCAAGGCTACTCCAGTGGTCTTAGTAGATTGAATTGTCCAGCTGGCTTCCAAGGGATTGTGATCACTGGCTAAGGTGCGGCGTACATTGAAGAAGGTGGTAATGCTTAGCAGTGGTTTGGAGACAACGATGTAATCGATTGTTCCACTCGAATCCGCACGTTCCCAAGTGGGTATTCTGTTAGGTTGATAGAACGCGCTGTTGAGGTTGTACAATTCACGCGAATGCATCAGATCTAGCCAGGCTTTGCCTCGCTGTTCTGCTGCTGAAGACAGTTTTTTATGTCCAGAGCTTTTTTGAGGGTTGCAGACTACATTTAAATCTCCGCATATCAGTAGGGAAGACGCTAAGAGATTAGTCAGAGTGTCGTCAATTACCTGTTCACACATTGTTATGAATCTGTTTTCCCCAATTCCAGCAGGGTTCCAGTATGCGTTGATGATGACTATAGTGTAATCTGTTTGTTTGGCATTGGTCATCTGTTTCCATGTGACAGTTACTGCCAAGAGGGATGAATTTGCAATCAAGGTAGAGTCAATGGAGAGGCCGCAACCTGGGCGGCTGGCGATTAAAAGACCAGACGTTGGCCGGCCTAGAAGGCCCTTTTCTGCTGGTACCAAAATTATTTGGTATCCCTCTGTGGTCGGGAGGCTTGTTAGCCAGGTCTCTTATAGACATATGATGTCATATTTGCCTAGATTGATTTTGCCTGGAATTGTTAGGTGCGAATGCCCTCTTGTATTCCATGAACATAATTTCACTTCGTTGTGCAGGTGTTCTTTTTGAAATGTTGCTGTAGGGCTGAGGTCACTATTGTCGGATTGCTATTTTTTTCGATGTGTTGCAAGAGCCTTGGGTAACCAAGCCCAGATCCCTTGTTTATTTTCCGTGGGAGGGCTAATGCACCTTTCCGTGGGGTTATTTTGCACTGTTTGTGAAATGCCTCTTTTTGTTTCATCAATTTTGATCATTGAATTTGATTCCCTGTCTGAGCATTGTTCACTTTTGCGAGTAGACTTCTTGTGTTTTTCGATCTTCAAAATGTTGGTGTTGTTCGATCGTTGGTCCTCTGAGTTGTTGTCAGGTTCTGGGACTTTTCGTTGATCTTTTGCGGCATACTTTCTATCGTGGCTTTGAGCGAAATTGTTTCGCTCGTTTCTGTCATGCGTATTTGTACGCGAAATGTGGGAGTCATGAGTCCTGCTTGTTCTTTGAGCTTTGCTGGTACTACATCTCTGGCTACTTGTTGTTTCAATGTTGAAACCGAGCTTGTAAATTTCATTTTCGCTCTCATAAATTTGCCTGTATATGGTTGAAGAAGCGATCAGCGTTACAGCTTTACGCCTGTCATTCCATGGTTCCACGATAAGCAGGTCGTTTGATTTTATGTGCTTCAGCTTGTGGGTCTGCTCTAGTATCACCAGCACTGTTCTTCTATTTAGCGTGAGTTCTACCTTGTTGCTGTTTCTTTGTGCCATTTGTACTATCCACTTTGCCTCTGTGCACTTTGCATTTTGTCTTTTGTAGATGTCTGTTCTTGATCTGTAGTGGACTGTTTTCCCACTTAAATCCACTTCTTCTTTGGCCTTTGTTTGAGTGTTGTGTCTACTTCCTCGTGTGCCAACTTCATGCGTGTTTTTTTTCTTTGGACTTGAGCAGTCTACTTGAGACCCGTGAGTTTTTATGTCTGGTGCATTTTGTTGCTTGTCTCTTCGTTCATGTTCTTTCTTGCCCTTACTTATAAAATGTTGAGTATTTTTGGCGCTTCGACATTGCTCTTCTGTTTCCAGCTGTTTTCCTTGACTCTGCGTAGGCACCTTCTTATTTGTTTGTTGCAGCCATTTGTATGATAGACGATTTCGTTTCTCTTCAAGCGTCTCGAAATCTCGTTCAGGCTGCCTCTTGTTATTGTTTTCTTGATCTGCTGATGTGATGTCACTATCTAAGTAATAATATTATAATTATAATTATGAAACATTTTTTTAATATACATCCATTAATACATAGAGAATTCATGTAAATACCCCAATATGGCCTATGAGCCATTCCATTGTGTAGTCCCTCCACCTCAGTTTGGTCCTTTATGGCCCCAACCAATGAGGTGGCAGGGCTTAAGCTCTGCCCCAGTCAGCCATCTTCAGATTTTTCACCGCAGTCTAACAGACAGAGGGAATCCTCCAGCTCTCTGAGCTTTCGAATATTTTTCTCCTTTTTTGTGTAGTTTATATTCTTGAAATATATTCTACTGCTTTCCCCTGCTTAGGGGCTATCTATTCTGAACTTTTGGGCTCCGAAAATCTTTTTTCTTGCCCCAAAATCGTTGAGTGAATTTCTCCTCAGCATGGCTGAACTTCAGGATGCCAAGAAGCCTTCCCTGTTCAGGGACTGCACGAGGTGCAGGAAGAAACTGGTCTACATGAAGGATCCGTATGGCCACTGCATCTACTGCCTGTACCCTCATGACATCAATAAATGTGACATTTGCAGGTCCTTTTCCACCAAAACCCTGCAATACAGACACAGCAGACTTCTGTTGCATCTAGAATCCAAAGGTCTGTCCTCTGACGAGGAGTCTGCCAAAACAGCTCCTGTACTTTCCAGTAAACCTTCTGAGAGACACACTTCTAAGAGAAGCGACTCTTCAGTGGAAAGGAGTTCCTCTCCCTCTCAAAAGAGTAAGAGAAAGCTGGAAACCACCTCTTCAATGCCTCCCTTGGGCTCTGGAGGCCACAATATGCGGCATCCTGAAGAAAAAAACACCTCCAAAGGTAAGGAGGCATTTTCAAAAAACCAGGGGGGGGGGGGGCAGTCGTCCACAGAGAAGCCGTCCACGAGCGGCAGCAAATATAGAGGTCCATCGACGCCCAAGCCGTCGACAAAACCCTCGAAGTCACCATCCAAGAAACAGTTGTCGATGAAGGAAGCTCATCAACTCGTCCACAAAGCTCTCGTCCACGAAGCTCTCATCGATGGATAAGGGTCATCAACCATCTTCAAAGTCTTCGTCCACAAAGCCACCGTCGACGAAGCCGTCATCCACGAGGCCACCGTCAACGAAAGCACTGTTGATGATACCGCAAACTTCTTTGTCTATGGAAGAAATAGGGCCCAAAACGCCCCTCGCGGACGCTACGGATAGACCATCCAAGGAGAGCAATCTCCCAAAGCTTATGGGAGCAACGCCTCCTGTTTCAGAAGCTTCCGAACCGGTTGGTAGCACAATTATTTCCTTTAAAAGAGATGACAGAACTCCCTGACATCATTCTTCAAGAGGAGTTCTCGGACACAGAATTTGTTGGTGAGCAACCCTTTCTCACCCCCAAGGAACAGAGCCCTCCCTGGCAGCCGACTACGGTGGTCATTGCCGATCCCTATGACCCTGCGCTCATGGAATTGATACAAAGGATCATCGATGAATTCAACAGACGTCAAGAGGAAAAGAATAGGTCATCTCTACCGAAGGAGTCAAGACCCCCCCAGAGGGACATCTCACCTCGGCATAGCATGCCAAGATACTCCCCTACCATGAGTAGACCACAGAAAAGAGCACGATCGCCTGAGCCTCAATGCAGATGCAGGAGCAGGACACTCAGTGCTTCACCGTCAATGGTCCCGTCTCCAGCATTGTCACATAGACCACGGTCTCCTGTTCGAGATCCATCTATGGTGCCATTGCTGTGTCAGTCTCAGATTGGCAAGAGGACCCATTCAGGGATTTCTCAGACCTGAGGAAGGTGAGATCACACAGGAGCCTGATGCTCCTAGCGAATGGGACGATTATATTGTTGAGAAGCCCAGAAAGAAAGACTCTCCAGATGATTCTTCACCACCGGACGATTTAGTATTGTTTCATACTATTATAGGCAAAGCTGCGTTAAGTCACGTGAAAAACTTGTCCAATCAAAACTAAGGCTATAGTAAACAAGCATTGTCTTCCCTCTGACATTCGTATGCACACTTTATTTTTACTAATTAAGGAAATATTAGCTTATTTAACATATTTAACACCCCCAAAACACTGGTAGCCCCTTCCACATATTTTAGGTTAATTTAGGAAGCAATCCCTGTAAAAGAAATGTATATTAAAATAAAAAAGTGTGCTCCCTAAATTAACTTAAAATGCTCCTCCTCTCCTAACTACCAAAATGATTTCCACATCTCAATATATTGTAGTTTTGAAGTATTTACTTTTTTAATTGCTGTTCGTGCTGATTCTCGGTCACGGAAAAACGCTTCAAAAAAACAAACAAAATAACACTATACCCAAGGACCAAACCTTCAAAAATCATCCTGTCTTAGTCTGTCCACATACTCCCTGGCCCCAAAACTGCCCTACTTACACACAGTACATAACTTTAGGGTACTTTCGAAAGTCAATTCGAGAACTTGATTGTCGAATCTCGCGGATTTTCAGAAATGAAAAACATTGGCACCGTCAATGCATCATGGGAGATATAACTACCTTTTTGGGTACAAGCATGGGTGTAATTTTAGGGGACACACAGTTGTTTGTCCCCTCCCAACTTTCGTGGCCCACCATTCTGTCCCCCTCATTTGGCAGGGGCCTCTTCCCTTTAGATGTCATGTCCCCCCCCCCAACATTTTCAGCAAAGTTACTCCACTGGGTGCAGGGTCACCCCGCTCTATGCCAAATAAAAAATATAACAGAAGGATTTAGTCCAAACTAACAAAGGACTTCCTTCAAGCACTTTGATCCCAACTTGTTTCTTATTTGGCACAAATCCATCCAGTGGTTTGGGCTGTGCGCTTGATCAAAAATTTGAAAACCACACCCTTTTTTTGACCTCATATATTTTTAACGGAAACATGGATCTGCACAAATATGTACAGTTTTGGGGGGCAAGAGATCCAAATTAGGAATGTCAAATATCGTGCTGCTCTGTCCTATGACTCAAAAGTTATTACCCATAGCATCTTTGCATTTCCTATCGATGATAGCTTTCACCTAAATCAGTACTTCATCCAGATGAAGATCTCTGTGGGTCAACATAGAGGCTCTACCCATCTCCCCAGTCCAGCCATTTGCATATGTTCACACACTACAAACACCCATTGATAAGAAACAGGGAGATTAAGGAGGACAGTGAGCAGAAAATTATTACCTCAGTGTTGGGTTGTAGTGAAATGAAAGAGCAAAATCGAAACGGCATGTCGAATGGTACAGATGTCTCCTGCTATGAGTGTGGGAGAAGCCAAGGGGGGTTTAGAGGTGGCGATCAGATAAGAGCTTAGGCCCTTTGATTACCCACCCACTGACTACCCATGGCCATGCTAATCCCTTTAGCCATTCCTACCCATTACCTGCCCCTCTCCGCTCAAAACATATCATCCTGGGATCTCTTTGAGTTAGCTCCATCAAACAAAAACATCAAACCTTGTTTTGTAAAGGCTTGGGGTTTTATTTCTTGGCTGTCTTCTGAGTTAATGGCTTAACTGCAGTTGTAAATACACTACCAGTATAATAACAATGTCTTAACCACATGTGCCTTCAGCCACTATAAACACTGAAGACCATTTAAAAACAGGCAGCGGAAAAGCCAACAATGTTGGCTTGTGTGTGGGGTTTAGATAGGCGTTTTCCAACTGCTGCCATCATATGCCCAGGTACTCATACCATTGTCAGCTGTTGCCATCTTGTTGCCAGGCAATACCATTTTGCAGTGCCTGGCAAATGCTTGTCCAATGCTTACAACAAAAGCCAAAATGTTCTCTTTGTCAGTGTTGTTTTTCATTCTGTTGTGGATGAACATGTTGAGTGGGCAGAGGAATGAACCCCGGTTGCAGAGGGAGCCAAGACACTTCTGAAGTTGACATAATGCTTTGTATAAGGTTTTCTGTATGCATAATATTTGATTGTTACTGTATCTAGCCTCTTTTTTTCCTTGTTCTGTTTTCAAGCTAAGCCTGAAGTAGATGGTGCCGCAGATGAGACAGATGATTCACTGAGGCATAAAATAAGGAGACTGACGGACTATTATGACATCCACAAAGAGATTGGAAGGTAAAAAGTGCTTCTGGAGTATTCCTGATACCCAAATAAGCTACTATAATAATTCAGCAGCAATGAAAAATGAATGACAAAGTTCAGTATCAGTGTTTTCTCTATGTTTGTGTAAAACACACATAAATAAAGAGTGCTGTGAAACACGTTTTTTTTTAATTTAAAATGTTTATTGGTTAAAAATACAGTGTTCAACCTTAACATTCAAAAACAGATAAAGTATACATTCATCATATGTTAAAACTCTAATGCGTACAAAAAAGGTTAAAATAGAAAACACTAATTCATCGACATTAAATTACCCCAATCGGTGTCACACACGAATAAACATTTCTTAAAGGTTCAAAGAAGCGACAAATCTTAAAGTTGCCAATGCTAGTGCCGTTGATGTTTCACTAAGGTAACCTTTCCAAAACACCTCATCAAAATCAAGCCATCCTTTGCCCATCAATTTTCCTAAGTGACATGCTTCACAGTCCAAAACCAAATGTTCCATTCTTTCTAGGCTGCCCTCTATGGAGCAAAATCGGCAGCTGGTCAATTGCAAATCATGTTCCCTGTGTAATTTCATCACTTCTCTTGTGCGGAATTGATTCATACGAACTTTTGAAAAGTCCCTGCAAAGCTGAGGACTCAGGAATAAAGAAAGACCAGTGCGAGGCAAGAGTTCCCAAGCTTTTATGCTCATGAGTCAGATGCTGCATGCTCTTCTGTCTAGTGAACCTATCAACTGTCATGCACCAATGAAATCATTGATTAGTTTTCTTGACATCCTTCAGAGCATTTATCAAATTCAGCCTAGTCTAACCAATTTCTTTAAACTGAGTCACAGTGAACCCCAAACTGTGAAACATGTACACGTCTCATCTAAGCTAATGTTTACTCTTTTTGTTCACCCTTTTCACTTAGTTTTCTTATTAGTGAAACTTTTCTGCGCTTTAAGGCCATCGTTATAAGAATGGTGTAACAGCAAAAAGCATTTTGAGTTGGGATCTCATAGGTTATTTACTGCATGGGATATATGCATGAGTTGCACCAAGCATTACATTTTGATTAGCCTATATGGTAAATAATCCATGCAATCCAAACTCATAATTAGGTGGTATTTTAAAAACGAAAGGTAATTAAAATAAAATATATTTTTACTGTAATCACCATTCTCATAATGAGGCTGGAAGTCTTTATTCTGACTCTTTGACAACCAAAATATTGAAGGCTGCAGGCATTACAATGCTATGCCTTGCAGCACTCTAAGGGCTAGAGAAGCAAATATTTTTTCCATTCACAATGGGCAATCTGGGTTTACAATCCAGGCAGAGCACTTCTTCTGGAAGAAGAGGAAGCACTGCCTTTTACAGATCTGCCAAAGAAGTTCAAATAAGGATTCAGCCCACAAACCAGCT
The DNA here is from genome assembly GCF_040938575.1 of Ambystoma mexicanum. Lineage (NCBI taxonomy): Eukaryota > Metazoa > Chordata > Amphibia > Caudata > Ambystomatidae > Ambystoma > Ambystoma mexicanum. The sequence goes on along the minus strand of NC_090931.1, from coordinate 1,459,453,528 downwards.
AAAAGAGGTATCCGGTAATATTATCCCCATATATATGGTCACCATACATATGGTCGCCGGAAAAAGGCCATGGCGACTTTATATATGGTGACCATATATATGGGGTCAAGGGGAGAGGGTGTCCCCTGCTAGGTGTACCCAGTTTCCCCCTATTAGATGGACTAGAAGTAGCCACATCAAGCTACCATTGTTCATCAAGAGACTGAACTCTGAAAGCTCTCTTGATGTCAAGTGGACTCTCGCCATCAGCTTTGTTTTCACCTGAAGTGCCGGCCCCGTGGGCGTGCGCGCTCGCGCAGCAATAAAACACAGGAGCCAATGCGTAGTGCTTCTCACTTTATTGATCACATCGGCGGAACTGCCGAATCCCCGTTCCCGTCCCTCCGCTTCCCCTGACGTCACGTCCGGGGCGTCATGTCCGTGGGGCCTCAACGGAGGCCCACCCACACAACGATGTGGGCGACCCGACATCTGTTACCAGAAACAATCACACAAACATATTCACCATTATTGAAATGGCTTTAGAAAATAATGTAAAATCAAAGGTAAGTATTAAAATGATAAAACGTGGTCCATAGCTTACTGGTCCCATTGTGTGGGCCCACGTTAAATAAAAAAGGCCAGGGGAAGGATATACCCAAGAGTCAATTTCAGCAGAGTTCCTGATTAAGTTCACAATTCCATAGGAAGGAATGAAAAACATTAACTGGACATCCACTTTAATGGAGGTAAGTCTGATTTAGCCCACAGGTGCAGATTATGCAACTAACAACCCCAGGGAAAGCCAGAGGAGACCCTAAGGAAGGGTTCTAGATGTCAAAAGATGGATCCAAAATCCCAGAAGAAGAAGTAGCACAACAGGAGGACTTCCAATATAACTATGCTGGAATTGAGATAAACACACGCCTCCAAGGAATCTCTACCACGGACCAGAGGGATACCTGAGCGTGAGTATCTCAAATAACCCCCACACAAGGACCCAAAGGTAGATACTCACGGTGGTAGTTTGGTGAGAAATGGCTCCAGTAGTCTGAAGCAATCCTGTGAGTAAACAGCTCCACATGTGTGGTTTTCAGGATTTGGTTCCCAAGGTCTTGCACCATGGGCCAATGACGATCCCAGTGACCCAGATAAGGAACAAAGGCTCTTCCCAGGACTTGGACCCTTAAGCCTGCATCACAGATCCTGGCGAGGAGGACCCCAGGAAGGCATAGGAACACAGAGAAACTGTTCCCAGCAGCTTAATATTATGTTATGTTAAAGGACCTTATACCGCACACTGTTGCCACTTACGTGGTCTCTTGGCACTCTGGCAGATAACGTAATGCATTGCAAGGAGGGCTTATTGAAAAAAAGAAGGCAGCAGCACAGCAGCAAATTGTCTGAGGACAGGGACAACGGCTGGAAGCAGCCTCAGACGTCCCAAGCTGACGACGTGGCAGACTGGTGAAGGGTGAAGACCCCCATAGACATCAACATTGAACAAGATTCAAGCCGATTATCCTAGTGTTAAACGGCGAGGTGAAGCAGTAAATAGACAGAAAGCGGTTCCAGAGTGGCGGGTTCAACTGAGCAGATGTGGTGAGTCACCAGGAATCTTCATAAAGCCCGGACTGGACTAAAACCTAAACCGGAACAAGTATTGCCTAGTGAGGGCTTTAAAACTTAAATAAAATGGTTGCAATTTGTCAGTAAAACTCCTTCAACTGGTCGGCACACCTGCCACCTCCAAGTTACAGGAACAAGAAAACAGGAGTGCAACAGGAGCAGGACAAAGACTAAATACACGTTCCTAAAGGGTTTGAAACAGGCCAGCCAGCCAGTCAGTAAAAGTGTCTGGGGCAAAGCGTCAGATGACTACCCATAATAGTTGGTCATTAGGACTGCCACTTAGCCTTAGCCACCCCCGCAGGAAGTGAGAGGAATAGACCAGGGGACCATACTGGCCTGAAACAGTTAGAAATATTATGTAGACTGCCATTGTGGGTTCAGAAAGAGCCCATGTGGTCAGAATGCCCATTTTAGCTCGTGGTCAGCTAGACAAAGGAAAATCCTGAAATAAAATGGCAGAGAGCAGGATTTAAAAAACGGATTGGTACCCCAATGGCTACTAAAAAGGTACATTGGTCTACAAATGGGGTGAAATGGTTTGCACCTCTGGTGAAGCCAAAACTAAAGTATATGTTTCACCAACCTAATACCTAAACCCTGGGTAGGGTGATAACATCACAGCCTTGGGACAAGAGTCAGTCTGACAGTACCCAGGTGTTCCAACCAGGTTATAGTCTGTTTCCTCAATCGTTCGAAATTAGAATTAAGCATTGTTAGTTTGTGCATACAGTTGCATTCACAGAGTCTGTTGAATGCCCTCACTACCCAGATCCCTAGATATTTGTTCTCCCACTCCATCCTCGTGCCTTTTGTGTGTGCTTGTCTTTTCCCAACCCCCTTCAAACCCTGTGTAATCAGAATCAGGAAAATTGGCAGTCGTCACCCTTATTTCCTTACTTACAGATGCCAAATATTGTCCCCTTTTTTGCAGCTGGAGCAGTGGTGGCTAGTGATATTTTTAACGGGAGGGACGTAAATATTTGTCCCAGAAATGCCAGAGCGATCGAGCCTAGCGAGGGAGTCCGCACCACTCAATGAGGGTTTGGGGGGAGGGGGAGTTTCCTCCCGAGACGTTTTTTTAAATAATGGTGAAAATGGTGCATTTTAGAGCACACCTTTTAGAAGAATTGGTTAAAAAGCCAAACAGTTGGCAATTGGATATTGTGGGTAACTCATGAAAAAAAATCCAATAGATGCAAGTCACCATCAGCGCACAGGAGCATTTCTCCAACACATTTTCATGATGCATTATCCCACAATATGTGAAAGTATGAAACATTTTCACGCTGGCTGTGCCCATACATTTTCATGCTGACTGCACCATTATACCCTATTATTCCATTATAGGAACATACTCATGTTTGCTTTGTGCATGATGCCAGTAATGACACTATAAGAAAACATGTCCATGTTTGTTCTGCCAATATATGGCAGTATCCCTGTGTAAGAACAAACTCCAGTATGAAAACATGTTCAAACTGGCTGTACTAAAATGCAAGTCAAGCTACATAATAACACTTATCATGCTTGCTTTATCAAAGATGCCCAATACAAAATGTCATACCACAATAAGAAATTACTAGACTGGCTGCATTGAAATGCCAATCTAGCTACATCATAACACTTATGCTTGTTTTACCAAAGATGTCTAATCCAAAATGTCATGCCACAATAAGAATAATACCACTGATCCTGCTTGATTTATCAAAGATGCCCAATACAAAATGTTGCGCCTCAGTAAGAACTGGCTAGACTGGTTGCATATAAAATGCCCGTCTTGCTTCGTAATAACACTTATCATGCTTGATTTACCAAAGATGCCCAATACAAAATGTCATACCACAATAAGAAATGACTAGACTGGCTGCATTGGAAGGACAATTTAGCTACATAATAACGCTTATGCTTGTTTTACCAAAAATGCCTAATACAAAATGTCATGACACAGTAATAATAATACCACTGATCCTGTTTGCTGTATCAAAGATGCCTAAAACAAAATGTCATGTCTGAGTAAGAAATGGCTAGACTGGTTGCATACAAAATGCCGGTCTTGCTTCGCAATCACACTTGTCATGCTTGCTTTACCAAAGATGCCCAATACAACATGTCATACCACAATAAGAAATAGCTGTACTATCTACATATTAACACTTATCATGCTTGCTTTATCAAAGATTCCCAATGCGAAATGTTATGCCACAGAAAGAATAATACTTCTGATCATGCTTGCATTATCAAAGCTGCCCAATATAAAATGTCATGCCTCAATAAGAAATGGCTATCTTTTCTGACAATCTTCATTCTGTCTCACTTGTCGATATGGTTTTCTTAATGGGTACTTTACTGTCCAGGTTTTCTAAGGTGTCGGTACTTCAACAGGTGCTGTTCTTCTGATAGGTACTTAACAGAGCCCAACTGCGGCTCTCTGTTTGTTTATTTGCTCATCATACGTCACATATTTCGATATTTCGGCGTGAATGTTCCTGGTACTTCAAAATGGGCAGTTGGAGTGTGAATCGAGCTTGGCACCTCCTCTACACCTGTCAGGAGCTGCGGTCCCAGGGTACAGACATGGCATTTTTTATTGGGCATATATGCCAAAGAAAAACTGCTATCCCCGCCACTGAGGCCCAGAGCGCCTCACAGGCACACATTCATTGTGTGCATACAAGGTGCTGGGGAGCCCAGTCATGGTATTTTTTACTGGGCATCTATCTGATGCCCATTAATAAATGATATTCCTTCCCTTGTTGCCCTCCAGCACCTCACATGCACGGAGAATCAATTGTGTGAACATGCAAGGCATTGGGGGGTTTAGGGATCAGGCTTGAGATTGCATGTGAGGTGCTAGGAATCCCAGAGGATTGGGCTGGCAGTCTTTACTGGGCATACCCAGTAAAGAATGCCATGCCAGCCCCCTGGACCCCAGTGTCTCACACGCACACGATGAATGTGATTGTGTGTATGCAATGCGTTGGGGGGCACTGGGTACTGGACATCATAGATGGCTAGTAACAAAAATGACACTCCTGTCCCCTAGGTCCCGAGCGCCTCAAACACACACACAATCAATGTGGTTATGTGTGTATGCCAGGCACTGGGGGACCAGGGGGAAGTTATGGTATTTTTTACTAGGCATCTACAGGCCCCACAGCAACTCAGACGGAGAGCTGGTTTTGACCAGTGGGGAAGGGAGTTGTGCAATAACGTCATTTTAAAATGCCTTTGTTGTACAAAACTCCTACCCCCACTTGCCACAATCGTCTCCGACCAGCACAAACACACACACTTACACAACATACACACAGCAAGCACTCGCTGTCTCATTCACAGTCACGAGCATCCATCATGCACTCATTCATAACACAAGCATACATGCATCCATACACATATTTGAATAATAAATAAATGAACATACAAACACACACATTTACACAACATACACACAGTAAACACTCTCTGTTTCAGTCACACGAACATCCAGCATGCACTCACTCATAACACAAGCATACACGCATCCATACAAATACTTAAATAATAAATTAATGAACATACAAACACACTCATTTACACAACATGCACACAGCAATCACACTCACATGCACACCAGTATCCATCATCATAATCCATACGCCTAACAAAACAAGCATGCACGCATCCATACACATAATTTAAATTAAAAAAACAGAACATAAACAAACGTACCTTCTGCCGCAGGTATTTCCTCACCAGCGCTCAGGCCCCTGCTAACATGAACAGGAATCAGGAAGCTTACTGGTTTCTGCTCATGCGTAGAGGGGCCTGAACGTGGGTGACGAGACGCTCCACTCCAGCATGCTCTGTCTGTAGGTGCGAGAGACATGTAGTTCCCCAGCCAGCATTTCCAATGAGCCATGCAAGGCTGGGGAAGCAACGCATGGCTCATTGAGCTTGCACGGCTAGGGAACTTGGACTGTCAAAGGGAAACAGAGTTAACCTTTGACATTTAAAGGGGTAGTTCACAAAAAAATATATTCTTTTAAAAGATGGGCCATAATAAAAAATATACATAAAAAACATATTTTTTAAAAAGTTCCTATGTAAAGTTTTCGGCAAAAGACCCTCAAAGTCAGACATTTAAAGCACTAGGAGGCATCCATTTTGTGAAATGAATGGGCATCCTGTCCTTACGTTAACTCTGCTCTTGCAGCAATAATCAAGCGAAAGCCCCATACTGCAAGATTTTGCTTATTGCTGCCAGAGAGCATGGAATGCTGACCGGCTAGAGCCTGCCAGCGTTGTATTGAAAATAGCAGTGACTTTCTTTTTAAGTTTAGAAACTTAAAAAGAAAGTCACTGCAATTATTAATATTCCACTGCCCACCATCAGCGGGTGGCGTAGTGTTCATAATTGCTTTGACTTTGTTTTTAAGTTTCCAGGGATCTCCCAGACCACGGGAGCCTAGGAAACTTAAAAAAGAAAGTAACTGCAATTGTAAATATTCTGCCGCGGCGGGCTGTGGAATATTAGTAATAGCCACTACTTTTGTTTTATGTTTCTAGGGCTGGAAACTTAAAAAGAAAGTAACTGCAATTATTAATTTCCAGCCGCTGGCCACACTCGGTGGGCGGCATAGTGTTCATAATTGCTGCTACTTTCTTTTTACATTTCCAGGGCTCCCTGGGGAGTCTAGGAAACTTTAAAAGAAAGTAACTGCAATTATCAATAAAATACTGGCAGGCTGTAACATATTTGAGTGAACTGCCCCTTTAAGAGCTCTCCCTCAGCTGAAAAAAACAACTGAGGGCACGCTCGTTTTTCACTGGGCTGGCGCCTCCATGATGGGTGAGAGGGGGCCAAGACTTGGTGGGCCAACTCCCTCTTGCCCGTTATGGACGAGCCACCTCTGAGCTGGAGCCAAATATCTATCGCCCTGCCAACTAAACGTCCTTCTACTCCATCAGGATCAGTGCTTAATCTCTCTGTACCCTTTCCAACATATTCTACACCCACAGATAATGATATAGATGAACAAAAATCCCCTTGTCTCTTCCTCCCAACCTTGATATGATATGATATGTCATTTATAAAGAGTCTACACAGCTGTACACAAGTATTTCTAGGCGCGACAAGGCAAGGGGGGGGAAACAGAGGGAGCACAAGACAAACGATCTTACTATGCCTTGTGTCATTCGGATTGTGCACGTGCAACAGCGCAAAAGTGCAGGGGGGGGGAGAGAGGTGGAAGTGCCAGGGAAAGGGAAGGGCAAGTGCAATCAGGGCAGCAATGCTTTGAGTGGGTGCTGCCTGGGCAGTGCAGCTCTAGGTATGTGCAAGGAGGCAGTTACAGCCCCTAATTCTTCGATAGGTCCGGAGGCAGTGCAGGGTAGACTGATCATGGAGGAGTCTGGTACCCAGTTAGACTCTGGGGGTAGCCAAGCAACCAGTTGGTGCAGCAGGCTGGAAGGTCAGCAGTGGAGAGAGAGAAAGCAGAGGAGGAAAGGAAGGTCTTGAGCAACTTCCAGAACTTCAAGTGGTCTGGCTGAAGTTTGAGAGGGGCAGGGAGACCATTCCAGAGGGAGGCACCTGAAGAGGAGAGATATCTATCCCCCACTCTCTGCCTGGAGAAGCATCTGACCCTCAGAGAGGTGGAGGTAGCTGTGCGAAGGACTTGAGAAGGAAGATATTTTGGAAGAGAGAGTTGAATGTTTTGCGGGCTGAGGCCACCGGAAAGCCATGTGGACTATGCAGAGGGTCTTGAACTTGATCCTTGCAGCCACCGGGAGCCAGTGGAGAGATTTCAGGGCTGGAGAGATGCAGTCCCATCGCTTGCGACCAAGGATATGTCTCACAGTTCTTTTATGGATTGGATGCAGAAGGCAGAGAGTAGAGGAAGGCAGTCCAGCCTAGAGAGATCCAGGGCTCGAGACAGTGAGCTTCTTTTGGGAAAGTAAGAAAAGGAAGAATACCTTTGAGGAGGTGCAGCTGGTAGGCAAGGTCTGGGATGTGTGGTGAGGGAATAGGGCCCAAGGAGGGTGAGCAGAGTGGGAGAGGGAAAGCAGGGGTCCCAATGAGAAGGATCTCCATCTTACTGGCATTAAGGCAGAGATCGTTGGAGGTGCACCAATCCCGAATCATGGAGAGACAGTCAGAAATTAGAGTGAAGAGGAGGCTGAGGGGAGCCTGAAAGAGAGCAGACTGCCATCCGTATAACACTGAAAGTTAAAGAGAAGGTAGAGATCAGATGAGTCAAAGGAGCCAGGTAGACATTGAAGAGCCTGGGTGAGAGGATAGAGCCCTGGGGAACATCACATGTGGTGAGAGAGGTGGTGGAGAGAAAGGACCCAAGATGAATCGGGAGGGTCGATCCAGGAGGAAGGCGGTGAACCACTCCACGGCCTTATCTTTGATGCCCATGTTCTCGCAGAGTCGATTGAACAGGATGGTGTAATTGACCAGGTCAAAAGCAGAGGAAAGGTCAAGGAGCATCAAGACAGTAGGAAGGCTGGAATCAAGATTACAGGAGAGCAGTTTCAATGCCGCTGACTGCTCGGAAGTCAGACTGATGGTCATGGAGAATACCAACAAATTCAGTGTGGAGGGTAAGCTGGGAAAGGGCTAGTATTTCCAGTAGTTTGTCCAGAAAAGGAGGGATAGAGATGAGGCGATAGTTTGCCAGAGAGGCAGGGTCGGCAGGAGGCTTTTTAAGGAGGGGATGCACAAGGGAGTGCTTGAAGAGAGATCTGAAAGATCCAGTGCGAAAGAGTGATTGCAGAAATCGGCCAAGGCTGGATTGAGGGTGTCAATGTGGTCCTTGATAGTTCTGGAGGAGCAGAGGAGCACCTGTTTGGGTGACACTTTCATAGATCGGACTTATCTAGAAAAATCTTCTGGTGTTGTCAGAGAGATAGAAGAGAAAGGGGAGGAGGGAGGAAGTGGCCAGAGGGGGGCTGGGAGAGGTAGAGGGAGAGGAAGGGGAGAGCGAGGACAGGATGTCCTCGGTTTTAGAGGTGAAGTGAGAAGCCAGAGCCGTACAGAGGGCCTGGTAGGGAACAGGAGAGGTAGAGACTGCAGAAGGATTAACCAGCTCCTTGCATATTTTAAAGAGTTCAACCATGTTGATAGAGGCCACAGAGACACAGGCTTGGATGTGGACGCTCTTCTTGGACAGGACAGAGAGTCTGTACTGCCTTTGTAGCATGGCGACAGGCAAGTTTGTCATGGACCCAAAGCCTTCCACTTCCTCTCAGTCATCCTGCACTTGCGTTTCAGGGTGGCGAGGTTGGAGTCATACCAAGAGTTGCACTTGATATGATATGATATGGCATTTTTAACGCGCCTATGCACAAGTTTCAAGGCGCGACGAGGCAAGGAAGGGGAAGACAGACAACAATCCTACTAGGCCAGGTGACATTGAGATTGCTTAAGTGCAGAGGAGGGGGAAGGGGAAAAGTGCGGGGAGGAAGGGGGGGCAGTGCAGTGCATAGGATAACAGTAAAATAAATAAAGACAATAAATAAAAGTGCGCCCAGCTGGTGGCAAGTGCAAGGGTAAGAGCAGACATCAGGGATCAAGTGCTAGTAGGGCTGTAGGGATACAGAAACAGTCCCTGAGTGCAATGGAGGGGGCAGTGCAGGTGTGCAACTGGCGGGGAGGGGACCTGGGCCTGAGATCAGAGGGTAGCCAGGTAACCAGTGCAGTTTCAGATTCAGTCAGGAGATTAGCAGGGGAGAGGAGGAGAGAAAGCAGAAGCATAGAGGAAGGTCTTGAGGTGCTTCCAGAACCGGAGAGGTTCTTCTCAAGTTTCAGACAGGCAGGGAGACTGTTCCAGAGGGAGGCCCCAGCAGAAGAAAGAGATCTGCCAACTCGCTGCTTGGAGAAGCGACTGACCCAGAGGGAGTTGGAGGCGGACAAGTGAAGAGCTCGAGAGGGAAGATATTTAGGATGAGAGAGTTGAAGGTATGGCGGTTCCAGGCCCCAGAAGGCATTGTGGACAATGCAGAGGGTTTTGAACTTAATCCTTGCCGCCACTGGGAGCCAGTGGAGTGATTTCGGTCCTGAAAAGTCTTGGATTTCAGTCCTGCAGAGATACGATCCATGGGCTTGAGTCCAAGGACATGTCTCACAGTCCTGTTTTGAAGGAGTTGCAAAGGGCGGAGAGTAGAGACAGGCATATTTAGAAAGAGTCTGTTGCAGTAGTCCAGCCTAGAGAGAACCAGAGGTCTGGAGACAGTGAGCTTCTGCGGGAAGAAAGGAAGAATACCTCTGAGGAGGTGCAGCTGGTAGTGTGGCTTCTTACTTCTTAGAGATGTCAGCAATGTGAGGAGAGAAGGAAGGTGTAGAGTCAAAGGTGACCCCGAGGTTTTTAGCCTCACAGGTGGGAGCAGGAAGATGGCCCAGAGAGGCCGGCCAGAGAGTGACAGGAAAGGAGGGAGCTGGTGTGCCGATGAGGAGAATCTCGATCTTACTGGCATTAAGGCAATGATCATTGGCGGCGCACCACTCCTGGATGGCAGACAGACAGTCAGAGATGAGAGAAGGAGAAGAGGTGGCAAAAGGGAGCCTAAAAATGAGTTGAGTGTCATCCGCACAGCACTAAAAGTTGGGGCAGAGAGCAGCGATGCAGTAGGCACGAAGAGCCATGTATTGGTTGAACAGCCAGGGAGAGAGGTTAGACCCCTGGGGAACACCACAGGTAGACATAGAGATACAGGAGAGGAGTGATGGAAATTGGACGATAGTTAGCTGGGCAGGAAGAGTCGGCTGCGGGTTTCTTAAGAAGTGGGTGCACAGGGGAGTGCTTCAGGGGGGAGGGGAAGACTCGAGTGGCGAAGGAGTGGTTTCAGAAATCAGCCAGAGCAGGAGCCAGGGTGTCAATGTGGTCCTTAATGGGGTTGGACGAACAGGGGTGAACCTGTTTTGATGAGACTTTCATAGATCAGACTTGTTTAGAAACCTCGTCTGGGGAGAACAGGGGAAAGGCAGAGAAGGAGAGAGGAGAGGTGGTCAAAGAAGGGCCAGAGGAAGAGCAGGGAGTAGAGGTAGGAGGGGGGAGGAAGAGAGAGAGGACAGGATGTCCTGAGTTTTAGAGATGAAATTAGAAGCCAGGGCCGTGCAGAGGGGCTGGGAGAGGACAGGAGAGGTAGAGACTGCATCAGGATTGGCCAGCTCCTAGCAGATTTTAAAGAGTTCGGCCGAGTTTTTAGATGCCACGGAGAACCGGGCTTGGATGGTAGGCTTCAGATGGATTTTCAGGACAGGGGCAAGGATGTCCAGAGCGTTGGAGATAGAAAGATGCAGGTTAGAGAGGGCTGTGTCAGAGTGTGTCAGTCGCAGGAGTAGGAGGAGCAGAGAAAGTAGAGGCAAAGGCATCCACTGACACACACTTCATGGGCGAATGACCAAGAAGGTAGGTGGCAGTGCTGGGGCAGGCTTTGCCTGAGGGACAGAGAGTTTCAGGTGAGAGGAAAGCCGAAAGCGGTCTGTCCAAGAGAGAGGAGATGATAACATCCAAGGTGTTTCCGGCACAGTGTGTCAGATCAGCGGGTAGAATGGAAAGAGAGAAGAGTGTTTCACAGGTTGCAGAAGAGCCCAGAGGAGGGATTAGAAGCATTCAGGTGGATGTTGAGATCTCTGAGGAAGAGAAGTTGAGAGCTAGAGGCAAGGAGAGAGGAGGAGAGGTCAGCTCACTCTGAAGAGAAAGGGAGCAAACTGGCCAAGAGGCCTGTAGATGGTGGCCACAGTCAGAGAGAGGCCAAGAGAGATAGCGAGCCTGCAGACCAGGCATTCCAAGGAGGAGTGCCAGCGTAGGAATGACAGAAGCAGGGACCTACTCTGGAAAGATCAGAGTTGCTCCACCCCCAGGTCTGTTGGTTCTGGGTGTCACTATACACAGGTGATAACAAGCAAAAAGGATGGTCAAGCCAGAATTCAATTTATGCAAACGAGGGTCTAAGGCTTCTCAAGCAAAAACACAAAAATAGTGCACCAGTCTGTATTTTCCAAAATGTCTTTTTAGGAAACCTGGGCCCAACAGGGTGGACACAGGAAGAAAACCATTTCAAAAGAAACAATTTAATGTACCGAATGTATTCATTTTTAGAAAAAACAGAAATTAAAGAGAAAACCATCACAAAACGTCACAACATGGCAGAAGTGATTGCAGTGCTTCATGTTGCCACCTGTACCAGTAAAACAGTAAGACAACAAAAATACTTAAACTAAATGTTATCCTCGAGAGGACACAAAAAACATTACATAAAAAAATGGCCTCACTCACCACACCACACATAACACATGTTTAACAATCACATCACATTCACTCCAAACGTAATCAGCGAACTAAGAAAAAAAAAAGGGGCGGAAACTGACAACAGAAATAGCATATATCCAATGAAAACAGTTATAACCCAATGTGGGTCAAAGAATACAGATGTTAATCTACTTCCAACAGCAAACCTCGGCCTGTGTGCGAATTCCCAGGGAAATGAGCGGGTCTTGCTGGTAGATTATAAAGATTCCAATATCTTACAAGAAGGTGACATAGTGCAAAGAGCAACCTAATGACTGTGAAGATAGGGAAATGTCATCTCGAGTTTCGGGCTGTAAGTGGTCTCAGGCGCAAGCCGGGACCAGCCCTCTTCAGGACAGCACATGTGGAAGAAAGGAGGTGTCTTTAATTGTTCTTCTGTGTTAGAATGCAACCGTAGTAAGAAATCATTGGAAAAATGAATAGATTGAGTCAGTCCATGCGGGAGAGGCCTACGGCAACAACCAGTTCTAGTCGTCATACTTCAGACACCTCTACGGTGTGTCTGGGGATACCATTCCTGGTGTGCGCTGCAGAACGGTCAAGTCAGTTCAACGGCGATGCCAGTGACAGGCATCATGATACGCAATGGAGCATTCCACCGCAGCGCAAACGCTGTTATGCTCCGCTTCCCAACTATTATGCTTGCCCGTTACCATGGCGCTTGCTCCAGCAGCAGAGGCTTGTGCAGTGTACGTTTCCTGCTAGGTGATCACGCCGTCGGGTATCCTGTGTTGCCGTGGATGCCTGACATGAAGCAGTGCATAGCTGCGTTGCTTCCTGCTCTGGCGGTCTATAAAGAGGTTCCGTTCCATGGCACTGGCGCTTCTTAATAAAGTAAGTCCCCTGTCGTTTTTCCTAGTTGCTGTTAAAACTCTGTGTTTGATTCCTGACCCGCTTTTCTGAATAAACTTTGTTATTGGATCCTGTTTTTGTACCGTGCATTACTGACCTCCTGGTAACAAAAATTGCTTCTTGATTCCTGGGCTACCTTTCAGATTTCCCTTGCATACTTACTTGCCTTGATTGATTCTTGGATTTTGGCAGACTGTTGTCACTCAAGTGCTGCTGGAGGAGTCAAAAGACACTGGCCCTCATTACGACCCTGGCGGAAAGTGACTGACCGGACCGCCACAGCGTAAATAGCGTTTCCGCCATTGCACGAAGGAGCAAAGTGCGGCCCATTCCGACCCATCGGGCACGAGCACCACGGCATGGCGGAAGTGCAAAGTCCGCGATGGCGGAAATGACCCCAAAACGGCCCACACCGCCGCCGTACGGCGCCCTAGGTGCAATACCGCCACCCATCACAGCGGACACTGCAGTGTGCGCCTACCGGAAAGTACGGTGACCGTAAATATACGGAAACGGAAGTAAAAACATGGGCCCGGAACGGGAAACATCCCGCCGTACACCTATAAAACCACTAAAACCACACAACCACTAAAAACACTACCCTGAGACACACCCCAACCCGTCATCCACCCTAGCGAAACCAAGAAAAATGGGAAAAGTAGCGAAGAAAGCGTGCGACCGCAAGCGGCAGGTCCACTTCTCCCGTGAGGAACTCACCGTGCTAACAGAGACCCTCCAGGAGAATGCTGCCGTCGTCTTCTGCACACAAATGACCAGGACGGCACTTGCAAACAAGAAGGCCATATGGGCTCTGGTGGCACAGCGGGTAAGTGCGGTGGGGACCGCACCCCGCACCCCACAGCAATGCCGAAAGCGATGGGACGACCTGCGGATACGCGTCCGCAGCATACTCTCTGCCAACCGCAACATTGCCACAGCCACCGGGGGAGGTCCTGAATCACCCATCAAGTTGACCCCCTGGGACGAAATCTGTGCCTCCACCATCGGAATGGAGAGCATAGAGGGAGTCGGAGGGATGGAGAAAGGAGTGCAGACATCCGAAGATTCAGGTAGGTGGGCCAAATAAAACAATGCTAAATCCACAATGTCCAATCATGTGAAGTACCATGTGTCCACATAGTGCAACAGAAACACATGTCCAGGAGAACGTCCACACACATCGGCCTGATAGCGCACTTTAAAACTCACAATAAATACATAAATAATTAAAAACCCCTAAAACACCCACTACACGTGCAGCAGGCACACCCTAACTGCAGGCTGCCAAACAACTGCACCCTCACTCCACACACAAATGAAAGCACCTCCAAGGCCCCGACCCAAATCACCCTCAGGTACCACCCCAATGCATGTGATACAATGCCATTCCAATACCCACAGACCCATTAATAACCCTCGCCCTCCTTTACTCCACCACAGGGTCCGATCCAAACGACGAGCATCAGGACACCCCTACCAGCACACCTGCAAAGAGGGCCAAGACCAACGGCCAAAGACCCTCCACCTCAGCTGCACGCATCAAGACAAGACACGGCAGCAGCACAAATCAGGTGGCAGCACAGAGGAGGGAACATCAACAGGCACCCCAGCAGCCAGCATGCCCACAACACCACCACCACAGGTCCCCCCAACGGATGCCACAGAAGGCACTGCCTCTGGTGGCAGCAGCACCATAGGTGACACCCCATTGATGGCAGCATGCTCCGACACAGAAGACGGGGATGTCGAAGTCAGATCCATCCATGACCTGTCCCAATCCCCCTGTCTGTCCCATCCCGTACAACATGAGGATACCACGCAGGGGCACCCACAAGACGACGACTGGCCATCCCCCACAAGCCCTGTGGCAAGGCAACATGAGGTCAGTGCCCCGCCAGACCTGCTGAGGCAGCGGAAACGAGTCTTCAGTAGGCCGAATGCCTGTTCAATGACTACACGGGTACGTGAGTGGGCATGGTTGTAGTCCTCCTCATGCTGGTCCCGTGGGTTCCGGACTGGTGTGAGGAGCCATCTCTTCAGTGGATATCCAGCATCACCTGTATGTGGACGATAAACGGATTATGTGGAATGCCATTGCTACGTACGCACACCACCCCCCCCCCCCTTCCTGCCAGGTCATTGCCGAATCACATACCCCACATTATCATGCATGTAATGAGACTCACCGAGTAGCCAGGATCTGTTCCCTGCGTGTCGCTCCATGTAGCGTGGTATTGTAGAGTTCCTCAAGACCATAGAATCATGGGTTGATCCAGGGAATCGGGCACAACAATGTGTAATGATCCTGTTGGAGTCACACACCATTTGTACATTCAGGGAATGAAATTGTTTTCGGTTGCGGTACTGGGCCTCCATGGCATGTGGGATGACCAATTCCACATGGGTGCAGTCGATGGCACCAATGCAACCCGGTATGCCGCCAAGTGCATGGAATCCCACTTTCGTGTTTGTAATTTCCTGCTCCGAGCGTGGTAGGGAGATGTAGTCGTCTGCGTGCTGCAGGAGGGCATCGAGCACTTGCAATAGTGTCCGTGAGAACAGTGGCTGAGAAATGCCATGCAACTGTCCGACTGTGTGCTGGTAGGTGCCTGTGGCCAGGAAGTGGAGTACAGACACCACCTTCAGTAGGGGTGGGATGGCGGTTGGGCTATCTATCATGCTGACAAGGTCAGCCTGTGTCATGTCCACAATGGCGGCTATGGTGTCCCGGTCCAAACGGTAGAGGGTGTGGATCTGCTCATCAGTGAGGTTGAACGGATGTGCTCGGAGGCGTGGGATTGCGGCCTGCCTGCGTGGTGGTAGTGGCTGTGCTGGCGGCCCTTGCTGGCCCTGCCTTGCCCTCCTCCTCCTCCTGCGTCTCCTCCGTGCGGCCGGTTGTAGTTGGTGTTCGTCTTCTTCTTGGAGTTGGAGTACTTGCAGTGCTATCAGGTCCCCCAGGGCCAACATCGCGAGTCCTGCCGGTAGCATTTCGGAGTGTGTGTGGTTGTGGGAGGAGACTGGGTGTGCAATTTATATGTTTTCAGGCTGTATGGCCTCCACCTGTGGTGATTCATTCCACCTGTGCAAGCTGCTCTCCCCTTTGGCCGAGCACGTCCCGCACACAACGCTGCAATTCGGTAATGGCATCTTGCTATTGCAATCATGTATTTGTACCCGATGGCCGTGTAACATTTGTTGATATGTACATTCGGCTATGGTCCCATTGTTTCACATACAATCTTTGCCGTCGCGAACAGACTTGTGAAGGGTCAGTGGAACGTAGTACTCGAGTAACGGTGGGCCCTCATGCATCACTGTACCGAGTTGCACCGACGGGCGGGGCGTCCCATTTGTGGGTGAAGGCAGTTGCCATTTTCACACACAGCCGCACTAGATGGATTAATTTGTGATTTCAAACGGCCACAGATGCCTTTTCGACGTGATGTTGCAAATGAGGAATTCGAAGGGCGGCGCTTTCGGTTTTCAGCTCGCGGCGAGGAGATGCCCACAGGTCTGACTGCAAATATAACGTTCTATTGTTCAATGTCCTTGAGACAGGGGCCATGGCGAGGAAGCAATGATTGATATGAATAGTTTGGGATGCGCAATAGCGACGTGGGCGATGAGGCCGGACGTTCCCAAATACATGTTACTTCACAACACTGGAATTACGGGCTGGGGCACTGTGGATTTTGCAGGCTGCATAACGCACAGACTCAATGGATATTTCTAATGTTATGTGAGTAAATGTTCAGGCGTTTTTATACCGGGATGAGGGAATGATGAATGGATGCATGGGCAGATGATTTGATACAGAGTTTGCCATGTTCAGGGCTTCTTGGAATCTATCCGCCTCCCCTGCGCTATGTGATGCAGGGCTGCCATAGTGGGACCATCGTCTATCTGGCCTTGTTGAGCCCTCCCTTTCTCGACGCGCCTTCAGACACTTGTGTCCATGCACGTTAACAATCCCATCAGATGGATTCTGTTTTCACAGACGCATGCACAGGTACACTCGTTTGTGATGGTGTTTACACCTCGATATAGATGGTTATGACTCGCAAGTGGTTTTGGGGTGGTGATGATCCTTTGGAGTGGGCTAGCATGCATATGGCTGTGGATTCAGTGTGATCATTGAAGTGAGTTGTTCGGATGTAGTTCTGATGGCCATTCTGTTCTTTTTCTTTTCTTTTGGTTGACAGGTATCTCCTCCCCTTTTGCCACTGCCATCTGTATGCCACTCCTGCAGATGGCTTTTACTCCCGACACCTGCTGCTTCGTGTTAATCAGTGGAGCAGCATTACGATCTTATGGGACGATCGCCAATGGGCCACATGCCCTTACGCAGTACTAGTGGCTCGGAGCAACATTTCGGCCTTTCAGCTGGACTAGTACCTCCCCATTGGGACGGCCCTGCGGTTCTGTGCGCTTCCATGTTGCCTTTTCGTACGTGAATGTGGCTCTGTGTACCATGATGGAACAGGGCGTCACACAAGTAGTGGCTGGTCATTTCTTGCGGATGCAGCCCACAATGGTGAAATGTGTTTTGGAGTTCATGGCCTGATGGCTGTATGGGCTTGGTGATTTTGTTGTGCATTAAATTTCTATTCTGATTTGGCCCGTGTAGCGTTCTTCTTTGCAAGTGATGTGGCATATTCCTATTTGGGGAGCGATGTATTGTGAGGAGATCTGCATTGGGTTCCAGCTTCGGAGTTTAGTTGCGTGGTACTGTACTGGGCGCGTTTGCCTACGAAGCCCGTGAGGTCAGGGATGGGGGCTGCCAATATGACTGTTTGAATGTTGTCATGCTCAGGGGCGGGGGATTGGGTTTTGTGTAACAGATGCCGGTCAGCCAGGTGGACTGGTGGAATGATGTGATTTTCGGAATATTGCTGGTCACAGGTGCCTGTGTTTGCGTGCGTTTCTTGGTGGGGGACTGTGGTCATGTCCATTGGGATGGCTTCTGTATTCGTGCCATCTGTGCCCTGCAGCTCCCATTGGCCCCTCTTGTGTTTCATTTGTTCGTTGGCATGCATGGGTGACTTGTACATTTCAATGGTTGCATTGTGACTTCATTGCACCTACGGGGAGTTGTACTTTGTGGGCAGGGAGCGGTGTACAGGCACTCAGTGGGGCCGTTTACGGTTGATTCGCGATGCCGTACTTCTCACCATGGCGGAATGGTACATTCCGCCATGCTTGATGGCGTTAGGTACATGTCCGCTAGGGTCGGAATTAGCGTACCCTTGCGCCATGGTGGTGTTTACGGTTTGGCATGGCGCGCGCGCGCGTACTTGGTGCAGTTAGCGTTGGCGTTCACTACGGTGTCGCTAATGGCTTCGTACTTTGCGGTGACGGGTCATAGTCGCACCGAGCGCTATTCGATGGCGGTATTGCATTTCCGCCATCGTTTTCTGAATTCCGCCAGGGTCGTAATGAGGGCCACTGTGGGGAATTGGAACTTTGCTTAGTGGATTTTGGATGCTATGTTGCATTGAAGAACCTTGTACTCTACTCCCTGTCGCTAGAGCATCCTCGTGCCAGCCGTGGGTAGGTCCTTCTAACCCTACTAACTTCCCTTCCCTGTTTTTCGTTGTGCTACTTGACTCCTCCACGTGGATATTACAGTTTTGTTTTGTTTTACAAGCAGCCTTCCTGTCGGTACTAGGTGAGCATATTACTATGGGGTAGCTTATTAATATACCTCTTGCTGCATCCTCTACAATATTGTTTTGTTCTACAGAATACCAAACAGAACAGCAGAGTTTTTTGGTCACCAGTTATACACCGTAACCAATACTGGGCTAGCATCCAGGCCGTACAGGTTATTGCTATTTAGAGTATGTGCATATGATATCTCCTTTGGGTGTATCCATAATAAAACTCTCTTCTTGCATTTACAGCCTGGCGTTTGTACCTGGTGGTATTTTTTCCTCTTTTATTTGAATCTTAGTCTCACCTGTATAGTTCGTTTAGGTGAGATTCTGCTTCATAGGAAAGGTCACTCTCACAGAGAAGACCCTTTAGGGGTTTGTTCCAGCGAAGACAACCTCCCAAAACAGAGTGTGACCCGTAAATCCTGACACTGAGCTCTGAAAGGATCTTGTAGCTATCAGGGTCAAAATTTGTGATAGTGTTGGACGTGACCCATGTTTCGGTGAGAGCGAGGACATCCAGGTCAATTTCTTTGAGGAGGTGGCTGATGTCAGAGGAGTGTTTGACAGCAGAGTCAGAGTTGTGAGTAGCAACTTGGAGCAGGTTGCCACATTTGAAAGTCTTCCAGGGTGGAGTACAGGCTTGAGGTACACCCATTGGAAGTGGTAAAAGGGCCCGAGAGTGGGTAGAGCTGGTAGCCGACACTCACAATACACATTAGGTAAACTTGACCAAGCTCTTCCTCCACCACCTATAACAGTGCCTCTCACTGCCATCCAACATCATAGCTACTCATTATTGTTTTCCCCTCCTCAATACACTAGTGGGCCAAGCATGCAGCAACAGCACTTCGCAGGACTACTTAACATTACCAAAAATAACTTCCCAATCAATCTTATAATCTTCCCATCATACCTTCAACCCACTTTCCACTGTACAGCGCATCCCCTCAGCTCAAAATTGTACCCTCTCATCCCCTTCTGTCACTCCTATATCTCAAGCGTTCCAATGCATATCAACATATGTAACACCCTTTCTCCTCTCATCCCCTCCCTTATCCAAGCTCAACATTCCCTAATTGTTTTTTATTTGTGAAGGGGTATTCAACCTCTTAAATGTACTTACACCTGTCACCTTTGTACTCGTACGTCCCATTCCCTTTCCTCCAAACTTATGGAATGTTCAGAGATTTGACCACAGCTTGATGCAGAGCAGCAGACATCTTGAAGAAATAATGTGGGGAGCATTTGTACTTGCATACGCACCATATGCAGGACCTCCCTTGCTCCCTGGTGTATGCTCACCACCCAAACTGCTAGTCATTTTTTCTGTCAGACTGAAGAAGCCTTTTATGAAGCAACAACTAATTTCTTTTTGGGCATCGTTGTTTATGCCCAAGGGAAAATGATGTATGCATTGTGTGTCCTGCAGGAGGCTTGTTTCTGCAGAATACACATATGCAGTGTGGTTAGAGTGCTTGGGTGGAGACCATGCATGGAGTTCTACTATTTCTGTGATGCACTTTCCGTGCAAACACTCAGCCAGTGCTAATAGAGGTGGAAGGGCATTTTCAAGAATATTGTTTCACACAGTACCAGAAACTTTGTTCGGGACAGGGCAATTAGAGTCCTTTTGTTGACATGTTTCTGGTGCGCCACTCTAAAAATGAGGTGATCATTGGATTCCTTTGATCACCGAAAGGTGTCAGTCAATGAGGCTCGCCCCCAAGGTGCCCACCAAGCCTTATAACAGTGTCCTGACACAGGAGGGAAGGCCTTCTACCGGGACTTACCTGAGGGAAGCCCTGTGCTTCTTTTCACTGACCAGAAGGCTGAGGATCGTTCTCTTCGCAAATAAGCGTTTGCAGGAATACTCAGTCTGTTAAGGGCTCAGAGGCCTGTCTAAGCCTGTTCATTTAAGCACACCTAATTACCCTGAGGTTGCTGAGGACTCATTGGAGCCTTAACTAGACCCATTAGCAGTCATGTCTTAAGAATCTCTGAGAATCCATGTACCCATGATGGAGTATGTAGCTTTGTCCGCCTATCAAGGGATATATGGGAAGCCGGTGCTCTTCTTCTCTTGACGATCTTTCATACCATGCCAAACACCAGAAGGGAATCCCTCTATTTTTTCCCTGAGGAATTGGCCCCAATAAGGTAGATCTCCAGTAGTGTTTCGTCAGCCTTAGTGTGTTTCTACAATCCCTGATAGAGTGGGTCCTCCCCAAAGAGTGGATTGGAATTGCCCCCTTCAAAGGGGACCTTACTTTCCCTCGTTTATCACATGCATCATTTTTCAGGCTGTTTGAACTTTTCACATCTAACAGATGCACTGTCAGTCTTCCCTAGGAACCCATTTAGACATACAGAGTCAGTCCACAAGAGGATTTGGTCTTACTAGTGAGGTTTAGGACATTTGTGACTGCCCCACATGTTAATGGAAGTGATTCTACAGACACCTGTGGCCCCTCAGGATGCACTTCTCCCTCCTCACCGGTTAGTCCTCTATCTCCCGTGTCCAAGGATGGGAACTGATTCAGCCTCAGATCCTATTTCTGGGGAAAAGCCAAGTTATCTGGCTTCTGTTTTTGAGACAATAGATCACGATCACGGCTTGGAATGTTATGATGCTTAAGGGAAAGGTGTTGTGGAGCCCCATCTTCATTAAGATATCTTCATCAAATGGCAGTCATGGATTTCTTTGGACTGGCGGTGCCTGCTGCTCCTCTGGTAAAGACAGGAGTCTTAGAATCAGCTCTCTCCGCCAGGCAAGACAATCTAGGCATTCCCCTACAGCCTTCAAATAGAGGCCTGCAAGGTTTGGGAGAACACACAGCAGGTGACTACCAATAAACACTTAAACGCAAAGTTCACATTTGTAGAAAAAAATTATTTGCTCTTAACCCTATGCCTTAGTCTGCAGTGGTTTTAGCAGCATTAGCTCAAGGAAGGCCCCCATCCCCATCACTGTTAAAGAAAAGCTTCACTTACACTCTCCAGTAAGGAAGAGCATTTCAGTCAACTGTGAAAGAATGACTATTTAAATAGTTCCCTGCACATTATGCAGAATATTTCAAACATAATCATGCCCACAGCACAAAAGATGTTGAAGCAGTTAGGGGATTTCACAAACAATTTACCTTTACCATCAGACAAAAAAAGACTTGTTTCTGGGGGGTTTCTCAAAAGAGCCGTTTTTAGCTCTTGACATTTTGGGCTCTGGGACATGAAAGTAGACTTCAGGGAGACCAGGCAAACTGAATGCGTATGTTACAATTCTGCATCTCCATCCCTTCGCTTTTGCGATGATAACACCTACTGTGTTGCATAACAATGGACTTTTATGCTCCTTTAGATACCTTAAAAAGGAATACTATGCTATAATTACTTAAATGTATTTCCAGCGTTTTATTGCAAAATGTGATACTTTTACATCATTAGGGGTAAGGATTCAGTATGTGAAAAAGAAATGCTGTTGCATAGCAAAAGTCAAAATTTGCTACCAATGGCCATAGTAGTAGGGAACCAATGCTAACTACCCTCCCCACAGAACATATGCAGACTTTCCTCATGCGATGAAATGGATTTGTATTGATGTAGAAATTAGTTTTTATTTTTAAAGGCAAAATACACAAACATTGAAAATGAAGAAGAACAAATTGAAAAATTAACAAAAAGAGGTAGCACAGGGTTTTTGCCCATTTAAGAACGAAAATAATTAAAAAACAATACTTCAAGAGGAATGCCTTTATATTTGATGCAAAGACCACCAGCAGTCGCTTATTAACATGTCAGCAGAGCATTGCAGTCGGAGAGATTATATTTACAGTGTCATTGTGCAGGCCCAGCATTGAAGGGGCTATTGGTAGGGACTTCTGTCCCTTAAAAGGTGTGTGTGCATGGTAGGTGATAGGAAATGGGGGGGTTATGTTATAGGTACTTATAGAGCGCAACGTTCACTCAAGGGCATCTTGGTGCTAAAAACAGCAGTAGGAAGGAGAACTACCAGAATTGAGCAACATTAAAACAAGTAGGTTTTCAGAGAGCACCTAAAGGACAAATGGTCCCAAGTGAATTCCACAGCTTGGCGGCGATATGGAAAAAGCTCCACCACCAATATATGCAAACTTGGCACGAGGGATCACTACTAAACAAGCCTGGGCTGAGTGCAGGGCCAGAGCACGAACTTAGTGGCAACATTTCAACTGTAGTTACTGTAGTTATTCCATGCCAATCCCGTAGTAGGAGCGATGGACCAAGCAGAGGGACTTGAAGGAAATCCGTTCGGCTACAGGAAGCCAATGTAGGCGGCAGAGAATCGGGGTTATATGGAAGTAACAAGGTGCCGAAATGGACACCGTTGCTGCAGAATTCTGCAGAACCTGTAGCCGATGAATAAGGTAGGCAGGATGCCCCAAAAGCAAAACACTGCAATAATCCAAAACAGATAGGATAAGAGCGGCAATTGCGCGAGTCCTGAATTGCATAGAAATAAAGGGAAGGACCTTACAGAGGATTTTAAGCTGAAAATTGCCATTCTGGCACACAGCACTGACCTGAATTTTTGCTAACAAGGAGGCAGAGATTTTAACTCCTGGATCCTTCACAACCAGAACAGAGGTGGGAAAAGGTTCAAGAGTAGGAGGCCAGAACATAGGAGTGCAGAGATCGGTGGCAGATGAAGGGCCCACTACTAACACCTTGAGCTTGAGACAGTTTCTGCTCATCCATTTCCCCACGGCAGCCAAACAACTCGTTAGCCTGGAAACAGTCTCGTCAAAAGAGAGGTCCAGTTGCACGATGATTTGGGTATCATCGGCATAGGAGAAGCACAGGAAGCCAAGGAAGGATATGAGCTTGGTCAGAGGCTGGATGTAGATATTAAACAAGATTGGCGAGATGGCAGGCACTTGGGGAACAACGCAAGTAAGTGTAACAGGAGCAGAGCGAAAAGGAGGAAGAGAAAGTGACTGAGTCCGGCCAGAGAGATATGAACCAAACCAGGATAAAACGCCACCAGAGAGGCCTGCCCCAGCGAGGGGCTCAAGCAACACTGTGTGATTGATAGCATCAAAGGCGGTGAAGAGGTCAAGCAAAAGGATAGCTCCCACGCTGCCCAGGTCCTTAAGCCACACAAGATCGGCAACTACTGAGACAAGCACTTGCTCGGTGTTGCGACCTGGTCGGAATCCAGATTGAGACAGGTCAAAAAAGGATGACCCTTCTAAGAAAGAGCTGAGAAAAGGAACCACTAAGGATTCTAAAAGATTTGTCGGGAACGGGAGAGATAGGGTGGAAGTTGGCAAGAACAAAAGAATCCAAAAAGGGTTTCTTCCTAAGTGGAATGACTAATGCATGCTTCAGACTGGCAGGAATGTGGCCAGAATTGAGTGAAAGATTAACCGCCTGAGTAATCGGAGGGGCAATAAGAGGGATAGCTTCCTTCAACACAGGAAGAGAAATAGGATCGGTTGGAGAAGCTGATCTGAGCTTAGCAGTGGCTGTAATGGGGTTGGGAGGGTGCACAATGCTGCATGCTGTATGAAATAACAAAGTATTACTTAAGCTTATGAAACTCAAACCCTTATATATTTATATGAAGTAAAGCTGGGACAATATGTTGTCAAGGGTATTAATTGCCCACTAGGCAGGCAGCATACTCACTTGACCAAATAACGTGATCCTGGGCAAAACATTTATCCCACTGTGTGTTATTCAAATTTCCTGGAAGTGATTCTGTTCACAGTTCATGCTTTTATAAAAGAAATCCTCACTCATGATTAACCAGGCTCTGGAGTTGCTACATATATAATAATAGACACTATTCATATATTGCATGCCATAGTTATTTGTCTCCCGGCATCTTGATGGCAATTTCTTGCAATGTCCGTCCCCTTGATGCCCTCGAGTATCAAAGACTGATGCCACTCCT
The DNA here is from genome assembly GCF_040938575.1 of Ambystoma mexicanum. Classification (NCBI taxonomy): domain Eukaryota; kingdom Metazoa; phylum Chordata; class Amphibia; order Caudata; family Ambystomatidae; genus Ambystoma; species Ambystoma mexicanum. Next base: position 1,459,429,181 of record NC_090931.1, on the reverse strand, counting down.
TCTCTTTTCTGTGATGTCACTTCTGATGATGTCCGCACATATGCAAATTAGGAGATTTGCATGTATTTTGCCACAATGGCCTCGGAAATCCGAGAACCGGCCCTGGCGAGAAATCTTAACAGGTTAGTGCATTGTATGCATAATGGACCTAAAGGTTTCTACACTGTTTATGTATTAAAATGTCATTTTCTACTAATGCTGCCACAAAAATAAAGACGGGGAAATGGGGCTCCAATGATGCGATATGGAACCACACGCACCACAGACTGTTCTGATGAACCACTACATCTAAAGTGTCAGGCGGAACCATTTTGTAAAGATGTCTACCATAACCTCATCAGCAGTTTGACTGAGGCTGCCGCATGGAAGTTGAGGCTCTGGATATCTTCTATGAGTGCTTCGCCTGTGCTGCATGTTGCAGGGGTTCACTTACTCCCTTTGATGGCTAGGGTGTCTCGGTGCCTCTCCCTCTCACATTTCTAAGGTCAGATACAAATGGACACCATTTTGGATAGGATTTCAGCTTGGCAGGTAATTAAATAGCGTTCATGTTGTCAATGTGCCTAGTGGGCTCATTCTTTGGTTTTGAGACTGGGTTTTCATGTTTGCTGACCAATCCCTTAATGTTCGGGCCACAAAATTCAAATTGCGTCTCTTGGGACCGTTAACTTAGAGTGCGGTCCATTAAATTTGCCGAGTCTTTTTTGCACACACTTGCAGACACTAACACCAAATTAATAACTGCAGGAATTCATTAACTGATTCTGTTGCTCAACTAATGTTAATTTGTGTAATGGTCTAAAGACAGAGATCCGTCAATGCATCAATGCGATGAAGGTGCTTTTCAATGAATGTTGGATTTTGTCTCATTTTATTGATGGTGTTTGCCAATTAATGTTTCAGTTTGTTTATTGCGATGATGTTGTTTGTCGATAAACTGATGTATCACAGCACAATTGCGTTATTTGAGGATATTTTGTTGCTTCTCAGTAAGACAGTGATGTTTGACGATTAATGTTATGTTCTGTCTGACGATGATTGATTGTTTCTGAATGTTTAATTGTATCTCAGCATGATATTTGATTATATTCAGAAACAATGATGTGAGTTTATTGGTTAATGTTTCTTGAAGTCTCTGATCGGCAAAGGTATTTGAGCATATGAAAACATTGTTTGTTCAAGATTTCTTTGTTTCTTAGGGGAGCATTTTCATACATCCGTAAAGTCACTGAGAAAAGCAGCAAAATGGACTACGCTGGCAAATTCATATCGTGCCGTGCCAAGACCAAATCTTCAGGCCGCCGTGAGATGACTATTTTCTCAGAACTGGACCATGAGCGGATTGTTTATTTCCACGATGCCTTTGAAAAAAAGAGCGCCATTATAATTATCATGGAACTGTATCCTTACAGATGATGAGAGTGAGATAATGTGGAATAAAACCATGTGATAGATGAGGTATACAGGAAATTACATGGGCAGGGTGAGGAGGCAGGTCATAGGATTGCACAGAAATCCTAAAATGAAACGTGATCCCAAAAATTACTTAATGTCCTTGTCAGGTAAAGCCCTCATCAGTCGAAGAGCAATTAGTCCTTACCCATTGATTTCAGTTAGGCAGCTTAGTGTCAGGTGTAGTGTTCTGTATGCCTAGCTAGACCATGCAGACATGTGCTATGGGAATGCCTCAACCTGGCCCCCATTTCTGTGAGGAAGATCCCTCAAATATTGATGCCTCTGTACTCCCAGACACACCTAGAATGGGAGGAATGCAGGTATGCATTTCGAACTCCCAGATTTCCCTGCCTCTGTCCCTCCAATCTAGGGATAGAGTGCTGACAAAGCATATATAGAAGGGTGGGGAACAGGAGGGGCCTGCCTGCATAAGTTCTGTGCGGAGGATGGTTAGTATGGGTTAAAGTGGGAAAGCACAGTTACCTACTACTGTCACCTCTCTCACTAAAACCCTAACATTTCCTTCACCCCTGAATTCTTATCTCAAGGTCTTGAATGTCCTCTGATGCCTCTTAATTCCCCCTTGAAGGAATTGACCTGGTAGGATACATTAACAACCTCCCAAATAAACAAATATCTCATATAGAGAGTCAATGTGCTCACTCTCCCAACAATCCTCCATCACCCTCCAAAAAGGTGCTCACCATCTTTGATCAAAATGGGATTGCCCTAAAACAACAGCTTGCTCAACCATCTCTGGGTTGGGGACTCAGAAGTTTGAGAGAGGTATGCTTTCCACTCTTGCGGTCTCCACCTGAGAACTATGCATATTGGGATTTCTCTTATTATCACTCTTAGCAGTGGAATTTAACCTGAGATTAAGTGCCTTTATATTTTGCAGCTATTAGAACTAAGGCAGAGCCTTCACCCAGTCGCGGTTGTACTGGGACTTTCCTGCTTCCAGTTAGGGACTGGGTTCCAGGTCTTGTTGGGCACTTTGCTGGTTGTTTCCCTTCACATGTCTAGGCATCGAACAATCAGAATTTTGTTATGGCTAACTGTCCAGAGAAGGTCCATCTTTATCTGACATTTGGAGACATTTTCAGACTTGAAATCTGCCAGGTGTATGAAGATAAGATCCGGAAGGCAGACCTTCTCTGTCTACACCCCCAGACTCCAGAATCTCCTCACTGTTAACACCAGACTTGCCCCCTCGTGTATACATTTCAGGAAGACGCCCAAGACCCTCCTCTACAAAGAATGGCTCATCCCTAACACCTAGGTACACACACCGCCACCTAACCTGAGACTGGACGATCAGTTCCCCTCTGTGTCCCTCCCCTGGTTTCGTGTAGATCCCTTGCTGCCAAATTGCCTGTCATCCCCCTTCTTTGTTTCTATGTCCCTGCTCCCTTGTATTGATCCCTTGCGATCTGCTTCCCAGGCTGTGCATTTATTCCCCATGACTTCTAATATGCTCCATTACTTCCTGAAGCTAAGTCCACACTCAATACATACCATAATAATAATAATGTATAATGCTTACTTGCCATTAAAGCTCCCAGAAGTGGCTGCAAGACAATGAGTACTAATCAACATAACAGTTAAATGCATATAAGCATATGGCTGGGGAATATGGACCTTGTCAGTTATCCATCCCTGCTCAGCGTATTGAATGTGAATGATAACACTCAAAGGAATCCATGAAACACACTTTTAGTAGACCCTTCATGGGACTCTTATGGTAAAACCCAGATTAAAGGGACTAAAACACAAAAATGATGAATGCCATAATCCACAGAACACCTGGAACAATTTCAATGCCTGTTGTAATCACCCCCTTTTTAGAAAACAGTTAAGACAATGGCCCTCATTACGACCCTGGCGGATTTTTTCCGCCAGCGACGGACTTTCCGGCCATGGCGCAAAGTCCCTTTACGCCATGGCGGATGGCGGACTTACCGCCCCATTCCGAGGTCGGCGGGGCGGTAAGTCCCCATTGACCCATTTACCCTTCCCCATTCCCATTTCGGCCCCATAGGGCTCAATGGGAGTGGGGAAGGAGTTAATTACGCCACCGTAAAAAACGGTGGCGTAATTAACACCAAGGTCCCAGAGCGCCATGGATTTTTCCGCCCGCAAAAAGCGGGCGGAAAAATGACCATGGCGCTCCAGGAACTCGTAGTTGGCGGTAAGGGGTCCGCGCAGCTAACGCTGGCGCAGACCCCTTAGCGCCAGGGTCGTAATGAGGCCCAATGTCCTACTTCTAGTACTAGAGGCATATATGTAGTGTCCCTCACATCAGTAATCTTTAAACATAACATCACGTTGTTATTAGTAGCAAAATTGCACCCGAGCTTATTCAGTTTGCTGTTTCGCACTCTTGGCATGTCAGTTATTAAATATGTACAAGATTATACACCCCTGCCATAAGGTATATTATCTGATTATTCACTGCCTTCGGACCCCAGCAGAGGCACCTAGAGTTATTCCTTGGCTTTCTTGCCACCACGATCTCTGTATTCATCACACCTATCAGTGTTTACTTCCTCACAGTGTCAGCTGTTATATCGGAGCCCTTATTCATAGGGCAGGCAATCACAATGTAACCTGAATTCCTCCATCTTGATACCAAACAGTACAGATAAAGAGGTTTTGGAATAAATATTTCTTTGACCATCCACTCCACTTCAGCTGTAGCCCAGAAGAATTCTTGGATAGGATGGCGAAGAAACCAAGCGTTTGCGAGTCAGAGGTAAGAATCAGTCCTGGTTGTTGGGTCAGGGATGTGTGAGCGATGTCAACAGCAAAGAGTACTCTTCTGTGGTATCAACCAGAGAATATCTTTGTTCCCTCACCTGTTTGTTTCCAGGACTCTAGATCTTATAATGGAAACATTTTCCGGTACACCATCAGCCATTAATCAACAGAGATTTACAAGAAATATATACGGACATGGACCCACTATTCTTGACAACAAATCATTCACCAGATTCTTTAATCGCACAGCAGTGAGGACAATGGGCCTCATTAGGAGTTTGGAGGTAGCCATGCCGTTCTTACCGGCATAGCTACCCCCAAACCGGGTACCGGGTCCCAGAAATAGGGAATTACCGAGCCATTCCGACCTTGGAGGGCCCGGTAATTCCCTTTCGTGGGACCCGGAACCCGGTACATCCCCATTCCCATTTGAGCCCCCATAGGGCTTAATGGGAATGGAGAGGATGCTAACAATGGGTCAGTTAATGACAGGCCCGTTGTTAGCATCCTGGACTGCTAGCGGGTCCCGCTCTGCACGTTTGGTCTGGCCAGGCGTCCAGAGCGGGACCCGCTGCAGACCTCGTAATGTGGTGGCCCGGAATTAACGGTGCCGGTCCCTTACCGGCACCGTACATGCCCGTGGCAGCCCTTGTTGTAATGAGGCCCAATGTGTTTGCCCTCTTCTTCTCCATCATGAACATCGCCTGCCCCTCCTGCAAAGGAGAGAAATGGATGGTCGCTGTGGGGAAGAAGGTGCCACTACGTCAGAGACAACCCTAAAAACATATGTAGACATGCTAGGTTTCTATGCCCAGGAAATACACTTTAGTATCTCTTGCCAATAGCCAAAGAAATCTACATAGTTTCAGCAAGATAGTTCAGTGAGTGAAGCACTCACCTCAGGTATCTGCGCAACCTGCAGGGTTGAAACCCTTCAAGGCCGACTCAGTGCTTATATTGTTCCACAGTCGATTCCTTGAGTACCATTGAATCAGGTGCAAAGATAGCAGTTATTAACATGCTTAGAAGCAAGAGAAACTGGCATGATAAGAAAAGATGATGGGCCTCATTACACAGTAGGCGCTAAGGGATTACCGGCACCGGTAAGGTCGCCGGTAGTCTGACCAGGCGTTAAGGACGGGACCCGCTGAGGGACTTCAGAGCTAATAACGGTACCGCAAATTGCGGTAACGTTATTAGCTCCTTCCCCATTCCCATTGAGCCCTATGGGGGCTCAAATGGGAATGGGGAATGGTATTTGGAATGGGGATTTACCGGGTCCTCCAGGGTCGGAATGACCCGGTAAGTCCCCATACCGCCTACCCGGACCCGGTATGCGGTAAGGGAATAGCCATGCCGCTAATAGAGGCATGGTTACCTCCTACCATGTAATGAGGCCCGATGTCATTATCATTGGTCAAGTTATAGAAATTTTATAACGGCAGTGCCTATTAACCTACCATTACGAGAACCTTTTGCAAAGAATTATGATTTGTCCCAGCCAACCTTAATCTATCTGCTGGCCGGCCTACTAGAGCCAGAACCCGAAAGAAGGAGGGGGGGTCTAAGGAGATGGACACTGGGGACCCATGCTGAGTGGGCAGCTGAGCTGAGTAGGCAGCTACAACCCCAAACCAATCTTAAGCAATGGATACCCTTCAGGTTGGCGGAACTACCTACTCACTCAGTGCACCAAAGCAACCTCGAACACCACAGCGTAACAATGCTGCCTGGTGCAAGCACCCCTGATTTCACAATAAAGAACATACCTGAACCACTGGTAAAGTCTGTGCCTGCTACACCAGCTACCAACACCACACAATGTCCATGTGGTACCTACAGCACAGGGTATTAAGCTCTGTGGCTGTCAAATATTACAAAATGATACTCACATTTCAGAGTGGCCACACACCTCAATGTGCTTCCTCTTTCTGAGCTACAAGCTCCATTGACCCAAAGCGCCACTTCCTCCATATTCATCCTGGCCCACATGCCCATGTCCACCAAAACCATACAGCTGCCAGAAATGGTTCTGCAAGTTCTGTAACTTCTATGGCTTTGAAAGGTAGACCGGCAACATTGCACAGGGAGTTACCCAGTACTGTATTGTTTCCTCATGATCTTTTTTCAAACATGAAATGTTCATCACCTCTGACAGAGATGAGAGAATCCACAACTATGAAGCTCTGACCTCAAGGCATAGACGAAGGGCACGTCAAATCTGCAATCGCAAAGACTTCAATTTTCTTGGGTTTGAGGCAAATTGAACTCTTACACTGTAATATTAAGGAGCAATTTATGAAGCTAATTTCCAGTACTTTCAATGGCAAATGGAGAAACCATTTTCATCTTGCCTCATGAGAGACTGTGGGGAGCAAGACATACTCACCTAAAACAGGAAACTGGATACCACTTACTGCAAACATAGAAAGTCCCTGTCCATGCTCTTGCATTGGCCATTGTCAGGCCTGTGCACAAGGCCATTGTCAGACCTGGGCGTAGGACTTTCCTCCCAACAGCACCGCCAAGGCGAATCACACCTGAGCCGTGGGATTGAGCAAAAAGTTGGGAGGAATGCCATTATGCTCACTCGCTGGCTGTAGGATACAAAGTTAGAGATAGGTCAGTCAAGGGCAAGTAGTGCTGCATTTCATGCAATAAGTCATTTACCAATACACAAGCCTCAGCAAAAGCAATCCCCTATATTGCACCTAATGGTGCACTCCCTCCCTAGACAGGTACCATGCTCCATAGACTGTGAATGCCACTCGAGGAAGATGGAAGTACCCAGACATGGGCCATGCAATAAGTTCACCACAGTCCATGAGGGATCTAATCCTGGTGGCACGGTGATGCAACTAAGAGGCAGTGCAAGAATTAAAGATAGAGACTCCACTAATCCAGGACAAAGGCATTCAGTTCAGTCCCAAGAATCAGAGGGGAATTAGTTCAAGGTATCCAAGGGGAACACAATATCAATGAATCTTATCTCAGAATTATGTCTGACAACTTCGGTTTCCCCAGGAGAGCATGAGCCCTACGTGGTGAACGTCCTCTTGCACAGTGAGTTGAATATGTTTTGACTGTGTATGCCAAAATTACATAGGGGGTCATTACGAGGTTGGAAATAAGGGATTACCGGCACCAGTAAGGATACCGGTGCCGGTAATCCCTTACCACCCTATTCCGAGGTCCCTTAGCGGGTCCCTTCCTTAATGCCTGGTTTTACCAGGCGTTTTGGTAGGGACCCATTAAGGGACTTCAGAGCTAATAACGGTACCGCAAATTGCGGTTCCGTTATTAGCTCCATCCCCATTGAGCCCTATGGGGGCTCGAATGGGAATGGGGAATGGTTCTCGGAATGGGGACTTACCAGGTCCTCCAAGGTTGGAATGACCCAGTAAGTCCCTATTTTGGTTACCCGGACATGGAATACGGTAAGGGGGTAGCTAATAGCACCATGGCTACCTCCAACCTCGTAATGACCACCATAGTCAAAAAACAGTCCAGCAATACAAACATGAGGCCAACGTAACTGCAGAAGTAGTCTGAGTTGAAATCTAAGTTGAGAGAACAGGCTGATGCCGAGAATACCGGAGGAAATCAAACAGATCAGGAGTCGGAACAAGAAGGAAACTGCAGGGAAAAATGCCACTCACACCGGCCCTATAACTGCAAGTTTGAGAAGCACCCCGTGGTATTTGCCTGTACTTCAATTTCCCGGTTTGTGTGGATCGGCATGAGCGTGGCGCATCATTGGCAGTCCATGTGGTGTGCATGCTGACATCACAGCTCACTGACCATAGCGAGAATCGTACTATCCCTTGGCTGCCAACACCACAGGAAGCACCATGCTGAATATAGCTGAAGCGTGAGAATATTGCGGAATGCAAACTGCTTTGTGACACTTGTCCACCTAATGCCTGCAGGCCACATGGGCATTCTTGATGGAGAACATGAAAACAATGGAGTAAACAAGATTTGTGAACGTGCAAAGCTGACTTCTCTGTTCATCCCTCTAGCTCATAACATTTCCAATCTATGATATAGTATAGGCAACCTTTGTCTTGAACCTCGTATTCCTTCGAGCCAAACACCTTTGCAGGAAGTGACCGATGGTCTGGTTTATTGAAGGATGCAAAGGGTTTAAGCAGCGACACATGGACGACCATGTGTAGTTGCTATGATTGCCTTCAGATGTACGACTACCAGGTTGATGACTCAAGTTATCCTATCCCTTGAGACATGGTGATCAGTGGTCCAAAGCCAGACCTTATCTCCAATCTGATAGGAAGGCTTGGGCAGACAGTGTACATGTCCATGCCATTCTGTTCTGGGTGGTGTGGAGATACTGTTTGGCTGCTGAATGCACATGTTGGATGTGATGGATGCAGTAATTGGCTGTGAGAACTTCTGCCACAACCAAAGTCTCCATATAAAGGGCATAGAAAGGAGAGGACATCACTGATGAGTAATGGGAGGTGGTGCTATAACCAATTATGCAGACCAAAGACAGGAGACCCATTTATTCAGATATTGTAGGTCTAGACACACTTGAGACATTATTCCAGTTCCTGGTGTATTCTCCATGTCTGTCTGTCATTCTGCAGATGGTAGGCAGACAAAAACCTGGCATCTATACCAATTAATGAAGTTAACTCCCCTCAGAACCAGGACATGACTCTCAGACTTCTGTTTGAGATGATAATCAAGCGTAGTCCAAGGGAACAGAAGACATGACAAAAAGATTGTAACCCATGTCCTATTCGGAGCAGGTAGGTTCCCCTTTTTAGTTTATGGTTATGCACTGGGTCCATATAAGCGACGTAAAGGTCTTCTGTGTACCAGAATGTACTGCAATCTTGGACTTGTGGTACCAATGCAGTACTTCTTTGTGTCTGGTTCTAGTGGATATGAAAAAGCAAGGTCATTAACAAAGTGGCATTGAGAGCCTCTATCTCCCCCTTGTGACTTTCGGACCAAGTACAGATCTCGTCCAATAAGGATGTACAAGGGATATTCGGACAAGCAAAATGCTGAGGCGATATGATCAGACCATCTGTGGTTCACCCTGGTGGGATAAGGCATCCGATTTCCATGTTGCGCTCCTGGAAAATATGTTATGATGAACACAAACATAGCAAAAAAGATATGCCTCCTCGGCTTTTGGGGTTATTGCACTAGACAGAGGCGAGGGCCTGAAGATTCGAGTGATCTGTCACTGCATGAGCATAAATCCCACTCCTTCTTCGAAATAAAAAAGCAGAGTTGAGGCTGCAGGTGACAAGGATAGCCGAATGAACCAGGTTCTTTGGGAGGAGGTCTAGTATTCCTTCAACACTTTGGGCCTCATTAAAAGTACAATGGGGCGGTCAAAAATGATGGTAATTCCGTTGCCACTGTATTACCACCGAATTACTGACCGCCAAACTTGTAATGAGGCCCTTTATCGTCTGGCTGTGTTCATGAATAGACCTGACCACATCCTAAGCAGACCTCTTTAACAAGAGCGATAGGGTAGTCAGGAAGTATATGGGGTGGCAGACGGATAGCTTGCTTTTTTTATTAAATATGTCTACTTACTTATGTGGAGGCCATTGAGTCACTGGCAGCGGGGAAGGCTCCCGGCCCTGATGGGCTCCCGATGGATTTCTATAAACTATACAAAGCCCAACTAGCGCCGCACCTGCTGGCCTTGTGGGAGGAGTCGTGCGACATGGGCATACTTCCGCCATCTCTCCGTGAGGCATTGATTATGGTGCTCCTCAAACCTGGTAAAGCCCCTACGCAGTGTAGCTCCTACCGACCCCTCTCGTTGATTAATAGCGATATTAAAATATTTGCCAACCTACTTGCCAACCGCTTGGGACCGTATATGTCCCACATTGTTCATCCAGACCAAGCTGGCTTTGTCCCTGGCAGATCCACCTCCCTAAATTTACGGCGACTCTTCAATGTACTCAACAGAATCGACCCGGCCACACACGCAGTGGCGGCCACATTAGACATGCAAAAGGCATTTGATTCAGTCTCTTTGAAATACCTGTGGTGCGTCCTCGAGAAATGTAAATTCAGCCCAACTTCCGCTCCTGGATAAAGCTCCTTTACACCGCCCCGTCGGCCAAGATTCGTACCGAAGACAGATGCTCTTCCCCCTTTCAGATATTTAGAGGAACACGCCAGGGATGCCCCTTTTCCCCACTCATTTTTGCTATTGCCATGGAACCCTTCGCTGACATGATTTGGCAGTCACACTCGCACAGAGGGCTGCGCACATCTGGCCAGACTGACATAATCTCCCTTTATGCTGACGATACCCTGCTGTTTGTTCGATCCCCTGAAGTTAATCTCTTACCTATACTGACAGACGTGGCTCGATTTGGTGACATATCCGGTTTGATGGTCAATTGCTCCAAGTCTACATTATTCCCACTCACGGACTCGATACAACCCCCTCTGGATCTACATGGGTTCACCTGGGCTTCCTCTAGCTTCACCTACCTAGGGGTGGTGGTCTCCCGGCACACGTCACAGCTACGTGACGACAATTATCACTAAACTCTGGTCCATGGTCGGCACACCCCGCCCGTTCCATGGGGATCTGCCTTTGTGGAACTTCCTTCCTGATGTTCCACACATCCCACTCTCGGTGGTCGCCCGCTGGGCCTCTGCTGGCTTCCTGACTTTACGCGATGTCTTTGAACAGGGGAACTTCATGGAATGGTCTGACCTCCCCCCCCTACTGAGGCGCCAACCCTCAGTGTGGCTACAGTATTCTTCGCTTCAAGCACATCTCAAGTCCACTTATCCAGACTTCCCCGCCTTGCCCACCGATGAACCTATTGTGGAGGAGCTCTGCTCCTATCTCTCCTTCAGAGGTAAAGTGTCGAGGCTCTACTCCTTATTGCAGACCAGAGCGGCCCCCCACTTTACCGAGCTGAGATGCAGATGGGGGGAGGACCTTGGTACCGAGATGACTGACGAGAGGTGGGCACGGATGTGCGCTCGGACCCACGAGGTTTCCTACAACACTAAATTTAAACTCATTCAGTTTAAAGTCCTACACAGGTACCATGATACGCCCATGAGACTCCACCGTATGTTTCCTGCCAACCCACCCACTTGTCCTAGGTGCGGCGCAGATCAGGCCTCTTATATGCACATGTTGTGGCTATGCCCCCATTTATCCCAATTTTGGCTAGACATTTGTTCTACATTATCTAACATTCTAGAACACCCAATAACCCCCACCCCACTGCACTGCCTATTCCATGACCTCCCACAGTTGCCCCGTGATGTCAGGAAATTGGCAGGCCTCTGCATGCTACTGGCAGTCCGCTGTATATTACTCTGTTGGCTCCGCCCTAGCCCACCTATACCCAATGGATCAGATCGGTCACATGGGCTCACGATACTGAACAGTCCTGGAGTGCTATGCAGCATCCCCACTCCAGGCCGAGGGACATCTGGCCGAGATTCCGCGACTATATCTCTGCCATGACTTCACCCTCCACCTCCTCCTCTACCTCCCCTGGTGGTTCCCACTAGGTGGCATTCTTTTCCGGGGCATTTTATTAATACTCTGTATATTGCTGGTTATTGATATGCTGTATTCACGCAATGCGTATTGTTTATTGCTCGTACTGTTTGTAAATTGCGGTGGTGCCTTGTGGCATCCTCTGGTTTTTTTGTTGAGCTGTCAAGTCAATAAAAAAGATTTTAAAAAAAAATATATATATGTCTACTTACTCCCAGTATTCCACTAGCAGACTTGGAGCAGCAGCTCCCATCTCTTTGTATTAGGAAATGATCACTTGATGGCATTCCTGGGTCAACAGGGTATGCCACAAGGAAAAAACATGATTCTTCCAACTCAATGAATGACAAGATTGCGTAGCTGCAACCACGGTACTCCCACGATTATGCCAATGTGGGGAGAAGCAATAAGGTGAAAACAAATAATCACTTCCCGCTGTCCGGAGCATGCAAGACAAAAAGGAGGTGCCTAAAATCAGTCCAACCATAAAGTTCTGACACCAAAATACCTGCAGAAAAGCTCTGAGCCCAAAGCTAAATCCAAAACAAAGTCATGAGTACAGGCTGAGGTCAAGAATACATGGTACAATGCAAAATGGATAGCAAGGCTGGGAACAGGAAGGAGACCACAGGAGAAAGCACCACTCATACCTGGCCAAAGCCACAGGTTTGAGAAGCACCATGCATTGTTTACTTGTGCTCTTTCTTCCTCTCTTTGTGACAGTCATGATAGCCCCACCATTGTTGTAGACCTTGTTTGGGGTCAGGACTCTTCACTAGATAGAGGCTTTCGTTTTCTTCCTGTTTCCTTATCCTTCATGTCTGATAGTTCTAGTGTGTAATTGAAGAGATTACTTTTTTTAATGAACCTTCATCTTTAATTACCTAATAGCTTTGTTGTGTAGTGTATCTGGTGCTACCCAATAGTACTCTTCCACCCTATACTACCCTTCCATAGGGGTTAGAGCTTGATTTTCACCCTTGGCATACAGAGTACTCAATCCAGATTTGAAAGGACGTTCTAGCAGTGTTCATTAACATACTGCTGGATAAAATCTTCTGACATTAGGAACTGGAAAGATCCCTGGTAGTAGGATTTCATAGATGAATTGGACACAGATATTTGAGGGTCTCATTTGGTGATGCACTGGGATAAATGCAGATAAGTGATTGGGAGACTGTGTTGGAGAGTAGGGTATTGGCGGGTGTGTTGTGGGGTGTTGTTGTGGGCACTTGTGCTGAGGATGGAGGATTTGGGTGTGTAAGTGCCTGCTATGAGGATATATGTGTGAGTGGGTGAATCTGAAGGACTGTGTTGAGGATGGACAGGTGTGAAGATGTAATAGGCTTTATTGCAGTTAGGTTTCAGGAGGCTATTATGGAAGTGGGGATTTTGGTGGATGAGTTGTGTCTGGGCGTCTGTTCTAGGGCTGAATGTGTGTGTGGATTTGAATAACTATACTGGAGGTGGGTGGGCAGGTGGTAGTAGTGGCCTTTATTGCAGGTGTTTGGTCTGGGTTTGTGTTTGAGCTGGGTGGTGGGTGGTTTCTGTGGGCTTTATTACACGTATGTGTGTGAGGGTCAGTACTGTACATGTAGGATTTGAAATGTGTGTTCAATTTTCTCTTTTTATGCAGATTCGATCCTATATGCGGCAAATCCTGGAAGGAATAGATTACCTCCATCACAACAACATACTACATCTGGACATCAAGGTAAAGATAGCTGTAAAGCAAGTGTCTGTCTTTTGCACACACCCGTCCTGCCTCTGAGTAGCATGACATTTGGACAGTGTACAATAATACACTATACCAAATGTACCCTATGAACATTCCATTTCCAATAGTGCAAACTGCTACAGAGCAATCGGGCACTATCACATACAGAGACAGAGAACTACGAGGTATTTTGGTTATTGTTGCAGATGTTTCAAACACGCTGTTACTGGTGTTACACGCTGGACTCCATTTCTCCTGCCAAGTACACCACTTTACATCTAAAGCTGCTTCACTTCTCCGAATTCTTCTTCCGAAACTGTTCCACTGTCAACTTTACATGTCTCACTGATTGCACGGTGAAATGGCCATCATACTCTGCAACAATGCTTGAGATTGTATTCCTCATTGCTACAGTGCCTATTTCTTATTCCACACTATCCTCAGTAGTGTCCTAGATTCTTTCTGACACAGTAGCAGTGCTCTGCAACTGCATTCTTAAACTGCATCAGTATTCCAGTCTCCACCCCACACTGGTCCAATACTGCAGTCACTGCCACACAGTGCTGTGTTTCTCAACTCTCAATTTCATCTGCTCCAGTACCTAATGCCCTTCCTACACTGATATGTTTTCTATCTCCACTGCTACCGTACTCACCTATCTATCCTAGACGTGTACATGACCTACCAATTTGTGTCGCTAAAATACTCACATTCCGTGCCCCACAGTCCTGTTTTATCTTTTACCTTCCACCCCACCACAACTTTGCAGTGCCCTAGTCTTCATCCAAAATCCTGCAGTGCTCCATATTTTACATATTGAACTGCTGCATTAATGTACACCCACCGTCTCACATTACTGAGGTATTGCTCATCTTGGTATCCTTCTGGAGAGAATTTTTGAGCCTCCATCTTTCATTGAAAGATTGTAACTTCCCTATGCTCATACATGTTCCCTTTGAGCGATTACTAAATTAATTAGAATCTTTAGTCTTCTTATGGTGCTTAGGTCTGTTTCTGGTAATAGCCACACATGCAACTATGGAAAGTGCAGCCTTTACATTGACTGGTTTTCCATAGATAATGAATGTGCAAGATTATTCCCAGCTTTATGATGATTGACAGCTTTACAATGACAATTCACCTTTTTCCAGTACATGACTCTCAACTGTTATTGAATGTAACCTGTTAGTTGATTGCTACCAGATCAAATAGGATGGGGCCTCTGATCTTCCGCCTGCAACCAATTTGAGCACAAAGATGCTAATTCTTGATTACAACCCAGGTTTCCAATTTCCAAAGTCTGCAACCAAGCCGCTATGGAACTGTGGCCGTCTTGGCATACTGACTACAAGTTGAACCTAGCTAATACTTCATAGCTGTTATGTAGGTGTGTCTTTCAAACTCTATCAGTATGTGATGTCAATCATTTCCTTCCATTTTAAAGTGAAATGCACACTATCTGTGTAGACATTTGCTAATGTTCTTTCCATGTATGGCCCTTAATTGAGAGGCAGTTAATTAGGGACTGTAGGACAAGATACTCCTACTTCCTGCACCCTTTCCTCCTTACTTGTTTGTTAATTTATTTATTTGTATGGCGCATGTACATGGAATGGAATGACAGTAATATACACAATGTAAGTTAGAAAAATACAGTAAACACAGAGCATAACATGGAATTACAGTAATATATAGGAATGTAAGGTGGAGGAATACAGTAAACACATATGAATGCGTACACATATGTATAAGTTGCAATAGGAGTCTTCCTAGGTACCTTGTGGATCGATAGATAGTGGGAGGTCAGTTTCTAGTGTGTTCCGATAAATGCAGGACTATGGCTGGCCATGGGTGTCATTGTTGATGAGCCAATTTATAACATTGCGCCTGAATATATAGAAGGGTTGGTCTGCTCTCATATGTGTGGGCAGGGCGTTCCAGGCTTGGGCTGCCCTGAACGGGAAGCTGGTTCCCCCTGCCTTTTTTATCTTGAATCTCGGTACCACGAGTCGTGCTGAGTTGAGGGTCCATGTAGGGCGGGTCGAGGTGTGTTTGTTAATTCTCTCAGAAAGGTATGTAGGAGCTGCGTGGTTTATACATTTGTGCATTAGGGATAAGGTTTTGAGTGTGATGTTATCTTTAGTGTTGAGCCATTTGCTTTGTCTTCTTTGCTGTGAGATGTGCTCTCTCTTTGATATACCGAGAGCGGCTCTTAAGGGATTATTTTGTAAGGTTTGGATTTTTCTGATGAGGTATTTGTTGGCCCCTAGATAGAGAGCATTACAACAATCCAATTTGGATAGGATAAGTGCTCTCGCGAGGGTGGTGCAGCTTACCTTTGACAAGAAAATTATGCATGCTCTGATCATCTTACATGTGTAAGCTGTGGTGGAGGCCAGGGAGCTGACTTGTTTATTAAGAGTGAGGGTGGAATCTAAATAGAAACCTAGGGTTTTTACCACTTTCACCACAATGTTGAAGGTGTTATAGTTCTGGTCAAGTTTGTTGAAGTTGGATTTAGATCCCAATATTAACAGCTCGGTCTTGTCATCATTCAGACAGAGGCCATGTGTGACCATCCATGCCTGAATGATGAGGTATATTTTATTCACCATGGCCAGGTCCCTGTTATATTTGCCCGAAAGGGGTATGAGGATCTGGGTACCATCTGCATAGTTAGTGTAGGTGACACCCAGATGATCTAGGTCATCGAACAGAGGCTTTGTGAATATATTATACAGAGTTGCAGAAACACAGGAGCCTTTTGGGACCCCACAGGTTATAGGGATGGGGTCGGCAGCTGCAAGAGGTGAGAAGACTCACATGGTCCTGTTATCAAGAAAGGATTTAATCCAGGTTATGGCACTATGTGAAAAGTGTGTTGCTGACGCCAGATGGTTACAGAGGACTTGGTGGTTCACCAGAGCGAATGCGGTGAAGATGACAAGGAGTGTTTTTCCCTTGTCCTTCAGTTAGTTGATCTGTGTTTTTAGCTCTATTAGTGCTGTCTCGGTACCGTGTCGGGGTCTGAAGCCCGATTGACGGGTGCCGAGAAGGTGATTTGACTCCAAGTATTCCTGAATTTGTAAGTAGGGCACTTTGTCGAGGATTTTCAGTAAAAAAGGTACAGTGGTAATAGGCCTGTAGTTGGTAGGGATTGAGGGATCTAAGGTCTGTTTTTTCAGCAAGGGTCGGGCCCAGGATTCTTTTAAGTTACCAGGGATGGTGCCAGAAGTAAATGAAGAGTTGATCAGTTTAGTTATGAAGGGTGAGAGGTCTCTAGCTGCTTCTTTGATGATCTGGGCTGGACAACTGTCTCCTTGCCAGATGCAGAGTAGTATTCTAGATAATAAAGAGAGGTGCCAGTGTAGTATTCAACTGTAAACTCCAAAGGAATTTAATCAGTTTGAATTTTTCAGCAGTAAGAGGAAATCAAGTCTCAGCCTGTACTTACTCATGCACACAGGTTAGGTGAGTCACTCCCTGTGATTCATCAGACAAGAGAGTTTCTTCGAACCCTTCATCAACCGGCGCTTGCGCTGACGGCCCGCCATTAACTAAGTCTATGAGCAATTCATTATTCGCAGCTCAACAGCCTTCCGCTGGTTTTCACCTTGAGGTGATTGGCAGAACTCCAGAACAGCTTTGGCATACACCTGTCCCCTCTGTTGGAAGAGCGGTTGAAAAGATGAATACATAAGCCAAAGTCTTACCAACAACTTGTGGACACTGAGCAGTCAGCATGTTACATTTCTTTATCTGCACAGCAAAGACCGCCCTTGGTGGCTAAACCCAAGCCTACCTTTCAAAGGATACAATGGTTCTAGTCCTCACTCTGGATCCCACACCCATTTTCCTGACAAAGGAGCTCCACTGGAAGCATGACCATTCTCCCAGACACTCACAGAGGATGAAAGAGCTTCGAAACGCATTACAACATCTGTACAAACTCAGTACGACGATGGCAGAGCATAGTGATATGCCTTCTGATCCTTGATCTTAGAAGACGTTGTCAGCCCAGTCAAGAGGGACATTGCCCAGTTCTCAAAGTCTGTCTCAAAAGACTGTCTGCATGATAAGCATGGTTCTTTAACAGAGGGTGCTCCCCATCTGACCTCATAGTGGGACCCACTGGCGAGCTTGACAGAGCTAACATTTTCAGGAATGCATTCAAACCTCAGGTGAATTTGTGGCTCCTCAATCCCCAGGAATGAGTTCCCCCTCTAAAAACCTCTAGAGCATTTGACCTCCCACAGGAGATGTTCACTGGCGTATGATCAGTCACTCTCTGGATCAACACAATCAACCTCATGCAATTACTTCAACGGGAAAAAAAAACTTTAAAAAAGTTCAGGTACTTCATTACAGCTCCCAACATTGAGAATATATTTCACAAATATTGTCATGGAATAAATGCAATCCTCCACCATAAGTACAGCAGTCTCCAACACTGCAGGCTCTGCAATTTCCCCAGGCGCAACACCCACAATTGCTGCAAGTGTCACCTTCTTAAGCACTTCTCTCTCACTGTCAGTTCAGGTCCCTCAACCATGGGTGCCAATTCCACCACAGACACCACTGACTCAGAAGTCCCATTCTATATCTATCCAAGGACCTACCATTCCAGTTCTTTAACTTCTAGTTGTGGTATGATAATTCTAGTTAGAATGGTGTCTTTGATTCAAACCTAAATCCATACCTGAGAAAAATTCCTTGCAAAATTCAGCAAAAGTTGAAAGTGACAGCACGCAGTGGTTGGGTGGCTGCGAAAACCTACTTTGAAGCAATGCATCTCTGTAACTGGGAATTGGGGTATACACTCTGCCAAAGAAGTATTACAACTAGTATCCTATCTAATCTTTAACATAGGTATGAGTCCCAAAGCACAGGAGAAGGTTTCTCCCCAAGGTGAATCTCTGCAGGCTACAGCCCAGACCAGAGGGAGCTAAGTGCTACCAATCTTTTCCTTTGAACTGGTGGGACAATCTGAATTGCAGGCCCTTGAGGAGCCCCTGATTCCAGGAAGCCTTGCTGACTCATCCTGCTATGAACTTGCCAAAAAGAGATGAAAGCACAAACCCTGACCTCACTCGCAACTGACAGAGCACAAGGCCTGTGGTTGCTCCCCAAAATAAAAAAAAACTAAGCATCAACCCAAATAACCCTAAATGTAACATCAGACTCCCAGAGGTCTATCTCCTAGCAGGACTGCCTTTGCTTCAGACACTGCATTTCCTGATGCTGTAGCTCCATCTGCAGCAAGCTAGATATCTGCCCTGCACAACAACTCTTATCAATTCCGCTTGTCTTCGGTAAAGCAGCATCACGTGCAGCTCCACAGCCGTATTTCGTACTTGCTTATGCATCTTGTACAAATCCATTCATTGCTTGGCCATCCCCGCATTTCTAGATGATCACTCTTTACACACTTACCAGCCTCCTTCACCCCTCTTCTCACTTTCGCCTTTCCTTCTCTGGCCCTCTGTTCCTAATCTTGTTTCCGTTCTTTTATTCTTCTTCCTCCTTCATTGAAATTCACTTACCCGTACTGTTCAAACAGTCCTTTTGTTTTCCGCTCTGTTCTGAAAGAGCACTTAATTTTATATCCCTAATTTCTTAATGTCATGAGTGTGTGTAGCTGTAATTACCAGCAGGGGGCGCAGAAGCATGGCAGCCTGAACCAGCGTCTCCTCACTCAGGTTGAATCATTCCGAAATCTACTGGAGCTCCTCCGACAGCATTCCCAGCAGGAATCCGATCCGCCTGTGGTTTTCGGATTGGGCCTTGGGGCGGCTTCCTCCTGCTCTGCCATCGGGCCGGCCCCTGAGGGATCCTTCCCACCTCACGGACGTCCAGAACAGTGGTCCTCCCCTCCTGCTGTGACTCACCCGGCGCCTGTTGCAGCTCCTGGGACCTCCTATCGGCTCCTTCCCATCCTGGGTCCTGTCGGGTACGAGACATCTCTGTGTGCCTCCACACTGCCTCCGGTGCTCCTTCTTCGACACCCGGTGTCCTGGTGAGTCTACGGACGTCCGTGGAGCCAGCATCTTGACCTGTCTGCTGCAGCTCCTGCGACCTCCATTCAGCCCTCACCCTTCCTGTGTCCCGGCGGAGACAAGGCGGCTCTGCGTGCCCCCTCAGCCGCTCCAGAGCACACTGCTTCTACATCGGCTCTCAAAGCCCTGGCGGGATTGCAGCAGTCAGGGGTGCCGCCATCTTGGTGTTGACCCGCTTCCTCCATTCCTCTTACCCGGGAGCGGGTCCATCCTTCCTTTTCTCCGGCCTCAGTCCTGTTCCTACGGTGCTCCTCCCAGTGTGCGGCTTTCTGTGTTTTGGTGTATCTGCAGCAGTCCGGGGTGCCGGCATCTTTGCCTCTCTGCTGCAGCCCTCGGAGCCGCCATTTGGTTTTCACCCTCCTGTGTCCCGATGGGGACGAGGCGGCTCTACGTGCTTCCACTCCAGCACCTGAACACCCCGCCTCCACACCGACTCTCCGAGTCCTGGAGGGATCGCAGCGGCCCGGAGTCCCACCATCTTCAGTTTGCCCGCCTCCTCCACTCCTCCTCGCGCAAGAGCGGGTTCAGCCTTCCTCGTTCTCCAGCTCAACCCTACTCCTACGGTCCTCGGTTCACTCGGCACCGGATACTGACTGGACGTGGCTTTGCCTTTGCTTTTCTTCCTCCCGTAACTGGATGAGTCTGCTTTGGGCCACCTTGTCAACTGGTGCACTTGCTGTCCCTGTGGGGTTGTGGCTGCCTGGGGTACCCCCATTCTACCCCGGTGCAACCTACAGACGTCCTGCGCGCCTGAGATCGATTGCTCACACCCAGGTACGCCTTCTCCAGCCTGGCTCCTCCTGCATTCCACCTACAGCTATCCTGCCTGCCTGAGCTCGATCACTCACATCCAGGTACGCCTTCTCCAGCCCGACCCCTCCTGCATTCCTTGCGCTTTGTGGCTGTAACAACCGCTGAGGCTGCGGCTGTCAACTCTTGTCTATCTTCTCAGCGCTCTCCTTGCTACCCTCCCTGCCTTTGTCCAGTGTGTTCTCTCGGCATCCTCACCACTACCTGACTGTCCATACTGCATGGTGACCTGCCTGAAGTCCTAACTAGCCGGTTCAGCGGTGTTTCATCTCCCTTTGTCACCTGGCACACTGCTTGAGGCCTCCCTGCCTTTGACCAAAGTTGCTGACCGGGACCCTCTACTACAACCATCTTCCTCTGCTGCTGCAAGTCCTCCTGCCGGTGCCTCCTTTCCATCTTCTACGACTGCCGGCAATCCTCCTCGCCCAGGGGTGGATGAGGTTACAGAGCATCGCTGCACCGGCCATCTAACTTGACTTTCTTACTTTTCTCCTGATACCACCACCCAATCCCTGCTGCCCCCTTGTTGTAACGTGACTCCAGCTTCCTTGCATCCCTGTACCTCTCCACATACCTTGGCTGCGTGATTTTCTCCCCTGGTGCCCCCATACTGTACCTGGTGCCACTGTTCTCCCCTTCTAATTGTGGACGCAGCTACCTATGCCTCCTGCACTTTACCACTCAGGTGTAACAGCCCAAAATTGCTACCTCATTCTTCCTGCCTCAGGCACCTGGTCTCCTCCAACTACAGTTTCAAGTGCCTGCTCCCTCTGACTCTATTGGTTCCTGCTGGCCATCTCTCATCACTGAACCTGAGACCACCGTTGGTGCCATCCTTTACCTCCTCTTGTTACTATCCTCTCCCCATCCCACACCTTGGTCCTCTGTTGCACACTGCCCCCCCCCCTTTCTGAAACTATCACACTGGTCTCTATCCCCCTCTATTTTTAACACCTACAACTACGGCCCTTCTCTACTCGTCCTTTCTTTGCGTCCCTTGGTATGCGATCTTCCATAACTCCTTTCCACCTCTCTCTCCCCCCTCTCTCCACCCTTCCACCTTCTCCTTTCCCTCCTACTCTCCTCTTTCCACCTAATGCCTAGTCCTCTTCACTATCCTCACCCCCACTCCTCCAGTCAAGCTCCTTCCTTCTCCCACCGCCCTAACCTTCTTTACCCCCCTACTACCAGCCACTCTGCCCTCATAAACACTGCTCTCTGGAACGCCAGATCCATCTGTAATAAAACCACAGCTATTCCTGACTTATTCTTTTGCCTTAACCTTCATTTTCTCTGCCTAACTGAAACCTGGATTCCCCCTTATAACACCTCTGTCCCCGCTTCCTTATCGACCTCCTCTTCCTTCTTCATTCACACCCCTCACCCCTCTGGCCGTGGTGGAGGCGCTGGACTCCTCTACCACCCCAAATACATCTCCTCCTCTTCCTCTCCAACTCTCCCTTCTTTCCCTTCATTTGAATTCATCTACAAGTCTTTCTCCTCTCCCCACCCTATTTCCTTCCTGATCATCTATCGTCCCCCTGGCCCTCTCTCTTCCTTCTATGAAGACCTTGATCATCTCCTCTCACTTATCTCTCCCTCCCTCTCTCCTCTGTCAGTACTTGGCGACTTTAATATTCATCTTCCTTCTCCCACTCAATCTTCTCCCCTCTTCTCCATCCTTGACTCCTACATCCTCTCCCCCTTCCTTCAGCCCCTACTCACTCTTCTGGCTCCACTCTTGACTTCATCTTGAATTCTTTCTATCTCTCTTCCCCTGCCTCTTGTCTTCCTGTTTATCTCTCTGACCATGCCTTACTCTCATTTTCCCTTTCTCCTCTCTCACACTCCCCTACTGCCAATCCCTCCCCTCCAATCTACTCCCGTTATGACTTTCGTGACTTCGACGCTACCCTCTTTTTCGACACCTGCTCTTCCTCTCTTCCATCTCTCCAAGACTTTGCTTTATTCTCTGCGGACAATGCTCTATCCTCCCTTTCCTCCTCTATCTCCACTGCCCTTGATCAACTTTAACCCCTTTCTCTCTTGCGTCCAACCCGGAAGCCTTCTCAACCCTGGCTTACTTCCCAACTCCTCTCTATGCGGCGCCTTCTCCGACGGCTGGAGAGACTCTGGCTCAAAACTCCCTTGCTTTCTAATCAAACCTCTTACTTCTCTTACCATGCACTATACAACTCTTGTCTTGCAGCGGCCAAATCCTCCTACTACTCTAACCTTCTCCAGTCTCAAGCCTCCCACCCTCGTCGTATTTTTCAAACTCTCTCTCGTCTTCTCTCTCCTCCCACTCCTGATCCCTCATCCAATTCCACACTTTCTCCTTCTGACTTTGCTAACTTCTTCTCCTCCAAAATCCTCACCCTTTGGCAAAAAATCAACTCCCTCTCTGACTCCCCCTCTCCTCCTCCCCCCTCTCCTCCCTCTTCCCTCATGTCCATCTTCTCACCTGTTTCCCCTTCCAAAGTCTCCTCCCTTCTATCCAAAGCCCATCCCACGTCCGCCCTTTCTGACCCTCTCCCCTCCGTTCTTATCCCCAAGATCTACCCTCTTCTTATCCCTTACCTTACTACTTTCTTCAACACCTGCCTCTCCTCATCAACCTTTCCCTCTGCTTTCAAACATGCAACGATTATTCCTATTCTAAAGAAACCCTCTGCCGATCCACTTCTCACTGCTAACTACAGACCTATTTCTCTTCTACCATTCCTTTCTAAGCTTCTTGAGCGCCTTGCCTACTGTCAGCTCTCATCCTTTGTCACTACTTCCTCTCTCCTTCCTCCCTTCCAATCTGGCTTCCATCCCGAACATTCCACAGAAACTGCTCTCACCTCTATCCTTAACTCCCTCCTCTCTGCTCGACATGCCAAGCAATCCTCTATCCTTATTCTCCTTGATCTCGCTGCAGCTTTTGACACTGTCGATCATCCACTCCTGCTCCACACTCTTTCCTCCTTTGGGTTTAAAGGCCCTGTTCTCAAATGGCTATCCTCTTACCTCTCCTCCCGTTCCTTCGCTGTATCATGGGGTGGCCAGACCTCTCCTTCCTACCCTCTTATTTATGGTGTTCCCCAAGGTTCTGTACTTGGTCCTTTCCTCTTCTCTCTTTACACCTCCCTCATTGCCCCTGTTATCTCCTCATTTGTCATCTCCCACCATTTCTATGCTGACGATACTCAACTCTTTCTCTCTTTCTCCTCCTTCTCAACTGACCTTCACCTTAAACTCTCCTCCTGCCTCACTGCTATTAAGAACTGGATGTTCTCCCGCTTTCTCTCTCTTAACACCAATAAAACCGAAATCCTTTTCTTCCCCTCTAATTCTCTTCCCCCTCCTGGTCCTCCCCCTTTCATTCACTTTCCTCCCTCCAATCTCCCTATCTCTCCCCAAGCTCGTAATTTAGGTGTTCTCTTTGACTCCTCTCTCACCTTCTCCCAACACATTTCACTCACCTCTCGCACCTGCCGATACCACCTCTACAATATTTGCAAAATCCGTCCCTCCCTCACATTCCACGCTACCAAACTCCTAATTTCCTCTCTCATCTTTTCCTGCCTCTTCTACTGCTCTTCTCTACTCTTTGGACTTGCCGCATCTCATCTTGCCCCTCTTAAATCCATCTACCACTCTGCTGTTCGTACCTTCTGTCTCCTTACCTCCCGTGATTCCATCTCTACCTCGCTCTCTTACCTTGGCTGGCTACCATTTCACGTACAGCTAAACTTTTACTTTCTATGCCTTGTCTTCAAATCCCTCCATGGTTTTGCTCCTCCTTATCTCTCCTCCCTTCTTTCCTTCTACTCCCCCTCCTGTTCCCTTCGTTCCGCTGACCATTTCCTTCTCACTATACCTCCATCCCTCTGCGCTTCCTCAAGTTTCCGCTCCTTCCAGCTCCTTGCACCTCTGCACTAGAACTCACTCCCTCTCACAATCCGCTCTACCACGACCTTCACCTCATTTCGCACTTCCCTTAAATCCCTCCCCCTCCAATCTCCTCCTTGAAAAAACCCCTCTGCCCTCTCCACTTCCCCTCCCCCCTCTCCCTTCCCCTTTGATTTTCTCTCTCCCCTCTCCTACTTCTCCTCTCTCTCCCTTCCATTTCCCTCGTCTAACTCATCTCCACCCCCCCCACACCAATTCCCACTCCCCCTCCCTCCCCTCCCCTTCAGTTAATTGCTCTTTGCACTGTTTTGTTGAATGATTCATGATGTAATTTTGCTTCCACTGTTATTTTGTTGTTGTTATCATGTATTATGTTGTTCCACTGTACAGCGCCTTGGTGTAAAGCGCTCTATAAATCAATCAATCAATCAATCAATCAATCAATTATTACGTTTCAATTTATTGCTGTTTTACCGTGTTCCTATTTTGGCACTGCTATTTATTATTGCACAGCACTTTGGCCAAAGCACTACAGAAACCCAATAAAATCAAAGGAAATTAATATTCTCTTCTTCACGCCAAGTGTAGTAAAGTATATGTTAATTCAGTTACTGCATTTTCACTGCATATAATTAATCACATAATGAGGGCCTAAGGATGTGGAAGCAACCATGGAGGAGCATGTATGCTAAATGTTTGACTTAGAGGGCATTGCTGCATTGCGGCAGGTCTGTAGTTTTCATACAGTTTTTTTTTACAGTTCTTGTCTTCATCACACACTTCAGTAGTGATGAAGTATTGCAATGCCTTCCTCTTCCTTTTTCTGCCGAATGTCAGTTTGTAGTTGTAGTTTTCTAAAGCCTTCTACTCCTTTATCATTTTCAGCCAGAGAACATCCTGATGGCAGACACCATAAGTGATCAGATACGTATCTGTGATTTTGGGAATGCACAGAAGCTCAACGTGGCAGAGGCTCAATATGTCCAGTATGGGACACCAGAGTTTGTGGCCCCAGAAGTTGTAAACCAGTTGCCCGTTTCTGCAGTCACTGATGTCTGGTAATGGAGTGATATGTTTGTCTTTTTGGTATACTAGGCTGGCAGAGGGTAGTGTAAGGCTCCAAATGTCTACTCGCCACTATCCATGACTCGTGGCAGTTGACTCTTGGTGTGTAACAAATGGTGTGCTCTGTGTATGTGTAGAACTAAAGTGGTGAGTGACTTTTTTCAGGCTTGCTAGTAGCTTGCAACCTGAAATGTTTACCCCTGGTGTAGTGCCATAAAATAGAATGGTAAATCTTATAGTGATCGGGTCAGGGTGACGCCAATCAAGTGGATTGGGTGGTTTGAAGCGAGGGAAGTGTTATGGTGTCAGGACAGTGTGCTAGGATAGGGTTAGGAAGATGAATGGTTGATGATGTTTGGGACCACAATAGGGATGTGTACGTTGTGGGCCACCATGGTAAATAGGTATTCATTTGGACTTTGATGTTTGAAGCGATCAACCAATGAAGGTCAGGATAGATGGAGTTTCAGCAGAGTGAGATCACACTTGTGGGTAGAGTCATATTGTTAGGAGTCATGAGGATATCGGCAATGTGGATGGTTTGGAGGGTGGATGAAAGTGGAACAGGGTCAGGACGGTGGATAGTCAGAATGATGGAGATAAGAAGAAGGTAGTGGAGTGGAGCCAGGGCAGGGAAAGAGCCCAAGTGGTCAGGAGGGATACCATTTTATTAGAGTGGGATGTGTATGGTTGGAGTGGAGAGGATGGTAATTGAGTAAGGTTACGATGGTGCAAGTGCAAGGATGCTGGAGGGAAAAGGATGGTGGTAGAGTGGGGTCAAAAGGGTGGAGGGATGGGGATGGTAGTGGAGTGGTGTCAGGAAGGTGGATGATTCAGTATGCTGGAGGGAAGTGGATAGTAGTAGAGTGGGTGTCATGACAGTTGGAAGGTATAAGATGTCTGTAGGATGTGTGTCTGGATGGTGACTAGGTCAGGATCGTGGCACACAGAGGGTTGTGTTATTATGGAGGTAAGAGAGATGATGCAAGAGAGGGGTAAGGCTGATGGAGGGAAGATGATGGTTGTAGGATGTGGTCAGGGTTTTGGATGGTTAAAGATAGTGGAAGGTACTCGTGTGGTAAAAAAGTGTGGGGGGGTCAGAATGGTTGTAGGAAAGATAATGGGCCTCATTAGGACCCAGGCGTTAAGGGGTTAACGGCACCGTAAGAGGCTGCAGCGCCGTTAACCCCTTAACGCCTTACTACGAGGTCCCTTTGCGGCTCCCGACCTGAACGCCTGGTCTGGACCAGCCCTTAAAGTAGAGACCCGCAAAGGGACCTTGATGGCAATTATGGTACCGCAATTTGCGGTACTGTAATTGCCGCTTTCCCCATTCCCATTGAGCCCTATTGGGCAGAAATGGGAATGGGGAAGGGCCATGGAGAAAGGGGGAATTACCGCCCCGCCAACCTTGGAATGGGGTGGTAATTCCCCCTTTCTCCATGGCGGACTCCGGCATGGACCATGGTGCTAATAGCACCGTGGTTTAGCGCCGGAGTCCTAATGAGGGCCAATGCCTCATTACGGGTCGGGCGGTCCGGAAATAACAGTGACGGTAAACCCGCCACCACTGTTAATTCCGGACCGCCCGATCTCGAGTCCTGCAGGCGGGAAGTGGCGTTCCCCCCAGGTCTGACCTGGTGGGTTTAACACTGCCCGTCTGCAGGCAGACATGGAAACACCAGCACCATCACGAGATGGTGCCGGTGTTTCCACTTCCCTATTCCCATTGAGTCCTGTGGGACTCAATGGGAATGGGGATTTACCGAATTCCGCCTCCGTAATTCCCGGGACACCAGGGTCATAATGCCCTGGTAATTCCGGGAGTCACGGAGGCGGAATGGTAATACGAGTCCGGCGGTAACCGAGCCGGAAAAAACGTCTGTTTGCTGTCGGACTCGTAATGAGGCCCATTGTTAGCATAATAGTATTAGGGTGGTGGGATGGGAAAGGAGAGGATATTAGTGGGGTCGGGACAAGATGATGGAGGGGCCAGTCTTAATGGTGGAGAAAATAGGATGTTCATATAATGGGTTCAGGATGCCAGAGGTGTAACAATGGTAATCAGAGAGATGATGGTATCAGAGTAGGCACAGGATTGTGAAGAAGTCAGGATATCAGTAAGCAATAGGGTGTCAAAAACTGTGGGATCAGTACGGTGGGAGGGAAGAGGATGTAAGAATAATGCAGTCAGGGTAGCAAGGGAGAGAATTAGTAGAGTGGGGACAGGAGTGTGGCATGGTTGCAGCACTGAAAAGGAAAATGTTAATAGAGTGGTTTGGATGGTGAATGGGTTAGGGTAGTTGTAGAAAATAAGGTGGTAAACATTGGTGATGAGGATCATGGGAGGGAAGGGGATGTTATGTATATATTGGGGGTCAAGATGGTGGAAGGGAGGGCGGGTATTAGTAGATTGAGGACAGGATGGTGTTCAGGTCACAATGTTAATATGGGAGATGATAGTACAGAAGAGATAGGCTAGTAAAGTCGTTAATATAGTGGTAAGGGGCAGGGTGGTAAAACGGTGGGTTAGCTTGGCGGGAGGGAAGAGGATGTTAGTATAAAGGGATCAGAATGGTGTCATGCGAAGAGAGAAGTTGTTAGTAGGTTGGGGACAGAATAGTGAAAGGGAAGATCGCAAAAGTGTGGGGTCAGGATGGCAGGAGAGAAGTGAATGTTAGTGTAATGTGGCCCAAATGGTGGGTTGAAATTGGGCGTACATTAGTAGAGTGAGTACAGGATGGTAGAGCGGACCCCGTGGTGATAAGGGAGATGCAGTTAGTAGAGTGGGTCAGGACAGCAGTAGACAATAAGGTGGTAGAAGTGTGAGTCAGGATGGTGGAAACAAAGGTTTAGTATAATGGGGCCAAGATGTTCAGGAAGGGAGCAAGAGGGTTTTTGCATATGAATGACAGGATACCGACACTGTCACACTAGTGATAAGGTAGGTGATGCTAGTTCAGTGGAGGTAGGATGGTGAAATGGTTGTGATAGCAGCAGTGGTCAGGGTGATAAAAGAGTCGGGCCAACATGGTGGAATGGAGGAGGATGTTAGAGTACAGGGATCATAATAGTGGAATGGGAAGGGAGAAGGTGTTAGTAGGTTTAGGGACAGGATGGTGTAAAGGTCGGTACTATGGTGGGGAGAAGAGATTGTTAACCTAAAAGATACAGTTTAGTGGAAGGGCTATGATGTTCTTAAGAAAAATTATGCTAACAGAGTGGGGTTAGGATGTGGAAGGATTAGGATTGTGCTAGGGAATAGTGAAAAAGTGTATGTCATGATGGCAGGAGGGAAGAGCGTGTTAGTAAAAGGGTGTCAGAACATTGGCAGAGAAGAATATGTTACTACAGTGAAAATACCATGGTGAGACTGTACAGATGTAATGTCAGGGTGATGGAGTGGTCACAATGGTAGAGAAGGCTTATGAGAGTAGAGTGGGTGGGGTTAGGATGGAAGAGGATGTTAGTAGAGTGGGAACAGGATGTTTACTGGGAAGGGGATTTTAGTACAGTGGCAACACAATGCTGGGCAGTCACAATGATGGAGCGTAGAGAAGTGGAGTCAGGATTGTGGCGTGATCACAAATATGGAGGTAGAATGATTGTAGTAGAGTTGGGTGGGGCTAGCATGGCAGGATGGAACAGTATGTTGGTAGAGTGGGGTCAGAATGTTGGCCGGGAAGAGTGTGTTAGTAAAGAGGACACACATTGGTGGGGTGTCTCAATGATTAAGGGAAGAGAATTAGAATCTGAAAGCTGAAGCTGTAACATTGGTGGGGGTGCTATGATGCTAGTAGAGTGGGGTTCGAATGGTTGAGGTAAAAGTATTCGAGCAGAGTGGGCTCATGATAGTGTTGGGGTCAGGATGCTGGGAGAGGATATTTTAAGAGTGGAATCCGGTGCTGGAAGCATTGGATGGTGATAGACAAGAGAATGTGATATGGGATCAAGAATGTGGGTGGCGAGAGTATGCTTGTAGAGTGGGGTGACTGTGTTTGTGTGATCAGGATCATGGTAGTAGTGTTAGGAAAGTGGAAGAGGAGAGCATGATATTAAAGCATGGTCAAGATAGTAGGAGTAAATGAAATGATGGATGGGTCAGTAAGGTGGAGTGAGGAGGGTGGTAACGGAGCAGGTTCAGGGTTTGTTATTGGTAGGAAAGTGGAGAGAAGTGTATGGAAGTGAAATGGGGTTGAACAGTGTGCTGAGGATGGTACAACTGGAGTGGATGTTATCAATATGAAGGCTAGTTCAGGATGGTAGCAGAGTGGGAGTCAGGATGGGTGGAGGGGAAAGGATGTTAGTAAAGTGGAATCTGAAAATGGAAGGGATCAGTATGGTGGGATTGAAGAGGATATTCAAAGGGTGGAGTCAAGATAACAGAGGAACCTGCATGGTAGTGGAGTGAAAGCCAGGATGGTTGGAGTCAGCTTTCTAAAGTCGTCTACTGGGAGTAATAGTGGAATTAACATATTAATGTACAGGTCCGGAAAGTGGCTATGATGATGTTGATGGCAGGTAATTGTGGAGACAGGATGTAGTTGCGGTTGGAATGCCATAGTAGGAGGGATCTGGAAGGCAGGGAGGGTTATGCTGATAGAACCAGGAAAGGGAGGTCGGTGGCATTGAGTTGATAGAGAGGTTCTCGCTTGCTCTATTCAGAGCTTTATACAGTAGATCTTTAATGAAATTCAGTCTGAAGTCCCTTTGCACTTTTAAGGTTCTTTTTTATTCATATTTCATGTGCTTGTTTTCATGTGATTCCTCTAACATTATTTCTCCTTTCTTCCATGTACAGGCCAGTGGGAGTCATTGCATACCTATGGTAAGTCTAGGATAGAAAGGTTCCAAGTATTCTTAGGCATACAACACGCAGATAGTGGCATAGCCTCAATATATGCCTCAACTGTGATCATCAGACCCCAAAACCCAGGACATCCTGTCCACCCTCTCCTCCTCTCCATCCTCTTTGTGTACTCCTGGCCTTCCTGTGTCCGCCTCTCCTCCTCCCTTCTCATCCTTTCCTTTGTTCACTGCTGACGATATTTCTAGACAAGTCCGATCTCTGAAAGTCTTGTCAAAAGAGGTTCTTCCCTGTTCATCCAAAACCATGAAGGACCACATTGACACCCTTGCTCCAGCCTTGGCCGACTTCTGCAATCACTCTTTCGCCACTGGAACGTTCCCCTCTCCCCTGAAGCACTCCCTTGTGCACCCTATCCTTAAACCCTCTGCTGGACCCTCCTGTCTGGCTAACTATCGCCTAATATCCATTACTCCTTTTCTGGGCAAACTCTTGGAAAGGCTAGCCATCTCCCAGCTTAACCTTCACACTGAATCTGTTGGTTGTCTCCATGACCAACAGTCTGGCTTCAGAGCGGCCAGAAGCATGGAAACTGCTCTCCTCGACTCTAACCTTCCTGCTGTCCTTATCCTCCTTGATCTCTCTTCTGCTTTTGATACTGCCAACCATGCCATCCTGCTCAACTGGCTCTGTGATAACCTGGGTATCACCAATCAGGCCCTGGCCTGCCTGACCTCCTTTCTCTCTGATCGACCCTCTCTGGTCCAACTTAGGTCTTCCTCTCTTCTATCTCTCTCTCTACCTGTGGTGTTACCCAGGGGTCTAAGCTTTCTCCCTGGCTGTTTAACCAATACTTGGAACCTCTTGCCCACCGCATAGCTGCTCCCTGCTCCAACTTTCAGTGTTATGCGGATGATACCCAGCTCTTTTTCAGGCTCCACTCAGCCGCCTCTTTTCCCTCTGTCATCCCGGATTGTCTGTCAGCAATTCAGTAGTGGTGTGCCGCCAATGATCTCTGCCTTAATACCAGTAAGATGGAGATCCTCCTCATTGGATCACCAGCTTCCTCCTTTCCTTTCACTCTCTGGTCGCCCACCCTGGGCCCTTTTCCTGCCCCTACTTGTGAGTCTAAGAACCTCAGGGTCATCTTCGATTCCACACTTTCCTCCTCTCCTCACATCTCTGACGTCTCTAAGAAGTCAAACTACCAGCTGCACCTCCTCAGAGGTATTCTTCCTTTCCTTACTTTCCCCCAGAAGCTCACTGTCTCCAGAGCTCTGGCACTCTCTAGGCTGGACTACTGCAACAGCCTCTTGCTAAATCTACCTCCCTCTACTCTTCATCCTCTACAACTCACCCAGAACAGGACTGCGAGACTTGTCCTTGACCTCAATCCCAGGGATCGTATCTCTCCAGCGCTGAAATCTCTTCATTGTCTCCCACTGGCGACAAGGATCAAGTTCAAGACCCTCTGCATTGTTCACAAGGCATTCTGGGGCCTGGGACGGCAATACCTCCAACTCTCTCTACCTAAATATCTTCCTACTTGAGCCCTATGCTCCTCCACCTCCAACTCTTTGAGAGTCAGTCGCTTCTTCAAGCAAAGAGTTGGGGGCAGATCTCTTTCTTTGGCTGGGGCCTCCCTCTGGAACAGGCTCCCTGCCTCTTCGAAACTTGAGCAGAACCATTTCCGGTTCCGGAAGCACCTCAAGGCCTTCTTCTTTGCTTCTGCCCTCTATCTTCCTCTGCCCTTCTGATCTACTGTCTGAGCCACGCACTGGTCACCTGGCCACCCTCTGAATTCGGGCCCAGGTCTCTGCCTGTCCAGTTACAACCCACACTGCCTCTTGGTACCCCGTGCACTTGTGGGCTATATCTGTAACCCTACAGCCCCCTCTCTTGCACTTATTAGCTCTTCTTTTGGCTGCACTTCCGAGCACCCGCACTTGCCACCCGTTGGCTGCACTCTCTGTTGTTTCCTTTGTCTTGCACTTCTCCATCCTCACAAACCCCCAACCCCCCCTTGGCACTTCTCCCTGCACCCTTCCCTTGCACTTTCGCAATCTGAATGTCACAAGGTTAAGTCATTGTTTTTATCCGCCTTCTGTTTCCCCCATTGTCTTGCCGCACCTTAAAACACTTGTGTTGGCGCGTTATAAATGCCATATCATATCATATGCCCAGTTATCCCTTTGACTTAATTTAAGTCTTCTTTCTTGTTTTTGTATTTAAGGCACTGACTTTTCACAAAGCACACAGCAATACAATAGATTCAAAATATTGGAAAAGAGATCCATTTTAAAAACGTCCCACCAGAGTCATGGTGGCGTTGTAATGACATAATTTTCCTACCCCCATTAGAGAGACAGGATTTTGACACGGCCTGGTTCCTGAATCATTCTTACTGAACTGGTCCCTCTATAACTCTAGGGGCACTGCTACAGCAGATATGTTTTCATAGCCTGTTTAATATCTTTCCTGATGCACAGAATCTCCATAGCCCTCTGTGTCTTCATCCCTTTTTCCTGCAGCTTCTGCTTACCCCAGCCCTCTGAAGATACACCTGAAGAAGGTATGTTTCCATGGTATTGGGTTTGGTTTCCCTGATGTAATGGCTCCCTGAGGTCTCCAAGGATACAGCTAGATTAGCAATGTTTCTGTGGCCTGTGGTTATGTCTTTGCTGATGATATATGCTGGTCCCTATTGCTGCATAAGTATGTAGTTGGATCAAGGATGTTCCCTACTTCTTCAGCCCTTCTTTCCTGACACAGTCCCTCACATTTACAGCTCTTACAGGGATGTTTCCATGGCCAAGATTAAATGTCATAGCTAAAAATCCACCCAGTACTCTAGGTGTGTAGCTAGAGCAAGGCTATCCCCTGGGCCTTGAATCCTAATCATTCCTTATGTTTTTGTTTTACCTGAGTCCACTAAGGGTACAATCATAGCAGGTTGTTGCCAAAAATGTGAAATCCAACTCTTTGCTGGTATCTAACTCAACCCTCCATTGAACCTGTACTTCTTCTCCCTACAGCTTGACTGGGCTCTCCCCATTTGTTGGTGAAAATGATAAGGTTACTCTCTTAAACATCCGTAACTACACCGTCGCTTTCGAGGAGAAGATGTTTGCTGACCTGACCAGGGAAGCCAAGGGATTTATCATAAAAGTCTTGGTGAATGATAAACTGTAAGTTTGGGCATTACATGGGTGGGGGCATGTGATGCTTCACTTTGCACAGAAAGTCACTTGTAAACACCTACTGACCTACAAGACTGGGAGCGCTCACTGTCATCTATGAAGGCAATTGGTGTATTGATGTCCAAATCACAAAGTGATCAAAACTAACCACTCTACATTGGGGCAGTCAATTAATTGTAAATTCCACCAGCCGCAGGGCAGATGTCTTAATAAGTTTGTTTTATTTTGCTTTTATTGTATATCTGCTTGTAGAAGACTGAGCCAGCTATGCTTAAATATTGGCTTATGATTTATCTCTATTTAGTACCATTGAACTGTGTAATAATAACCGCTATTATTTCATGGCTTAGATATGGGAGCCTATGGCATGAAGAACTGTATAAAAACATTATATTATTATTTGTGGTCCTGTTTAGTTTTAATGTCCTATGGACAAACTAGTCATTAGTCTATAAATGCTCCAAGGGCCTCATGATGTGTCAGGGCTTGGAAAAGACATCACATCTGAATGTCAGCTCCACTGCAGAGTGTGCACAAACGTCCTCTTACGAGATAGCCTTTAAGATATTGAAGAAACAACAATGAGCCAGGTAGGTCTGGATGTTTTTCTGATCAAGGTCTGTTCTAACACGATCTCTGAATACTTTTCAGATTTTATTTTAAACTAAAGAATAAATATTATCCTAAGTGTTATTTTAAAATATTCTTTTTTTACCGCAAAACACATCCATGAACAGTATGTGCTCTGAAACAGGTATGTCAGTACTCTTTACGACTGCTAGCCGCCAACTCCCAATGATGTGCTGAAGCCAGTTTAGCCCCAATACATGGGGAGCTCTTCTGAGTTCTTCTTTCCTAGTGTTTTGCCATTTCTTTTTACCCTGAAAAGGTTTTTTTCGTATAGCAGAGAATATTTTTTTGTTTTTAAGAAATATTTGTGTCCGTTGCCTTTATTGTTCTGTGGCAAGCCAATTTAAGAAATGCCATAGTGTGATGCTTAAGGATTCTAATAGCAACCAAGCCTCCAAAGCCGTGGTCATTTTTAAGAAGTTAAACATTCCCTTGTTTCACAGAGATCCAGTGGGTATAGAGCCTATTTTCTGAACAAGGACAATGTACATGTTCCTTACGTTGGCTTCACAAAGAACTTGCCCATCAAACTATGAAAAGAAGTGCAAGGCTTCCGAGGAGGAGCACCCAAGACAGATTCTTTGGTGGCAGTGGTAGCAAAGAAGTGGCATGTCATTGTCATCAGCACCCCAGTCACGAACGACAAAAGAATGGATTTCCTGGGGTAAAAGTTTTACTGTTCCTGTGCTTTGTTCAATAGATCATCGAACATTATAGCCCATTAGCTAGATATGAACACTTACTATTGGGCACATTTCTTCCGTACTCCAACATTCCCTCCCTTTTCCTCCGTACTTATGGGAGCACATCCTAGGCGACTGGACCAGAGCCTTTTTGCACAGCCAAATTACTTTCCCTTTACATTTTTTGGTTACGCAGTGAGGCAGAGCAGCGTGAATGTGGCTAGCCCCGCTGAACTCACACATCAACAACATTCATCAGTCCTTCTCCACCTTGACGGGACCGCAGGCCGTCATGGTCATCGGGCCAAGGACACAACAGATATTTGGGCCCCTATACTATCAAAGCAATAATCAATACTGCCGCCATTAAATTGGAGTTACCATCGCACATGAAGCTTCACCCAGTATTTCATGTTCCTCTCCTCAAACCAATGAAACCAAATACACGGATTAGCCCTCCACCAGAGCCTGAATTACTAGATGGGGAACCGGAGTATGAAGTTAAATCCATTCTGCACTCCAAGGTGGTTTTGTCCAAATTCCACTACCTTATAGACTGGAAAGGTTACGGATCTCAACACCGAATATGGGAACCCAGTGAACACGTTCATGCTCCACGTTTAATCAGGCATTTTGATCGCAATAATCCCACCAATCCAGGACCTGGAGGAGGACCACCCTTGAGAGGGGCCTTGAGGGGGAGTGCTGTTATGGTCATCGAGCCAAGGACACAAACATGAAAGGGCCACATACACAGGGGGCCCGGATGTACACAGTCCTGGCACCTTTTTGGCACTAGGCTCATGAATAAAAGTAAGCAAGAACATTTATTTGGGACAAGAATGCTTTTATTTGGGAGATCACACCTCATTTCGGGTGCACAGTGCATTTAACATGGAACTTGCATCACTAAAGCAGCCCCACATGTATTCTTGGGTGTGGCTGCTGATGCTACTGGGTTGCCTTGCACGTGCTGACTCTCTAGGAGTGGCAGGGTGTGGCAGGCAAGCCAGGCCTATTGGGCGTGCCCACAATCGCAGCTATATAAGCTGCTCCAATCCACGAGGCAGACACTTCACGTTATTCTGCACTTCCATGCAGCGTAATGCTCACCGCCGCCTGGGATTAACTTACCTTTGGAAATTCTGCTTCCTGCTTTCATACTTACCACCTGGGGAACCTGCTCTCGCCTGTGCAAGTCTTCGTTGATCCTGACATTCTTCTTCAAATCTTCCGGAACGCTGACATCTTCATCTTGGCACTGCATCACAACGCGCTTCGTCAGTGACAGCAGCACCTGCAAATAAAAGGAAAGGCAAGGTTAGACACATAAAAGACATTCAGTTTAAGGTTGGGCTACTACCAAACCTCGCGCTTAGCCTTAAATCATCACTCACCTGTTGTCGGACATTGCGGTTTCATCCATCTTCCTCCTGGCCACGCTCGGCGCCTCCACAGCTGCTTTTGGGCCACCGTTCATGGCTTATGTGCAGAGGCAAAGACTTGACGGGGGTGATTTAACTCCTGGGAGGGCTGCAACTGTGCCCCAACGCCTCCGCAGAAATCAGATGAGTGTAACAGAGGTCTTTGCATGGCACACAGCAAATGTTTTATTTTCTTGCATATTTTTTCCTCTATTTTTCTAATTTCCATTGCTTCACCGGTGGCACCCTTGTGTTCTTATATGTCAGGTGTAACAGGATTTTTGGCATGCACACATTTCCATAGTCTTTGCCTGAAGTTTCTAGGCGCCAATCATAGGCGTGTCGTGCCACGCCTTTTTCCCCGTTTATTGTGCCAAGGACTTCTGTGTTGGGAAGACCATAAGCCTCCTCCTAGGCATATAACCAACTTCGTCAACAATAAAAAAGGCCTTTCACAGGTAAGTTCTGTTCACTTTCTTTGGCACCGCGTTCACCTTGTCTGGTTTGGAGGACCAAAGGTTCTGTAGTGGCCAGCCATTGAGAGGCCTCAACAGCTTTTATCACTACTTCCACCAATGGCCCATCTAGGTCTGGTCCTGGGTCCAGGATGCCTGAGGTGACGGCTAAGTGTCAGGACTCTGACAGGTCCTCTGAGCCTGAGGGCCACCGACCTGTTACCAGAGCTTGTTCCGAGGATTCCTTATTCACTTGGGTATGTCAGAGGGTTTAGTGGGAATTTTTGCACTGAGCTCCTTGTTGAGTAAGTCTGCTCACGTCTCCCATAAGGTGTGTCATGGTTCCACTGGTGACCGTTCAGTTAGGCCTAGAACTGTACTTTCACCGAGACACAAATCAACTGCGTCACAGCTCCCACAAGATGGATACTCGACACTCAGAAAAGCAAAGCATAAGTGGTGTTGAAGGTCTCATCTCTCGAATCACATTTTTCACAGTTCTGAGAATTAATTGCCCCCCACTGTTAGCAAGGAGGCCTTTGTAAGGGTGGACTGGTCCCTGATGACTCCTTTGTGGACAACCTCCATCCCATTCCTATACCATCTTCTTCAATGAGTTATGGAGCATCTTCCATCAGTGCAACTCTTCCTGGCAGGCATCCTACATGGTACCCAGCTACTATTTCAACATGGACATCGACTACAGCATCAATCACTTCCTCAGAGGACCAGTTTTTTGACAGGTTTCAGAGGATAATGCACTCTGAAGCAATGATAGACTGCTTCAAAAATCTTATTAAGGAGGTTATTCCACAGGAGCATTCCAATAACAACCTTCTCTAACTTGTGCAACGCCTCACCCCTCTATGGCACCCTCGTGAAAGTCTCACTGGTAAATTCAAACAATTCACCTTTGCCACCACCAGATGCTAGCACAGGAGGAGATCTGTTACCTAAAGAAAATGACTTTTTTCCGGCATTGGATCTCTCATAGATTTACATGCTTGAATATTGCACGTCGTCAGACTCGTTATATGTATATAACATTTTTCCCATAGGAAATTGCTACAGAATGGAGATAATGGGCCTCATTCCGAGTAGGGCGGTAAGGGATACCGGGCACCGTTAAGGAAACCGGTGCCAGTACCGTTATTGGAGGCAGTCATGGCGCAAATAGCTCCATGACTACCTCCAATCTCGGACTGAGGCCCACTGCCTGCGGAGGCATTCACATGTGTAGTCCCTCCACCTCAGTTTGGTCATTTTTTACCCTAACCAATGAGGTGGGAGGGTTTACGCTCCACCCCAGGCAACCATCTTCAGATTTTTCACCACAGTCATTTAGACAGGGCAATCATCCTTAGCTCTCTGAGATTTCTTAACATTTTTACTCAAAATCTTACAACTTTATAACCTTTTGTGAACGTTTTCACTAAAGAAAGGTTGTTCTACATCTTAGAGGTTTCCTGGGCTCAGGAGACTCTCTCTTTACCTCGAAATCGTCAAGTGTTAGGTGCCCTCAAGGTACCTCATGGCAGATTCAGCCATGGAAACTACTAAATAGTAGACTAGAGACTGCAGTTAGTGGGGGAAGAAATTCATCTTCATAAGGAATCCACAGAAATACTGCATTTACTGCCTATATCCTCATGACATCCAGGCATGCCATATTTGACAGTCTTTTACAGAAAACATTTTACAATACAGCCACAGGAGGCTCCTACTGCACCTACAAAGCAGGCAAATATCTTCAGATGAAGAGTCCTCTAAAACATGTACTTCAACTTCACACAAACATGCTGAGAAGCAAGCTTCTAAAAGAAGAGCTTCAGTGGAGAGGGCGGACTCCCCAATTCATAAACAAAGAAAAAGGGTGTTAGGAGTACTTCCACAGCACCAAAAGGATCATAAAGCCAACACTCAGAGGACACACACAGTCAGAAAGGCAAAGAAACTCCCTTAAACCTTTGTTGATGGAGCGCCCGTCAACAGGGATACCGCCTACAAGCGTTACCTCAGCAGCGTCCATGAGGAGACAGCTACCGCCAAAATCAGCCAGACCATCAACGCTGAGCATGTCGACGGAAAGCCACTCGTCCACGATGGCTATCCAAACCTCTTTATCGACGACAAAGGCTTCGTCCACAAAGGACTCGTCAACGGCCTCATTGATGGCAGATCAGTTATCGTCCACAAAGCATCGCTCGTCCACTAATTCGTCGCCGCCGGGTAATGACACCCCATCCACGAAGATGCCCAGGGACAGCTCGTCAACGATAGCATCACTGCCATGGGGCAGAAAACATCTAAAACAAGTGACAATGCACCAACAATCATCAACGACACATCTGTTCCGTCCACGGCAGGTGGACAAGAAAAAGGAGGTGTGGTCAAGAAAAGAGCACACCAATTCTGAGCAGCATAGTTGCAACAGGAAACCTGTCCCCAATTACAGAAATGGCTGAGCTTCCAGATCTCATTCTTTAAGAGGCATTCTTTGATATTGAGGAAGAGGTACAACCACCAATATCAAAGGAAGAAAGCCCTCACTGGCAGCCTACCATGGAGGAGACCTCAGATCCATTTGACCCTTCCCTCATGGAATCAGTGCACAGAATTATAGAAGAATTTCAAAGGCAATAGAGAGCCCGATTGGCAGCTCCATCACCTCAAAGATAAAGAAAGTGCTTCTCCTCGGCATAGGAGTAGGTCACCTACAACAAGAAAGGAAGATTCGGCACAGCGAGGCAGGTCACCTCGGAGCATTCACTATGTCTCCTTGCACCGATCCTCAAGGAGCAGGTCATCTTTGGCACTCTGACATAGGCCTCGTTCAGGGAGTAGCCACCAAAGACAGCGTTCAACCCACAGTACATCATCAGCAAGGCCGAGACACGCATCTCCAATCAGTAGACCTCAAAAGCAGAGACGGCCTCCTTCACCGCAAAGGTTCTCACCACCACCAAGGACACATGACTATAAAGTTCCATTCACAGCGTCATATTCAGACAGGCAGGAAGACCTGTATGATCCAAACACTAGGAATGACCTCTCAGACCCAGTCACTCATGATGACGAGCCAGAAGAAGGGGATCTTCCCAGGGATGCTCCCGACCAGGACCCAGATTAATGGGGCACCCACATAATAAATAAACAACTGAAGCATGACTCTCCGGGGGGTGCGTCACCTCCTCACGACATTGAGTCTTTTCATACCGCAATAGCCAAATCAGCAGAGCTGTTTCAAATTCAGGTGTCTATCGAAGAGAAGAAATCCATGCTCTACGAGAATAGGGACAAGTGTAGGCGCACAGTAACTACCATCCCATTCCTCAATATAATATGGGAGGCAGGAGAGAAGATCTTGGCAACTCCTCTATCTACTCTGGCTCTACTTGCTCGCCCAGAGAAGAAGTATAAAGCACTGGATACAGCACCATTGTGCCTGGGAGAACATCCGAAACCAGACGCGGTAATAGCAGTGGCAGCTAGAAAAAAGCTACCAAACTCAGCCTCACCATTAACAGCTCCGCTATACAAGGAAGGGTGGAAGCTTGAGGGTATGGGCAGGAAAGTGTCTTCTGCAGCATCAATCGCAGTTAGAGCGGGCAATGCACTAACTATGACAGCTAGATTTGACAGGGAGCTACGGCTCAAAATGTCTAAGTTGACCAAACACCTACCCGCAAAGTTCCAAGAGGAGGTGAAGGCCATTGCTGCGGATGGGGAAGCCCCATCCGACCATATGATAAACACTGAAGTTATGACAAATCAACTTCCGGGGGAACCAGTGGTCATGGGATGAATATCGGTTTCTAAACCATCAATCAGCCCCATACCTCTAGTACACCAGAAGGGAGCCGAACATATTGGAAACGCAAGCAAATTATAAACCTCCTTGTTCAGTTTTGGTAACGTGGACGGAACGGCAGGCTTATCTCTGTAAAGGTCGTGGATCGTTGGATAGTTGCAACACAGCGAAAGAACAATTATTACTCAATGATAAAAGGCACTGTCCAGTCAAGGATGTATAAAAATATCTACTTTATTATTATCACAACTGACAGTTCTAGCACACTACAAAATACAATCCCCCCCTGTAGAGGAATGCAGAGGACAGACAGTTTCACAGAAGGAAAAGGGATGCACTCTGGATACTGACCGTAAGGTAGTCGAAAAGTATTTTATTTATTTTTTATTTGGCATTTAGTTTATTACAAGCTTTTTTTTTAACAACCTCATACATTTCATTTAAACAATTTAAAACATGCTATATTTTAATCAGATCCTTCCATTTGTTATATACCTTACACTTTTAGGTGGTTGATGGTACTGTGGTGTAGCTCAATTTTCCTAGAAATCGTCTCAAGGAACTTTACCACAGCATATATCATTCTGGTGCGTGCATTTTCCCCCATCAAGGGCCTCTCACCACCTTTCTGCATCCAATCCAAATTTCTAATGTGGTTGTATAGATGTATTGTTCTTAAAGCTCTCAATTCTGAATAGAACAGAATCAGATGTTTCAAGGACTCTGACTGTGAACCCCATAGACAGCACTTGTCATTCCCTGATTTATCCTCATATCTTTTTAGAATGACTTCTGTATGGAGAACGTTCAGTCGAAATCTTAAGAAAAGGTCCCTTTACCTGTTATTACGAAATCCTCTTAGATATTGGGGGATGTAATTTGGAAGTGTGAAAACGTTTTTGGAAACCATATGTAGAGTGGAGTTCAATCTTCGTTGTTCTGCTTTGCGCCAGTCATCTGCCCACAAGATCTTTTTCACGTACATAGGGTTTTTACAGAGGGTATCAATCGAGGTACCTAGATTCTGTAGGATAGCTTTACAGTGATCCAACCACAAGTTCAGTGCCCAGTCATTCATGCCTGAGTCTTTTGCCATGATCACATCAAACTGCGGAGGACAGTTAATCAGGTTCACCTTCCTGAAGAGTAGCAACTCCTTCTATGCTACCCTTGCATATAGTGATAGTAGGCCCACCTCATTTGAAGCCATTTGTATTGATTTGGGTAGTTGCAAAGCTCTTTTGCAGAACCATCCTTCGAGGTAGTCCCAGACTACCAAAATTTGCCGAACCTGCGTTCAATCATGATCCCTCGAGTTGTTAAATGTTTTACTTTCCTCTTTAGGCAGTCTATCCATGATGGTTCGCCCTTGTTTATGTTTATTGTGGTCCCAAGATACTGTATCTCTTTAACTGGTCGCAAATGCTTTCCATTTAGTATCCAGCTCAACTCTTTTTTTGTTTTTTCCGACCCATATGGTTTCCAAATACGATTATTTCTGTTTTGGCTGCATTTATCTTGAGGGAGTTTT
The DNA here is from genome assembly GCF_040938575.1 of Ambystoma mexicanum. Classification (NCBI taxonomy): domain Eukaryota; kingdom Metazoa; phylum Chordata; class Amphibia; order Caudata; family Ambystomatidae; genus Ambystoma; species Ambystoma mexicanum. The sequence continues at coordinate 1,459,387,343 of NC_090931.1, read as the reverse complement.
GGTCTACGTAGGTCTACAGAATATTCAGTTTCCTTTGCAGACCAATTTGCGTCTGGTCCAAAAGCACCAAATTGTCTACATATAGGAGCCAACCTATTTCTGTTCCATTTATCTTTGGGGGGAAAGTAGATTTATCAGCCAGGGCTTTCTTTATGTCCTCAATAAAGAAATTAAATAGAAATGGAGCAAGGCGCATCCTTGTTTTAAGCCCTTGAAGGTGCAGATTTATCTAGTCAAGTGACCCAGCTGGGCCAACATTATCTGCATTGGGGTCCCCGAATAGAGGTCCTTGATAGCTAGGAGTAGATCTTTTGGGCAGCCTCGTATTTTCGTTTTCTGCCACATTAGCTCTCAATCTACGCTGTTAAAAGCTTGCTCCAGATCTATACATGCAAGATAGATTTTTCTATTTCCTCTTGTTGCTTTTATTTTCAGGAGGCTGATCAATAGTAAGTTCAAGCTGCATCCCACTTCCTTAACGAATCCAGTTTGATGACTATCATAGCTCTCTGAGATTGACACCCACTCATTCAGAAGTCTCAAGAGCACCATAGCGAATATTTTGCCCAAGACGCCCAAAAGGGCGATTGGGCTGTAGTTTTTTGGTGCCCTACTGTCTCCCTTTTTGAATACTGGTACCAAAACCCCCACTTTGCAGGACGTCGGGATCTTTCCCTTATGCAGGATTCTGCGAAAGAGGAACAAGCAAAAATCTGTCCATGCCTACGGGGCTGCTTTTAGTATGGCATTCAAGAGGTCATCAGGACCAGGGGTGCAAGACCTGCTTACCTTTTTGATTAACATTAGAATTTCTTCTCTGTCCATCTCAATTTCCCATTTCAGTCCGGAAGATTCCGGAATTAATCTGTTCACGGGGTCCGTTTCTTCAAACAAGCTCTCAAAATGACTCACCCAAATATCTTCTGGGATAGGATTTAGGATTTAGTTGGTAAGGGCAAGGGGGCGCCCATTTCTGATTCAAAAGCTGCCACAGGGTCTTATTGTTATTGGTGTTAAGCGCCTGTAGCATAACTTATGTGTCTTTTTGGAGGATTGTGGCTTTATAGGCTTTAATCCAGTTCTTATATGTTGCTCCTTTTCCTTAGTAAATCCCCATTGTTATTATTTGGTAAACGGTGTAACCCAGACAGATCCTTCCTAAGGAGTTTTTTTTGGGCTACCACTTCCTTATAATAGACGTGTATTGGTTTGTTCACCTGTCGCAGGTCTTTATGTCAGTGGTCTCTAAAGGCAATGAAAACACAGTCGTATTCGACTCCTTCCACGTCCTGCTCTTGGCATGCTTATAAATAACTTGTTAGTTGAGGGATGTCTTTGGGTAGTAGACGAAGTCTATTTCTCCCCCCTTCTACTTCTAACCTTTCTTTCCAAAGGACTTTGTTTTCTTTTATAATTCTGGTGCATGTCAAGATTACTGGGTCGTTGTCACTGTGGACCGCATGGGAAACTGTCAGAGCCATTACGTTAGGAAGCAGATTTCCAAAGACAAAAAAGTAATCCAATGTGGCTTTTTGTTTCCCATTTTGCTGTGGTGCGGCTCCTGTCATATCTCCCTTCGTATTTCCATTCAGCATGTGTAGGCCTCTTGTTTCCATCTCGCCCAGCCACTGTCGGCCTCTGCGTCTCTTCTGACCCATTTCGGCATCTGTATATCCGGAGGTCTTCAATGCCAAGGGCAAACAGTCTATATTCAGGTCACCACAAATGATCAATTGAAGATCCATTTGGATGACATACATTGGGCCTCATTACGACTCTGGCGGAAATCGCGGTGCTAAATGCACCGCGGAGCACGGCGGAAAGCTGCCGATAGCGCCATGGGGTTGGCGGATTTTCCGCCCCATGCCGACCTTGGCGGGGCGGTAAATCCCCATTCCCCATTTTACCCTTCCCCATTCCCATTTTTGCCCCATAGGGTATAATGGGAGTGGGGAAGGCGTTAATTGCGCCACCGTAAAATACGGTGGCGTAATTAACATCAAGGTCCCGTAGCGCCATGGATTTCTCCGCCCGGAAAAACCAGGCGGAAAACGTTCCATGGCGCTACGGGAACTCGTAGTAGGGCGGACGGGTCCGCCGTGAATAACGCTGGCGTAAACCCACTCCGCCAGGGTCGTAATGAGGCCCATTGTGTCAATCCATTCTGTCACTGGACCTATAAAAGTGGCTCCCTCTTCAACATCCGGGTTCCAATATAGGTTAAACAATGATAGAAGGCCCCTACTCCTGTCACTGTACTTCTCTAGGTGCATAATCAGAATCTGTATATAAGGGTTTGGTTTGATGGTTTGAAGAACCTTCATGTTAAGGCCATTCCTTAGTATTGTTAAAAGCCCAGACGATGGTCTGCCAGACTTGCCTCTTTTAGCTTGATTTAGGCACAGGGTGAAGCCATCCAGAAGTGGAACCTCTGTCAGCCAAATTTCCTGGATGCAAATTATGTCCAGTTTTGTGACAACTGGGTCCATATTATGGAAGAGATGGGCATAGCCTTGAGTAATCCAGGACCCGATATCCAGGTTTCTTAGTCCTTGTGGCTGAGAAGATTTGCCTTCCACTCTTGAATCACCACTCTTCTTAGCTTGTCTTTGTTGTTTATCCCCTGTATAGTGATCTTTAACTGGTTCTTACTAGTCAGGCCCACAGTTTGAGTTTGTAAAAGTGATGGGTCTGGCTGCGACTTCTGACTGAATTCCTTGAGGTTTTCAGCAGAGTATCCAAACCTTTGGTTCTGAAGAGCCTTCCGCTGTCTACTCAATCGACTTCTTTCCTGTGTTCTCGATTCTTCTTAGAACAAATCCCAGAGCGCTAAGCTCATCGATTGCCTTCAGCAGTAGTGAACTCAGGGAGGCCGAGCCCATTTGCAGGTTTACTCAATCGTTTTCTCTTTTATCAATAAAATCCATGATCTTGATGTCATCTGTGTTGATCACTCTTAATTTAGGTTTGTGATGTAGCAAGCTCATGATGTTTGAGTGGTCTAGGATCAGGCCGTCGTCTGCTCTTAATATTCTTTCAAGAGTGACTATGACTCTTGGATCAAACTTGTTGTCAGGACCATGGGCCCCTCATGTTGTCACTCTGAGAGGATTCACCTTCCCACTAGGCTTCCTTTCATGCAATTCCTTCATTTGTTGCACTGGGAGGCAATCCGTTTTTGACTTTTGGAGTAGTTTATTCATGATTATGTCTGATTTAGAGGGGCAGATTTCGTGTTTGTTCTCTCTTCTTATTTTGGCTCTTCTATCTGCCAGGGTAAAGAACGGGGGAGATGAACCGGTTTCTATAATCTGGATGCTGCTCGATCCAGAGGCTCTTTCATCATTCAATTCCAAAACCGGTGTGGTCTCCGCCACTGATTCGCTGAGGCCCTCATTATCGTACACAGACAGTTCCAACAAGGAGTCCTGAACCTCATCTACTTGCAGTGGATCCCCAGGTAGCGTTGGGGCTTTAAATGGTTGTCTGCCACAAAGTTCCAACATCAGTGTGTTGTAATAAACCGTTTTATTTCCTTGTGTTTTCAGTTGTTATTGGGGAGCCTGGAGACACATTCTTGAGATTTCTCAAAAAACTTAGCAACCCACAGGATTTCATTATCTTTGATTTTTAGTTTTCATCGCTTGTTCCCCTTTCTTTGTTAAAGATGTCTCTTCTCAGTTGTTGTTAAGTTGCTCAAAAATGGAGAAGATCATTCTCTTGGCAGGATGTATTTGGGATGGGTCAAACCAATCAGCTACTAACAACCTTTCGGCCTCTGAGGCATTTACAGGTTCACCCCTAGTCTGTCCCACCATGGCATCTGCTCCTGTAATTATAGGTGTACAGGATGGGGCTGCAGGGAAGGAGGGTGATTCCTGTGGGTTTTCCTGAGTCATTTCACTTGGTGTTACTGGTTGAGACGCCCCTGAGATGTCCCCGATGAGAGAGTGAGATCTGGTGGGGACCTTTGACACTGGCTGCTGCCCCTTCTGGTGTTCCTTCAGGAAACATTTGCTGAGGGTCCTGAGCTTGCTTTTGAATTGAGAAGCGGGTAACTTTTTCGCAAACCCCTTCCAGAAATATCCGCTTGTCAGTCTTGGCATCTTGCATCAAGTCAACCAAGGATTTGCATCAAGTCAACCCCTCAATTTTTTTTTTTCCTCGCTCTTTTCTCTCTTATTGATTCTATGAAGGACTCCACATAGACCAATTTAGCGTTCATCAGTGCAAGCAATGTGGTCTGGTCTTTATAGTTTTCACTCAGATTCTCATACGTTTTCAAATAGGGGGCCAAGGTGATTATAACTGCAGAGAGGATGCTACACTGCAGATTAGCAGCCTGGGGGGCTGACGAAGTTCATCCTCCTTAGTCCACCTCATGTTTTTTCAAATTTGGGTGTGTTTTCCTGGAGATTTGCTTCCTAATATCTCGATAGGGAGACTGGTCTTCAGATGATTCCATTTCAGAGGATGAATCGGCACTGGAGGATCCCCTCCTATACATATCATCACTGCCTTGTCTACTCCTGGTGGAAAGGGTATCCCTTTCTTGTGAGTTGCCTTCAAACGACTTTGGCACAGCTGTTAAATCCTCAATCTCATTTGGTCTAGATTTTTTTGCTGGGATGACATTCACCAAATCCAGGTATTCACTAGTTTCAAGACTGTGGCGTTTTACCCTTTTCAAGCTCATGTCCTTGCATAAGCGCAGTGCCAGATGCGCAATGTCTTTAGTTAGCCAGGCCCCCTGGATGGGATTTTCCCTTGAGCCAGGAGGAGGATCGCTCACCTGGGGACAGGCTTCATAAGACTCATTGGTAGCGTCGGAATCCCTGCTAATCCTCTCAGGGTCATTTTGGGTGGGACGGTGCGGGTACTTCAGAGCTGGGTTTGTCCATTCCGTCTGATTTCTCGCCGGCATTTGTGTTCACTGAGTTTCCCTCGACTACCCAGGGTGCCACAGCAACATCTCTTGGATCGGCAGCGTGGGAACCAAGGAGCTGGGGTTGATCCCCAACTGTTTCACTGGCCAATGCCTCAATGGAACCAGAGGGGCACTGTGAGGAATCCTGTGGGACTCTGTGTGGAAAATTACCTCTTTCAGAGGTGGCAGCAGATAAAGGAGCCTGTTTGATGGGGTTTCCAAATATTCCACTGCCCAGCAGATCTTCATCGGTTGGGTCACCCCAGTTTTTACAGGCGACCCCAATGTCTTCAGTGTGGCTTCCCAGCATGGGAATGGGCCCGGGAATCCCCAGATTTCCCTCTCTTCTTTGCATGTTCGTTGCATCCATTGATAGGGCCACGTGGTCCTCCGAAAAATGGCACTTAAGTTTTCTGATGTCAGAGACTGAGTGGGATTTTTTTTTTAAAACAGGGGGGCCACTTTACTCCCCTTTGGTTGTTGTAGTCCAGTTACTGTACAGTCACTGGTGAACGTAAGTTTATTTTGGGGCTTCTCGCTCACCCCCTCATTCAATTTGATTCCTGTTATAGCAGGGTCAGAGAACGGGTTCTGAACTTTTAAATTTTTACAGTTGCCACAAGGAGCACTGATGTTATGTTTGTTGCCTGTCCAGCACTGTATCAGGTGTTAATTGGGTTGCAGCATTTGTATCGACTATATCACTGGAAGACATTCTATTAGAAGCTGTATGGTCCGTGGGGTCTCTAGGATCTAAAGCTGGGTTCCCACGATCTCATGGCAAATGGACAAGATCCCCTGCTTCATTCATCAAGTTAAGACGTACCTGCCATCTTGTACGTTGGTGACATCCCACTTCATGCTGGGGAACCATAGGGATGGCACTCGGCTCCCGGCTCTCCCATGGTGAACACTCAGCAACCACTCTGCGACGCTCCGTGTCTGGATTTTGGGTTATAAAGGTTTTGCAAAGGAATGGAAAGTGTAAAGAGACTTTCCCTGCACAGCAGCAGCAACAGCAGCAAAAGCGGGACACCTCCACAATGCCAAACACTCAGCAAACACTCTGCGATGCTCCGCGTCCAGAGTGAGGGATTTAAAGGTTTTGCAAAGGAATTAAAAGTGTAGAGAGACTTTCCCTGCACAGCAGCTGCAGCAGCAAAAATGGCACTCCTCCACAATGCTAAACACTCGGCAAACACTCTGTGATGCTCTGCTTCCGGAGTGAGGGTTTGAAAAGTTTGTAAAGGAATGGCAAGTGTAGAGAGACTTTTCCTGCACAGCAGCAGCAACAACGGGACCCCTCCACACTCCACCAAGGATACTTGGTTTCAACACAAAGGGAGCAATGGGTCGTAAAAATGTCACTAGGGGCCTTCGAAGAAGGACCATGGTGGGCAGAACCACAATGTACCTTGTGCTTGTAGAAGTTCTTGGTGCTCAACAGGGTCGAGTTGGTTTCAGGGCGCTTGGCAGCTTCTGCAAGATGGGAGACAGCTGCGGGTATCAGGCGGCAGGCGCCAGGCAGTTTGGCGAGTGAGGCTGAACAGACGGCTGCAGGCTGGCTTACACGGCGGCTCAGGGTCAGGAATCGGCTCAGTGCTGGTCAGCGGGTCTGAAGCACTGGTCAAGGCATCTCGGACGACGTCAGTGACTGCGGTGTAACAACAGTCAGCAGTGCAGTCGGTTGCAGCTCGAGGGGCTCAACTGGTTCAAAAATGTCCTTTAAGGCGGATGTCGGTAGATGCTTGTCGATGTATTCCTTCTAGCTATTTCACTAGGCTTGTGTTGTCCTTTAAGGCGGATGGCCCAAAGCTGAGGAGGGTGTTGCAGGCAGCTGCCTTGTCATTAGTTTGGTTCAGAGACTCTCTGGCACTTCCCACCTAGGAAGCTTGCTGCAGAGCCTAGCAGGACATGCTGTGTGCTGGCTGGGTACTGGTTCTGGAGCTGCCGGAGTGTCCCCTGGATTCAGTACCTCCCTCTGTTCCCTGGGAGATGCTTAGGGGAGGGATCTTGCTTCCCTCTTGGAGGTCCTGGCCTTCCTTCAGTGGCGGAAGATGTAAGGCAGACTGCACCTTCAACCAGGGTCCAATGCTGAGTTCTTCTTGCTACTCCTTGCAATGTCTTCAGATGATCTGCCCAAATGGGCCACTGTGATTGGGGTAGGCTAAACCTACCTTAATGAACCAATCCTGGGTCCCGACCAACATTCTCCTGTATGCATGAAGTCATAACCAGAGTGCTTTGCAACAGAAAAGGTAAAGGGGTGAAAACATGTAATACTATGTCCCACCCATGTTCCTGTCTTTTGTGGATCAAAGGGTCTCTCTGGTTGATTGAGCTCTCTATGTTTCCTGATTAAAGGAGCAGATCTCCCTTGAAGCTGTGGTGGGACTAGGCTTTTTCTCTTTGCCAAACCACATACTCAAACCTTCTGAATGGTGTCCCCCTGCGGGGTTGACTACTGTAATTACATAGTTCCAGACATGACAGGTCACTGCCCTTGGTACTGAGAGGCGGAAGCTGGCATCAGATTGACACAGTGGATATCAAAGGTTGTTGGGGTTTTCTGTCTCCTTTGTTCACCTCTGCAGATAGGCCCCAATTGGGCATGTTTGAAGTATACTCTATTAGTGTGCTAATTATGTTAATTGCTGCCACCATTCTGCAGTGTTTACACAAAAGGACAGGTCAGATCCATGGAGACTTTGATAGTTAATTAGGCTGGCCATGGCAGGAGGACGTTTTGCCCCTCCTCCTTCTGAGATACATCATGTGCTCCACCGTCTCAGATCCCAACTAAATATGACAGGGAGGACTGTGCCTGTAGGCTGTGTCCACCCAGAGTACACCGCTCTATGTGTTTGTTGTGCGGTGAGCATAGGAAAATGTGTGCGGATTGGCCCCACACATTTTCCAGAGGTTGATCTACTATCATTCAATTTCATATACAATTTTTAAAAAGCCCAGGCGAGCGCACACCCACTGTGAGGATGGTCGAATTCCTCACAGCAGTAGACATCGCTGAATGCGGTTTCAGACAAATGACCCATGATACAGTGCTTAGGAGACAAGCATGGATGAGGGCCACCAATATCAGGCCCGAGGAACAGGCCCAAATACTAGACATGCCATTTGATGTGCCTTCGATCTTTCACCCACAATTGCACATGTTATAGGATCCCCCCCCCCAAAAGAGCATGCTTTGTGCTCAATATCAGCATTAAGGTACACACGGTACCCCTTTCCAAGATGGCCGCCTCATTTATGCCCTCAACCATCTGTGCCTTACCAGGCACCCAGCAGTAGTCCTAGCCCCGTCTGATTGGCTATTGAGGCTACTACCCTTCCCATTGGGCGCCGGCAGGCGAAGCCGGCCCTCTTCCACCAAGGTCCTCGGGAACAAGGCTGGTGCCTGTTCTCAGCCTGTTTTCTGCCGACTCTGCCGTCTGCAAGCCCCCTGGACCTTCCGATTCCTGTACACTAAGGTAACACTCCATGCCTGCACATATACTGTTCCGTAGAGACTACAACGGATCAGCTTCCTGACTGAACCTTGCCTGAACTCTGCCTTAACTAATGCCAGCCCCAATATACCATTTCCTCGCTTTATTGTTGCCTGCTAGCGCATTACGACTGCACGCTTTGTATTTTAGGTTTATTTGTGCCATCCCGTGTCTCTAACTTCGATACCATTGCACTCTGCCTAATTGTATCGCTAAAGTTTGCTTAAAGATCATACTTGAGCTCTACATCTAAAGTATCCTCTTCTGGTTTGATCATCCTCACAACTGTTTCTAGAGTACCCTAATAACTGCATTCAGATTGTGACCACGTGTTCGCCCTTTGCCCACACTACCAACTACAATAGTAACTTGCTTGCCAACTTTGGTGTACACTGGTGAACGCCTCTCAGTTGATTATACACCCCGGTGTACATATTCTAGTCATTGCTAGGTCTGTCAAATCCAGTTGCCCTTTGCTGTGTGCATTTTAGTCATTACTAGGTCTGTCAAATCCAGTTGCCCTTTGCTGTATGCATTTTAGTCATTTTTAGGCCTGTCAAATCTAGATGCTTCATGCTATGTGCATTTTAGTCACTGCTAGGTCTGTCAAAGTTAGATACCCCCTGTTATGTGCATTTTAGTCATTGCTAGGTCTGTCAAATCTAGATGCCCCTTGTTATGTGCATTCTAGTCATTGCTAGGTCTGTCAAATCTAGATGCCCCTTGCTGTGTGCATCTTAGTCATTGCTAGGTCTGTCAAATCTAGATGCCTCTTGCTGTGTGCACTTTAGTCACCACCAGGATTGCTAAACTCAGACGCCTTCTGCTTTGTGCATTTTAGTCACCAAAGATGCCCCTTTGCTTTCTGCCTCCTCCCAATATGTGTACCACTAAGACCTGCCTCATACACATTTTGCTCCCTCCTCTGGACCACGCTAACTATCACCATAACATTGGCCGAGACCAATACCAGACTGTGCAACCTGCAAGAGAGAAACATGCGACTTAGAGCCAGGCTTCCACGTCTTTATGACCTCAAAAACAAAAGAACTATTCCTCCAGGACCCAGATCAACACTAACTGCTTCCAACTGCAACCCTTTTGCTCTAGCTGCAGATAGACGACCCAAAACACAAATTGACCTCCCACAGATCCAGAAGAGGCCCAACCCTCCCAATCCTAGACTCATACAAGAAATAATCACATCCTCTACCTTGTCAGGAGCCCTCATCAATGCGAGATCCCTCATAGCACACAACACGGAAATTGCTAACATACTTACCATGGACAACCTAGATCTCCTTGCGATCACTGAGACATGGCTTCACGATGCCGCAGGTTCCGCACTCATGATTGCCATACCAGACAATTACAATATACTAAGAGCCGATCAACCCAACTCTAGGGGAGGTGGCTTGGCCATTATCGCCAAAACTAAGTTAGCTGCAAGACTTACCCCTCACCCAGAAATCACATCCTGCAAACTTCTCTCGGCTAAAATTCCCATCTCGAATAACAGCACACTAACTGTCCTCCTGGTATACAGACCACCGGGCCCACTAGGTAACTTTGAAGAAGACCTATTTAGCCTCCTCAGTAATATCATCAAAGACTTTACCCAGCTCCTTTTATTAGGCGACTTTAACTTGGGTTTCAATGATGTTGAGGACAAACAGGCCCACTCCATCCAATCTATCTTAATTGATCATGGCCTCACCCAAAAAGTCTTAGCCCCCACACATATAAAAGGTTGCACACTAGACTGGATAGCTAACCACAATTGTACTATCACTATCTCTAATATATTACCACAAACCTGGACTGACCACCACCTTATCTGTTTTTCATCTACTATAGAGCCTCCTAAATTAGATAATCTAGAAATAGCACCACCTATGCCGACTAGAAATAAAAAAGAAATTACAGTTGAAAAATGACTTCCGCTCCTTCTACCAGATCTTATGGCCAGCACTATTAACTCTTACCCTAATACGCTAGTTGAGACATTCAACAACACTATGTCCAAAGCCTTGGATGTAATTGCCCCTATCAAAGAACGTGAAAGCAAACGAAAATCCCATCTTAACTCATGGTTCACTCCCCACCTCAAAGAATTACGAACCCAAAAACGTAAAATACAAGCTATTTGGAGGCATACACCATCAGTCGAGAACAAAACATTACTTGACAACCTTGCTAAACAATACAAGAAGGAAATAATCCAAACCAAAAAAGACACATTTAATGCGAGAATTAGCAAAGCTAACTCTAACTCTAAAGAACTCTTCTCCATCCTCCGGGAATTGGAAAATCTGATTGCTCCCATAGACAATGTCCCCAAGGACAAACAATGGTGCACTAGCATCCAAAATGCCTTAGCTAATAAAATCACAACTCTTCAATCTAAAATTGCAAAGAAGAAAGCATCCCTGATTGCCACGGTAACCCATTCTACCCACTTGCCTGATACTCCCAGTACAGTCATTCAAAACAATCGCAAACCATTCAGATTCACCAACATATCCATATTGGAAACCGAAAAGGTGATATCTTCCCATAAACCTTCCAATTGTCAAGGTGACAGCTGCCCAGCACAAGTTATTAAGGACGCAGCTAGAGACTTAGCACCCTTCATATCTAAATTAATTAGCGCATCCTTTAGAACCAGCACTGTACCTACTAACCTTAAAGAATCTTGGGTACTGCCCCTGCTTAAAAAACAGACATTTGACCCAGCTATCCCTACCAATTATAGGCCCATCACCACGGTACCATTTCTCCTTAAAATTATTGACAGAGTAGCCTACCTCCAGATACAAAACTATCTAGAGACGAACCAACTATTAGGATCTCGCCAATCTCGATTCAGACCACTTCATGGTACTGAAACGGCCCTAATTGACCTTAAGACACAAATCAACGAGTTGAAGGATAAAGGTAAAACAGCTATGCTCCTCCTCCTTGATTTATCGGCGGCCTTTGACCTGGTGGACCACACAGTGTTATGCAACCACCTAGCGTCTGCGGCCTATTTTTCAAGCAAAGCTATAGCCTGGGTACAATCCTTCCTAGCCAACCGGACGATGAGAGTGTTCTCCCCTTTAGCTTCCGCGGACCCAATACATATCACCTGTAGCGTCCCACAAGGTTCATGTGTCTCCCCTACAATGTACAATATCTTCACTAAGCCACTCTTCGACAAACTTGACAGACTGGGGATAACCTACACCAACTATTCGGACGATACGCAGATCCTCATACCACTATCTGGCAACTTTGTCGAAGACACAGCTCTAGTAAACAAGATTTACCTCCTCATTCAGGCATTGATGGCCTCCCACGGCCTCTGCCTGAATGACGACAAAGCAGAGATACTGATCCTGGGTTCCGACTCTACCCTCAAAAAACTCAGCCCCAATTATCACTCCTTCAACATAAATGGCAATATAATCAAAGTGGCAACTGAGGTAAAAACTCTAGGTTTCTACCATTATTCCACATTATCACTTAAAAAACAAACTAATTCCCTCGCCTCCTCCACTGCTTACACCTGCAAACTAATCAGGGCTTGCAGGCCTTACCTCTCCAAAACCAATTGCATCACACTAGCCAACGCCCTAGTAATGTCTAAATTGGACTACTGTAACGCCCTATATACGGGCGCCAGCAAAACCATCATAAACAAAATGCAAACACTACAGAATAATGCTCTTAGAGCAGCTCTGGACATACCCCGCAGAGCACACATATCCAACATTAGGAAAGAGCATCATTGGTTAAAAATTAGTGACAGAGTTCTCCTCAAAACACTATCCCTTACCTACAAAGGACTGAACAACACCGCGCCACCATACATTTCAGCTAGACTGACCAGAAAATCCTCCACATACCACACTAGAGCCTCCAACCACTTCCTTCTTGAAACACCTAGATTCAGACTAACAAAAGCGGGCAGAGCCAGCTTCCCTGTTAAAGCTGCCCGTGCCTGGAACGCACTCCCCACTGCATTGAGAGCCAATCTACCATACTACAGTTTTAGACGCTATGTGAAAAGTTAGCTCTGGACTAATGACAACTAACAAACTGATCCTCGGCTCTAGGCCCGGATGAGCCACTATAAATAATTACCATGATACTTCTGATCCCAGAAATCGGATATGACCCCTTCCCATCTTGTACCTACCCATTATATCTGCATGTAAAATATTAAAAACACTTCTAATGTATCTTCTGTATGCATCCTTTGTATGTAACCTAAGCTCAAGTATTCTTGTAACTGCTGCGCCCGGTTACCCATGGGTTTGGAGCGCAATATCAAATAATAAACTAAACTAAACTAAGACCTGTTCAGTAAAACAGTAAAAAAAAATAGACAACCACCTAAAGGGTATCAAATCAGATACTGATACGGCGGGAGCTATAAGCTCGCTCAGGGATAAAGATAAGGTTTGCCATTCATATCGTTCCTCTAGCGGTTCCACCACAAGATACAAGGAACTGACCCAAGACCCATGCGCCACCCAGATCGCACCACTCTGGGGGGGCGGATAAGCCAAGACCTACACTGCTGAAAACTAATAACATCCGACAAGTGGGTGTTGCAAGTCTCAACACACTATCGAATTTCTACACCAAACTCTGTGTTGACCTTCGCAACCTCAAAGGGCCCATCTCCTAGAGCAACTAAAGTTAGCGGTGGACAAGCTTCTACGGAAAGCAGCCATAGAACTGGTCCCAGAAAGTTAAAACCGAAAAGGGTTCTATTCTCACCTTTTCCTTATCAAGAGGAAAAATGGTCAGTGACGCCCAATTGTAGATCTAAGGGTCCTAAAAAAGTTCATCAGGTGTATAAAATTTAAAATGAGGTCCCTTCAACTAGTGCTCCCATGGTTGAAAAAAAAACAATTTCCTGGCAACGCTTGACCTAGAATACGCCTATTTTCATGTTCCAATTCATCCAGCACATGGGTGGTATCTCAGGTTCTCCGTAGGTGCAGCGCACTTCCAATTCTGAATGCTTGCCTTCGTTCTGAAGTCATCTCAAAGGGTCTTCACAAGGTGCCAGTAGCAGCACATCTCAGGCGGACAGGGATAGAAGTATTCCCTTATTTAAAGGGCTGGCTGCTAAAACCACGGCAGTAGCTCAAACAACGGCTATGCTGCAAAACCTAGGCTTTTCCATCAACAAGCGCAATCGTCGCCTATAGCAGCATAAACCACCATCTTCCCGGTGACAACACAAATTCCATTGGATATAAATGATCACATCAAGAATGGAATTAGACATAACATGATTTAAAAGTTAGCTAATGAAAACTTTCATTACCTTAATAACAATTTAGGCTGTGGACTTGACCATGACAATGGCTGGGATCACTGGGCAGCATCAAAGACCATAGCTAGTGGTCGGTTAGTGTTCAAAAATACCAATGTACATGGTTAAAAGCCATGCCTAGTACCCCATCACTGTTTTAAAATATACAGTGGGCAACGTTGAAATCTGTAGTCAGTGGCCATGGCTATAGGCCATAGCTTGTGTCCATTAATATCTCAGAATATGCAGTCTGTACAGCCAAAGGCCATGGCCTCTTCTACCTTAGGGGCACCCTATCCAGTCCAGAAGAAGGCAGTATAAATGGACAACACCTGCGTAAAGCCCGACTAACAGTCAATCTATTTGGCCACACTTTCTTTATTTTCTGCTAAGTATTAGTGACGTCGACTAGAGGATTGTTTTTTTAGACTAGTGGTACAGACACTACACCATAATTATCACTAAATTGCCTGGTCTATGGTTTTCACTCTGCCATTTTCCTGGGAGCAGACTTAGACACGCACATCCCAAGGGTGTGACCGGCATGAGAAAGGATAAAGGAGCAACCATGCCGAATGATCCTGATAGCCCCGACATGGGCTGGGGAGGTTTGGTATAAAATCCTCCTGCAAATGTCTCAAGAAACTCCCATACGCCTCAAGCCACACCAACGTCTGTTCGCTCAACACAAGAGCAAAATGTGTCAACATGATTCAGCCAGCCTCTCCCACAAGGGCTGGTTCCTGAACAGCGAAAACTACAGAACTTAACTCTTGCTGGGACATTATCAAAGCATCCACACGCTCCGCCTATGCCAAATAATGAGCACGTTTTAACACTAGCAGTATCAGTGGAGCATGTATTGCCCTATCTTCTTCATCTGGCAAAGAGACGATTATCTCAGTCTTCCATAAAAGTGAACCTATCCGCCATATCAGCGTACAGCACAAGACCGCACCAAACCTCAATCATTTCCAACCCATCGGTTAAAATCTTCCTCAAGGGTCTGTTACACACTTTCCCCAGGGTACACAAACCGGTACCGTCTTGGAGTCTTAATACAGTGTTGTCTGTGTTAATGGTGGCACCATACAAACCTATCCATCGGTGGGACTTACGCTTCTTGTCCTGGAAGGTCCCTTTCTTAGTGGCCATAACGTTGGCCAGGTGAACTGGAGAGCTTTAACCCCTTTCTACAGAATCGTCTTTCACTATGTTCCAGAAGGATAGCGTTATTCTAAGACCACATCCCAAGTTCATTCCTAAGGTGGTCTCTGAGATGAATCTGTCGGAACCTATTGTACTGCTCAAGTTCTTCAGCAATCATTCCTCAATGGCTGAACACGCACTCCACTCCTTAGATATCTTGTGGGCGTTGAAATTCTACATACAACGAAAAAAGGATTTTCGTTCTTCTATCAGACTCTTTGTGTCACACTCAGGTCACAACAGAGGACAATGCATTTCAAAGCAAGGCCTTCCCAGTTGGGTAGCAAATTTTATCAGCCACTGCCATCAATCAAGAAGCGACCCACTCATTAACCCACCAACAGCAAACTTCACCAGAGGGAGGGCAGCGTCAGCGGTGTTCCAAGTGGGAGTGGCTATTTGAAATGAAATTATATATTTTTCAAAAAAACTTTATTTATTAATTATGGTGGTACACGTCACCGCTTCAACATGACATTGCATAACATTCAACAGTTCGATTACAATATCAAACACAGTTACAACCTGTATGGTCTACACAGTCCTCTCACTTTCGGGTCTAGTCGGGCTACTTCCAGCCGACCCTAATTCACACAAGTATACTCTGAACGGAGCACAGATATCTTTAGGTTTACATGGTCTCGGTAGCGACATTACATACTGTTCTTCACATTCATTGACCTGAGCCAGTTCCTTAAGAAAGTGATTTGCACGTGGTGCGTATGCACTCTTCCACGGCTGCAGTATACATTTTTTTGCCACTATACATGCTACATTAAATAATCGTCTGGTCACCTCCGAGGTCTTCCCAATATCTCCGAATAAGTATTTTTGGGGCGTTAGGTCTGCCGGGATCTGTGTGATGTCCACCAGGATGGACGCTACTTCACCCCAGAACCCGTATATGGGTGGGCAACTCCAATACATATGGAATGAATCAGCATGTTCACTTCCACATTTCAGACAACTGGCCGGGCCTTCACGAGTGAATTTAGCTACCCTCTCAGGTGTAGTGAATTTAGCTACCCTCTCAGGTGTGTAGTGTAACTTATTTAATACCTTAAATTGGATCTGGCGTAGGCCTGCGTTCATGGACACCCTTCTGGTTAAATCACAGTATTCTTCCCATGCCTTGTCTAAGATGGTGATTCCCAGATCAGCTTCCCATGAGACCTTGATCCTATTTATCGTAGGCGTGTTCGCCTATACAACTGCGTATAGCCCCGAGACACTAACCCTCGCCTGTGTAGACAGTGCGGCGAGGCATGGATGGACGGGTGGTTCATCTGGGAATAGAGGCCATCTGGCCTTGAAAGCCATACGCATTCAGTGATATTGTAGTATCTTCAGTTGATCCCTCCCCATTCCAACTTTAAATTCCTCTAGTGTTATAAATTTACCATTGGGGTATATATATTTTAGTTTGAATTCCTCCTCTGGATCCCGGTTCTTTTGGACATCAGGGTCATAAGATGGTGCTATACCGGGGAAGTTCCAGAAGGGAGCTTCCGAGTAGTAGGGAGTCTCCAAACCCAACCTACGGAAGAGTCTAGACCATGCATGCACTGTTATGCTAACTGGGTGGAATGGACAATCGTCTTTATATTTCTTATCGAAGATTATGGAACGTAAATCGGTTGGGCGTACAGTGTGTTTTTCAATACCAACATGGGGGGAGGTGTTCTGTTTGTCGTACCAGTATCTGATAAATTGGGCCTGTGCTACTAGGTAGTATAATTCAAAGTCTGGGGCCGCTATACCCCCTTTGTTGTAAGGTTTCACAATTTTTTCCCACTTCATGCTGACTGCGCCTCCTCCCCACACAAATTCTACCGCCAAGGATCGGAGGGTTGCGAAAAACTGTGCCCCCGGCCACAGCGGGATATTAGTAAATAAATATAGTAATTTTGGTAATATTACCATCTTCAATATGGCCACTCGGCCAATAAGTGAAATAGGGAGTTTTGTCCATAAACGAAGCTTGGTGGATATACCACCCAGGAGGTGTTCATGATTGTCAGCGTGGAGGGAGGCGTTGCCGCCGGACACTATAATTCCCAGATATCTTATTTTGCTTGGGACCATTGCAGACCATATGTGTTGGCCGGGCATCTCGTGGCAGGGGTCAGGGGGAATATCTCAGATTTGGATCTGTTGGTTTTATAGCCAGAGTATTTGGCAAACTCCTGAATAGTCTCGATCGCCGGGCCTAAGTGTATATCCGGCTCAGGGATATATAAAAATGTGTCGTCTGCGTATAAAGATATTGAGTGGGTCAGGCTGGCCATCGTGATACCTCTCTGTCCCTGGTGTTCCCTAATAGCCGCTGCAACTGGTTCCATTGTGGGGGCAAATAGTATTGGGGAGAAAGGGCATCCCCGTCGCGTACCCCTGCCCAGCCCAAACCAGTCGGATATCATGCGATTGCTCAGCACCCTGGCTCCGGGGTCAGAGTACAATAGACCGATGCATCTTAAAAAATATGGGCCTATACCAAATTTCTCCAGCACTTTAAATAAGTACAACCATGATAGTGAATCAAACGCTTTTTCAGCGTCAAGTGATACCGCCACCGCCTGAGCTTCTGGTTTTATCTGGGCCATGATACCAAACAGTCTCCTAAGGTTGAGAGCCGTTGACCAAGTGGGGATAAAGCCGCACTGATCTGGATGTACCAATGTGGGCATGTGCGGTAGGAGTCTTGTGGCCAGGATCTTGGCAAATATTTTAGCATTGCAGTTTATTAGGGACAGGGGTCGATAGGAGGACATCTCGTTGGGTGGTCGCCTGGGATTCAACAGAACTGTTATTATGGCCTCTCTCATTGATGGTGGCAGGGTGCCCACTTTCACTGCCTCCTCCCACACTGACAATAGCACTGGGGTCAGTTTCTCATTTAACTCCTTATACAATTCTGCACCAAGTCCGTCCAAGCCCGGTGCTTTGCCGCTGGCCAGTGATTTGATCACCTCGTCGACCTCCTCAGTGGTCAGGGGTTGGTCCAGCGCAAGTCTGTATTCCACAGGCAGCGTTGGGAGGGTAATGCTGTTGAGGTACGTTTCTGTAATACGTGTGCTCTCTTTCTAAACTCTGGCCTTCAGGGACCCGATCATCGCTACAATGTCATCCAATTTGACATTAACTGTCATGAACCCATTTTGGACTAGTGTTGCCAGGCGATCTAAGGGGTCTTCATCCTGCCTATCTGGTGGTTGTCGCGACTCATCGGGCGCCCTGCATGGTTGTCATGGGAGCTGGCGTAGGAATTCATTGGGCCTGTCTTTTTGCCTCCTGTACCTTTCCTCTCGATGCGGCCCATGTAGATTGGTATGTAACCTAGGGTTGGGTTGTGACCTCCCATGTATCGTTTTGTTGATAGAAACCCAATAATATGAGAGCCCAGTATCTTCCTCGCCCCTACCTGGGCCAAGTATCTGCTCTCTTACGCTTGCTTCTGTCGTCTAAGCAGGTATTGCCACCAGGCGGACCCGCCCCGGCTACTCAGGATGTCAGCTGGACTATAGTTCTTGGCGGGGTGTCACACTTGCCTGCTCCGGGAAGTGCAAATGGCCTTAGGCGGGGCCTGCCGCTGCCGTGACCCCTCAGAATGTTAGGGGCTTCTCCGTCTCACTGCTGGAGTAGGTATTAGCCAAGCGCCCGTATCACTCCTCTCTCCTTGGGGCGCAGCCCTCCGATTCCCACAGCCGTGGCCGCGCGGGCTCACATCGACAATCTGGGATCCACACGCTATTTCTGCGCGCAGTGGTCCCCACTTCGTTTACAGTACTTTATATCCTGAGTGTGTAGCCTTGGGTCTCCCTCACACCACACCATCAGGGGGCCACCTCCTTGTCCGTTCCAGGAGCCATCCTCCATGGGTATCTTTGTAGCGGGGGCCCCTCCTGTCCCGCTGCACTTACTTATTCTGCCGGGGCTGGCCGCGAGATCAGTGCTTCTCCGCACCGTTCCAGGCGCCCTCGTATTGGTGTCCTCACGGGGGAGCGGGACCCAGCCCTCGCACGGCAGACGCAGCCGCACGCGCCGTACGCCAGCTGGAGCTACTTCCAACTCCGTCCGCCGCCCGCACAAATGGTCACACCGGCTTTCCACTGTTCACACACGGCGCAGCTTCTCCTGCGACACAGCAGCGGCGGAAACTCCGCCGGGTCCCCGCAGCTCCTCTAGGGGGGTTTGGCACCACAGCGTATAACGCAGTGCCCCTACCCACTGCTGCCTGGTCTCCCGCGTTCAGCCTTCGGACTCCAGCAGCAATCTTGTGGAGCCACGGGGCGGCTGCGCCAGCGCCATACAGCCGCCTCACCCTCCGAGTGGCACAACCCGGCCGTCCGGGCATGGATTTACCCGATTTTTGCAGGGTACATGCAGGAGGTTTCACGCCACTGGAATCTGTTGTGTGTAGAGCGGCGTAGAAAGGATGTTTTTTGATCAGGATGTTTGTGTGAGCCGGAGCTCTCCTTTCAAGCGGCCATCTTTGATGCGTGCAACAGCGCCCCCCAAATGAAATTATATTTTATTTATATCGCGCTCGTACACAAGTGTTTTATAAAGGACATATATGCATATGTCCTTTACATATGCCATAAAGGACATATGTAGAGTGGCTCCCTGGAGCACGGGCCATACTTTTGCCAAGCATTATGGCTTGGTGGAAGACACCGGAAGGGAGTCCGCGATCGGGCAGGCGGTGCTCCAACACCTATTTGCGTAAGGTAAGAGCTGGCTAAATATCCCTCCTTCCCATCCATGGTTACCTAGCATGCTTAAAGTCTAAATGCCCTTTTAATGTAGAGGTATAGCCTCAAATGTATTGTGATGGTCAAAGCATGCTTCACTACCTGGTATTCTATGGCGCTATAGAAAAGAGCAGATAGATAGATAGATCGATAGCCAATGCTGGACAAGTCATAGTTACTTAACTGTAACTGTATTTCGAAGGGATTGTGTCCTCCGACGTATTCCTCATCTTAGATATATCCTTCCAGCTCTGCTGGCCTCGGAAAATTTTTTCTCTAGAGGGCGCTGCGCGTCGACGTCCCTCGAGTCGATGTCCCTCGACAGCCGCCGTATCGACGCTCGACGTCATCCTGCCTATAAAGGCCGCGCGCAGCGTCCGTTGCTCAGTTCCGTTTTTCCGCGCTTACTCGGTGCCTCGGAATACCGTTGCTCAGTTCTTAGTCAGATTAATCCTATTTACCTCGAGTTATTCGATCCGTACTCGATGGCTTCCTCGTCGGAACCGACAACTCCTCGATCCGGCTTCAAAAAATGTCGAGATTGTGGGAAAAAGATGTCGTTGACCGATCCTCACAGAAATTGTCTGTGGTGCTTGGGAGCTGAACACCATTGTTCGGAATGCGAGGACTGTATGTCCATGACAGCTAAGGCCCTGAAGGAGCGTAGGGGGAAGCTGGAGAAAGGTAAGACTTTTAAAGCTTCTTCTTCGTCGAGGAAGTCGAGACATTCGTCTTCTCGTCACCATTCGCGCTCCAGGTCTCGGAGTGGGTCTCATCACTCCTCGAGATCGAAGCACTCGAAGAGGAGACGTCGAAGAACCCCTTCTCCGTCTTCCTCTTCCTCTGTTTCGCCAAAAAGAATCCCTTGCCCCACGAAACATAGTTCCCGGGCTGAATGGGAGGAATTCCGAAAAAATATGATGAGTGTCTTCGAGAAAGCGGCCTCGACCCCCTCGAAGACTGCCGAGAGCGATGCTCTGGTCGAAAGACCCGAAGGTCAAAAACGCCGCGAGTCGCAGTACCCGGCGGAAGAAACCTCTCGAGCGCGTCTCGAACCCTCGAGCAGGACTATGACCTCCAAACCTTCCTCGAAGGTTCCGTCGACGCCGTCGACGAAGGTTCCGTCGAGGTCGATGTCTTCGACGCCGTTGTCGAAGGGACCTTCGACACACAGGTCTGTCGACTCGACGCCGGCCTCGACACCGGCGTCGACGCCAAGAAAAGTCACGGTGACCACACATCCAGTGACTATCCCCAGGCCCTCGACGTCGATGGCGTCGATATTGTCGAGTAGAATTCCAATTCTGTCGAGGTCCTCGAGGCCTTCACCTCTGTTTTCGACGCCACGCTCGAAGCCTTCGACGTCGGCGTCGACGACATCGACGTTTTCGAGGCCAATAATGACAAGTTCGGCACCCTCTGCCTTGGAAATGGGATTTACTCCCTTTATGAGTTCAGAACAATTGAGAACTATATCCTCAATTTTAGAAGAGGGTGATTTGTCTGAACAAGACACATTTGAGTTACAGGGACCTGTAACCCCAGTTAGAGAGGAATTTTCCTCTGAAGAGCGCAGATTAAAGGATCTTCATGATTCTTTACATGAGGCAAGTGGGTTAGACACTTCCCCTGAGGTGGATTTTGCTAAGCCAGACCCGGGGGAGCATGCTGAAACCCCCTACAGAGCCTTAATGGCCAGGATTACAGAGTTCATGGGGTGGTCTGCACCTTCACAATCTTTCCAGCAAGATGACCTCACGGATATTCTCGACAAAGGCCCACAAGAGGATCCTGTGGTGCCCTTTCATGAAGCTCTTCAGAGAAAGATCATGACAAACTGGGAAACCCCAGATGTAATACCAGCAGTAAATAAAAAACTGTCTGAAAGTACAGGGTATCTTCCACAGACCCAGAGTTTTTGTCTAAACATCCATCCCCAGAAAGTCTGGTGGTACAAGCAGCATCCTCTACCGATGTCAAGACGGCTTATCCTACAGTCCCACAGGACAGGGACGATAAAAAATATGATGCTATGGCAAAGAAAGTCTTTTCAGCATGTAGCATGGCATTAAAGTCTGTTAATGCTACTTGCACCCTTGCTAGGTTCAGCCATACACTTTGGGAGTGTGCTTCTACAGCGGCTGACTGCATCCCGGAGGGAGAAGAAAGGGATGCGTTCCTGAATATTATACAGGACGGTAAAGACGCTATGTGCGAATCCCTCCAGACGGGCATTGATTCGGCTGACAGTATCAGCAGAGCAATGGCGGCAAGTACATCAACCAGGAGATTCGCTTGGTTGAGAAAGTCGGGTTTTGCCCCAGATGCGCAAGCCAGGCTCTTGAACATGCCATTCGATGGCTCTTCTTTGTTCGGGAAAAAGGCGGATGACAGTTTAGAGAAACTGCAAACTTCAAAAGCTGCAGCAAAATCCCTAGGAGCTGCAATCCGTCAGACTCCTTTTCGTCCCACAGGAACCTCTGCGAGGGGCAAGTCCTTTCGCTTCTACTCCGCATTCGGAAGAGGTAGAGGACGACCGGCTCAAAGGGGTCAAAGAAGAACTACCCGAGGTGGACGGGGTAGATATTCTAAAGCCGCAGCAACAGCAGGTGCCTCTTTACCATCGGCATCTGCATCAGCCGCCCCAAAACCAATCTGAGGACTCCCCTCACAGGACACCTGTAGGAGGCAGGTTGACTCAACATCTGACGGTATGGCAGGCTATCACGTCAGATGCTTGGGCATTGGAAACTGTCGCCCAAGGTTACTGCCTGCCTTTCCTACGTATACCTCAGAGTCATCCACCGGGGATCAGCTCTCAGAAAGCTCCAGATCCGCTCCTCTTGCAGGAAATTTTGGACCTGCTAGAGAAAGGTGCCATAGAACCGGTACCTGTAGCGGAGAGGGACAAGGGCTGGTACTCCCCTTACTTTCTCATTCCGAAGAAAGACGGAGGACTGAGACCCATCTTGGACTTGCGAGAATTGAACAAATTCCTCAGAAAAGACAAATTCAAGATGGTCACTCTTTCTCAGATCCTCCAGGCCCTTCAGTTTCAGGACTGGTTGGTATCTCTGGACCTTCAGGACGCTTATTTCCATGTGCCTATCCATCTCAAACACAGGAAGTACCTGAGGTTCGCAATTGGCAACTCTCACTATCAATTTCGAGTACTGCCATTTGGGCTGACCTCCGCCCCGAGGGTCTTCACCAAGTTAATGTCGGTAGTGGCTGCAAGTCTAAGGAGGGAAGGGATTCACGTCTACCCCTACCTGACGATTGGCTGATCAGGGCTGTTTCTCCGGAGCAAGCTCAGATCCAGCTAAATCATGTGTGCCATTTCCTTCACAGACTGGGCTTCTCCCTCAATTTAAAGAAGTCACAAATGATACCATCGCAGAGACTCCAGTTCATAGGAGCGATCCTGGATACTTCCCTGGGAAAAGCCTCGCCACCAGAGGTGAGGGCTCAAGATATTCTACAGATGGTTACCAAGTTCCAGCATGCCCAATGTCTCCCAGCCTTTGACTTTTTGAGGTTGCTAGGCCTCATGGCATCCTGCATTTTCCTTGTGCCAGAGGCTCGCCTGAGAATGAGATCCCTCCAGTGGGCACTGAGGACTCAGTGGTCACAATTCTCAGGGAGAATGACAGATCTTCTTCAGGTACCCGGCAGGGTGGCTCGAGACCTTCAGTGGTGGGCCTGTCAGGAGAACATTCTGAAAGGAGAACAGTTTTGGCAACCCTGGCCGGAGATAACAGTAGTCACGGATGCCTCACTCACGGGGTGGGGAGCCCACGCCAACGACTTGACCATCAGCGGTCGTTGGTCTCCATCGGAGTCCAGACTACACATCAACCTGTTAGAGCTGAGAGCCATCAGACTTGTGTTGAAGGCTTTCCTGCCAGCTGTACAAGGGAAGAACGTCCTGATAATGACGGACAACACGGTGGCCATGCATTACCTCAACAAAAGAGGAGGCGTAGGATCACTACCCCTGTGCAGAGAGGCGATGCAGCTCTGGTTTTGGGCAATCCAAGAAGGAATCTCTCTATCGGCAGTTCACCTAGCCGGAGAGAAGAACTTGACAGCGGACGCTCTGAGCAGGCAGAACACAGTCTCCCACGAGTGGGAGCTAGCTCAGGAAGTCCTTCAAGAGATCTTCGCCCTTTGGGGAACCCCTCAGGTAGATCTGTTCGCCACCAGCCTAAACAGGAAATGCGACCTGTTCTGCTCAAGGGAATTTCCTCCGAGAGGAGCTCTGGGAGACGCGTTCATAGTGGACTGGGAGTTTCCGCTTCTGTACGCGTTCCCACCAGTCCCTGTCATTCCTCAAATGATCAGGAGGTTGAGAAGATTCCGGCGAACCATGATCCTAATTGCCCCGGATTGGGCCAGGAGAACGTGGTACCCGGACCTTCTAGACTTGTCCATCTGCCCTCCAATTCGACTTCCTCTCAGAGAGAACCTACTCTCACAGAAGGGAGGTCAGGTTCTCCATCCAGACATCAAAACCCTCAACCTTCACGCTTGGCTTCTGAACGGCTGAGGTACAAGGATTGGGACCTCCCTGATGATGTTATGGAGGTGTTGCTTTCGGCAAGGAAGCCAGCAACAAAGTCTTTATACCGCTGCCGTTGGAACAGATTTTGCAGCTGGTGTAGAGAACAGAATATCGACCCATTTTCATGTGGTACACCAATGGTTTTGTCCTTCCTACTATATTTGGCAAATTCAGGCCTTCAAGTTGGCACCATTAAGGGCTATCTCGCAGCGCTATCTATCTTTAAGCGTACTGCGGAAGAACCATCCTATTTCAAATTACCCTTGGTAATACAGTTTCTAAAGGGGTTAACCAATGTTTATCCCCCAAGACCATTCCAAGTTCCCCTGTGGGATTTAAACTTAGTACTAACTTTCCTGATGGGTACACCTTTCGAACCTCTCCATTCTTGTTCGTTAAGATTCCTTACCCTTAAAACTGTTTTATTAATAGCACTTACATCTGCTAGAAGGGTGAGCGAATTACAAGCTCTTTCTTGTAAACCCCCTCATACAATCTTTCACAAAGACAAAGTTGTCCTGCAAGTGAAGCCTAATTTCCTCCCAAAGGTGGTTTCTGAATTCCATATCACTCAGAAGATTACCCTACCATCTTTCTATCCTCCTCCTCACCCGGGGAAAGAGGAAGAGAGGTTACACAGACTAGACCCTAGGAGGGTTTTAAGTTTTTACATTAGTAGACTAGCCAGGATAAGACAGGCAGACCAGCTGTTTGTAGGTTACGCAGGTCACAAGCTGGGGTTACCAATAACTAAGCAGACCATTTCCAGATGGATCATTCTAGCCATTCTGGAATGTTATAAACTGGCAGGGAAAGAGCCCCTTCAAAACCTTAGGGCTCATTCGACCAGAGGTATTGCAGCTTCATCGGCCCTCAAAAGAGGCGTGCCAGTTAAAGACATATGTGCGGCCGCTACATGGTCGTCTGCCCATACCTTTACATGATTTTACAACTTGGATTCCTCCTCCAGTCAAGAGACTAGGTTTGGAATGGCTGTACTGCATTCTATTCATCAATAGAAGACAGCGTGAAGTCAGTACTCCCTCCTCCAATAATAGAATACTGCTAGGGGAGCCTATCTAAGATGAGGAATACGTCGGAGGACACAATCCCTTCGAAGAACAAGTTACTTCTTACCTTGTAACGTTCTTTCGACGGGATGTTCCTCCGACGTATTCCTCATCGACCCTCCCATCCATCCCCGCAGTTCTACTTCCCTTGTTGTTGCAGCTTACGCTCCTTGAGGGTGATTAGTCTAGTCCAGACAGTAATACTGTGGGCTACAAAACGGAACTGAGCAACGGACGATGCACGCGGCCTTTATAGGCAGGATGACGTTGAGCATCGATACGGCGGCTGTCGAGGGACATCGACTCGAGGGACGTCGACGCGCAGCGCCCTCTAGAGAAAACATTTTCCGAGGTCAGCAGAGCTGGAAGGATATATCTAAGATGAGGAATACGTCAGAGGAACATCCCGTCGAAAGAACGTTACAAGGTAAGAAGTAACTTGTTCTTCTCCAGCATTGGTATCTTTCATAGATTCACATGCGCCCTCCTCCCCTGGGAGGCTGCTCCGTAGCCAGTCAGTCATCGTATTACAGTTACTATGGCTCAAAATTGGAAAATGGCTGCCTGGGGTGGAGCTTAAACCCTGTCACCTCATTGCTTAGGGTCGAAAAGGACCAAAGTGAGGTGGAGGGACCATACAAGTGAATGCCTCTGCAGGCATTGGCCCTCATTACAACCCTGGCGTTAAGTGGTTAACGGCACCGTAAAAGGTGGCGGCGCTGTTAACCCCTTAACGCCTGATTACGAGGTCCCTTTGCGGGTTGGCGATTTTAACGCCTGCTTTTTGCAGGCATTAAAATCCAACCCGCAAAGGGACCTTCTTGCTAAGTACGGTGCCGCAATTTGCGGCACCGTACTTAGCGCCTTCCCCATTTCCATTGAGCCCTATGGGGCAAAAATGGGAATGGAGAAGGGCCATGGCGGCATGGGGAATTACCGCCGCGCCAACCTCGGAATGGGGCGGTAATTCCCCATTCCGCCATGGCGGAGTCGGTAAGTTACCGGCATGGACCATGGTGCTATTAGCTATTAGCACCATGGTCCAACGCCAGGGTCGTAATGAGGGCCATTATCTCCATTCTGTATTAATTTCCAATGGGAAACATTATATATATTATTATTTTAAATTACTTAGGATTCCCAGTCTGATGACAGGGAATATTCAAGCATCTGAATCTATGAACGATATCAATGCTGTAGAAAAAAAGTTACAGGTAAGTAACTACAACTTCAGCTGCTCCTATGTCAGGCATTTCAACTTCCGAGCCGACCGATTCAGATAATGTTACAGCGGACATGGATAATGAAGGGGACACTGAAGATGATATTTCACTTTCGGCCGAGGCATTTCACGGTCGAATGTGGGGAGTAGGGGAATTTTTATGTCTTCCTGTGCCGCATAAATCCTCCGCTGAACCCGGGGTACTTTCAGAAGTGCTATCCCTCCAGAATACAGACAAATCAGGAGTGGCCTTTCAAAATGATGTACTGGTGAAAAATCCACATTATATTCAGACTGTCAATAAAAAAGTGGAACACAAATATCACCAATTACAGGTTGGTTCATCATGCTTATTGGCTAATCCGCAGTCAAGGTCCTCTGTTTTTGCTGCTGCTACAATGCTTACGAAATCATCGTACTCCCTCATGGGACAATCCTCTACACCACTTTCAAAGAGCACAAACTGATGGGATGCATATGGCAAAAAGGTGTATTCCAATGACACACTTCACATCCACCAGGCTAATTGTGATGCAATGCTAGCTATTGCTAACCAACACTTATGAAGGAGATCACACATTTCCAAAGGTTCCCCCCCTAGGACAAGGTGGCAGGATTGAAGTCTGGTCTCACTGAGGCTTGTCTAATAGCTCTGGACTTAAGAGAGTCTTCTATATATCATATTGATACAGCCTCAACAACTATTTACCTGGGAGTTGACAAGCGGCATACCGTGTGGGCCTGTGCCCCTTATTTTAATAAAGTTGTGCAAAAAGAATTGTTGACCTACTTTCTGAAGAAGCAGAATTGTTTTACTCATCTACGGATGATAAATTGACCAAAAAAAGGCAAAAATAAAAGGTTTGCTTTGTGCCGTTCAATATAAAACAAACACTTCTGACTTTTAATCGTATTCCCAATCCCCAGATGTTTCAGCTCAGACACGTAAACTCACCCATTATCCCAGGGCAAAACAAAGCCTCCCGCCAGCAACCCCCTTATGGAACGAAGTGTCTCAAGTAGCACCATGAACATTCCAAACAAAGTAAAAATCCGTTATAGCAGAACCAAGTGCATTTTAAACCCCTTTTTCAAACCCTCCCTTGCCTCCCCCTCATACTCCCCCAAAATGGAAGATGTACCTCCAAAGTCAAACATCCCAACAAACATTGCAACATCGCATTGGGGGGCCGGCACATGAAAGGCGGCCTGGGCCCCATGGCCACATGACCGATCATTGAAAGAAAGCATGTCAGCTATCAGTATATCTCCTGTAGTAGCAATCAACAAGGAAATTATGTGAATGCTTCCTGCAGAAGCACATTGGCGCCATTGCAGTATAGTTTGAATGCCTAGAGAAAAAAGCAATTCAACCGGACAGGGGCATTGTTGAAGTGTGTCAAACCAGGTCTAAGTAAAGGAAGAGGAAGTAATATAGGCAAATCGGAAAGTGTCACGACACAGCAGTATGCTCATCTAAGAACTTCATGGCTTCCTCTGGGCGTGTGAAGAAATACGTCTTGCTCCCGCATTCAATACGCAGTTTAGCTAGATTCAGCATCCCAAAGCCTCTTTTTCACTGCAATAAATGTTTTCCTCTCTTGTTGCACCGCTACTGAGAAGTCTGGATAAAAATGGAGTATGCTGGAGCCCAAGAGTAGTTCACCTTTTTTGCGGGCGGTGCGAAGGATCGCGTCTCGATCACAATAATTTAGAATCCAGGCAATTATCGGGTGCGGCGGCCCCCCGGGCTTGGGTTTTGGCACCAGGGATCTGTGGGCATGCTCCACCGCAAACTGTGGCGACGGCTTGGGCTGGTCAAGGAGTGTCAGGATGGTGTGCTCCACAAAATCTTCCATGGAGGCATCTATATTGTTTTCAGGGACTCTTGGGGGTGGTCTTGGTATACATATTTATAAAACTCTGCTTCTTCCTCACACCCTTCGTCATTGCACAGGTGTGTATGCGGTGGTCTTAGCTCTGTCCGTTTTCCGTTGGCAACAGCTCCTGACTCCAGATGGACTACGAAGGTGTCAAACCACTGATCACTAGCACCAACCACTAGCTTTGGGTAAGCAGGAAGTGCTTCTCCAGTTCTTTCGACAGCCAATGACCACCCACTGAAACCAGTAGTAGTGTCCCAACCCCTGCAGCAAACAGCAGCTAAATGCACAATGTCAGGATCTTGATCTGCTGATGGGGGCACAGTACTTCTGGAGCTTAAAAAAACAATGCTAGCAGAAGACCACACACAGGGCCAGTAGGAGAGGCCAGCGCTCCCAGCGCACCACACACAGGTTCTGTCGTGACCCCAAACAGACCTCTGGAATAGGAGCACCCATGGAGGTAATAAGAAGCAGGTGCCACAGTAACAGGTCTATGGCCACCCTGTAGGCTATTGTGAAGGTAGATCAATCGGGGGCCAAGGAAGAGGTCTAAACAATGTAGCAGCAGATGTATGACACCCTTTTCAACAACCTAAGTCTTCCTCTTACATTGTGCCTGGGGAGGTAGGTAAAATCTATGAATGACGAAAGAAAATGAGGGTCAGGAGCAGCGTTCCCGGAGGACCTGCACAACATGCGCAAGCCCAGTTGCCATGCAGGATGTGTGGCCTCAGCCCAGAAGCACTACTCCCATCATCTGCGCAGTCGGGCGCCTGCCATCAGTGGTGCTGTTGGTCGTGCACAATCTCTGCTGTCCACAGGAGACAAGTTCAGCGATCACAGCTACCGTGGACTCCACTTTGTGGCCCACCCCCTGGAAGGGCTCCACTGCACCAGCGGACCACAGACCAAGTAGTCCGACCGCAGTCGTACGGCGTCAGCACCACTGGGCCGCACACCTTCCCAGGTTTCGAGCACCGATCCCAGTACCGCTACAGTGTCTCGTGGTGAGCGAGACACTGTAAATGAAAGCGCCACAGCTCCGGTTCCCCTGGGTGTCAATAGCGGTCAGGATAGTACTGGTCAGGAGCAGATGTCAACCGTCACAGGCTGCAGGACAAAGGAGCTCTACAAGAGAGCGGCCATAACGGATCGTGCGCAACAGCGCTCCACTCTTGCCATTTTTCTCCTCTTGCCTGAAGAAGAACCAGGCTGACCTGCGGATACTTTTCCTCAATCTTACCCTCCCACTAGAAGAATTCAAAATGGTTACGCCAGCTCTGATCCGGAATCCCCTTTGTCGGGGAGACTGGTTGTGTGCTGTTGATTTGAAGGGCGCATCTTCACACATACCAATTGCAGTAGCACACAAGAGATTACTGAGATTCTCTCTGGCAGGCCGCCATTTTACAAACCATATAGTCCCAGTAACAGCTCATTCATGACGTCAGAGGGTGAACATTTACCCATACCTGGATGAATGGCTGGTACGCACAGAGTCATTTTAACAAACTCAACAGTAACTTCAGTTCCTTTTGGATTTGCTTTTCAAGTTTGGTCGGTTGGTCAATGAGAAGCAGTCTTGTCTCTCAGCGACTCAGGATATCAGTATCATCGGTTGGCAATGGGATGCAAACACAGGGGAGATTTTCCCCAAAACAGTGAGAGTGCAGGATGCAAAATTGGCTACCAATAATTTTCTAAATCAGCAACAGACTTCAGCCTGGTAGTTTCAGCAACTTCTAGGTCAGATGGCGTCCTGCATTCTGGTTGTGCCCTTTGCTCAGCTGAAGAGGAGACTCCTTCAACATCAGCTGGCTTCCTGGTGGAACAAAGAACTGGACAAACAATACTCCTGGTGTTATCTCATCCACCTTAATACTGTCTCCTCTCCACCACTCAATGTTACCACCTCCACCTTAGCTGTATTGCTGTCTCCTGATATCATTCCTTCACCTCAATTATGTTTCTACCACTGGATTTTACCAACTACAGCTCAGCTTTAGTCCCACTCCTGGCATCACCTCTCCGGCTTACCTCGCTCCCACCTTGTGATGTCACATTTTCCACCTCAGTACTTTTTCCACCATGTCACATGGTCAGGGTGGAACATGGACCCTAAGGACTTGGGTAGGCTGCCCCCAGAGTAGATCTTACCCCAGAGCCAAGGTGAGGGAGTTGTGGGGGGGCGGGGAGTTCCTGCCCCTCCTAAGTATTCCGTGATTGCTACTGTTGGTAGCACTTTCAATCACAAATGCCTTCCCGCCTTTTTTCTGGCCATTGTCCTCTTTTGGCCTTTACATGACTGCAAGGTCCAGAATACAACACAGCGGCAAACATACACAACATGAGCCGATTAGGGAAAGAGACAAAGCAGGAAGCTCCTGTTCGCAGCAATTTCCCGCTCGAGAGTGAAAGAGAGAGGAGAAAGGTGCTGGGGTGGGCGTTGGTTGGAGACATGAGGGAGTAGTAGGTGGAGGCTGAGCGAACAGTGAGGGGAGGAATGTGAGAAGACCAGAGGAAAAGAGGAGGACATGAGGGAGTGGGGAGTGATTGGAGATGCAAAGGAGGGACATAATAGGTAGAGAGAGAAAGACCTAGGAAGACCAGAAGTGGAAGAAAGAGAGAGGCACCAGAAGACGGAGAGAGAGAGTAGGAGGAGAATGGTGGAAAGAGTAAGGAGATACAGGAGTGAGAGAAAGAGAATCTAGAACATCATTAATCACATTAGGGAGTCCTCAGAAAGTCCTAGAGGGAGCAAGGTAGGGAAGGACTCAGCCTTTAGGCCCCCACTTCCAGATTGGGATAGCTTGGACAATAGGTGTTACCAATCGCTAGCTTTCATTTTACCACTGAGGAACAGGGAAGCCTGTGATAGGGATGAGAGAGCCCACAGAAGGTCGGGAGATCAGTCAGGAACATCCCTTACCCAAATTAACCTGCAGTCTTCTCTGTAACAAAAACATGAGTGAAAAAATAAAAACCTGTGCTCTGTTTTTCCCTAAATTTGTGGAATTATTGAAGCCATCCTTGACAACCATCTGATGTTATCATCTCCACCTCAGTCCCACCTGGAGTTACTTCCTTCTTTCTTCTCACAAGCTTCTTTGCCCCCTCTACTCCTCTGCCTCCCCAACTTATGCTCTCGCCAAACTTCTTTCCTGGACAACTGCCTTCAAACTCCAGCCTCCTAATCCTACAACCCACACTGACTGACTGGAGTCTCTGGGCTTTATGGGGGGGTGCTGCTTCTGCCCTCTGGGCTTGGCTCCCTGTGAGGGTGTGTACCCGTTCTCCATTCCTTTTCCAGGGGAGCCTGAGCTCACTTTCGGCTTAGGGGGTTGGGAGGCTGGAACAAGCCTTTGTTTGGTCTGCCTGCTATCTTGGAATCCATTCCTCCCTTCCTACTACTCACTAATGCTTCCATAAAGAACCCAAGTCACCTTTATTCCAGTGTGTGAAGTGGCTGCTAGCTCTTGGTGACCTCATTAATCCCCATGAATGTGTTCAAAATGGTGGCTCACAGTAAACTGGCAATTTGTTATGCTCAGTGATGGTATACTCTGCTGGAAGACAATAGCCCTAATTACGAGTCAACTGGAAATGCACCCGTGATTTCATCATCCCAGTAGTAGCGTTTCCGCGCATCTCGCATTGCCAGAATTGGTGTAACTGGCATGACGGAAACACCATCAAAAGCAAGAAACGCTGGTGTTTCTGTTTGAAAAAATTCCAGTAACAGCGATTCCGGCATGCGCAATCATGGAAACACCGGCAACGGGCCAACCGATGCCAGAAACATTGGCAATGGTATTAGCAGAACCAGAAACAGTGTCATCGCAGGAACTAGAAGCTCGCCCGTGGCCATTTTGAAAAACACAATCTATATAAAATCAGGCACTTTCTGTAGCCATCCATTCACAGAGACACAGGCAACATGGCAGGCACATACAAATCTCGTGTCTTTGAAGTCCGTCAACGTAAGCCGCGGTTCACAGAGCCTGAACTTACTTCATTGACTGACAACATTGTGACCAATGAGGGCAAACTATTTGGAAGGAGGTGACTCAGAAGGTCACGGCAGTGCGCCCTGTCCCACGCACTCCAAAACACTGCCACAAAAGGTGGGATGACCTTCTCATGCGAGTAAGGCATCTACTCTCGGCACATCAGAGGGAAGGCCTTGCCACTAGAGGCGAGACAACCTCTCCTCTGATACTGATACTGTGGAAGGAGGCATGCAGCACGGTGCTGCATATGGAGGGGATCGATTGAGTAGGAGCAGCAGAGGCTGGAGCAGGGATGCAAGCAGAGGGCAGTAAGTACAACAAGCCACACATCATGGTGATATGTCCAAGTTCATGTGAAAGATACATGACTACAACATCGATATGGGCCATGCACAGGCAGATGCCAGAGGCAGGGGCCAGGGTAAGACATGCACAAATATTGCACCCAAAATGCATGAACACACACATATGGGCACATGAATACCGGCAATGTGTGCAAAGGGACAACATGACAATTAGCATATTCATGATGCACACACCAGTACAAGCCAGCGTGGCAGGACTACTACCAATGTGCACACATACCACAGAAATATGCACACACGCATCAGAGCAGTCCTGACAACCAGACATCATGTCCAGGATAGGTCAAACACAATGTCGTAACTGTCTAATGCAAGTCTGTTGAGGTGACACACAGGTGAATAATTGCATGCCCAACTCATCCTGACAGGCACATCCTTTTTTTGCAGCAGACAGATACACTTCCTTGTCTTCAGAGGAGATCTAAGCCAGTTTTTGTGACATTTGTTTTTCTCAGATTGTAAATCAAGCATAAACCAAGATTGTTTATTAGAAGTTACACAGCTCTTATGATTTCTTAAAGGAGCTATCTCACCTATGGCTAAGGTCAGTGAGTGCTGATAATGGTCAACAATGGGCCTCATCACGAATTTGGCCTTAGCCCATAAATGCGGCAGTAATGCTATTACTGACGCATTTAAGGGCTGGCCAAATCATGAGTTGGGCGGAAAGGTTGGAGTTTTACCTCCAGCTTTTTTCTGGAGGTAAAATACTACACTTTCCGCCCATTTATTGGCTAATTGCGCCGGCGCTAGGACCCAATGGGTAATGGGAACTTACTGCTGCACCTCTACTCATGATCCGGCGCTAATAGTGCGGGACCGAGTAGCGGTAACACTATTTGTGTCTGCGGTATCCCTGCAGTATTACCGCTGGGATGCCGCCAAGGCTCTGATAGAGACCAATGTTCTGAGCAGATTTTAAAGACACAAGCACCTCAGACGGTGTATGCAGCAGCGGAGAAAGATAATCTTTTGTAGATTTGGGCAGATTATGCGTGGTGATGATGATACAGGACGCATACGTGGTTTGAGATTAGAGATGGACAGACGGAATTTAACAAAATAATGATCGGACCACAGACAAGGTGAGATTGTGAGATCATTAGTCGTAATTTCATATGTACATATCCAAACCAATATGTGACCTTCCCTTTGGGTAGAGTTCATACTATGCTGCTAATTATCATTAAACCAATAATTAAAATTGCCCAGCAATAAAATATTGGACAATGGTTTAATTATTGGACAGAGACTAGAGATGAACTAAGTCTCAAAATGCGGCATGTCATTAGGGGGTTTATACAGTATAAATAAGCTGTATGTGACACAAGGGTTAACAAGAAGTGTAACCAGCAATAGCTCCGTGCTCTCGGGGGCCTCATTGATAACTTTATGGATATTAAGATTCTTTCAAAAAATGATGGCAACTCCACCTCCCATGACAGAGAGTCTGTTTTTTGTAATTGCCATATAACCATCTGGCACAGCAAGTGCAAGGTCATGTCCAGAGGTACCAGAGAGCCAAGTTTCAGTGATGGTAATTGTGTCTACATTGTTTTCAACAATGTAATCAGCAATTTCGTAATACTGTTTAACCAATGACCTTGTGTTTTAAGGACACAATTTAAGTCACTATTTTGTAGTGCCTTGGACGGCGTTAACAGAGGACATCAGTCAGAACTGCTCTGCTGCTTTTCGATGTAAAGCCACAGCCTGTATTTGGGGTATCAGAAACAGTAACAGCAATATTGGTATTTATGCTTGACACTGCAGGCCTAGCAATAATGTTAGCACTGGTATTAGGAAAGTATCAGACAGATGGGTATCTGACTGCACACAGATACAGGCATGATCAACAAAGAGCCCCTCCCATGTATCATACAGTGGCAGGAGTGATAGCTGGCAACAGCTGCAGCTCCCCGAGAGACTTATATTGGGCAATCATTTCAGTGGAGCTCTGAGGTCTAGTCTGCAAGAGTCCTGTTGTTTCGATTGTGCTGCCACCTCCTCAATCAAAGCAAGTGGATTAGCCTCAATCATGGGAGGCATAACAGCAAACTTAACTGAAACCGGAGCAAAGACAAACAGTCTAAAACGCAATCACGTCGCCACCTCCGGTCATGAATTGGCACAAACTGGCTTACACGTGCCAGTGCTCACACGTTGGATTAGGTGGCAAAAGCAGTGCTAGGCTACTTGGGAGATTTAGTCCCACAGTGATATCAGTGGCAAGAAATAACTAAATGGAACACAAAACAATCCCACTGACACACGTTAGCAGCAAGGAGAAACCCAGAAACCTAGTATGTTTTTAGCATCAGTAATTTCAATAAAACGGAGCAAAGCGCAGTGGGCAGCACATCAGGTTTAAACAAAATAAAAAAAATTCAAACTCTTGAAATTGAGGGTGGGTTTGATGAGTGAGCCAGTTGTGTTCCTGCTGGATGGTCTACTGTGGCGTTACTAAAGTTAGAGTAAAATGTATATGTGAGATGAATTATCACCAAGAGATACATCCTTCTTTCCTAGAGGTATGGCAGAAGCTCTTTCAGAGCTATTAGAGCTTCCTGGTATGGTTTGATGTGGTGCAGTGCGGCAGAAAGAATTACTGTAACTTGTTTTTCAAACAACATTCCTTTTGTGACATCTGGGCCCTTCTCTGGCAATTCCTATCCAGAACTGAATCTGACACAAAGTCTACAACTGCACAAGAAGGGTGTGGTGCATGTCACCACCTGCTTTTCAGAATGCTTGCCCATGCAGTTGATTAGAGACCTCTGTGACTTAATACACTCTGCTGTACTCTCCTCCTTTTCCATGTTAGTTTGAGTGTGGCTGCAGGCTGGAGCCTCTCAGGTCTTCTGTCTGGGCACTCCTGGGTGTTGTCTTCACTAAATAGAACCCTCTGTTTTGTTTCTCTGTGTTTACTGGCACTGTATGTCTCTTTGAAACAATGTACTTGATTATGCTACGTTTCCGCCTTACCTCTATATTCCTCTTTTTTTTTGGGAACTTTATAAGAAACTTTATTTTATTTACAATACCAACAAATGTAGACAGAATAGAAATTTCACATTGTGTGTTTACAGTTTTCAGAACTGAACAAGTAGAGACGAAAGCGCTAGAATTTCGCATTAAAATTGAGACAGACTCAAGACATACAAAGACAACAATGACAGAACGCTACTAAAAGTTAAAACCTCCAGCGTTAGTTTCTACAATCTGAAAGGCGTAGCCATCAGTGGTAATTTCTGGAGCAACACTTGCATCCTCTTCACCCCCAGCAGAGAAATATTTGTCTATCAGGTTAGAGGAAGCTTTGTACACCATCTTATTCTCATGAGACTGCGGGGCCTCTATTCTGTCCAGGCCTCCACACTCTTCAATCATGATACACAGCTTCTCAGTCTCATCAAGTTTCTCAGCAGCCAAGAAAATGTTCATAATGGCATCTCGGATGACTAGAACGATCTTGCTGTCTTTTGCAGATAAAAGGTTAATCAAGGGCTCAATAACGCCAACCTGTACAAGGTACACCACCTGGTTGATGTTACCCCCACTTATGCAGTTGGTCACGGCCCACACAGCTTCCTTTTGAGTTTTGAAGTCGCCCTTTTTCAAAATGCTCACAAGACATTGAATGTTACCATGAGCTCCAACTTGCTGGAACTGGTCCTGTCGGCCAGCAGTGATGTTGGACAGAGTACATCCAGCCTCTTTCTGGATATTATTTTTGTAATGGGAGAGTAGACTTGGGAAGACAGCCAGAGCTCCAGCTAAAAGCATGGCTTGGGTCTGTTCATATGTGCCAGTGACTATGTTGCCAATTGCTCTCAAAGACGGAGTCATAATAGCAAGGCCCCCACATGCCAGGAGCTTCACCAGTCGTGGCACTAGTCCAATTTTATCCACAACTTCTGTCAGCTCATTAGGTCCATCAGTGAGGTAAGAAACAGCCCAGCAGGTGTCTGCCAGAACCTCCTTGTCATCATGATGAAGCAACCGAACAAGAGTTGGCAGTATCTGCTGGATGGCTTCTAGAGGTGGAGCTGGATTCTTATTGAGGAAGAGGTTTGACAAAGTCCAAGTAATGTTCCTTAAGTAGCCAGACGCAAAGGTCAGGCACAGCAAGTAAAGCAAGGAGCGGATCAACTGCTCCGTATTTAATAACCAAGACCCTGTATGAAGAGCCATCACCTGCAATATTTCCTAGAGCCCACAAAGCTTGCTCACTTATGCGAGTGTGTGGTGAAGCCAAGAGGGACATGAGCACAGGAATACCACCACCTTCTACTACAGCTCGGGTCTGATCTGATGTGCCAGAAGCAATGTTCGTCAAAGCCCAGAATGCTTCAAATTGGATAGGGCTGCAGTCTGTACAACCCAAGAAGGCAACAAATGTGTCGAGATCAGGTCAATGTAGAGATCAGGAAAGCAAAGAAGGATGATCAGATGCTCAAGAGGAGGAACGTGAGCAGCTTCCCCGACGAGCCCCTCTCCCCTCTACAGGAGAAGAACCAGAACGGACAGGTTGCAGTACCATGGACGGTTGAAGAAATTGTGAAGGGTGTGAATGGCACTAACTTGGAAATCCAGCTTCAAGCTACTCAAGCTGCCAGGAAACTGCTGTCCAGAGAGAAGCAACTCCCAATTCATGGCATTATTCGTGCGGGTTTGATTCCAAAGTTTGTTGCCTACCTCTATATTCCTGTAATGGAAGGAAAGTTCCATCTGGGAAAAGTTCCCCAAAGCTCCCAATCCCCAATTTTATCATGGTGTCGAGGTACCTTTTTCTGTTGTGAGGGGTAGTCCTGGGATGTGGCGCACAGGTAGAAGGATTGACTAAGGTCTGTCCATCCCAACATCCTTCGCTAGGTCCCCCAAGCCTTATGTGTTGATGCGGCTATGGTGATTTCTCTATTAATCTTGGGTATATCCGAGATCAACACCGTTGATAGAAGCAACAAAGCGATGCATGGACGAATCCAACCTTCTGTGTAACAGTATGACAGGTAGTGGGCTTTTGCTGTTCTGTAATACCTGACCCAGTCCGGCGAACCCAGGCCTCAAGCGGCATGGTACAAATCTCCCACGGCACTCTGGCCAATTTACCAGCCAAATTGAACCATGCGCATGCAGATTGCAAACCATGGAAAACGCCTTCGGGAGCGTTATCGGAATATTTACAAAGAGGTAAATGAACTTGGGCAATATTACCATTTTAAGGAAGTGAGATTCTACCTACCTGCGAGACCGTGAAATTACTCCACCTGTCCAATTCTGCTTTGATTGGTTCGCTCACTATCTCATAGTTTAGCCTAACCAATGTCCCCCTCGATCTGGCTCGCTAGCCCAAGATACTTGACGCTATCCCATTGCCACCTAGACTGTGTCAGCCCCGGCCAGCAGCTGGTGTCACATGTCAAGGGAAAAATCTATGAATTCTGCCAGTTTATTTGTAACCCCGAGAACACTCTGGAGCTCATTTTCACTTGATCTGTAAAGTGAATGGAAGGCGTAAAAGCCTTGAGTAAAGATTTAATGTCTTCCATTCATGTCACACCTTATTTTCAAGCATTTGAATGGCAGAGAGGAGGGGCGGATCGCCACTTGCGTTTATGCAGCTCCCTTCCTCTCCACCATACAAATGTTCCAGCATCTGCACCGGCATGGATTATTATTATTATTTTTTTAAACAAAATAGTATTGATTTTATTACCAACCTTCAATTGACAAATTACACAAGGTAACAGCCCTGAACAAACAACATAAAAGTAAGCATTCATACTACACAGTTGACCAAAGTAAGAATAAAGTAATTATACAGACCGCATAACTAAGCATAAAACATAACTTAAACAATTCTCCCTCATCCTCCCTCCCCTCTCCAAACTTCCCACCCGCCCCTCCACTCCCCACACATCTGGGCAACGACTTTAGCTTTTCAAACAGTTGTTATCTTCTACACAACACCTCAATGTTGTCAAGAACTAGTCAACAGATCGTTCATGTCTCTTGCCACATTACCATGGCTAATTTGACTCATCAAATACTGTAGTCTATCAAATCATCTTGGGCCACCTTGCTCCTGACTCTACAATGTTTGCTTTAGTATGCCTCTGTGCACGGCTTAGTATTCCAGGAAGGGGAGCCAAATAATTTTTATATGAGCGTGCGACTCTAACAATGCAGCAGTGATGCTTTCTATTTCATATATTGT
The DNA here is from genome assembly GCF_040938575.1 of Ambystoma mexicanum. Classification (NCBI taxonomy): domain Eukaryota; kingdom Metazoa; phylum Chordata; class Amphibia; order Caudata; family Ambystomatidae; genus Ambystoma; species Ambystoma mexicanum. Next base: position 1,459,348,296 of record NC_090931.1, on the reverse strand, counting down.
GTGGGCTTTATCCAGCCATTCCCTCTTTGTTGGGAGCGGATCAGATATTTGGTCACTCTTAACCTGCCCTCAACTGACATTGGGCCTCGTTACAAGTGTGGCGGTCCGGAAACAAGGGTGCCGGTAAGCTTACAGGCACCCTTGTTTCCGAATCGCCTCACTACAAGTCTGCCTGCCGGGGCTGCTGCGCTTCACAGGTCTGACCCTGCCGAACGCATCGGCCCCAGTAGGCAGAATCGTCACGGAAGCAGCAGTGCTACTGCTTCCGTCTCCCCACTCAGTGGACTCCTATGGGACTCCATGGGAATGGGGACTTACAAAATCCAGCACCTGGCTTCCTGCGCCGCCAAGACTTGTAATGTCCCGGTGGTGGCACCGGGATGTCAGGCGCTGGATTCGGTCTTACAGGGTTGGCGGCAACCTCGTAATGAAGCCCACTGTGTTTTCAGAGGGGTTCTAGATGGCCTTTGCGGTGTGGTAATAAAGGGTTCCCAACTTTGATTTCTTGTGAGAAACAATCAAGGATTTAGCTACTGGGCCAGGTGTCAGGTATCTGGTTGTGGGTTCTAATGTCCGGTTTTGTCTAATGTGGTGAGTTAGTTTCAAAGACCATCTTCATAGATATATTGACAAATGCATTTTCATTTTTTTGCTTCTAAGGCGTCCCATTGCAGAAGAAACCCTGGAGCACCCGTGGTTCAAGGTGAGCATATCCATACTATGAATGTGTGAGCATTGTGAGAAAGTGTGTGCCACCCTTTAGGATATCTCATTCACTAAGGGTAAAACAGTTTCTTTACATCATCTGTGCTGTGGACCTGCAGATAGAGCTGGTTGCCATCTGTATATTGTGGAACAGAGAGTCCCATGCCTTTGACCAGGTTGCTGTGGGACCAGCCTGTTGGGGGCACCACATTTCAAAAGTAAGAAATTGGAATGATGAGGGACAAGTGATATCATTTGAGTTGTGAACTGAGGAAGTGATTTTACCCAAGCCTATAATTCCTCTTTGCTAGTTCATGAAGTTATGTTGGATTCTCTGTAGGCTGGGTGCTCAATATAGAGAAATTCACATTGAATTGCTCAGCTCTTTGGATTACACTCGGCCCCCCCACCCCAATATCCAGAAATGTAACATCCAATGGATGCTTTGAAGGGTATTGCAATGAAAGTTAATAATTTAACAGAAATATGTATTTCCAGGTGTTACACTCTGTTAAAGTCAGCAGCAGTCAAGTCAGACCAAAATTGAGTATATGCTCCACTATGTGTTTGTGTGCTCATTATTGCCAGTGTTCATATTTTCTATCAAAATGCTAATAGGTAAGCCCAGACCTTGCACCAATATCCACGTCCTCCTGTCAAATGGCCACCAATAGTCTTGAGGCATGGGTTTACCCCCAGTGTCCAGTGGTCATCTATGCAGGCCTTGTGGTGCACATCATCACCTTTTTCCTCAGCTGTCAGGTCCTCAGATCCATGGTCGGCTCTGGTACAGGACCCTCGGTGGGTGCCTACTACTCATGTATTTTATCAGCCACAATGGCATCTCCAACCTCAGTCACAAGACTAGTGAGGACATATATTTCACAAGGTTCATGGGGCTCATGAGATTCAGTCAAATGACTGATTTACTTAAGTGCCTCAAAAGGGACGTTTTACAACTTCCAGTCACGCCACTGATGGTTTCTTCTACTCTTGTGGTTGATCAATCTACTGCACAGATGCCTCAAACAGCTACAACACTGATTGTGTCAGAGTCACCTGAGGCTCCTCCACCTTCACCTCTGGATCCTCTACCTGACAAAGGTTCAGAGATTCCAGCACAAATTGAATCTTCCACTCCTGTATCAGACATGGATAACACAGTGGATGAGGAAGACTTACTCACATCTGCTAGGTCCTTTCATGACTCTGTCGATAGAATCTCTTAATTTCTGGGTTTCTCCACTCCCACAGAAGTTGTTGCTAAAGGGGGTGTTCTGGCAGAGGATTGGCCATGCAGGCGTAAGGGCTGTCAGGCATACCTTTACAAAAAGATCTTGGCTCTAGCCACTAGGACATGGCAGAAACTGCATTCATGTCTCCCAACAAATAAAAAGATTGAGGCAGGATACAGGCAAGTTGCCGCTGACTTTACTCAATTTTCACTGCAGCCACAACTTCTCTCTTCTAATGTGGCTGCAGCGTCCCTGTATGGGAAACATTGTCGTCATCTGCTTCTTCTATTTCCTCTGCATTTCTATCAAAGGACGACAGAATCTTAGAGGCATGTGGTAGAAACACCTATGCAAATGCCTCTCTGCATCTGAAACACTCTAAAACGGATGCTTGGTGGCTGCCAACCATTGACTGTGGTATGACATTTCTGATATTTTGCCTGATCTTCTGTCACAGAAACAAAAGGCATTTAAGTCAGACCTATCAGAAGTAAAACAAGTGGTGCAGGACAACCTAGAGTCTACTCTGCATCACATAGATACCGCCAGTCTGGGGATAGTGTACTATGGTAGATAAGAGATGCACAGCAGGGATGAGGTTGAGTTTACACAGGATATATTGCAGCTGTGTTATGACTTTTAGGCGCTTCCCTTTCAGATTTATTGTTACTTTATCATGTTTATCCAAGAACAACATATGCTTAGTTCTGGGATTCAAACAATTGTTATTAAAGACGTTGGAAAAACAACAGCGTCAGTTTCATACAATGTGTTGCTCCTTGTTTTACATTGCAGTTTAAATAATATCTTAAATAATAATGACTTTTATTCCTTCTTGAATCATATCTTCTTGCTTCAAAATCATATGTGCAATCATATCTTCTTAAATCCAAATCCAGTCTTCAAATCAAATGGTCGCAAGAGAATCTCAGAATATATAGATATTTTCCTCAACCCTTTGGCACAAATTTTGGCATCATACATCAAAGACACGAAGGGTGTAATTAAACAACTGGTAAATATTACCTGTCACAAAAATTATAGATGTGTTACTTTAGATGTAACATTTCTATACACAAGTATACGACATAAGCAAGGGAGTGAAATAGTATATCACTTACTTAAGTCACAATCAATTTTGTTTTTGGAACACAATACTATGATCAAACTATGCTCACATTTACTTTAAAGCATAACATATTCCGTTTCAATGGCATCATTTATAGACAACTGCAAGGAGCAGCTATGATTGCAAAATATCAGCATATGCTAACCTATTCTTGGGACACTTCGAGCTAGAACATGTATGGGTGCACCCAGCATTTACCAAAGAAAACAAAATAGTCTACTATGGTAGATTTACTGGTGTCATTTTATTCATTTGGACTGGAGATTCTGTTTCTTTACAACATAAGCTATTTGAACAGCAACAACTACATTATATAATTGACGATGTGTCACAGCACGGAAAAGATTGTCTTTCTGGATCTAGAACTCTCTGTGATCAATAATGAAAACCAAACTACATTATATAAAAATCCATAATCTGCAATATAATTTTCCATGCAAATAGCAATCATCCACAACACATTATAAATAACATACCATATGGAGAATTCATGAGGATCGAAAAGGAATTGCAGTGAAGAAGGCGAAACAACATTTTGTAATAGCGTTACAAAGGCACTATCATTTCCAAAGCATGGACAAAAGTAAACCAAATATCCAGGAAAACATTGTTAATTTCAGATAAACCCCCACCTCAAAGAGCCAACAAGGACACAAACATCAGATTTATAACTACTTATAGTAGTGATCACAACAGAATCAGGATATTCCTTAAATATTGGAAAGTAGTGAGGGCGATACAGAATTTCATAATAGAGGTTACAAAGGCACTATTATTACCAAAGCACAGACAAAAGTGGACCAAATATCCAGGAACACATTGTTACTTACAGATAAACCCCCATTTCAAAGACTAACAAGTACACAAACATCAAATATATCACTGCTTGTAGTCGAGATCACAACAGAATCAGAAAAATCCTTAATAAATATTGGAAATGTTAGACAGTGGCAAGGACATTACACTGCTGAATAGACATGCACGAACCTTGAATACATTTACAAATTACAACACAGACTATGTAGTCTATGTAATCTTATGCACTTGCAATAAACGGTGTATAGGCAGTACTATTGGGAAACCTAAAATGTACCTGCAAGAACATATAAGGGCTATCAAAAAGAAGATATCAAATACTCGTTTGGCATTAAATTGGAAAATAGAACACACCCTGGACAGCAATGACAGTATCAAATGCCTCGGGTAGACTTTATTACAACAGAAAGAGTCCAAATTGATGCACAAAATGTATTCATGTTTTTCTGGACTTAATGAAGACAATTAACTTTGTGCATTTTTGTAAATGTCTATGTTCCATGTAATTTGTTTTGAATTGTATTAACTGGCTCATGATTGAATCGAACGTTGTATTATTTATCAGCTATCTTTTTTTGTAGCACAAAACAATATGCATTTTAAATACTGAGTAGCTTTCAAAAGTCTTACTACAAAGCAATCATGTGTAGGTCAATTCCAGTAATATACTTTCGAGTGGATTGTGTCCTCCAACGTATTCTTCATTTTAGATGTATTCCATCCAGCTTTGCTGCTCTTCGGAGATTTTTTCGGCAGATGGCGCCATGCGTCGATGTCGTCGAGTCGATGGTCCCTCGAAGGCCTCCGTCCAGGGTGACGTCATCGGGTGTATAAGTAGCACGCGCGGTGCCCGTTGTCCTCAGTTCTGTTTTTTCGCAGTTACATTGCTTGGGACATTTGGCGCGCCTCGAGTTCTGTCAAGAAATATAATATAACGAGAAGTAATATATGTCCTCGTCATTGACGCCGACCACGACCCCGAGATCGGGTTTTAAGAAATGCAAGTCGTGCGGCTCAAAAATGTCGATCACGGACCCGCACCGCGAGTGTTTGTGGTGCCTCGAGGAAGGCCACGACATGGAGGCCTGTTCGAAATGTCAGGCGATGACGGGGAAGGCCTTGCGAGAAAGGAAAGGAAAGCTACAGGTAGGTCGGAAGGATCGAAAAGCCTCTAGCGTCGAGTCGAGACCCCATGGGGAAAAATCTCCTCGACGCGAAAGGCTTCGATCTAGATCCCGAAGCGATTCTCATCGCTCGTCGTCTTCGTCGAAAAAGTCGAAGAAACAACGCCATAGGTCTCCCTCCACCTCGTTGTCAGACGAGTCTCCGAAAATGAAATACCCCACAAACCATTTGTCTACCGAAGAGTGGGAAGCATTCAGGGTCGAAATGATGGAGGTGTTTGAGAAGACGAAGCCTCGGTCTGCGCCTTCTTCGGAAGCCGGCCGGGAGCGTCATCACTCCGACACTTGCGCGCCCTCGAGCCCGGGTGATCGTAAAAGGAAGGATAGGGAACCTTCCAGGATGCCAAGCGATAAACGCTCGAGTCGAGTCGACCGCTTGAGGTCACCAACGCCGTCCGAGACCTATCACACCTCGAAGGGGAAACCTTTGAAGGCCGCCTCGACGCCCTCGAAGCAGACCCTGTCGACGACCACTATGTCATCAACGCCGTCGACGCCGAAACCCTCAGCGCCAAAGGCTCCAACCAAGCCGGGCAGCCAGAAAAAGAGAAGGAAAAAGTTAAAAAACATGTAATTCCTTCAGAGCATGGTACTACACCTCTTCCTCCTCCTCTCCCAGAGAAGGTTTTCAAGCCTCTCCCTAGGAAGGAGTTTTTCAAATCCTTGACCTCCATTTTTGAGGAACAGGAGAGGTCCGAGGAGGAAAATGTACCTTTTGGATTGGAGTATGGCACACCAAATGTCCCAGAATGCTTGATCTCAGAGGAAAGCAGAATGAGGGATTTGGTGGAGTCTTTACACAATGCAAGTGGCATTGACACCTCTCCTGAAAATGACTTCGGTAGACCAGATCCAGGAGAGCATGCCAGTCCATTTTACCGTCAGTTAATGACCAATGTGGTAGATTACTTGGGATGGGCTAGACCACCAGCCCAATTCGTCCAGGACGATTTAACAGACATATTGGACCATGGTCCCACTGAAGACCCAGTACTACCTTTTCATGTAGCCTTACAAAACAGGGTGGCCAAGAATTGGGAAACTCCGGATTCTATTCCTCTGGTAAATAATTCCCTCACATCAAAATACCGCCCAGCCAGTAGCGACCCTGGCTATCTGTCAAAACAACCAACTCCCGAGAGTTTGGTCATACAGGCAGCCACAGCTTCCAACAAACTTGCATACCCGTCTATCCCTCCAGACAGGGACGATAAGCGTGTGGATGGTTGGGCACGGAAGGTATTTTCAGCCGGGAGCATGGCATTAAAATCTGCCAACTCCACATGTGCCTTGCCAAAATATTCGTACACTCTATGGGAGTGCATCGCAATGGCGGCGGAGCACATACCAGAAGGGGAAGAAAGGGAAGGTTTCCTAGCCATCGTTAGAGATGGAAAGGAGGCCATGCAGGAATCCCTTCAATCTGGATTGGACACTGCGGAAAGTGTAAGCAGGTCCATGGGCACTAGCACGGTAATGCGCAGGTTTGCATGGTTACGGAAGTCGGGTTTTGCACCAGACGTACAGAACCGCCTCCTGAACATGCCTTTTGACGGGTCTCACCTTTTTGGCAACAAGACTGACGAGAGCCTTGAGAGGTTGCAGACCTCAAAAGCAGCGGCAATATCCTTAGGATCTGCTATTAGGCAGCCTCAGCCTTTTCGTGCGCAAAGGCAATCACGGAGGGGACGATCCTATCGTTATTACACCTCTTTAGGGAAGACGAGAGGAATGGCCAATCAAAGGGGCCAAAGAAAGGCCACTCGTGGTGGACGAGGAAAACGTGCTAAGCCAGCTCCAGCTGCAGCCCCTTTGCCATCAGCAGCTGCAACATCCGCCACAAAACCACTCTGAGGACTTGCACCACAAAACACCTGTAGGAGGCAGGCTGTCGCAGCATCTGCAAGAATGGCGAGCCATTACTTCAGATATTTGGACACTAGAAATAATAGCCCAAGGCTATTGCCTTCCTTTTCTAAAGCAACCTCAAAGCAATCCACCAGGGAGACACCAGTTGAAACTTTCAAACCCGCTCCTATAGCAGGAAGTTCTAACCCTGCTCGAGAAAGGTGCTATAGGACCAGTACCTGCAGCGGAGAGGAATAAGGGTTGGTACTCCCCATATTTTTTGATCCCCAAAAAGGAGAGAGGACTGAGACCCTTCTTGGACTTAAGAAACTTGAACAAGTTCCTTAGGAAGGAAAAGTTCAAGAAGGTCACCCTCTCTCAGATCCTTCAGGCCCTTCAACTCCAGGACTGGTTGGTGTCATTGGACCTCCAGGATACTTATTTTCATGTGCCGATTCATCTCAAACACAGAAAATACCTGGGGTTCGTAGTTGGCAACTCACACTATCAGTTTCGAGTCCTGCCATTCGGGTTGACCTCCGCCCAGAGGGTCTTCACCAAGTTAATGGTAGTGGTGGCAGCGCACCTCAGGAGAGGGGGGATTCATGTCTACCCCTACCTTGAAGATTAGTTGATCAGAGCGCGCTCTACCGAGCAAGCACTGGATCATCTGAAAGTCACCTGCCACTTCCTCCACAAACTGGGCTTCTCCCTCAATTTAAAGAAGTCTCAAATGACACCTTCCCAACAGCTTCAGTACATAGGAGATGTATTGGACACATCCTTGGGAAAGAGCTCACCTCCCAAGATGAGGGCTCAAGACATTCTTCAGATGGTTTCCAAATTCCAAAATGTCCAAAATCTCCAGGCTTATGACTTTTTAAGGTTGCTCGGCCTCATGGCATTCTGCATCTTTCTGGTGCCAGAGGCACGCTTGAGGATGAGATCCCTTCAATGGGCCCTAAAGACTCAATGGTCCCAGTTCTCGGGTCAAATGATGGATCTTCTTCAGATTCCGAACAAGGTCAGCAAGACCTTCTTTGGTGGACCTGTGCAGAGAACATCCTAAAGAGAGAATCTTTTTGGCAACCATGGCCAGAGATCACAGTAGTGACGGACGCCTCACTCCTGGGATGGGGAGCACATGCCAACGATTTGACAATAAACGGTTGTTGGTCTCCATCGGAGTCCAAACTACATATCAACCTTTTGGAGCTCAGGGCAATCAGACTAGCGCTAAAGGCCTTCCTGCCATCTGTCAGGGGAAAGAATGTCCTGATAATGACGGACAACACAGTGGCCATGCACTACCTAAACAAAAGAGGAGGTGTGGGGTCACTACCCCTGTGCAGAGAGGCAATGCAGCTCTGGTATTGGGCGATTTACATTTTTCACTAGTAGTAACATTTTAGAGCAATGAAATGGAGGCTTTAACGTGAAAGCATCATGATGTCTCCACATAATGAACATACGTCACAATACTGGCAGCATGATGAAATAATCTGTTAGCCTATTTATTCAAGTATTCAAGTCAGAGATTCAACAATTATAGCTGTATCACTTACAACAATCTATAACCTATGTGCACGTCTGTTTTAAAACAACATTACATATTTCTTTAATCAGAAATACTTTACTTTTAACAACATGGAGGCCGCAATGTGGTGGCATCATCACGTCCCCATGCAAGGTGTCTACATTGAAAATGCCACTGTAATTCAATGCCATTTTGTAATGGTACACATGGCAAAATCGGGTGTAAAGATGTCGGCCATTTAAATTACTTCCTTGGGTAAGAATTTTGGAAAGACAATGTCACCAAAGCTGCATTTCTATTAAATGTGCGTGCTTATTTTAACAAAGCATAGCCTCCTTGATAAATTGATACAATTAAATTTGAAATATTTAGTATCAATTGCTGATAGATATACAAAAACTAAATAGTATGAATCGAATACAAAATTCCTAAATTCTTTCAGGAATACTATTCCACAAAATAGGAATCAGTATATTCAGGAATACTAGGATCACTTATTACCACCATAAGGGCAATTTCTTTGTACTTTTACATCAATTTTAAATGCAGACTTTCAATAAATTCTTAATACTAAGATCATTACAGTATGCATACCATTTTGACATTGTGGAGATTTTTTCCTCTTGATGAGCCACAAGAAAGTGGTGAAACAGGAGTTGGGGATATAGTTGTAGAGGATATGATTGTACATATGATTTGAAGGCATGATTTGGATTTAAGAAAATATGCACCCTCATTACAAGTTTGCAGGTAAGCCGCCGGTATGACCGGCGGATCACCGGCAACCTTGCCTTACCATTTCCTCCGCCCGATATCCCGGTGATTCCGGGATATTATGGGTTGCGGCAGAATGTTAAGTTCCCATTCCCATGGTGTCCATTAGGACTCCATGGTTATGGGATCACTGAAGCACCGGCACCATTAACAATGCTTCAGTGAAATGTCTGCCGGTAGTTCACTGCGACTATCGGCAGACTCAGAGTAAGCCATTCCCGGAACAATGTCGGATCGTCTTACTCGTAATGACTCCAATGATTTGACATATGATTTTGAAGTGAGAAGATATGATCCAAGAAGGAATACAATTCATATAACCATAAAACCATTGAACTAAGTGCAACAGTTATTTAATATATGATTTAAAATGCAATGCATAACAACAAGCAACTAGATGTATAACATTGGTGCAATTGTTTTCCAAGGTCTTTAAAACATCAGTTTTCGCAGGATTTGCCAGACCTTGTTTTAGATCTGACATTTGATGCCACCGACTTGTTCCACTCCTCTACACATGAGGAACTAACCAAAAAGAAAACCTCAATTACAGTGACATAATTGGCTGATATAACAAAACCTCAGAATAAGTCTTCATAACAGTCTCGCTCCAGGCAGGACTCAAGATCCAAGACCTTTGGAGGCTACAGAGGCTATCAGGACAGGCATGCACGCCATCCTGGTAAGGTCTCCTAGCATGCACTGTTGCAAGAAATCTTGGGCGTGACTAAGGATTTTATGTGCCCCCTCCTCTCCAGCTTCCCCAGAACTCAAAATAAAATGAGGTTTGCGTCTAGGCTCACCAAACACCAGTTGGGGGCAGACTATTCCATCATATTCATGCCTGGCACCTCAATTTTTCAGACGCTGAATCATGTCTTTCATTGCAAGGGGTTTTCAGCTTATGCTACCTTTGTGCTCCATCTGCTCCTCCTCTAATTCAAATAGGGTCCCCAGGTCTTCTATTGCAAATAATGAAGCTTGTTCAAATGAACGCAGCGGAGGGAGTCCTTGTTCCAGAATGGGGTCAGAGTAATTTTTTCGTGCATTTTCTCAGTACCCAAGGAAACAAATGCTAGCCTATGGGTAGTGAAGGACCTTTCTTTCTTGAACATTTTCTTTCCACTACAAGAATTCAAGATGGTGATGCCAGCCCAGATCGCTCAATCTTTAAGTGTAGCAGATATATGCTTGGTGGACCTAAAGGATGATTACTTACATGTGCCGATTTGGAGGTCAAATCACAGATTCCTCAACTTCTGAGTAATGAATTAGCATTTTCAATACACTGCCCTTCCTTTCAACCTCGGTTAAGCTCCACAAGTGTTCAGAAAGCTTATGAATGCAGTAGTAGGAATGCCCCTACTGAGGGATCTCCATATCTATCCCGATCTGAACGACTGGTTCTTGAGCAGCTCCTCCACAGAAGATGTGTCCAGGACTCTTCAGAGAGTTGGGCTTCTCCATCAACCTCCCCAAGTGGGAACTTTGTCCAACTCAGATGCTGACGTTTAGAGGCCTCAGATAGGACACAAGATCTGCTAGAGTATTTCAAACTAAAGAAAGGATAAGAGACATTTGCTCAGCAGCTTCCCACTTCCTGGCTAAATGGAGCATGTCTGCATGGTGGTTTCAGAGGATTCTGGTCCTTCAGGCATCCTACATTCTTGTAGTACCTTTTGCAGACTCAAGATGAGGCACATTCAATTTCACCTTGCTCAGAATTGCTCACAAGACACAGGCAATCAAAAGGACATTATTACCATCCCTCTGCATCTGAGACCTGACCTGCAGTGGTGGCAGAATATTCAGAATCTGATAGTGGGGGCTCCTTGGAGACTCCCACCCCCCTCAGCAGTGATGACCCCCATTGTATCTCTAAAGGGATTGGGTGCTACATTAGAGGAACTTTATGTCCACAGGCTTTGTTCGGGAGAGGATCTAGAGTCTGACATCAACATTTTGGAACTGAGGGCCATCTTCGAAGCAGTCAAGTCTTTTCTCCCATGCATTCAAGACAAGGTTGTGCTTGTTCGGCTGGATAGCGCAACCTCTATGTTCTATGTGAAAAAACAAGGAGGGACCAGATACCCAGATCTTTGTACCTTCACAGTACAATTTTGGGAATGGGCCATTTCCCAAGAAAGCCATCTTTCTGATAGCATCCCATCACCCAGGGGATTAAAACACTGAAGCCAACAGGCTAAGCAGACTGAATTTAGGGAATCACAAATAGGATCTGTGAGGAACCTGAGGGTCTCCTCACTTCTCTTCCCCCTGTATCCTCCTCTCGGATGGTCAGGAAAAGGCCATCGCTCTTGGATCCTGAACCTGGGTGGATATGTGAGGCAGGATCACCTGGGTGGAGGGAACTTGGGAAGTGGGGAGAGGACGTCCTTAGGTGAGACATGGTATCCCCCATTTCCTTTTCATAATGAACCCTCTGTCCCACAAGCCTTCACAGGCTGTTGTCAACCCCTTTCCTGTTCTGCCCATAAAACATTCCCAGAGAAACCCCAGTTTAGTACTGGGACGAAGAAGCGACCAACTAGAGAAGTACATCCTCATTTTATTAATACACATACATACCGACCTCAGCTGAGTACTGAGACGAAAAAGAGGACAACAAAAGCAAGACCGGACTACCGTTTCCATAGTGAGCGGGCTAGTCTTTCATGCACTAATCATGATGGCAGGATCTTTAAAAGCCGACATCCTGATGGAAATGGGATCGGCTTTGCAAGCAGTGCTATGGACTGCTGGGTGCAGGCAGACCTCTCTTGATCAGCGGCGTGGTAAGCAGAGCGCCAGAGACCCGAAAAAGGATGCACGGTTCATGCAGCGGGAAGCAGAAATGAAGGACGCTGGAGGCCGGTGAGAGACCGCAGAAGGGAAGCCGATGTGACCGAGTGAAGTGGTTGTGGAAGTCGAACACTGCGGGAGGAGCATCGCTGGCCGAGCATAGCCTCAGAGAGCCACTCGGAGAAGACGCGAGGTACCGCAAGGGAAGGAGAGAACCCGTGGCGAACGAGGACCTCAAAGCAAGCCAAAAGCTCTGAGCGGTGAGTATACCAGAAAGGGGGAACACCGGGTTGACAGGCAAACATGTAAAACAAATAATGAACATTGATTTCTCCAGCATTGGATCTTTCATAGATTCAGATGCTTGAATATTCCCCGTCGTCAGACTGGGAATCCTCGGTGATAAATTAAATAATAATAATAATAATATATATATATATTTTTTTTAATACACTGCCACCTAGCAGTGCATGTACATAGCCCATTATAGCCTATGAGCCACTTCATTGTGTAGTCCCTCCACCTCACTTTGGTCCTTTATGGCCCCAGCCAATGAGGTGGCAGGGCTTAAGCTCCGCCCCCGGCAGCCATCTTCAGATTTTTCACCGCAGTCTATCAGACACAGGGAATCCTCAAGCTCTCTGAGCTTTTTCAAATTCTTTCTACTTTTGTGTGGAATATATTTGTAAAATATATTCCATCTTGTTCCCCTTCTTAGGGGCTTTCTTTCCAATTAACCTTGGTGGCAAAACTTGTTGTTTTCCTCTCAAAATCGTCGACTGATCTTCTCTTCAGAAATGGAGGCACCTCAGGCTGTCAGGAAGCCTTCCCTGTTCAGGGACTGCACGAGGTGCAAGAAGAAATTGGTTTACTACAAGGACCCCCACGAGCATTGCATTTATTGTCTGTACCCACATGACATTAAGAAATGCAAGATTTGTAAAACCTTTTCCACCAAGACCCTTCATGACAGGCATAGAAGACTCCTTTCATACCTGGAATCCAGGGATCAATCTTCGGACGAAGAGTCTGTCAGAACAGCTCCTGTCCAATCCAGCACTCCATCTGAGAGGCAAACTTCAAAGAGAAGGGCCTCTTCAGTGGAAAGGAGTTCCTCTCCCAAATCCAAAAAGAGAAGCTGGAATTGATACCCTTTCTGCCTCCAGTTGACTTATCAAGCCAGAAAAAGTCAGCAAAATCTGCCTCCAGAGGTAAGGAGGAGTTTGCAAAAAACGGGGGGGGCAGTCGTCGGCGGGTAAACCGCCCACGAATGAAGGGAAAGGTAAAGGCCCATCATCGACCATACCATCGACGAAACCAGCGTCGACGACGACGACGCTTAAGACATCGTCGACAGTTAGATCATCGTCATCGGACATGCGACCGCGAAGCAATCGTCGACGAGCAAGAAACACCACTCGTCCACGAAGCATTCATCCATGACGCAGTCGTCCACGGAACACACTCCACATTCGTCAACGAAGCCCTCGTCGACGGGAAAATGTCAGTCGTCGACGACGAATCCCTCGTCGACTGGAAAATCTCAGTCGTCGACGGGAAAATCTCAGTCGACAGCGAAGCCTTCGTCGACGGGACAATCTCAGTCGTCGACGGGAAAATCTCAGTCGGCGGCGAAGCCCTCGTCGACGGGAAAATCTCAGTCGTCGACGAGGATAACATCATCCATAACGCCTTCAGAGGCACCGCAAATTTCGGCAGTTACAGAGGAATTACTGCCTCTCACTCTTGAAGCTCCTGTCATTACAAGCAATATCATTGAGAAGAATACTGTAACTGAACCTCTGGTGCAGCAATTTTCACCTTTGGGGCACATGGCAGAACTTCCGGATATAATTCTTCAGGAAGAATTCTCTGATGCGGAAGTGGTGGAAGAGTCCATCGGTCCCTTACCGAAACAATACAGCCCTCCTTGGCACCCGTCCACGGGAGAATCCGAATATCCTCATGACCCGGTGCTCATGTTATCCGTGCAGAGGATTGTAGAAGAATTTTACAAACGGCAAAGGGAGAAGCAAATTCCGATTAATCCCATTCCTAGAGAGTCATCCCCGATTCCAGGCACATCGGGTTGCTCTCCTTACAGGAGTAGACCGCAAAAACGGATGAGATCACCTGCTCGAAGACCGAGGAGCAGCACCCACAGTGCTTCACCTACAAGAGTCCCGTCACCACAGTCATCGCACAGACCGCGATCTCCGGACGTAGATCCCGCCATGGTACCGTCCACCATCTCGGTATCAGACTGGCAGGAGGATCCTTTTGGTGAATTTTCGGAACCAGAAGAAGGAGAAATAACTCAGGAGCCAGACGCACCCAGTGATTGGGATGACTACGTCGTCGAGAAGCCCAGGAGGAGAGACTCGCCGGGCAAGGCCTCACCACCGGATGATCTCGTCTCTTTCCACACCATAATAGGTAAAGCCGCAGAACTTTTTAAAATTCAGGTTTCTTCGGAGGAAAGGCAATCAGTGCTCTATGAGCACAGGGACAAACGAAGGAGGACAGTGACCACAATTCCCCTCCTCGATACCATCTGGGATTCCGGATCCAAGATCCTATCTACGCCCTTATCGACTCCGGCGTTGGTGTCCAGGCCAGAAAAGAAATATAAAGCTCCGGATTCGGCACCGCTTTGTTTAAGGGGTCATACGAAACCGGACTCAGTTATTACAGTGGCGGCCAGAAAGAAACTCGCCAACCCCTCCTCACCGTTGTCGGCACCACCGGATAAGGACGGACGTAAATTGGAAGCCATGGGCAGGAAAGTATCATCTTCTGCATCACTTACAATCAGAGCGGGTAATGCACTGGCCATGACCACAAGATTCGATCGCGAGCTTTGGCTCCGCATGTCTAACTTGGCGAAGCAATTACCACCGGAGCTCCAGGAGGAGGCAAAATCCATAATCGCGGATGGTGAAGCAACATCGGATCACATGATCGACGCAGCAGTTGATGTGGCCGAATCAGGCTTCAGGCAGATGGCGCACGGCACAGTGCTCAGAAGGCAGGCCTGGATGAAGGCTACTAACTTTAGACCTGAAGTTCAGGCGCAGATACTAGACATGCCATTTGACGGCCAAGATCTCTTTGGGAAAAAGATAGACGACCATTTGAAGGCAATCAAGACAGACACTGACACAGCCAGAGCCATCAGTTCTTTAAAGGACAAAAGTAAGGACCATCGGTCTTTTCGTCCCTTTAGAGGTTCATCTTCCAAGTTCAGGGGATACAGTCGTTCCTCCTATGGTCAAAAAGCACAAGGCGGCACGTACCAAGACAATAAATATCAGTCAACCAACAGATATGCCCATAGAGGCAGACGTGGCTCCGCCCAAGGGAAGTCGCAAGGCAAGCAGAACTGACGACCAATCCCCCCCCCCTTCGCCACGCCCCGGTGGGGGGAAGGGTGAGCCAGTTTTTCCAACGCTGGCGGTCAATTACATCGGACAAATGGGTGTTACAGGTGATCCGAAAGGTTCACACCTTGGAATTTCTGGACCAACCTCCTTCCCTGCCTCCAACTCCCCGCAGAGTGCATATGCTAAGACAGGTCATGTCCGAAGTGAAAAAACTGCTCCAGAAGGCAGCAGTAGAACCAGTACCCTATTCTCATAGGGGAAAAGGTTTCTACTCCCGATTCTTCCTCGTCAGAAAGAAAAACGGTCAATGGAGACCCATCTTGGACCTGAGGGCTCTCAACAAGTTCATCAAGCGCATAACTTTCAAGATGGTAGCTCTACAAGGGGTGCTACCTTGGTTAAACAAGCACGACTTCTTGGCCACTTTAGACTTGGAGGATGCATACTTCCACATTCCGATCCATCCAGCACACAGGCAGTTCCTCAGGTTCACAGTGGGAGGGCTCCACTTTCAGTTTCAAGTGCTTCCGTTCGGTCTAAAATCGGCGCCAAGAGTTTTCACGAAATGCCTGGCACCGGTAGCGGCAAGTCTCAGGAGAGCAGGAACGGACGTTTTTCCATACCTGGACGATTGGCTGATAAAGGCAAGTTCAGCTGCAAAGGCTCGTTCGGCAGTGTCGAGGACGGTCAACCTCCTAAAAGAGTTAGGTTTCTCCATCAACCAGACGAAGTCCTGCCTCCTTCCCAGCAAGGTAGCTCTCTTCCTGGGAGCCGAGCTCGACTCCAGCATTCCCAGAGTGAGACCATCCACAGAGAGAATAGCAGCGATTCTACGCTTAACTTCGAACTTCCTACAGAAAGAGACAACATCTGTACGCTCTTACAAATCCCTATTGGGCATGATGTCATCATGCATATTCCTCATACCGAACTGCAGGCGTCTCATGAGGCCGGTTCAGGAAGCTCTGGACCACCAATGGAAACAAGCTTTCGGATGCTGGGAAGACATTGTCCAGATTCCATCGACGTTGCACAAGGCCCTTCGATGGTGGAACGCTCCGAGGAATCTTCTACAGGGAATGCCATTTCAAGCACCGACATCGACCCTCCTGCTGCGGACGGATGCTTCCTTATCAGGCTGGGGCGCTCATCTTGCGGACCTCCAAACCAAGGGATCTTGGTCGGCACAAGAGTCCCAGCTCCACATCAACGTGTTGGAGCTCAGGGCCGTAAGGTTGGCGCTGAAAGCTTTCCTACCGGTTATAGCTGGTCAAGTTCTTACAGTCCAGACAGACAACACGACCTCCATGCACTATACAAACAAGAAGGGAGGCACGAGGTCTCAGATTCTGTCGCAAGAAGCCCAACAGCTATGGGCATGGGCCTTGCGCTACGGGATACAGATCAGGGCAGAGCACCTTCCAGGAGTGGACAATGTCCTAGTGGACAGATTAAGCAGAGAATACACAGCGTCACACGAGTGGGAGTTGGACGACAGAGAAACCCGACGGATATTTGCCTTATGGGGCCATCCGCAGATCGACCTTTTTGCCACCAGGAACAACAAAAAATGCAAGAGATTTGCGTCAAGATACCCCGAGCACCAATCGCTGGGAGACGCGTTCTCAGTGGATTGGTCGGGGAAGCTCCTCTACGCCTTCCCACCCATTCCCCTCATGTCGAGGGTACTTCGCAGGGTGAAAGAACAGGATTGTTCCTTGATTCCTATTGCACCCGATTGGGCACGGCAAGTCTGGTACCCGACGCTGAGACATCTATCCTGCAAAACCCCGATTCGTCTCAAATCACATCAATATCTACTGACACAACAGAACCGCAAGGTCCTCCACCACGACCCGAGGAGCCTGTCCCTCAAAGCATGGTTCCTGAGCAGCGTAAACTGATGCACCTAAAGTTACCATCAGAATGCTGGGATATCATCAGGGCCGCTAGAGCCCCGTCCACGCAACTCACCTACACCAGAAAATGGACCAGGTTTTCCAAATGGTGCGAGATCTCTGCGATCAATCCCCTCACGGCCTCGGTTGATCAAATTCTGCCTTACTTGTTGCACCTGGCTAAATCAGGGCTCTCACTGTCCTCTATCAAGGTCCATCTGTCAGCCATAGCGGCCTACACAGTAACCGCGGAGACGCAAGCCTTACTCTCCTTAGCAGCGATCAAGATCTTCCTGAAAGGACTGATGCGTACTTATCCGCCTACACCTACACCAGTTCCGGACTGGAGCCTCAACACCGTCTTAACAGCCCTCATGCAACCTCCCTTCGAGCCCATACATAGATGCGATATGAAATTCTTGTCCTGGAAGACATCCTTCCTGGTAGCCATCACATCGGCCAGAAGGATCAGTGAGTTGCAAGCTTTGTCTTCGGAACCTCCGTTTACCTTGTTCCAGAAGGACCGCGTCATCTTAAGGCCTCACCCGAAGTTCCTCCCCAAGGTACTATCGGAGATGTCGTTCACTGAGCGCATTGTTTTACCAACCTTCTTCCAGAATCACGCTTCGGAAGCGGAAAGGACATTACACTCTCTAGACGTTTCTAGGGTGTTGAAGTTTTACTTGCAAAGAACCAAGGAGTTCCGCTCCTCAAACCGGCTATTCATTTCCTTCTCTGGCCATACCAAGGGCCAACATATATCCAAACAAAGCCTGGCACGCTGGGTATCGTCCTGCATCACCCACTGTCATCAGTTGAAAGGCGACCCTTTAACTAGACCGCCGTCTGCGCACTCCACCAGAGGAAGGGCGGCGTCAACAGCATTCCACGCAGGGGTGGCCTTGAAAGACATATGCAGAGCTGCCACGTGGAGCACTCTGCATACTTTCGCGAAACACTACTGCCTGACTGAAGATACCAACAAAGAAACTGCAGTTGGACAGGCAGTGCTCCGCCATCTCTTTGTATAAGGTAAAACCAGCCTCCTTTCCCACCTTTCCCGAAGTATGTAACCGTTGTGTTGCTGCATGGTAAAGGTTTGATCAGAAATATGTTTTTCTGTAATTATGCATATCTGTTCATAATGGTGGCATGTTTTAACTGCTTGGTATTCTATTCAAGCATCTGAATCTATGAAAGATCCAATGCTGGAGAAGTCTTAGTTACTTACCTGTAACTGTATTTCTCCAGCATTGGTATCTTTCATAGATTCACATGCGCCCGCCCGCCTCCCCTGAGAGGCTGCTCCTATGCTCGGCATCCATCATACTGTAATCTCTACGGTTCAAAATCTGAAGATGGCTGCCGGGGGCGGAGCTTAAGCCCTGCCACCTCATTGGCTGGGGCCATAAAGGACCAAAGTGAGGTGGAGGGACTACACAATGAAGTGGCTCATAGGCTATAATGGGCTATGTACATGCACTGCTAGGTGGCAGTGTATTAAAAAAAAATACATTATTATTATTATTATTATTTAATTTATCACCGAGGATTCCCAGTCTGACGACAGGGAATATTTAAGCATGTGAATCTATGAAAGATACCAATGCTGGAGAAATACAGTTACAGGTAAGTAACTAAGACTTAAACTGAATGAAGCAAAGTACTTTTCAATGCCGAACTAAATGAAAGCAAAGCACTTTTGAATACCGAACAACATGAAAGCAAAGTACATTTGAATACTGAATGAGATTAAAGCAATTATAAACATTTTGGAATGCCAAACAGAGTGAAAGAAAGCTGTGGGCATTTGTGAATATTTATCAGAGGGAAAGAAAGATTCTGAGTCTACCAGATGCAAAGAACTGTAGTGGAGTGAAAGAAAGATTGTAAATCTATCAGATGCAAAGAACTGAAAACGAGCGTTGGCACACGCCACAAAAAGTTAACTGTATTATAGGAGAAAGCAAGCTTTGGCCATATCCAAGGTATAAGGCACCATATTACCTGAGAAACAATCATTGGCCAAAACCAAGAGAAGACAAGGAATTGTATTGTACATGGAAATGAGCATTTGTCAAAGCCAAAAGAATTCAAAGAAACTAAGTTATACCACGAATGGTGGTGCATGAGAAAGCGAGCATTGGCCAAAGCCAAGAGAAGGACAAGAACTGTATGTTATGATGAAAACCCATTGGCAATAGCCAGGAGAAAGTGTAACAAGTGCATTGTGAGCAACCAAGCCACCGTACAGTGTCAGACGAGTGTGACACAGGTGGCTGACAGCACTGTCAAGTTAAAAGAGTGGCATAGTGTTGATGAAAAAGCAGCAAGGAAGGGTGGCCGGTTGCGTGACCTCTAATGGGTGGACTGTGTGGTCCGACAACTGCGCCTAGACCAAGTGCACCCCTGTATGGAAAAGCCACTGGACGCACACATGAAAAAGCTTGCGTTGATACTGCAACCGACTTTTATGTATTATTAAGTCAAGGAACAGAACTGTCTACGTGAAATAGTGGAAAGGAATAATCTCATAAGATCTGGGAAGAGTCCCAAGGAATTGTGTTGTTTTGAAAAGTTGGACGATTTGAACTCTATTTGAAGGGAACACCTGTGCCTTGTGAACTGTTTTGAACTTGGGGAAGGAGAAGCTGATTGCAAGCCAAGAGCTGGAAGAAGATCTGAACTTTACTTTGAACACTATTCATTTTGATACTGACATCCCTACACATTGTATGGAGTTAGACGTGAGGGAAAGTATAGGTTTTGGACACAGACAGACATTTACTTCGAACATTTATAGGGCAAGTTAGGCCTTGCACCATCCTGCCTTTTGAGTTAAATAAAATTTGAAGAAAAAACTTGACTCTGTTGTCTGTGTCTGCTACATGATGCCTTCTCAGAGCTCAGTCGCTCCAATCTGTGGGATGTCTTCAACCTATGGGGCTTTACAGAGTTTGATCTTTTTGCAATTAGAAGCAAATACAAAGCCCTCTCTCAGGGCAAATCATCAAGTAGAGGTTGCATGATGAGGTTGCTTAGGTGCATCACATGGAATGTGAGGGGCCTGAACCGCCCTGTCTAAATGTCAGAAAGTATGAATGTATATGCAAAGGCACCAGGTGGGAGTGGCATTCTCGCATGAAACGGATCTGACGCTGTGCAGGGAATCAAGGTTCGGGCGAAGTTTAATGTGCCAGCACTATTTTTCTTCTAACTCGTCATGCTCCATTCTCTTACACAACTCGGTAGGCTTCTGAATGTGCAAAATGGTTAAGGATCAGCAGGGAAGGGGTCTAGTTGTGCAAGGTACCATCCAGGGCTGGTTATACACCCTTGTCAACTACTATGGCCCGAATCTGGAATTGACAGAGACACTAGAGTGGATTGGGCAACAATTGGCGGGGTTACAACCCAGGGACATTTTTTGGGCTGGGGATTTCAACGCAGTCATGGATCCTGACATGGATCGTACAAGAGGAACTCACTGCCCCACCACGAAGGTCAAAAGTAAACTACAGGACATGTGCTGGGCCTGGGAGGTCAGTGACATCTGGCGGATTAGGAATTCAGGGAACAGAGGATATACGTTTCACTCCTCAGTTAATAATTCAGCATCTAGGCTGGATTTCTTTTTGGTTTCCTGCACACTGGTAGGTGGGGCCACGTAGATCTCAATCTTGCTGCGTACATTGTCCGATCACACCCGTGTATTGTTGACTATAGAACTGCCAGGACGGGGCAGGGGAAGGGCTATGTGGGTATTCCAGAGTGAAGGGCTGTCAGACGGGGTGTTCCGGGAGGGTTTAACAAAAGCCATCGATGCTTTCTTTGAGATCAACTAAGGGTCGGTAGAGTCTGCTGCAACACTGTGGGAGTGTTTCAAATGTCTGCTAAGAGGGGAGTGCATTTCAAGAGAAGCAGGTGTGTTGAGCTGAAACGAAACAGATTCGTAAGGACCTCTCAGACACAGTCTTGTATACGTAAACTACAGCCAGGGACTGTTGATCCCACATATGCAGAGCTTACCAGGATCAAAAAACAACTGCATACCTTTAATGAAATAGCGCAGAGGGAGGAAAAATGTGTTTAGAGGAAAGGGGCGGTGAGACAATATGGGGAGGGACAACGCTCAAGTAGGTTATTGGCAAAGATCGCCAAACCAGATGTCTCTAAAAATCGCATAATGTTGATAAGAGATGCACAGGGGGAGGAGAAATTTGCAGATTCAGACAGTCCAGGAATTCTGTAGATCCTACAGTCAGCTCTACTCTTCTTGACTATCGGTCTCCATGCAAGAGATTAAGGACTACTTAAACCAAGTGGCCTTATACTGGTGCTCGGACAAGCAAAAGGATTGGCTGGGTCGCCCTGTGTCATTGGAAGAAGTGCTCTCTGGAATAAAATCATGCCCATCAGGGAAAGCTCCCGGGCCGGATGGCTATACTACCGAGTTCTACAAATCGTATGCCCAGAAACTAGTGCCTTACCTATTACGAATGTATCATCATAGCCTGAGAAAGGTCCGCCTACCGTCATCCCTACGGGAGGCTGCGGTGATGGTGTTGCTTAAGCCAGCAAAACAGGCAGATGATGGCTCATCTTATCGGCCAATATCCCTCATTAATTTGGACAACAACATTTTGCCTAAAATATTGTCATCCAGATTGGCCCTGCTAATGCACAAAATCGTAAAGGCGGATCAGTCCGGGTTTATACTTGGCCGTTCCACCTCTTTTGGCCTGCAAAGCGTGTTTGGGTTGATGGCTGCGATACAGCAGGACCGCCTGGTGGTGGCCGCACTTCTGGATGCTACAAAGGCATTTCATTCTCAGCCATGTTCCACGGTTTGTGAATGGCCAATTTACTTCCAAAATAGGACTAGAGAGGGGCACATGACAGGGATGCCCATTATCACTGTTACTGATTGCACTAGCAATAGAGCCAATGGCTGAGAATATTAGGGAGCAACATATACACAGGGAAGTGCAGCTATATACGCACAGGGTGGTTGTCTCGCTTTGCGCAGATGACTTCATACTCTTTGTTGCTGATCCTAAAAATAATTTAGAACCGATCATGAGGGATGTAGTGGCATTCGCAGATTTCTCTGGTCTTTGCATCAGACCTACTAAGTCGGTCCTCTTCCGGCTCACGAGCTGTGTCGTCCGCTATCCAGATACATGGGGGTTCTTATGGCAGGAGGATCACACTCGCTATTTGGGAATAAACATTGCTAGAAACCCGCTAGATTTATATGCTCACAACTACCAAAGAGTTCTGGAATAAACTGGGAGGGAGGTAGACAGGTGGAAAAAGCTTCCCCTTAACTTGCTCGGGAGAATCTCGCTGGTCAAAATGGTGTTGTCACCTCGGTTCTTATATGTGTTTCTCAATGTCCCACTTGTAGTACCTAGCGGTGGTGCTACGACTTATATGGGCGGGGAAACAAGCCAGGATCTCTTGGAACAAGCTTGTAGCACCCATTGATGAGGGTGGCTTGGCTCTGCCTGATTTTGAAACATATTATGAAGTAGCCCAGGCTAGGTTTCTACTATACTGGTTTGGCGGCCAAACAGATAGAAGGCACGTGGAAGTAGAAACGACGTTGGCATCTCCATTTCTCCTAAAAGCAGTTATCTGACAGCGCCTGACAGAGATTCTCGGGTCAACAACATGGTGCAATTGACTTGTAGGGCATGGACCCGTATTGAACATAAGAACAAAGGTAAAATTGTATACTCCCCTTTTCTGCCAGTCACACACATACTGGGGATTCCCCTGACCAGCGAATGAGGTTATGTCACCTTTATGAACGAGGTGAGGGTGACCTGTTTTCGGGACCTTTTCCCAAACAATCAGTTTATAACACTGGAGGAAATGAAGAGAGGGTGGATCTCAGATCTATGGATGTGTTTATGTACTTTAGACTAAAGAATTTATTGAAGCAGAAGTTTACGTCCTTCCCCAGGGAACCTGAGGCGGCCCCCATATTAGATGGAATGCTTCGAATTGGTCAGACCAGTGGTCTCCATTCTGTATAGGATGGGCCTAAAAACCAGACTGAAATCTGGGACCCAACCACGGGAGAAGTGGAAAACACTTTGGGAAACACTATGTCAGAAGAGACTTGGGGTTACTGTTGCGAAGAGACAAGGAGGGTGTGCTTAAATGCCAGATACAAACTGATACATTGTTAATACCTACACCAGTTCTACTACACGCCTGCCTCCCTACATAAATATTATCCAGAGGGCTCCGAAAGGTGCGCGAGATGTGGTAGCAAGGCGGCAGACTTTCTTCACCTGGCATGGGGTGCCCTGCGATCCAATCCTTTTGGGAGTGAGTCTTCAAAGTGGTGGGAGAAATTACAGAGGAGAGCTTAAACCCTGATCCGATGTTAGCACTCCTAGGATATACAAAACAGATCCCCAGAGGTACAAGGTGGCTGGTTGGACTGCTGCTACTGTTGGCCAAGAGGCAGGTGGCAATTCTGTGTGGTGGGAACCAATCCCTGAGACTGGAACAGTGGCATGCGGATATGTAGTATTGCAACAATATGGAGTCAGCGTTTGGTCGATTAGCGCACCCACTGGTCAGACCTAGAGATATCTGGGGGCCATAAATACAGTATCTAATTGCTCAATCCAGGTTGCAAGCACATGCCCCTCCCGAGATCAAGGGTAATACGAATACGATAAGCCTGGAGAGGAGGGAGTAAACCTAACTGGGAATCTGCAATGTAAATTCACACCACTTGAGATATGAGGTTAGGAGAAAAGTGTTAAATGCAATTGTGCTGTGCTAATGCTAAATGGGGGGATTGTTGTTAAAGTGTTGTATAATTGAAAATGCTAATAAAAAAGAGCTAAAAAAAAGCTAATCCAAATGGCAATTTTTTGCATCATGGATGAGTTTTCGGCCAAGGACCACTCAGTGATTTATTAGAGATAGAATAGAGCAAAGGAAGGTTTTATGAATTTCCCCCAATTCACCTCATTCAAAAGGTGGTTACTAACTTCAAGAGGTCTCACCACTGCAATCTAATATTGGTGGCTCCTCGCTGGTCCACGAAAACCTGGGTCTCCGACCTTCTCCACCCTACAGTGGAAGCACCACTCCAGTTTTATCCTGCCCAGGATCTCCTGTTTCAACAACAAGGTGTCGTTCTCAATCCTCAATTCCTGGCCTTAGTAGCTTGGTGCCTGAGGAATTGACTTTGAACCATTCAGGAATTTCCAGAGATAACCTGACGGTAATCAAAGCGGCTAGAAGCTATCTACAAGATCTCAATATCACTGTAAATGGCTGCAATGGCTGCAATTTTTTTACTGGGCCCTAGAAAATAAGCTGAATCCTCTAACGGGCAACCTTTTTTATTCTATTTCACACCATCTAGTGTTCAAGTTGAAACCTGTAGAACTTATTTGCGGACATATGCTATGGGCACTTATAGGAACGCAAAGGATGTCATTCTTTTGTCAGAAAGGCCCTTTATTAAGCCAAACCTAGACGGCCTTCTGAGGATGTTCGCACCTGTCAAGAAACCACACCCATGGTGGAATGTTAACATTGTTACTTTCAGCATTGGCTCACAAGCCATTTGAGTCGATGGCTACTGCTGACATCAAGCTGGTCACATTGAAAACTGTTCTTCTGGTCGCTCCTACATCTGCCAGGAATTAGTGAAATTCAGTCCTTCTCCTCGTCTGAGCCATTTACTGTTTTTCACAAGGATAAAGGATCCTCTTCTGTTTGGAACTACTTTTCCTGTTGGGTGGGACAGGAGCCACTCCCTAGGTTCAGAACACTGGAACTCTTCTGGAAAGCAGGAACTCTTTTCTTACCTAGGCGTGGCTGTGGAAGGAGACACCTAAGCACTACAGGAGGCTATTTAAACCACACCCGATGGATGAATCTTGCTTTGCGTTATTCTGCATCCTCTCCAGCAGAACGCTCATCGTGTCTTCTGCATCTGATCCTGGGCCTAAGGAAAAAGGCTTACCATCCTGAATCCAGTCTTCAGCAACACCTATAAAGACAAGAAAGAACAGGTTAGCATTACGGTCTTCAGTGACAGCTCTTCACTTACCTGGTCCATCGGCTGTCACCAACGCCTCGCGCTGCATTCCGACATCTGAAAGACAAAGGCTTACCTACTCTTCGCGCGCTCCGGAGGTCTTCACACTGCATTCCGGCATCTGAAAGACAAAAGCTTACCAACTCTTTGCACGCTCCGGAGGCCTTCGGCGCTGCATCCCGCATCTGAAAGACAAAACAAGGTGCGTTTAAAGACATTGGGGAACTTTAATACTCACGTGCCATTACTCCTTTCCACATCTAACCCAGTGGGTATTCCGGCACCCTGCAGCCGCTCCGAACTTGTACCTGCAAAATAAAAAGACAGCTAGAGCGCATTGTGAAGCAGGCAACAAGCGCTTACTTACGTGCTTCCTGGTGCTTCTATTCATCACACGGGCTCCATCTTCAACTCACTTCAGCCCGTCATCCACCATCGCCGGAACCCTGCAAAACAAGAGACATCATTACTAAAGACTTTAAAGACATTAGAATTACTCGAAACTTACCGTTCGTGCAGTAAACGACGGACAGCAGTCCTCTGAAGTCAAGAGGCCTGCTCCCCTTATCCAGTGAAGAAACTGGTTACAGCACCCTGCCCCGAGGCAGATGGAGAGCACGGCTTTCACTTACCTAAGGTGAGAGCGTTAACCTTCGGGGTTCTACAGGAGAAGAGGAAGGGAAGAAGAGAGAGACATTCAATAACCCAGTTCATTAATCCCATATTTTCTATCTGCAGACATCTTACCCTTCGAGTCAGGCATACAGTGCACAGAAGTCCAGCCCAAAGAGCCAGCCGTGTGTTACACATCACCTTTGAAGATACGGTATACGCCCAGTCAAGACCGGCCCCTCTACGGGAATCAGGTGAGCGTTACAGAACGCAAAGCCTACCACAAAACTCCCGTCCAGGCGCTATGGAAACCTCGGATACCGACCAACTAGCCCAGTTACTTGGGGAACTAAGGGCAGAAGTGCATGCAGCCCGTCAGGAAACGAACGCTCTAAGAAGGGAACTGATTATTTCCAAGGAGCGAACAGATGATCTCGCTAGACAATTGCTACAGTCACAAGCCGGACAGACCCTGTTACCCGCATCTGGGGGAAATCTTCCTTCTACATCCTCTATGAATCCAGTGCAGATCAACCTACCTGGGAATGTACCTCTGGCTCCGCCCGAACGATTTTCTGGTGACCCAAAGAGGTTTGCAGTATTTATCAATCAGTGCCGGTTGCATTTCTTATGCCGGCCAGCAGCCTTTCCAACTGATCAAGCTAAAGTAGCTTTCGTGCTTTCGTACCTTAGTGGCAATGCGGCAGACTGGTCGATCCCTCTAGTAAATCAAGATGATCCGGTCCTCCATGATTTTCAAGCTTTTCAGCTCAGTATGGAAAAACTGTTCGCAAGACATTCACAGGGGCAGGCCTTGGACAATGAGCTTCTTTCGTTGCGACAAGGTAATCAAGACCGTTTGGCTTATATTGCGTCTTTCAACAGACTGATAGTGGAAACTCAATGGCCTGAGGACAAAAGGATTACGCTGTTTTATAGAGGTCTACGTGGAGAGCTCAAAGATGTGTTAGCCCAAGTAGTGAATCCCCCACAAGATTGTTCGGACTATATAGACTTAGTCGTTCAAATAGATCACAGACTGCAGAACAGGAAGGCCGATCGTTCCAAGTTTGATGCTCGAGTATTTTCCAAACCGCCAACTCCTTCCAAAGGAGTAGACTCCGGGGAACCCATGCAAATAGGGGGTCTGAAAGGTCCTCTAACACAAAAGGAGCGGGAAAGGAGAAAACAGTTGCAATTATGCCTCTATTGCGGAAACTCAAGGCACTTTCTTCGAGACTGTCCGGTGAAACCTGCCAAGAAGGCAGTAGGAGCTGCAGTTACCAAAGTTACAAACTCTGAGCAGGGAAACGACCTCGCCCGACAAGAATAGAGGTCATCTTGCCGAGCGTGAAAACCAGTTCCGTGACCTCGCATTTCGTGATACCTATGGTCCTCATTAGCCCTGATAATCCGGATCGATTACATGCAATTGAAGCTTACGTCGACAGCGGTGCCATCGGCAATTATGTGGATCATGAAATGGTTTTGAGGATGAATCTAACTCTTTGTCCCAAGGCTCTAAAGGAAGTCATTACTGAGGTGGATGGTACGGAGATAGCCTCCGGGCCAGTAACGCATACCACTCAAGAAGTGACGCTAGTAAGTCAAGATGGACACCATGAGAAGATCGTGTTCGATGTGATCAAGGCCCCTCAGTTTCAGATTATTCTAGGAATACCTTGGTTAGAGAAACACAATCCTCTGATCGATTGGCGAGCAAGAACGGTCCAGTTTCCAGAATGTGTCTCTACTTGTCACCCTCCACCTGGTGTTGCACTGGCAGCAATTTCTTCAGAGACTCCCCAGTTACCTCCCGAATACCTAGAATACCAAGATGTTTTCCGGAAGGATCAGGCTAACTCTCTACCTCCTCATAGGTCTTATGACTGCCAGATAGACCTGATACCTGGATCTACTCCTCCTTGTAGTAGAATTTATGCCCTCACCGAGCCTGAGAACCTTCACCTTCGACAATACCTGGATCAATACCTGGCAAATGGGTTTATTCGTCCTTCCAAGTCCCCTGGTTCTTCAGCTTTGTTCTTCGTTCCAAAAAAGGAAGGAGACCTTAGAACTTGTATAGATTATCGCTCCCTGAACCAGATCACCGTTAAGAATAGATATCCGTTACCTTTGATCCCTGAACTCCTGGACCAAGTCAGAAAAGCATGCATATATACAAAGCTGGATCTTAGAGGAGCTTACCACTTGGTACGAGTAAAAGAGGGCGATGAATGGAAGACGGCCTTCCGCACCAAGTATGGGCTATTTGAATATCAGGTCATGCCCTTCGGACTTTGCAATGCCCCGGCCGCCTTTCAATATTTTATGAACGATGTCCTCAGAGAGCTCATAGATGTGTGTGTTGTTGTTTACATTGACGACATCCTCGTTTATTCTTCATCGGAATCTGAACATCGGAAACACGTGAAAATGGTCCTCAAAAGATTGCGTCAACACAAACTTTTCGCTAAGTTGGAAAAATGTGTTTTCAACGTGACTGAAGTTGAATTCTTGGGATTCATATTATCACCTGGCGGAGTGCGTATGGATTCAAAGAAGGTCGATGCAGTTCTCAAATGGCCATCACCATCCTCCGTAAAAGGTGTGCAAAGCATGTTAGGCTTCGCTAACTTTTACCGCAGGTTTATCCCCGAATTCTCTCGAATAGTCCAGCCCATCACTGCCTTGTTAAAGAAAAACAAACGTTTTGAATGGTCTACCGAGGCGGAACAAGCTTTCCAGGATTTGAAGACTAAATGTATCTCTGCACCAATCTTAAAACACCCTCGCCCCGAACTCCCCTACATCGTGGAAACTGATGCTTCAAGCCTTGCCATGGGGGCAGTTCTATCACAAAAGGACCCGGTAACCAATCAGTTGCATCCCGTGGCATTTTGGTCCCGCAAATTCTCGCCTCCTGAAATCAATTACACGATTACTGACAAGGAACTTCTGGCTATCAAGTCTGCCTTTAAGGCTTGGCGGCATTATCTGCTGGGGGCCCAACACACCGTTACTGTGATTACGGATCACCGAAACCTGCAATATTTGAAAACCGCAAAAGCCCAATCCTCTAGACAACTCCGTTGGGCATTATTCTTTGCCGAGTTTGACTTCATAATTACCTATCGACCTGGTACAAAAAACGGTAAAGCTGATGCCCTTTCTCGGATGGGAGTGGAAGAACACTTGATCAACCCTAAACCTGTACCAATCATTCCCGAACAAAGAATTCTGGGTGTAATCGCCACACAATCCATAGAGGAAGTTAAGAATAAAGCGAGGCAACTTGTAACTCCAGCAGACATACAGAATTGACATCTGCAGGGAAAGGACTTTGCAGTAAAGGACAACTTATTGTATTTCCAAGAACGATTATACCTACCCAGCACAGATTTACAGAAAAAAGTAATCTCTTGTTATCACGATTCTTTAATGGAAGAACATCCCGGTATAGCCAAGACCTCAGAAAAGATCAAGCGCTACTTCTGGTGGCCGTCTTGGAAAAAAGGTATCAGAGACTTTATAATGTCCTGTGGAGTATACGCCCAAAACAAGAGTCAAAAGGAAAGACCAGCAGGCCTCTTACGCCCTATTGACATCCCACCTCGCCCTTGGCATACGCTTTCTATGGACTTCATCACCGATCTACCTCCATGCTCCGGATACAATACGATTCTAGTAATCGTGGACTTATTCTCCAAGATGGCGCATTTCATTCCGCTCAAAGGCTTGCCAACAGCAGCAACTCTGGCCCGAGAATTTCTCAAAAACATCGTCCGACTGCACGGTTTTCCTTCGGTTCTAATTTCGGATCGAGGTAGTCAATTTATTTCTCATTTTTGGCGAAGTTGCTGTCGGTCGGCTCAAATTGATGTGAGACTATCGACCAGTCACCACCCTCAGACCAACGGACAAACCGAGAGGACCAATCAAACTCTGGAACAGTATTTACGCTGCATGCTGCAACAAACTGAAAAAACTTGGAAAGACATCCTTTGGATAGCCGAATATGCCTACAATAACTCTGTCCATTCGGGAACTGGGAAAACCCTGTTTTTTCTTTTGTACGGCAGTCACCCTCGAACCTCGGAGTTGGATCCCCTCCAAGATCTTGAAACACCAGCAGTAGACTACCTGCATTCTACAATCACCCAAGCCTTTAAGGAAGCTGTTTCTCACCTTCAAAGGGCTAAAGAACAATACAAGAAAGGAGCAGATCAACATCGGAAGGAAGCCCCTCAATATCAAGTAGGGGATCAAGTCTGGTTATCCACCAAATATCTACCTCTAAAAGGGCCACGCACATTCAACCCAAGATACCTTGGTCCCTATTCCATCACTACCATAGTAAACCCAGTAGCGGTCAAGTTGGACTTGCCCCCGCACATGAAGATACATCCGGTCTTCCACGTCTCTCTATTAAAACCCGTGCAACCTCAAACCCGACTAACTAAATCTCCAAAACCTATCCTAGTTGATGGAGAACTCGAGTTTGAAGTCAAAAACATTCTGGACTCCAAGATCTCCAAATCTAAACTATTTTACCTAATTGACTGGAAAGGCTACGGCCCCCAAGAGAGATCCTGGGAAACTGCTGAATATGTCCACGCTCCTCGCCTAATCAAAAGATTTCACCGAACATTTCCTGACAAGCCAAAACCCCCGGAGAAGCCCGGTTTGGGAGGGGCCTTGAGGGGGGGTACTGTCATGATCTCTGCTTCCAAAAGGTCAGGGTTTTCCCAACTCCCTTGGAAGCAGATCCATAACCCAGGTTCCGAGTGCCAACCAGTCCCAATTGGGACCTTTTGGACCCAGTCCTGGCGCCAGTGGCACCAGGCTCATAAATATGCCCAGTCCCAGCGCTGGAAGCGCCGGGCTCATAATGCTTGGGTGGACTTACCTGCAGCAGACCATGCTGCTTACTTGCCTGCCAGTTGAGCCTCTGATCCTCTTCTGTTTGGAACTACTTTTCCTGTTGGGTGGGGCAGGAGCCACTCCTTAGGTTCAGAACACTGAAACTCTTCTGGAAAGCAGGAACTCTTTTCTTACCTAGGCGTGGCTGTGGAAGGAGACATCTAAGCACTACAGGAGGCTATTTAAACCACACCCGATGGATGAATCTTGCTTTGCGTTATTCTGCATCCTCTGCAGCAGAACGCTCATCGTGTCTTCTGCATCTGATCCTGGGCCTAAGGAAAAAGGCTTACCATCCGGAATCCAGTCTTCAGCAACACCTATAAAGACAAGAAAGAACAGGTTAGCATTACGGTCTTCAGTGACAGCTCTTCACTTACCTGGTCCATCGGCTGTCACCAACGCCTCGCGCTGCATTCCGACATATGAAAGACAAAGGCTTACCTACTCTTCGCGCGCTCCGGAGGTCTTCACACTGCATTCCGGCATCTGAAAGACAAAAGCTTACCAACTCTTCGCACGCTCCGGAGGCCTTCGGCGCTGCATCCCGCATCTGAAAGACAAAACAAGGTGCGTTTAAAGACATTGGGGAACTTTAATACTCACGTGCCATTACTCCTTTCCACATCTAACCCAGTGGGTATTCCGGCACCCTGCAGCCGCTCTGAACTTGTACCTGCAAAATAAAAAGACAGCTAGAGCGCATCGTGAAGCAGGCAACAAGCGCTTACTTACGTGCTTCCTGGCGCTTCTATTCATCACACGGGCGCCATCTTCAACTCACTTCAGCCCGTCATCCACCATCGCCGGAACCCTGCAAAACAAGAGACATCATTACTAAAGACTTTAAAGACATTAGAATTACTCGAAACTTACTGTTCGTGCAGTAAACGACGGACAGCAGTCCTCTGAAGTCAAGAGGCCTGCTCCCCTTATCCAGTGAAGAAACTGGTTACAGCACCCTGCCCCGAGGCAGATGGAGAGCACGGCGTTCACTTACCTAAGGTGAGAGCGTTAACCTTCGGGGTTCTACAGGAGAAGAGAAAGGGAAGAAGAGAGAGACATTCAATAACCCAGTTCATTAATCCCATATTTTCTATCTGCAGACATCTTACCCTTCGAGTCAGGCATACAGTGCACAGAGGTCCAGCCCAAAGAGCCAGCCGTGTGTTACACATCACCTTTAAAGATACGGTATACGCCCAGTCAAGACCGGCGCCTCTACGGGAATCAGGTGAGCGTTACAACCTGCCAGTGACAGGTATGTTTCCTCTATCCATCCTTGACCTGTAGGGATGGATGCAAAGCTGTGTGCAAGACATTGTGGGAAATAAAAAAGCATATTTGTTGCCACAATCCCGAAATGAATCGGTTTGGGACGTTAATTCTGATATGAAATCACCACATCCTTATGTCACAAGATTTTTAAGCACGGTTCAATACAAGATAGGTCCTAAAGCATGCCCCTAATGGGGTGAACAGAGAAAAATGTGCGAATTGTGGCACACAGGTGTCTCCTCTGCTGGCTCAATGAGAGTTATTTTCTGTTCTCTAAGGCTGAGGCCACTAAAAGTTCTATAAAAGCTTTTTTGAAAGAAAATGGTCTTCACAAAAGTACCCTTCTTCACAAAAGGCAAGATCTGAAGAAAGGCAGAACATGTCCAAGGAAGAAAGGATGTAAAGCACTGCCCTGACCCGGGCACGCTATGAAACAGCTTCAGAGTCCTTACCATCTGCTGTCCACAAGACACGCATCCAAAGTCACACTATCAGCGACCACCTCACCACCATCTAAAAACACACCGTCAATGACCATACTATCGTTGAAGACATGGGGCATCAATACAGGTTTGATGGTATTCTGGTGGTAAATCCACTGGAATACCGCCAAACGGATTTACCGTTATCATCACTTGATCCAGCTAAATTACCTCTGGATCACAAGTGGGGATATGGTGGTATTAGTCCCCATTTATGGAGTCCATGGGACACCATGGGAAAATCAGAGGAATTACTTCCGGCGGTAATTCTGACGATTTTGCCAATTATTGGCAGTAAGGTGGCAGAATTACCTTTAGCATTCTGCTGGAAGTTGTCCCTCCCTCTCACCTCCACACCCATAGTACAGCAGTGCGGTAAAACGGCGGTAACAGAGTTACCTCCATTTTACTACCATTTGTTTTGCACCGCTGTACTTTTAATGAGTCCCATTTTATGATAAGTACTACTCAACAGGGTGCTTGCTAGCACTGTGATCATCAACGGCTTATCGGTCTGTGATTTTGCACTTATCAATGAAGAGTATACATTTGGAGCATCTTTGTCAAGAACCGTTTGAAAAGAAAGTGTTGACCCCATCTTCCAGAGTGGCACCACCATCAACCACTTTCTTCTGTCTCCCTCTGGCATTAGTGTCTAAGGCTTCACTGCCATCATCGGACATGTCAATGCTCATAACAGCGATTATAACTCTTTCTACTATGCCCCATCCATGCCATGCCATCAAGTGATCTATTGCTAATGGTGCATGAAATTCACAGAGAATAAAAAAAGCAAGACAAAAGTGACCAAAGATGGCCCTGCTACTGAGGTCCATGATAAGCATTATAAAACTTTGGAAACCTTTATGGAGCCCATGGTGTCGAAAGCTGGAACATTACAATACACTGCCCCTTTTCCACCCATAACAGTCAAATGTTTTGCCTGAAGAAAATGTACCAGACCACATTGAAACTGACTTCGACGTGTGCTATCAGTAAGGGACCATTATGCATATGATTCAAGCATTAAAGGACTTTGGATCTTTGCATCAGGATTCTACAAGGCCAGAGTTGAAGGGATGTATCCCAATTCCTCCCATATGTTCTTAGCTATCTGATTCCCACATTACACAGCATCAGTCAACTGTTTTGCGTGTTTTTGCAATTTGCAAAGACACACCTTATAATTCATAGCAAAGCCTTACATTTCCCCTTCATTGTGTTGTGTTGTCCACAAAATAGGCCGGCACACTTTAAAAAGGAAGAAAGGACTTCCTTCACAGTGCTGACAAAAGTAAGGTATTTACTCAAGGTGTTTTCTGTTGAAGGAAAAGAATGTCAGATGCACATCCATCATCCATTTTCTAAATCCCAACACATTTGTAAGAAAATATCCCTTTGGGATGGTAATACTCCCAAAAATAATTCCACTGCTTCACTGGAGGATTTCCTTGCTTCCGTTGTCCTACAGGACACCTAATTTCACATTTTCATCAACAAGAAGCATGTAGGTTTTTAGAGTTCATGACAGGAAATCATCATTACCATTTAAAGTGTTGTCTTCTGTTCTAACATCACTCATCTCCTTTTCAAAAAAGATTTTATTAGTTGCAGCCCACCTCCGAAAACAAGGCCTAGTTCAACAAAGGGCTGGTACAAAGATCCATAGTACTTGAAACCTTTTTTCTCCATAATCTGTAGTGGAGGCTCTTAGTATCGCAGAAGCTGTAGTCCTCGGATATGCATTTCTTAATAGTGCAGGCTCTGGTAAGGCCAGCTCAGGAGAGGGTTCTCTTGCCCGTGTGCATGGTCCTTCAACTGTCCTTCAAACAGCAAGTGAAAAGGAGACAATGGTGGTCCCTTGTAAGAATACTGTTCTTCCACTTAATCCGCATTGGTGAATCCACATGAGGCTACTGAAACGTGATGTAATGTAACCATATTTGTAACGTGCGGTTTTCGGCCCGAAATGCATTTATGCGCTGGAGAGGGAGAGAGACAAGACTGAAGAAGACAGACCTACTGCAAAGCAGAATAAAGAGAGGAAAAGCTCAGAACAAAAGAGTCTTAAAAGCTTTTCAAAATTCAAGATGATCCATAGTTTCACAGACCTGCCATGGGCATTGTGGAGTAATTGAAGCCACTGGATTAGAAAAGCTGGTTGTCCCAAGTAGAGTCCATTACAATAATCCAGGGAACCTGGAGGAAGGAAAGGTAGAGTATTTTTGTTTTAACTTTTATTTTTCCAGAGAGAACTTACATCGGAACGGAAGCAGAAACAGTTAGCATTTCACAGTATTCAACAATAAGTATAAGTGTATCAATACAGTGCATTGCAATTGCAATCATTCGGATGGGGAAGGGGCATCCTCGTCTCCCTCGGGTAACAAATCCAACAGGTAACCCCGAAACAATGACCATATGTCCTTGGGTCGGCACTTCTCTGAAACAGTTATGTTGAATTGCTCCACGCTTTCATTTACCATGGACAAATCCTTTAGAAAATGTTCTCTTTTTGGGGCCCATGCAGATTTCCAGCATTTCAAGATGCTCCCTTTGCAATAGCACAAGCAATATTGAACAATCGTCTGGTGGTCTCAGCCACCTTGCAATGTCTCCAAACAGGTATTTTAAGGGCGTATGAGTAGCCGGGATGCCTGTTACGTCTTCAAGGACTTCTGCCACCTCCCCACAGAATTTCGCCACTTCTGGGCAACCCCAATACATATGACATGAGTCTGCCTTGGGGGCGTTACATTTAGGGCATTTGTCTGAGTGGCCATCAATAAACTGTGCCAGTCTGGCGGGTGTGTAGTGTAATTGATTAAGAACCTTGAATTGGATCAGACGCAAGCCTGAGTTCATAGAAACACTCTTAGTGAGTTGACAGTATCTAGTCCAGCTAGTATCGTCCAGTTCCACCCCAAATCCTGCTCTCAAGATTCTTTAATGTTGTTGCATGACTTGGTGTGTGACTGGACTAGGTTATATAGTGCGGAAACTCCCTTTATGAGACCCCCCACTTCTGTCATTGCACTGATACACTCGTGTGTGGGTGGTTCCATCGGAAATGTGGGCCATTTGGCAGAGAAAGCAGCCTTCATCCTATGAAATTGGAATTGTTGTAGGTTTCCCCCGCCAACTGCCTCCCTGAAATCAGACCATTTGCAGTATCTGCCCTCTGGGAACATGTCCCGCCTCTTGAATAGGCCACTGGGATCCCATGTTCTCTGAATAGCCTTGTCAAATGTGGGTGTTATGCCCGGAAAGTCCCATAATGGGATCTCAGGGTCGTACGGAGTTGTTAGTCCAATTCTTTTGTAAATCTTAAACCAAGCTCTTGTTGTAGTACTGACTGGGTCGAATTCACAGAGATCTCTGCGTTTGGGGTCAAACATCACCGACCAAAGGTTCGTCGGAGACGCAGCGTATTTTTCTAGAGGGATGTGTGTGGCTATGTCGTCTGTGTTATACCAGTACCTCATGAAGTGTGCCTGCGCAGCAAGGTAATATAATTCAAAGTCCGGAGCTGCAATCCCTCCCCTCGAGAACGGCTCCACCATCTTTGACCATTTTAGCTGAGCAGTTTTCCCTCCCCACACAAATGAGGAGGCCAACGTCTTAAGTCTTGCGAAGAATCCTTTACCTGGCCAGATCGGGATGTTACAAAAAAGATATAGCAGTTTGGGGAGCACAACCATCTTGAGTATTGCTACTCGCCCGTATAGAGAGATCAGGAGTTTGGTCCAAAATAAAAGTTTTATAGAAAAAGATTGCAGTAGTTCCCCATAGTTTTCAGCGTACAGTGTATTTTTATCCATAGAGACCATGATTCCTAGATATACATGGTCGGGGGACCATTTGAATTGTTGTACATTACAGATGGCCCCTATGCTAGAATTTAATGGGAACAACTCGGATTTAGCAACATTAATTTTATATCCCGAATACTCAGAGAACTTTTCGATGTCTGCCATAATGGGGCCCAGGTTTTCTTCCGGATTTCGGCCGTGAAGTAGCGTGTCATCCGCGTACAGGGAGATTATCTGCAGGGTTCCGGTCATTCTAAGGTCTCTATGTGCATGGTTCTGTCTAAGGTACTCGGCCATTGGTTTGATTGTGAGTGCAAATAGGATTGGGGAGAAGGGGCAGCCTTGTCTGGTACCTCTGTGTAATAGAAAGGAAGCCGATATGGTGTTATTCGTTAGAACCCTCGCGCCTCGATCCCTGTACAGTAGCTGAACACACTTTATGAAGTATCTGCCAAGGCCAAATCTCTCGAGAACCGAGAACTGATAGGTCCACGAGACCGAATCAAATGCATTCTCTGCATCCAATGCCGCAATGACCGCGTTTGCCCCTGGGTTTATCTGTGCCATCACCCCAAAGAGGTGCCTCAGATTCAGGGCCGTGGACCTAGTTGGTATAAAGCCAGCCTGGTCGGGATGTACCAATACGGGCATGTAGGGCAGTAGTCTGGTTGCGAGCACCTTTGCAAATATTTTGGCATCAGTATTAATAAGTGATAGGGGCCTATATGAACTCATATCTTGTGTAGGGCGGCGGGGTTTAAGGAGGACTGTTATTACTGCCTCTCGCATAGTGTCCAGCAGTATTCCCCGCTCCAATGCCTCCTCCCAAACTTTCAGCAGGACTGGGACCAATGTATCTTGGAATTCTTTATAAAATTCAGCACTAAGGCCATCTGTTCCCGGGGCCCTGCCTGAGGATAGTGTCTTGGTGGCCTCCACAATCTCCTCTAGGGAAATAGGAGCATCAAGTAGCATCTGCGTCTCTGAAGTGATTGTTGGGAGGTCTAGTTCATGTAGGTAGTTTCTTATCTCTTCATTGGATTTAGTATCCCAATTAGAATATAGTGTTCAATAAAACTCGGCAAATGCATCATTAATGGCCTGATCTTGGTGGACTGGATTGCCACCGGGCGTCTGTATACCGGTAATGGGATCATGATGGCTTTGGGCTTTAAGCATCTGGGCTAAGAACTTCCCAGCCCTTTTGCTCTCCCTGTATCTGCGTGCACGGGCGGGTGCGGCCATGTACTGGACCTCACGTTCAGCAAGTTTGTTGAATTCATCAAGTGTAGTATGTATGTCTACCAGAGATTCTGCACTGTGTGTGCCGGTGTATTAAAACTAGAGTAGTTCCAGCTTTGCCTCCATTTCGTCCAATTCTCGTCTAATTGATCTGAGTAGACCTGTGGATTTTGCCAGAATGTTGCCCCAAACCCATACTTTAAACGCTTCCCCCAGTGTGGCGTAGCTACTGACTGACACCATGTTTAATTAAAAAAACTCTGCTATTTCAATGTGCAACGTCTCACAAACCTGTGGGTCTCTCAACATCGCTGGAGGCATCCTCCACCTTCTGGAATATGGTTTGGTATCCCGGAAGGCTAAGGTGATGGTTATTGGGGAATGATCAGAGTGTGTGGGTGGATGCATTTCACAATTAGCCACTTTGTCTATGAGGGAGCAGCTAAGTAGCCAGTAATCTATCCGTGACTCAGAGTCGTGTACTGAGGAGTAGTAATTAAAACGTTTCTCTTGGGGATGTAACATTCGCCATATGTCTACCATAGACATCTGCTTCATAATTTGTCGTGTAGTTGAGGCCGCCCTGGTCGGGTGGCGGGAGGAAGTTGTGGACCTATCAAGATCCGTGTTAAGTATTGTATTAAAATCCCCCCCCATATAACCGTTGAGTTATCCGATACAGTTAGAATATTGTGTATGCTGCTGTAGAACTCGGGGTCATCAATGTTGGGGCCGTAGGTGTTGACAATTACAACCTGTCTTTATGCCACTTCCCCCCAGACCAGCACGTACCTGCCTTGGGGATCAACTTTGGTATCCCGGAGTCGGATGCCCAGTTTCAAATGAATTAATCTAAGAACTCCCCTGGCCTGGGACGAGTATTGGGTGTAATATCTGAGCGGGCCCCATCTTGTAAGAAAACTGGCACTGATCTGGCCCAATGCATGTGGTTCTTGAAGTAATATGATCTGGGGATTGTGTCTGCTAATGTATGCGGCTATTTTCCGGGCCTTAATTGGGTTGTTGAGGCCTCGAACGTTCCATGAAAGGAGTTTGATGGTAATACCCCTGTTAGCCTGCGCCATAGTTTTTTATAACCGAGATTATGTGTCTCAGGAAACAAAATGGAACTGTCACTATCTCCTCATCCGATGCAACGGGGCACTCTGCTTTTAAACCTTTACTGAACATTAACAAACTGTGCAATCCCATCCCACCCCCTCTGCACCATCATACCGACCTCAATGATGTGTCCCCAATCCAAAAAACTTGAACCCTTGTAACGTTTTAGAAATCTCCTGGGGGTAGCCATGTTGCTGTCACATGGCCACCTGCCCCGGGCTCACGACCCAAGTATCATGAGGTTGCACAGGGTCCCCGAAGGAACAAGAAGTATTACAATAGAACAAAAAAGGATATTGATGCATGTCAGCTCAGTCGGCTGGAT
Organism: Ambystoma mexicanum; assembly: GCF_040938575.1. Taxonomy (NCBI): domain Eukaryota; kingdom Metazoa; phylum Chordata; class Amphibia; order Caudata; family Ambystomatidae; genus Ambystoma; species Ambystoma mexicanum. The sequence goes on along the minus strand of NC_090931.1, from coordinate 1,459,309,109 downwards.
CTAGTTTTTCTTCTCCGGGTAGCGGTCTGCCGTTCTTGTTTGGTCTCCTTCCCATGGGAGGAAGGGGTATGTTAGCCTCCACATATGACCTTGCGGCTGCTGGGGTCTCAAAGAAGAGGGCTCTGCCACCATGCTGAATTCTCATCTTTGCTGGGAATATTATTGCGTATTGGACTTGGCGCTCTTTTTTTTAACTGGATCGTACGATCTTCGGTTCGCTTGGACTCCCGCTGAAACATCGGGATATATGTGGATGCAGTTCTCTTCATAATGCAAAGTGCCGTGCTCCCTTGCCATCTTCAGGATCGTGTCTCTGTCTCTGTAATTGAGTAGGTGGGCAATTATTGTCCGGGGGGGCCCCGGTTTGGGCAGAGGGGCAAGTGTGCGGTGCGCTCTTTCTACAAGAAAGTGGGCTGAGAAGGCTTCAGGACCAAAGAGCGATTTAAGGAGCGCTTCCACTTGGGGATGCATTGGGCCCTTACCAAACTTTTCAGAAACTCCAACTATCCTTATGTTGTTTCTTCTGGATCTCGATTCAAGATCTTCGCATTTGTTTTGCATCTTGGAGTAGTTATATTTCAGATCTGCAATATCTCTGCCGTGTTCGGCGATGGTGTCGTCGTTGGAGCTGATTTGGCCCTCCGCCTCCGTTATTCGTGAGCTTTCTTTCTCCACCCTTGCTTTTAGGGATCCGATAGTGGCCACGATATCGTCAAGTTTGATGTTGACAGCTAGGAAGCCGTTGTGCACTATCGTAGTCAAACAGTCTTCCTTCTTGTTGCCGTCTGCTTCGGATTGTGGGTGGGGTGCAGTCAGTGGCTCCAAGGATGGTCCTGGTGTTTGGCTGTTAGTATAGGAGTCCATGGGGCCCTTCTTCCTTGCACCAGCCCCTTTCGACATCTTGTTGCCTGGAGATGATCGACTGCGAAAGCGCTGCTCTCCGCCTGTTTTCTTTTCCCTTCCGAAAGGTTATTGTCTAGTTGCTTCTCTTGTTTTTAGTTCTTGTTTTAGTGTGATAGTGGGCAGGTAGTTACTTCTCCACTGGTTTGCTCGAAATTAAGGGCATTGTACAGTTCAGCGGGTTTTGCCACTGTGATTGAGAGTGCCTCCGATCGTTGAGACTTTGTCTAGTATGTTGGCCACCGGGAAAGGACTTGCACACTCAGTCTTCGTGGTAAGCCCGTATGGGGCTGCTGTGCGCACTTCTGTACCGGGAAGCCTGTGTCCCCGTGTCCCACCAGCGTCACCCCAGAACAGCTTAGAAGCCCTTCGGATTCTGAGTTTTAGCACGCTGGATCTCACCACACAGACTTATATTGGGTCTTTGCTGCTCCTGATCAGTCCATGTAGTCAAATAGGATTTAGCGCAACCCTGGCGGTGATATCGGCGAGTTACTCGGGTAGACTGTGATCTCTCTCGTATCAATTCCTGCACCCTTTCAATCAGAGGGTCTGTGCAATTTATTGCATCAAGGGAGCGTGGCGTATCACTGGCCCTATTCTCCCCATGGTCTCAATTCCCCGACCTCAGGTTCCAGGGCGTCCGGTGTGGATCGGCTCCGCTTCAAGTGGCAGCAGACCTGGCCTTGTTATAATGGCCCGACCAGCCTTGGGGGATCCTACTGTGCGGATCTGCTCAGCTGATCCAGGAAATGCAAGTCTGTGTTCATAAAGTGGTCATTTGAGGGACCCGAGTTTAGGGTGTAGTAGCACTGGGCCTCACAATGGTAATTGCTGCAGGGTTGGCAGTTACACCGATATTGTCTGTGCAGGGGGCCGCCACACTGTCCAGATGCTGACTTGCTGCCGTAAGTATGAATGTTAACGCTGCCGTCCATCCCAGAGGGATCCTGTCCTCGCCGGGGCGTCACGCACTGTGTGTGAGGCAGCAGAGCGCCAGCCCAGGTGAGCCCAAGGAGCGAATGCTATAAATGACTGCCCCCGCCTCGTTGTGGCCCGCGGACCTGGTTGGTCAACGGCCCTGTGGATTAGATGGCGGGGGACCGCCGTAAGTCTGTGGGGGCGCGCGGTGTCTTACCTCCTCGTACTTCCGACCCCGCCCGAGGCCATCAGCAACCCGACGAACTCCGCCAGCGCCTGTGCCCAGGCGGGCGGGCTGCCGTTCGTGCCGTTGTACTGCACGGATGCTCCTAGGTTAGGGGGCACACCAGGGCCGGGGCGGACAGTCGCCCGACAAGCCCCCCAGGGCACACGAAAAACTCAGCTCGAGGTTGCGGGCTCCCCGCCGCCTTCACGGTCCCTGCAGCGGCGCGACCCGACAGGCACTCTGGGTCTCCACGCCGGCACGTGTGCAAGCGCCTCCACGCAGCAGCCTTCGCTTGGTATATCTCAGTGTTTGTTTCTCTGATCTTCCCCCAATTAACAGGGGTTGTGGAGCGGGATCCGGGCTACAGCTGACCTGGTTTGCATTCCAGACGGGGACCACCAAGCAGGGTTGTTACTGAAAAGGATTAATACGGGCCGGAGCACCAAATTCAGGCGGCCATTTTCTGATGTGTGCAACAGCGCCCCCCAAGGTAGAGTATTTTTTAAGGTTTTCATTTTTAAAAAAAAAACCTGTGTTACATACAAAGAGATCTTCAGTTCTCGGGATGCAGAAGCTTACTCCAGTAATACCTCAGAGAGATCGAAACAGTTCTCATTTTTCTTGGAAGACAAATTACTTCTAAATTCACATTTGGGGCACCCACCTCAGGGAATCTCAAGTGAAAGGCAAATGGTCTGTGCCAGAAATAAAGCATCATATGAACCTTCTTAAGTTGAGGGCAATAAGACGGACCCTACTCTTCTTCTTTTCAAATGTTCATCGTCAGGCAGTGAGAATTCTGACAGATATTGCCACTACAATTTTTTATATCAGAAGGAATACCCTCTCCTGCACTTTTAGTAGAGGTGGAAATGCTTTGAAAAAGAGCCCGCCACAACAGAATGTATCTACTACCTCAGATTTTCCCAGATGGTAAAAAACGGATTGTGTACACGATTAGCAGGGTCATAACCCCTTCCTCCAATGATAACTGAACTAGAACTCCGTAGACAAGGTCTTCCAAGAGTTGCAGGGAGACCACACATGGATCTGTTTGCAATTCACTAGAACCGCAAATACAGATCCCTTGCACGCAGTGTTTTTCAAAGAGGGCCCTTTGCAGAGGAATTTTCAATTAGAGTTATTTGCTTACACTTTTCCTCCAACCCCTCCCATAGCAGTAGTCCTGATCAAAATGCATTGACAGTCTTGTAAGACAATTTTAATAGCCCTGGCACAGGCCAGTCAGTTCTGGTTCTTCGATCATCTTTACTTGTTCGATCAGAACCTGATGATTCTGCAACCAGTCCCAGACCTGCTGGTCAGACCAACAGCAACATTTTTCATCTCTGAGGCAGAAAGGCATAGCTTCTGAATTTTCAGAATTTGTTATGCAGCATCCGATGGGATTCACCTCAGGAACCTGGTCTGGGACCCTTCTCATGTGACCAGGGGAAGGCAGGTGCTGCGGGTGGTGTACTGTGGGAGGATCACATGGGGGGGGAATCAAACTGTGAAGACTGGGAGAAGCCCCTTTTTAACTTTCACCATGACCCCGCCCTTCTGATGGCCTTTTGTCAACGGAAAACAATGTCAATGTTAAAGGTATTTGTACCCAACACCGTCACCACAGCAGTGGTCCTCAGGCTCTCTGGCAGATTTGATAAAGAAGGTGTGAAAAAAAGGGGGAGTGGGTGGGTTAGTAGGGTCTAGTGGGAATAGGAAGGTGAGAGTTGTGATGTCCTGTTGGCAGCTTCAGTTCGGTTTGCACTGTTTGCTGAGCTTAAGTGTGGTTTTTGGCTTGGTGCAGATTGCCATGTGCTGTTGTGTCAGGTTATGTGTTGTTAGTCTGTTGTTGCAATGTGTTGAAGTATGTGTGGATTGCTGTGCAGAGAAGTGGTTGTGTGAGCTTCTGTATGAGAAGCGTATGCATAAAGTTGAGGTTTTAGAATTAGGTTAGCAGGGTTTTGTTTTTCTCTTCTTACCTCTTTGTCTTTGTGTTTCTGCGCTCAACATCTATGATTATCCTGTGTGATTGGAATTGTTGTTTGGCCGCCTAGTTGGCAGGCATGTTGAGGATTGGTAGTATTTCTCTGTATTATTCAAGTGGTTTGTGTACCTGGCTGATGCGGGCGTGGTGTTCCCCCACCCTGGGGTTGGCGATGTTTGGGTTAGAGGATTCTGGTCCCTCCCTGCCCATCCTGTGTGGGGTCCTTACCTGCCTACATTTCCTCTGTGGGCTAGCAGTATGTGGACATGGGTGGTCGGCAGGGTCAGATTGGGACAAGAAATAGGCCCGGTCACCCAAAAAAAGTGGCCCACCCCTCGCCTCAAAAAAGTGGACCACCAGTCGCCTCACGACGCTTGACCTCTGATGACATCACCGGAAGTGATGTCATTTGACCCCATCCCAAAATGACATCCCGGGAAGCAATGAAACACACCCTTTCACCTCTTGACAAAACAGTAAGCTGTATTGTTCCTAAGTACACTAAAGTACTGTGAATCCAAGCAGATGTCCAAGGCCAAATGATAATATGTTATTGTATAGCACTTACGCTTAAGCTCTTTTTTATAGAACAAATTTGCATACAATATCACCCAACCTGTGTTGGTACTCATTTATCGACCTAAGAAGGATGAAAGGATTTTTGAAAAAAAAAAAAGATCTTTTTTTCAATTTTTTTTTTCTTCCCAACCGGCTCAGGCATGGCCAGAAACCGGCCCCCACAACCCAGGAATGATTTCACCACGGGTCGAAAGGCCGAGGGGCCAATCCAACCCTGGTGGTTAGGGAAGATTAAGTTAAGGGTCACGGGTTCCTCCCTGGGATTCTTGTTTCCCGCTGGGTCTATGCTTCCTAGTCATTTCCTTCTGGTTCTCAAAATGGTAGACAATGAGAAAAACACACCGAGATTTGAGATTCCTGGATAGTGGGAGAAAAGGCCTAGGTTTCACAAAAAGGTTGACAATGTGAATGTTAATGTTATCAAAGAGTGTTTATACAGCGCACTATCACCACCCGAGTGGTCACCTGGCACTCTGGCGAATCTTGTTAGTCGCTGCTGGATGATGGCTGCTCACTTCCTGCCTCCCCTGCTGACACCTGCAGACACGATTTGGAAGTGCCTCTTTATGAACTGCCATTTGCCTTAGGGCCCTTAGCCAAAAGGGGCTGACGAGCGAGGGCTGCCGCGGAAGGTTGTTCTAAATGGGTTTCATGGGCCAATCCAGAGTAGACAGTGCCTTGTAATCACGACGTGGACATGTGGGAGCAAGAGGGCCAATTGGATGAAGGGAGGGGAGAAGGTGGAAGGAGGGGAGCTGGAAGCTTACAATGAATGGGGAAAGAAAAAAACGTACAAAACGAAAACACGGCAGACACAATCAAAATTAAATTGTAAGCTCCTACTGGCAGTCTGTACTGGAGCGAAGAGCAAATGGGGCAGAGAAGTTCCTCCTGTATTTAAGGCGATCTGGTGCACGCAGTCTTTTTTTAAAAAAAAACATTATTTGGACACGTGGGAGAGAGAGAGCCAATGTGATGCAGGGAGGGAGGTAGGTGGAGGGAGGGGAGCTGCAAGCCCACAACGAATGGGGAACGAAAAACATACAATACGTCAACACAGACACAATCAAAACAAAATTTTAAGCACCTGCTGACAATCTGCACTGGAGCAAAAAGCAAATGGGGCAGAGAAACTCCTGCTCTGAGTATTTAAGGCGCTCTGGTGCACACAGTCTTTTTTAATAACATTATTTTGATACGTGGGAGAGAGAGGGCAGTGGGATGCAGGGAGGTAGATGGAGGGAGGGAAACTGGAAGGCTACAACTAATGGGGAAAGAAAAAGTTACAAATGAAAACACAGCCGACACAATCAAAACCTAATTGTAAGCACCTGTTGGCAATCTGCACTGGAGCGAAGAGCAAATGGGGCAGAGAAGCTCCTGCTGTGAATATTTAAGGCGCTCCGTGGACACAGTCTTTTTTTTAAAGAAAAAACATTATTTGGAGATGTGGGAGAGAGAGGGCAATGTGATGCAGGGAAGGAGGGAGTTTGGAGGGAGGGGAGCTGGAAGCCTACAACAAATGGGGAAAGAAAAACGTACAAAATGAAAACACGGCAGACACAATCTAAACAAAATTGTTAGCACCTGCTGTATTTAAGGCGATCTGGTGCATGCAGTATTTAAAAAAAAAACATTATTTGGACACGTGGGAGAGAGAGAGCCAATTGGGTACAGGGAGGGAAGAAGGTGGAGGGAGGAGAGCTGCAAGCCTACAACGAATGGGGAAAGAAAAATGTACAAAAATGTCAACACGGCAGACACAATCAAAATAAAATTGTAAGCACCTGCTGGCAATCTGCAATGGAGCGAATAACAAATGGGCTTGATAATATGAACTGAGACAGTACATAATTAGCGACCTATGCAGATGGATCAATGTGGACCGCTGAACAGTGAAGAAGTGACTGTCAACCTGTTTATTGCATTTTCTTTCCTCAATATTTAATCTGTTTCTGTTTTTGATATTATTTTGTAGCGGAGGACGGGTGGGATTAGTTTGGGTTCCTTAGGAAGGTGGGGCGGCCTTGGCCTAAATGTGGTGGGCATTGGGATTGCCTTTAAGGTTTATAGATACAGCAAGTTTCTGTTATTAGAAGGGGGTCCTCCGGCCTATGTATGGTTTTGTCATCTCTACTGAATTGTTCCTGCTCTTAAATTGGCTGTATATCTTTAATAAAAAAAGATTCAAATTAAAAAAATGAATGTACAACAAATACCCAAGAAAAGTCAAAAAGACAGATGAAGAACACAATGGCATTGCTACGGAAAGAAAAATACTACTATAATAGTCAGATGATCTTCATTTGCAGCTGACATCTTGGCTCCTCTGTAAAACAAAATGGCACAATCTATTGCCCACTCACCACAAAAAGGGAGTTAGTTCCACCCTCCTTACCCGAGCGAGCCCAGAATACATGCATCCCATGGATTTGTAATCCAGACCTTGCGAGCAGTTCACAACAATGACATACATCCCCATCGCCTGCCCCAAATCCTTCACTGTTTCTGTCTTTACTGTTCCAGCAGGGCCTTTTGGTGAGCCTCCCCAGTGCAGATGCAGAGTAGAGGTCAGGGAGCATCTGTCTGTGAGTGGAGAAAACCAAATTATCCTAAGAAGAACCACATGTCCCAGAATCCCTCAGGGACTATGACAAAGAAGAAGAGGGGCGAAGGGGCATGTAGAGCTAAAGGACAGTCAGGCAGGCCTAGCAGCCCTTGACAGGGTCAAGCAATTAGGATGAACCTGAAGCCAATTGACCCACCTGAGGGGCATAAAAGACTGCTGCAGGAAGGAGCAACAGAAAGAAGCTGGAGCAGGAGCTGGATGATCGACAGCAAAAGCAGAAGAAGAAGTAGAGTCTGGCAGTTCACTAGGGAGTGTGACCACAGAAGGGACGCTGAAGCGAAGGAAGAGCATATTTCTCCTGCAGGCTCTGAGTTGGTCCTGTGCTCACAAACCCTGTTTGGCTATGACTGCATTGGAAAAGACTGGAAGCAACTCGCATTCTTTCCAAGTGCACCAAATTGCTGTGAATGGAGAGCTGAAGCTGTGCATTTACCAGAGGCCTATGTGCAGAAGCAAGCTTAGGAAAGCTGGAGAAGGAGACTCTTCCTTATCGAAGCCGGATCGGAGACACCCATACGGTGGAGCTTGTGGGTCCCAAGTGAGCCTGAAGCAGTAGCAGAAGTCGAGACGTGGAAGCAGCCTGCAACCGTTGTGATTTCAGAACTGCTGAGTCAAGCTCTGTACTTCGAATCACTTAAAATGCCTTGCTGGTAACTGTAACCAGCATGGTTCACACTCGCGTAGAAGTGAAAGCGAGTGAAAATCGTTTGCAGTTGTGGGAAGTCCAGATTAAAAAAGGGAATTGTAGCCTGCACGTTTTCACCGTTAAGCAAAGTGCTTACGTAAGAAGAAATCTTTCCTTTTCCCATTGTTACACAATAGCCATCACTGGAGAGGTCGCGTGTCTCCAATTAAGTTGGACAACGTTATTGGTAATGGTTAATAATCTATTGTCGACTTTCCCGAAGTGTTACAAGATAATTTTATCAAAGGAAGGTTGCACATAAGATATTATGTTTCCCCATGCGTGTTAAAGCAGAATGCTGCCTGAACCAAAAGGGAGCGCAAGTTTAGGATCTACGTGATCCGACCGCGGCTGAATGTCCCGCGGCTGGAAAGTTTGCATGAGAAAGGTGCAAACTACCAAAAGTTTGCATCTTTCTCATACGAACACATGTACATACCCACACCCCCACCCACACCCACAACACACCCACAACACGCCCATGACACCCCCCACCACACCCTCAACACCCCCCCACCACACCGTCAACACCCCCCCTACACACACCCCCAACATAAAAAAGACCCACATACCTTCTTCTTCATGCTGGGTCCCTGCCGCGCCAGTTCCCTTTCACTTCCTTGATCGGGAATCGGCACTGTAGGGTCCTTTTTTTTTACAGAAGGCTGCAGGGGTTCCCCCCGCAACCCTCGCTCACTATACTGTAAAGTCGAGGGAGCGTTTATTTTTTTTTTACGGAAGGCTACGGGGGTGTCTCCCGCAACCCCCGCTCTCTATACTATGAAGTATAGTGAGCGGGCCAATGTGGGAGACACCCCTGCAGGCCTCATTTCTTTTTTTTTACAATGCTACCACCAAAGGATTGAACTTTTGGTGTTCAAACCTTTGGTGGTAACATTTTTAGAACATTTGGTTCATGCAAATCATTATATTCGGCAAAAAGGTACAAACCCCAAGTTTATAAGTCAAAGTTCTTCATAAAAAGAAGATTGTGTATACCTAAATCTGTTTCTGAAGGGAAACCTAAATCTTGTAACACCTAGAACAAACCTTTTAATAATTGCAGAAATTGTTGAAGTCCCAGAAAGAACACGCATTACCCAAGTCAGTAGACAGAGCCTTCTTAAGGTTAAACCAGCCAAATTAAGAACTGAACACTGTGGTTTTGAAGTTGTTGAAGCTGTTATAAACCCAAGGTCCTCTGATACAAGGGTGACAAGGTTATCCAATTTTGGAAGAGTGTCAGTACAGCTTTGGGGGTAACTACTAGAAACAGAAAGGTGTATCTAAAACTGGGGAAGGGAGTTGGGTGCTGTGAAGCTGAGACTGAGACTGGTGAAACAGAGAAAGAAACGCAGTCCCAGAGCTCAGACAGATTTTTTTGGTAGCTGCAAGACTGGAAGAAAAGGCAAAGAGGCTGCCCGCTCTTATAATGTAGAGAGAAGAGTGCCTTGCCAACCTGTAGAGGTCAAAGAGTCTTGTATGAAGTTGCCTAATACATTTTTAAAGCAAGTTGGAACAGAATCAGTGGAACTGTGGTTGTCTATAATTTAGTCTGAATATTTTCAGTTGAATGATGTCGAAGCAGTAGTAGACTGTGAGGTAAAGGAGCATGCTTTCACAGTACCATTTGTTGAAGGAAGTTGCTAAGGAAAAGCAACCTTCTTAGAAGAAGCATCCTGACAAATTGTATTCACAACGCTGCAGAGGTTACAGAAGAAGAATTGTCATTCAAGTGAAGTTTACTTTTGTTTTGACTTTTATCCATTTTATCTTGGAAGGAGGCTATCCAGGAATGCCATTGGTACTGTGATCTTTGTGGAACTTCAAAAGGGGATCCTTTCAACAACGGAAGAAGGAACTGTTACTGGTGGATTTTCATTTGGGTGATCTTTTGTTCTTTGGAACTTTGCACGAACTGATTCAGAACTTTATTTTTATTGCTTGGAAGAAATTGACTTTGGACATTCCTGGGGGAACAAAATCTAGACAAGTAAAAGTCATCCTAGACACTGGTTATTTGGTCATCTTTTATTTTTGTTGTTTATGCTTTGTTTTGATTGTTCTGTTGTTTAGAGGGAGGGCCAGTTGTGTTTATGCTAGGATTTTTTGCCTTAGATCCTATTCCCTGGTAGAATAGGCTTAGTTAGGCTTATTTGCACTTTTTCTTTGAAATAAAATGTCAAATATTGAGAAAACTACAAGCAGCTGTCTTCCTCGCATTACTGACCCCTCACATTGTCCATTTAGACCTTTTCAGGGAAAATGTTAACATTTTGTGCACAGAGATCGATATTATTCTTAAAACCCAATACAAGCAAATGGAAGATGTATCTGTGATAAATGGGAGGGTCTTCACCATTCTCTATCCTTCCTCACCAGATCTTATCGTAAGTGTTACTCTTATCCAGGTCTTCATTGTTGCAAGCCTATATCAAGGTTGATTTTGCAATGATCTGGAGGGACAGAAGAATTCCAGTGCAACCTTCTATTTTCCCAGAGAGGATAGTCAAACAATTTGTTAAAGGACTTTTTCACACACATAACCCAGCCTGAAAGATCTCTCCAACATTGGGGCTCAACTCTGTATTGCCGAAGCTAATGTGCCATCGTTTCAAACCCATGATACAGGCAAGGTATAAAGTACATTTCTTGCAAGAAAATCTTGTCAGTGGTTATTACATCAGCCTGAACCGTTGGAAAATCCAGGCTTTCGCAGTAAGTCCTAATCTTGGTTTAACAGACGCAAGGGGGTACTTTGTAAAAGGCCTAATTCTTACCTAATGTCCTTCAGACTTTCATCTGAACAAGTCTGTTGTCTTGCCTACATTTTTTGACAACGCCTCTACCGATCTGATAAGGCACTTTACAATTTGATCATGAAACATGCATTATTATTCTACTTATTCAAAAACAAACCTATGAAATATGTAAAAATATTGAATATCTTTTTGTAGTGTTATTGAAAAACATGCCATTTCGGGGGTGCTGAAGAACAGGCACAAGATGGTTGCCTTCTCCTGATCCCCTGTTACGACCGCCCATAACTTTTGAAATAGCTGAGACCTGTACCCTGTAAGAAACTTTGAGTCATGGCTAGAAGATCCCGTGGGCCCAGGGAGAAAGTTTGGCACAGATTGGCTCTCTGAAGCCAGATATGCGCGGAGTGGCATGCGATGCAGCGAGAAGCTCGAGCCTGGAGGAGGAGTGCTGCTGGGACGCTAGGAGAGAGTGACAGTGTGGCTGAGCTGGTAATGGCGAAAGCGCATGTCAGAACGCCCTCAGATCACAGAGTAAGATAAGCAGTGATATATTGTCACAGCGGGGCAGAAACTGATTGAAGCGGGTGCGGATTCGTAGAGCTTGTGGAGCGGGCCCTGGTCGCTACATGCCATGACAGTGTGCTCGCATCTGAGCGGGGTGGGCTTGTGAACCTAGCACTACCTGGCACTCGTGCCTGAGGTGCAAAGGAGACTTGCCACAACAACACGTTCAGCTGCACACGAGGGGGTGAGTGATCCCCCGTTCAGTGAGGTATGCTGCAAGTGCTGTGTGCCTGCTAGGAACGCTGGCGGGACATAGGGAAGATTGCTATGTACTCGTCTGGACCTCGCTGAGATCTGCGCTTTGTACACTTGATGTCTGCCTGAATAGTGGGATTGTGAGGGCTGGCAGAGACTACACATCCTGATATAACTCGTGGCACGATGTGGTGGTGCCAGCGCATGGGCTCCAGGACTGGGGGGTCAGCGGAGCCAGGATAGAGGCGTTTATAAAGGGATTAGCTTCATCATGATTACCTTGAACGGATCCTGCAATAACTGGACGGACATGGAGCACAGTGTTTGTTAAGCAGTATGATGACTGACACTCTTACCCGGATCGGAACCTTCAGCCCTCCCACGGTGCTGCTGCTGAGGAAGGCACAGTGCAGCTGGAGATAACTATTGCCAACAGTGAGCATGGGAGGGGGAGAGCCATGGCTGGCGGAGTGCCCCACCATACCAATTGAGGGCATGAGTAAGCGAGGGGCCCATCCGCATAATCCATTGGGGGCGTTGGTAGTCTGGAGCACACTGTAAAACGCTGGAACAGCAGCAAACAGTGAGTAGGGGTACGCTAGTCCTAATGCTGGTGGGAATACGTTGTGGGCTGGGTGGATTGAAAGCCCGGCCAGGCTGTGCCCTATCTGGAGGCCAGCCTCCAGGCAACAACCTGCCCACACAACTTTGCAGGACCACACTGATCTGCTCCCATGACAAAGGGTGGGGGCAATCAGAAGAAGCAGAACACCTTGGGGGCATTTACACACCACACTAGCAGATCCCGTACTGAAACCCCTCCGAGGCTAGTGCGCCGCCGGGTCGCCCCAAACTGAAGCATCTCATGGAGAGCTTGCAGGCAGGATTTGCTAGCATGACGGATAAATTGGACGGCATCAATGCCAAAATCGGCACCCTCAACATCAAAATGGATTAGATCCTCTACTCTATGCTCTTTCCGGCATGCCTGCGTATACAGCACTGGGACAAAGCTCTTTTCTTCACGATTCTGGAGGAAGCAGTGGGCTTCATTGAGGTGAACATACAGATCCAAGCCCAACGGACTGCCAACAGGGAGGCAGGAGTGGCAGCCTCTTCTAAATGATGATCAGACTGTGGCGACCTGGGGACTCTGGCTTTCTGGACTTAATAAGTACCTGTTGGAACGTGCAATTATTGTGATATCCATTCTGAGATGGTAATGATGTACAAGACTGATACGTTAGGTTGATATCTATGGTGGGCATTTTGTTTTATCGACCAATTATCCTGTATAAGGATGAGCGGGCTGGTATTGGGGTTTTTTGGAAGTAGAAGCAGTGTTTCCCTATGTAGGGATGCTGGCATAATGTTGGTGTTGATGTTGTGTTTAGGGTGTGGGATTAGGTCAGGGGCTGACTAGGGAGGTTGGGAGGGGCGGATGTTGGGGAAAGGTTATTTAAAAAGTGTTCTGACAGGCACAAAGTACAGAACATTGATGGTTGTAGATTGGTTTTGATGTAGTTCTGGATATTTGGAGTGGCTGCGCTATACATTCCTACCTTAGGCTTCAATGGGGACTGTTAACATTCTGAGCTGTTATGTGAGAGGGCTTGGGAATTACTCCAAAGCTATGAAAATAACGTCCCACATGAACCGACATAATGTGCATATACTGTTCTTGCAAGAAAACCATGCGCATGGGAATGTGAATACTAATTTTGCCCAGGGGTGGGTCGCCAATAGGTTTTACACACATTTTCTCGACACAGTCTAGGGGGATCCTGATCCTGATTCACAAGCGTGTCAAGTTGAGCTATTCCACTCACATTTTGACCCGGATGGTTGCTATGTTGTTGTACAATGTAAGCTGTTGGGTTAGGAAATGCTGTTGGCGATCTCGTATGGGCCTAATCTGGATGATCCGGAGTGCTACATAAATCTTGCAGATACCCTTATTTTTTTATTTTTTTATATTTAATTATGGGTTGAAACTAAATCAACCTTTAATTATTATACAAAGATATACATCAATATGCTTCATGCTTAACATTTCTAAAACCTTTTTAAACAAAACATGATAAGAAATTAGAAGAAAAAATAATATTCATAATACAGAAGCAAAAAGAAAAGAAAAAAAAATGAAAGAAAATAGCTGCTTCAAAAAGTATCTAAGTCCAATGCTTTGATAAAACCTGTAATAGCAACCATTGATGAGGTAGTACAGCCCGCTAGAAGAAAGGGTCTATATTACAGAATATCCCTCAACCAAGTACATTTCGTGGAATTTGTAATATTTCCTAAAATATATGACATGCAGATGAGAAAGGGGCCTACAAACAAGGACCCAATGTCGAAGTGTATCCATAACATTTGTGCAAAATCTGCAGCTACCTCGATCCAAAGGAATCAGACCAAATTGAACAAGAAGACTCTTAGTCCGTATTATGTTCCAACGAAAACGCAGGAAGCTTAGCCGAGCTACTCTATCCGGGTAAATACTAAGGAATGGTGCTAATGTACCCAGATCTTTATGTTCTCCATGCAAATGTTGAAGGGAGCTATAAGTATGTAGGGATTCCTGTGTTTTAATCCAATCCCAACGAAACAGTCTAGATTTTACTTTCATGGGGTTATTACAAAGTTCCTCAGTTGAACTGCCTATGCACAGTTCATAGATTGCTTTCAAATGCACATCTCCCTGACTAATGTAGATATTATTTAGATCTATGAATAGTGAGGTGGGCAAAGAAGCTTTCTTGCTAATTAGAATATCTTCCAGCATGCTCTGGTCTTAAGCGAAACTATACCCAACTTGTATCTTATTATTGATTGTGGAAGGGATTTTGGAGCTTGCATTACTCTTTTCCATATTTTGCCTTCTAAGAAAGGGAGTAATTCCAAGATCCTCAATGGGTACACCTCTACTCCATATAGCAATTTTGGGACTGCTTTAGCTTCATAGTATCGAACTGCTGGTTTAAGAGAGAATTTGCCAAATTTAGGGTCCAAAGCAGAAGCTCTAGTCGTAAACCAGGAAGATATGCTAGAGATACTAGGGCCCACATTCACCATGAATCCCAACTATGTAAGGGAATTTACCTTCATAATTTCTGTTTTATTAATATGCCATCTATGTTTAAATAATTTCCTTGATTTAGTTAACTGAATGATCTTGGTCTTTTCAGGGTTAACTGTCAAAGAAAGATCTTTCACATATTTCACAAAAGCATCAGTTAGTAATCTGCAAGCCAATTGCGGTCACGTCAAACAAAAGATAGTCGTCAGCGTATACCAGCCATTTAAATATGAGCCCAAATTGGGACAGACTAAACCTGCAGAAGATATGTGTTCGCCAACGTCTACTAGGTACATGTTAAAGAGCAAGTGTGTTAACATGCAGCCTTGTCGTACACCCTTGCCCACTGGAATACTTTCTGAAAGGGTCCCTAAATGATTCAGACAAACCCTTAATGATGTATCTGAGTATAGAGCCATTATAAGTCTCAGTAAACTCCTCAGTATTCCCCATAAAGCCAGTATCCACCAGAGCAGGCCCCTATCGACCGCGTCAAAGGCAGCGTTAAGGTCAAGAGAAGTCTCAAATACACTCTCATATGTTCCGTTCCATGCAAGGGACTGTAGACAATTCACTACAATGCCATTAAGAGAGGTGCCCATATTGCGCCTGAAACCAGTCTTCTATTATGACTTATCCCTTGACATCGATTATATGGTGGGGGATATGAACACAATAATGGACCTACACATGGACTGCACAGGGAAGACGCCCCAATTGCTCTCAAAAGCAGCAGGATGCATTCTAAACCAAATGGTTAGGCTGCTTCTTTGTGATATATGGCAGACTTTACACCCAGCGACATGGGGATTCTCTTATTGCTCATCGGTACATGATATGTCATCCAGAATTGACTTATTTTCAATCTTAGAGTGCCTGGTGGGACAAACAGTGGAAGCCGATATACTGCCATGTACCTACTTGGATCAAATGCTCTCCTTGGGATGGGGCAAGAAAAAGTGGGATCGGGCAGTGTGGCAGTTTAAGTCGTTGGCAGGACCTAGGGCCTCATCATAGCCTTAACGGTATCCTGGCGGTAATTGCGCTGGCATACCGCCAACGCTATAAGCGTTACCGCTACTCGGTCCTTCGCTATCAGCGCTGGATCCTGAATAGTGTTAAGGCAGTAATTCTCTAGGACTCTATGATGATTTTCGGCGCTATTACCACTGGCGGTAATAGTTCCAAAAACGGGCAGAAAGCTGAAGATTTACCTCCAGCTCAAAGCTGGAGGTACATTTCCAGCTTTCCACCAAAACTCGGGATTGGGTAGAGCGGTAATGTGGTGGTAATAGCATTACCGCTGCATTTTTGCCGCTCCGCCCAACCCCTGATTAGGCCCCTAGTGTTTAAAACGAGCATTGAGGATGGCAACCATACTTTCTTTCAAACTAATGATAACACAGTATCACAAGGCACTCTTTGGGAAATATTCAAGGTATTTATCAGGGGAATGGCTATGTCCAGGGAGTTTGGCGTGCTTAAGACTATACACAGAGATATAGCCCACAGTGTAGCTAAACTTAAAGCTCTAGAAAGCAAATATGCGATTACGCCCAACCATGCTACACTGGCAGACATTAAGATCCACCTGGAGACGTTTAAGCTCCATACAGATAGGAAGGTGAAATATTTTTGGCAGGACACTCTCCAAATTGATTCAGATGGAAAGGGGTCCGATTTATGCAGTTGGGGTGTGGGATGAACATCAGCAGATGCAATACAAGGTTTTTTTTTTATTAGGAGGGCCTACAGACCCGGTTGAAGACCATCCATATTTCTGTTCTCTCGGAAAGTGCCAAAGGGCAGATAAATATTCCCTTCACTTTGGAAGAAATCCTGCAGGTAGTTAGAGACATCCCGAAAAACAAGTTGCCACGTCCAGATGGACTAACTGCAGAATCTTAAATTGAATAAAGGGTTCTTTTAACTTCTTATCTATTAAATGTGTGGGAGGAATCAGTGCAGAAAGGGCATCTCATGAAGACGATTCGAGAAGCCACTATTATAGTACTGCTGAAACCTGGGAAGCCCAGTGATGAATGTGGCTCTTACTGGCCATTCTATCTCATGAATGTAGACACTAAGGTGTACGCTAAAATCATTGCTAATGGACTATTGCCCCTTATGCCCTATCTAATACACCAGGATCAGGCTGGCTTTATACCAGGAAGGTCTACGTCCATAAATCTCAAGTGGCTGTTTAATATGGACTGCATATCGCCAGCGGATCAATCAGTAGCTGTAGCATTGGACACACAAAAACCATTCAACATGGTATCCTGGACGTTTCTATTTGCAGTTCTGCGTAAATGTAATTTGGGAGAGCAACTAATCCAATATATTAAATTTCTGTACTCGCACCTGACTACCATTGTCCGATTTAACGCGGTACAATCTAAACCATTCGAGCTTAGTAGGGGTACACGTCAATGCTGCCCGCTATCGCCCATACTTTTTGCCTTAGCGATTGAGCCCATGTCGCATTTGATCAGACACTGCCATAGGAAGCAGGGCATTTCGGATAATGGGACAGCCAGAGATCATCTCGCTATATGCAGATGGCGTGTTGTTGTACGTCAGAGACCCCTACACTAACCTGGAGCCTATCATGGAGGACATTACTTGTATTGACCATTATTCCCGGATTCACTGTGTACTATGATAAATCGGAAGCATTCCCCTTGACTGATGCACAACCCAATATGGGGAGGATACCAGAGTCCTGATCTACAGGGGCAGAAGTACACTGATACACTGGCTGATAACTTTACCACTCATGCAACATATGTGCATACGAAAATGGATGAGTTGTTGCGGATGCCTATGCCGTTGGCTGGCCGGCTAGCACTAATTAATATGGTTGTATCTTTTTGTAAACGTGCCACTATGGCCATGGCAAGCATTTCTTTCAAGACCTACAAAGTGATATGTCTAGATTTGTATGGCACTCTGTGGCCGTTAGGAGAAATGGGAAGATATGGCGCGACCCTAAAATAAAGAGAGTTTACTAACCCGCATATGGAGGTCTACTGGCTGGCAGCCCAGGGGCAGTATGCAACCTATTGGTATGGGGTAGATGAGCTCCCACCACATGTCAAATTAGAAACGGCAGCTGCAGGGGATACAGACTTGAAATCGCTGATACACAACCTTCCAGGATGAGTGCCCATTTGATCCTATGCTGATAACACTATTAGCTTGGAGAGCCTTTTTTGCAAGAACGGACACGGACAACCCGTTCTACCGCTGGTTGCCGGGGAGTTCTTAACACTTCACACCTGGAGGGAAGGGCATAAGGACACACCCACAGTACTACTTCAGCTCTATAGATTGAGGGCTGCTCTACAGAAGCGATGGGAATGCAATCCGATAGGGCCGCCCGAGAATAAAGTGGTTGTCTTTATATCCAACTCCTTTGGTTGCCTGAAAATATAGCTACTCTTTATAAAGGAATATTAGAGGGCGCCCGGGGAGCGGAAGTTGGATATAACAGATGGACAGTGGAAGGCTCTGTGCTCGTTTACTAAATCAGTGTATATGAACATGAGGATAAAACGAATCCAATATGAAATCCTGCCTATGCTACACTACACACTGCTCCAGTTGGGGAACATGTACCCTGATCATGATGGATGCTGCCCAAGGTGTAAGTGCACAGATGCGGGATACGCACGTATGCTGTGGGCATGTCCGAAGCTTGCGCGTTTCTGGGAGCAAATCTTTGCAACACTTCCATAGTTGAGAGGCAGCTGGAGAAGTCACCTATGAGCATGTTATTTGGGGTGTGGGCGGAGGTCCCAGAGTGACGCTTTAGGTCTTTTTTTTATATTGGATGTATGGTAGACAAGCAATGTATCCTACTGAAATAGAAAGATCAGCAACCTCCAAATGAGCAAGACTGACTGAGGGAATTAACGTGGGTCAGTGATTATTCACCGGACTTATTAAAGGTTTTAAAAAAATAAAAACATGCCATTTCGGAGCAGTAACTGGCAAAATGAATTACAGCCCCCCTCACCTTTTACCAAAGGAAAGTTAGACTACCCAGTGAGAGAATCATAGCTCATTCTACATGGGCAATATCCGCAACAGCAGCAGTGCATGCGGTGTTCCCACATTAATATATCTGCAGGGCAGCTATGCTGGCTGTTCCCCATTCTTTCTCCAAGCATTACTGCCTGGACATTGC
This sequence comes from Ambystoma mexicanum, assembly GCF_040938575.1. Lineage (NCBI taxonomy): Eukaryota > Metazoa > Chordata > Amphibia > Caudata > Ambystomatidae > Ambystoma > Ambystoma mexicanum. The sequence goes on along the minus strand of NC_090931.1, from coordinate 1,459,290,387 downwards.
AACAGAAAGGGAAGCTAAGATCTGATACACAATGTTGAAGAGCCTTTCTACATAATGGGAGCCTCATTGCCCATCCTTTCTCCTTCTATTACTTGTGAACATGTGTTAGTAGGATACTACTTCTGTGTCTTTTAAAAGCATATGACTTACCTGTAACTGTTTTTACAAAACGTGGCATCTTTCTTCTAATGGGGCTCATGTATTAAAACTTATGCCACTCGTGTGCTTTCAAGAATACGAAGGTGGTCTCTACAGGTGGAGCTTAAGAACTGCCCACCTCATTATTGCAGGGTAAAAGGCCCAAAATAGGATGCTGTGAGGGTGGAGGTTGAATTTGTGTGAGGATGTATAAGCTCAGGGTTGCATCAACAAAGTCTATATATTCCACAGTTGAATGCTGTTAAGTTGTATAAGATGGAGGGATCAGCTTTTGTAATGCCCTTCCAAATAACATTGAAGTCATTTCATCTCATCTACTCCAAGGTCAGATTAAAACGTCATCTGTTTGCAAAGGAGTAAATGTTAGTGGCAACATATGCTTTCCTCTTTGCCTTTTCCTGCTATCTGTGATTCTTGTAACAGCAAGTTTTATGTGATTTTATGTATTGTATATGTATACTTGGCATTGATGTATCTAGCACAGTGAAGCTGATTTTGTTGCTGATTGTTGCACTTAATAAATATTTGTAATACTAGAATACAGAACGGCAAAACACAGATTGGGTAATTCTTATTTTTGTCAATTCTTTATTATAGACCTTAGCTAAAGGCAAAAGCATCAGCACGGATCACTTGAAGCTCTTCCTGTCTCGTAGGAAGTGGCAGGTACGTACTAACATTCCAAAATGTGCATTTCTACTGCAACATCAAACCAATCAATGGCTTACTTTTAAGTGGCAAGCTTAGAATGTGATTTGAGACAAGGGATGGAGCTGCTTTCCTTTCCTAGCCGGAGGAGGTATGCATGGGTGGATAGCAGGAGTTAGTAGGCCAGCTGATGGCCAGCACAACACCTTCAACCCAGTTTTGGCTGGCATCCATCATGTCAATTGACCTCATTTTTTGTAAACCTTCCTTCTTTCATCTGCTGCCTAGATAGCCATTGAGAGATCAAGATGTGTTCACATAAAATCTTAAAGAGCTCCTCAATCTTCTTAAAATGATCATGCAGCTTTTGAAGTGTCACAATATCCCTCCATAATTATATAGCAGAATAATTCAGAATGTACACAGATCAAAGCATGATGACACCACCACACCCACTGACTCAGCATATGTTCCTTCCTTTTGTTTGGTTGTTGCCAACTTCTCTATCATGGGATCTTCTTTATTATTCATAATCCTTGAATATCTTCCCCTGTGAGCAGGTTTGTGAAAAACATGTGTTAATGGATATAGACGTCTCCTTTTAACCTCTTTTGCTTTTTAAAACAAATAGCACCTTAGTGCTGCATCAGCCTTCAATACATCCATACAAAGGCTTAAAAACAAATGAAAACAAGAAGTCAGATGGTAAGTCAATTAAAAGTAACTAAATGACAGTACAGATTTTCCCATCTTTCACCCTACTGACTGTTGGAGCTCAGTTCCTTTTTCTGACTTGTGCATTCATGATCTTGTAACACTAACTTAGCTTTAAAGCTTTTTTTACAAGTGTTGTAACCCATTTTAACATTTTTCTTTGGGAGTTTATTCAATAGTGTAGGTAATCTACAGTCTGAAAAAATGTGATTTTGTCAAAGTAAGGAGTATTTTTCCGGTTTCTTCTACAAAGATCTGTTCCCGCACCTTCATCCCTATTGTCTTCAGAGGAATATTTGCTTACTTTTTGATTGGTGCTTCTCATGCAGTGGGAAAAAGTCCTGAAAATATGTCTATGTGTGTGTGTGTTCGTGTGTGTGTGCATGTGTGTGTGTGTGTGTGTGTGTATACGTGTATGTGTGTCAGCCCAATGACCACACTGTGGGGAAGGTTACAATATGCCAAAACATGGCTTATAGACATCTTGAGGATAAGAAGGGAAATAGGTTGGGGAGTCATATGGCTTCCTCTGAGGCAGGATGTTTTGCATCTTCATTGGTATTGCTACCTTCAAAATACCTACATTGGATGAGTCTTGATCCTTGTGGGCATTTGCGTCTGACTTTAACACCCCTGGAAATCCCTCAGAGGCCAGGCTTAAGCACCTCTGTCACTGTGGTCATCAACTGACTGAAGGCACGCCCCTAAACCCTCTCACCAGAAAAAATACTACACACTAGGGGAAAAAGGCCAAGAGATTCTTGGCAGGATAACACGTTTTAATTACACACAAGATAGGTGTGTCAGCAAAGAACTCTGCTGCTCAGGAACATTCTGAGCAAAAAGGGTGCAAACATGATCTTAAAAGGGGGCACAGCATTATTAACATACAGTAAAAACCCACAAGACAGGTTGGTGCGGCCCTATGCATCGTCTGCCTACTCCATAGGGGATACTAGGCCATTGGCCCCGTCCGTCCGTCTTCCATCACGTGGGGTCAGCTGCGCTCATCTTCTCTAGGGAACCAAGGTCAAAGAGACAATTAAATGCACTATTCTAACAGTGCTATTCTATTACCACACAGGGCACCTGGCATGATCATGGACTGGTACAGGGGGAGGCTCGAGGTCACTGTGACACGCACACATTTCACTCATCCCAGTTATGCCGTCCAGCGTTGAAGGCTTCCACCCTAGCTTTTGAACTTTAATTTATCCCTCCCTGCACCTCGTATTACAAATCATGCCATTGTAAAGTACAGATAGGGGGATCATTCTTTTAGATCTTTTATGGTTGTCAGGTTTATGGTCAGTGGCCTGGGGTCAACTGGTATCTTGGAATTCAGGGGTCTTGGGACACGGACAGTTGTAGGGGCCATAACTTGTTGTTAGCTGGGTGGGGGTCAGAGGTTGAGATAACATGTACACTGAGGAGCCTAGGTCTCATTGCCTTGTAGCATACATTCTTTCTTGGGATAAAACGTATTGGGAACAGTTGTAGAACAAAGGATGGTTTCTGTGGTAATTAACAGCGCAGGCTCTCTCTCATCAGCGCTTGGGTCTATTCAGGCTCATCAGGTTTTCGGCCTTTGTCTAACGTGCTGCCATGCAGGCCCTATGTTTCTGCCATTGCTACAAAATGACAGCTGTTTATAAGCGCGCACTAAGTCTAAACATCTACAATTCGCGTAATGTTATGTCTTCACAAGGTCTCTTAGTACAACCACTCCCCCTTCGCACATCACGGGATTCCTCTTGGGATTCGCCTCACCCTAAAGTGCCTAGGGGGGTGAGCTATGGGCTAGGTTAATTTCCTTCCCAACATTTCCCCGTTTTGTTACTTCTACAGTTACAAACTCTCCCCTATGCATGCTTTTGTTCTCACTACTCTTTGCAGCCACATTTTGTGAACCAGCACCATTCAGACTAACCCTTATTGATGTTCCCGAGTGTAACAACTGAATTGCCAGTAAGAGATCTGTGGGGCAAACCCACCATGCCAATTTCTCCCACAAGGCTATTCGTCCCATGTCGGCATAATCTATGTGTCGCTTGCGGAACGGCACAATAGGGGGGGGGGGTCACGGTGCCCCGTAAAGTCCGGAGTGTCGTGCCTGTGCTAAAACTTTTACACATTGTGCAATGAACGATCATATTTGTGAGGTGTTCCTGAAGATTGGGGACAAGCCAATCGTCCTGTATGTCTGCTGCAATGTGTTGTCTTGAGCTGTGGGCTTGGTGATGAAGTTGGTCAATGGCTACTGCTAGTGGCTCTAATGGCATTTCTGCTTTACTTTTTTTTTATTGTATATGGTTACAAATGTAACCTTTCACAAACAAACAAAATATTTAAACTATTGATAAAATCCAAAGCTTTAAAGAAAGTGCATCCAAAGCAAATAGGTCAATTTATTTCAACCTTCAGTTCTCAAAGAAAGACCAGAAGAAGAGACAATGAGAATTGAAGAAAAGAGAGAACAAGAACAAGAATTAAAGAGAAAGAGAGAAGCAAACTTCATCAGGAGGTCAGTTGTTCAAGATTTAACATTTTCAGCGGGCAACATATTGAAGTGCAGACCCTCAAGCAGTCTTTTAGCAAAGATTTTACAGTTCTATCTTGCAGTCCTTCAGCATCTTAACTACTGCAATCGTCTTGTGTTGGGATTGACGATCAATCAGACTTCCCCAAAGATGGTCGTACCCCCAATATGTTGAACCTGCTGAAGAACTGTTGTCTGGAGCTTCTCGTGCCCTCACACTCCAACATCATATGTTTGATAGATTGAGTTTCTGGTTTGGCACCCATCTGACACAAGTTCAAGGCTCGGGCCCCCAGACCTCTTCTCGCTAGGATTTCCCCTGTATGTAAGATGTTCAATCGTAGTCTCATAAATGTATTCCTTAGTCTCCAATCTGGGAACTTAATTAGATATTTACTGAGGAAGTCCAATTTTCTTTCCGACATTTGGAACGGATTCGGGTTGGGCCCTGATCTTATTTTTTCAAGTGTCTGGATCCAATCCATTTCCACCACTTTTTTTTAGCCTTTGTTGGGTTTTCCTCCAGCAGTTTTGGGTCTATATCCACACTCCCTAGCTGTTCCTTCACCAGTAAGTCTAACCTACCCAAATATTGGGAGCTGCCCACCTCCAGATGTTTTCTCATGTCTGCATATAGTGAATCGTCTTGGGTAATCGTAATACGGTGTTGCAGTAACATCAATTTCCACCTCGCTTGAGATTTTAATGATCTAAGGCCTAGTTCCAATCTAAGGTTATCCATAGATAAGCTCATTGATAGACCTAGTACATACTTCCACAAAAGATCTTCCCATTTTTGCCAAGGCGTATCCCATAGTTGGGGTTTGGCTTCAAGACCATATAGCAGGACAGGGATGACTTTGGCCTGGTAGAACCTAAGGACTGGTATGATAGAAAATGTACCATATTTCCAGAGAATTCTTTTCATCTGTGCTGCTAATGGTTTTATTTTTGTATCAAGGTCTGACTCTGCCTTACATATTGCTGGTGTGGCATAGGTCTTATACCCCAGATAAACCAGGTCCTCCACCCTTGTAATTACCTCCCCACCCATTGACCACTTTGGGAAGATAATATTTTTGTTCTTTTGTCTAAAGACCAGCACCCTTGATTTACTTGAATTTAGCGAGAGCCCATTTTCCACAGCATATTTTTGAATACCATTGAGTAGACGTTGCAGGCCAATGGCCGTTTTATCCAGGACCACCACGTCATCGGCGTAGGCCAGCCAGTGTATTTTCTTCCCATTTATGGATGGGCTAGCCAACATGAAGGGTGCTAGGAAGTCCCCCATATGAGCTGTGTATAAATTGAAAAATAGGGGGGCCCGTAGACAACCCTGCCTCACCCCCCAGTTTACTCTCACTGGTTCTGACAGGTGGCCCTCTGCATCTAATCTCACTCTGATATTGTTTTCTTTATGGAATTCAATGAGCAGCGCCAAAAGCCCCTCTGGAATGCCTTTTGCTCTTAGCTTCAACCAAAGCCTGCCCCTGTCCACTTGGTCAAAGGCCCTTGAGAAATCATCCCAGGCACCATACAATTGTTCTCGCCCCTTTGCCTTTGTTTTTTCACTCAGGAGGATTAGTATAATTCCATTCATTGCGGTTGAGACCCCCCCCTGAACCCTGTTTGGCACTTATACAGCATCCCAACTTTTTTTCCCATGCTTCCAGTTCTCCCAGCAAGATTTTCATAAAAATCTTGCTATCAAAATCCAGCAGGGCGATAGTTTTTCGCAGCCTCCCTATCAACCGCCTTGAATAATGGGATAACTGTAGCGGTGCGCCATGATGTCGGGAGTTGTTTCTTTGCCAATATTTCCCTAAAGTGCCAATTAAGCAATTTGGCCCATAGAGCCGGGTTTCCTTTCAATACTTGGTAGGTCAGGCCGTTTGGGCCAGCCGCTTTCGAGGAGGAGGCCTTCATAATGCACTCTTCGATATCCGAGGCGTTGAACTCAAGATGTCAAGCAGCCTTAGTATTGTAGTGACAGGCTGTTCTTTCAGGCTTTCCAAAGACTGAGTTTAAGTACTTGATCCATTCACCCTCGGGTACCAAGTTGCAAAGTTGGGTTGTTTTATCCCCCTCCATCTCATGCATGGTATCCCAAAACCCCTTTGCATCCCTCTTGCCCAGAACTTCTAGGATATGCTCCCAGTCCTGTTGGAACCTTTTTATATTTCGTGCCACAGACCAGTGTTTGTACGAGTTTTTTAGCCTTCTTATTTCCACCTCTTGTTCAGTTTTGGAAAAAAGGGAGTCTTTTTTTAGGAGTTTCAACTTCCTATTAAAATCTCTTTTCTTTGCCATAGTTTCCTCATCATAGATGTGCCGGTGGGTTTGTTTGCAGCCACCACCGTTGGACTTCGGAGGACAAGTTTGCCAGATAAACATAATAAAACCTGAGGGTGAGCAATTCTCCTTTTGAACAGCTTCTGACAAGGCTAACAGCCTTTCATTCAGGTTAGCTCCCCCTGCCTTATATTTAAGTAGTCAAACTTTGCCTTTCCTGGCTACTAACCTCTTGAGTATTTAATGGCAAGATTATCAATGTTATTTCTGGAAAGAAGAGTTCCAGCCTGAGATGGTCACTACCGCCCCTTCTTCTATGTTAAGGCTTACTTTATGTTCAAAGAGGCCACCCGACAAGAAAAGATAATCCAATATCGAGGCAGATGTGCCCTGGATCCTAGTTGGATTAACCGGTATTTCTCCTGGCAGGCTCCCGTTTGACATTTTCAGGTCCCAGTCATTTAACCAATCTACCCACAGCTGACCATTTTTAGGAATTCTTTTCCCAGTTAGTATTCTTTGATTTCTTGGGAGATCAATGCATTGTGCATTCAAGTCACGCCCCAGGATTATGTCGGCCCCTGGAAATGCTAACTTCATGTCTCCTAGAGCCTTAGGAAGCTCATCCAAGAATACACGGAGCACCATATTTGAGGGATTCCAATATATATTGCAGAAGATCATCACTTGGTCATGGCCCCTATTTCTGAATGTTGCCATACACAATTGCAGACCTTGTATGTTCACCTCAACAGAAACAATATCTTTAAATGTAGAGTTTTTAAAGGCGATGAGAAGCCCCCCACTTGGCCTCCGTCTTGCTTTTTGTACCGCCCCTTGAACTCTAATAAGGTATCCTTCTACTGCTATTGGATTGACCAGCCAAGTTTCCTGCAACATCAGGACATCCCCCTTCTCAAAAAGGTAAATCTTCATTACCCTTAATGTACAGTTGTTTGGCCCCTGTGTATTCCAACAAATTACTTTTAGACCTTCATTTTCAAAGATGTTGAGAGCCTAAACCCAGCTTTAAAAAAACCTCAGAGAGAATGCTTGGTAAAAGGGCTAGGGTATTGTACTTATTAGAAGCACTCGAAGGTTCACAGGTACCAACAGGCTTCTCAGTCTGGGAATGATGTTTAACAGCCCCATCTAAACGTTGCATGTTCTTCCCTACTTCCGGGCTTATCGGCTGCCTAGTCTCTGATTGGGATCTTGAGACTAATAGGTCCAGTTTCTTTAAGTCCATCTTTGCTTCATCAATTGTCATAAACACCTCCCTAGAGGCACAGCCCACTTCTGCCAACAGCGGGTTATTAGAGTCTGGGAATCTTACTGATTCTATATCTTTACTATTTATAAAAAACAGACTCAGTACTTTTTTCAGAATTGAAAGTATAACCCCACGGTTTAAGAATTTTGCTTGTTTTATTGCAGTTAATGATAACCAAATGATCGGCATCGCAAAGTGGGATCCCGTATTGGTATTTTCATCATCATGCCGAGACATGTGTTCTAATGGCAGGGGAATTGCAGGAGCAGGAATCACATTTTCTTCCGATATTCTTGGTATTTCTGTAGCAGGGTCTGAATCTCCCAAGCTCCTAAATTTGCCTTCACCCAGTTTTACTTTCCACCATCTGAGATGTGGATTTATTCTGGGTTTGAGCAGACACTTTTTTCAAATAAATTGGGGCTATCTTTAAGTTAGTTTTTTGATCTTCAGTAGTCACCACCTTTTACAGGGGTGGTTTTAGCTCCAATTTCGATCGATCTGGCCTTGAGGAAGATAGGGGCTATTTTGAGACCTTTCTTCTCGTTTGACAATTCTGCGGCCATTTCCTGTTTATTTGTCATTTTCTCTGTTTGAGAGCTTCTTGAGGTCATGCTGAAATTTGCCTCATTCTTTTTGGAGCTAGTTTTCCTTACGACTTCTTTGGTATGCTGGGAGGCCCTTTCAAGGCCATTTTTCTTCCTTTCTCCCCCTCTTTTTTCCTGTATGCTCTGCGATGAGTCAAGTTCAACTATTTCTTGGTCCTCCTCTGCCACCGATGGTTGTGGATTAACTAGTTTCTTCAGGAAAGAGTTGGTATCTGAGTTCTTGTATTTTACTTTCATTTGGTTATTTGACTTTTTTTCCTGTTTTTTTTGGACCACCTTTTCTTTAAGTCTTTTCAGCCTTCTGGCTTCCCTTTTCCGCCCTTTTTTCCTACCTAGGCTGGCACTTTGGGGGCATGCTTCTTTTTCCTTCTCTCTTTGGGTTTCCATCTGGCCGATAGCGTTGACTGAAGAGAGATTTTCAGCTAGGCCCTCCTCTAAGAACCCATCGCCCACATTTGCCAGCCTCTGAAACTCCTCTAGCACCGATTCTGAGAGAGGGGCGTCATCCATCTGTAGGTTATCTACCTCTTAGTTCACGCAGATCGGGTACCAATTGTTTTTGGTTTAGAGATTGCAATTGAACCAATAGGGCTTGATTTAGTGCCCTGTCTGTTTCTTCTAATTTATTTTTGGATGCCAGAGATCTTTGAGTCGCTGAAATGTCCAAGCCTTGTTTGATTGATTCAAGCTTCAGCTCCTGCAGTTTTGGCAGCACCTTTGTGTTAGTAACATTGCAACAACCCACTATTGACCCATCAAATGAGGCTACCTCCTTTGTCAATTCCAATAGAGAGCCAGATTGGAGTTGAACTTCATCTTTCAAAAGTTCGAAGACAGACACTAATGAGTTCAGCACATAACTGAGTGCACTCAGTGTGTTACCATTTGCCTGGACCTTCTCTTCTGCTATTATGGCATGAGGGTCTCTATGGTCTGAGGCTGTTGATAGCTCTAAAGGTGCGTCTTCCAGCGCAAGACCAACCGGCTCTTTATTTTTTCTTATGCCGGAAAGATCCATCTTTCTCAGCATATGATCGCTAGTGTCCAAATCCAATAGAGATCTAGCAAGCTCATCATTCCCATTCAATCTTATGATGGGGCTTAACGGAGCATCCTTATTTCTGTGCACTCCATTTTCACAAGACAGTCTTTTTTCTCTAAAATGCTCATCTATTTTCTTCTGTATTTTAGTTGTAGTGACTGTTTACCAAAGCATTCCTGGTGCCATAACAAATCTGTCAGGGACTGTTTACACCCACTTTTGTACCACATTTCCTTTTCTTCATTTGGTGCCTTTCTTTGTAGTGCGATGAGCTGTGCAACAGGTAATGCTGTATACATTTGTCTTGATGGTCGTGTGCTTCTGTCGTCAGGACATACTCAGAAATGACTGGGACAGGAAGATAGTCCGCCATTTTGGCCACACCATTCGTTGCAGCGTTTCCCAATGAAATTTAATCTGTGTTATTGGTGTGGGTGGCGCATTTGACGACCGCCACCACAAAGGGTTGTGACAATGCAGAAATTAATGTATCCAGCAGTGCGGCATGTTGTACTGCGGAACTGTCTTTTCTCCGGAAACCCATCATCTACCATTCTGACAACCCGGCATCCACAGTTGTAGTGACGTATGCTGAGTCCGAATAGATGGTCAAGTGCTCACCTTGTGGTGCATGTTGCGATTCAATGAGCGCCACAAGGTCTGCTGCTTGGTCCGAGTAATGCATGGGTAGTCTTTTTATCACTAATGTTTCATATTCACCTCCTTTGAGGAGCACTAGTGCTGCACCCATATGCCTGTGTCCTGTCTCTTGATCAATTGCCACTGGCCCGTCAACAAAAAGCACCTCCCCCTCCTCCAATGGGCTATCCCTTGCTTTAGGAATGTCATCCTCCTCCCCTTCACATGTGGCAAGGTCATGTCTTTCCAAATCTTCATCTGTACATACTTCTGTCAGAAATGTGGCAGGGTTTACCGTTTTGTACCGCCAACATGAATGTTTGGGCTTGAGAGGATAATCTCGTATGCCGATGCTCTGTGTTGTCAGGGTAGATTTTGACCTCTCTAAAATGGTAAATAGTGAATTCTCCACGTGCAGAATTACTAAGCATCCCATTACAATTGTGGAACTTTTTTCGATTGCAAACGTAGCTGCAGCGAGTGCCTGTTCACCCGCAAATGGGCCTTTCATAACTGAATCGAGTGTACCACTGTAATAGTCCAATGACCTGTGACACATTGTACTTTTTTGTGTTAGGACGGCGATCATAGGTTTGACGTTCAAATGTGAGAATATGTAAAATTCTTGGGTGTAGTCTGGGGCTGGCAAGAACTGGGGCTGTGGATATATCTTCCTTTAAATAATTGAAAGTTTGTGTTATGTCTGCAGTCCATTTGAGTTTGTGATTATCTTTCTGTGCTTCTTTGATGCCCTGCAGGAGCAACCTTGTGTACGCTGCATAGTCTAGAACCCATGCTCTGTAGTAATTTGACAACCCTAGACATTTCTGCATGTCCTTCACTGTCACAGGTCTGGGCGTGGCATGCACGGATGACGCTCTGTCTGGTATTATTCTTTTGCCGTTTGCTGATTATTAATTGGCCCAAGTACAACATTTCCTGTTCGCAATACTGGAGTTTGGCCCTGTCAACCTTGTACCCCTTATTGGCTAAAATATCTTCTCATCCACATTCAGGAGTGAAATGGGAAGGTACGATGAACATTGGGCCGGGTCCCTTCCTTCCTTCGGGATCACTGATATTAGCGCCTTACTGAAGGTGGCTGGTGCCGCCTCTGTTTCCAGAATGTGGTTATATAACTTCACCATGTGGCGAGCCAGAACCCCTCCGTACCTCTTATAGAATCCAATAGTGTATACGTCCTCGCCTGGCGCTTTCCCAATCGGGAGGCACGATATTGCCTCATGTACCTCCTCAGGCGTTATCGGACTCTCTAAGTGGTCTGCTTCTGAGTCCGTGAGTCTGGTCATTTCAACCTTACTTAGATTTTCTTTTACAGCAGTGTCCTCCTAAAGGGCTTCAGATTTCTACAGCTTCTCATAAAATTGGGCGAATCCCCCTGCTATCTCTTTTGGTGTTACCCGAGAATCCCCTCTGGAGGTATCTAAGGCGGACACCCATCTCTCCGCCCTTTCCGCCCTAAGTCTTGCTGCAAGAAGTGGGTCCGCCTTGTCCCCCTTTTCATAGTACTTCTGTTTGAGATATCTGAATTTCCACATGGTTTCCCCCAATCCCAACGCTCTGCCCTCTTAGGGAGTATCTCTTCTCTCAACTCGTCTGTGTTTCCTGCCGTGACATGCATCTTTTCTTCTCCTTCCACTATCTCTTTCCTCAGTTTGTCCTCCGTGAGGTTCCTTTCTTTTTTACGCCTCGCCCCTTCCCAAATTAGCAATCCTCTCCAGGTTGCCTTTCCTGCATCCCAGACCACCCCTGCGCTCACCTCTCCAGTATCGTTTAGCTCAAAGTATTCAGTGATCGATTCGGCCAGTTGGTCCGCAAAGATGGAACCCTATCAAATCGTTTCATTACAGCGTCAACTGTCTTCCGGGCTATGAAGCCCTCTAATATCTAGGGTCACTAGCACCATATCATCGTCAGTCCAACTAACCGGCCTAATTTTGCTATCCATCACCCTTGTTCCTTGGTCCCTGTTTAGGAGTAAGTAATCAATCCTTGTGTATGTTTTGTGTGGGGCCGAGTAAAAAGTGTAACCCTCCTCCCTCAGGTGCTGTTGTTTCCACACGTCTATCAGACCGCAAGTTTCCATCTCATGTCCCAGGTGCCACGGTTTATCCTCCCCTTCCCCTGGTGCATTGCTCCCTCCGGTTCTTCTGTCCCATGTTTCGTCCACCCAGGAGTTAAACTACCCCCCAAGGATGTACAAATCAGCATCTATCTCCTGTATCCCATTGAGCGCACTTACAGCCAAGAGCACCCTTGCTCCTTCTAGAATTCCTTGTAGTATCAGCAACCTTCCTTCCAGCAGACTGGTAGCTGTGCATTCCTACAGCTTGCACTGTTTGTGCAGCACAATGCCACCACCCACCCCTTTTGGAGTTCCCTGACGCCCAGTGGGCCTGTCCTATTCCTCACTCTCACAGGAAGTGATGTCATTTGACCCCACCCCAAAGTGATATCGCGGGAAGCGATGGAACGCAACCTCTCACCCATTGACAAAACAGGCAGTGGCATCACATAGCATTGTGCATTATGAAAAATATGGTTACGATATCACTATAATGTGATGTACATTTCATACAAGAATGGATCGCCATATGTATCGTTAAGGTCAGTGTGTATAGGCCCTTATTAGCAAATTACTGTGAATGCAAGCAGATGTCCATGACCAAATGATAATGATGTGTTATTATATAGCACTTACGCTTAAGCGCTTTATATAGAAAAAGTATACACCCAATATCACCCAACCTGTGTTGGTACTCATTTATCGACCTCAGAAGGATGAAAGGCTGAGTTGAGGCGTTTAAGAACAGACTAAATCAGTGACTCACCCCCTGGAGTGTGCCTGAAATAAACCTTTAATGAGTCTAGCAATTATTGTATAGAATTGTATAGAATTCCAGAAAGACACATATTTGGTATTCCTATTCTTTCTTATTTAGGGTCAGTGCTGAAAGTGTTAGACTTGTGGCACTCCTGTTCTTATTTTTCTTATTTTTTGTTTTTTAATGGGCCTGAACAAGGAAACCAGCCACTCCAGAAGTAAAGAGCCACATGGTGCTGGCCACAGCCTAGGAGCTTGCATTACAAAAAAAAAAAAATAACATATTTTCTTTCTTTTTTTTTAGAGGTCGTAAGGGAGACCTCAGAGGCAAACCCTAAATGATGTCCCTCCCGCTCTTTACCCTGTATTATGCACATTTCTTGCAGGAAGAGCACATCCAGGGAAGGTTTGCAAAATTCTCTGACCACCAGGGATCTCTTCGTTGGGGACTTTAGACCTTTCACATTGATAGAGCCCACCACCAGACCCTGTCAAGTTCACCTCGCCCTACTCCGAATTCACCTCATCACCCACCACTTCAAATTAGGCACATCCTGTTTTCCTCTCCTATGTCTCGAGAGTTTCCCCGCTCATAGCCACCGTTGTGTCTCCTAGTACACCCCTATCGTAACAACCCCACAACAACATTATAACTGTTTGTTACTGAAACTTAAGCTCATTAAGAGTCTGGGAAAGGCCCTCTCTCCCACTGAGGGCCACTTTGGGGAGGAGATGAATGCCTTCCTCTGGCAATCCTTATTCATGTTTGTGCTTTCATTCTGAAGCGAATGTTATCCTTGCTTCTTTCACGCTGCCTTTCATCTCGAGTCGTTGTCTTGCAGATGTTCCCGGATTTTAGGCGTTTTGCGTGGCGATGGTCCGTTAGGCTGCATGTATTTTCTGCCCTTTTGTCCTATTCTCTTCCGCTGTGTGCCAGGTTCCGTGCACGGTCCGTCCCTGCTCATATTCGGCCTGTCGGGCCCCTTAATTCCGTATCAGCTCCCGCCGTGAGATGACTCAGGGCCTTCTCTGCCTCTTCTGCGGATGTTATTTGGTAGTCCACTGAGTCTACCTTGATCTGCAATGAGAACAGGTATCCCCACCTGTATCTGATTCGTTTGTCTTGGAGCCATTTTGTGAGGGGTCTGCAGGTTCTGTGTCTAGAAAGAGTGAGATTGGAGAAGTCCTCGTATATCGTCACTTTGGAGCCTTCAAAATCCAGCTCTCTTCTTTGATTAGCCCTGTTCAGGACTTCTGTCTTGTCTTTGTAGCTTAAAAATGTTGTTACTATGGATCGGGGGCCACTTCCGTACGTGTGAGAACCTGGGCATTATGGATCTGGCCCTGGATTGGTTGACCTCCTTCCTCTTGGACCGTCCCTCCCAGGTCCAACTTGGTTAATTTCTATTCTCCACCTCTCTCTCAACCTGTGGCGTTCCCCAGGGCTCCATCCTCTCTCCCTGGTTTTTCAGCCTCTACTTGACCCCTTGGGCGTGCCTGATCTCTAACTTCTCCTCCAACTTTCAGTGTTATGCGGATGACACACAGCTCTCCTTCAGACACCCCTCAGCCTCCTCTCTTCTCTCGCTCATTCCTGACTGTCTATCCACGATTCAGGACTGGTGCGCCTCTGACGATCTCTGCCTTAATGCCAGTAAGACAGAGATCCTTCTCATTGGGAGTCCTGTCCCACTTTCCCTCTCTCACTCTGGCCGTCCTCCTTGGGCCCTCTTCCTTCGCGTTCCTGTGAGGCTAAAAACCTTGGTGTCATCTTCAACTCCACTCTCTCTCTTTCTCTCCTCACATCTGGGATGTCGCCAAGAATTCCCACTACCATCTGCACCTTCTCATAGGTACTTTTCGCTTTCTCAACTTTTCCCAGAATCTCACTGTCTGCAGAGCGCTGGTTCTCTCAAGGCTGGACTACTGCAACAACCTCTTTCTCAATCTGCCTTCCGCTACTCTCTGCCCTCTGCAACTAATCCAGAACAGGACTGCAAAACGAATCCTTGGAAGCAAGCCCAGGGACCGTATCTCTCGAGCCCTGAAATCTCTCCACTGATCCCAGTGGCTGCAAGGATCAAGTTCAAGACCCTTTGCATTGTCCACAAGGCTTTCTGGGACCAGGGCCTGCAGTAAATCCAACACACTCCTCCTAAATACCTTCCTTCCCGAGCGCTTCGCTTAGCTACCTCCAACTCTCTAAGGGTCAGGCGCTTCACCAGGCAGAAAGTGGTGGTAGATCTCTCCACTTTGCAGCTACCTCCCTCAGGAATGGCCTCCCTTCCCCTCTCAATCTTGAGCCGGACCATCTGAAGTTCCGGAAGCAGCTCAACACTTCTCCTCTGCTTTCTCTCTCTCCCTCCCCAGCTGACCTACCTAACCTACCTGCCTGCCCCACTGTCTGGTTGCTTGGCCACCCTCTGAGTCTCACTGGCTACCAGGTTCACTCTTGATCAGTCCACCCTGCACTGCCTCTGGGCTTCCACGCACTTATCGGAAGTAAATGTAACCTCTACAGCACCTTGCCTCCTTACACTTACCAAGCGCTGCCCCCTGCAGCACTTACTTCAGAGCATTGCTGCCCATTTTCCCATCCCTTTCCCTGCCACTCCCCAATGCCCCCTTCCCCTTGCATGTCTCGATTTCTCACTTCTCCCCCCCTCTTCCCCTTGGACTTCTCATCTTGCACTTGCACGATCTGAATGACACAAAACCTAGTAAGATCGTTTGTCTTGTCCTCCCTCTGTCCCCCACTGTCTTGTCGTTGCTAGAAACACTTGTGTACAGGCAGGCGCATTATAAATGACTTATCATATCAAATCATGCCTTTCTCTTTCTCATTCAGCCCTCCATGTCCTAGAACAGCTATCCACATACTATTTTGATTCTCCCATTTTTTGGGAGCCTGGCTGGAAGCAACTTGCAACCCATCCCTCCCCAAAAAGAAACTAACCCCAAATGTTCTTAAAGTTCAGCCCATGGTAACATCTCCACTCACCCTCTCTGTGTTCCAAAATAGAGATGCCCATCATTGTGCGGGTCCCCCTGAGGACTCCTTCGGCTAACTCCCTCTCGCTCCCAAAAATCAATAGGTTGCACTGTGCGGCATGCCAAACCTTGAAGCATAAACCCATAAAACATCTTCGAAGGGATTGTGTCCTCCGACGTATTCCTCATCTTAGATATCTCCTTCCAGCTCTGCTGGCCTCGGAAAAAATTTTCTCTAGAGGGCGCTGCGCGTCGACGTCCTCCGAGTCGATGTCCCTCGACAGCCGCCGTATCGACGTCGACGTCATCCTGCCTATAAAGGCCGCGCGCAGTGTCCGTTGCTCAGTTCCGTTTTTCCGCGCTTACTCAGTGCCTCGGAATACCGTTGCTCAGTTTTTGTCAGGTTAAACCTATTTACCTCGAGTTATTCGATCCGTACTCGATGGCTTCTTCGTCAGAACCGACAACTCCTCGATCCGGCTTCAAAAAATGCCGAGATTGTGGGAAAAAGATGTCGCTGACTGACCCTCACAGAGTTTGTTTGTGGTGTTTGGGAGCTGAACACCATTGTTCGGAGTGCGAGGACTGAATGTCCATGACAGCTAAGGCCCTGAAGGAGCGTAGGGGGAAGCTGGAGAAAGGTAAGACTTTTAAAGCTTCTTCTTCCTCGACGAAGTCGAGACATTCGTCTCCTCATCACCATTCGCGCTCCAGGTCTCGGAGTGGGTCCCATCACTCCTCGAGATCGAAGCACTCGAAGAGGAGACGTCGAAGATCCCCTTCTCCGTCTTCCTCTTCCTCTGTTTCGCCAAAGAGAATCCCTTGCCCCACGAAACATAGTTCCCGGGCTGAATGGGAGGAATTCCTCAAAAATATGATGAGCGTCTTCGAGAAAGCGGCCTCGACCCCCTCGAAGACTGCCGAGAGCGATGCTCTGGTTAAAAGACCCGAAGGTCAAAAACGCTGCAAGTCGCAGTACCCGGCGAAGGAAACCTCTCAAGCGCATCTCGAACCCTCGAGTAGGACTATGACCTCAAAACCTTCCTCGAAGGTTCCGTCGACGCCGTCGACGAAGGTTCCGTCGACGCCAAGGTCGGTGTCTTCGACGCCGTTTTCGAAGGGACCTTCGACACACGGGTCTGTCGACTCGACGCCAGCTTCGACACTGGCGTCGACGCCAAGAAATGTCACGGTTACGACACACCCAGTGACTATCCCCAGGTCCTCGATGACGATGGCGTCGAGATTGTCGAGCAGAATCCCAATTCTGTCGAGGTCATCGAGGCCTCCGCCTTTGTTTTCGAAGCCACCCTCGAAGCCTTCGACATCGGCGTCGACGACATCGACGTTTTCGAGGCCGATTATGACAAGTTCGGCACCCTCTGCCTTGGAAATGGGGTTTACACCCTTTATGAGTTCAGAACAATTGAGAACTATGTCCTCAATTATGGAAGAGGGTGAATTGTCTGAACAGGAAGACAGATTTGAGTTGCAGGGACCTGTAACCCCAATTAGAGAGGAATTTTCCTCTGAGGAACGCAGGTTAAAGGATCTTCATGATTCCTTACATGAGGCAAGTGGGTTAGACACTTCCCCTGAGGTGGAGTTTGCTATGCCAGACCCGGGGGAGCATGCTGAAACCCCCTATAGAGCCTTAATGGCCAGGATCACAGAGTTTATGGGGTGGTCTGCACCTTCACAATCTTTCCAACAAGATGACCTCACGGATATTCTTGACAAAGGCCCACAGGAGGATTCTGTGGTGCCTTTTCATAAAGCTCTTCAGAGGAAGATTATGACGAACTGGGAAACCCCAGATGTCGTCCCGGCAGTAAATAAAAAACTGTCTACAAAATACAGGGTATCCTCTACAGACCCAGAGTTTTTGTCAAAACACCCATTCCCAGAAAGTCTGGTGGTACAGGCAGCATCTTCTACCGATGGCAAGACGGCTTATCCTACCGTCCCACAGGACAGGGACGATAAAAAATATGATGCTATGGCAAAGAAAGTTTTTTCGGCATGTAGCATGGCGTTAAAATCTGTTAATGCTACTTGCACCCTTGCTAGATTCAGCCATACACTTTGGGAGTGTGCTTCTACAGCGGCTGACTGCATCCCGGAGGGAGAAGAAAGGGAGGCGTTCCTGAATATCATACAGGACGGTAAAGACGCTATGTGCGAATCCCTCCAGACGGGCGTTGATTCGGCTGATAGTATCAGCAGAGCAATGGCGGCAAGTACAACAACCAGGAGATTTGCTTGGTTGAGAAAGTCTGGTTTTGCCCCAGATGTGCAAGCCAGGCTCTTGAACATGCCATTCGATGGCTCTTCTTTGTTCGGGAAAAAGGCAGATGACAGTTCAGAGAAACTGCAAACTTCAAAAGCAGCAGCAAAATCCCTAGGCGCTGCAATCCGTCAGACACCTTTTCGTCCCACAGGAACCTCTGCGAGGGGCAAGTCCTTTCGCTTCTACTCCGCATTCGGAAGAGGTAGAGGACGACCGGCTCAAAGGGGACAAAGAAGAACTACCCGAGGTGGACGGGGTTGATATTCAAAAGCCGCAGCAACAGCAGGTGCCTCTTTACCATCGGCATCTGCATCAGCCGCCCCAAAACCACTCTGAGGACTTCCCTCACAGGACACCTGTAGGTGGCAGGTTGACTCAACATCTGGCGGTATGGCAGGCTATCACGTCAGATGCTTTGGCATTGGAAACAGTTGCCCAAGGTTACTGCCTGCCTTTTCTACGCATACCTCAGAGTCATCCACCGGGGATCAGCTCTCAGAAAGCTCCAGATCCGCTCCTCTTGCAGGAAATTTTGGACCTGCTAGAGAAAGGTGCCATAGAACCGGTACCTGTAGCGGAGAGGAACAAGGACTGGTACTCCCCTTACTTTCTCATTCCAAAGAAAGACGGAGGACTGAGACCCATCTTGGACTTGCGAGAATTGAACAAATTCCTCAGGAAAGACAAATTCAAGATGGTCACTCTTTCTCAGATCCTCCAGGCCCTTCAGTTCCAGGACTGGTTGGTATCTCTGGACCTTCAGGACGCTTATTTCCATGTGCCAATCCATCTCAAACACAGGAAATACCTGAGGTTCGCAATTGGCAACTCTCACTATCAATTTCGAGTGCTGCCATTTGGGCTGACCTCCGCCCCGAGTGTCTTCACCAAGTTAATGTCGGTAGTGGCGGCAAGTCTAAGGAGGGAAGGGATTCACGTCTACCCCTACCTGGACGATTGGTTGATCAGGGCTGTTTCTTTGGAACAAGCTCAGATCCAGCTAAATCACGTGTGCCACTCCCTTCACAAACTGGGCTTCTCCCTCAATTTAAAGAAGTCACAAATGATACCATCGCAGAGACTCCAGTTCATAGGAGCGATCCTGGACACTTCCCTTGGAAAAGCCTCGCCACCAGAGGTGAGGGCTCAAGATATTCTACAGATGGTTACCAAGTTCCAAGATGCCCAACGTCTCCCAGCCTTCGACTTTTTGAGGTTGCTAGGCCTCATGGCATCCTGCATTTTCTTAGTGCCAGAGGCTCGCCTGAGAATGAGATCCCTCCAGTGGGCACTGAGGACTCAGTGGTCACAATTCTCAGGGAGAATGACAGATCTTCTTCAGGTTCCCGACAGGGTGGCTCGAGACCTTCAGTGGTGGGCCTGTCAGGAGAACATTTTTGGCAACCCTGGCCGGAGATAACAGTAGTCACGGATGCCTCACTCACGGGGTGGGGAGCCCATGCCAACGACTTGACCATCAGCGGCCGTTGGTCTCCATCGGAGTCCAGACTACATATCAACCTGTTAGAGCTGAGAGCCATCAGACTTGCGCTGAAGGCGTTCCTGCCAGCTGTACAAGGGAAAAACGTCCTGATAATGACGGACAACACGGTGGCCATGCATTACCTCAACAAAAGAGGAGGCGCAGGATCACTACCCCTGTGCAGAGAGGCGATGCAGCTCTGGTTTTGGGCAATCCAAGAAGGAATCTCTCTATCGGCAGTTCACCTAGCCGGAGAGAAGAACTTGACAGCGGATGCTCTGAGCAGGCAGAGCACGGTCTCCCACGAGTGGGAGCTAGCTCAGGAAGTCCTTCAAGAGATCTTTGCCCTTTGGGGAACCCCTCAGGTGGATCTGTTCGCCACCAGCCTCAACAGGAAATGCGATCTGTTCTGCTCAAGGGAATTTCCCCCGAGAGGATCTCTGGGAGACGCGTTCATAGTGGACTGGGAGTTTCCGCTTCTGTACGCGTTCCCACCGGTCCCTGTCATTCCTCAAATGATCAGGAGGTTGAGAAGATTCCGGAGAACCATGATCCTAATTGCCCCGGATTGGGCCAGGAGAACGTGGTACCCGGACCTTCTAGACTTGTCAATCTGCCCTCCAATTCGACTTCTACTCAGAGAGAACCTACTCTCACAGAAGGGAGGTCAGGTTCTCCATCCAGACATCAAAACCCTCAACCTTCACGCTTGGCTTCTGAAAGGCTGAGGTACAAGGATTGGGACCTCCCTGATGATGTTATGGAGGTGTTGCTTTCGGCAAGGAGGCCAGCAACAAAGTCTTTATACCGCTCCCGTTGGAACAGATTTTGCAGCAGGTGCAGAGAACAGAATATCGACCCTTTTTCATGTGGTACACCAATGGTTTTGTCCTTCCTACTATATTTGGCGGATTCAGGCCTTCAAGTTGGCACCATTAAGGGCTATCTCGCAGCGCTATCCATCTTTAAGCGCACTGCGGAGGAACCATCCTATTTCAAGTTACCCTTGGTAATACAGTTTCTAAAGGGGTTAACCAATGTTTATCCCCCAAGACCATTCCAAGTTCCCCTATGGGATTTAAACTTAGTCCTAACTTTCCTGATGGGCACACCTTTCGAACCACTCCATTCTTGTTTGTTAAGATTCCTTACCCTTAAAACTGTTTTATTAATAGCACTTACATCTGCTAGAATGGCGAGCGAATTACAAGCTCTTTCTTGTAAACCCCCTCACACAATCTTTCACAAAGACAAAGTTGTCCTGCAAGTGAAGCCGAATTTCCTCCCAAAGGTGGTTTCTGAATTCCATATCACTCAGAAGATTACCCTACCATCTTTCTATCCTCCTCCTCATCCGGGGAAAGAGGAAGAGAGGTTACACAGGCTAGACCCTAGAAGGGCTTTAAGTTTTTACATCAGTAGATTAGCCAGGATAAGACAGGCAGACCAGCTGTTTGTAGGTTACACAGGTCACAAGCTGGGGTTACCAATAACTAAGCAGACCATTTCCAGATGGATCATCGTAGCCATTCTGGAATGTTATAAACTGGCAGGGAAAGAGCCCCCTCAAAACCTTAGGGCTCATTCGACCAGAGGTATTGCAGCTTCATCGGCCCTCAAAAGAGGCGTACCGGTTAAAGACATCTGTGCGGCCGCTACATGGTCGTCTGCCCATACCTTTACACGATTTTACAACTTGGATTCATCCTCCAGTCAAGAGACTAGGTTTGGAATGGCTGTACTGCATTCTATTCATCAATAGAAGACAGCGTGAAGTCAGTACTCCCTCCTCCAATAATAGAATACTGCTAGGGGAGCCTATCTAAGATGAGGAATACGTCGGAGGACACAATCCCTTCGAAGAACAAGTTACTTCTTACCTTGTAACGTTCTTTCGACGGGATGTTCCTCCGACGTATTCCTCATCGACCCTCCCATCCATCCCTGCAGTTCTACTTCCCTTGTTGTTGCAGCTTACGCTCCTTCAGGGTGATTAGTCTAGTCCAGAAAGAATTATTGTGGGCTACAAAACGGAACTGAGCAACGGAGGCTGCGCGCGTCCTTTATAGGCAGGATCACGTCGATACGGCGGCTGTCAAGGGACATCGACTCGGAGGACGTCGACGCGCAGCGCCCTCTAGAGAAACATTTTTCCGAGGCCAGCAGCGCTGGAAGGAGATATCTAAGATGAGGAATACGTCGGAGGAACATCCCGTCGAAAAAACGTTACAAGGTAAGAAGTAACTTGTTCTTCTATAACAAATGTTTCGGTCCACAATCTCATATGCAAACGCATGACATACTCAACCCATTTAACAAAGCATGTAGACTGGCATTCCGCAATAAGCATTACAATCACAGTCCATTATGCCCTGCCTTCAGGAATCCCCACAGGAATTACATATCAAAGAGGCTGTACTTTAGTCCTTCCCCGGGCAGTGAGGGTTCATCTTTCTATACTTTCTTGATCCAACCATTTTCTTTCTTCCCCTTGCAGGGCTCCAAGTCTTTTGCGGGTTGTTCCTTCATTGAGGTATGTTAACATGGACCCTCTTGCCCCTTCAAATGCCTGTGAGCTTGTTCCAGATATGTGACCTTGTAGCTCTTCCATTTTTCAAACATCAGGGAGAATGGATATCATCGATGATTTCTGATGTTGTGATCAGCAAGCTGATCAATGGTTTACACTAATTTCTCATGTTAATTGTTAATTGGGAAAGGTCCTGGACGATGGGAATTTCCCTCTCTCAAAATCGATCTGTTTCATTCTTCATGCCTTCAAGAAGATCTCCACCCTCTAAATGGAAGTAGTAACCCTCTGCCACAATGGAACTAGGCCCCCTGGGTGGGCCTCCTCGTCTGTGAGTTAGGATATTAATAATGTCTAGCTCCCCCTCCTTATCTGGTACCCCCAGGAACCGGAGGTTGCAACGTCTTTCAGTGTTTTTAAATGTCATTAACCATAAGTCTCAAGTCCGCCTCACAAGACTCCAGATCGACCTGCCTCACTTCATATTTCATTCCAATCAAATCATCAGAGAGGTGGTTTTCCGGGCCCTCAACACTGTCACTCACCTTTTCTACTCAGCCTTTCAGTTCTATGATCGAGGCTTGGATATCTGAATGTAGAGCTTTGATTTCAGACCGAATATCTTTGATGTCAGTCTTTGGGAACACCTCCTGCCTATCTTCTTTGTTTATTTGCCTAGGATCTCCCTGTTTAGTCATATTTTGCCGAGAGTCCAGTCTCCAAAAAGTTTGCAGTGCTGCCAATCCTCAGAATCTTGTTTCCACGTTCCTTTCTTCCTGGACCCAATCCTCCTTGCTGAGGGAACTGTTGTGTCTCGAGTGCCTCCGTCTCGCGGATGATGTAATCGAAGACATATGCACCCGTTTGCTTCAGTTCTGTTTTTCCACGTAAGCTATCGCTTCTAGAAAATACGGCGCGCTTCCTTTGCTCTCCGCAATAATGTCTTCTTCCTGGACATCTACTACCCAGAAGACCTGGTTCAAGAAGTGTCGGGGTTGTAATTCTAAGATGTCGTTAACCGACCCACACTGAGTTTGCCTGTGGTGTCTCGGTGGTGGAGCAAAAGACCTCAGCCTCCTCCAAGTGGCAGTCAATGACCGGAAAGGCTCTGAAGGGGTAAAAAGGGGAAATTGA
This sequence comes from Ambystoma mexicanum, assembly GCF_040938575.1. Classification (NCBI taxonomy): domain Eukaryota; kingdom Metazoa; phylum Chordata; class Amphibia; order Caudata; family Ambystomatidae; genus Ambystoma; species Ambystoma mexicanum. The sequence goes on along the minus strand of NC_090931.1, from coordinate 1,459,267,197 downwards.
CGGTAGGTAAAAACCCTGAAAAATCCCCATCGACTACCCCGTCCAAGAAACCTTCGCCCGATGAACCGAGAGGCTACTCTCCTCAAAGGAAGAAGGTTAAAAGATCAAGATCGAGGAGTGGCTCCCACCACTCATCATTGTCATCGAGGAAGTCGAAAACAAAGAGGCACCACAGGTCACCTTCTTCGACTTCGTCATCAGACACCTGCCATGAGACGGTATCTTGTCCCACGAAAAGCACCACACCTGCTGAATATGAAGCCTTTAGATCCGAAATGCTAAGAATATTTAATAAACAAAAACCCTCAGCAAGACATGCTCCTCCCGTGCCTTCCAAAGAAGCCGGTAAAGAAAGGGCTCGAGCCAAATCCTGTGCGCCCTCGAGCCCGGGACAAAGGCCAGATCTTCATTGAAAGCTGTCAAGGCCTCGATGCGTTGACAAGTCATCGAAGGATCCTTCGAGCAGTAAGTCCAAACATAGGTCTAGGTCGTCGACACCATCGATGCCAACTGTGCCATCGATATCGGCAGCACCATCGTTGCCAGCTGCACCATCGACCCTAGCCGTGCCATCGGCGAAGGCTGCACCCTCAACGGCAGCCATACCGGCGACGCCAACCGCGCCATCTAATCCAATGGCACCATCGAAGCTGATTTTGACTCCTCGAACGGCGAGTTCAGAATTTATTAAGCCTTCGATGCCTATCCCAGATAAGACCTATATTCCATTGCCAAGGAAAGATTATTTCAAATCTCTCACCTCAATTTATGAGGAAAATGAGCCATCAGACAATGATGCAACTTTTGGTCTTCAATTTGGCACACCTAATGTGCCTGAGAGCTTTATTTCGGAAGAATCAAGATTGAAAGATCTTTATGATAATCTACAAATCGCCAGTGGGGTAGACACCTCACCAGAGCTGGATTTTGGTAGACCTCAAGCTGATGAGCACGCAGATGCTTCATATAGACAGCTAATTTCTAAAGTTGTAGACAATATGGGGTGGAATGGGCCTACCTTCCCATTTGAACAGGATGATCTGATAAGGGTCCGCAAATAGATCCTATTTTACCATTTCATATTGCTCTCCAAAAAAGGGCAGAAGCACATTGGGAGACGCCAGAGACTAATCCGTCAGGAAACAAGAATCTGAACAAAAAAATACTGCCCTTACCCCGACTACCTGTCCACACACCCCACTCCCGAGAGTCTGGTGGTACAGGAAGCTACCGCAACCTCCAAGCAGGCAGCTTATCCAACTATCCCTCCAGATAGGGATGACAAGAGAGTAGATGGATGGGCAAGAAACGTATTTTCTGCAGTGAGCATGGCTCTTAAATCAGCCAACTCCACATGTGCCCGTGCAGAATTCCCATTCACTCTATGGGACTATATTATCATGGCGGCAGAGCACATTCCCGAAGGGGAGAAAAGAGACAGGTACTTCGCTATTGTTAGAGACGGCACAGAAGCCATGTGTGAGTCTCTTCAATCAGGTCTGGATTCTGCTGACAGAATCAGCAGAGCCATTGTAATTAGCACCGTAATACACAGATTTGTGTGGTTGAGGAAGTCATGTTTTACACTTACACCGGATGCGCAATCCAGACTTCTCAACATGCCTTTTAACGGGTCTCACCTTTTTGGCAACAAGGCAAACGAAAGACTTGAGAAGTTGCAGACCTGAAAGGCGGCAGTCAAATCCTTAGGTGCCGCTATTAAACAGCCTCAGCTTTTTCACCCCAGTGGGTAGATCTTTTCGCTACTACGCCTCAGTTGGAAGAGAGAGAGGAATGGCTGGTCAGAGATGCCAAAGAATATTCCCTTGTCGTGGACGAAGGAGAGGTGCTAAGCCTGCTCAAGCAGAGGCATCCTTACCAACAGCCACTGGAGCTCTGTTCGTACAGTTGACGCTTCTTGGGTTTGCCGGCTTCCCGTCTTCTTTTATTCCCGTGTCTGTGTCAGCAACGGAAAGAGACACTGGCGAGTATACATGCTTTGAGGCAAGGCTGGAGACATGGTTATGTGCAGAAAGAAACAGATTAGCACAAAATGGAGAGAGACAGGAATTTGACACCCTCTCTGCTGCCACTAACAACCTCAGGGTTAGTACTGGCTCTGAATCCCTCCCTGGTAAGTTTCCCAGCCCCGGTTGAGATGTATTCCTGCCCCCATCCCATTCCCCACCACCCGTTCTTAGACAAGACACAGATATTGGCCTTGTCACACACCTCCACGCTTTCTTCTGAGTCTTCCTCTTCTAGTTCCTCTTCTTGGGGTTTATCTGCCTTTGGGTAACGTGACAGGAAATATACATTAGCTTGTTCTTTTGCCAGATCACTGACAATATAATTATTTTCTAGAAACATGTCACTGACCTGTTAATCAACAATTTCTGCCACAGCTTAAACAGATAATCTTCCTGGGTGAGGCTAACCGCACTGCAACCTGATGGCCTGCAAAAAACAAACAGCAAAACCAATAGTTTTGGCAATTGCTTATTGCATTTTACATTTATAGGTAAGAATGTAGTAGATACTTGGGCTCTGCTTAACCAGTCATTCCAAACATGTCTACAAGTTAAATGTTTGCAGAAAAATAACGTGTCGTTTTTCTGTACAGCACAAATACAATGTGTGAATGGGCTGCTGTTTCTCCAAAAACTTTGAGCACTTCAAACATCATGGTTAACAGGTTTTGGCACTCTCTTGCGGGACTCAGGACTGCTCCCTTCTCCCAGTGCAAGTAATATTTTCTCCTGCACTTTCACCTGTTGCTAATGGATTCTCTCCTTAGCAGGCATCCCAGGTCTGTGCATGAGGAAGTGTCCAAGTTGTGGACATTGGTAGTGCTCAGAAACTTATTGGTCAGGGCCTGTGACAATGAAAGACATGCATACTCGGATCACTGCACAGCCCCATCCATGGAAGTCGCACAAACAGGTGTCATACTACCGCACTAATGATTAGTTCACACATTGTCAAACAACCTTTCATTGGTAGTAGTATTTTGTGGATTTGTGCGACGAGCATTGTCAGTTGCCAAGTCAACCGGATGTTCTGGCTCACGACTACCTTTCCTTGGGTCTCTTACTGTAACGATGGCTTTGGCCTTATGGTGGCCCTTGAGTCAACAAATACACCAAAACCAACAATCATGGCTTGTTGTTCTACAGCAATGCACTGTTTGTTTCCCATGCTGATAACAAAGTTTCAGGTTGAAGATGAAGACCAATGCTCTAAAATTAGCTGGCCTGGACCAGATGAAGAAGGATTATCATCCTACCTTTTGCGCATCAGGGAAAATGTGCTATTGTGAAAAAGGGTGACCCCCATTGTGCCATGGATACCACTATCACCACCTCTGCAGCAGTGCCAGCAATTCCAATGGGGGACTTATCAACAAAGTAGAGGGAGTAGAGTAAAACAGCCATCTGTGTCGCAAAGAAAGCCACCCGACCCACAGAAGCTATGACTTTCTTCAAATTCACCCAGGTAGGAGAAGGTCTAACCGTCTAACTAAAAGCATGATGATATTTCAAAAATGACAATTTGGTGCTCAGTATTGTACAGAGTGGGTATTCTCTGTGTTTTGCAACAGGACCTAGGCTCAAAAGCTGGCGGTGAGGGTTGCACTCCCTTTGTCTAGCGTAAAACGATAGAGAACTTTGCTTGATAACTATCACATATGTTCATGCTTATTAAACAAAGTTCACCGAGTTATACACAACTCATTTTTAGTTCAAGAAGTAAAACGTGTGTTTAAATCAACCAATATTTCAGGCAACTGCCAATATGCCAAACTAAAACCCTTTTTATTTTTATTTGTCTATTAAGTGATATAATTTCAACTTTAGCAAAACTTTACATCCACATAGAGAGAATCCGAAAAAGAACTACATAAAAATCACTAAAAACAGTAATCAAATCTTATGCAAACAAAGTGCAAAGTACGAAATACAAATGTTTAAAAACAGATACTTAATAAAAATAAGTCATGATACAATGAACAAGTAATCATCACCAAAAATATTTTTCATAACATTCATCTCGAAGGGACTGTGTCCTCCGACGTATTCCTTATCTTTGATAGATCATCTCCAGCTTGCTGGCCTCGGAATTTTTTTTTTCAGTAGAGAGCGCTGCGGGTCGACGTCCCTCGAGCCGATGTCCCTCGACAGCCTCTGTATCGGCGCCGACGTCATCACGCGTATAAATAGACTCGCGCAGCGTCCGTTGCTCAGTTCCGTTTTTCCACGCTTCGTGGTGCCTCGGAATATCGTTGCTCAGTTCTTCAGTCAAATATGCTTCATTATTCCTTGAGAATACCGACTCGTACTCGATGGCTTCCTCATCCGAACCAACGACTCTACGGTCCGGCTTCAAAAAATGTCGAGACTTTGGAAAGAAAATGTCGTTGACGGATCCTCACAGGATCTGTTTGTGGTGCCTGGGAGTCGAGCTCCATTGTTCGGAGTGCGAGGACTGCATGTCCATGACGGCGAAAGCCTTGAAGGAGCGTAAGGGGAAGCTTGAGAGAGGTAAGGCAGTTAAAACTTCTTCGAAAGTTTCCTCGGCGGAGTCGAGACATTCGTCTCCTCGCCATCACAAAAGACATTCTCGTTCTAGGTCTCGAAGCAGTTCCCATCACTCTTCGAAATCTAAGCATTCAAAAAAGAGACGTCGAAGATCCCCTTCCTCGTCTTCTTCTTCTTCCGTTTCCCTGAAAAGGGTCTCCTGCCCCACAAAACATAGCTCTCAGGCTGAGTGGGAGGAATTCAGGAAAAAGATGCTTAGCGTCTTCGAGAAAGTGACCTCGACCCTCTCGAAGACTGCTGAGGGTTATACCCTGGGTGAAAGACCCGAAAAATCGAAACGCTGCGAGTCGCAGCACCCGGCGAAAGAAGCTACTCGAGAGCGTCATGAACCCACGAGTAAAGGCAAAGTCGCGTCTTCGACGCCGTCGTCGAAAATCCCTTCGACGCATAGATCTGCGTCTTCGATGCCATTATCGAAGGGTTCTTCGACGCACAGGTTAGTCGATTCGACACCGTCATTGATGCCGAGAAAGGGCAAACCCACGGCCACCCCACAGCCAGTGGCCATACCCAGAGCCTCGATCACGAGAATGTTGTCGACAACCTCGAGTAGAATTCCGATACTCTTGAGTTCCTCGAGGCCTCTACCAACTTTCTCGGTGCCTTTTTCGATGGCTTCGATGTCTTTAACGTCCGCGTCGACGACGTCGATGTTTTCTCAGCCAAATATGACGAATTTGGCCCCTTCTGCTCTGGAAATGGGATTTATACCATTTCCAAGATCTGATCATTCCAGAGCCTTAGCATCTATTTATGAAGAAGGGGAGAATTCGCATCAGTAGAGACCTTTTGAGTTGCAGGGATCTGCAACTCCTGTACCAGAGGAATTTACCTCTGAGGAAAGTAGGTTTAAGGACCTCCAAGAATCCTTACATGAAGCAAGTTGGTTGGACACCTCCCCAGAAGTGGAATTTTCCAAACCAAGCCCAGGGGAACATGCCGAATCCCCTTATAGAACCTTGATGGCAAGGATAATAGAGTTTATCGGGTGGTCTACACCCTCACCTGCTTTTCAGCAAGACAACCTCACAGACATTTTGGTTAAAGGTCCACAGAAGGATCCTGTGGTACCATTTCATGCGGCATTACAAAGGAAAATATTGGAAAACTGGGAAACCCCTGAGGTTATCCCGGCGGTTAACAAAAAATTATCAGCCAAGTATAGGGTGTCTACTGCTGACCTTGAATATTTATCCAGACACTCAACTCCGGAGAGTCTGGTTGTGCAGGCCGCAACTTCATCAGGTAGTAAATCGGCTTACCCTACTATTTCACAGGACAGGGATGACAAGAGATATGACTCTATGGCCAAAAAAGTCTTTTCTGCATGTAGCATGGCGTTGAAATCCATCAATGCTACTTGTACGCTCGCAAGGTTCACTGTCATGATGCCCGCTCCCGGGGAGCCGGTTCAAGCCCTGCGTCCCCGAAAGCGGACATCCAGTCCCCAAGGAAGGACCCAGCAACCCCATATAGGGGCCCTTTGGACAGTGTCCTGGCGTCTATGGCGCCAGGCTCATAAAAGACATCAGTCCTGGTGCCATAGGCGCCAGGCTCATTATGGGAGTGCTTGGGTGCACTTACCTGATGCAGACCATGCTGCAGGATCCCGGCCTCCTTGAGGCCTGAAAGGAACTACTTTACCTGTGGGACTAATTTACCATCCGGGCGTGGTCGGGGAAGGATACATACCTGATTGGAGGAAGGATACATACCTGGAACTTCTTCCAAGGCTATTTAAACCCCACCCGAACAGCCACACGTGCTTCGCGTTGTTCTGCATCTAGCAGCTGGACGCTCACCGTGTCTGCTCCTGCATCCTGACTTCTGCCACGCCTACCAGCATCCTGGATCACCTGCAAAGGAAGAGAAGAAGAGAACAGAAGAAGGAAAAGTCCTTACCTGCTAAATCCGCATCCCGGAGACATCTCGCCGACAATCCTGAAAAGGAAGACTTTTATTTAAAAGCTCATTGCGTCGATCGCTGCAGCGCTGCATTCCACTCACCTTTTCAGGGCGCCTCCATGTTCAGCAGCGATCATCCGGATTCGCAGTCACGCCCCAGCGCCTAGGGAGAAAAAGACCAGAACAAAAGGTGAGAGAGAGAAGGGAATAAGGAAAGCTAAATCTCCATGTTAAGACTTGCCAGTTGATTCATTCCCTTTTCATTTCGGGTCCGCGCCGCATCCTGGCATTTCCGGACCCCGGCCCCTAAGGGGAAAAAAGACATCAGCGTTAATGAGCGAATGAAAAGACATTACCAAAAAACGCTCATTAAAGACTTACCTGATTTCTACAAGGATTTCACCTCTCATCTCGGGTCGGTGCCTGTTCCCCGGCATTCAGTACCCCGGCCCCTATGGGGAAAAAGACACTAGCATTAGTACATTAATGCATGGACACAAGGGGAACCACTTATCAAAAAACTTACCTGGAAGCCAAGCAAGTTTGGTTTTCACCAATCCGAAAATCCAGTGAAGTAACTGGATACCAACGCGCCCCTGCATCAGAAGCAGGATGGAGAGCTCGTCCTTCCAGACCCTAAGGTGAGACGCTACGAGGAATCACAGAAGGGTTTCGAGGAGGGTGAGAGGGGAAAGTGGGAGGCCGATTGCATTACCCCGCAGACAGTTAATCCCCTATTTTCGCCTACAGAAGGATACTTCTGCGAGCCAGACAAGCCAGATTTGGGGGCCCGGTCCAGTCCGTCTTCCGAACCCTGCGCATCACCTTAGAAGAGGTCACAGCAGCGCGAACCAGGCCAGCGCCTCCGTGGGAGTCAGGTGAGCATTACAGAACGCAAAGACTTCCTACAAATTCCCACCCAGGCGCTATGGAAAGTTCTGAGACTGATCAGTTGGCCCAATTACTGGGGGAATTATGGGCCGAAGTACATGCCGGTCCTCAAGAGACTAATGCCCTCAACAGGGAATTAATAATATCAAAGGAAAGAACTAATGACCTGGCCAGACAGCTTTTGCAAGGTCAAGCTGGGCAAACTCCTCTACCCGGTTCCGGAGGGAACCCCGCTCCTGTGGTTTCCAGTAACCCTTTGCAGATTAATCTACCTGGAAACATGCCGCTGGCCCCACCCGAACGCTTTGCTGGGGACCCCAAACGATTCGCCATATTCATGAATCAGTGTCGTTTGCACTTCCTATGCAGACCTGGGGCCTTCCCTAATGATCAGACCAAGGTAGCCTTTGTATTGTCATATCTCAGCAGCTGCTCTGCCGATTGGTCAGTTCCACTGGTTACTCAAGATGACTCGATTCTCCGTGATTTTCAAAGGTTTCAAGCAAGCATGGAAAGGTTATTTGCTCAACACTCTCAGGGGCAGGCTCTGGATGACGAACTTCTATCCCTGCGACAGGGCAGTCAGGACCTCCTATCCTATATTGCAACCTTTAATAGACTAATTGTGGAAACGGGATGGCCAGAGGATAAAAGAGTCACGTTGTTTTATCAAGGCCTACGCGGAGAACTTAAAGATGTCTTGGCCCAAGTTGTAAATCCGCCCCAAGAATGCACAGAGTATATAGACTTAGTGGTCCAATTGGATCACAGACTTCAAAACAGAAAAGCAGATCGGTCCAGGTTTGAGACCCGGGTGTTGGTCAAGACCCATGCTAATCCCAAGGGAGTTGATGTCTTTGAGCCTATGCAAATTGGAGGGGTTAAAGGACCCTTAACTCAAAAGGAACGTGAAAGAAAGCGGCAGTTAAAATTATATCTTTATTGTGGGAATTCTGGACACTTTCTACGAGATTGCCCGGCAAAACCGCCCCGAAAGGCGGTAGGAGCCGCTGATAAAAACCATGAAGACTCTGTTTCGGGAAACGACTCCGCCCGACAAGTGTAGGAGTCCGCTTGCCGAGATTGAAAACTAACTCTCATACCTCGCATTTCATTGTGCCAATGGTTCTCGTAGATCCAGAACAGCCTAAGCGGTTGCATGCAATAAAGGCATACATCGATAGTGGGGCTATTGGAAACTATGTGGATCGTGAATTGGTCTCTAGGATTAACCTCCCTCTCCATCCTAAAACCAGCAAAGATGTCATCACCACAGTCGATGGAACTGAAATTGCCTCTGGACCGGTAACACATTCCACTACTGAGGTGACTCGTATTGGTCCCGATGGCCATCGGGAGGGTGTTGTGTTTGATGTAATCAAGGCTCCACAGTTTCAGGTTATTCTTGGAATCCCTTGGTTAGAGACACATAATCCTCGAATTGATTGGCGAGCTAAGAGAATAACCTTCCCGGATTGTACACAAACCTGCTACCCAGAAAACCTGAAGATTAATCTAGCATCTGTAACCTCTGCCTCCATGCAACTACCTCCGGAATACCAAGACTTTCAGGACGTCTTCCAAAAGGAACAGGCCAACACGTTACCTCCTCACAGATCGTACAATTGCCAAATCGATCTGGTGCCCGATGCACAACCCCCTTGTAGCAGGATTTATGCCCTTACCGAACCTGAGAATCTGCATTTGAGACAATATTTGGATCGATACCTAGCTAATGGTTTTATTCGCCCGTCAAAGTCCCCGGCATCCTCGGCTTTGTTCTTCGTGCCCAAAAAAGAAGGCGACCTTAGAACTTGTATCGATTACCGCACATTGAACCAGATAACGGTTAAAAAACGTTATCCTCTGCCTCTGATCCCTGAACTCCTTGACCAGGTGAAGGACGCTTGCATATACACCAAGTTAGATCTCCGGGGGGCTTATCATCTGGTACGAGTTAAAGAAGGCGACGAATGGAAAACTGCCTTCCGTACTAAATACGGATTATTCGAGTACCAGGTGATGCCTTTCGGATTGTGTAACGCGCCGGCTGCCTTCCAATACTTCATGAATTATGTCCTTCGGGAAATCATCAATGTTTGTGTTGTCGTATATATATCGATGACATTCTGGTGTACTCCTCTCCGGAATCTGATCACAGGAAACACGTCAGGGCAGTACTTGAAAAACTGCGCCAACACAAACTATTTGCTAAATTGGAGAAATGTGTTTTCCATACCACAGAAGTCGAGTTTCTAGGTTTCATCCTGACACCCAAAGAAGTCCAAATGGACTCAAGAAAAGTGGATGCCATCCTCAAATGGCCATCACCTAGCTCTGTAAAAGGGGTTCAAAGCATGCTCGGCTTTGCCAATTTCTATCGCAGGTTTATCCCGGAATTTTCACGCGTGGTACAACCCATTACTGCACTCTTGAGGAAAAATTAACGTTTTGAATGGTCTGAAGAAGCCGAGCAGGCCTTTCAGGATTTAAAAGCTAAGTTTACCTACGCACCTATATTGAAACACCCGCGTCCAGATCTCCCTTATGTCGTCGAGACTGACGCATCCAGCCTAGCCATGGGAGCTGTCCTGTCCCAAAGAGATCCCGAAACCAACCAACTGCATCCCGTAGCATTTTGGTCCAGAAAATTCTCGGCACCCGAGGTTAATTATGCAATCACGGACAAAGAACTGTTAGCCATTAAGTCCGCTTTTAAAGCCTGGCGGGATTATCTGCTTGGAGCTCGAAATACCATCACTGTGATCACTGATCACTGGAATTTACAGTATTTGAAAACCGCCAAGGCTCAGTCATCACGGCAGCTCCGATGGGCTTTCTTTTTCGCTGAATTTGATTTCGTGATTACCTATCGACCTGGCTGCAAGAATGGCAAAGCAGACGCCTTATCCCGAATTGGAATGGGAGAATCTGATACAAACTCAGAACCAGAACCGATAATTCCCGAACAGAGGATTCTAGGTATGACTTTGTTACAGGCGCTTGAAGACATTCAAGCCAGAGTGAAACAACTCCTGGACCCTACAACCTTACAGGATTGGATAAAAAAGGGATCAGACTTTACCATAGATAATGGTTTACCTTATTTCCAAGGACGCTTATTCCTGCCACATAAGGAATTACACAAACTAGTTATTTCCGGTTATCATGATACATTAATAGAGGGACACCCCGGTATTGCCAAGACAGAGGAAAAGGTGAAACGACAATTTTGGTGGCCCTCTTGGCGAAAAGATGTTAAATCTTTTATGATGTCCTGTGGTGTTTGTGCCCGAAATAAAAGTCAAAAGAAAAGACCAGCCGGTCTCCTTCAACCTCTAGACATATCGCCAGCACCCTGGCACACCCTATCAATGGATTTTATTATGGACCTGCCTCCTTGTTCGGGGTACAATACTATTCTGGTAATTGTGGATTTGTTTTCCAAAATGGCCCACTTTATTCCTTTGAAAGGTTTACCTTCAGCTTCTGTCCTAGCCAAAGAATTCCTTGAAAATATTGTTCGGCTACATGGATTCCCATCTACTAATCTCTGACCGGGGAAGCCAATTCATTTCCCACTTCTGGCGCAAATGTTGTCAAATGGCGCAGATCGACGAAGATTATCGACCAGTCACCACCCTCGGACCGATGGTCAGACCGAGCGGACAAATCAGACCCTTGAGCAGTACTTACGGTGTATGCTACAGCAATCTGAAAGCAACTGGAAAGACATTCTTTGGATAGCCGAATACGCATATAATAATTCGGTACACTCTGGAACTGGCCACAGTCCTTTTTATACTTTGTTTGGGCATCACCCTCAAACCTCACACCTTGACTCACCTCAGAACCTCGGAATGCCTGCAGTAGAACATCTGCATTCTACAATTACCCAAGCCTTCAAAGAGGCAACTACGCATTTACAACAAGCCAAGAGAAAATACAAGGAGAATGCTGATCTACATCGGAGTGAAGCACCTCTGTATCAGATTGGGGATCAAGTGTGGTTAGCTACCAGACATTTACCACTCAAAGGGCCTCGAACTTTTAACCCAAAATATCTGGGACCTTATTCTATTACGGCAATAATGAACCCAGTGGCTGTTAAACTTGATTTACCAGCTAGTATGCGAATTCACTCTGTTTTTCATGTGTCACTTCTGAAACCAGTGGTACCCGGAACCCGACTACTCAAACCTCCAGAACCTATTCTAATAGATGGGAAGCCCGAATTCGAAGTGAAGAACATTTTAGACTCAAAAATGTTTAGGTCAAAACTGTTCTACCTAATTGATTGGAAGGAGTACAGACCTCAGGAGCGGTCGTGGGAACCCAGCGATCATGTGCATGCATCTCGATTAGTCAGGAAATTCCACCGACTCTTCCCAGACAAACCAAAACCCCCAGAGGTAACAACCTTGGGAGGGGCCTTGGGGGGGAGTGCTGTCATGATGCCCGCTCCCGGGAACAAAAAATTATCAGCCAAGTATAGGGTGTCTACTGCTGACCTTGAATATTTATCCAGACACTCAACTCCGGAGAGTCTGGTTGTGCAGGCCGCAACTTCATCAGGTAGTAAATCGGCTTACCCTACTGTTTAACAGGACAGGGATGACAAGAGATATGACTCTATGGCCAAAAAAGTCTTTTCTGCATGTAGCATGGCGTTGAAATCCATCAATGCTACTTGTATGCTCGCAAGGTTCAGTGTCATGATGCCCGCTCCCGGGGAGCCGGTTCAAGCCCTGCGTCCCCGAAAGCGGACATCCAGTCCCCAAGGAAGGACCCAGCAACCCCATATAGGGGCCCTTTGGACAGTGTCCTGGCACCTATGGCGCCAGGCTCATAAAAGACATCAGTCCTGGCGCCATAGGCGCCAGGCTCATTATGGGAGTGCTTAGGTGCACTTACCTGATGCAGACCATGCTGCAGGATCCCGGCCGCCTTGAGGCCTGAAAGGAATTACTTTACTTGTGGGACTAATTTACCATCCTGGCGTGGTCGGGAAGGATACATACCTGGTTGGAGGAAGGATACATACCTGGAACTTCTTCCAAGGCTATTTAAACCCCACCCGAACAGCCACACGTGCTTCGCGTTGTTCTGCATCTAGCAGCTGGATGCTCACCGTGTCTGCTCCTGCATCCTGACTTCTGCCACACCTGCCAGCATCCTGGATCACCTGCAAAGGAAGAGAAGAAGAGAACAGAAGAAGGAAAAGTCCTTACCTGCTAAATCCGCATCCCGGAGACATCTCGCCGACAATCCTGAAAAGGAAGACTTTTATTTAAAAGCTCATTGCGTCGATCGCTGCAGCGCCGCTTTCCACTCACCTTTTCAGGGCGCCTCCATGTTCAGCAGCGATCATCCGGATTCGCAGTCACGCCCCAGCGCCTAGGGAGAAAAAGACCAGAACAAAAGGTGAGAGAGAGAAGGTAATAAGGAAAGCTAAATCTCCATGTTAAGACTTACCAGTTGATTCATTCCCTTTTCATTTCGGGTCCGGGATGCATCCTGGCATTTCCGGACCCCGGCCCCTAAGGGGAAAAAAGACATCAGCGTTAATGAGCAAATGAAAAGACATTACCAAAAAACGCTCATTAAAGACTTACCTGATTTCTACAAGGATTTCACCTCTCATCTCGGGTCGGTGCCTGTTCCCCGGCATTCCGTACCCCGGCCCCTATGGGGAAAAAGACACTAGCATTAGTACATTAATGCATGGACACAAGGGGAACCTCTTATCAAAAAACTTACCTGGAAGCCAAGCAAGTTTGGTTCTCACCAATCCGAAAATCCAGTGAAGTAACTGGATACCAACGCGCCCCTGCATCAGAAGCAGGATGGAGAGCTCGTCCTTCCAGACCCTAAGGTGAGACGCTACGAGGAATCACAGAATCACAGAAGGGTTTCGAGGAGGGTGAGAGGGGAAAGTGGGAGGCCGATTGCATTACCCCGCAGACAGTTAATCCCCTATTTTCGCCTACAGAAGGATACTTCTGCGAGCCAGACAAGCCAGATTTGGGGGCCCGGTCCAGTCCGTCTTCCGAACCCTGCGCATCACCTTAGAAGAGGTCACAGAAGCGCAAACCAGGCCAGCGCCTCCGTAGGAGTCAGGTGAGCGTTACATTCAGCCACACACTTTGGGAGTGTGCTTCATCAGCGGCTGACTGCCTCCCGGAGGGAGAAGAAAGGGAAGCGTTTCTAAACATTATTAAGGATGGTAAAGAAGCAATGTGCAAATCCCTTCAAACTGGCATCGATTCTGCTGAAGCATCAGCATGGCCATGTCAGCAAGTACAACAACCAGGAGATTTGCTTGGTTGCGGAAGTCTGGTTTTGCTCCAGATGTGCAAAGCAGACTCTTAAATATGCCCTTTGACGGCTCTTCCTTGTTTGGTAAGAAGGCGGATGACAGTTTAGAAAAGCTTCAAACATCAAAGGCAGCAGCAAAATCCCTGGGAGCTGCAATCCGTCAGGCACCATATCGCCCCTCAGGAACCTCTTGGAGAGGTAAGTCCTTTCGCTTCTATTCCGCATTCGGAAGAGGCAGAGGACAGCTGGTTCAAAAGCCGCAGCAGCAGCAGGTGCCTCTTTACCCTCGGCATCTGCATCAGCCTCCTCCAAACCGCTCTGAGGACTCTCTTCACAAGACACCAGTAGGGGGCAGGTTAACTCAACATCTGACGGAATGGCAGGCTATTACGTCAGATGCTTGGGCATTGGAGACAGTTGCCCAAGGTTACTGCCTGCCTTTTCTACTCATCCCTCAGAGTCATCCACCAGGGAACAGCTCTCTGAAAGTTCCAGATCCGCTCCTCTTGCAGGAAATTGTAGACCTGCTAGAGAAAGGTGCCATAGAACCGGTGCCTGTAGCGGAGAGGAACAAGGGCTGGTACTCCCCCTGCTTTCTCATACCGAAGAAAGATGGAGGACTGAGACCTATCTTGGACTTACGAGAATTGAACAAGTTCCTCAGGAAGGACAAGTTTAAGATGGTAACTCTCTCTCAGATCCTTCAGACCCTCCATCTCCAGGACTGGCTGGTATCTCTGGACCTCCAGGATGCTTATTTCCATGTGCCAATCCATCTCAAACACAGGAAATACCTGAGGTTCGCAATTGGCGGCTCTCATTATCAATTTCGAGTTCTGCCATTTGGGCTGACCTCCGCCCCGAGGGTCTTCACCAAGCTAATGTCCTGAGTGGCTGCAAGTCTAAGGAGGGAAGGGATTCACGTCTACCCCTACCTGGATGATTGGCTGATCAGAGCTGTATCTCCGGAACAAGCTCAGATTCAGCTAGATTATGTCTGCCACTTCCTTCACAAACTGGGCTTCTCCCTCAATTTAAAGAAGTCACAGATGATACCATCACAGAGACTCCAGTTCATTGTAGTGGTCCTGGACACTTCCCTGGGAAAAGCCTCGCCACCAGAGGTGAGGGCTCAGATATTCTGCAGATGGTCACCAAGTTTCAAAATGCCCAACGTCTCCCAGCCTTCGACTTTTGAGGTTGCTAGGCCTCACGGCATCCTACATCTTCCTTGTGCCAGAGGCTCGCCTGAGAATGAGATCTATTCAGTGGGCACTGAGAACTCAGTGGTCGCAATTCTCAGGGAGAATGACATACCTCCTTCAGGTTCCGGACAAGGTGGCTCGAGACCTTCAATGGTGGGCCTGCCAGAAAAACATCTTGAAGGGAGAACTGTTTTGGCAACCATGGCCGGAGATAACAGTAGTCACAGATGCCTCACTCACGGGGTGGGGAGCCCATACCAACGACTTGACCATCAGCGGTCGTTGGTCTCCATCGGATTCCAGACTACATATGAACCTGTTAGAGCTGAGAGCAATCAGACTAGCGCTGAAGGCTTTTCTACCATCTGTACAGGGGAAAAATGTCCTGATAATGACGGACACCACAGTGGCCATGCACTACCTCAATAAAAGAGGAGGCGTAGGATCATTGCCACTGTGCAGAGAGGCAATGCAGCTCTGGTTTTGGGCAATTCAAGAAGGAATCTCTCTATCGGCCGTTCACTTAGCCGGAGAGAAGAACCTGACAGCGGGCACTATGAGCAGGCAGGGCACAGTCTCCCACGAGTGGAAACTAGCTCAGGAAGTCCTTCAGGAGATCTTCGCCCTTTGGGGAACCCCTCAAGTGGATCTGTTCGCCACCAGTACCAACAGGAAGTGCGATCTGTTTTGTTCAAGGGAATTTCCCCCGAGAGGAGCTCTAGGGGACGCGTTCGTAGTGGACTGGGAGTTTCCACTCCTGTACGCGTTTCCACCAGTCCCTGTCATTCCTCAAATGATCAGGAGGTTGAGAAGATTCCGGAGGACCATGATCCTAATTGCCCCAGACTGGGCCAGGAACACATGGTACCCGGACCTTCTGGACATGTCCATCTACCCTTCAATTCGTCTTCCACTCAAGGAGAATCTTCTCTCACAGAAGGGAGGTCAGGTTCTCCATCCAGACATCAGAACCCTCAACCTTCACCCTGGCCTCTGAAAGGTTGAGATACAAGGACTGGGACCTCCCTGATGACATCATGGAGGTGTTGCTTTCGGCCAGAAGGCCAGCAACAAAGTCTTTATACCGCTGCCGTTGGAACAAATTTTGCAGCTGGTGTAGAGAAGAGAAGATCAACCCCTTTTCATGTGGTACACCAACGGTGTTATCCTTTCTACTCTACTTGGCAAATTCAGGCCTTCAAGTTGGCACTATCAAGGGCTATCTCGCAGCGCTATCGATCTTCAAGCGCACTGCAGAGGAGCCATCGTATTTCAAATTACCCTTAGTAATACAATTTCTAAAGGGATTAACTAATGTCTACGCTCCAAGACCGTTCCAGGTTCCTTTATGGGACTTAAATTTAATCTTAAATTTCCTGATAGGTACTCCTTTCGAACCACTCCACTCTTGTTCGCTAAGATTTCTCACCCTTAAATCTGTCTTGTTAGTGGCATTAACATCTGCTAGAAGGGTGAGCGAATTACAAGCTCTATCTTGTAAACCCCCTCATACAATTTTTCATAAAGACAAAGTTGTCCTACAGGTGAAGCCTAATTCCTCCCAAAGGTGATTTCTGAATTCCACATCACTCAGAAAATTACCTTACCTTCATTCTATCCTCCTCCCCATCCGGGGAAAGAGGAAGAAAGGCTACATAGGCTGGACCCAAGGCGGGCTTTAAGCTTTTACATCAGCAGACTTGCTCGGATTAGGCAAGCAGAACAACTGTTCGTAAGTTACTCAGGGCACAAATTGGGACTACCGATAACAAAACAGACCATTTCCAGATGGATTATTTTGGCCATTCTGGAATGTTACAAACTAGCAGGGAAAGAGCCTCCTCAAAATCTTAGGACTCATTCAACCAGGGGTATTGCAGCCTCTTCGGCCCTCCAAAGAGGGGGTCCGGTTCGAGACATATGTGCGGCTGCCACATGGTCGTCCGCACATACATTCACAAGATTTTACAACCTGGATTCCTCCTCTAGTCAAGAAACTAGGTTTGGCAAAGCCATATTACATTCTGTTCATTCCTAAAGGGAAACATGGCGTTTTTACTCCCACCTCCAATTACACACCACTCCTATGGGAGTTTATCAAAGATAAGGAATACATCGGAGGACACAATCCCTTCGAAGAACAGGTTACTTCTTACCTGGTAACGTTCTTTTGATGGGATGTTCCTCCGACGTATTCCTTATCGCCCCTCCCATCCATCCCCGCAGTAATACTTCCCTTGTGGTTGCAGCTTACGCTCCTTCAAGGTCAATAACCAATTAATGTAAAACAACTGTTAACGTCAAAACGGAACTGAGCAACGGACGCTGCGCAAGTCTATTTATACGCGTGATGATGTCGGCGCCGATATGGAGGCTGTCGAGGGACATCGGCTCAAGGGAGGTCGACGTGCAGCGCCCTCTACTGAAAAAAAAAATTCTGAGGCCAGCAAGCTGGAGATGATCTATCAAAGATAAGGAATACATCGGAGGAACATCCCATCAAAATAACGTTACCAGGTAAGAAGTAACTTGTTCTTCTGCAATAGCCAATTGGTCATTTGAGTCAATAAGTAGATATCACCACACACTTTCCCAAGATAAAATGGCAATTTTTTGCACATACCCATAAAAAATAGTACACAGCAGATTGAACAGCACCATGCAAAACGGCAAACACGATCCTCGTTTGAGAATTCAAGTCTTGCACCCTTAACGTTGTTCATGAGGAATATGTTTAACTTAACTCTAATCAAAAACTCTCTAGTTTTCTTATAGCCATATCTATCAAGAAAGGGCTGCAAGGTGTTACAAGATTTCCCTGTCTCGGGAGGATAGCTCAGCGGCAACGTGCTTGCCTTGGAAGCAAGACGACACGGAGCAACACAGTTTCGATTCCTGGGTCCACGCTTAGAAACCTCTGGGATGAAGCACAATAGATCTTAACGGTGTCCAGGTAAAGTACCTAAATCAAAAGGATCGTACGCCATAGGTGAGAGTGCATTTGACCCAAAAACAAAAGGATCGAATTTTTGTTTAAAATGTATATATATATATGTTTTTTTAGCTATAGTTTAGCTAAAAAAGGTGTTTTTACACCAAAAACAGGGCTTTGAGGGGATCTCCTCAAAAAAAAAAATGTGATCCTTTTTTTCAGTCGAATTGACTCGACCCTTTTGTCATTCGATCCTTTTGAGTCGATACTTTGACCTATAACCGATCTTAACTACTATAACCTCCTCCAGCTAATCCGTACCTGCACTGAGATTAAACCCAGCATATGGTGCACAGCAGGAAAAAGTGCATGGAACACGTTTCCACCTGGTTTATTCTGCCATCATTGTGAGCTTATGCCTATTGGAATGGATTGTGTCCTCCCACGTATTCCTCATTTTAGATATATTCGCCAGCTTGCTGCTTCTTTCGGAAAAAGAATTTGCCAGAGGGCGCTGTGCTCGAGGCTGCGTAGCTTGGTCCCTCGAAGGCCACCGTCGAGCGTCGACGTCATCCGTCGTATCAAGGGCTTGAGCCTAGCCCGTTGGTTCAGTTCCATTTTTCCGAGCTTCTGCTTCGTGTATCGAAACGGTGCGTCAGTTTTCTCATCGAGAAATGTCTTCTTCCTCAACTCCGACAACACCCAAGACGGGTTTTAAAAAATGACTGAAATGCGGAAGGAAGATGTCCATTACGGATCCTCACCGCAACTGTCTTTGGTGCCTTAGTCCTGATCACTGAGTCGATGAGTGTGGGTCGTGTCAGGCGATATCGAACAAGGCTCTTAAGGAACGCCAAGGTAAGCTAGCGGTGGGGGAAGAGTCTTTCAAGTCTGCAAAAAGACTAAAAGATTCGGGAGAATTGAGAAAAAATCTCGTCATGAGTCGAGGTCGAAAAGTCGCTCCAGGAAGTCCTCTTCCTCTTCATCGAAAAAAATCAAAAAAGCGACGTTTGGGGGCCCGGTCCAGTCCGTCTTCCGAACCCTGCGCATCACCTTAGAAGAGGTCACAGCAGCGCGAACCAGGCCAGCGCCTCCGTGGGAGTCAGGTGAGCATTACAGAACGCAAAGACTTCCTACAAATTCCCACCCAGGCGCTATGGAAAGTTCTGAGACTGATCAGTTGGCCCAATTACTGGGGGAATTATGGGCCGAAGTACATGCCGGTCCTCAAGAGACTAATGCCCTCAACAGGGAATTAATAATATCAAAGGAAAGAACTAATGACCTGGCCAGACAGCTTTTGCAAGGTCAAGCTGGGCAAACTCCTCTACCCGGTTCCGGAGGGAACCCCGCTCCTGTGGTTTCCAGTAACCCTTTGCAGATTAATCTACCTGGAAACATGCCGCTGGCCCCACCCGAACGCTTTGCTGGGGACCCCAAACGATTCGCCATATTCATGAATCAGTGTCGTTTGCACTTCCTATGCAGACCTGGGGCCTTCCCTAATGATCAGACCAAGGTAGCCTTTTATTGTCATATCTCAGCAGCTGCTCTGCCGATTGGTCAGTTCCACTGGTTACTCAAGATGACTCGATTCTCCGTGATTTTCAAAGGTTTCAAGCAAGCATGGAAAGGTTATTTGCTCAACACTCTCAGGGGCAGGCTCTGGATGACGAACTTCTATCCCTGCGACAGGGCAATCAGGACCTCCTATCCTATATTGCAACCTTTAATAGACTAATTGTGGAAACGGGATGGCCAGAGGATAAAAGAGTCACGTTGTTTTATCAAGGCCTACGTGGAGAACTTAAAGATGTCTTGGCCCAAGTTGTAAATCCGCCCCAAGAATGCACAGAGTATATAGACTTAGTGGTCCAATTGGATCACAGACTTCAAAACAGAAAAGCAGATCGGTCCAGGTTTGAGACCCGGGTGTTGGTCAAGACCCATGCTAATCCCAAGGGAGTTGATGTCTCTGAGCCTATGCAAATTGGAGGGGTTAAAGGACCCTTAACTCAAAAGGAACGTGAAAGGAAGCGGCAGTTAAAATTATATCTTTATTGTGGGAATTCTGGACACTTTCTACGAGATTGCCCGGCAAAACCGCCCCGAAAGGCGGTAAGAGCCGCTGATAAAAACCATGAAGACTCTGTTTCGGGAAACGACTCCGCCCGACAAGTGTAGGGGTCCGCTTGCCGAGATTGAAAACTAACTCTCATACCTCGCATTTCATTGTGCCAATGGTTCTCGTAGATCCAGAACAGCCTAAGCGGTTGCATGCAATAAAGGCATACATCGATAGTGGGGCTATTGGAAACTATGTGGATCGTGAATTGGTCTCTAGGATTAACCTCCCTCTCCATCCTAAAACCAGCAAAGATGTCATCACCACAGTCGATGGAACTGAAATTGCCTCTGGACCGGTAACACATTCCACTACTGAGGTGACTCGTATTGGTCCCGATGGCCATCGGGAGGGTGTTGTGTTTGATGTAATCAAGGCTCCACAGTTTCAGGTTATTCTTGGAATCCCTTGGTTAGAGACACATAATCCTCGAATTGATTGGCGAGCTAAGAGAATAACCTTCCCGGATTGTACACAAACCTGCTACCCAGAAAACCTGAAGATTAATCTAGCATCTGTAACCTCTGCCTCCATGCAACTACCTCCGGAATACCAAGACTTTCAGGACGTCTTCCAAAAGGAACAGGCCAACACGTTACCTCCTCACAGATCGTACAATTGCCAAATCGATCTGGTGCCCGATGCACAACCCCCTTGTAGCAGGATTTATGCCCTTACCGAACCTGAGAATCTGCATTTGAGACAATATTTGGATCGATACCTAGCTAATGGTTTTATTCGCCCGTCAAAGTCCCCGGCATCCTCGGCTTTGTTCTTCGTGCCCAAAAAAGAAGGCGACCTTAGAACTTGTATCGATTACCGCACATTGAACCAGATAACGGTTAAAAAACGTTATCCTCTGCCTCTGATCCCTGAACTCCTTGACCAGGTGAAGGACGTTTGCATATACACCAAGTTAGATCTCCGGGGGGCTTATCATCTGGTACGAGTTAAAGAAGGCGACGAATAGAAAACTGCCTTCCGTACTAAATACGGATTATTCGAGTACCAGGTGATGCCTTTCGGATTGTGTAACGCGCCGGCTGCCTTCCAATACTTCATGAATTATGTCCTTCGGGAAATCATCAATGTTTGTGTTGTCGTAAATATATCGATGACATTCTGGTGTACTCCTCTCCGGAATCTGATCACAGGAAACACGTCAGGGCAGTACTTGAAAAACTGCGCCAACACAAACTATTTGCTAAATTGGAGAAATGTGTTTTCCATACCACAGAAGTCGAGTTTCTAGGTTTCATCCTGACACCCAAAGAAGTCCAAATGGACTCAAGAAAAGTGGATGCCATCCTCAAATGGCCATCACCTAGCTGTGTAAAAGGGGTTCAAAGCATGCTCGGCTTTGCCAATTTCTATCGCAGGTTTATCCCGGAATTTTCACGCGTGGTACAACCCATTACTGCACTCTTGAGGAAAAATTAACGTTTTGAATGGTCTGAAGAAGCCGAGCAGGCCTTTCAGGATTTAAAAGCTAAGTTTACCTATGCACCTATATTGAAACACCCGCGTCCAGATCTCCCTTATGTCGTCGAGACTGACGCATCCAGCCTAGCCATGGGAGCTGTCCTGTCCCAAAGAGATCCCGAAACCAACCAACTGCATCCCGTAGCATTTTGGTCCAGAAAATTCTCGGCACCCGAGGTTAATTATGCAATCACGGACAAAGAACTGTTAGCCATTAAGTCCGCTTTTAAAGCCTGGCGGGATTATCTGCTTGGAGCTCGAAATACCATCACTGTGATCACTGATCACTGGAATTTACAGTATTTGAAAACCGCCAAGGCTCAGTCATCACGGCAGCTCCGATGGGCTTTCTTTTTCGCTGAATTTGATTTCGTGATTACCTATCGACCTGGCTGCAAGAATGGCAAAGCAGACGCCTTATCCCGAATTGGAATGGGAGAATCTGATACAAACTCAGAACCAGAACCGATAATTCCCGAACAGAGGATTCTAGGTATGACTTTGTTACAGGCGCTTGAAGACATTCAAGCCAGAGTGAAACAACTCCTGGACCCTACAACCTTACAGGATTGGATAAAAAAGGGATCAGACTTTACCATAGATAATGGTTTACCTTATTTCCAAGGACGCTTATTCCTGCCACATAAGGAATTACACAAACTAGTTATTTCCGGTTATCATGATACATTAATAGAGGGACACCCCGGTATTGCCAAGACAGAGGAAAAGGTGAAACGACAATTTTGGTGGCCCTCTTGGCGAAAAGATGTTAAATCTTTTATGATGTCCTGTGGTGTTTGTGCCCGAAATAAAAGTCAAAAGAAAAGACCAGCCGGTCTCCTTCAACCTCTAGACATATCGCCAGCACCCTGGCACACCCTATCAATGGATTTTATTATGGACCTGCCTCCTTGTTCGGGGTACAATACTATTCTGGTAATTGTGGATTTGTTTTCCAAAATGGCCCACTTTATTCCTTTGAAAGGTTTACCTTCAGCTTCTGTCCTAGCCAAAGAATTCCTTGAAAATATTGTTCGGCTACATGGATTCCCATCTATACTAATCTCTGACCGGGGAAGCCAATTCATTTCCCACTTCTGGCGCAAATGTTGTCAAATGGCGCAGATCGACGAAGATTATCGACCAGTCACCACCCTCGGACCGATGGTCAGACCGAGCGGACAAATCAGACCCTTGAGCAGTACTTACGGTGTATGCTACAGCAATCTGAAAGCAACTGGAAAGACATTCTTTGGATAGCCGAATACGCATATAATAATTCGGTACACTCTGGAACTGGCCCCAGTCCTTTTTATACTTTGTTTGGGCATCACCCTCAAACCTCACACCTTGACTCACCTCAGAACCTCGGAATGCCTGCAGTAGAACATCTGCATTCTACAATTACCCAAGCCTTCAAAGAGGCAACTACGCATTTACAACAAGCCAAGAGAAAATACAAGGAGAATGCTGATCTACATCGGAGTGAAGCACCTCCGTATCAGATTGGGGATCAAGTGTGGTTAGCTACCAGACATTTACCACTCAAAGGGCCTCGAACTTTTAACCCAAAATATCTGGGACCTTATTCTATTACGGCAATAATTAACCCAGTGGCTGTTAAACTTGATTTACCAGCTAGTATGCGAATTCACTCTGTTTTTCATGTGTCACTTCTGAAACCAGTGGTACCCGGAACCCGACTACTCAAACCTCCAGAACCTATTCTAATAGATGGGAAGCCCGAATTCGAAGTGAAGAACATTTTAGACTCAAAAATGTTTAGGTCAAAACTGTTCTACCTAATTGATTGGAAGGAGTACAGACCTCAGGAGCGGTCGTGGGAACCCAGCGATCATGTGCATGCATCTCGATTAGTCAGGAAATTCCACCGACTCTCCCCAGACAAACCAAAACCCCCAGAGGTAACAACCTTGGGAGGGGCCTTGGGGGGGAGTGCTGTCATGATGCCCGCTCCCGGGAACAAAAAATTATCAGCCAAGTATAGGGTGTCTACTGCTGACCTTGAATATTTATCCAGACACTCAACTCCGGAGAGTCTGGTTGTGCAGGCCGCAACTTCATCAGGTAGTAAATCGGCTTACCCTACTGTTTAACAGGACAGGGATGACAAGAGATATGACTCTATGGCCAAAAAAGTCTTTTCTGCATGTAGCATGGCGTTGAAATCCATCAATGCTACTTGTATGCTCGCAAGGTTCAGTGTCATGATGCCCGCTCCCGGGGAGCCGGTTCAAGCCCTGCGTCCCCGAAAGCGGACATCCAGTCCCCAAGGAAGGACCCAGCAACCCCATATAGGGGCCCTTTGGACAGTGTCCTGGCACCTATGGCGCCAGGCTCATAAAAGACATCAGTCCTGGCGCCATAGGCGCCAGGCTCATTATGGGAGTGCTTGGGTGCACTTACCTGATGCAGACCATGCTGCAGGATCCCGGCCGCCTTGAGGCCTGAAAGGAATTACTTTACTTGTGGGACTAATTTACCATCCGGGCGTGGTCGGGGAAGGATACATACCTGGTTGGAGGAAGGATACATACCTGGAACTTCTTCCAAGGCTATTTAAACCCCACCCGAACAGCCACACGTGCTTCGCGTTGTTCTGCATCTAGCAGCTGGACGCTCACCGTGTCTGCTCCTGCATCCTGACTTCTGCCACACCTGCCAGCATCCTGGATCACCTGCAAAGGAAGAGAAGAAGAGAACAGAAGAAGGAAAAGTCCTTACCTGCTAAATCCGCATCCCGGAGACATCTCGCTGACAATCCTGAAAAGGAAGACTTTTATTTAAAAGCTCATTGCGTCGATCGCTGCAGCGCCGCTTTCCACTCACCTTTTCAGGGCGCCTCCATGTTCAGCAGCGATCATCCGGATTCGCAGTCACGCCCCAGCGCCTAGGGAGAAAAAGACCAGAACAAAAGGTGAGAGAGAGAAGGTAATAAGGAAAGCTAAATCTCCATGTTAAGACTTACCAGTTGATTCATTCCCTTTTCATTTCGGGTCCGGGATGCATCCTGGCATTTCCGGACCCCGGCCCCTAAGGGGAAAAAAGACATCAGCGTTAATGAGCGAATGAAAAGACATTACCAAAAAACGCTCATTAAAGACTTACCTGATTTCTACAAGGATTTCACCTCTCATCTCGGGTCGGTGCCTGTTCCCCGGCATTCCGTACCCCGGCCCCTATGGTGAAAAAGACACTAGCATTAGTACATTAATGCATGGACACAAGGGGAACCTCTTATCAAAAAACTTACCTGGAAGCCAAGCAAGTTTGGTTCTCACCAATCCGAAAATCCAGTGAAGTAACTGGATACCAA